>NC_091469.1:473448304-474648304 GCF_036971445.1 Narcine bancroftii | reverse complement strand
GCCCGGACCTGGCTGAGAACCGCACTGGAGGGTGCTGACGTCACCTGGGCATCACGTGGTCCACCAACATGGGATTCTGAGCCCTGTGCTGGAAGGAAGGGAAATCCCCTACAGCGCCATTTTGGCCAGATGCCCTGCCACATGGCTTACAAGTGGGGCCGATTCGCCTGCCTTGAGGTGAGCCTCCACACAGCCCCCCCCCCCAAAGAACTGGCACCAATGTCCTTTTTTGCCGGGTGGCCTCGCTTCTTGGGCTGGGCAATGACCACGGGCTCAGTGGGATTGAGGTGCGCTGGCTTCAGCCTGTCCATGGTAAACAGCTCCCCCCTGCCACCCATGTCCAATGTGAACGTCGAGCCGGAACGCTGAACAACCTCGTACGGCCCCTTGTACGGTCGCTGCAGAGGTGCCGTGGTCGGGCCCTGCCAAACGAAAACATACTCCAGGGAAAGCAGTTCACCGGGAACGTGAGATGGGCGGGTGCCATGCCTGGGTGGCGGTCGAAGGAGTCCAAGCATGCCCTGAGGTGAGGAAGTAGTTCGTGCGGCGACCGCTGGGGATTGTGAGGTGCATTGACGATATCACCAGGTAGTGCCAGCAGCGCACCGTAGACCAGCTCAGCTGAAGACGCCTGCAGATCTTCCTTAGGAGTGGAGTGGATGCCCAGGAGCACCCAAGGCAGTTCGTCCGTCCAGTCAGGACCGGTGAGGTGGGCCATGAGCGCCGACTTAAGGTGGCAGTGAGACATTCGACCAGTCAATTGGCCTGTGGGTGGTAGGCCGTGGTGTGGTGTAGCTGGATCCCCAACTTGTTGGCAAGTTGTGTCCAGAGCGCAGATGTGAACTGGGCACCCCAATCGCTGGTGAGGTGAGCCAGAACGCCGAACCGGGTGACCCATCCATGCAACAATGCTCAGGAGCAGGAGTCGGTGGATGTGTCTGGCATCGGGATTGCTTCGACCAGGGAGTGGTGCGGTCCATCACCGTAAACAGGTAACAGTTGCCCCGGGAAAGGGGTAAGGGCCTGATGATGTCCATGTGAATGTGCTCGAACTCGTGTACGGGCGCCCTGGTGTGCCTGTGCACCTTGGACGTCTGGCAATGAGTGCATGTTCTGGCCCAGCCTGCAATCTGCTTCCGCAGCTTATGTCACAAACCATTCTGCCACCATCTGGACCGTGGACCTGATGGATGGATGTGAAAGGTTGTGGATGTGACGGCATTAATATGCCTACGCCACTGCTGGGGAACCACTGGCTGCAGGGTGCCCAAGGAGATATCGCACAAGATGACGCCTTCGCCGCTCGGAGTCGGGAGGTCTCGGAACCGCAGGCCGGTGATGGCAGTCTTTAAGGCTCTAGTCTCCTCATCAGCTTCCTGGTCCCGGGCAAGCTGGTCGAAGTTGAGCAGGGCGTCAGCGTGCAGATGGCCAGACACAACAGTGCATCAGCAACCACATTGTCCTTCCCTGCTTTGTGCCGAATGTCGGTGGTAAACTCCGACACGAAGGAGAGGTGACGCTGCTGGCGGGCCGACCAGGGATCCTTTGCCATCACAAGCACCTAGGTGAAGGGTTTGTGGTTTGTGAAAATGGAAGAAGTCTTCCCCTCCAAAAATTAGCGGAAATGCTGCACCGCCAGGTACATGCCCAGTAACTCGCAGTCGAAGGCACTATACTTCTGTTCCGGCGGGCGAAGCAGGTGGCTGAAGAATGCCAGCGACTTCCAATGTCCATTCACCTGCTGCTCCAGCACGGCACCGATGGCTGTGGCAGAGGTATCGACATAGAGTGCCATATGCAGGTCGGTGTGCGGGTGGGCAAGCATGGCGGCCTTCGCCAGGGCATCCTTGGTGGCCTTGAATGCGGTGCAGGCTTTTAGGTTCCAAGCGAGCATCTAGTGCTTGGCTGCGATGAGGACGAACACCGGCTGCATAATGTGCGCAGCTTCCAGGATGAAGCGGTTGTAAAAGTTGACCATACCGCAAACTCCTGCAGCCCCTTGAAGCTTTTCGGGTGTGGGAACTCCCTGATAGTGGCGACCTTTTCAGTGGCGGGCGTGGCTCCTTCGGCCGTGATGGTATGGCCCAGGAATTGCATGGACTCTTTCCAGAACTGGCACTTGGCCAGGTTGATGGTAAGGCCGAAGTCGGCCAGCCAGGAGAAAAGGGCACGTAGGTGGGCCTTGTGTTGCACCCGGTTCCGCTGGCGACGACAATGTCATCCAAATAAATAAATACAAAATCCAAGTCCCTGCCCACATACTCCATGAGGTGCTGAAAGGTCTGAGCGGCTTTCTTGAGCACAAATGGCATGCGTAGGAATTCGAACAAGCCAAAGGGGGTGATGATGGCTGTCTTGGGTATATCCTCAGGGTACACCGGGATCTGGTGATATCTGCGCACTGGGTCAACCTTGGAGAAACCCTCGTGCCGTGCAGGTTGGCCGTAAAGTCCTGGATGTGAGGGATGGGGTAACGGTCAGGAACGGTTGCCTCGTTGAGCCGTCGATAGTCTCCGCAGGGATGCTAGCCACCGGAGGCTTTTTGGACCAGGTGGAGTGGCAAGGCCCATGGGCTGTCAGACCGCCGAATGATCCCCAACTCCAACTGGGGCCAAAACTCCTCCTTCGCTATCTGGAGCTTGTCAGCCGGGAGCTGGTGTGCCTTGGCGTGAACCGGTGGGCCCTGAATTGGGATGTGGAGGAACACCCCGTGGTGCGGTGTGGCAGCGGAGAACTGTGGCTTGAGGAGTGTTGGGAACTTGTCCAGGATCTGCTGGAACTCGTCTCTAGGCGTGCTGATCAAGGCCATCTGCGGTTGTTCCGAGTGGGAGGCGTCAAAGCGAATGGCCTGAAAGGTACGGGCATCCACCAAGCACCTGCCTTGTATGTCCACCAGAAGTCCATGTGCGAGGAGGAAGTCTGCACTCAGGATGGCAGTCTGGAGGGACGAGCTGGTGAACCTCCACGCAAAATTCCGTTGGCCGATCTGGAAGTGGACTATCTTGTCTCCATACGTCCGGATTGCCATTGCGTTGGCTGCACGGAGGGGAGGTCCACAAGATCGGTTCCTGGATTCAATGACCGTGGCTGGGATGATGCTGATCTGGGCTCCAGTGTCAACAAGGAACCGCCGGCCTCTGACTGAGTCCCGCAGGTAGAGAAGGCTGTGTCCTTGGCCAGCTGCCGCAGCCATTAACAGCAGCCAGCCTGGTCATTTCCCTGGAATGAACAGGGCTGGCGACACTACCGAGCTTTGGGTCCCCAGCGCTGGTGGTAGAAGCAGAGGCCTGAAGCAGATGCTGTGGCCTTGGTTATGCTCTTGGGGGCCCCTGCAGGGGGGGGGGATACTCTACCGCAGCACTAGGGACGGGCTTGGAGTGGTCGTGCCCATGCCTCGTGACCTGCTGGACCACCGAGCCTTCCGAGAATCGTGCGAGCCCTTGCTCTTGGGCCTTCTGGGTGACCTTCCTTGGGTCAGTAAAGCTCTCCTGGACTAGCACCAGCCAGATGTCCCCAGGTATATGGTCGAGGAAGATGCGCTCTAAGAATGGGCAGTTGGTGTCCTCACCCATGAGCGCAAGCATCTCATCCATCAGTTCCATCGGGGACCTGTCCCCCAGGGCATCAAGGTGCAGCACCCGAGCGGCAAGCTGGTGTCTGGATAGTCTGAGGAACCCGGTAAGCACTTGCTTGATGGTCTTATACTTGTCCTCGGTGGGTGGGTGCTGAACAAGGTGCAGCACATGTCTGGCGCTGGCCTGGTCCAGGTCAGTGACCACATCGCAGAATTTGGTCATGTCAAACAAAATCTGGCAGAGGTAAAACTGGACCTCCGCATGGCTGAACCAGGTCTCCGGCTCCTGAACCCAGAATTCAGGCAGTTTCACGGCTATAACCCTGATCCCAGGCTCGCTCATGATAGGTTCAAAGACGTTTGAACTATTCGGGGTCACAAATTGTAGCGGCGGCTACTCTGCTCCTGCAATAACACACACAAAACCAGACGGGTTGAGCTCAGTGAGCAGGCTGCTGGCCTGCACTTATATTCCCTGCCCATATCTGGCTGAGAACTGCGCTGGAAGGCGCTGATGTCACCTGGGTGTCACGTGGTCCCCCAGCACGGGTTTCTGAGCCCCGTGCTGGAAGGAAGGGAAACCCCTGATGGCGCCATTTTGGCCGGCTGCCCTGCCACGTGGATTACAAGCGGGGCCGGTTCATCTGCCTTGTTGTGAGCTGCCACAATGGCATGGTTAACTTAACGGTTAGTGCAACCTGTTACTGCACCAGTGACCGAGGTTCGAATTTAAATTTAAATCTTTTAAGTTACGGAATTACTTGATTAAAGTAAACTTTACATAATTAAGGACTACAATACTGATTGTTTTCAAATTACTTGACACTGTGTCTTTTAAACTGTCTATTCTCAATGCAAGTGCATTAGTTAGGCAATGTACGAGTGAGTTTCAGTCAACTGGAAAATTTGCATATCCGGCATTCGTGATCCCTTTAGGTGCTGGTTAATGGAGATTCTACCTGTATTCAGATAGGTATCTGCTTATTTTACATTTTGTCTCATCGGTGTAGATGAGGCCAGAGGTGACCACTGTAGGTTAAGTCAGTGAAAACCCTTGTAAATTACTTTGGTGTACGTTTAATGTCTAAAACAGTGATGCGATTGGAGGGGGTGGAGTGGTGAATGGGCAGGTGCCCACCAGCAGAATACTCATCCAATTTCCTTTTTACTTCTCGCGAAAGGTTTCAACCTGTATTGATCTGAAATGATTGCATCCAGCCAACTGCAGGCAGAGCAGATGGTGAGCTCCGTATATTACTGTCCCCACAGCATAATGTAATTTTCCAGAGTCGCTGCTATAGCAACACCATATTAATGGTGTCTCTAAAGGATAAACAACCTCTCCTGCCTTTTTCCACAGATAATCTCTGGAAAATCCACGCTAAATTTTTATGATCCATTTCTCTCCTGAGGTGTCAAGAAACACGAATGTAGATTTCATTTCTCTGAGTGGACAAAGCCATAATGGAAGATTTAACTCTTGGAGAAAAGAAGAAAACATCGAAGAAAATTACTTTAGGAGAGCATTTCTGTGGTATTTAGAATTCACTCATATTAAGCATTATGTCCATCCTGGCAAATTTCTGTAGATGTGGGGTGGAAAGAATGCTGACCTGCTGTATCAGGTCTTGGATGGGGTGACCAGTACCCCTGAGCATAAAGCCCTCCTGATGCGCTATCAATAACTCCAAAGGCTAGAAGTTACCCGACTGATAGGCTTTTATTACCATAAACTGACTGCACATTTCATGTTGTTCACCCGACACTCGAGCTCATTCTGGGGATGGGGTTATGGGGTTGTCACCTTTATTCTGGGAGTCAAGGGGGAGGAGCTGCAGGTACAGTCAGCAAGGGGCAGGTCTACCATGGTAATACAGTGGTCCCACCACACCTCCAAAAGGTAGTGGACACAGCCTGGGACACCACAGGCAAAACAATCCCCACCATTGAGAACATCTACAGGGAACGCTGTAATTGGAGAGCAGCAGCAATTATCAAGGACCCACACCACCCAGCACATGCTCTGTTCTCAATGCTACCACCAGGAAAGAAGTTTAGTTGCCACAAGACTCACCCCACCAGGTTCAGGAACAGCTGCTCCCCCTCCACCATCAGACTCCTCAACGACAAACTCAATCAGGGATTCATTTAAGGGCTCTTACCTTTAGCACTTTATTGATTTTTTTTTCTCTTTATATTCCACCATGTTTGTTTACATTTCTTTATTTGTTTACACATGTACATTGTGTGCAGTTTATTTTGCTCTAAAAATAAGTGGTAATTATTGCCTCGCCCGCAGGAAAGAGGATCCATTGCTCCATTGGTTTTAATAAATCTTGGGGACTTGATGAAAAGTTCCACCCCCCAAAACATTGATCAGTTTCTTTCTCCCATGGATGCTGCTCGACCCAGCTGACTTCCTCTTGCAATTTTTTTTTTTTGCTCAACTCCTCTGAAATGTTGATGTTCACCCACCCAGCATACCTACTTTAGAATCCCCTCTCTAAACCATCACAAAGTTCTTGATGACCCTCCTCACAACTCTCCCTGGTCTTACCATTTTTTTTTTTAATTTTCTTTCACCGCCCGCTCTCCGTCTCCGGTCTTACCACTTTGATCCTGCCCAGCTACCTCCCCTCTGCACTTTCAGTCGACGAAGTGGAAATTCCAATGTTGCATCCTCCAGCGTAATCATCTTTTGCTATTGGCATCTGCCATCTCCTCCTCACACTTCTTTATTTTTGACATTGGTTAAACAAGCAGAAAACATGTGGAAAGAAAAACCAGTTAATGTTTTAGGTCAGTTGGTTTGAAATATGCAAGTCTGCAGACACCATGGTCAAAATAAGAACACAAAATTGCTGGAGGAACTCAGTCGGTTTTGCAGTGTCCATATGAGGTAAAGATTTCTTATTGATGCTCTTATTGGAGTTCTTTGAGGAATAACGAGTGTGGTAGATTGAGGGGAGAAGGTGGACGTTGTTCACCTGGATTTCCAGAAGACATTCAATGAGGTGCACCGTAAAAGACTTGTACAGAAGATAAGGATGCATGAAGTTGGGGTTGATGTATAAGCATGGAGAGAGGATTGGTTAGCCAATAGAAAGCAGAGAGTTGGGGGACAGGGGTGCTTTTCTGGTTGGCAATCGGTGGTGAGCAGTGGGCCACAGGGGCTGGTGATGAGCCCGCAACTGTCCATAATCAGGAAGAGGGGACAGAGTGTCGTGTATCTGATGACACTAAATTGAGTAGAAAAACAAATTGTGCAGTGGATACAGAAAGTCTGCAGAGAGATTATTCTAGGTTAAGTGAGTGGGCAAGGGTCTGGCAAATGGAGTGCAATGTTGGCAGTTGTGAGGTTATCCACTTTGGAAGGAAGAATAGAAGATCAAAATATTATTTAAATAGCAAGCGATTGCAGCATGCTACCATGCAGAAGAACTTGGGAGTGCTTGTGCATGGATCGCAAAAGGTGGGCTTGCAGGTGCAGCAGATATTCAAGAAGGCAAATGGAATGTTGGCTGTCATTGCTAAAAGGACTGAATTTAAGAGCAAGGAGATTATACTGCAACTCTACACAGTACTGGTGAGATGGCACCTGGAGTGCTGAGCGCAGTTCTGGTCTCCTTACTTGAGGAAAGATGTACTGGCTTTGGAGGCAGTGCAGAGGAGGTTCACCAAGTTAATTCCCAGGAATGAAGAGATTTGCCTTTGAGGAGAGATTGAGTCTGTACTCAGTGAAATTTGAAAGAATGAGAGGTGATCTTATAGAAACATAAAATTTTGAAAGGCGTAGATAAGATGGAGCCTATGTCCCCTGGTTCTGGTCTTGCCTACCTATGTAAACAACTTTCTTACCCACTTGGTAGGGGAGACTAGATCTAGGAGATATAGCCTTAAGATTTCAGGGTAGTAAATTTAGAACAGAGATGAGGAGGAACTGCTTTTCCCGGAGGGTGGTGAATCTGTGGAATTCGCTGCTCATTGAAGCAGTGGTGGAGATCTCAGGAAATATATTTAAAACAAAGTTGAATAGATTTGGGAAAAAGGCAGTAGGTGGAGATCAGATCAGCCATGATCTTATTGAATGGTGGAGCAGGCTTGACAGGCCAGATGGCCTAATCCTGCTCCTTTTGTTCTTGGAGTCTTGTGTTCAGTTCTGGTCACCTCATTTTAGGAAGTATGTGGAAAAACAGAGAGAGTGTAGAGGAGATTTACCAGGATGTTTTGGATTGGAAAATAAGTTTTATGAGGCAAGGTTTAGCAGAGCAGGTAGTTTTCACTTTGGAGTGAAGAAGGATGAGAGGAGACTTAATAAAGATCTTCTAGATTCCAGCACCTTTTTCCAAGGGCTCAGTCTTATGGCACAGAAGGGCCTGTGTGGCTTGAATAAAAGCTCTCACAACTGGAGGGAGAACACAGGGTTTTATTATAAGAAAGGATATGGTCTTATAATAGTCTTCAGTAAGGCTCAGGGTTTAGGCAGGAAACCTGGGTTATATATGGATACACGGGGCGGAGCTAGCCATCAGCACAGCCCATCACCAGTAAATCTCAGTTCACTGCAGCCTGTCACTGTGTTGCATGTCTAAATTTTAAAAAGTTGCTTTTAATTCTCAAGGTGTCTTCCCTTTTCAAAACTTATTACATCAAATCCTCAACACTTCAATATGGTCCCTTAACTTTCTGTATTTGGGGTTTCACAACCATTTTTTCTGACTAAGTTAGACCAGTTGGTATAATTTAAATAAGTAGCCCAGGATTGTGGGTAATTTTATTCTTTGCCTAATGTCAAGTGACGAAGTCAGGATCCTGCGATATAAGATAAATCAGCCTGTGCACCTATCGAATGCAGTCCAGAATTTCTCTCCGCAAGTTCAAGTCAAAACGGTGGAAGATCTATCGAGTAGTGCAAGAGCTACATTCACGGTGGAGCAGCCAGCAGTACTGCTACCTCACCATCCCAGTGATCCAGGTTCAATCCAGGCTTCCAGAGATGTCCAATTTTTGTCTGCTATCAAAGTGACTGTGTAAGTTTCCCTTGACAGCCTAGTTTCCTCCCTCAAACTAAGGTGGTGTGTATGGCAGATTGGGTGAAGTGGAAAGGAATGTGAGGAGAATGTAACAGGTTTCATTTTGGATGTGTTCCAAGAATCTGTTTCAATTCCTTATAGCTTATGGAACAATTGGCTGTAACAGTCCTGACAATTAACTTTCTCCCCATTACCCACACCTCTTAGTTATACTATTAAAAGCTCTAAGGCAATTCAATCAAATTCAAAACACTCCTTCCTACACATTACTGGGACTCCCATACTGTAAACGGGCTTAATGAGTTAATCAAATATGTTCAGGAAAGTTTCCTAGATCAATAGATCTATTCAAATTCAACTCATTAAGGGATCTCCTATCAGGGAATGAGACAGGGCAGCTGATGGGTGTGTGTGTGTAAGGGAACATTTTGGATCATAATGCTTTTAGTTTCAAGGTAATTATGGAAAAAGATAGGGTCTGGTCCTTTGGTTGAGATTTTAAATTGGAGAATGGCAATTTAGAGGGAATGAGAAAGGATCTGGGAAGCATGGTTTGGGATAGATTGTTTTCTGGCAAAGGTGTGCTTGGTAAGTGAGAGACCTTCAAAGGTGAAATTTAGAGGACAGAGTTTGTACATTCCTGTCAGAATTAAAGGCAAGACTGTTAGATATAGGAAACCTTGGCTTTCCGAAGATATTGTGGCCTTGGGTCAGCAGAAGAAGGAGGTGCAGTGCAGTAATTGGGAGCAAGGAACAAGTGAGGTACCTGAGGAGGATAAAAATGCAAGAAGACACTGATGAATGAAATCAGGAGAGCTAAAAGAAGATGTGATTCTGTTCAAAGTTCAGCGTTCATATTTATTTTCAGAATACATACATGATGTCACAACCAAAAGGTTCTTTTTCCTGCAGGCAGGCAGAATTACTGCTTTAGTGCAATAAACTGAACTCAAGATATGTATATAAAAGAGAGAAATGTAAATAAAAAAATGTGAATAAACTGTGTGCAATGCTGAAAGCGGTGAAAAGTGGCAGCGTGGTTGGTGTAAGGGCGGCATGGCTGGCTTAGCAGTTAGCACCACGCCCTTTACAGCACCAGTGTTCGAGACACTCGTGTGTAAGGAGTTTGTACGTTCTCCCTGTGTCTGCATGGGTTTTCTCTGTAGGCTCCAGTTTCCTCCCACTATTCAAAATGTACTGGGAGTGTAGGTTAATTGGATGTAATTTGGGCAGCATGGACTCATGGGTGAGATGGCCTGTTACCGTGTTACTGTCCTTTTCATAGGTAGTACTGCTCCTTCTGTTGTGATCTGGATCTCTGAATGTAAATGTCTGTGATCTGGCTCTCAGCAGGTTGCAGATCTCATTCTTCATCCAGAACTTATGGTTGGGGAAAGCCTGAATGATTTGGTGGGTCCACAGCAGATTTGATTAAGCCTGTAGCACTCCTGGTGTAATCATTCAAATCCTCAACTGAGCTCTTGAACACTGTCCAATCCGTTCAAGGCAGTCCTGCATGGATCTGTTCTTCAGCTTCCTACAACCACCTTCTTGCTCTCTAGATCTCTAGACAAACTGAAGGAAATTCCCAAGATATTTAAAGGATAACATGGGACATAATGAAGATTAGAATGGTCTTCTATCTATAGAGTCAAAAGTGATGGGGAGATCTTAAAGTTTTTTTTTCCTCTGTAGTGTGACAGAGTATATAGATATGTTTTTGGGAGATAAATTGGGAAAGGTTTGTTAGAGTACGTTACATACAAACATTTTAAAACAGATCTTATTTGAAATATTGGAGCTCTTCCCAATGCTAGATTGGCTCCACAGCTTTTGAGCTTTGAAGAGTGGTCAAGAGACTTCACTAATGGATTGTTGTTTACAAAAGGCAAAAGATGAAAAAGCATGTCGGAGCTGCTGCTCTCTGGAAGAGATCTTGCTGTTCTAAGAGTGTCATGTAGTTTTGCAAGCAGAGAGAGTCAAACAGGCTTTCTCTCAGAGAGAGAGAGAGAGAGACACACAGATCAGTTCTGCAGTGTTACAGCCAGCAGAAGTAGCTGGGTCGGGAACAGGACAAGCTCAAGCTTGTGAAAAGCCCAATTTTGGAAGACAGCCTGGTCAAAGCCCTTGTGGTTCATGCAAGAGGCTGTCTAATGTTTCACTTGGAATGAGTGAAACAAAAAGGAACTCTGTGGTGACCTGAAAGAAAGAGGTTATCATCTGTAGAAACCTGAAGGGGAAAGTTTTGTCAGCAAGAGACTGAGGAGACTGATGGAAATACATCAGTTGTGGATGTCCTGGAACAACAAATCTCTCTCTGAAAACCTACAAGAGCCTTTCTGAGCGGTAACCATTTACCTTATAAATGTTAAATTCTGAGCACAGTATAAGAATGGCCTGCAACCAGTGGACCTGGAGGAAGGAGAAGTGAGATTGGACTGTGAACCAAAGAACTTCCGAACTTTCACATTACATACATGTGCGCTTAGAATTAGAAGGGGGTTGTTACGTTAAGTAAGTCAATAGATTTAACTTAAAGTTTGATTCTATTTTCATGTTTAAAGATAATTAAAAACAACTTTTGTTTAAGTAACCATTTGTCTTGGTGAATATATATTGCTACTGGGTTTTGGGGTCCTCTGGGCTCGTCCTAGTATTTACTTGGGAGATGGGCATTGAGCCTACAGAAGAGATGCAAAACCATAATGAAGTCGTGGATCCTGAATAGATTGAAGAGGCTGAAGTGCTTGCTTTCTTGAAGCCAATAATGGTGGATGACTCACCAGGGACTGACAAGATACTCCCTCAGTCCTTGAGAATGGCTTGTGCAGAAATTGTGGGGGAAAGCAGAGATATTTAATATGCCACTAGCCATGGGTGAGGTACAGGAGGATTGGAGGGAAGCTAATTGTTTAAGAAAGGCTCGAAGAAAAATCAGGCAATTTACAAGATGGTGAGCCTGACATCAGTAGTGGGTAAATTATTGGAAGGTATTCTAAGAGACTGGATATGTTAGTATTTAAAGAGATAGGGACTGATTTGCACTAATCAGAGTGGTTTGATGTGTGGTAGGTCATGTTTAACCAATCTTATAAAGTTTTTTGTGGAGATTATCAGGAAAGTTAATGTAGGAAAGGCTCTGGTTGTTCTCTACATGGTCTTTAGTAAGACCTTTGACAGGTTCCTACAGGGAAGGTTGGTCATGAAAGTCCAGTCGCTCAGTATTCAGGAGGAAGTAGTAAATTGGATTAGCCATCAGCATTGTTGGAGAAGCCGGGGAGTGGTACAGTAGTACAGTACTGCCTCTCTGACTGGAGGCCTGTGACTTCTGGTGCACATCAGGGATTGGGGCTGAGTCCATTGTTGTTTGTCATCTGTATGGATGATTTAGTTGATATTGTGGTACATTGCATCAGAAAATTTGCAATGGCACTATGATTGAGGTTGTAGAGGACCTCAAGGAATGCTTTCCAGGCTTATAGCATGACCTGGAGCAGCTGGAAAAAAAGGGCTGTAAAATGGCAGGAGGAATTTGATGCAGACAAGTGTGTGGTGTTGCAAACAGGGTAAGACTTGCACAGAAAACGGTAAGGAATTGCAGAATGCAGTATTACAGAGGGATCTGGGAATACAAATACTTAATTCTTGAAAGTGGTGTCGTTAGTAAATCAGGTCATAAAGAGAGCTTTTGGCACATTAGTCTTCACAAATTGAGGTACTGAATACAGGAGCTGGGATGTTATGTTGAAGATGAAATTTGGAGTATTTTGTGCAGTTTTGGCCACGTGCATTCAGAGTGTAGAGAAAATTTACAAGGATTTTGCCGGGAGCTGATTTAGAGATAAGATTGAATAAGCTGGGACCTGGAGCTTTGGAGACTGAGGGGAGATGTCCAAAAATATCAGGGGACACCAAATTATGAGGGGTTTAGATCGTGTAATGCAAGCTTTTTCCACTGAGTTTGGGTGAGACAAGAACTGGAGGACTTATGTTAAAGGTGAAAGATGAGATTTCTCTCAGAGGGCGGTGAGAGTGTGGAGCGAGCTGCCAGCTGAGGGGCTCAATTCTGACATTCAAGAGAAATTTGGACAGGTACGTGGTAGGTGGGTTATGGACGGCTACGGCCTGGCTACAGGTCCATTGGTCAAGATGGAAAATTAGTTTGACATGGACTAGATCGTCTGAAGGCCCTGTTTCTGTGCTGTCCTGTTTTATGGTTCTAATGTTCTATTCTTTGTTATATAGCCTGTCTCTGCACACTATAATTGTCGGTATATTTGACATTTATTATTTTTATCTGTTGACAGTTGAAGACAACAGCCTAGCATTAAAGGCAAAGATCACCATTGATGATCTCTTCAATGAAGAATTCAAGACTCACGATGTGGAAGCCAAGTGGATTAGTGGTAAGTGTAATTACAGACTGGGGTTGGGAGATCAGAGTGCCCTGTTCAGAATGTACAGCACAGGCTAGATGAAGCGTCTGTCCCACTGGCAACCCAGTTTATGCGTTGAAGGCAAGAACCCATCTTGTCCAGATGTGAGGTGACAAAACGAGTGTGCTTCTTTCAACCTGTTCCTCCAGAAGAATGTGTTTAAGATTTTAATGTATTGTAATATATTTCTAATGTTGCTGAGGGATTCAGATTCCCTGAAGTCATACTTGACATTACTGTCATATGAATGAAAATCATTATTCTTAATTAGATTTATGATCATTGATGCATCAGGTAAAGTGCTGTTTCAGGATTAACGGACTCTTAGGATTTTGGAATGATTCCATTTTTTATAATTTTATACCAAATAGAGTTTAACTGTTAGATGAGGCACCAACTAGTTATTACTCATTGTTTCCATGTACAGATGCTCTGCTGTGCTCTACCTGGCCATAGTAGCCCCTGGAGTTTCATCTGTAATGGGAACCAAAATTACTGGGCCAGGCTCACCACCTGGAATTATCTCCTGCAGTCCTTCTGTCAGGCGTACCCTAGCGATGGGATATCCCACACACCAAGCAACAATAGATTCACCAGGGGTGCGCTGAGCCCATGCAATGAGAAGATAGAAGGGCTCAGTGGGCCAGGCCTCTTCCTGGAGAGAAATATTCCAGGTTGGGATCGTTCCTCGATGCTAAAGTGGCTTGAGATTCCGGCACCTGCAGTTTTTGTGTTTCTCAGGGGCACTCAGGCTATTCTTTTTGCTGTATACTGCCCCATTGTTTTGTCAGCTGTAAAGGTTGTGGAATTTATAATGGTTTTTAACTGGGAGTCAGAGACATTTAAAAAAGAAATCCACAGTTAAAAATGCAAAATTAGTTTTAAAGAAGACATTGAACTAAATAGAAATAATTTTAGGAGATTAACCAATTCACATGGAATCCAACAGCAAGAGTGAACCTGTTTGGAATCTCTCAGTAACTTCAGGGCACAATACACAGCTTGAGAAGCTCAACAGATCACGCAGGGTTCATAGGACGTGAAGGGAAACCAACACTTCAGGCCTGGGCCCTTCGTCTATTCTTCAGGACATTCACTTTTTCACCACATGTGTGGGCTTGTTTCCGTTTGAATTTAGTGAGTATCAAGGCATCCACTGAAATCAGCCAACATTTATTTACCCCAGCAACACTGTGGCCCATGACGCCAAACGTGAAAGTCTGCCGACTCTGTGATTGCAGAAGCAGTTGATAAAGATGTCGCCAGGACTGGAGAATTATTGTTATAAGAAAGAAACTGTATGGGATAGCATTATTTTCTTCGAAACAAGGATGCTAAGGGAAGATTTAATCTCATAAAATTATGAGAGGTTTAGGTATGATAATCAGGAATGATGGAGTTTTGTTTGAAGAGAAGAGAGTAAATAGGGGATGTGGATTTAAATCACCTAGTAGGCACGAGTTGGGCTGACGAGCCTTCTCTGTGCTGTATGGCTCTCTGACTCCTTGAGCGTAAAAACACTGGTTGAAGTAAAAGAAGAATCTTTATTTCACACAATTAGTGAAGCGGGCCTGGAACTCAGAAGTGACAGGCTGATGCCAAAGCTTGGGGTCAGACCTGTGGATCACACGCTGGAGCTCCGCAGAGCCAAGTCCAATCTGCACTGGGTTTCTTATTGCAGAGGAGACCACATTATGCACAGGGAATGTGGAACAAATGCAAAATGAGTTGGTGCTACACCTGGAAATTTAGGCAGGGTAAATGTAGAGAAGTTGCTCCCATTAGATGTTCCAAGGACTGGGGGAACATAGTTGCAGAATGATGTCATAAAGCACAAGATGTGAGAAAAATCTTTCACACCCAGAGGGGCGATGAGCTGGAAATGGAGACGTCCCATTACCTTCAGAGATCTGCAGACTCCATAGTTCCTCTCTTCTTCTACCCGTCACAACCACACCTTTCCTGCTGTTTCCCTGACCCTCATTCAAATGGGAAATCGACAGGCATTTGTGGGAACAGTTTGCAGGACTATGGGGAGTGCGCAGACAGGATCGCGCCACAAGGCATTGGTGAGATGGGCTGGACAGCCTCCTCAGTGATGGTGTGAATATTGCTGCAGCTCCCAGACCCAGTAAGCGCAAAGGTTCCTGCTTCCCCTAACTCCCATCTGATGCCAGTTAAATTGGTCTGCTGCATGTGTTCTGCACTGCAACTTTGAACACTGTTTTGTCAATTTGGCAGATTCTTTTGCTCTGGGAAGAGAGCTTCTAAAGTGATCTTTCCTTGCCTCTGGTCATTGTGTCTGCAATCCAAATAAAGGGTTGTCAGAGAATGATGTGATAATTTACTACATCTGAGGAATGCCTTCTATTGCTTGGAGGGCAAATGTTAAAAATTGGAAATCCTTGGAAGGGGAGCAGCAAGTGAAGCACTAAAATTAAATGGGCGCCAAGTTCCATAACTCCTCTTACCCTGTCAGAAATAAACTGAATGGCAGGGCTACTGTAGAGCGATTAGTGCTTATTTCATTGAATAATCATACATTGGTTTCAAACAAGTATTCATGTTATATTTGTCCATATTAGATTGTTATTTATTCAGATAGTGAAAAAAAATATAGCACGTTGTTGTGCAGAGAGACCTGGGAGTGCTTGTGGATGAATCCCAAAAGGTTGGTTGCAGGTGCAACAGGTAATCAAGACGTTGATCGGAACCCCGTCTCATTTCTACAGGGATTGAATTTAAGAGCGGGGAGGTTCTGGTTCACCTGTACAGGGTGCAAAAGAGGCCACAACTGGAGGGCTAAAACGACAAAAGTGCTGGAGGAACTCAGCAGGTCACACAGCATCCGCAGGAGGTAAAGACATACACCAAATATTTCAGGCCTGAGCCCTTCTTCAAGGTCGTACCATTGGACACTTGTCTTTATCTCCTTGCGACGCTGAGTGACCTGTAGAATTTCTCCAGCACCTTTGTGCTTCTGCTACAATCATAGAATCAACAGATTTCCATGCTTCAGTAGGTAGGTACAAGTGTTCTGTGTGCAGTTCTGGTCTCCAGACTTGAGAAAGTATATACTGGCCTTGGAAGTGGTGCAGAGGAGGTTCACTCGGTTGATTCCAGAAATGAAGGGGTGAGCTTACGAGAAGAGATTGCGTAGCCTAGGACTATATTCATTGGAGTTTAGAAGAACGATGGAACTTAAAATTATGAAAGGAATAGGAAGGTTGCTTCCACTGGCAAGGGAGACAAGAAATAGGGGACACACCATCAACATTCAGGGGAGTAGATTTGAGATAGGGATGAGGAAATGGATCTACCAGAGAGTTGTGAACCTGTAGAATTCTCTGCCCAATGAAGAGTAGAGATAATCTCATTAAATGTATTTAAGACACTGATAAAATTTTGAATAGAGGAATTAAGAGTTGTAGGGAGGTGGAGCTGAGTCCACGGCCAGATCAGCCGTGATCTAGTTGAACAGCAGAGTAGGCTCAGTGGGCCAGGTTGTCAACTCCTGCTCTAATGTTCTTATATTATTCCTCTATTATTCAACCTGAATGAACCAGTACAAACCTGGGTTGATTTATCAAGAGCTGAGTTGTGACCTGATGGAAATGTAGAACCTTATGAGAAGTATGGTTAGTAGATGGTCAGGGTCTTTGTCCCTATGTGGTGAGGGGAATGTATAGCAAGTGAGAAGGGAAAATATAAAGGAGATATGCCTGACGTGCTTTGCATTGTGAGTGGAACACACTGCCAGAGGAGGAAGAAGCAGAAGGTATGATAGCGATGTTTAAGAGGCTAACCCATTAACAGGCAAAGAATTGAATCATGTGCAAGCAGATGGGATTAGTTTAGATTGGCATATGTGTTGGGCTCAGCTATGATAGCAGAAGGGTGTGTTCCTCTGTTCTACTGACTAAAAGAACAGTGACACACTTAATAGTGCTGCTGGTGTGTCACATCTCCAGAGATCCTGATCTCTGCCACTGTCTATGTGGAGCTTGTCTGTTCTCTCCATGACCACATGCGCTTCCTCTGGATACTCCGGTTTGCTCCCACATCTCAAAGACGTGCAAGCTAGGCAGTTAATTTTGGCCACTCACCAGCACACTACTCCGAGTGTGTTAGTGAGTGGCCAAAATGAGGGAGGGGTTGATGGGAATGAGGGGAAATAATATGGGGCATGTAAGATGAAGTCAAATGGCTGGCCTGGACTGCGGCTGATGGGTCTGTTTTCGTTCTTTATCACCTCTTGGGCCACAGCTGAAGCATTGCACCCAATTCTGGTCATCGTACCTTTATGGGGGGAGGAGGGGGATGGGGATGTTTGCATATCTTACTCTTCAAATTCAAGTTTATTTGTCATCCAAATGCAACAGATTCGGACTTCAGAGTTATTGTGAGAGCGTGACATCACATATAACCCTGAGATTCCTTTTCCTGCGGGCACAGCAGAATTACCACTAATTGGTAGTGCAAAAATAAACTGTACATGCCGTAAATATATAAACAAACAAAGAACTGTAAACAGATAGTGAATGTAAACAAACTGATTGTGCAATACAGAGAAAACAAAAGAAAATCAATAAAATGCACAAGTAAGATTCCTTAAATGATTGAGTTTGTTGTTGAGGAGTCTGATGGTGGAGGGGTAGCAGCTGTTCCTAATCCTGGTGGCATGAGTCTTGTGGCACCGAGACCTCTTTCCTGATGGTAGCAGCGAGTACAGAGCATGTGCTGAGAGGAGTGGGTCTTGGATGCCCTCTGACGAGTGTACAGCCCGAAGAAAAAGCGCTGTCCGTTCCTCAGTGCAGAACAATGCAAAGGCACATACAGACATAATGCTCATACAAACGATGAACACAGACACACAGAGCCCATATACTTGTCTTGCATACATTTATTACAAATAAATAGTTGTTAAAAATATTAGAGTCATGGGGAGTTGATTTAGCAGTTTCGCAGTCACTTAGCAGTCTCACTGCCTGTAGGAAGTAGCTGCTCCTCAGCTCAGTGGTTCTGGCTCCAATACTGAGAAGCAGAAAGGTGTGTGAGCATGAAGACTAATCTACTGGAGTGGGGGCTAAGAAGTGAGGTATTAGAGTTCAAATCCCACCATGGCTCCTGGGACATTTAGATAATTAAATAAATTTTGAGAAAATGTCCAGTATTTAGTAACCTTTCCGATCATAAACTGAATTATTGTAAATCCTGGTTCTAGAGTGGCTGAAATAGTGAGAGATTTCAATCAATGCAGTAGACTGGAGAATTTGGGGTGGTTATTCCCTGCAGAAAATTTGAGTCTCAGGTTACGCCTGGGTTAGGAAGGGCAAATACAGGTAAGTTTTTGTAATGAGCAGAGGCTTTAAGATTTGGTGGGGGGTTACGGGTAAGGTTATAGATTTGCAGTGATGTACAAAAAGTACTTCAAATGGGTTAGCCTACACACCAGTGTGTAGGTGAGTGGTAGAATCTGGTAGGGAGTTGAAGGTAGTGTGTGGAGAAAAAAACCCGTGGGATTAATGCAGGATGTTATGGTGGTTGGTGGTCGATGTAAGTTCAGGCCAGTTTCCATGTTGTATTCAGAAATCAGAGTTTATTGTCGTGAACATGTACGAAATTCATTGTTCTGTGTCACCATCACAGTCCAAATATCGCTAAAAATCACATTTCCAATAAAAAGTGCAAGAAAATGGGAGAGAAGTGGGAGAGTCTGTGATTCATTGTCCATTCAGAAATCTGATGGCAGAGGGGAAGAAGCCGCCCTTGTGCCATCGGGTGCCTGTCTTCAGGCTTCTGTACCTCCTTCCCAATGGTGGTAATGTGAAGAGGACATAGTCTGGGCCCTTGAGGATAGAGGCTGCTTTCCCACCTCTTGTAGATGTCCTCGATGGCGTGAAGTCTGGTGTTGTGATGCCACAGACTGAGTTAACAACTCTCTACAGTTTTTTTTTTCCTGGCCTGTGCATTGGTACCTCCAAACCAGACAGTGATGCAACCAGATAGAATGTTCTGCACCTCTAGATATCTTAGAGAGTTTTTGATGGAATACCAAATATCTATCTCTCTGTGACAATGAATATATGCATTTTCGAACTCTCTATTTGAGCATTGGAAGACTGCAGAATCAATTAGGGGTTTCAAACGGGAACTGGCTGAGCCCTTGAAAGAGAATAATTTACACAGCAAAGGGGAGAAAACAGGGAAACAAGTCTGGTGTGATTGATTTACAAAGAGGTCAAATCCAAATCATCTCCCTCAGTGCCTTAACAATTCAATTATTCATCCTGTCTGAATGAAATGGACATTTTAAAAATACTCAGTCAATCAGCTAAACAATGTTACAATCTTATATATTCCTCCTAATGCTTTTCCTGACTTTGGAATGAATGATCAAGGTGCTTTACAACCACTGAAGTTCTTTTTTAATGGTAGTTGCTGCAGAATCATAGACTTGTACAACACAGAAATAGGCCCTTCGACCCACCAAATCGATACTAACCATTACTAATTCATTCTAATCCCATTCACCCATCGCCTTCAATGCCTTGGTGATCCAAATGGTTGTCTGGATACTGTGAAAGTTTCTACCTCCACCATCAGGAAATGAGTTCCAGATTCCAACCACTCTCTGTAAAAGTTCCCTGTCTGATCCTCTCTAAATCTCCTACCTAACATCTACATCTTTTCCCTCTTGTTTCAGTCACCCCTGCCTTGGGGGGAAAAAAAAGATTTATACTCCACATAGTTCTCTCGTGATTTTGTCAACTCTGATTTGGATTCCAAGCTGTCTGTAAGGAGTTTGTACGATCTCCCCGTGTCTGTGTGGGTCTTCTCCGGGTCCTTCCGTTTCCTCCCACCTTCCACAATCGTTCAGGGGTTGTAGGTGAATTGGATGTAATTGGGCTGCAGGGGCCAGGTGGGCCCTATTACTGTTCTGTGTGCCTAAATAAGAAGGGCCCAGGCCCAAAAGGTTGCTTGCCCTTTACTTCCTGTGGATGCTGCGTGACCTGCTGAGTTTCTCCAGCACTTTTTGTGAATTGCTGTCAAATGTGGTAGATGCATCGAGTCCACGCTGCTGAAGATCCAGCTGCGCTGGGTGGGTCACGTCTCCAGAATGGAGGACCATCGCCCTCCCAAGATCGTGTTATATGGCGAGCTCTCCACTGGCCACTGAGACAGAGGTGCACCAAAGAAGGGGTACAAGGACTGCCTAAAGAAATCTCTTGGTGCCTGCCACATTGACCACCGCCAGTGGGTTGATATCGCCTCAAACCGTACATCTTGGCGCCTCACAGTTCGGCGGGCAGCAACCTCCTTTGAAGAAGACCGCACAGCCCACCTCACTGACAAAAGACAAAGGAGGAAAAACCCAACACCCAACCCCAACCAACCAATTTTCCCCTGCAACCGCTGCAACCGTGTCTGCCTGTCCCGCATCGGACTTGTCAGCCACAAACGAGCCTGCAGCTGACGTGAACATTTTACCCTCTCCATAAATCTTCGTCTGCGAAGCCAAGCCAAAGATGGCATACAAACATGGCAGCCAATCTATGTGCAACAAATCCTCACAACAGACAATGGTCAGATAGTAACCAGGTTAAAAAGTAGTTTTGTATTTAGAAGCCTCAGGTGTCTGTTTTACATTTCTGTAAGAGAATTTGTCTTCCCATCAGGAGAAATACCATGGTCTTAAGAAATAATGAACCCACCACATATTACCCATTGTTAACCAATTGAACATGATTGTCGGTTGAGAGTTGATGTGTATCCACTGTTTGTTGGAGATCCCAGGAGGCCAGAGATAATACTGTGCATTATCTAACTCTGCAAATGAGCAATTCTCCATGAAGAAGACAAGGTGCTAAATAATGCATGTGAAAATTTTCACTGAGTTACAAATACTACACCAGTGATAGCGCTGTGAATTTAAAAAAAAAAGTCAATCCTGGGAAGCAACTTGAATTTTCATTTTGTCTTTAGAAGAATAAAGAACTTGGCATTCTTTGTAACCTCATGGCATGGAGTTCAATGCAGTCTGTTATGTAACTCTGAAGAGAGGTTATGTTGTAATTATCAATCTTTACGCTGCCGAATACATCCAAAAATGCATCCAATTTTTATTTGATATTTATTAGAGCACAAGTAATTTGCAAGATCGTGAGATTAAGTAGTTCCATGGGAACTTGGCTGAGAAGAATTCTTCTGCATACAACATTCATGGAGCAGTATGAAAATCATATGTACTGAGTTAGAAAGAAAAGAAAGATCAATTAGTCCCAAGCAAGGGCAGTATGATGGTATGGTGGTGGAGTTCATGCAGGAGCCTGATGGCAGTGAGCGTGAAATTGCCTTTGAGTTTCTTGCTGCACGCTTTCACACTCTTATGCCTTATCTCTGATGGGAGGGGGGGGGAGAAGAGGGTGCGATGGATCTTTCAATTCATTAGCTACCTTTTTCATGGCAGTGGGAGATGTTCACAGAGTCCATGTAGCGGAGGGAAATGTGCGTGATCTTCCAAGCTGCATTCATTACCTTCTGTGGCTTCTTCTGATCTCGAGCAGGGCAGCTCCCATCCAGCAAGTATGCTTTCAGTGGTGCACCTGGAGATGCTATTGAGGATCAAGTGGGATGGGTCTACGTGCTTGTCCCAGGACGGGTTGTTAGAGATATTTATTCTGAACATCTTGAAGCTATCTACTCTTTCCACTGTAGCGCCATTAATGTTGACAGGAGTATGGGCACTGCACCCTCTCCTGAAGTCGATGATCATCTCTTTCATCTGACATTAAGAGAGAGGTCGTTATCTTGGCACCACACCACAATCTCTGTCCTGTATTCCATGATATCTTGCCAATCTCTGTTATGTCATTATCAAATTTGAGAATGGAGTTGATTGAATAGTGATGGATCCACAAGTTTTTTTTTATTAACTTAGGTTCTCAATCTTCTGCCATTCACATGACCCCTTGTCACCACATTCCGATTCCGTTGCACGTCCAAATACTCTCTCACTCAAATCTTGGACCAAGTGGCTTGTCAGAAGACTCACTTACCCCCAAACGAGCCCTCTCCCCGACCTTTCCCCTCCTCAATATATCCATCTCATATGGCCGATGTGGCTCTCTGCCCTGGCCCAAAACGGTGGAGCCAGTGAAGGAAAGGCCTTCATGTACATTGGGCACCTTATCTGTGGGAATAGAACTCATCCTATTATTGAATGAGGCCTATGTAAGACACTCCTCTCATAGCACAGGAAAGTCTCTGGGCTGCAAAGATGGGACCGAAACACAGTGGACACACACTTGTAGTGAGACAAAATAATAATGATCACATTTGATTTATTTGATGGATTCTCTTTTATCAGAAGCAGCTGTTTGATTCAAAGGTTCCTTTTAGATTCACATAATATTACATCAAAAATGTACTATTCATGATATACATCATCCTTTGACTGCTGTCAGGAAAATAAAGAGTTGCCATGAATGTTGCGTGTTGCCCCTAACACTAAGAGAAGGAGAGTCCTTTCAGAGACACTTGAGTGTCCAGGGATTCGCCTGCAGCCTCTGCAACTGTCCAGACTCGTGTTCTAACCATTGGCAATCCGAGCGTCAGATCCAAACCTCTGACACAATCAGAAATCCTTCAGTGCCCGGAGCGCTTCTTGACTTCAGCACCATCTTGATCCCTGGTTCCCAACTGTGAGCCAGTCTCCAGCAGCCCGCAGCCTGTATGTGCTTCGACCACGTCACCAGCAGCCCTCAGCATTGTGGGTCTTTTGTCCGCAAGTCGCCAACAGTCCGTGACCTATGTGAGTGTCTGAGTGCAATTCAGCTACCGTATTCAGCCTGTGTGGGTCCTTTGGCCGCTGAGACCCCCGCTGAGGTCTCGCTGAGACCTTGCCTGGTCACCGTCCCCAGGGCCACCTCTCAGGATTCTCCTCAGCAGGAGGCTGTTCTCCCATTTCTGATACTCTGCGCTGTATACTGCTTCCTTAGAGTCTTCAACCCCTTGTGATCCGCTGTCCAGCACAGGTGTTGCCATCTTGGAGACAGTCCTCTGTGGTTACAGCATGATTAAAAAAACATTGTTAGCTCCTCTAACAGGCTATTTAATGCCTGTACTGAGCCATTGGCATCACGAGCAGCACTGTGTCTCCGTTCTCCGCTACAGGAAGCAGGTAGTGGAGAAAACAAATGGTACATTGTCCTTTATTGCAAGAGGGTTTGAATATAAAATCAGGAAGATCTTACCGCAATTAAATAGGACCTTGATGAGACCGCACCTTGAATAATGTGCATACTTTTGGTCTCACCTCATCGCACTCACTGCTGAGGGAGTGCAGTGAAGGTTCACCATACTGATTCCTGAGATGGCAGGACTGGCATACGAAGAAAGACTAGATAGAATAGGGAACTGCCACTGGAATTTAGAAGAATGAGGGGTAAGCTCATTGAGATGTATAAAACTTTGACAGGACCAGACAGGTTAGTTGCAGGAGGAATGTCCCAATGTTAGAGAAGCCCAGAACAAGGGGTCACAGTGTAAAGATAAAGGAGAAGTCATGTAAGATTGACATGAGGAGAAGTGTTTTTCGTTTAGAGAACTATGAACTTTTGGAACTCCTTGCCACAGAAGTTGTTGAGCTCAATCTACGATATAGATTCCAAAAGGGAGTTGGATGTGGCTCTATTCGGTAAAGGGATCAAGGGGTATGGAGAGAGAGCAGGAATAGGGTACTGAAATCATTTAATCACCCATGATCGTACTTAATGTTAGTGTAGGTTTGGGACTCAATGGGCTTCTTCTCTTATTTTCCGTGATTCTATGACTCCAGGTCAGCTGAAAAGGGGGCAACGATGTAGAAATGCCATTTCCCATGGTGGGAGCATCCAGGACAAGAGGGCACAACTTCAGGTTTGAAGGGCATCCACTCAAAACATAGATGTGGAGACCTTTCTTTACCCAGAGGGTGGTGAATCTGTGGAATTTGTAGCCGCAGGTGGTTGTGGAAGTCAAGTCTTTGGATATATTTCAGGCAAGGATTGATGGGTTCTTGATTAGCCAGGCCATCAAAGATTTTGGGGAGAAGTCCGGGAAGTGGGGCTGAGTGAGGGAATGGATCAGCTCATTGTTGAATGGCGGGGCAGACTCGATGGGCTGAATAGTCTGTTTCTGCTCCTACGTAGAAGTTAAGCTAAAAATCTAGAGATGGAATAATTTTTTTTTGCATTGAACCATTGAGTGTCACAGCGCAGGCGGAAACTCTTCATTCCATTGCTTTTTTAGCTGTTTCTTCCCACACAAACTTACTGATCCATCCCAATCTTCTGTTCAGTCCCTCAAACCCTTTAACGTTTCCAGTTGTCTTGTTAAAATCCTCACGGATTACCTTGGAAGCGGAGAATTGCACATTCCCATTAAAGACATTTCCTATGTTTGAGTTTGTCACTTTTTTTAAGCCATCTCATCCATTGGTGAAGGCAATTCCTCATAATTTGCCTCATTTATAATCCCGAATAAATCTATTGCTTTCAAATCTCCTGGAAGGGAAAAAAATACTGCAACCAAATCCTCCTACATAACTGTTAGTCTCACGCTAGCATTGAATCTGTGACAAACCCTTCCCTTGGCTTTAATAGTCGGTTTATCTTGGGCACACTGCACTCCCACTGCACTTTGGTTTTATTTGGAAACTTGTCTGTACATAAAAAAAGATACAAGGGTTATTGCCTGTCTTTATTCTGCTTGTGAATTTTATTTAATGCACCACACAAGATGCTTTTTCCTGCGTGTTTCAGCTTTAATCCCTGTTTTTATGTCTCTCAGCAACTCCTTCCATTGCACTCCAAATCACAAGAAAATAGGAGCATAAATAAATTCTGGAAGCAGCCAGCAGGTCAGGCGGTGTGTGTGCGGAAAGAGAAACAATGGCTGCTGAGTATTTCCTGTTATTATTTCAGATTTTGATATATTTTAATTTTCTATATGGAAACAAGAGTTTTCCACTTGGTCTCTAAGTACGATCATGGCTGATCTGTACCGAACCTTAACTCTTCTCTGCCAGTTCCCCAGAGGCCACAATTTCCCTACCTTCTTAAAATTTATCTTCTGTGGCGGCTCATCCACGTGGCAGGCGAACCAGCGCCAGCAGTCGCGGTCAAGTCTGCAGTCAGAGACATACTCAGGAACTCTACGTGCATGGCAAAACAAGAGACATGAAGTTGATGTCACTTTTGCCCCCCACGGGCACTGGGACCAGCGTGGACTTTTTTAAGCGTGCGAGTTTGGATCAGTAAATTTGAAACTCTACTTCCACTCGCGGAGGCTGATGGCCATGCTTCCTTTTTTTAATTTCTTTTTTAAAAATTGTTAAAATTTAGACATGCCCTACGGTAACAGGCACTTCTGACCCACGACCCCGTGCCGCCCAAATACCCCAGTTAACCTGCAACCCATGTACGTCTTGAAGGGTGGGAGGAAACTAGAGCACCCACAGAAAATCCATGCAGACACAGGGAGAACGTACAAACTCCTCACAGACAGCGGCGGATTCGAACAGTGGTTTCTGGCGCTGTAATGGTGTTGTGCTAATTGCTACACCATGGTAACTGTGCTGCACCACCTTTAAACTCCACTGAAGATATAACCTTCATAATCCTCTGGGTAGAGGACCCCAACAGTTCACCACCTGCTGTGAGAAGGAATCCCTGTGATTTCAGTGACTGGCTCCTTATTTTGTACAAGATCCATTCATTTGAGATTGTCTCACGAGTGAAACTATCTCAATATCCACCCTTGCGATCTTGCATGTTTTTTAATTTGGAGGTACAGTATGATATCCAGACTACAAGCCTGTACTGCTCAAATAAACCCCTGTGGCAACTTTTTGGAATGCGGGAGGAATCTAGAGCACCCAGTGGAAACCCAGACAGACGTAGGAAGAATAACCATATAACCACTTACAGCACAGAACAGGCCAGTTCGGCCCTACTAGTCCATGCCGTAGCAAATCCCCACCCTCCTAGTCCCACTGACCAGCACCCGGTCCATACCCCTCTAGTCCCCTCCTATCCAGTCTTTCCTTAAATGTAACCAATGATCCCGCCTCAACCACGTCTGCCGGCAGCTCATTCCACATCCCTACAACCCTATGCGTAAAGAAATTTCCCCTCATGTTCCCCTTATAATTTTCCCCTTTAATCTTAAACCATGTCCTCTAGTTTGAATCTCCCCCTTTCTTAATTGAAAAAGCCTATCCACATTTACTCTGTCTGTCCCTTTTAAAATCTTAAACACCTCTATCAAGGCCCCCCTCAATCTTCTACACTCCAGAGAAAAAAGCCCCAGTCTGCACAACCTTTCCCTGTAACTCAAACCTTGAAATCCTGTCAACATTCTTGTGAACCTTCTCTGCACTCTCTCTATTTTGTTTATATCTTTCCTATAATTTGGTGACCAAAACTGTACACAGTACTCCAAATTTGGCCTCACCAATGCCTTGTACAATTTCATCATAACCTCCCTACTCTTGATTCAATACTCCGATTTATGAAGGCCAACATTCCAAATGCCTTCTTCACCACACCATCTACCTGAGTATCAGCCTTGAGGGTACTATTTACCACAACTCCTAAACCCCTTTGTTGCTCTGCACTCCTCAATTGTCTACCATTCAATGTATATGACCTATTTAAATTTGCCTTTCCAAAATGTAGCACCTCACATTTATCTGTATTAAATTCCATCAGCCATTTCTCAGCCCACACCTCCAGCCTTCCTAAATTACCTTTTAATCTACGGTAAACTACCTCACTGTCCACAACACCACCAATCTTTGAGTCATCTGCAAACTTGCTTATCCAATTCTCCACCCTTACATCCAGATCGTTAATATATATAACAAATAATAGTGGACCCAGGACCAAACCCTGAGGAACTCCACTAGTCACCGGCCTCCAATTGGACAAACCATTTTCTACCACTACTCTCTGACATCTCCCATCCAACCACTGCTGAATCCATTTCACTACCTCTTTATTTATACCTAATGCCTCTACCTTTTTTCCTAACCTCCTGTGGGGAACTTTGTCAAAAGCTTTACTAAAGTCCAAATAGACAACATCCACAGCTTTCCCTTCATCAACCTTTTTTGTAACCCCCTCGAAGAACTCAATCAGGTTTGT
This sequence comes from Narcine bancroftii, assembly GCF_036971445.1. Taxonomy (NCBI): domain Eukaryota; kingdom Metazoa; phylum Chordata; class Chondrichthyes; order Torpediniformes; family Narcinidae; genus Narcine; species Narcine bancroftii. The sequence continues at coordinate 474,621,072 of NC_091469.1, read as the reverse complement.
CAAGCATGATCTACCCCTGACAAAACCATGCTGATCCCTCAGAACACTTTCCATCAACTTGCCCACCACAGACATCAGACTTACAGGCCTATAATTCCCAGGTTTGCATTTGGACCCTTTCTTAAACAGAGGAACCACATGCGCCACCCTCCAATCCTTTGGCACCACCCCCATGGCCAGTGACATCCTAAATATCTCTGTTAATGGCCTCACTAACTGTCCACTAGCCTCCCTGAGTGTCCTAGGGAATATTTTGTCCGGTCCGGGAGATTTATCCACCTTTATCTTTTTTAACACTACCTCCTCGGTTATCCTTATATGCTTCATGACCTCCCCACTATTTTTCTTTACTTCAACTGGTTCAACATTTTTTTCCCTAGTGAATACTGAGGCAAAGAAATCATTCAAACTTTCCCCCATTTCCTCAGACTTCTCACTCAGCCTACCCTCGCCTATCGACAATTTTATCCCTCACTAATCTTTTTCTTTTAATGTACTTATAGAAACCCTTTGGATTTATTTTTACTCTGTCAGCCAAAGCCTCTTCGTGCCTTTTTTTGGCCTTTCTAATTTCTTTAAGACTCCTTCTACACTCCTTGTAGTCCTCCTCAACTTCTCTGCTCCCTGTAGTATGTAGAAACTCCTTGCGGATAGCAGTGGTGATTGGCTACATTGTGATTGGCTACTATGGATTGGACACACCTCCTGAGACCGATCCTACCCATAGCCCCCTTGCCCCTTTCCTTTTGCTCTGATCAGTCAAGGAGGTGGATGGTTGTTTGATAGTGTTCCAGTCTTTAGCTACTAAAAGCCTGATTGCTGCACTACTTGGCCTTTTGCGAATTATTGATAGTACATCAGTGGGATTGAAACTGGGTTACTGGGGGGCACTGTAATAGGTGTTGCACCAACCGCTACTTGAATTGTGCTGTCCTGGTGGTGAGTGTTTCACTCCTCATTCTTCTAAGCTTTTGACATCTTCAGAGGAGTTGCTTTATTCTGATGAATACATGGCGCTGAATCATCCCAAGTTAGCAAGACCCATGGATTGCACTGCAGAATTTTAGATTTTGGCTTCCATTGAAGGGAGTTAATACTTCTATTTTCGAGGAAGGTCATTGTTGTCCCTCAACGACTTCGACAGGTGCACTGTTGAAAACATATTTGCTGGATGCGTCATCGTGTGTATGGGAGCTTCTCTTCTTAGGATCGAGAAAAGAGTAGATTAGGTTTAGATTCATTGTCATGACATCACATGAGATTCTTTTTGCAGAAAGTGTTTTTTGCCAAAAAGCTGCAGAAGGTGGTGAATAAAGCTCAAAGCACAATGCGAATTTGCCCCTCAGTGGACTCCATCCACATCTCCCATTGCCTGGGAAAGGCAGCCAAAACACTGCAGGACACATCACACCCTCTTCCCCCTCCTTCTATCTGCAAGTAGGTTCAAGAGTGTGAAGGCTTAAAGGCAGTGCCTTTTCTGTAGCCATCAGGCTCCTGAATGAACCCCAAAGCAATGCTCCCATACTGGTCGTGCCAGGGACTAATTGGTCTTTCTAAACAATGCCCTCATACTGGCCATGCCTGGGACTAATTGGTCTTTCTAAACAATGCCTTCATACTGGCTGTGCCTGGGACTAATTAATCTTTCTAAACAATACCCTCATACAGGCTGTGCCAGGGACTAATTGGTCTTTCTAAACAATGCCCTCATACTGGCCGTGCCAGGGACTAATTGGTCTTTCTAAACAATGCCTTCATTCTGATCGTCCCTGGGACTAATTGGCCTTTCTAAACAATGCCCTCATACTGGTCGTGCCTGGGACTAATTGGTCTTTCTTTTCATCACATTTCTTCACTAAAAATTGTGCTCTTTGCACAGCTGTATGAATGAGATAACCTATTAGACATCTCAGAAGAAACCTCAATATACATTGTCATAATGGGTCAAATAAGCCTAAACTTAGTTTTCTGCAATACCCAAAAATGCTGGAGAAACTCAGCAGGTCACTGAATGTTTTATAGTAAGTAAAGGTAACAGGCAGGCACCTGAATAAAAAGGTGGGGTCACAGAGGAGGAAGGAGGGCTAGGGGGTGGATCACAGGCTAACAGATGAGGTCATAGGTCAGGGGCAGTGCCAGAAAGGGGGCGCTTAACTTGTTAAATGTGGCATCCCAGCGTTCATAGGCCGTGCGGGGCCATGTTTCTTCATGCACGCATGTGCTAGTGCCGGCTGGTACATGCACAGTGGATTGGAGTACCGGGGCTGCTGGCGTCATTTCCCCCTCCCTCCAACAAAAATGATGCTAGTGGCCTGGTACTCCAATCCATTGTGCATGCGCCAATGAAGAAATGTGGCCGCGCACGACCTACAGACCCCAGAACGCCGCTTTTAACATGGTAAGTGCCCCCTTTCTGCCCTACACCCCCATATGGAGGACAAATTAACGTCCGACTCGAGGTGGCGCCGGATGGATGGAAGGTTAGTCAAAAGAGGGACTGTCCAGCCTGGAACCTGGCCACCCCAGCATGGGTTGGGGAGATGGCCACCATACCTTATTTGGGGGGTTGCCCCTCCCCCCATGGCGCCAACACTGTCCTAGGTGGATACAGGTTGGAGGGTTGAAGAGAAAAAAATCTGAGAGGTGAGAGGGTTGAAGGTACCTGTCTGATAGGAGAGGTAAGGGAAGGAGACAGAGGGATAGAGAAAGAGAGTGATCTGGAGGAGGGGTTTAACAAAAAATGGTCAACATTCATGCTGCCTGGTTGGAGATTACACAGAAGGAATACAAGGTGTTAGTTTCCTGCAGTATTTTGTACAAGGTTAAAACATTGGATTGGCGAGCATCTCTGCTCACTAATCAGCCTTGTTCCCAGAGTGAATTAATCACTGATTGAAGTCTCGGTGACTCGTGCTGATTTGAATGATTTCAAGGCAGCTTTTTTTGTAGGTGCAAGGGCACTTAAAATCCTAGATTTATTTTTAGATTTGCTAAGAAGTTAACTACTGTGCAGCAAAACAGCTAAAAACTGGTTCTGTGTAATTTTTTTAAAAGTCATTTGTTCTTACTCAAAATTAGGTCACTCAGATATGGTGAGACACTTTGCAATAAACCCATTTTTGGCCCCAATTGTAGAACTGCAGCACTGTGCTAGCTTTAAGTACATCAAAGAATATGATACAAAATAAATCTAAAATGATATTGAATAATTATGGCCAAGGCAAATATAACATTTGTTGGCATACATATGAATTTCAAAATAACGATTCAAAGTTCCTTTATTGTCAATTACTCAAAGAATACATTTGTTTTCATTTATTTGTCCTGCAAAGATGCACAAAGAGGTGCTATTAGTCCTGCGCTCCTATCCAGTCGAGAGAAAGAGAGCCCCTTCAGAGACAGTGAGTGTGTGTAGATCCTGCCAGCTCATCCAATGCCACTGCCTGCTGCGCTCCTGCAACCTCTGTAGCGACACGGCTTCCTGTCCGTTCCAGCGGTGAACCTGAGCTCCACGCCTCCAAGTCACCCTTGTGGTCTCCTGGACGCAGGCTGGGAGATTGCTCTGTTGAGCACCTCAGCTCTGTCCGCCGCAATAGTGTGGATCTCCCAGTGGCCGCCCATTTCAATTTTCCATCCCATTCCATTGCTGACAAGTCTGTCCAAGGTCTCCTGTATTGCCAGATTCAGACCACCCGTAAATTGGAGGAACAACACCTCAACTTCCAACTGGGGACCCTCCAACTGGATGAAATTGATACTGACTTCTCTGGCTTTTGTTAAATCCCCCCTCCCCCCCCCCCCCCCCCACCCCCCCCCCACCTTCATTGTCTCTGAATTGCACAGACCTCTCGTCTCCTTTCATACAGACATAATAAATTCTACCTACATCCAATTAAAACCTTTTGTTGGTCTGGATTCCTCCCCCATTGTTTGAATTCTGAGACTTTCTGATGTATCCTGCTTCTGCCTGAACGTCGGCAATATTATCTTTGTCCTCCTATAGATGCTGAATAGACCAACGGAGCTCCTCCAGCATTTCATGTAGAAATTTATCTAACCAAATTTTAAATATGTTTAATGAAGCAGCCTCAACCACTTCCCTGGTTAGAGAATTCCAAGCATTCACTACTCTCTGGGAAAAACTATTTTTCCTCATCTCTGTCCTAAATCTACTCCCCTGAATCTTGAGACTGTGTCCTCTCGTTTTAGTTTCCCCGGCCAGCTCAAAAAACCTTCCTACGTCTATCCTATCCATACCCTTCATAATCCTATATGTTTCTATAAGATCTCCTCTCATTGTTCTGAACTCCAGCGAATACAATCCTAGATGATTTAATCTTTCATCATAAGTCAACCCCTTCATCCCAGGGATCAACCTAGTAAACCTCCTCTGGACCGTCTCCAAAGCCAGTATATCCTTCCTCAAATATGGAGACCAGAACTGGACACAGTACTCCAGGTGCGGTCTCACCAGTACCTTGTACAGTTGCAACATTACCTCCTACTCCTGAATTAAATTCCTCTAGCGATGAAGGCCAACATTCCATTTGCCTTCTTAATAACCTGCTGCACCTGCAACCTAACTTTTTGCGATTCACCTGGATCCCCAAAGCTAGTCTCCAGCAGCCCACAGCCTTCGGCCACTGAGCTATGCAATGGTCCGCTGATGTGTTTCTCCTGCCCAGTTGGGCACACTTCCAGGCTTCTCCTTCTCCAGGGGAATCCAGAACTAGGTATCAGAACTTATTGGCGTGAGCGTGTAACGAAATTCATTGTTTTGCAGCATCATTTCAGTGCAAATATTCCTTTAAAATTACATTAAAAATAAATAAATTAGTGCAAAAAAAAGAGAATGTGAAGTGGTTCATTGTCCATTCAGAAATTTGGTGGCAGAAGGGAAGAAGCTGTCCTTGTGCAATGGGCCATTTGTCTTCAGAGTCCTGTACCTCCTTCCCGATGGTAGCAGGGTGATGAGAGTCCTTGAGGGAAGAGGCTGCTTTCTTAAGACATTGCCTCTGGTGGATGTCCTCTTTGTAGTTTTTTCTCATCCTGTCCCAGGGAAAGGGATGACTTCCCCCACTCTGTTGCCTTGCGCCATTCGGCTGCTCTCCCCTCGTGATTTGGGCTGCCGAGCATGGGCTCCACCATTTGCCTCAAGATTTCCATCCGTGGCTTCTAGGATGAAAACACAAACATGACCAGCTTTGTTCTGTAGCCAGTTCAAACCTGGACGGGGCTGTGGTGTGGGCGGCAGGACCCAGCAGAGGAGCGCTGAAATGTATCTTTGCTTCCCCACATTTCCCTAGTCCGCAGCTACATTAGGACCACCATCTTCATCTCTTCAATGGAAATACAAAGTAACTTGATTCTAAACTTTTGGATAGGAAAGGTTGAGAGGGATATGGACCTTATTTGGGTAGACAAGTTGGTCCAAAGGGACTGATTATTTATTTATTTTATTTAGCAGTACAGCACAGTATCGGGCCCCTCTTTCGGCCCATGAGCCCTTGCCGTCTAAATACACCCATGTGATCAATCAACCAATGAACCCCATATGTCTTTAAGACACAGGAGGGAACTGGAGCATCTGGAGTAAATCCACACAGACACATGGAGAACGTACAAACTCCTTACAGATAGTGGCAGTTTCGAATCCCTTGTCATTGACACTCTAACAGTACTCTGCTAACCCAACACTAACCGTTCCTCAATTTATGACTAAAGTTTACTTAGCTGATCGATAAAATACTCAGTCCCAACCTGCATCTCCTCTATTTCCTGCCTTGTCAAAGACCTGAAAATCCAAGTAAACCACATCCACCGACTCTCCTTTGACTGCCCTTTCCCAAAGAACTCCAACAGACTTGCCCGGCAAGGTCTCCCCCGAAGGAAACCATGTTGACGTCGGCCTATTTTACCTTGCACTTTCAAGTACCCCAAGACCTCATCCTAAACAATGGACTCCAGAATTTTGCCAACCTCCGAAGTCAGCAAACTGGCCTACAATTTTGAGAGGTAAAACACAAAAGTCGGCAGACACGCTGGAGAAACTCAGCAGAACAAACTGTGTACTTTATATAGCAAAGATAAAGATACATAACAAACGTTTCAGGCTTGAGCCCTTCATCAAGCTATGGATACCCTGATGAAGGACTCAAATCCAAAAGATTGGCTATGTAATAACTTGATGAAGGATGCAAGCCCAAAACATTGGTTATGTATCATTATCATTGCAAATATAAAATACACTGTTTAACCTACTGATTTTCTCCAGCATTATGTTTGAACTTGGCCTATAATTTCATGTCTTTTGTCTCTCTTCCTTAAAGAGTGGAGTGATATTCCTGACTCTAACGATCCCTAAAGATCTCTGTGAATGGATTCACAATCTCTTCTGCTCCCTCTTTCAGAACCCTAGGGTGTAGCCCATCTGGCCCAGGTGACTTATCTACCTTTAGCCCCTTCAACTTCTTAGTGACTACACTCACTTCTGCTCCCTGGCTCATCTGAATTTCTGCCATTTCATTGGTGTTTTCCACAATGCTGAGCACCTGTCAGGCTCATCTGTCATTTTTTTGTTCCCTATTATCACTCCGTCGGCATCATTTTCTTGCGGTCCCATGTCAACTCTTTTTTCACTCTTCATGCACCTGAAAAAATATTAGTGCCCTCTTATATTTATCAGCCAGCTAACTTTTATATTTGCAATATGCAAACGTGCTGGAGAAACAAAGCAGGTCACACAGCATCCAGAGGAAGCAAAGAGATCTAACCAGCGCTTCGGGCCAAAACCCTTAATCAATGTATGAGTGAGAAGAAGGCAGGCACCTGAATAAAATGGCGGGGGGTGGGGGGAAGAGGTGGGTGGAAGGGGCAGAGGGAGGAGCACAGGTAAACAGATAAGATGCAGGTGGGAGGGAGGGCAAGAGAGAAAAAAGCCGAGCAGCGATAGGGGAGGGAGCCACCCTCTGAATGGAGATGGAAGAGGATGGGGAGCCAGAGTAGAGAAGACAGATAGATAGGGAAAGAGAAGGAGTCAGGGGAGGGACCTAACGGAAAGTGGAGAGGTCAATTTTAATGCCATCTGATTGGAGAGTGCTCAGGTAGAATATAAGGTGGTGTTCCAATTTGAGGGTAGCCTGGGTTTGGGAGTGCATGAGGACGTGTGTGGAAAGGGATTGTGCCACCTTGTAAGTCCATGTTATTGGAGCAGATTTCATGACATTCACGACGTCTGAAGACCTTTCTGCATAACTTACTTTCATATTTTGTCTTTTCTCCCCTTATTATTTTATTTTGTTGCCTTGTGCTTTTTTTTTGGAAAACTTTATTTATAATAATGATATATTCACACGTTAAAAATACATATAAAGAAAAAGATAAAGTATACATGATATTTTGTAAATATATCCCCCATAACCTGCCACCCCATATATTAAAAAAAATTAAAATAAAAAATGTTATAAAAATATTAACATATATTCATAGTCATCTACTTAACACCTTAGAGCAGGAGTGTCAAACTCAAATTCACGGAGGGCCAAAATTAAAAACTTGGACTAAGTCGAGGGCCGAACTAAATATTTATTGAAAATTTTCAACAACATCTGCATGTTTTCTCTTCTTTCAACATATGTAATGTTAAACTTTTTCTTATTAAAATAAATGTTTAATAATAGTTTTGAATAAACTCTTTCCAGAAGCATTAACAAATGAGAAATAAAATATTCAATAAATAATATTTCTCTATAGAGGATTAGTCAAATGTTGCTAGTGTGCTGTCAAATAGTAAAATCTGAGGGCTATTGAGAATGTGGGAGAATAACATGATTCCTGAAACAATCAAATGGGTGACTGATTGTGGGCATGAACTCTAGCAGGGTTATTTGCCATGCCCTTTTTCCATTGGTACAGATATCCTTTGATTTACAAACTTTTCAAGTTTTATGGCTAATGAGCTTGTATCCAGGTGCAGGACCATTTTTAACTAGGAATATATTTATCACTGTGACGTGAAACTATTGGAAGATCGTTTTATCCTGAGATTAAAGTTCATAATCCTTACTCAGGCCTGTGTGCGGGAGGCCGGGGTTTGCGGGCGATCGGGTTGGACAACGACAGTGCGGGGGCATCGGCTCTCGCTGCAGGGCAGCATCTCGGCGGATCAGCGGCCCCATCACCGTGAGTCGCGGATCGGCCTGCGGCAGGGAGGGGGAGTGGGCAACGGTCCTGACGAGGTCAGGCCCGAGGCCTCCGGCTCCGGGCACTGGGAAGCAGCCTTGGCTTCCCCTGACACTGGCCAGGCCCCAAAACCAGAGTCCACGGTGAGACCCTGCAACGTAAACAGAGGAGGTGGGGGCGATTAGCAGGCTGACGCCAATGCATTCTGGGGTTTTTTTTTATTACTGTGCATGCACTATACTGGCGCGGCGGCCAGCGGGCCACCTCTAATACATTTTTGAAATGACATGTGTGCCTTAGAGGACGCGAACTCTATCATATTTCTACTTTGGCTTGGCTTTGCGGACGAAGATTTATGGAGGGGTAATGTCCACGTCAGCTGCAGGCTCGTTTGTGGCTGACAAGTCCAATGAGGGACAGGCAGACACGGTTGCAGCGATTGCAAGGGAAAATTGGTTGGTTGGGGTTGGGTGTTGGGTTTTTCCTCCTTTGTCTTTTGTCAGTGAGGTGGGCTCTGCGGTTTTCTTCATAGGAGGTTGCTGCCCGCCGAACTGTGAGGTGCCAAGATGCACGGTTTGAGGCAATATCAGCCCACTGGTGATGGTCAATGTGGCAGGTGCCAAGAGCTTTCTTTAGGCAGTCCTTGTACCTCTTCTTTGGTGCACTTCTGTCTTGGTGGCCAGTGGAGAGCTCGCCATATAACACGATCTTGGGAAGGCAATGGTCCTCCATTTTGGAGACGTGACCTACCCAGCGCAGTTGGATCTTCAGCAGGATTCGATGCTGTCGGCCTCTGCCATCTTGAGTACTTTGATGTTGGAATGAAGTCGCTCCAATGAATGTTGAGGATGGAGCGGAGACAACGCTGGTGGAAGCGTTCTAGGAGCCATAGGTGATGCCCGTAGAGGACCCATGATTCGGAGCCGAACAGGAGTGTGGGTATGACAACTGCTCAGTATACGCTAATCTTTGTGAGATTTTTCAGTTGGTTATTTTTCCAGACTCTTTTGTGTAGTCTTCCAAAGGCGCTATTTGCCTTGGTGAGTCTGTTGTCTATCTCGTTGTCGATCTTTGCATCCGATGAAATAGTGCAGCTGAGATAGGTAAACTGGTTGACCGTTTTGAGTTTTGTGTGCCCGATGGAGATGTGGTGGGGCTGGTAGTCATGGTGGGGAGCTGGCTGATGGAGGACCTCAGTTTTCTTCAGGCTGACTTCCAGGCCAAACATTTTGGCAGTTTCCACAAAACAGGACGTCAAGCGCTGAAGAGCTGGCTCTGAATGGGCAACTAAAGCGGCATCGTCTGCAAAGAGTAGTTCACGGACAAGTTGCTCTTGTGTCTTGGTGTGAGCTTGCAGGCGCCTCAGATTGAAGAGACTGCCATCCGTGCGGTACCGGATGTAAACAGCGTCTTCATTGTTGAGGTCTTTCATGGCTTGGTTCAGCATCATGCTGAAGAAGATTGAAAAGAGGGTTGGTGCGAGAACGCAGCCTTGCTTCATGCCATTGTTTATGGAGAAGGGTTCAGAGAGCTCATTGCTGTATCTGACCCGACTTTGTTGGTTTTCGTGCAGTTGGATAGCCATGTTGAGGAACTTTGGGGGGCATCCGAGGCGCTCTAGCATTTGCCAAAGCCCTTTCCTACTCACGGTGTCCAAGGCTTTGGTGAGGTCAACAAAGGTGATGTAGAGTCCTTTGTTTTGTTCTCTGTACTTTTCTTGGAGCTGTCTGAGGGCAAAGAGCATGTCAGTAGTTTCTCTGTTTGCGCGAAAGCCGCACTGTGATTCTGGAAGAACATTTTCGGCGACACTAGGTATTATTCTATTTAGGAAAATCCTAGCGAAGATTTTGCTTGCAATGGAGAGCAGCGTGATTCCCCTGTAGTTTGAGCAGTCTGATTTCTCACCTTTGTTTTTGTACAGGGTGATGATGATGGCATCACGAAGGTCCTGAGGCAACTTTCCTTGGTCCCAGCAGAGCTTGAAAAAGTCATGCAGTTTGGCATGCAGAGTTTTTTTCTACTACCGTATTTCTAAACCCATATATTTCATGGACGTACTGCATATCTTAATAAAAAAGGGATAATTATCCCATAAATTATAAGTTATCTTTTCCAATGGAATGCAAGATCTCGACTCTATATGCCATCTCTGCATCCTCAACTCAATGTCATTCTTCCATGTAATCGCTATACATTTTCTAGCCTCTGCCAATGCTCAACAAATAAATGCAATCTGAAATTCTCTAATTTTAACCCCAAAATCAATGTTGTTGTATATCCCAACAAAATTAACATTGGATCGAATTCAAGTTTAAACTTAAACAAACCTTCCAAAAATTCCTTAATCCTACACCACATTTCATCTTTTCACAAAGCCAAACTGAATGCAGAAAGGAACCAACCTCTTTACCACCTCACAAACACAGATCCGAAGAACTAAATCCATATTTCTTTACCTCTTAGGAGTTAAATAAAGCTGATGTATAAAATTATAATGAACCAATCTATATCTCATGTTTATTAATTTAGTCACACCATCTTTACACATAGTCATCCATTCTTCCTGAGATATTGAGATTGACAAATCTTTCTCCCATTTATTTTTTGTTTTAAACAAATCCAATTTAGTCATTTTATGTTGCAACAAAGCACACATTTCTGAAATAAAACCTTTTATCCCCCTGTCAGTAAGTAAAATTTCAAATTTAGTTCTCTTAGGTAACCTTCGCTCACGTCCCATATTTTGTAGTAACAAAGCATGAACTTGATAATATGCAAACAATGTATTCGACGTAATTTCAAATTTCTCTTTAAGTCTATTAAACGCCAAAAAAACCCAGCCTCATAACAATCTCCTATAGACCTATCTCAGCTGCACCATTTCTGTTCCCAAAATTTCAAATACTGGTTAGTCATTAGAAAGGGAATCAATTTATTCTGATACAATGGAGTCTTAGCTGAAATTTTACCTATAGTTCCCACAATCTGATCCCTATTGTACCATATCTCCATTAAATGTTTTATCACAGGTAAAGTGTAATTTTGCAAAAGGCGAGGATTCCATTTATAAATAAACGGATCCATATTTCCTTCAGAAATTTGGGCCATCTCAACCTTAGCCCATATCAAAGGATGGTCAATTTCAAACATCCTATTAATGAATTTTAACTGCTGCTTGATAATGATTTTGAAAATGTGGTAACTGTAATCCTCCTAAAGAATATTTCCAAGTCAATTTTGGACATGATATTCTTGCCAATTTACCTTTCCACAAAAACAATCGTATTAAAGCAATTAAATATTTTTTAAAAAATTTTTAGGAAGTTTACAGGGAATTGATTGAAACAAATATTGTAAATGAGGAAGGATATTAATTTTAATACAATTTACACATCCTATCAAAGGTATTGGTAAATATTTCCATCTATTTAAATCACTTTTAATCCTACTCAATAAAGATAAATAATTTAATCTATATAAATGTTGATAATCAACATCAACTAGTATTCTAAAATATTTAATCTTATAGGATCACCAAAATTGTGTTTCCTGTTTCAAACTGAATAATCTTCATTTACTAAAGGCAATATCTCACTTTTCTCCCAATTAACCTTATAACCAGACATCCCACCATACTGCTCCAATTGTGCTTGAAGATGTCCCAAAGATTGATCATAGAAACATAGAAAATAGGTGTAGGTGTTGGCCATTTGGCCCTTCAAGTCTACACCACCATTCATTATGATCATGGCTAATCATGGCTTTCTCCCCATACCCCCTAATCCCCTTGGCCACAAGGGCCAAATCTAACCTACACTCAAATATTGACAGGGAACCGGCCTCAACTACTTCCTGTCGTAAAGAATTCCACACATTTACCCCGCTCTGAGAGAAGAATTTTTTTCTCATCTCAGTCCTAAAAAAATTCCTCCTTATCCTTAAACTGTGACCCCCTGGTTCTGGTTTTTCCCAGGATTGGAAACAACCTTTCTGCATCTAGATGGTCTAAACCCTTAAGAATTATATAAGTTTCTATAAGATGCCCCTCAATCTTCTAAATTCCAGAGAATACAAGTTCTATCCAACTTTTCTTCATATGCGAGTCTCTCCATCCCTGGTATCAGCCTAGTGTGCCTTCTCTGTACCCCCTCGAAGTCAAGGATATCCTTCCTTAGATAAGGTGACCAAAACTGCATGCAGTACTCCAGGTGTGGTCTCACCAAGGCCCTGTACAGCTGCAGCAGGAGCTCCCTACTCTTGTACTCAAATCCTCTCACTATGAATGCCAACATACCATTCACCCTCTTCACCTCCTGCTGCATCTGCATGCCCACTTTCAACAACTGAGGCACAGCAACACCCAAGTCTCTCTGCATCTCCCCTTTTTCTAAACAGATACCATTTAAATAATAATCATCTTTTCTGTTCTTCCCACCAAAGTGTATAACCTCGCATTTATCCACATTATACTGCATCTGCCACGTCATGGCCCACTCGCCTAACTTGTCCAAATCACCCTGTACTCTCCAAGCATCCTCCACACAGCTAACCCTGCCACCCAACTTCAGGATATGTTAAGTATATAAAAACATAATCTGCAAATAAATTAATTTTATTGACATCTGATTATCCTTTAATACCTTTAATATTACCATCTTGTCTAATCACTTGAACCAACGCAAATAGGGCTGGTGACAAAGGGCAACCTTGCGTGGTTGATCTGAACAGTGTAAATGAAGATGATATTTGTCCATTTCTCCACCCTCGTTGATGGATTCTTATACAAAGCCTTCACCCAATCAGTAAATAGTGGTCCCAAATTAAATTTCTCTAATACTTTAAATTAAAAAAAAACATTCCACTCTATCAAAAGCTTTTTCAGCATCTAATGCCACCATCATGGGATGGTTGGGTTTCTCCCGAGAAATATTATTCAAAGAAATCAATTTAACAATGATATCTGCTGAATACCAATTCTTAATAAACCCAGCCTGGTCTTCATGAATCAACCCTGGCAAATGTTTAGCTAATCTATCAGTTAAAACTTTAGCCACTAACTTATAATCTACATTTAACAAAGAAATCGATCTGTATGAACCAACTTTTAATGATATCTTTTTTTTTTAAATAACTGTAATCAATGCTTTAGAAAAAGATTCTGGAAAAGAGCCGGTCTCAGTAGCCTGTTTTGAAACTTCCATAAATGCAGGAAACAATAAATCATGAAATTCTTTATGAAATTCAGAAGTAAAGCCATCCTCGCCTGGAGATTTCCCTCCTGGCATATCCTGCAGTGCTTCTTTAATTTCCATCTCAGCTTAAAAAAAGAAGTGATCTAACTCTTTCCTCTCTCCCCTGTAATGAAAGCAAGACTAAATTAGACAAAAATACATCGATTCGATCATTATCCAGTACAAACTCAGAAATGAGCAATTCTTCAAAAAACAAATGAAATTCATCATTAATCCCCTGAGGTTTGTAAGTAACAGTTGAACCTCTTTTAACAGCATTTATGGTCCTAGAAACCTGTTCAGTCTTCAATTGCCATGCCAAAACTTTATGGGCACGTTCACTCAACTCATAATAATGCTGTTTAGATCTTTGCAACAATTTCCCATATTTATAACATAACATAACATAACAATTACAGCACGGAAACAGGCCATTAGGCCCTTCTAGTCTGCACCAAACCAAACACCCCTTTCTAGTCCCACCTCCCTGCACAATGCCCATAACCCTCCATCTTCTTCTCATCTATATACCTGTCCAACCTTTTCTTAAATAATACAATTGACTCCGCCGCCACTATTTCTCCCGGAAGCTCATTCCACACGGCTACCACTCTCTGAGTAAAGAAGTTCCCCCTCATGTTACCTCTAAACCTCTGCCCCTTATAATTCTTAACTCATGTCCTCTTGTTTTAATCTTTCCTCCTCTTAACGGAAATAGTCTATCCACATCCACATCCACTCTGTCTATCCCTTTCATAATCTTAAATACTTCTATCAAATCCCCTCTCAACCTTCTACGCTCCAAAGAATAAAGACCTAATCTGTCCAATCTCTCCCTATACTCTAGATGCTTAAACCCAGGTAACAGTTTGGTAAACCTTCTCTGCACTCTCTCCACTCTGTTTATTACCTTCCTATAATTAGGTGACCAGAACTGCACACAGAACTCCAAATTAGGCCGCACCAACGTCTTATACAATCTCAACATCACCTCCCAACTCCTATATTCCATGCAATGATTGATAAAGGCCAGCATACTAAAAGCCTTCTTCACCACCCTATTCACGTGAGTTTCTACCTTCAGGGAACGATGTACCATTACTCCTAAATCTTTCTGCTCTTCTGTATTCCTCAATGCTCTCCCATTTACCACGTATGTCCTATTCTGATTCTTCTTACCAAAATGAAGCACCTCACACTTATCAGCATTAAATTCCATCTGCCATTTTTCAGCCCACTTTTCTAAGCAGCCCAAATCCCTCTGCAATCCTTGAAAACCTTCTTCATTATCCACTATTCCACCTATCTTAGTATCGTCTGCATATTTACTAATCCAATTCACCACCCCATCATCTAGATCATTAATGTAAATAACGAACAACAATGGGCCCAATACAGATCCTTGAGGCACACCACTGGTCACCGGCCTCCAACCTGACAGACAATTATCCACTACCACTCTGGCCTCTCCCTTTCAGCCAATGTTCAATCCATTTGACTATCTCAAAATTTATACCTAAAGACTGCGCCTTCCTAACTAACCTTCCATGTGGTACCTTACTGAAGTCCATATAGACAACATCCACTGCACTACCCTCATCCACATTCCTAGTCACCTCTTCAAAAAATTCATTCAGATTGGTCAAACATGACCTTCCTCCCACAAATCCATGTTGAGTGCTCCTGATCAGACCCTGTCTATCCAGATGTTTATAAGTACTATCTCTAAGAATTTTCTCCATTAATTTACCTACCACAGACGTCAAACTTACAGGCCGATAGTTGCCAGGCTTCCTCCTTGAACCCTTTTTAAATAACGGAACCACATGCGCAATGCGCCAATCCTCCGGCACTATCCCCATATCTAATGACATTTGGAAAATTACCGCCAGAGCCTCTGCTATTTCCTCCTTCACTTCTCTCAATGTCCTGGGGAAGATCCCGTCTAATCCCGGAGACTTATCCACCTTTATATTCTTCAAAAGCCTTAAAACTACACCTTTTGTAATCTCTATATTCCCCATATTTACCCAATTTGCTTTTTTTTATCTCACATCTCCCAATATCCTTCTCTTTAGTGAATACCGAAGAAAAGAAACTGTTCAATATCTCCCCCATTTCTCTAGGCTCCACACACAGTTTTCCGCTCTGATTTTCTAAGGGACCAATTTTGTCTCTAGCTTTCCTCTTACCATTAACATATTTGTAGAAATCTTTTAGATTAGTTTTCACCCTGCTTGCCATAGTTTCCTCGTACCTTCTTTTAGCTTTCCTAATTCCTCTCTTAAGATTCCTCTTACATTCAATGTATCTTTCAAACAACTCCTTAACTCCATGCTTCTTATATCTAATGTACGCCTCCCTTTTTCTTCGAACCAAGTTTCCAATATTCCTTGAAAACCACGGCTCTCTCAAACCTTTTGCCCCTTCTTTTAACCTAACAGGAACATAAAGCTTTTGCACTCTCAAAATCTGATCTTTAAAAGACTTCTATCTCTCTACTACATCCTGCCCATAAAACAAATTGTCCCAATGCACACCCTGCAAGTCCTTTCGCATCTCCTCAAATCTAGCTTTTCCCCAATCAAAAACCTCAACCCTTGGCCCTGACTTCTCTCTTTCCATAATGACATTGAAGCTGATGGCATTATGATCACTGGACCCGAAGTGATCGCCAACACTAACCTCCGTCACTTGACCCATCCCATTTGCCAACAGTAGATCTAACACTGCTCCTTCTCTGGTCGGCACCTCCACATATTGTTGTAAAACACTATCTTGCACACATTTCACAAACTCTAATCCATCCAGTCCTTTCACAGAATGTGTTTCCCAATCTATATGTGGAAAATTAAAATCTCCCATAATTACAACCCTGTGCTTATAACAAATATCTACTATCTCCCTACAGATTTGCTCCTCTAGGTCTCGGTCCCCTCCGGGTGGTCTATAATACACCCCTACAAGTGTAACCTCTCCTTTCCCACTCCTCAGTTCCACCCAAATAGCCTCCGTGGATGTGCCCTCTAATCTATCCTTCCTAGGCACCGCTGTAATATTTTCCCTGACAAGCAATGCAACCCCACCTCCTCTTGCCCCTCCGACTCTATCACACCTAAAACAACGAAACCCAGGGATATTCAGTTGCCAATCACATCCCTCCTGCAACCATGTCTCACTAATCACTACCACATCATACTTCCAAGTATCAATCCACCCCTTCAGCTCATCCACCTTTTTTACAATACTCCTGGCATTAAAATATATGAATTTCAGAGATTTCCCAATTTTTAATCCCTGTTTTCCCTCATCTTTAATAACAACATTATTTACTTTTCCTGCCAATTGCCCTTCATCTTCTTCCAGAGCAATTCCCTTCTCTATCACCTGCCCATCCATATTCAAATACTTACTACAAACTTTCTTTGTTTGCATTCTAACCTTCTCCTTACTGCTCTGTACTATTTTGTTCCCTCCCCCCCAACCATTCTTGTTTAAAGGATCCTGAGTAGCCCTAGCAAATACCTCTGCCAGGATTCTGGTCCCCCTGGGATTTAAGTGTAACCCGTCCTTACTGTACAGGTCACATCACCCCCAAAAAAGGTCCCAGTTATCCAGAAACTTAAAACCCTGCCCCTTACTCCACCCCTTCAGCCACGTGTTAATCCTCCACCTCATTCTATTTCTATTCAGACTGTCACGTGGCACAGGGAGTAATCCAGAGATTACCCCCTTTGCGGTCCTTCTTTTTAACTCCCTACCTAACTGCCTGTACTCACTTTTTAGGACCTCTTCTCTAATTCTCCCTATGTCATTGGTACCTACATGTACCACGACCTCTGGCTCCTGTCCCTCCCACTTTAGGATATCTGGGACATGAGCAGCAACATCCCGGACCCTGGCACCAGGGAGGCAAATCACCATCCGGTTCTCCTTGCTGCGTCCACAGAATCCCCTATCCGTCCTCTTAACTATGGAGTCTCCTACCACAATTGCCCTCCTCTTCCTTTCCCTCCCTTTCTGAGTTGCAGGGGCCGACCTCATGACAGAGGCACAGCCACTGTCGCTCCCCCCAACCTTGATGTCCCCCTCAACAGTGCTCAAAGAGGCGTACTTATTGCTGAGGGTTACATTCACAGGGCTCCTTACTTTTTTTTGTCCCTCTCCTAACAGTTACCCACCTTTCATCCTCCCGTGGCCCTGGCGTGACCACCTGGCTGTAACTCCTGTCTATGACTTCCTCTGTTTCCCTAACCAGCCTGAGGTCATCGAGCTGCAGCTCTAGTTCCCTAACACGGTCCCTGAGAATCTGCAGCTCGACACACCTAGTGCAGATATGGACATCCGGGAGTCTGGAAGACTCCAGGACCTCCCACATCTGGCACTCCCGACAACACACAGCCTTAACACTCATCCCTTACCCCAATGAAGTAGTAATAAAGACTATCTTAGCTTTCTCTCCACCTGCTTTCGCCGAAGCCTGATGAGCCAAAGCCTGGAAGTCCCACTCCTTCACTGGGCCACTCACTCGCTGGCCGCTCGCTGTCCCTCTTATTTATTGGCCTTTTACCAATTAACCCCTACACACTCTCCTGTATGCTCGTTCGACCAATGGCCGCCTCCGACGCCGACTCCTCCCCGCAGACCCTGGTAAGAGACTTTTTTAAAAGTTTTCTTACCCGCCCCGGACTCTTTTCTTTTCTGTCCTTCTCCTCTCTCCTTTTCTCTCCTCTCCTCTCCCTACTGCTAGGCTCTGTCCCCAGTAAGAGTCTTTAAAAAGACCTTACCTTCCCGTCACACTCTCCTGTACGCTCGCTCGACCAATGGCCGCCTCCGACGCCGACTCCTCCCCGCAGACCCTGGTAAGAGACTTTTAAAAAAGTTTTCTTACCTGCCCCGGACTCTTTTCTTTTCTGTCCTTCTCCTCTCTCCTTTTCTCTCCTCTCCTCTCCTCTCACTACTGCTAGGCTCTGTCCCCAGTAAGAGTCTTTAAAAAGACCTTACCTTCCCGTCACACTCTCCTGTATGTTTGTAAAGTATTATACCATAATTTTAACTTAGTTAACTGAGCCTTTTTAACTTCAATTGAATCACATTGTACTTCCTTTTCGAAGTTATCAATTTCCTTCTCCAAATTTTGACTTTCTGCCAAATATTGATTCTTAATTTTAGTCGAATAACTGATAATTTGTCATCTCAAATACCCTTTCAAAGTATCCCACAGAATAAATTTGGATTGCATTGTCCCGTCATTGATTTGTAAAAAAGTTTTTATATAATCCCGCATATATTCAATAAATTGAAGTCGTTTAGCAATAACATAATAAATCTCCAGCGATATGTAATTTTTACTCTTTCCGTACCAGTACAAGAGATTAATAACAAAGAATGATTAGACAAAATCCTACTTTTATACTCTGCTTGAGTGAATCTACCTTGTAGTTGTGCTGATACTAGAAATAAATCAATTCAAAAGTGAGATTTATGTCTGGCCGAGTAAAAAGAAAAATCCTTCTCTTTGGATTTAATCTCCTCCATATCTCCACTAAATTCAACTCCTTCATTACTGTTAACAATTGTTTAGCCATCTTTGTTCTCCCCAAAGTTTTTGGAGATTTATCCAATAAAGGATCCAAACAACAATTAAAGTCACCTCCCACCAGAACACTTGCATAGGCCTGATTCAAATGCAGGAAAGTTTCCATCATAAACCCTTCATTATCTACATTAGGTGAATATACATTCATCAACGACCAAGGCTCTAAAGAAACCTTAAAATTTACCACCAGTTCTCTTCCCCCTGCTGCAAAAACTGAATCCAATGCAAAAGATAACTTTTTATGTATTAAAATGGCAACACCTCTTGCTTTAGAATTAAAAGATGATGCTATAACGTGCCCAACCCAATCACGTTTCAACTTCTGATGTTCTTTTTCCGTCAAGTATGTTTCCTGTAAAAATGCAATATCAATCTTCATCTTTTTGATACAAACCAACACCTGCTTTCTTTTAATCAGATTATTAAGCCCATTAATGTTAAAAGTTGCAAAATTCAAATTATTCATGACCATTTATATCTTCCCCGGAGTGGCACCTCACTCAACTTCTAAAACGACAAAAGAAAACTCTAAAACTATTTTAAAAATCCCGCAAACTATTTTTAAAAACTCTCCATCCCAAAAAAAACAAAAACTACAACAATATAAGTGTAGAACTCCCCTCAATTACACGGGTGTGGCCAACGCCACAAGTGGCCAATGACTTCGGAAGTGTCAAACAGCTATCCACCTCCACCCAAACCAAACTCAACTTTAAAAAACCACCCATTTCATGTATGATATGCTGCTTCCAATATACGGTTGACTTGGTCGTCATCATTGATATCAATCAATGGGAATTACTCCATTTCTTTCTTCCCATTCTTTACCCCCAAAAGCACCACAGGTGTCTGAGAAAACAGATCTTGACTCGGCCTGTTATCTGGCAAAGAATTAACAAAAATGAGAGCATCATGATCATTATCAAAAAACTGAGATTGATAATTCCCGTAAAACACCTTCAATACCATGGGGTATCGAAAAGCAAATTCATAGCACTTCTTCCATAATATCGCTTTGGCAGAATTAAATTCGTTACGGCATTTAACTATGTCTTGACTTAAATCGGCATTAAAAAAAAACCCTACTATTCTTAACCATTAAAGGGCCTTGGTTTTTCCAAGCATTTTGCCCAGCAAGGTGCAAAATCATCTCACAATCTTGATAACGCAAACATCGAAACAAGACCGTGGAGGTTGGCCTGGGAACGGTTTCCTCCTTATCGCCCAACGTGCTCTTTCCAACTCCAAGCATTCACCCCCAATACTTCAGGGATCCACTTCTGAGAAAAACTTGACTCTGATTTTCCAAAGAATCAATTTTCTTCAGTATTTCCCAACCAGTAAAGGAGTCCTCAATGTGATCCATTCTTTCCTTATACTGATCCACTTAATCTTTACAATCCAAAAAAGCACCTTCAATCTTTTTTTTGAAAATTTTTAAAAGAATTTTACAAAACCAAAAAAAAACAAAGTATAATCCAAAAGTACCCCACCTCCTCCCCGCTCCCACCTATCCCACCCCCTGCAACCCTCCCCACTTCGGAGCTTTTTTTAAAAAAAGTACAGTAATGTTAGGTTATATCAAGTTGCTGTACGGTGTGCCATCCTTTTACATCTTTCATCACAAATAAAACTTTTACTGAACATCTAAACCCATACATTCCAAGTGCAGACTCCACATTTTAACAAAAAATGAATAATTATTCCGCAAATTATACGTTGTGGGGCGCATTGAGCAGCTGAAGGAAGACTCAGCCACCACGTTGAGGGTCGTTAATGACGGTTTTTATTCAAATTCAGCGCGTGCCCCTTTAAGGGCAGCGTGAGCTCAGTCACCTCGTGCATTGTGATGTCATAATCGCAGCCCAAGGCGTGCGCTGGGCAGGAGTCTTGAGGCAGGGAGAAAACCGTGACAGCTCCATCTTCCCATGGCTGCCCCACCACGTGGGATTACACGTGGGACCGGTTCGCCATGAGAGAGCGCGCCACCACACAACCCACCCCCAGAACCGGCTACGCATTCCGCTGCTTAAGCGGGCGGCCCTGGCGTTTGGGCATGGCCATCTGCACTGGCTATGATAGGTCTAAGTGGGCTGCCTTCAAACGGTCCATGGTGAAAAGTTCATCTTTACCTCCTGTGTCCAAAGTGAAAGTCCTGATGGAGGACCTTGTATGGATCTTTGTATGGGCGTTGTAAAGGTGCCGTATGTGGGCCGTGCCAAACAAATACGAATACTGCTGAGTCCACCTCTTAGGGACGATGTGTCGGTCGAACGCCATGATGTGAGGGAGGTGGGGGGGGGGAATAGCGAGGATAGTTTCTTACAGAGATCTGCCAAAAGGTTTGCGTGCTCGGACGTGACGTTTGGGTCTGGGCCAAAGAACTCACCGGGCAGCGAGAGCAGCACGCTGTAGATCACTTTGCCTGTAGGTCCTCCTTGGGTGCTGTTCTGATGCCGAGGAGGACCCAGGGCAGTTCATCTGCCCAGCCTGGGCCGGTGAGGCGAGCCATGAGGGTGGATTTCATATGATGATGAAATCTCTCCACCAAACCATTTGCTAGCGGGTGGTGGGCTGTGGTGTGGTGGAGTTTAACTCCAAGGAGGTTCGCCAGCTGAGCCCAGAGCGCTCAACGTGGATGTGCTGAAATCTCCGCACCGCCGGGTCGAATTGTTGGATTGGGGCCTGCAAATGCCGGTGGACCTTGGAGGCCTGGCACCTAGTGCAGTTCCTTGCCATCTCGGCCACCTCATTTTTGAGCCCATGCCACACAAACCGCTCTGCCACCATCCACACCGAAGTCTTCACCAAGGGGTGGGCCAGGTCAAGGGCTAAGCTGAAAACCCTCGACCTTAACTGCGGTGGGACTACCGGGCGCAGCGAGCCGGTGGAGACGTCGCAGAGCAGCATGTCCGGGCTGTTGGGCAACTGAATTTTCTGGAGCTCGAGGCCAGAGATGACGGTCTGGAAAGCCTGTGTCTCTGTGTCCAGCTTCTGGGCCTGTGCCAACTGTGTGTAGTCAAGGCCGGATGAGAGAGCGCATCTGCCATGATGTTGTCTTTGCCTGCCCTGTGCCAGATGTCGGTGGTTAACTCCAACACATAGGAGAGATGGCATTGCTGGCAAGCCGACCATGGATCTTTGGCCATCGTGAGTGCCTGAGTGAGGGGCTTGTGGTCCGTGAACACCGTGAAGGACCTGCCCTCCAGAAAGTATTGAACGGACTGGATGGCCATGTACAGTGCCAGGAGCTCCTGGTGGAAAGTGCTTTACTTGAGCTCTGGCGGGAGCAGCTGTTTGCTAAAGAAAGCCAGCGGGCGCCACTGCTCGAGTACGCTCCCTACCACCATGGCTGAGGCATCCACTGAGAATGCCATTTGTGCTTCTGGTCGAGGGTGCAACAATAGAGTTGCATTGGCGAGGGCCTCCTTTGTTGTGGCAAAAGTGGTCTCTGCCTCCTCCGACCAGGTTGGGATTTCTCCTTAGTGGCGATCAACGCAAACAGTGGTTGCATGGTGTGGGTGGTGCCAGGGATGAACCGATGATAAAAATTCACCATCCCCACAAACTCCTGCAGGCCCTTGAAGGTGGTTGGTTTGGGGAACCGCTGGATGGCCACGACCTTCTCAGGTGCTGGGGCAGCACCTGCTGCCAAGATGATGTGCTCCAGGAACTGCAGCGTCTGCTTGCCGAAGTGCCATTTGGCCACGTTGACCGTGAGGCCAAACTCCGCCAATCGGGCAAGCAGGAAATGGATGTGGGCCTTGTGCTCTTTGCGGTTGCAGCTGGCGATAAGGATATCATCCAGGTAGATAAGCACAAAGTCCAGTCCCTACCCACTGTGTCCATGAGGCGCTGAAAAGTCTGGGCTACATTCTTGAGGCTGAAGGGCAAATGCAGGAATTCAAAGAGGCCAAAGGGGATGATGATCACCGTCTTGCCGATGTCCTCGGGTTGGACGGGGATCTGATGATACCCCCGCACCAGATCGACCTTGGAGAAGACTTGCGCGCTGTGGAGATTGGCCAAGAAGTCTTGAATTAGTGGTACCTGTCTTGTGTGGTCGCATCGTTCAAACACCGGTAATCACCACAGGGTCTCCAGCCCCCGGAGGATTTGAGGACCATGTGGAGAGGGGATACCAAGGCACTGTCCGAGCGATGGACAATCCCCAACTTCTGGAGCTGGGAAAAATCCTCCTTTGCCAGCTACAGCTTCTTGGGTAGAAGTTGTCTGGGCTTAGCATGCAGCAGGGGGCCCTGCATGGAGATATGGTGGTATACCCCGTACTGAGGTAGTTGGTACTGAATCGTGGTTGGAGGATGGCAGGGAACTCATGGAGTATGTTCGAATACTCATCCCTGGAAGTGGCGATCGCGGCGATCTTGGGCCTGCAGGCATTAGTGGCATCCAGACACACCGAATGGAAAGTGTGAGCATTGACTAGCCTTTTGCACTTCATGTCGACCAACAGTCCGCGTGCCCTCAGGAAGTTGGCCCCTAACAATGCAGTTCCCACTGAGGTTAACATGAACTTCCAGAGGAATTTCTCTTTCCCAATCTGGATCTGCGCCCTGCATGTACCGAAGGTCTTGATGGCGGAATCGTTGGCTGCCTACAGGGTGGGACCATGAGATTTGGTGCATATCTTGAGGGCAGTTGGGGGGAAGGACGCTCATCTTCGCTCCTGTGTCCTCCAGGAAACGTCGGCCAGTGGACTTGTTGGTAACGTGAAGGAAGCTGTCCATGTGGCCAGCCATCGCAGCCATCAACAGTGGATGGTCGGGTCGTTTCCCCTGGTAGTCACACAGTTGTCGGCATTTACGAGCTTGCACTTCCCAGCGCTGATGGTATGGCTTGTGCTTGGGGGAGTGTTGCGGCCGGCTGGCTCTTGGTTGCGCAACCTGACTGAAGGCTGCTTCATTCTCCCTCTTGGTGCGCCAGAGGGATGCGATTCGGCATGGATCCATGAATTTCACATCCGCCAGGAGAAGTTGGATGTCCCTGAGCATCTGTTCGAGGAAGATCTGACAGAATAGGAAACAAGGTTTGTGATCCTCCGCTAGCGCCAGCATCTCGTCCATTAGGGCCAATGGTGTGTGGTCCCCAAGCCCATTGAGGTGCAGGAGCCTGGAGGCACGCTGCTAAGGGGAGAGCCCGAAAGTGCCAAGGAGCAAGTTCTTGAGGGCAGGATATTTACCCTTGCCCAGTGGGCTGTGTATTAGATTGTCCACCCTGACTGCTGTTTCTCCGTCCAGCACACTCACGATGTGGTAGCCCATCGTGGCATCTGCTGAAAAGTTCCTCAGATGAAACTACACCTCCGCCTGCCCGAACTACATACGCAGGCGATGGGTCCAGAAGGGGGGCAGTTTGATGGCAATGACATTGACCTCTGCCAGATCCATGTTCTTGAGACCAGAGAGGCACCTGGACTCAAAAGGGTCACCAATGTGGCGCTATGCACAGCTGAAGAAAGCACAGCCACCACGTTGAGGGTCGTTAATGACTGTTTTTATTCCAATTCAGTGCGCCCCCCTTTAAGGGCAGCGTGAGCTCAGTCACCTCGTGCATTGTAACGTCATAATCGCTGCCCCAGGCGCGCACTGGGCAGGAGACTTGAGGCAGGGGGAAAACCCTGACAGCGCCATCTTCCCATGGCTGCTCCGCCACGTGGTGTTACATGCGGGGCCGGTTTGACATGAGAGAGTGCGCTGCCACAACCTTATCTTTTCCAAATAAATACATGATTGAATTTTGTTGTGCCATCTTTGTCTACTCAGTTCAACATCATTTTTCCAAGTGACAGCTATACATTTTCTAGCTACTGCAAATCCAAGACGGATAAATGCAATTTGGTGTTTCTCCAAATCGTAGACCTGTCGTAATTGTATTCATATATCCCAATAAACATACCCATGGGTCAACATATAGCTCTATTTTGAATAAATCTCGCAAAAATTCAATCTTCTTAAACTTATCTTGAACACAGTCAACTGCCTTTAAGCATTTATTAACATCCATTTTAACAGTTGAAATTTCACCTCTTATATCAATCATAGCTCCTTTCATTTCAGCAAATTGATCTTTAACAGCTGCATGGCCAGATTTTCCATTTGTTTAGAAATATCAGTTAAAACAGGTTTTGAAACAGCAATTTCAGCTCCATAAGGACTTTTGAATTGGAATTTGAGGCCTAACCTGCATCAAACTTGCAGCCTCCATCAACAACTGCTTCTCTTCCCTCAACGCAGGTACAGCTTCTTCTTCCTCGTCCTCCATAGAGTAGGCACTCTGGGCTGCCTGCGGTTCGACAACCCCCCACCCCACCCACCAGGCTGACATCGTCAGCGCAACAGGGACCACTGCCGCAGGCCGAGCCCGTTCCATCAACACACGCATGCATAGATCCTCGCGCGAACCCCCACCCATGCGTGATCCCCATCTTGCTCGGGAGATGGCCTGTCATGAACGTCGGTGCCAATCTGCTGACCAATGTCCTCTGAGGCCGGGGTGGCACTGTAAATGACTCCTGAGGTTCCTTCTGTGAGATAGGGCGAGTTTCTTCCGTATTTCCAGCTTGTTTAAATACCGTCTTTTTTGCAATCTGACCTTTGGTTTCCTTCATTTCTGCAGTAAAAATACTTCATCGATTTTCCAGCACTTTTAAAAACTTTGTAAAAAAAGTTATAATTCAGGCTTTGAACAGTTCAGTAGGGGAGAGGTGGTATCCCACGTCTTTAACCTATGCCATATTGCCACGCCCCTGACCCCTCCCCTTGTGCTGGTTTTTAAAAGCTACCCAGTTCCCCTGGCTTCCTGCTAAGTTTGCAAGACTGTATGTCTTCTCTTTTGCTTTAATATTGTCTTCCCTTGTCAGCCGTAGTTGCCTCACCCTCCCTTTTGAATACTTCTACTTTGGGCTGAACCGACCCTGCGTCTTTTGAATTATTCCCAGAAGCTCCTGCCACTGCTTTCCCTGTTAGCGCCCCCTTCCATTCAACTTTGGCGGACTCCTTTCTCATGCCTCCGTAATTACCTTTACTCAACTGTAATGGCGTCACATCCAATTTTAGCTGCTTCCTCTCATATTCTGTAGTGAATTCCAACATGTTGTGATCACGACCTCCAAATGGTTCTTTTCCCTTCAGCTCTTCGGTCAAATCTGGTTCATCGCACAGCACCAATTTACAGGAATATGAAAGTGATGGAGAGATAGCAATCAAGTCCAGAAAACTGAGCCTTCATTTGATTTGGACGTGATAGAACATAGAACAGCACAGGACAGACCCTTCAGCCCACAATGTTGTGCTGACCAATATAAACCTCAATAATCTAAAACTTCCCTACCTCACTCATATAACTCTCCCAATTGTTTGAATCTTCATTTCAGGCACCCATTACTCTGTGTGTGTGTTTTTTAAAAAAAACTTACCCCTGACATCTCCCCTAAATTTTCCTCCACTCACCTTAAACAGATCTCCTCTGGTATTTGCTTCAGTCACAGCAGGATCATGGTTCTGCCTGTCCAGCCTATCTATGCCTCTCATCATCTATTTAGTCCCCCTCATCCTTCATCGCACTAAAGAAAAAAATCCCCCAGCTCTGTTAACGTTGCCTCAAAGGGGAGGGCACATTCTCCAATTGCAGGCAACATCCTGGTAAATCTTCTCTGCATCCTCTCCAAAGCTCGTATTCAGCACACATACGTGGGCTGAAGGGCTCGCTCCCGGGATGTGCTGTTCTCTGCTCTATAACTCTGGTAGAGATGACTGAGAAAGGGAGCAGTAAGATATGAAATGATGAAAAGAAGCAGGAAGAATTTTCCAACAGAGATATCGCCGCAACAGGAGCCAACCAGGTTTGAAGGGTGAATTGGCCGCTGAAGGTTTCGGTAGTCCGTGAGGTGAGGTGGGTAAAACCAAATGCCAGGCTATCTTTCACTTGGACGTGGAAGACTGATTTAATTGAGATGTATTTGATGACCAAAAAAGATGGTTGGGGGTAAATCAAGAGATTCCAGTAACAGAAAGGGTTTTACAACAAAAAGGCTGATCCAGGTGGAGAAGAGATGGCTTCAGACTCCACCATCAGGGTATGGTTGACAGGTAAAAATAGAAAAACACCTTTTAAAACTAAAGCGAATTGAGTTAGTCATAAGTGCTGCCAGATTTATTTGGCAGAAATGAATCCTGTCACACGCTTCCAGTCATGTTAAAAGTACGAGCTGCGTGACAGATGGAACATGGCGGCGAAGGGCTTAGCACAACATTATTCCTGCGCCGGCCAGCGACCTGGGATCGAATCCGGCACTGCCTGTAAGGAGTTTGTACCTCCGCTCCGCCCCCCCCCCCCCACCCCCATGACCTGTGTGGGTTTTCTACTCCGGTTTCCTCCCTCCTTTCAAAAATCGTTCAGGGTTGGTTGGTTAATTGGCCATCGCGGGGATCATTAGCTTAGATGCAGCTGCTCTGCATTTTAATATTTGCGACATCGGCTTTTCCTGCTTCCTTTTCTCCCTCCCCCCTTACCGGCCCTCCTCCCACTCTTCACCCTCCCTTCACCTAAACATGCCTCCTCCCCTTAATCTCTGCTGTCCCCTCCCTCCCCTTCTCCACCCACCACCTTCTGCCTTGTGACCACCCCTTCCCCCATTCTTTTGTTTGGATATCTACCAACGTTTTCCCATACCTTAATGAAGGGCTCAAGTCCGAAACGTCAGATACGTTTTTTTTACTTTCACTATATAAAGGACACTGCTTGACCTGTTGAGTTTCTCCAGCTTTGTGCATTTTTACTTCCACTAAGCCGTATCATTAAACTTAAAACCGAAATTAACAATAAATGAAAGGTGCACCCCAGAAAGAGGACATTTGGCCCATCAAAGCTGTGTTGGTGAACTGAAAACTCATCTGATCTTCTCCTGCCTTTTTCCTAGTTCTGCAGTTATTGAATTCCCTTTCTCTGCTCTTTTGCCAATTCCAAGTCAAGTTTCTTGTCATCTAATTGCACAAGTACAACCTGATGAAACAACGTTCTCCAGCCCTAGGTGCAAAACACGCAGGCAGACAACCAGGCATTACACACATACAGACAAATAATGCATATGTGGACAAGTATTCGTATATAAAATAAATATTGATTCATGCATGTGAGATTCTTGGATGATTAATGCGAGGAGTTCCTTTGGTTGTTCAGCATTCTCACTGCCCGTGGGAAGAAGCTGTACCTCAGCCTGGTGGTGCTGGCTCGGATACTCCTGTACCTTTTCCCTGATGGGAGCAGCTGAAAGATGCTGTGTGTGGGGTGGAAGGGGTCCTTATATCAATGAGGGGGGGAGGGGTGAGAGTGATATACTATCAGCAACATATCAGACCAGAAGTCATGATTAAATAGGCTTTAAGATCACCATAAATTGCAAGCATGTCTCACGTTAATGGCCCGGTTCCAAGGCAAATACTAAGGGAGGTGTTTGGGAGCGACCACCTTTATGGGAATTCTGAGGGGAGGAGACACAGGTACAGGAGTGGGCCTGTCCCTACAGTACATTCATGTTAGACAGCACCTAACAGTTACACAGAGGTTCTATTATATTTTCACCTCTTCTTTTAAAACAGAGTCCAACGGGGTGAAGTGGATCAAAGTCCATTACAGGTTCACCCTGTCTGATGGTCTTGACTGTCGTTGAGACTGTGGCAGCTCCAGCTGCGGTTCAGCTGTTGGCTCCTGAGTGATGTTTTGCGTAACAGGCTGGGTGTGTGGCGGCTGACAAGAGTTAATTCGGTCTGTGGTTGAGACGAGGCACTGGATGCCATTGGTGGGGCCGGGTACCCGATTGTTTCGTCAGTAGTTGTGGGGGGTTGGAGGTATTGGTTGGTAGATCATGGGGGCTCCTGCATGCACCAGGTCCCAGATGGAAACAGCCCATCCTGGTACACTATGTAAGCATACTAGGGGTTCACATGGAGGGGTAGACCTTCTCAAACAGTGGGATCAGTCTTATGGTTCCTGGTATGTCTCCAGAGCAGAACGGGTGCTGGGGTCGTCAGGCAGAAGGGCAGCATGGTTCTCAACACCGACATTCTGGGGAAGGAAGAAAGCCTTTCATGTGGGGTAGCATTTGTATCGGTACAGAGGAGGGAGCTGGTAGCGTGGAGCACCTCTGAGAGGACCTCTTGCCACTGGGAAAAGGGCAGGCCTTTCGACCTGAGGACTAGGAGGATTGCCCCCAAAATGGTGGTGTTCTGTCTTTCTGTCTGGCCATTCCCTTGGGGGTTGTAGCTGGTGGATCTGCTTGTGGCTACACCCTTGGCCAGCAGGTACAGGTGCAATTCATTTAGCAGGGGTATCCAAACAGAGTGAACAGGTTGAGCAGTGACTTGACGGCTGTGGCCATGGTCATGTCTGGGCAGGGGATGGCGAAAGGGAAGCATGAGTACTCAACAATAATGTTGAGAAAGTACACGTTTCGGTTGGTGGAGGAGAGATGGCCCTTGAAGTCCACACTGAGAAGTTCAAAGGGGTGGGTGGCCTTAATCAGGTGGGCTTTCTCTGGCTGGTAGATTTGTGGTTTGCACTCCGCGCTGACCTGGCAGCTCCGAGTCAATTCCCTGATGTCCTCATCTGAGTAAGGGAGGGTTGCAAGCTCTAATGAAGTGATAGAGGTTGGTGACCCCAGGGTGGCAGAAGTCATTGTGGAGGGTTTGGAGGCGCTGTCTGCACATTGGCTCATGTCCCTGGGACAGTGCATAGGAGCAGGTTCATTGAGCTTCCCGGGCTGGTACAAGCTCAATTCTCCACCTCAGGATCTTGTCATTCTGGATCTTCCCTGCTGTTTGCTATTAAACATAAAAGCGACTCCATGTTGGTCAGTCAGCAGGGTGAATGGTTTGCTGACCAGGTAATGCTTCAACTATGGCCTGGGCCGCCTCCTCAATGGCTGAGTGTCAGAGTTCAGGGCCCTGGAGGATTCGGAAAAAGAAAGTCATTGGCCTGCCCACCAGGTTAAATGTGACAGCCAGGGCAAAGTCGGATGCATCCCTCTCCACCTGGAACAGGATGGATTCGTCCAAAACGTGCATCGCCGTCTTGGTGATGTCATCCTTGATGCTTGTGAAGGCTGTTTGTGCTTCTGCCGACGAAGGGAAGGTGGTTGTTTTCACCAGGGGATGGGCCTTACCTGCGTAATTATGGGCCCACTGGGCATAATAGGAGAAGAACCCCAAGCACCTTTTCAGGGCCTTGAGGCTGTGGGGGAGTGGGAGTTCCAGCAGGGTTTGCATATGGTCAGGGTCAGGCCTAATGACTCCATTCTCCACCATGCAACCGAGCATCACCAGACGTGAAGTGCATAAGACGCATTTCTTCTGGTTATATGTGAGGTTGAGCTTTTTGGCTATCTGGAGATATTTTTTGTAGGTTGGCATTATGGTCCTGGTCCTGGTCATGTCCAGGTAGAGGAACATGACCTTTAACCCTGGTCATCCTCCGTCAGGTCCTTCTCCCTCTGGAAGATGGAAACCCCATTGGTGACCCCAAAGGGGACCTGGAGGAAGTGGTAGAGCAGCTGTCTGCCTTGAACATCTGTATTGGCTGTCCTCCAGATGATCGGGAGCTAGTGGTATGCCAACTTAAGGTCGATGGTGGAGAAGGTCCAGTACTGGGTGATCTCATTCACCATGTTGGCAATGAGGAGCTAGGCATCCAGTTGGACGAACTGGTTGATGGTCTGATATAGTCAACAACAATGCAGTGCTTCTCCTAATTTTTTACCACTACCACTTATGCCCTCCAGGGACTGGTCCTAGGTTCTATAATCCTTCAGCCAGAAGTCATTTAACCTGCTCTAATGAAGGCTCTATCCCCAGGGCTGTATCGCCTGCTTTTGGTGGTGACAGACTTGCAGTCAGGGGTGAGGTTTGCAAACAGGGACTCGGAGGGTGGACAAAAGGTAGGTCATGTGCAATGGGCGGGTTTCGGGTTGCCGATTGGCCATGTTTGGAGGGGAAGGCGGGTAATTTAAAATTTGGTCATTGCAGACCGTGAGGAAGGGGTGAGGCCTGTCCTATTCCATTAGGACTCCTTGAGTTGGCACTGAAAGTCCTGTCCCAATTATGACCGATGTGCCGAGCTGTGGCATAACAAGGAGTTTAAAGTTTTTGTATTTAGTGCCATGCTTGGTCACTGTCATGGTGCAGCTGCTATGGATCTCAGTTGAGTGGGAATCAGGAGGCCAAATAGACTTTGGATTTAACTGGGGTCACCACAAGGGAATGGCACTGTAATGTGACCAGGTGTATGAAGCTCTCGGTGCTCCCGGTATCAAACAGACAGTTTATAATGTGACCGTTTACCTCAATGTCCACTAGCTGATCTGGGCTGTTCGATCCAGGATGATCGAGGCCTATGACTAGTCACTATCTCATTCGCTGCTACTGTACTGGCTTGGTGGCATCCTCCAAGATGGCTGCCCCCATGGCGCGCATGCGTTGCTGTTCCTCACCACCAGAAGTGACGCCGGAAGTGATCCTGTCCTGGGTTGTTGTCCCCATGGTCCTACTGAGCTGTTCCCCACAACTGGAAGTAGTGCTGGAAGTGACACAGTCCAAGATGGCTGCTCCCTGAACATGGCAATGCTGGAGGAAGGTTTGGACCGACATACCCTTTCATAGTGCCCCTTCTTCCCACAACCGGAACAAGTTTTATCTCTGGCCAGGCAGTTCCTATGTGGATGCTTTGCATGGCCACAGAAGAGGCACTTTGGGACGGTGACTTGGGATTTGGATCCTCTGTCCCAAGATGGTGGCGCCCATGCTCCCTACATGCTGGACGTGTTGCCAGAGGAGAAGACCTCTGCATTTTGCTATGCTGTTTCAAGTGATTTGGCCAGGTTCATGACTCCCTGCAGGCTCCATTCACCCTTTTCCAGGAGTCTCTGGTGGATGTGATCTGACCTGAAGCCGGCTACACATGTGTCTTGGATCAGTTCCTCTAAGTGTACCACAGCAGAAACTTCTTTGCAGCCACAGGCTCACTCCAGCTATCACAAGACTCATATATACTCGTCCACTGATTCACCAGGCGCTTGTGTGCGATGGCCCAGAAGACACTTGATATAGATAAAGTTCATTGGGGTACAATACTCTCTCTGCAGGAGCTCCATAGTGGCTTGTCAATATTGCAGTCTCTGATCATTTGAAAAACGAGGTCGCTGACCTTTGTGAGGAGCAGGTCCTTTTTATCTTCTTCGCTCTGCCCGTCATTTTGTCTTATCAAGGCATTGAGGCAGTGCAGCCACTGGTCAACTTTTATGGAGGCTTCCGCAGCTTTAGGGTCGGTGTCCAGTTTATCCGCCTGTATTGCCTTGTCCATGGCACAACAGTATGGTGATTAAATTGATACGCTATCAATAGCTCACATCAGACCAAAAGTCATGATTAAGTAGGCTTTAATCACCATAAACTGCAAGCACATCTCACATCTTGCTGGCCCAAAGGGCGGTGTTTGGGTGTAACTGCCTTTATGGGAATTCTGAGGGGAGGAGACACAGGTACAGAGGCGGGCCTGCCCAGACAGTACATTCATGTTAGACAGCACTAACAGTTACACAATGGTTCCGTCACAGGAAGGAAGACTCCAGTTATCCTCTCTGCCATTCATATGGTCCTGTGGATTGACCTCCAATCCATTTCTCTGCAGCGACTATATCATCTGGCCATAATGCTCTTGATAGAGCTCCTATAGAAGGTTGACATAACGGTGGCCCCCGAACTCTCATTGACCCATCCCATTTATTGGAAGTGACTTTTCCATGTGTCAAAATTCTTTCTGGTTTTGAATTCTCCTTTGAGTCTCTTGCAGTAAGGAGGGCATTAAGAATTCCACTCCTGTAACCTTAGACTTTCATCCGAGCCAGCAAATCTCTTCCGTGCTCTTCCCAAGCAAAGGGAGTGAAGAATGACTGGGGCAGGCGTGAAGGCTGAGTGGAGCTTACAATTACATCAGCAATGATCTTGTGGAATCCTGGAGCAATTTCAAGGGAGCAAGAGCTCTCCTGCTTCCTACTTGCATCTTTGAATACTTGGCATCCCAGGTTAAATCACTTTATCCTTCCTTCAGGGATCTAACTGGTATATTAGCAGCTGTTGTGCACAAAACTAAAATTGTATAAAGCATTTCCACGGCCGTGTCAGCTTGCTCCTTCATCTTCACAGCTTTTTACAGGGCAGCATGAAACCCGTTGGTCCGTTGCCAGAGGTATCCTTCTCACTATGTCAGTTATTTTCGTGATAAATGAACTAAACCATCTCTTTGCTTCTTCATCTCAATCATAAATAGTTAATCCCTCATTCTGACAGGAATCATGAATAACCAGGGCATATTAATAATCACCCAACGTCCCATACTGCAGTTCATAACAACGTTACATCTTTCAGTAATTTCAACTTGCATTTTTCTAAGTTCTGGCAATTGAAAGTGATCTCTTCTCAAAAGACAGTCTGTTTGTCCCAGAGGTCGGTCTATTTTGGAGCCTTGATCCAACCCTGCCTTTTGGTAAACTTCCATACAACAATCCCACTCCCCTACAGGTTTACAGCTCACTTACATTATTTCTCCACACTCTATGCATTTCCATACATTACATAGGAACATAGGAAGTAGGAACAGGAGTAGGCCAAAAATGGCCCATCGAGCCTGCTCCGCCATTCAATATGATCATGGCTGATCTAATTTATGACCTAACTCCACCTACCTGCCTTCTCCCCATATCCCCTAATTCCTCTATCATGTAAAAATTTATCTAACCGAATTTTAAATATGTTTAATGAGGCAGCCTCAACCAGTTCCCTGGTTAGAGAATTCCAAACATTCACTACTCTCTGGGAAAAACTATTTTTCCTCATCTCTGTCCTAAATCTACTCCCCCGAATCTTGAGACTGTGTCCTCTCGTTTTGGTTTCCCCGGCCAGCTCAAAAACCCTTCCTACATCTATCCTATGCATACCCTTCATAATCCCATCGCAGTCTCAGAGCACATGCATGGATATGACATACAACCCTGAGATTCTTTTGTGTTTCCTGTGGGCGAGTTAGAATTGCCACTTATTGCCAGTGCGAAACAAAACTAACTCAATGTACTCGTGTAAACAAGTAAAGAAATGTAAATAAACTCTGCAATTCAGAGATAGAAAAAAATCAAAAAAATGCATAAGTAAGAATCCTTAATTGAGTCCCTGAATGAGTTTGTCATTGTGGAGTCTGATGGTGGAGGGATAGCCTGGTGGTGTGAGTCTTGTGGCAGCTGTACCTCTTTTTTGATGGTAGCAGTGAGAACAGAGCGTGTGCTGGGTGATGTGGATCCTTGATAATTGCTGCCAGCATTCCCTGTAGATGTTCTCACTGATAGGGATGTTCTGGGTTGTGCCCACTGTATTTTGCAGGGTTTTATGCTCATGGAGATTGGTGCCCCCCGTACCAGACTGTGATGCATCTGGTCAGCACACTTTCCACCACTGCTTCCTCCACGACCCCTAGCTGCTTCCCCCTTTATTCATTGGAGTTTGCTGAAAATGATGGTGTGTGGCTGCATTGGATGTGTTGAAGTTAACTCTCTGTTTTGATTGTATAATTTATGGGATGGCTGGAGGGCATCTACAGATGTATCTGCAGCTCCCCCTCAGAATCTCTTGCTGAATTTGAAAGTAGGACACTTGAACAAGGCAGAAGGAGCACAATTGGTAAATGGGTGTAAGTGGGAGCCATGTATTGTGGAGGAACATGATAAGACTTGTCATTTTGTGAGAGAATAAGCATCAGATATTGAACAGCAAAGAGAAAGGACATGCTTTGCTGTGGACTCTTGACAGAATTGAAAATGAATAGATAAAGCAAAGCAGAAGATCAGATGTATGTAGCAAGAAAGCCAAAGTGAGAGCAGCCCAGAGGTTTGCAAAATTGAGGCAGACTGTTAAAAAAAAGAGTTGTCAGATGTTTATGTGGAAGGGAACGAGAGATTATGGAAACAATGAAAAAGGAACTCAGGAGCAAGAGGGTGCAAAAGTTGGCAAACCTGCAAAGATCACCATTTCTCAAAAAAGGTGACTGATAAAAAAGGCAACAAGGTTATAACCATATAACCATTTACGGAGCGGAAACAGGCCACGTTGGCCTTTCGAGTCCGCACCGGTCACTAGAACAACTCCACTAGCTCAAACCTCCCGCTCTCTGCCAATAACCCTCCAACCCCCTCATCTCCATTTACACATCCTTTCTTCTTTTCTTTGGCTTGACTTCGCGGATGAAGATTTATGGAGGGGTAATGTCCACGTCAGCTGCAGGCTCGTTTGTGGCTGACAAGTCCGATGCAGGACAGGCAGAAACGGTTGCAGCGGTTGCAAGGGAAAATTGGTTGGTTGGGGTTGGGTGTTGGGTTTTTCCTCCTTTGTCTTTTGTCAGTGAGGTGGGCTCTGCGGTCTTCTTCAAAGGAGGTTGCTGCCCGCCGAACTGTGAGGCGCCAAGATGCACGGTTTGAGGCGATATCAGCCCACTGGCGGTGGTCAATGTGGCAGGCACCAAGAGATTTCTTTAGGCAGTCCTTGTACCTCTTCTTTGGTGCACCTCTGTCACGGTGGCTAGTGGAGAGCTCGCCATATAACACGATCTTGGGAAGGCGATGGTCCTCCATTCTGGAGACGTGACCTACCCAGCGCAGTTGGATCTTCAGCAGCGTGGATTCGATGCTGTCAGCCTCTGGCATCTTGAGTACTTCGATGTTAGGGATGAAGTCGCTCCAATGAATGTTGAGGATGGAGCGGAGACAACGCTGATGGAAACGTTCTAGGAGCCGTAGGTGATGCCGGTACAGGACCCATGATTTGGAGCCGAACAGGAGTGTGGGTATGACAATGGCTCTGTATACGCTAATCTTTGTGAGGTTTTTCAGTTGGTTGTTTTTCCAGACTCTTTTGTGTAGTCTTCCAAAGGCGCTATTTGCCTTGGCGAGTCTGTTGTCTATCTCGTTGTCGATCCTTGCATCCAATGAAATGGTGCAGCCGAGATAGGTAAACTGGTTGACCGTTTTGAGTTTTGTGTGCCCGATGTCTTAAATGACAGAAGGAACCCTGCTGCAATTATCTCATTCAGAAGATCGTTCCACTGAGAGAAAAGCCACCTCTAATATTTCTCCTAAAGTGTTGCCCCCTTACCCTTAATTCATGGCCTCTTGTTCCAACCTCCCCTGCCCTCAGGGGAAAGAGTCTGTTTATGTCTAGTCTATCTATTCTGTGTCAGCAATTAGCCCGATGCTGCTGCAGCTCCAGCAACCAGTCTGTAAGGAGTTTGTACATTCTCCCCGTGTCCATGTGGGCTTCCTCCAGGTGTTGCGGTTTCCTCCCACCCTTCAAAACTAATTGGGCAGGGGCGTGGTATTGGTGTATTGGCCAGCACGGCCTCTTGGGCCAGAAGGGTCAGTTACCATGCTGCATCTCTAAAATTAAAAAAAAATTAAACTAACAAGCCCAGAGCTCCTTCAGTATTCTGATCACAGGTGTGTGCCTGCAATGGGTAATCTTTCCGGGATGTACCGTACCAATTGATCTTTGACAGCTCCTCCTAAACCAGGTATGCCCACTCCCCTGGAAGGGCAGCCAGTGCATGGGAGCAAAATGCCACACATTAGACCAGTCATTCTCAACTTTTCTTTTTCCACTCACAAGCAACCTGAAGTAATACCTTACTAACCACAGACCAGCTATAGCATAGGATAGGATGCCATAGGTGCTCTGTGGTTCATAAAGGATTACTTAAGGTGGTATGTGAATGGAAAGAAAAAAGGTTGAGAACCACTGCTCTACACTGAGTGTGACGCAGACGACCTTCATCGACTGATGATGGCTGGCCTCCAACCTACATGAGGGATGTGAGCAAATGCTGGCCTTCCTGGCGCTGCCCACATTTCATAAATGGTCAGAACAATAGGGTGACTCAATTCTTCTAAATAGATGTATAATTAGCAATAGAATCAGGAGTGAATAATTGGGACATGATTCCGTGATCTAATGAAATAGGATTTGAATGCAATAGTGAGAATTAACTTTTGCAAACTTTGTTAGTCATGCTTAAATTGCCCGTTTCACACTTGCAAGCAATCCAGGAATTAACGGCCATTCGGCCTTTAAATACCTAGTGTGAAAGCAAAATCATCTCGATGCCAGCGGCAGATGATGTCATCTCATACCGGGGATTGACAACCTCGACCCCTAGTTGCAATCAGGTAAGTGCGAAACAGGTAATTTTATTGTAGGATTGAAATTACCCACGTTTTGCAGGAGTGCAAGAACGTGAAGGAAGAAAAGTTTAAAATGAAGGTATAAACTTTGATGAGGGAAAGTCACAGTGGGAGAGAGAGAGAGAGAGAGAGAGAGGGAGGAAATAAATAACAATAGTGGTCAATTTTTAAATGGCGTGGGAAAATTGGTAGCGCTATAGGGCATCAATTATAAAGTCAGGCCTGACTTCCCAGAATGCTGTGCGGCAGAGAAACCCCTCTGTGAATGCTGCATGGATGCAGTCATGCATATAGCCCTTTCTCTGCTGCATGGAATTCTGGGAGGGCAGGTCTGCCATCGCTTTTTCCCATGGTATTCATAAATTATACGTGATAATACTACCAACTTTCCCACATGATATAAATTGTGCGCTACAGCGCTACAAACTTTCCCACACTGTTTAAAAACTGTTCGCTATTGCTATTTGTTGTTGGCACTTTCCCATGGTCCCTTACAAAGGTTTATATAGTTTGGCACAACAACAACAGGGGCTGAAGGGCTCATACTATGCTGTACATAAAGCTTAATTATATTATAATTAGGCAAGATTAATTTTGTTCAAATATAAGATCATAAGACATTGATCAGGATTTTGGGCAGGTCCATCATCGCTCGAGGCGTCATGATGTCACCGATAGAAGGTGGAATAGTCCTAACCCCCGGGAATAGCTCCTTGCATTCACTGTTCCAGTTAGGAGTGGTCAAATGTGAAAGACCCCCATTCCTATCCCAGGACACTGAACGACCAACTTAGTGGGACGCAAGTGTGAAAGAGGCTTCTGTGTATCATACTTCTGCAACCTAAGCATTTGCTTGGTTAATTACCTATGATGGAAAAGGCCATAATGGAAGTTACGAGCGGTATTGAAAGCTTTGTATTTGTGACGTCATCCAAGAACATAAGAGGAATAATCACCGATAGCTCCTTGATCTTGAAACATATCCACATTCTGCTTTCTGTCCCAATAAGCCATGATATCTCCACATTCACAAGTGCATGGAAATCATTCTTGAATCTGAATCTCAACTGAACTCTGGGTGGAGAATTCTGGGCTTCAAAATTCCAAAACAAAACAGTAAAACCCCCCCTGTATCCGGGACCTATAGGTATAGGGATTGGTAGTGAATTTTCTGGTTACTTGAGATTAAGTGTTGCATGGATTGGCGAACTGACTGCAAAGGTTGTCAATTTTAAACTTTTGTATTTTCTACCTATTTATTTTCAATAATTTCTTTTGCCGGTTGCTTGAATTCTAGCTAGTGGAGATTTTGCTGTATCATAGCTCTCTTGATTTAAAGAAATCCGTGCCAAATCCAAATACTTTATCAAAATTTATATCCAATCCTACCCGAGCTATAACAGCTGAGCCTCCAAGACTGCTGGGGTGGGAAATTCGATAGTTCCCAGAGATGAGGGGTTGGCCTATGGGGAGAGATTGAACCATCTGAGACTGTACTCGATGGAATTTAGAAGAATGAGAGGGGATCTTATAGAAATGTACAAAAATATGAAGTGCTTAGATACGATACAGGTAGGTAAGATGTTTACATTGGTGGGGGAGGCTACAACCAGGGGACATAGCCTCAAGATTCAGGCTTGTAGATTTAAGATGAGGAGGAGGAACTGGTTTTCCCAGAGGGTTGTGAATCTATGGAATTCGCATCCCATTGAAGAAGTGGAGGCGACCTCAGTAAATATATTTAAGACAAGGTTGGATAGATACTTACATAGTAGGGAAATTAAAGGATATGGGGAAAAGGCAAGTAGGTCGAGATCAGCCTATCATCAGATCAGCCATGATTTCATTTGAATGAGGGAGCAGGCTTGGCGGGCCGAATCGTCAACTCCTGCTCCTATTTCATAAAATGTTCCTTCTTCCCATTCTGTGTATTTGAGATGGGTGTGGAGACATTTCCCAACTGATGATCCACATATTTGGCATCCATTCAATAAGTCTGCAGTAATTGACAAAGATCCTGCACTGACTGCAAGTATAAATCGAGTGCCTTGCACATCTGGACCATGTTTTTGTTGACTAAGCTAAATCAGGGCAGCTTGCTCTGCCTGATAGACTGCTTCCATGTCGAGCCACTGATGTCTGTTCCTTTAGATGTTTAATGCAAAAGCCCAGCTGGTGGGGGAGGTCTTCTGATTATCACTGCATACAAAAACTGGTTTTAAGTCATTAATAGGTTTCACAAATGATCTCTCCTATCAATTGATAGAGGGGAAAAAAAAACGAGGTGATTTCTTTCTTTCTTCATTATAATAAATGGAAAAAGGAATAAAATCGCTCTCAGAAGTGTCTCCATTAGTCTGGAGTTTTTTGTCAGCCATACAAAATTTCTGATTTGATTTACTGGCTTGGCTTTCATACTGGCAATCAGTACATGAGTCATTTGTTGGAGACATTGAGTTACAAAGCATGGAAGCTTTGGCAAGCTCATCCATGCTGGCCCAGTTGCCGACTGAAGATAGTTCCATTTGTCTGCATTAGGTCCATATCCTTCTAAACATTTTCTATCCCTGAACCTGCCTAAAGTCTTTTAAACTGTAATTGTACCTGCCTTAATCATGTTCTCTGGCACCTAATTTCACATAAGCATCAACCTCTGTGTGAAAAAACGTGTCCCTCTTTCACCTCTCATCTTAAATCTATGCCCTCCTCTACTGCTGTACACTGCAGTACTGAAGAATGGAAGAATATTCACATTAGAATCAAAATCTATTGTAAAACATGAAAGTCTGCAAACACAAAGCTGGAGAAACTCAGCAGGTCAAACAGTGTCCTTTATCTTCTTTGGCTTGGCTTCGCGGACGAAGATTTATGGAGGGGGTAAAAAGTCCACGACAGCTGCAGGCTCGTTTGTGGCTGACCAGTCCGATGCGGGACAGGCAGACACGATTGCAGCGGTTGCAAGGGAAAATTGGTTGGTTGGGGTTGGGTGTTGGGTTTTTCCTCCTTTGCCTTTTGTCAGTGAGGTGGGCTCTGCGGTCTTCTTCAAAGGAGGCTGCTGCCCGCCAAACTGTGAGGCGCCAAGATGCACGGTTTGAGGCGTTATCAGCCCACTGGCGGTGGTCAATGTGGCAGGCACCAAGAGATTTCTTTAGGCAGTCCTTGTACCTTTTCTTTGGTGCACCTCTGTCACGGTGGCCAGTGGAGAGCTCGCCATATAATACGATCTTGGGAAGGCGATGGTCCTCCATTCTGGAGACGTGACCCATCCAGCGCAGCTGGATCTTCAGCAGCGTGGACTCGATGCTGTCGACCTCTGCCATCTCGAGTACCTCGACGTTAGGGGTGTGAGCGCTCCAATGGATGTTGAGGATGGAGCGGAGACAACGCTGGTGGAAGCGTTCTAGGAGCCGTAGGTGGTGCCGGTAGAGGACCCATGATTCGGAGCCGAACAGGAGTGTGGGTATGACAACGGCTCTGTATACGCTTATCTTTGTGAGGTTTTTCAGTTGGTTGTTTTTCCAGACTCTTTTGTGTAGTCTTCCAAAGGCGCTATTTGCCTTGGCGAGTCTGTTGTCTATCTCATTGTCGATCCTTGCATCTGATGAAATGGTGCAGCCGAGATAGGTAAACTGGTTGACCGTTTTGAGTTTTGTGTGCCCGATGGAGATGTGGGGGGGCTGGTAGTCATGGTGGGGAGCTGGCTGATGGAGGACCTCAGTTTTCTTCAGGCTGACTTCCAGGCCAAACATTTTGGCAGTTTCCGCAAAGCAGGACGTCAAGCGCTGAAGAGCTGGCTCTGAATGGGCAACTAAAGTTTAGTTTAGTGTCCTTTATATAGCAAAGGTAAAAATACATAACTGACATTTTGGGATTGAGCTCTTCATCAAGGTCTGGACAAAATATCAGCAGGCGTCCGAATAGAAAGATAAGGGGATTGGTGGGGGGGCGGGGAGGAGGAACATAAAAGCAAAGACAGGAAGTAATAGGTGGAGAAGAGAGGGAGGGCAAAGCAGAGGGAGAAGGGATGGCTCGGTGAATAGAGAGGTAAGGGGTGAAGAGCTGAGGGAAAGAAGACAGGGGAGAGGGAAGGGAGAGCAGGTGAGAAGAAACCAAGTTAATGTTAATGCCATCTGGTTGGACAATGCTCAGATAGAAAATCAGGTGCTGTTCCTACAATTTACAGGTGATCTTGGTGGGATAGTACATGGGGCCATGGACAGACATGCAAATATGGGAGTGGGATGTGTTACGAGCCCAAAGGACCCCAAAACCCAGCAGCAATAGATATTCACCATGACAAGTAATTACTTAAACAAAAGTTGTTTTGAATTATCTATAAACATGAAAACTGAATCAAACTTTAACTTATCTCTATTAACTTAACTAAACCCAACGTAACCCCCTTCTAATTCTAAGTGCATGTGTACGTGATGTGTGTGTAAATGTAAGAAAAGTTCTTTGGTTCACAATTCAATTTCACTTCTCATTCTTCCAAGTTCTCTGGTTGCAGGCAATTCTTATACTGTGCACAGAATTTAACATGTATAAAGTTTGCCAGGCTTTGGTGCTAGAAAGGTAAATGTTTACCATTCAGGAAGGTTCTTGTAGGGTTTTCAGAGAGAGATTTGTTGTTCCAGGATTTCCACAACTGAGGTTCCATCAGGGTTTTCCCAGATGGTAACTTCTTTATTTCAGGCTACAACAGATTTCCTTTCTGTTCTACTTATTCCAAAAGAAACATCAGACAGATAGCACTTCCAGCCATCCGCCACTCTGGAGCATCTGTTTCAGTTCCAACAAGCTTCTCCTGGCTGACACTGTTCAGTCTCTCTCTCCATCTGAGATTCCAACTTCCTGCCACATGTCCTTCTCTCTCTCACTTGCAAACCCCCCCCCCCCACCTTCTCCAGCAAACAATAGGAGTTAGTCTTCTGCTCCCATCTGTTGTTTTAGGTAAACAAATCTCTCATTGACCTTTGAGTGAGCACTTTGCAGAGAGGTCAGAAATGTCCAACACAGATGATTTGACTCCAGTCCATTCATTTCATGTCATCATTTCAATTAGCACCTACTTGTGAAATGTGCATAGCATTCTCCATAGTTTCTGTAAAGTCACTGAAAATGAATTATTCAGTATTTCAAATAAAATCTGTTTTAAAGTGTGTGTCTATATGTAACCTACTCTAATTATACCAATTTATCTCCCAAATACATCTACAAATATTCTATCACAGAATATTGAGCCAATTCTGGTCACCAAAATATAGGAAGAATGTGAACAAAGCAGAAAGAGTACACAGAAGATTCACCAGAATGATTCCAGGGTTTTAGCACCTGAGTTATAGAGAAAAGTTAGATCTTTATTCCTTGGAGAGTAGAAGGGTGAGGGGGGGATTTGATAGAGGTTTAAAAAATTTTGAGAGGGATAGATGGAGTAGGTGTGGATAGACTTTTTC
The DNA here is from genome assembly GCF_036971445.1 of Narcine bancroftii. NCBI lineage: Eukaryota > Metazoa > Chordata > Chondrichthyes > Torpediniformes > Narcinidae > Narcine > Narcine bancroftii. The sequence goes on along the minus strand of NC_091469.1, from coordinate 474,578,319 downwards.
CATTGAGGATAGGAGAGATTCAAACAAGAGGACATGATCTGAGAGTTAGGGGGCAAAAGTTTAGGTGCAACACAAGGGGAAGCTTCTTTACTCAGAGATTGGGGTCTGTGTGGAACGAGATTCCAGTGGAGTTGGTGGCAGCAGGTAAATTATTATCTTTTAAGAAAAATTTGTATAGGTACATGGATGGAAAGGGAATGGAGGGTTTATATGGGCAGTGTGCAGGTCAGTGGGACTTGGAGAGTGTAAGAATTTTGGCCTGTTTCCTTGCTGTAATTGTTATATGGTTTTATATATATATATGGTTATATTATGGTAAATTTGTATAAGATATTGGTGAGGCCAAATATGGAGTATTGTGTGGTCACCTAACTATAGGAAGGATATCAATAAGAATGAAAGCATGCAGAGGAGATTTAAAAACAATGTTGCCGGATCTTGAAGAACTGTATTACAGGGAAAGGTTAAACAGGTTAGGACTTTATTCCTGGAGCATAGAAGAATGAGGGGAAATTTGATGGAGGTATTTAAAATTATGGGCAGTATAGGTGGAATAAATGCAAGAAGCCTGTTTCCACTGAGATTAGGTGAGATTAGGGGAGAGGTTTACAGAGAACATCTGTGGAAATTTCTTCACATGGGAGTGTGGAATAAGCTGCCAGCTAAATTTGGCAAATGCAGGCTCAATTTTGACATTTGAGAAAAACGTAGACAGGGACAAGGATGGGAAGGGTATGGAGGGATATGATTCGGGTGTAGGTCAGTGGGACTATGCAGACTAGTAGGGCTAAAGGGCCTGTTTCTGCAGTCCAGAGTTCACGAGATTCCAAAGATCCATTGCTGATCTGAATCGTTGGCTCAGTGTGCACCTATCTCCCAGTGAGGAGCTGAAGGTTTTGACATCCACAGTCAACTGGCGGGAAAGCAATGGTCAACCTTCTCGGGTTGAGTAGCACACCAGGTATTTATGATGGCTTTTTGACCACCCTCACTAATTACCAATGACTTTAAGGCAAATGCGATCCGTCATGGTCTACCCTCCACAATGCTTCATTAGGAATTGCTTGCAGCATTTTAAGCAATAAAGTTAAGTAACAGTTAAAGAGACTAAGTAAACCTTGCATTAACCTTCCAGGTAAGTGTTGCTGTCAAAGCCTTCAGCTCCTCTCCAGAAGCTAGGTACCTGCTGAGCCCGTGATTCAGGGCAGCACTGAATCTTTGGAACCTCGTAAGCTCTGGAGCGCTAGAGCAAACATTGAAATTTTAAAAAAAACACTCAGTCAGCTACACTGACAGCAAAGGTTTAGAGGAATAAATACAGGCAGATAGGCATGGAGAATTTAAACTGATTGATGTGTAGCTATGAATTGATGAATCTAAATCAGTTCCGTAAACTGGAGGAACAACTCCTCATATTCTGTCTGGGCACTCTCCAACCAGACAACATAAATGTTAACTTCTCCATTCCAAAAACAACTCTCCCAAGCCTCTCTCTTTTCCTGTCCCTCTGGCTCCTTTCCTCCTATTCCTCACCTCCTTCTCTTCCCTCCATTCAGCGAACTGCCTTCTCCCCCATCAGTTCTCTGCGTTTTTCTCCTCTACCCTCCCACTCGTATCCACCTATGGCATCTTACCTGTACTCCACCCCCTGACCTTTCTTCCCTCCTCTCTTCGTCTCCCCCCACCACCTTTTTATTCAGGTGCCTGTCTGTTTTTGCTTATACTTTGGCCAGGGGCCCAGGCGCGAAACATGGGCTCCTTTTTACTTCCCATGGACATTGAAGTTCTCCAGCACATTTGTGTATTTCACTACGCCCCAGCATCTGCAGACTTCCTTGTTAGTTTTGACCTTGTGTGTGTAACACGAATCTCAGAACTAGAAGTGCGGCTTAATTCAGCTGCACCCCTCACTCCATCAGATAAAAGATCTGCGAGCCTTGTGATTGCTGTATGCGGGAGAAACTCAACAGGTCACGCAGGTCAGCATCTGTAGGAAGGAAATGGTAAACTGCACTTCTCCAGCACTTTTTGTCCTTTGCATTCCGTCCGATGGGGCAGGTTTTAAGATCAAGTTTCAATAGCTAAATGGAATTTTGTTCCCACTAGATAGCAACACGTGATTTCAGTGGCTCGATGTCGTGGGTGGCACGGTTAGTGTAGCGGTTAGAGTGATGCTATTTACAGCGACAGCTGTTCGAACCTAGCGCTGTCTGTATGTTCTCCCTGTGAACTGAATGGGTTTTCCCCGGGAGCTCTGGTTTCCACACACCTCCAAAACATACAGGGCTTCAAGTTAATAGGGTGTAATCAGGCTGCACAGGTTTAAATGGTTGGATTCAATAACATTTTTAAAAATTAAATATTGGAATCCTGAAGACCTGGCTAATTATTTAAGCTTGGTCTTGTATTTTATGGCAGTTCCACTGTATGGTAATTCCTCTCAACTATTTAATAGAACACAGAGCAAAGAAATCTACAGCGCAGTACAGGCCATTAGGCACACAGAGTTGTACTCACCTAGTCTAAAAGCTACACAGAATTCCCCTACTGCATAACTCTCCATTTTTCTCGGTTCCACATACCTATCTGCAGGAAGAAGAGAGTTGGAATTCAGGGATCAATTCAGTTGCAAATGATGTTCTACGGGTGTGTTGGAGCTGCCTGTTGAATACAAGCCGTATAGATGATAGAACAAATGGCTTTGTAGCCAAGTTTTGCAGATGATATGAAGGGAGGTGGAGGAGCAGGTAGTGTTGAGGAAACTTGGAGGATGCAGAAAGACTTGGAGAATGGACAGAGAAGTTCCAAACAAAATGCAAAGTCAGAAAGTGTGCATTCATGCACTTGGGCAGAGATGGGATAAATTGAAAATACCCAGATGCAAAGGGACCTGGGAGTCCTTGTGCAAGACAGCCTGAAGGTAAGCTTGCAGGTTGAGTCAGTGGTGAAGAAGGCAAATCCAATGCTGCCGTTCATTTCAAGAGGAATAGAATACAAGAGCAGGGATGTGATGTTGAAACTTTAGAAGGCACTGGTGAGACCACTTTCAGAGTATTTGAGCATCTTTGGGCTCCTCATTTAATGCTGACATTGGAGAGGGTTCAGAAGATGTTCACAAGGATGATTTCAGGAATGAAAGAGTTATCGTATGAAGACTGTGAGAGCTCTTGGCCTGTACTCTTAGGAATTTGGGAGAATGGTGGGGGTGGTGGGAATCTCGTTGTCCACACCTTTAAATATTCAAAATGTTTCAGAGTAGATGGAGAAAAGTTGTTTCCCACAGTGGGAGAGTCGAGGACAAGAGGGCACAGCTTCATGATTGAAGGGCATCCACTTGGAACAGAGATGCGTAGGAATTTCTGCAGCCAGAGGGTGGAACTTGTTGCAAGTTGTGGAGGCCAGGTCTTTGGGTGTATTTAAGACAGAGATTGGTAGTTCCTTGATTAGCCAGGGCATCAAAGGTTAAGGGGGTAAAGCTGGGCAGTGGGGCTGTGGAGAAATGGATCGGCTCATGGTGGGGTAGACTCAATGGGCAGAATACCTATTTTTGCTCCTATGTCTTATGGTCTAATAGTCTTTTAAATAATACCTGTCTCCACCACCATTGCCTGCAGGACATTCCATGCACCCTCCACTCTCTGTGCGATAAACTTCCCCCTGTACTTACTCCCAAGCTCCTGAAAACGATGCCCCCTCGTGTTGGCCCTTTCAGTCCTGGCAAAAAGCCTCTGGCCACCCACCTGATCCGTGCCTCCCATCATCTAGTACACCGCGATCAGATCACCCGCTCATCCCGCTCTCACACTTCCTCTCCTCTGGTTTCATTTTACTGATGTCCTCATAAAGCCAAGTAACTATAAAAGTCAGACAGGCTTTGAACATCCTAGTCTTGGTCAGCACATGTTGCTGCACTCCATTCAATGGTAGATTTATATTACAGCTTCTTTCATAAATGGTGTTCCCATATTACAGCAGGCACTGTTTCCACGCTAATGCACCCAAGTCTGTGGCTCTTTGTTGCTCGCCGCTGGCTGAATTCACATATGGGCAATTAAAAGCAGAGAGAATTTGTAAAGAAAATCATCATAATCCTTGAAATTCATTGGCGTTTGTGCACGGTTTACTCTAAACTGAGGGAAAGGGGAGTGTGAGAAGGAAGAAAATCAGTTAACTTTGTCATAATGTTCTACAGCAGAGAAACAAAACCCTTTGGCCCAAATTGACCAAAGTTGGTCCCATTTGCCTGTGTCCAGTTTTTGTCATCTGACTGTACATATGAAATCCAATGAAATAGCATTTCTCTGGATCATGATGCACACACATACACACAATAAAAATCACATATATACATACAAATATCATTTAAAATAACACTATGATTTTAAAAAGTTTAGATATACAGCACGGTAACAGGCCCTTTCGGCCCACACGTCCATGCCACCCATTTAACCTGCACCCCCAGTACATTTCAAATGGTGGGAGGAAACCGGAGACCACGGGGAGAACCCACGCAGGCATGGGGAGAATGTACAAACTCCTTACAGGCAGAGTGGGATTCGAAACCCCAGCCCCGATCACTGGGGCTGTAACTGCATTGCACTAATATCTACACCTCCCGTGTCGCCCCTCCCTGATGGTAGTGGGTCAAAGATACTGTGCGCTGGATGAAAAAGGTTCTTATTAATTCTTTGAGCTCAATTTAATTAACCCTCCCAGTAAATGTCGTCAGTAGAAGAAAGGGAGACCCCAGTAATCCTCTGTATTGACTTGCGGCCCAGTGCTTTACAGCTACCATACCATGCAATGATACAGGCGGACAGGACGCTCTCAACTGTGCTCCTGTAGAAGGCTAAAACAATGGGGGCCAATATCCGTGCCATCCTTAACCTCCTCAGGAAGTGTAGGCAGTGCTGTGCCTTTCTGGCTAATAAGGAGGTGATGTGAGTCGAGGATAGCACAGCCCATATACCACTGAACATTTCCAATTCATTGTCTTGTTTAAATGTCTGTTGAATGTTAAAACTCTCACCAATTCAAGCATTTCCTCTGGAAGTTCATTCCATACACCCATGACCTCTGGGTGAAGAAGGTGCCTCGCAGGATCCTTTTAAACCTCCCTTTATTTAGTTATAGTCAATGTCACCAAAACCAAGGAGCTGATTGTTGACTTCAGGAGGGGAAAAATCAGAGGTGTACATTGGGGTGATCATTGGGGGATCAGAGGAGGAGAGGGTGAGAACATTTATGTTCTAGGGAATCACTATTTCGGAGGATGTTTCCTGGACCCAACTCACTAATGGATCATGAAAAAAGCACATCAGCGCCTCCACTTCCTTGGGAATTTGTGGAGGTTTGGTATGTCACCAGAAACCCTGGCAAGTTTCTGACTGACTGCATCATGGACTGGTATGTGGGTCACCAATTCCCCTGAGTGCAAAGCCCTCCAAAAGGTTGTGGACACAGCCCAGGACATGCTCCCCACTATCGAGAACATCTACAGGGAATGGTACCGACGGAGACCAGCAGTAATCCTCAAGGATCCACACCAACCAGCACACGCTCTGTTCTCACTGCTACCATCAGGAAAGGGGTACAGGAGCTCCTCTACTTACAATGGTCTGACTTACTGTTTTTCAGTTACGATAGTTCAAATCCATGCTTGCAAATTCGAATTCCGATCTGTTCCTGCACTTGAGATATGCAGTACTTACAATGTGTCTGCTGGAATGCAACCTCTTTGTATAGTTGAGGAACATCTGTATAGGTGCCACAAGACTCACATCACCAGGTTCAGGAACAGTGGCTACCCCTCCATCATCAGACTCCTCAACAACAAACTCAATCAGGAAGTCTTACATTTGCACTTCATGGGTTTTTTAAAAATTCTCTCTGTATTGCACAGTCATTTTATTTACATTTGTTATCGGTTTACAGTTCTTTATATGTGTACATTGTGTACAGTTTTGTTTTTGCACTGCCATTAAGTGGTAATTCTGCCTGGTCCGCAGGAAAAAGAATCTCAGAGTTGCATGTGATGTCTTCTATAAATCTGAAATCAGAAACTGAATCCAAATTTTATCAGCGTACCCATAAGTGCAGATGCAATGAAAGTGTTACCTGCTGCATCTTTCCAGGTTCATAAAACTCTCAAAACATAAGAATTAAAAAAGTATGATGATACAGAAGGACAAGGAAAAATATATTCACAGCTGATCAACAGCTGATCAAAGAGGGAAAATAGTTTGAGTCAGTTGTGCAGGCAGATTGTTCATGGTCTTGAAGTAGTCTTATAGTGAGGGTAGTACAGGAGGTTCAAGAGCCTGGTAGCCGTTGGAAAGAACTAGAGGCAGTGAACTTCAAGCTTCTGAGTGAAGGTAGTTGTGAGAAGAGAGCAGGATCAGTTTGACGCCTTTTTGGAAGTTGGCAGCCTTTTGAAGCACTGTGTCACAATGATGTCTTCAATGGTTGGGAGGTTGATGCCTGCAATGGATTCGATGATATATCTCGCTTTCTTGCGAGGTCAGCATTCCTGGGCACTCAGGTTTTCAAACCGGACTGCGATGCAGCCAGTCAGCGTAGTTTGCACAGTATGCCTATAGAAGTTCAAGAGAGTGTCCAATGTGCTGTATTACATCAGACTCCTTGGAATATAAAGGTGTTGGTGTTGCCTCAATGTGCTGGCCCAAGGAGGTACGTGGATGCCCAAGAACCTGAATCTGCTAACCCTCTCCACTGCTGTTAAACGAGCTCCCTTGGTTTCGCTTTCCTCAAGGCCATCTTCGGCTTGCTGATTTTGTGAGCCGTATTGTTCTGGCATCACATAACCAGGTTCTCGATCTCCATTTCATATTCTGATTCTTCATTACCCCTTTCTCAGTTAAAAAAGTATTGTGACGTCAGTAAATTTAATTATTATGTTAGTGCAGAACTTGGCTACAAAAGGTACGTGGGAGTATAGCAGCGAATTAAACATACGGGTTTGGATAAACATACGGACTTGTCGTGTGTTTTATTGCCCTACCTGAGTGATTTTTAATACTTTTCTTTAACGAGACAACACAGTAGATGTCCCTTCTGATTGAAGAAACCCATGCAGCTCAATTACACCAAATAAACTGGTACACTTTTGGAGAATGGGAGGAAACTGGCGTATCGGGAGAAAACCCACAATGGACAGGGGGCGGAACATTCATACTCCTTACAGACAGTGCTGGATTCGAACCTGGGTCATTGGCACTGGAAAAGTATTGCTAACCGTGCCTCCCTGTGGTAATTATTCATCTGCGAGTGTCAGTCTATTTGAGCATCATGGTTTCTCAAACACCAGTCTACCGTGGTAATGCTCAAACCCATTTACATCAGAAGCGACTACTCAATGAGGGAACAAGCTCACCAGTTATGCCCCCACCACCCCACGGCCTGCTGCTCCCTTTCTGAATAAGTGTGAGGGCTTTCTAGAAGTGAGGGACTTCATTACGTGGATAGACTTGAGAAGCTAGGGCTGATCACATGGTCTCATAGAGTGATGAGGCGCCGAAATAGGCCTTTCGGTCCATTCAATCTACACCAACCATCGACTGTTCATTTCCATCAATCCTACATCAATCCCATTTTTAAATTTACACATTCTCAAAAACTCTCCCCAGGTTGTACCACTCGACTGACTGCACACTAATTATGCACAGCCAACAATTAACCTGGCATCTTTAGATTGGGGGAAGAAACCAGAGAACCATTTTGCACCATAATCCTAGAATGCACGCAGTTGCAAGGGGAACAAGCCACCTCTGCATGGACTATACACGAGGTCAGGATTGAACTCGGGTCTCCGGCACCCTGTGGCAGCTGCTCTCGTAGATGTGTCACTCTGTAACCTTGTCTCCGCTTAACTGGGGGGTGGGGGGGGGTGGTTGAGGATGGATATGCTAATTTAAATCATGAAGCGTTCAGACAGACTACAAAGAGAGAAACTGTTCCCATTGGTATAGAGGTCTAGAACCAATAGTGATAGGAGGAGAATTTTCTTATACCCTGATGTGTTGAATTCTGGAATGTGCTTGTGGGTAGGTTAGTGTGCTGGATTCAATCAAGGCATGTAAATTAATGACTTTAATGTTCTTGGAGAAAAGAAAGGGAAATTTTGATGGTGCATCAACACTGGTTTGAGGGAGCAGGCATTCAATGGGAAGAATGCCCTCCTTCCATGCTGTAATCTGTGCCTGTGTGTTTTGCAGCAGGGACCAGAGAACACTTTCATTGGGTTGTACTTGTGCAATCAGATGACAATAAACTTGATTTATCATTTGGTTTATCTTTCTGTGATTCAGCATCTAATGAAACCAATGGTTAAGGGTATGTTTGCTTGTCTATGTTGTTGTCAGTGTGTGTGTATATATATATTTATCTGAGGGGGGCCCACCTCACTGTCAAAAGACAAAGGAGGAAAAACCCAACACCCAACCCCAACCAACCAATTTTCCCCTGCAACCGCTGCAACCGTGTCTTCCTGTCCCGCATTGGACTTGTCAGCCACAAACGAGCCTGCAGCTGACGTGAACATTACCCCTCCATAAATCTTTGTCCACGAAGCAAAGCCAAAGATATATACATATATATCCGAAAATCTTGGGACTGGACGTTTATCGGTTACCTGGATTTTTCGGATAACTGAGTAATGGCTTTAAACAGCCCAGTAGCACCTACAGATTACTTGTATCGGTTAACGGAAGAAAATAGTAGATCAGCTGTTCCTGATCCTCAACACCTCCCCACCACCGTGGCTGATCCTGCCTGTGAGCTCAAGGACCCCACTCCTGCCCGGGAGGCCGCTCTCCTTGATGACACCAGGACAGAAGAGAGCCAAGTACGGTGGAGGGTAAAGAGGAAATGGAAAGAGAGAGGGGAGGGAGTTACCTGAAACAAGGACAATCTCCCCATGCGCTGACTGACCCACTGATGGCTTGAGATTCCAGCCTGCTTCTTTGAGCCGGCATCCAGCCATTCAGTGTCTGTCTTCCCAGCGGGGTTCTGAGCTCTGTTGCTACTAAACTGGTGCTTTGTGTGTCTGAGCCCCATATGATCATGTTGGGTGAAAAAATGTTTTAAACTTGTGACATCATATGCTGCCGATTTAAAAAGTTGGGATAACTGAACTTTTTGGTTAACTGATTTTCGGATCGGAAATGAACTGTACAGCATAGTTTGTGTGGTGTGTAAATGTTTTCTGCGTGTGCTTATGCACGTGCTTGTGTGCATCGTTGATTCCAGAGATAAAGGGGTCAACCTCTGAGGAGAGATTAAGTCACCTTGGACTGTACTCACTGGAGTCAAGTCAAGCTTATTATCATTTGATTGCACAAGCACAACTCAACAAAATAGTGTTCTCCGGTTCTTGGTGCAAAACATGCAGACACATAACCAGACATACCGACGAGCAATACATGTGCAGGATAAGTATTCATAAACAGAAATAAGTAAATAAATAAATATTGTTCCATAAACATGAGAGTCTTGGATGGTTAGTGCGAGCAGGTCCTTTGGTCGTTCAGCATTCTCACTGCCGCTGGGAAGAAGCTGTTCCTCGGCCTGGTGGTGTTGGCTCTGATCCTCCTGTATCCCTTTTTTGATGGGAGCAGCTGAAAGATGTGTGTGGGGTGGAAAAGGTCCTTGATGATTTTTCACACCCCCTTCAGAGAACAATCCTGGGAGATGATGGGGAGGGAGACCCCAGTGATCCTCTCTGCTTTTGCTCCTGTTGTGTTCCTGTGAATTGATCTCCAATCCATTTCTCTGCAGCCGGCCAGGATGCTCTCGATAGAGCTCCTATTGAAGGTTGACATGATGGTGACTGGAAGTTTTTCCCGCTTCAGTCTTCTCAGGAAGGGCAGTTGCTGTTACAGTTTCCTTGCAAGAAAGGAGAGGAGGTGTTGTGTGTCCACGATAGGTCACTAGTTAAGTGATCTCCAAGGAACTTGGTGCTCTTCTCTCGCTCCAGTACAGAGCTACTGAAGTCTAGTTGAGGGTGGTCATTCCTGGTCCACCTGATGTCTATGATCATCTCCTCCATCTTGTCCTCGTTGAGATTCAGGGTATTACTTTTGCACCATAATCCTAGAACGCTTCCACCAGCGTTGTCTCAGCTCCATCCTCAACATTCATTGGAATGACTTCATCACCAACATCGAAGTACTCGAGCTGGCAGAGTCCGCAAGCATCGAGTCCACACTGCTGAAGATCCAACTGTGCTGGTTGGGTCACGTCTCCAGAATGGAGGACCATCGCCTTCCCAAGATAGTGTTCTATGGCGAGCTCTCCACTGGCCACCGAGACAGAAGTGCACCAAAGAAGAGGTACAAGGACTGCTTAAAGAAATCTCTTGGTGCCTGCCACATTGACCACCGCCAGTGGGCTGATATCACCTCCAACCGTGCATCTTGGCGCCTCACAGTTTGGCGGGCAGCAACCTCCTTTGAAGAAGACCGCAGAGCCCACCTCACTGACAAAAGACAAAGGAGGAAAAACCCAACACCCAACCCCAACCCACCAATTTTCCCTTGCAACCGCTGCAAGCATGCCTGCCTGTCCCGCATTGGACTTGTCAGTCACCAACGAGCCTGCAGCAGACGTGGACATACCCCTCCATAAATCTTTGTCCACGAAGCCAAGCCAAAGAAAGAAAGAAAGAAAAGAATCCAAGATTTTCCACCTCCTATCTGTAGTGCAATTCATCCTTGTTGCTGATGAGGCCGACGCCAGTTGTGTCACCTGCAAACCTGATGACACTATTGGAGCTGATCTGGTGATGTAGTCATGGGGCAGTACTGTGAACAGGAGCGGGCTGAGCTCACAGCCCTGAGTTGCGCCATTGCTCAACCTGATGGGGTTCAACATTCTGCTATCAACCCAAACAGACTGTGGTCTTTCCATTGGAAAGACCAGAACCCAGTTACAGAGAGGCGTGTTGAGACCCAGATAGGACAGCTTCTCCTCCAGCCTCTGGGGAATGATCGTATTAAATGACTATTAAATTTTAATTAAACAGCATATTAAATTTCAGAGATGAAAGTGGATATTATGGAAACATATAAAATTATGAAAGGAATAGATAAGAAAGAAGCAGGAAGCTTGTTTCATTTGTAGGTGATGCCAGAACTTGGAGACAATGCAGGGGAATAGATTTAGGATGGAAATTTGGAGGGTTTTTTTTTCCAGTGAGTAGTGAATCTGTGGAATTCTCTGTCTGAGGAAGTAGAAGAGGCTGTCCTGTTAAGACACAGATTTTTGCATAGCAGGCAAATTAAGGTTGATGAGGAAAAGAAAGGTAGGTTGGGCTGGATCAGCCATAATCTTATTGAATGATAGAGCAGATGGATGTCTCCCCCCATTTCTCTTTCTTGTACATGTGTGTGCGTCTCCGTGCACCTTTCTCGCTGCCAAATTGTACTCATTAATCTTATTGCAACAGGCACCATAATGCCAGGAAGGAGCTCAGAACAATAAAGGAAAAATATACTTCTGTCCTAAATGAAACCCATTGCAAGTTTCTATTGCATATGGTTTCTTATGCACAATATTTCTGCCACATAATCAAATCTGATGAAAACAAAGGCTTCACTTATGGGAATACAGTTAAATAAACCTTGAAGCACTAAATACTTTTTAAGAAAATATGCAAAAAAAATGCAGGCAAAGAAGAAATCTTTGAAGTATTGATCAATAACTCATCTGGATGTCTATGTTGCCTTTCAGGCATGTAGAAAACTTAGAAAACTAAAACACAGAAAAACAGGCCATTTGGCCCTTCTAGTCTGTGCTAAAACATCATTCCACTTGTCCCACTGACCTGCACCCATTCCATAACCCTCCAGACCTCTCCCATCCATGCATCTATCCAATTTATTCTTAAAACGTAAGAGTGAGCCCGCATTTACCACGTCTGATGGCAGCTCGTTACAAAGTCCCACCACTCTTTGAGTGGAGAATTTCCCCCTAAACCTTTCCCTTTTCACCCTAAAGCCATGTTCTCTCTGAATAAAAAATGTACAGGTTAATGTGGATTCTCACTGATGTTGAATTAATGAAAAGGTGCAATTGAATTGATGGCATATTTATTGAAAATATTCATGGTTATGAATAATTTTACAATGCAACTAAAAGCTAAACACAACATTGGCAATTGTGATTGAAATGCGCTAGAAGAGATTAGGTTGTGGGATTGAATAAATATTTAGGTGTGAAAGGAGATCCTACGATCCTTGTGATAAAGGTTTGTAATGAATTGATAAATACAATTGCGGACACAGACGCGCGTGCGTACACTCTCACACATTTAGACTTTGTACTGCTTGAACTGCAATTTCTTTATTATTTCATTTTTGAGAGATTGAAACAAGAGGTCGTGTTGAGAGTTAAGGGGAAAAAGTTTAGAAGTAACATGAGGGGGAACTTCACTCACAGTGGCTGAGTGGAATGAGCTTCCGGGAGAAGTAGTGGCGGCAGGGTCCATTTTGTCATTTTTAAGGAAAAATTGGATAGGTATATGGATGGGAGGGAAATGGAGGGTTATGGGCAGGGTGCAGGTAAGTGGGACTAGAAGAGAATACTTGGTTCAGTGCAGACTACAAGGGCAGAGAGGGCCTCTTTCCATGCTATAATTGTTATATAGTTATTACTGAAAAAATGGCAGGGGCAATAGCAGTTCACCCAGTGATGGACTGGAAGCCTGATAAGTTTAGCATTCAAGAGCTATTTTAAAAATGCAATAGCAGGGGAGAAGGACAGTTATATACCTCTCTGGACAGGAGAACAAGGACTCGACATATTTCTTAGCCGGGAGCTTACAGAGGCTGAGAAAAATGATCTAGAGCAGATAATTGCAAAGTTTGCTTCTCACTTTGAACCCAGGTCTAATTATAGAATTATACGCTTTGAAATTCAAGGCTTAATGCAAGAGACCGATGAAACTGTTGATAACTTCCTCTCTAGACTAAAAATTGTTGCTGCAAAATGCAGATTTAAGGATATAGAGGAAAGATTAGTTGATCAACTAATATGGGGGAGTGCACATCCCGAAAGTGCAAAATCTCTTAAAGGGAAGGATAGCTTGAGGCTGGGTGAAGTTATAGACACAGTCAGAGTCTTTGAACTGGCTGGCAGGCAGAAGACAGAGAGTTGGGATAAATGGCTCGTTTTCTGAGTGGCAGGCGGTGACCAGTGGGGTACCACAGGGATCTGTACTGGGACCCCAGCTGTTCACAATTTACATTAATGATCTGGATGAGGGGATTGGGTGTAATAGCTCCATATTTGTAGATGACACTAAGCTAGGAGGGGTTGTGTGCACGGAAGAAGGGGTCAGGAAGCTCCAGTGTGATTTGGATAAATTGAGGGACTGGGCAGATCCATGGCAAATGCACTACAATGTGGATCAATGTGAGGTTATCCACTTTGGTAATACAAACCGGAGGGCAGATTACTATTTGAATGGCAATAGATTAAGAGATGGGGAAGTGCAGAGAGACCTAGGGGTACTTGTATATCAGTCTCTGAAGGCAAGCATGCAGGTACAGCAGGCGGTTAAAAAGGCAAATAGTATGTTGGCCTTCATATCAAGAGGGTTTGAGTATAGGAACAAGGATACCTTACTGCAGCTGTACAGGGCCTTGGTGAGACCCCACCTGGAGTATTGTGTGCAGTTTTGGTCACCTTATCTCAGGAAGGATGTTCTTGCAATAGAGGGAGTGCAGAGGAGATTCACCAGGCTGATACCTGGAATGGCAGGAATGACTTATGAGGAAAGATTGCGCAAATTGGGATTGTACTCGCTGGAGTTTAGAAGATCGAGAGGGGATCTCATAGAGACATATAAAATTCTGGCAGGACTGGACAGAATGGATGCAGATGGGATATTTCCAAGGATGGGAAAATCCAGAACCCGGGGCCATGGTTTGAGGATAATAGGCAAACCATTTAGGACCGAGATGAGGAGGAATTTCTTTACCCAGAGGGTGGTGAATCTGTGGAATTCATTGCCACAGAGGGCAATTAAATATATTTAAGAGGGAATTAGATATATTTCTTCAGTATAAGGGTATTAAAGGTTACGGAGAGAAGGCGGGGACGGGGTACTGAACTTTAAGATCAGCCATGATCTCGCTGAATGGCGGAGCAGGCTCGAAGGGTCGAATGACCTACTCCTGCTCCTATCTTCTATCTTTCTATGTTTCTATGAAGCCACGAGAACACGAATGAAATCCCCACCCACAGCAGACCCACCCACAGCAAAGAGAAGGAAGGGTTGCTGCTATAAAGAACACAATCAGAAAAGTGCAAACCCCCAAGACCTGTAGAAAGTGCGGCAGACAACACCCCTTCGATGACCGAGACAGATGCCCCACACACGGTTCTGAATGTAGAGCCAGTGATAAAGCAACCTACTGGGCGAAGATGTGCAAGTCTGGTATGAAAAAAGCAGTAATACAAGTGAAGAAAAAAGACAAGGAGAAGATTCACCACATAAAAGGAAACAACAATGAGGTTTCCGAAACCCAGATACTGGACATAGAATCCATACTCCTTCATGAGATGTCGGGTGAGAAGAAAGAAGGAAGCAAGTTGCACACAAGGATCCAAATACTGAGAACAATCCAGAACAAGCCTACGATATTTAACCTAAAGGTGAAGCTGGATACTGGATCACAAAGCAATGTCCTTCCACTCAGATTCTACTGCCAGTAGTTCCCAGAGAACATAATAAAAGGGTATCTAAAAAACAGTGCATTGGAAACAGCAAATGTCACCTTAACGGCTTATGGTGGACCCATAATCAAGCATCTAGTGAGAGCTAAGATCAATGGCTGCCATAAAGGAAAGGACATCCTCTGTACATTCTATGTGGTAGATGCAGAAGGACAAGCAATTCTAGGTCTGGATAGCTGCCAAGAGTTGCAGTTGGTCTCTGTCAATTAGGAGATCCAGACGAAAAGGTATGCCAAAAGTACAGAAACATATAACAAAAAGAGGAAATGCTTTCCACAGAAGTACCTGTCAGGCCGTGGCACACAGTGGGATCAGACTTGTTCACCAAGAATCAAGAGTGGTATTTAATAGTAGCCTGTTACTACTCTAAGTTTCCATTCGTGCAAATAGTGAAAGATCTGAGAGCATCAACTATCACCTCAGAAATGAGAGCGTTCCTTGCTGAACAAGGAATACCCAAGCAAGTAATATGTGACAATAGAACACAGTTCACGTCGCAAGTTCACGTCAGAAGGATGGCTGCAGAGTATGGGTTTGGTATCACTACATCATCCCCACACTACCACAAAGGTCATGGGTTCATTGAAAGACAAGTGCAAATTGTCAAACGCACACTAGTTAAGTGTCACAAAACAAAAGAAGACCCAGACTTTACTCTTCTCTCATTACAAGCAACACCTTTAAGGGCTGACATGAAGTCCCCAACAGAACTTCTAAATGGCAGGAGATTTAAACAACTCTGCCAAGCAAAATACACCCTCCAGAAGACCAGGAGGAAACTAGAAGGAGACTGTCGGACACGCAAGAAGGACACCAGCTTAATAACCAACATTGCCAGAACTCTTCAGAGGGCAGCATGTGCATATTCAAGAGCCGATGTCGAAAACATGGACCCCAGCAAAGGTCATCAGAGAAGCTGAGACACCAGGATCATACATTGTCGAATCAGACTTTGGCAACCAGCTGAGAAGGAACAGAATTCACATCCAGCCAACACAAGATGTGATGAAGCAGAAAGCTTTAATACCAGCAAAGCCTGTAACACCAATATCAAGTGAGGTATCAAGTGAATAGACCACACCCACTAACACTGAAACATCCACACAGCAGTTGTCAGGTGAAGCACCACAAGCTACATCACCTACACATGGACCAGCAACACAGAGCCAAACGGTCACAAGATGGCAAAGCAACATACTGCCACCAGTGTGATATCAATAAGAACTATTTAAAAACAGTTGTGTAAATAAACTAGTGTACAAGTTCAGTTGCTTAAGTTGCACTGGAAAGAAGTGCTAAAGAATGCTAATTTTTTCCTTATCTTGAGAAGGAGGGACTTTATATAGTCAGGATAATGTGAACTATTTTGTAACCGTGTAAGAGTACACCCTTCTCATTGTAGTAACTGTAGTGCATCACTGTGGGGTGTATGTATATGTGAGTGTGTGAACAGTTTCCGGAGATGGTGGAAGACATCAGTAAGTAAAGTCTCTTCTGTTATTTGAATATTGCATCTCTAAGTTATTTAAGAAGCCTCCCAAGTAACACAGAGACTTAACAATACCTTTTATCATCATGAAGGAAACACTCCTTGACTTGTGAAATGCAGGTAATATTGCTCCACCCTAACCATCGCCAATGAGAAAAAAAGCCCATTTACCTCATTAAATTATATAGCCATATAACCACTTACAGCACAGAACAGGCCAGTTCGGCCCTACTAGTCCATGCCGTAACAAATCCCCACCCTCATAGTCCCACTGACCAGCACCCGGTCCATACCCCTCCAGTCCTCTCCTATCCGTGTAACTATCCAGTCTTTCCTTAAATGCAACTAATGATCCCGCCTTGACCACATCTGTCTGAAGTTCATTCCACATCCCCACCATCCTTTGTGTAAAGAAATTTCCCCTCATGTTCCCCTTATAATTTTCGGCCTTCAATCTTAAACCATGCCCTCTAGTTTGAATCTCCACCACTCTTAATTGAAAAAGCCTATCCACGTTTACTTTGTCTGTCCCTTTTAAAATCTTAACACCTCTATCAAGTCCCCTCTCAATCTTCTACGCTCCAGAGAAAAAAGCCCCAGTCTGCTCAACCTTTCCCTGTAACTCAAACCTTGAAATCCTGTCAACATTCTCGTGAACCTTCTCTGCTCTCTCTCTATTTTGTTTATATCTTTCCTATAATTTGGTGACCAAAACTGTACTCCAAATTTGGCCTCACCAATGCCTTGTACAATTTCATCATAACCTCCCTACTCTTGAATTCAATACTCCGATTTATGAAGGCCAACATTCCAAATGCCTTCTTCACCACACCATCTACCTGAGTATCAGCCTTGAGGGTACTATTTACCACAACTCCTAAATCCCTTTGTTGCTCTGCACATCTCAATAGCCTACCATTTAATGCATATGACCTATTTAGATTTGCCTTTCCAAAATGTAACACCTCACACTTATCTGTATTAAATTCCATCAGCCATTTCTCAGCCCAAACCTCCAGCCTTCCTAAATCACCTTTTAATCTACGGTAATCTTTCTCACTGTCCACAACACCACCAATCTTTGTATCATCCGCAAACTTGCTTATCCAATTCTCCACCCCTACTTCCAGATCGTTAATATATATAACAAACAATAGTGGACTGAGGACCGATCCCTGAAGAACTCCACTAGTCACCGGCTTCCAATTGGACAAACAATTTTCTACCACTACTCTCTGACACCTCCCATCCAACCATTGCTGAATCCATTTCACTACCTCCTCATTTATACCTAATGCCTCCACCTTTTTTCCTAACCTCCTGTGGGAAACTTTGTCAAAAGCTTTACTAAAGTCTAAATAGACAACATCCACAGCTTTCCCTTCATCAACCTTTTTTGTAACCCCCCTCGAAAAACTCAATCAGGTTTGTCAAGCATGATCTACCCCTGACAAAACCATGCTGATTACTCCCTATTAATCCCTGTACCTCCAAACATTTGTAAATACCATCCCTCAGAATACTTTCCATCAACTTGCCCACCACAGACGTCAGACTCACGGGCCTGTAATTCCCAGGTTTACATTTAGACCCTTTCTTAAACAACGGAACCACATGCGCCACCCTCCAATTCTTTGGCATTACCCTCATGGCCAATGACATCCTAAATATCTCTGTTAATGGCCCCACTATCTGTCCACTAGCCTCCCTGAGTGTCCTTGGGAATATTTTGTCCGGTCCCAGAGATTTATCCACCTTTATCTTTTTCAACACAGCCATCACTACCTCCTCAGTTATCCTTATATGCTTCATTACCTCCCCACTATTTTTCTTTACCTCAACTGGTTCTTTTTTTTTCCCTGGTGAATACTGAGGCAAAGAAATCATTCAAAATTTCCCCCATTTCCTCAGACTTCTCACTCAGCCTACCCTCACTATCTACAAGGGGTCCAATTTTATCCCTCACTAATCTTTTATTTTTAATGTATTTATAGAAACCCTTTGGATTTAATTTTACTCTGTCTGCCAAAGCCTCTTCGTGCCTTTTTTTAGCCTTTCTAATTTCTTTCTTAGGATTCCTTCTACACTCCTTGTAGTCCTCCTTCAAAATGTCAGCTCTCTGTTCTTTATGCCTCTTGTACACCTCCCTTTTTCTCCTACCCATATTTCCAATATTCTTCGTAAACCTAGCCTCCCTATGACTTCCAGCCTTTCCTTTGATCCTCACTGGGACATAACTACTCTGTACCCTCAAAATTACTTTTTTGAATATCCACCATTTCTCATTTACACCCTCACCTGAAAATATCCTGTTCCACTCAATACTCCCCAAATCCCTTCTTATTCCTTCGAAATTTGCTCTTCTCCAATCCAGAACCTCAACTTTAGGCCTCTCCTTGCTTCTCCCGAAAACTACCTTAAAACTAACAGAATTATGATCACTAGACCCAATTGGATCTCCAACATTAATGTCTGATACCTGACTTAGCTCGTTCCCTAACAGGAGATCCAGTATTACACTATCCCGAGTCAGTTCTTCTACTAATTGATTCAGAAAACAATCTTGAACGCATTTAACGAACTCTAGCCCATCCTGCCCTCTAACTGTATGGGTATCCCAATCAATGTGAGGGAAGTTAAAATCTCCCATGATCACTACCTTATGATTCTCACACATATACGTTATCTCTCTACACATTTGTTCCTCTAATTTTCTTGACCCATTTGGTGGTCTGTAATACACCCCTATTAGCACCCTCATGTCTCCTTCACCCCTCAATTCCACCCAAACAGCCTCACTGCTTGATTTTAAAGTTACTCTTCTGATGTTTATAAAATTCTATTTGTGAAAAGCAACCTGAATGTCAATGCATAATTTAAAACAATTTTATTTAGACATACAACATGGTAAACAGGCTCTTCCAGCCCTTAAGCCCATGCCACCCAATTGATCTACAACCTGCAGTGTGTTTTTGAAAGGTGGGACGACACCGGAGCAGCTGAAGGAAATCCACACAGACATGGAGAAAACGTACAAACTCCTTACAGACAGCGCCGGATTCGAATCTAGATCGCTGGCGCTGTAGGAGTGGTGTGCTAAATACTACATAACCATCCTGCAAAAGTGCAGGAAAAACTCAGCAGCTCACGCGGAATCTATAGGAAGCAAAGGGTAGGCAACGATTTAGGCTGAGGCCTTCATCAATGTATGAGCAAAATACTAATTCAGGGGCCTGAATAAAAAGGTGGGAGGAGAGGAGGGAAGAAGGGACAAGGGGAGGAGCACAGGCTAAGAGGCTAGAGGTCATATGGTGTATATGGGTGAGAGGGCAAAATAGAAAAAAAAACTGAGCAGCAATAGGGGAAGGAGGTAGCTCTCTGAATGGAGAAGGAAGGGGGTGGGGAGCTGGAGGAAAGGAGACAAAGGGAGAGGGTAGAGAGTGAGACAGGGGAGGCGGTGTTAATGGAAGTTAACTGTCAATATTAATGCCATTTGGCGGGAGAGTGCCCAGATGGAATATTAGATGCTGTTCTTCCAGTTTTCTGGTAGCCTTTGTTTAGCAGTGCATGAGGCCATGGATAGGCATGTCGGTGCAGGAATAGGGGATAGAATTGAAGTGGTTGGCCCTGTTGGGAGGACCCTGTTATTGCAACTATCACTTGTCTGTCAATGCACATCGACGTGAAAGTACGAATCGGGGACAGGTCTTGGCAACTCGGCCTTTCAAGCTGATTCTACTGTTTAATAAAATTGTGACTATTCTGATTGTAACATTAAGAACTAAAGAACATAAAGAGAAGCAGGTGTAGACCATCTGGCCTGTCATGCCTACTCCACCATTCAATGAGATCATGACTGATCTGATGATGGGCTCATTTCCACCTATCTGGCTTTTCCCCATAATCCTTAATTCCCTTACTATGTAAAAATCTATCCAACCTTGTCTTAAATATATTCACTGAGGTCGCCTCCACTTCAATGGGCAGGGAATTCCACACTGGCAAAGGCAGTTCCTCTTCATTTCCATCCTAAATCTACTACCTTGGAACTTGAGGCTTTATCCCCTAGTTCCAGTCTCCCCCACTAATGGGAACATTATCCATGGCTTTCATAGTTTTATATGTTCCTATAAGATTTTCTCTCATTTTCCTAAATTCCTCAGTGTACAGTCCCAGATGAATCAATCTTTCCTCAAAGGCCAATGCCCTCACCTCTGGAATCAACCTGGTGAATCTGCTCTGCACCACCTCCAAAGACAGTATATCCTTCCTTACTAATTATTCTCAATCCCCCTCAATAACCTTTCACCACCTTGCTATTCAAGTATCTTTCTGCTCCTGTCTCAATAATGTTCTGCTTTTCCATTTTCAAATTTAAATTTTATATTTAGACATACAGCACAATAACAGGTCCTTTCAGCCCACAAGCCCGTGCTGCTCAATTACACCTGACTGACCTACTATCCTGGTATGTTTTAAAGGGTGGGAGGAAATCAAGAGTACGCCGGGGAAAATCCACGCAGACTCAGGGAGAACGTACAAACTTCTTACATACTCACTCTTTGAGGAAGAACGTTCCAAAGAATTATGAGCATCTAAAAAAGAAATAGATCACCTCATCTCTGTCTTAAAAAAATGCTTAATTATTTTGAAACAGTGATTCTAGTTCTAACTCAACCACGGTGGCATTTCAGGATATCCCGTATACTTGCATTTATTCCATATCCTTCTCAACCCTTCTCCATTTATCTGTCCAAACGTCTTTCGAATGTTTCAATTATATCCTATGTTATGGGTTATATTATTATGGTTACGGATAAGTATGTCTTTAAAAGAGATAGATTGTGGGGGTTTAGTGTAGGTTACTTCACAAACAGAGTAACACCACATTTAAAATGAAAGAGATTTGCTGAAGCTAGACATTGAGGCTCTGAGTGATTTTGTAAAGTCAATGAAACTGCTTTGGAAAGAAATTAAAATGGAGGTGCAAATTAGAGCAGAGTCTGGGCTCAAGTGCTGATAAGATCTTTCAAATATTGGGTTTGGAGCCTTGGGAGAGGTGTTTGGTTTTTACAAGGAGAGTGGAAAGAACAAACAGGATTCTTCTCTGAGAGAGAGAGAGGTCAGTTCTATGGTAGTAGTTGAAGCTGCAACATGGCAAGCTGGCAGGTTTGTTGAAAACCCCATTTTGAAGGCAGGTTGTGAGTTCAGAATTTAGCCTGTTCAAAACCCTTGTAGTCCTTACAAGGAGAAATGGCTGGCCAGAGAGTTTCTTTTGAAATAATGGAAACGAGGAACTCTATGGTGACCTGGAAGAAGAGGTTATCACTTAAAAAACCCATGATGGGGCAAGTTTCTTTGGCACGGCACTGATGTGACTGATTGGAGGGAATCAGTTTGTGCGTGTCCAATGAGCAACAAATATCTCTCTGAGACCCACAAGAATCTACCTGAATGGTAACCATTTAACTTTAAACCTCAGAGCCTGGTGAAGATTCATAAATGTTAAATTCTTTGCACAGTATAAGAATTGCCTGATACCGGTGAACTTGGAGGAGTGAGAAGTGAGATTGTTCTGTGAAACAGAGAACTTTCCAGAACATATACACATTACATAAACGTGCACTTAGAATTAAAAGGGGGTTAAGTTTGATCTTGTTTTTATGTTTAAAGAATATTGAAAGCAACTTTTGTTTAAATAACCATTGTCTTGTTGAATTTCTCTTGCTGCTGGGTTTTGGAGTCCTCTGGGCTCGTAACACCTCTTCCATAGCTTCCTCTGGCAGCTCGTTCCGGATATGGGCCACCCTCTGAATGCAAGAGTTCAATCCCACATCCCAATGACTTGCATGATGATTGGCCACTGTAAGTTGCTGACATTGTGTGGTGTTGAGTAGTAGAATTTGGCTGCAGTTGATGAGAAGGGGGGAGTTAAAATGAGGATTGATGTTATGAGCAGTTGGATGATGGTCAGCACAGACTCTGCAGGCCAATGTTGCCTGTTTCCTTTCTGGGCATCTCTAAGAATTTATACCTTTGTGGTTGACTCGATTTCACCTGTCTAAATGAGCGTAGCATCAATAATGCTCAAGATGTTCAATACCATATAGGACGAGGGCCTTGCATGTTTGACACTCCACCCCATCTTGCACTCTAAGCGTTCATTTCCCCATCTCAGGGAAAAACAGGGGTGGCAAACCTTTTTGGTTTTAGCCACAAACAGAAAAATGTAAGGAGTCACGGGCCAAACAGTATTAAGCCTGGCAGTTTTCAACCAGTTACACTGGAAGAAAAGCTGTGTTTTTAGACCAGAAAACCCTTGTACCATCAAAAATTTTAAAATAACTATATGACACTACTGAATAGTTCAACTGTTGACATTACAGTAGTTTATTGATGTGCTCATATATTACAGTAGGCATTCCTGATAGAGGCATTTTTGAAAGATATATAGGTGCCACAAGACTTGCACCACCAGGTTCAGGAACAGCTTCTACCCCTCTACCATCAGACTCCTCAACGACAAACTCAATCAGGGACTCATTTAAGGATTCTTACTTTTGCACCTTTTTTTTTCCTCTGTATTGCAGTCAGTTTGGTTACATTAATTTATTTGTTTTTATGTATACATTATGTAGTTTTTTTTTGAACTGCCAATAAGTAGTAATTCTGTTTTGCCAACAGAAAGAAGAATCTCAGGGTTGTATGTGATGTCATAAATTTATTAAATTTTAAATTTAGACATACAGCCATTTCGGCCCATGAGTCCATGCTGCCAAATGTACTCCCAATTAACCTACACCCCTGGTACGTTTCGAACGGTGGGAAGAAACTGGAGCCCCCGGGGAGACTCCATGCAGACACAGGGAGAACGTACAAACCCCTTACTGACAGCACAGGATTCAAACCCCGGTCCCGATCTCTGGTACTGTTAGGAGTTGAGCTAACTACCACGCCAACCATGACCCCCTAAATGTATGTACTCCGACAATAAATCTGAACATGAATCTGTATATGCCTCTCTTAAATTTAAATGAATACAATAAAACTCCTTAAAAGTCTCATTCAAAAAGCAGAGCAAAATGAAAAGCAGGGTGCAAAATAAGAAATTTAGTGATTATAAACCACCTAACTCAAATTTCCATGTCAATTTATCCAGAGAAACTCTCGACAACCCTTCCAAATAAAATTTCTAATATATTTATGTAATTCTTGAAAAGACTTTTGTGGTATCTTTATTGGTAATGCTTGAAATAGAGATTGTATTTTAGGAAATATATTCATTTCAACACATTTAACCCTGTCCAATAATGTTATTGGCAATAATTTTCACTTATTGAAATCCTCACCAATTTTCATAAGTAAAGGTACATAATTCAATTTATATACATTCTCCAACTTGTTGTCTACTCATACCCCTGAATATTTTATTCCATTCATTGGCCATTTAAATTGAGTATCTTGTTGCCACTGAGTGTAATCCCCTAAAGCAGGGGTTCCCAACCTGGGGTACATGTACCCCCAGTGGTACATTTGCACTTTTCAGGGGGTACATTGGGTCTGAGAGAATAACCACTACTGTACAATACATGGTGCTGTAATCTGCAGTCAGATTGCATAATGTCGTGTTTTTAAATCCTTAATTTTTAGGGGTATACGAGAACCTATAAAAATGCCCAAATGCCCTCACTTTTATCCCAATATATTTTTGAAAATTTGGCGCCCGTATCTACAAATTGAGGGAATTAATTTATAAATCTTTTCCTTAAACTTTGACCCTCGTTAATCTTCTTTAGGTGCATTCAAATATATAAATGCCATGTGGTGAAGGGATCCCTCCAGCAGCCAGGTTTTTATTCTATTTTCTTACTTTTCTTTATTCTTTTTCTTTTGCTATTGGGATTTATTTGTGGGATGGGTGTGGGGGGGGGGGGGGTTAATCATCATGTAATGGATTTGATATTGATTTTTCATTACGATGTACTTTGTATCTGGCTATGATTATATGAAAGGAACATTTTTAAATAAAGTTTTCAAAACAAAAGGAAAGGGACAAGGCAGACTCCGTCGTTCCTCCACAACTCTCAGTGAATACAGTTCATGGCCCAAGTGTCAACCTTAATAATTATGATACAATGTGTAAATCTGTAGATAGGCTATTAAAGTTAACAGATTCCTTACAAATCCAAGAAACACAGTCTCCTGGACTTTTTGTGAAGAAGTATTAATTTTCCCACCTTGTTTAAAATTTTCGGCACTCCCTTGCTATTTTCTGGCTTTTCGGTTCCCCCATGTTTAATCAGCTGAGGTCAACCTTTTTTTTAAATAATGGAGTAAATGTTTATTTTCAACTGATGTAAAAAAAATTTTTTAAAGGCAGGTAAAAAGAGACCCTGTAGGCCACCCGGTAACCTGGCTCGGAATTGTTTCACTCCCCCTTCCTTCACCCATGAACTGAAATGGCTCCAGAATTAGCAGGCTCGCCACCACTTTCTCAAGGACAGCAGGAGACAGGCAATGAAAGTGTAATTTCTCCAACTCCTCTGACAAAACAGATGGCATCGATTTAAATGTCAGTTATTTTCACAAAGCTGTTAAATCAAAGTCAGTACGTATGGTAGAATCAGGAAAGGCCACGGAGATCTGCAGCTCGCTCCAAATTATGCATGGGAACATTCATTAGTCAATCTTATTCTCTCCGATCGTTTCTTCCATTTTTTTCTGTCTTGTGCATTAAACCAGTGCTGTCTAACCCATTAATTCAACTCCTGTTTACTGAAAATGTACAATTTATCCCATTCAATTCCAGTCAAATCTTAAACAAATATCTGCTTTTATTACCTGAGTCTGTACCCTGCAATAGTGCAGCCATTAAACTGTAAAATACACTCATGCCTTGTTATAATACAACATCCAATGTTTCCTGCGCCATAACAAATATATCTCATGGGTTCTGTCAGAGACTGATGTGCAGAAATGCAAGAGTAAGAATCTGTGGATGAGGAAATGTGTCTGTGCATGAGAGAGACAAATGTGAGGAAGTGGTATGGAATGAAATTGAAAATGTGTGAAAAAGAATGGAGTATCTCCTTGAGCAGGAGAGCTTGGTGCATGAGCAAATATTGTGATGAGACTATGAGAGAAAGGATGTGAAAATTCTGTGATAGATGCACAAATATATGTGTGTCTCTGAATATTTTTGTATGATAACATTGTGATAATCTGTGTGTACTTCAGAAGATCTGAGAGAGGTTTATGTATGAAAAAGTTGCAAGAATGCACGTGAGGAATTTGTGTGTGTGTGTGAAAGTTTGTTGGAGTGTGTGCGCATGTGCAGGCGTGCGTGTTTCTGTGTGCCTGTTTACATGTGCCTGCCTGTGTGCGTGCGTGTGTGCAAGAGGGCATTGAAGTGCAAGTCAATATGATTTGTGGTAATTTACCAAAATTATCGGGCAGATCCCAGTTGATTGGAAGACATCAAATGCCAGTTAACTAAAGGTCTGCAGTTGAGAAAATGCTTGAAGCTATTGTCAAGGAAGAAAGACATTTGGATAGAAATGATTTCCTCAGCAGGTGGAATAGCTGGTCACATTTAGCGAAGTTACTGGAGTTCTTTGAGATGAGCAAGAGCAGTGATTAGAGGGGAACAAGTGGATGTACTGATTTCCAGAAGGCATTTGATAAGTTGCTGTGCAAAAGACATCTTCTTGGGATTAGGATGGATGGACTTGGGGGTAATGTATTGGCAAGAGTTGAGGATTAGTCGATGAATAGAAGGCAGAGAGTTGGGATAAATGGTGTTTCTCTAGTTGGCAATCAATGGTTGGTGGGATGCTGCGTGGCTAGATGTGGGCCCACAACTGTTCACCATATACACAAATATTTTGAAGGTGGAGGCCGCGTAGTGTATCTCAGTTTGCTGATGACCCTAAATTAATAGAAAAGCCAGCTGCATGGAGGACACAGAGAGTCTGCAGAGAGATATATTGTAGGTAGATTAAATGAGCTGGCAAGCATCCCGCTGAAGGAGTGCAACATCAGTAAATGTGAGGCCATTTACCTCAGAAAGAAATATAGTCGTTGGGACTATTATTTAAATGGAGAAAAAGCTCCCAGAAGGTGCACTGTGTGCCGAGTCACTCCCTTCAAGACTTCAAAAACGAGTGCTTTTGGTAAAATTTCTTTGGACCTATTATTTTGTAGCGTCTGCATCGACACTTCATTCCAGTCTGTAACCAGATACTCATCAATCAGTTGGTCACAGATATCAATAAGCAAGACGTTAACTGCTTTAAACTTGGTGGTTATTATAAATATTTACAAAACTGTGAGAAACAAATCCTACTGATCTCAATTTTCAGTCCCAGATGAGAAAGTGGCAGTCAATCAGTCCCTTTGTTCATAGAGATGTAGAGGGCAGCCACTGCACTGCAAATCAGGTTATTTACATTCAGATTGTGTAGGAATTTATGATTATCAATGATCAACCAACACCTTGCATTAGAAAGCAGAAATCCAGCAGCTGGAGAAACTCAGTGGGCTGAGCAGCATCTGTGGAAGTTGACGCAGAGTCGACATTTCAGGTCGAGACGTTCCTTGTGGGCTCTTGGATGGTAAATCATCCCAAGCTCCCTCACAAATATTAATAGTCAGTTATTGACTGTATGCTAATACAACGTGATTTTTTTACCAAATCCTTGGTCAGAAGGTAAAAAGAGTTCATTCTGGCTGTCTGCACGGTTTCTAATTCAATAAATACTTTGTCAGCATTCCTTTCATGTTAAAGACCATTCACTAAGATTAAGGCTAATGATATTTGTAAGATTTTCTTTCACCTTTAGAAATGCCAGCTCTGGCACGGTGATCTTTAGCATTCTAGCTGTATGCTAGGGCCGTTCACGAAAGGTGCAAGTGTTGCAGGGCCAGATACTGTTTTATTGTAACGTTAGCCGCATATATACAGGTATTTGGGTGCAGCCAATCCTACAGGGATTTCAATTTTGGTCTTTATAAATAAAGTTGTGTGTAATACAGAAATCTGTGAGCGCGAAGCAGAATTCATTTCTCACCTCGTTGACGTAGAACTTAGAACATGACGGCACAGGCCCTTCCGCCCATGATGACGTACTGACCTATAATATATATCGGCATATAAGACGGCACTTGAACCTTAAAAAAAAAGTCACCCAAAAGCCAGGGTCGTCTTATACGGCAAACATAAAATCCATACATTGATATCGTGTGGTTTAGAGTGTTCGTCATGGCGATGGAGAACAGCATAAAACACTCACATAATCCCTAGTCAGCTCTGTACAAGCTGTAAATGGTCTGTTAAAGGTAGTGTATTATAAAATATGCTAATAAAATTTAAACCTCGACTTGGTAATTTGATTTTAAAACATTTTGACAGCATCACTCCACTGGTCAGTAAAGGAATATTGAGGCAGTAAGCTCTGAGCGGTAAGAATCAGTCATGGGGCAGTCTCCTTCAGAAAGGATAGCTCAAAGCCGACATTTTAAGTGGAAATTCTGGGGGTATTAGATTTACCAGTTATCTCATATGCCACATATATGGTCAATCTTAACAATCTTAACCTTCCCTGCCTCACATCCATGACCCTCTATTTTTCTTGCATCCAAGAGATTTATAAATGTCTCTGTTGTACCAGCCTCCACCCCATCCCTCGCTCTCCACCACACATTCACTGCTCTCTGTGTTAAAAAAAAACTTAACCCTGACGTCTTCCCTAAACTTTCCTCCCCTCACCATGTGCAGATGTCCTCTTGTGTTTGCTACTCTCAGCCCGGGAAAAAGCTGTCCTCTCATAAACTTGTAGACCTCTATTAAGTCACTCTGTTAGCATTATTTATGATTTGTCACCACAAAGTGTCTCAACAATGCAAGAAATAATCTTCAGCAATTATAAAGCATTGATTAAATTGTTAGAAATGAGCTCTGCTGCAAATTCTCCATCAATATCCTGTATATTAACCCAGTGAATATTGAAATGTGCTGCGGTTTGTAAGGTAAAACATCATGAGATGGGACCGGAGAAGGAGTCACCCAGTACTAAGGAGTAACAGAATGCATCCTTGTACTTACAAGATAAGAGAGACATTGATGGATTGAGAGGCAGGAAGCTAGCAGGGAAAGGATAGCAACAGTTTTAGTCATTGGACAAGTAATGATATGATGATGTTCTAAGCATGTATCCAAGGGTATAAAAAATCACCATTTTGCTGATAACGGCAGAATGCATTCTCCGACTAACTTTGTTAGTCGCAAGTGTTACAATCCGGTAATAAAGAACAAAGAACCCTGATTTCGACTCAGCCTGGTGTTTGTCTCACTCATTCATGAACAAAGCAGACCTAACAGGTTCACAAATACAAGGTCATGTGTGGTGACCTGACAATATGCTATCATCGCCTAACTTTGTCATTATCTGACCTCGATCGATTGAAATAATTATCTAGTAGCATGTCGGCAAGTTGATTCAATGAGATTGAAACTATTCTCTTGCAATTTGAAACTCAGCCCGATGAACAAGATAGGGTGACATGGTTAGTGTAACAGTTAGTGCAGCGCTCTTACAGCACCTGCGAACTAGGTTTGAATCCGGTGCTCTCTGTAAGGGGTTGATAAGTTCTCCCCGTGTCTGCGTAGGTTTCCTCTGGGTGCTCTGGTTTCATCCCACCCTTCAAAACAGAAGGGGGTTGTAGGTTAATTGAGTGCATTTGAGTTGCACGGGCATGTGGGCTGGAAAGGCCTGTTAGAGTGCTGTTGTAGCATCGGGGTCTCACCTCCCGGTCTGGCGTCTACTCTGAGAAACTCCCCTGGCAGTAACAGCGATGCATGGTAGACGAGCTCTGCGGATGAGACTTGGAGATCTTCCTTCGGAGCTGTTCGTATGCCAAGCAACTCGTCTGCCCAGTTGGGTCCTCTCAGCCTCGCCATGAGATCCGCTTTGAGGTGTCGGTGGAAACATTCGACGAGTCTTATTTGTTTGGGGCTGATAGGGGATGTGGTGGAGTTGAATCCCCAAGCAGCTCGCCAGATGCGTCCAAAGGGCGGAGGTGAACTGGGCACCACTGTCGCTAGTAATGTGGGCTGGGACGCCGAAACATGCAACCCAGTTAGCAAGCAGGACTTGCGGAAGTGTCCCTGAGGGGGATGGCTTTCGGCCACTTCGTCGTCCGGTCAACCACAGTCAGGACACTGGTAGGCGACCCATTATGTCAACGTGGATATGGTCAAACATCCTGGCCGACGGGTCAAAGTCCTGTATCAGGGCTCTGATGTGGGGCTGAATTTCAGATGCATGGCAATGCATGCAGCTTCTTGCCATCTGGGTCACTTGTTTCCTCAATCCTTGCCAGACAAAACGTTCCATAAATCGTGCGCATCGTTGTCTAGTCTGAGGGATGGACCAGGTCGTAGATTGCCCGGAATGCCTCCTGCCTCCACTGCAGGGACACTACTAGACACAGTGAGCCTATGGAGACATCGCACAGGACCATGTCGTGGCTGCCCGGCAGCTGTAGGTCCTCTAGGCGCAGGCCGGTGATGGGGGTTCGGAAGGCCTGTGTCTCCTTGTCACCCCTTTGGGCCTGAGCCAACTGGGTATAGTTCAGGCCAGGGGACGTTGTGGATGGCCGGTCTGGAAAGCGCATCGGCAACAATATTGTCCTTACCCGCCTGGTGTCGGATGTCAATAGTGAACTCCGAGATATAGGAAAGGTGTCATTGCTGGCGTGCCGACCAGGGGCCTTTGGCCATGGCGAGGGCCTGAGTGAGTGGTTTGTGGTCTGTGAAAGCGGTGAAAGGTCTGCCCTCCAGGAAAGAGCGGAAGTGTCTGATCGAGAGGTACAGGGCCAAGAGTTCCCTGTCGAACGCACTGTACTTCAACTTGGGTGGTCAGAGGTGCCAGCTGAAGAATGCCAGGGGGCGCCACTGTCTGTCGACCTTTTGCTTTAGGACGGCTCTGACGGCCGTGGTGTACGCGTCCACAAAAACTGCTTTTTGGGCATCAGGTTGAGGGTGGGCCAGCAGGGTGGCGCTCGCAAGGGCAGCCTTGGTCTGGGTGAAAGCTGTCTCGGCCTCTCTCGACCACTCGAGAGTCTTTTGTTTAGAGGTGATCATGGTGAACAGTGGGCACATTAAATGTGTGGCCCCCGGGATGAAGCGATGGTAGAAGTTGACCATACCAGTGAACTCATGCAGGCCCTTGATAGTGTCCGGCTTGGGGAACTGCTGTATGGCCCTGATCTTGTCCTGCGACGATGCTGCCCCATCCACAGTAATGATATGGCCCAAAAACTGTAGTGACTTTTTCCCAAAGTGGCATTTGGCCACGCTGATGGTGAGGCCAAATTCCACCAGGCGGGCGAATAGTGTGTGGAGGTGGGTCATGTGCTCGTCGTGATCTCAACTGATGATGAGGATGTCGTCAAGATAGATGAACACAAAGTCCAAGTCATATCAGGGAAACAACTGGGCCAGCCGCCGCTAATGGCTGTGATGCCTGGCCACACGAACAGCCTCCTCCACGTGGTGGACAAAACCAGTGGTCGGCATTTCCTGGTGAACACCAGAGCAGAGTTCAGCATGCTGGCCCTAACCGCCTTTGAGACCCACATGAGAGCACGGGGCCCGACCCTGCGGCAGCAAACGGCATCGATATTAAGACCTTCGGCACATAGACAGTTCAGGTCCATGAACTATTGGAAGGTTTGGGCCGCATTATTCAAGCCAAAAGGCATCCGAAGGAATTCTAACAAGCCAAACGGGATGATGATGGTGGTCCTGCCAATGTCATCAGGGTGTACGGGAATCTGATGGTAGCTCCTGACTAAATCGACTTTGGAGAACACTTTGGCGCCATGCCAGTTGGCCGTGAAGTCTTGGATGTGGGAATAGGGTAGTGATCGGCGTAGTCGCATCATTGAGCCAGCGGTTGTCCCCACACGGGTGCCAACCCCCAGAGATCTTGGGAACCATGTTCAGGGGAGATGCCCAGGGGCTGTCCGACCTGAGGATGATGCCAAGCTCTTGGAGGCGGGAAAACTCCTCTTTCACCAACTGCAGCTTCTTGGGCGGCAGTCATCTGGCCTTGGCGTGGAGTGGAAGGCCCTGTGTGGCGATTTGGAGGCAGACGGCATGTTGCGGCATGGAGGCATTGAACTGAGGCCTTGAGATGGCGGGGAACTTGTCGAGGAAATGGGAGTACTCATCCTTGGGCGTGCAGATGGTTACTATCCCTGGATTGTGCATGTTGGATGGCTCAAGACAGAGAGACTAGAAGGTATGGGCATGCACATGCTTCTTGCCCTTCAAGTAGACCAGCAGGCTGTGCACCCAAAGGAAATCTGCCCCTAACAATGGAGTTCTCAGAGTAGCCAATAGGAACTTCCAGCAGTATTTCTTCTGCCCGAGGTGTACCTGAACAGTCTGTGTCCCGAAGGTCTTAATATCGATGCCGTTTGCTGCCCACAGGGTCGGGCCTCATGCTCTCATGTGGTCTCAAGGGCATTTGGGGCCTGCACGCTGAACACTGCTCCGGTGTCCACCAGGAAATGCCGACCATTGGTTTTGTCCACCACGTGGAGGAGGCTGTTCGTGTGGCCAGCCATCACAGCCATTAGCGGCGGCTGGCCCAGTTGTTTCCCTGGTATGAGCAAGGTTGGCGGCATTTGCGAGCTTATGCTCCCCAGTGCAGGTGATAGAAATACCAGGTTGCCTGGTGCTCCTTGATCTTCTGTCTGGGAGCAGGTTGCAGTCGGCTGGGTGCAGGGTGGGCGACCTGGTTCATAGTGGCTTCATTCTCCCTCTTCGTCCACCACAGCACGTCAGCGTGGGCTGCGACCTTCCTGGGGTCTGAGAAGTCCTCGTCCGCTAGCAGGATCTGGATGTCCTCCGGCATTTGTTCGTGGAAGGCTTGCTCAAATATCAGGCAGGGCTTGTGACCTTCTGCCAGTGCGAGCATCTCATCCATCAACACGGACGGAGCTCTGTTCCTAAAGCCATCAAGGTGCATCAGCCTGGCCGAGCGCTACCGATGGGAGAGCCCGAAGGCGCTGAGAAGGAGGGTTTTGAGGATAATGTTCTTGACCTCCTTGCGAGGATCATGGATCAGGCCGTCTACTCTGGCTGTTGTTTCTTCATTGAGGACACTCACCACATGGTATAACATGGTGGAGTCCGAGGTAATCTGCCGAAGTCGAAACTGAGCCTCCGTGAACCACGTGTGGGGCCGGTGGGTCCAGTGGGTCCAGAAGGGAAGGAAATTTACTGAGACGGAGCTGATTGTCAAAGATTCCATGTTTGGAGACCAGATTTCGCCTGGACTCATCGGGGTCACCAATATAGCGGCTGCTACACACAGAAAACACCACTAGACTCATGGAGTTTCCATTAGAACTGTTTATTTGAATTTCACACGCACCCCTTTAAGGCCAGCGGGAGTTCATCACATGGCCCAGGGTGCGAGCAGTGGCCTAAGCCACGAGGCAGTGAGTAAGCCCTGACGGCGCCATCTTCTGCAGCTGCCCCACCAGTGCAGCAGTATAAACAGGGTCGGTTCACTTACAGTGATGTGCGCCACCACGCTGTATGTCTAAATTTAATTTAAAATTGATGCACCATCATTTACTTGAAAGACTATTGTAGAGAAGCCAAAAGGCTTTTATTCACTTATGAACACAAGCACATCTATACTGTTTGGTTGTCCTGCACTGAACTGCAGGGGGCTGTGGAACAGTCACCTTTATAAAGGAGCCTGTAGGGAGGGGCCACAGGTACCATTGGCCAACATGGGTGCCTGACCAGACAATTAGACATAACATTCACCTTTGCTTTTAAAAAAGAGTCCAGCGGGGTGAAGGTTACAATTCAAAGTCAAAAGTTCAGTGTTTCTGGTCATCTGGTTGTTTACTAGGACTGTCGTAGCACCGGTTACGGCTGTGGTGCCGCGTCGGGGTCGTGGACGGTCTTGGGCACCTGTACATACTCATCAATGTTCTTCTGATGGGTAGTGGCCAATGAGTCTGGTATAATCCCTCTCAGGTCAGAGCGAGGGTACCAGGGTCAGGCACATCGTGTGTGTTCCACAGTGAGGGGGGTGTGTGGGGGAGAAAAGCTGTGGCTTCCAGGGCCCGTGAGAGAGCCAAGTCCCTGACAGAGACAGTGTCTTCATGTCTGTCCGGGTATGCCACGTAGGCACACTGGGAGTTGGCATGGTGTAGGTGGACCCTTTTGACCAGGAGGTCAGACTTATAGCTCCTCATATGCTTCCAGAGTAGGAAGGGGCCTGGGGACATCAGCCACATCGTTAGTGTGGTCCCAGTCACAGACATTCTGGGAAAGGAAAACATACGTTCATCTGGTATGGCATTTGTGGCCGTACGTAGCAGGGATCTAATGGAGTGGAGTGCCTCCGGGAGAACCTCTTTCCAGTGAGAGACTGGGAGGCCCTTAGACCACAATGCTAGAAGGACTGCCTTCCAAACCATAGTGTTTTCCCTCTCCACTTGCCCGCTACCCCAGGGGTTGTAACTCGTGGTGCTGCTCGTGGCAATGGCTCAGGTCAACAAGTACTGGTGCAGCTCATCACTCATTAAAGATGGCTCCTGGTCACTGTAGATATAACTGGGCAAGCCAAACAATGTGAAAAGGCCTTGATGACAGGGCATCTGGCGGCTCAGCAAGTTTCCCTGGCCAGTGCAGAATATCATAATTGTAGGTGGACAATTCAATCCTCCCCCTGAGTATTTTGTCATTTTTGATTTTACCCCATGGCTAATTGTTAAACCTGAAAGCAACTGTACGTTGATCAGTTAGCAGGGTCAATCTCTTACCAGCCAGATAATGGTCCCAGTGCCACACTGCCGTGACAGTGGCGTGGATCTCTTTTTAAACTGAGGAGTGCCAATTCTCAGGGCCTTGTAGAGTACGTGAAAAGAAGGTTAAGGGTGGCTGCTGGGGCTAAGTCTGATGCATCGCTTTCCACCTGAAATGGGGTGGATTCATCTGTAGCATGCATTGTGGCCTGAGCAATATCTGCCTTAATGTGACTGAAGGCAGCATGGGCACCTGCCACCGGGGGGAGGATGTGGATTTGATGAGGAGGTGGACCTTGTCCGCATAATTGGGGACCCTTTGAGCATAATAAAAAAGAACACAAGGCACCTCTTCAGAGCCTTGAAGCTGTGTGGGAAGGGGAACTCCAGGAGCAGCCGCATGGGGTCAGGGTCCGGGTCAATGACTCCATTCTCCTTGACACACCTAAGGATGGACAGATGGGTTGTGTGAAACATACACTTGGCCTTGTTATATGTAAGGTTAAGGAGCTTGACTGTTTCGAGAACTTTCTGGAGATTGGTGTAATGGTCCTGCAGGAGGTGGCCACATATGGTGAGGTTATCGATATATGGGCAGGTAGCCCGCAACTCGCATTGATCCACCATCCTGCCCATCTTCTTCTGGAAGTCTGATCCACTGTTCATGACACCAAAGGGGGCCTGCAGGAAGTGGTGGAGACGGCCATCTGCCCCGAACGCCATATACTGGCGGTCCTCTGGGTGGATAGGGATTTGATGATATGCCATTTTCAGTTCAATGGTTGAAAAGCCCTGATTCTGGGCAATTTGGTTGATGATGTGTGGAAGGGGGATATGCATCCAATTGCCTGTATCAATTGATGGTCTGGCTAGCTGATGACCATTCTATTCTTATCCCCGTTCTGTGGATGCCTCAGGCGATTGAGGGTCGATTTTCAGCTTTTCTGGCTTCAGGATCTGCTCCATTGTAAAAAAAAACCTTAAGTGAATAAAATTGATGGACTATCAATTACTCGAAAGACTATTGTAGAGAAGCCAAAAGGCTTTTATTCACTTATGAACACAAGCACAATTATACTGTTTGGTTGTCCTGCACTGAACTGCAGGGGGCTGTGGAACAGTCACCTTTATAAAGGAGCCTGTAGGGAGGGGCCACAGGTACCATTGGCCAACATGGGTGCCTGACCAGACAATTAGACATAACATTCATCTTTGCTTTTAAAAAAGAGTCCAGCGGGGTGAAGGTTACAATTCAAAGTCAAAAGTTCAGTGTTGTAAAGAAACCAATAGGCTTTTATTCACTTAAGAACACACACAACCGTCCATACTGTTCAGTTGTCCTGCACTGAGCTGCAGGGGACTGTGGAACAGCCACTTTCATACAGGAACCTGTGGGGAGGAGCCACAGGTACAACCAGCCCATTGGTGTGGGTGACCAGACAATTATACGTAACAATGGTTTACCACAAAAATAACATATCGACCAATGTGTTTGTTTTGTTGCAGTTTTCTAGTTCAAACTTTCTGGGTTGCCTACAACTTCCTGCTGAAAGCCTGTTCTGTTTTTTTTCTGCTCAGCAAGAGTCCATCTAATCTTTGCCAAAAAATATCTAGCAATGACTTCACACCCTGCCCCCACAGTGCTCACCACCAGAGTCTCACCAGCATCCCGTCTCTTCAAACCTGTTCTTTCTCTTGGCGACATGAGGAGCCGACACCCACTGATTTGCGCCCTGTTCTGTCTTGCCATCACTGCACTCATCCCTGCTCTGCCTTCTGTCACCAACCTGCCCGTCTTGCATTCGGTCTGAGATGAGGCCCACTTTGATCTGACTGAAATGAGAATGATGTCAACCAGCATCTGTGGAAAGGGAAGCTTGTTGCGCAGTTGTGGTCATCCAGCTGCCACTGAGCTGGAAAAGATGCAGAAAATACACACAAGGATGGAACTAGTACTAGATGGCTTGATTTAGACCATAGAATATTACTGGTTGTTGTGTCGACCTCTGTTAACCTCTTCTCCCTGTCTCCTTTCCTCTAGCTCTCTCTCTGTCTTTTATGTTTTTTAATAGGACGTATGATTTTTCCGTTATCAAGTGTCTCCACACAGGAACGACCAAAACTCCACATATCCATATCACGCCGCGGGTATTTAAGGAGGCTGGACGTCCTATTCATTAACCCGTTGTTCACAGATCGCCTGCAGTTCAGTTTAGACGGCAGGCGGTCCGTGACGATAACTAGGGGTCGAGGAGGTAAAATGTTGATTATTCCCGTTCTCACCTTTTTTTACACAGACTGTGTTCTGGGAAATTGAGAATAATTTTCTGGAATACAGTGGCTGTGTAAAGAAACATAATTCTCACTCTCTCTCTTCGTCCATAGGAGGTAAAGATAAATTACCAATGTTTCGGGTCTGAGCCCTTCCTCAAGGTGTGAGTGAAAAAAGTCAAGCATCTGAATTAAAGTCTGGGAAAAAAAAGAGGAAAGAATTAGAGGGGGAGGAGTACAGACCAGCAGACAAAGGTGTTGACTGGATATGATTAAAGGAAAGGTGGGAAGTGATTTTGGCTCTGTGAAAGGAGACAGAGGGAAAAGGGGAGAGTCTCCTTTGTTATAAGGAAAGAATGGATAGGTTAGGGTCTTTCCCCCCCAGAGGTGCAGTTCCCCCCCCCCCACCCCCGTTCAAAACGGACTGAGGTCACAGGTCAATTGGGTGCATTTGGGTATATTTAAGACGGACGCAGATATGTTCTTGATCAGGAAGCGAATTAAGAGCTACAGGGAGAATGGAGTTGAAAGGGACAGCAAATCAGCCACGGTGGAATGGTGGGGTGGACTCGATGAGCCGAATGTTCCAATTCTGCTCCAATGACTTATGATTGATGAGTTTCATCTTCGTCACACCTCATTTTGAGTTGAGCCATCATCTCTGTTCCTTCCTTGTCAGCGGATCACTGTGAAATTCTCTGCCCACAACATGCAGAACGTGCCATCTTGCGGCAATGGATGGAGGCATCTTCTTTATAGCTATTTCAGACGTTCAATATGACACAGAAGTGTAACATGTGGTATACAATGTCAATGCCCCCCCCCCCCTACAAAATGTAATTCACAGCCATATGCTTACAGATTTATAGCGGAAATGATTTGCCTTTGGGATTTGAAGCCTTAACACAAAATCTGTTCTGTCAAGTATCCAATCAAACCAAATAAATGTGAAGGATAAACTGTTCTTCTCGAATAGTAATGATTGCAGAGTACCCTACTATTAATTCATGACACATCTGTCACCAACCTTACTATTAATTCATAATGCATCTACCATTCAGAATGCTTGACATCCAGCATTCTGAGATGTCAAGCATCCTTCCTTGGACAGAATAAATCCACTTAAATATTTGAAAGATAAAAACCAAAAGTGCTGGAGTCACTGAGCAGATTTGTGAAAAGGGAAGACATGATCTGCCCTTCACGCAGCCATGCCGACTGCCCACAATCAGAC
Organism: Narcine bancroftii; assembly: GCF_036971445.1. Lineage (NCBI taxonomy): Eukaryota > Metazoa > Chordata > Chondrichthyes > Torpediniformes > Narcinidae > Narcine > Narcine bancroftii. Next base: position 474,540,730 of record NC_091469.1, on the reverse strand, counting down.
CATGATTCTCTAAATGCCCATAAATCCTATCTTAAGACAAGAAAGGAGCTTAGGAGGGGGATTGAGGAGGGCAAGAAAGGGACATGAGAAGGCCTTGGTGAGTAGGGTTAAGGAAAGCTCCAAGGCATTCTTCACTTGTGTGAAGAACAGAAGGATGACAGGAGTGAAGATATGATCGATTAGAGATAAAGGTGGGAAGATGTGCCAGGAGGCTGTGGAAGAGGGGGAAGTCCTCACTGAATACTTCTCTTCAGCATTCACCAAAGAGAGGGAGTTTGATGGCGGTGAGGACAACATGGGTGAGGTAAATATTCTGGAGCATGTTGATATGAAGAGAGGGAATGTGTTGGAGCAGTTAGGATGGATAAGTCTCCGGGGCCTGATGGAATATTCCCCAGGCTGCTCCACAAGATGAGGGAGATTGCTGAGCTGGTACCAGAGGATTGAAGGGTGGCAAATGTTGTCCTCTTGTTATTTAACAAGGAAAAGACCAGGTAATTATAGACCATTGAGTTTTGCGTCTGTGGGGCAAGTTGTTGGAAAGGATTCTTAAAGATAGGGTCTATGGGCATTCAGAGAATCATGGTTTGATCAGGGACAGACAGCATGGCTTTGTGAAGGGCAGGTCATGTCTCACAAGCCTGATAGAATTCTTTGAGGAGGTGACCAGACATATCGGTGAGGGTAGTGTGGTGGATGCGGTCTACGTGGATTTTAGTAAAGCATTTGATAAGGTTCCACATGGTAGGCTCATTCAGAAAATCAGAAGGCAGGGAAGTTTGGTCATGTGAATTCAGAATTAGTTTGCTTGTAGAAAGCAGAGGGTTGCGGTGGAGGGAGTACATTCAGATTGGAGGGTGGTCTTTAGTGGAGTCCCTCAAGAATTGGTTCTGGGACCCTCTTCTTTTCATGACATGGCTGATGGGGGTAGAAGGGTGGGTTGGCAAGTTTGCAGATGACACAAGGTTGGTGGTGTTGTGCATAGTGTGGATGATTGTAGAAGATTGCAGAGGGACATTGATAGGATGCAGAGCTGGGCTGAGAAGTGGCAGATGGAGTTCAATCCGGAGAAGTGAGGTGGTACACTTTGGAAGGACAAACTCAAAGGCCGTGTACAAAGTTAGTGGCAGAATTCTTGGTAGTGTGGAAGAGCAGAAAAATCTTGGGGGTCCATGTCCAAAGGTCTTACAGGTAGACAGGGTAGTTAAGAAAGTTTAGGGGATATTTGCTTTCATAAGTTGAGGACAAGTTTAAGAGCCGTGAGGTAATAATGCAGCTCTACAAAACTCTGGTTAGACTGCACTTGGAGTACTGTGTTCAGCTCTGGTTCCTCCTTAGTGGAAAGATATGAAAGCATTGGAAAGGATGCAGAGGAGATTTACCAGGATGATACCTGGTTTAGAGAGTATGCATTATGAGAAGAGATGAAGGGAGCTTTGGATAGAAGGAGGAGGAGATGAGACATGATAGAGGTATACAAGATATTAAAAGGAATAGATAGAATGGACAGCCAGTGCCTCCTTCCCAGGGCACCACTGCTCAATACCAGAGGGCAGATATTAGAGGAAGGATTTTTACCCAGAGAATGGTTTGGTACGTGGAATGCACGACCTGGGTCAATGGTGAATTTCAAGAGGCTACTTGACAGGCATATGGAGGAGTTTAAAGTGGAGGGTTATGTGGGAGTCAGTCTAAAGGTCAGCACAAGATTGTGGGCCGAAGAGCTTGCACTGTGCTGTACTGTTCTATGAAACTGGGATGAATGTTTCAGATGGAAACCCTTTGTCAAAATTGGGAAAGAGAGTCAAGAAGGTAGTTTTTTAAGCAGCAGAGAGGAATGGATAGGACAAAGGGAATAACTGTCACCAAATCAAATGGACAAATTACGCATTTAAAGGATGACTGTGGTTCTTAGCACGGTCTTTCTCTTCTTCTCCCAGAGACACTGGATCCATTTCAATTTGCCTATAGAATAAACATTCCACAGACGATGCTATAGCCTTGTCCCATCACTTTGTCCTGACCCACCTGGAGGATGACGCCTCATATGCCAGGCTGCTGTTTATCGACTTCAACTTGGCGTTTTATACGATCATTCCACAGAGGCTAGTGGGGGAGCAATCCTTGCTGGGACTCACAAAGTGGATTCTGGACTTCCTAATGGAAAGACCACAGTTTGTCCAGGTTGGTAGCAGAATGTCGATCACTGGCGCATATCATGGCTGTGTACTCAGCACACTATTTCATGCTACTGACAGTATTTCATACTGCAATCCACTGAAGAGGTACTGGGCTTCTCCTCCAGGAAAAACAAGGACTGGTTTGACGAAAACAGCCAGGAAATCCAGGAGCTGCTGGCAAAGAAGCGAGCTGCCCACCAGGCTCACCTTACAAAGCCGTCCTGTCCAGAGAAGAAACAAGCCTTCCGTCGCGCATGCAGCCATCTTCAGCGCAAACTCCGGGAGATCCAAAATGAGTGGTGGACTAGCCTCGCCAAACGAACACAGCTCAGCGCGGACATTGGCGACTTCAGGGGTTTCTACGAGGCTCTAAAGGCTGTGTACGGCCCCTCACCCCAAGTCCAAAGCCCGCTGCGCAGCTCAGACGGCAAAGTCCTCCTCAGCGACAAGATCTCCATCCTCAACCGATGGTCAGAACACTTCCAATCTCTTTTCAGTGCCAACCGCTCAGTCCAAGATTCCGCCCTGCTCCAGCTCCCTCAACAGCCCCTAAGGCTAGAGCTGGATGAGGTTCCCACCCTGGATGAGACATATAAGGCAATCGAACAACTGAAAAGTGGCAAAGCAGCAGGTATGGATGGAATCCCCCCAGAAGTCTGGAAGGCTGGCGGCAAAACTCTGCATGCCAAACTGCATGAGTTTTTCAAGCTTTGTTGGGACCAAGGTAAACTGCCTCAGGATCTTCGTGATGCCACCATCATCACCCTGTACAAAAACAAAGGCGAGAAATCAGACTGCTCAAACTACAGGGGAATCACGTTGCTCTCCATTGCAGGCAAAATCTTCGCTAGGATTCTACTAAATAGAATAATACCTAGTGTCGCTGAGAATATTCTCCCAGAATCACAGTGCGGCTTTCGCGCAAACAGTGGAACCACTGACATGGTCTTTGCCCTCAGACAGCTCCAAGAAAAGTGCAGAGAACAAAACAAAGGACTCTACATCACCTTTGTTGACCTCACCAAAGCCTTCGACACCGTGAGCAGGAAAGGGCTTTGGCAAATACTAGAGCGCATCGGATGTCCCCCAAAGTTCCTCAACATGATTATCCAACTGCACGAAAACCAACAAGGTCGGGTCAGATACAGCAATGAGCTCTCTGAACCCTTCTCCATTAACAATGGCGTGAAGCAAGGCTGTGTTCTCGCACCAACCCTCTTTTCAATCTTCTTCAGCATGATGCTGAACCAAGCCATGAAAGACCCCAACAATGAAGACGCTGTTTACATCCGGTACCGCACGGATGGCAATCTCTTCAATCTGAGGCGCCTGCAAGCTCACACCAAGACACAAGAGAAACTTGTCCGTGAACTACTCTTTGCAGATGATGCCGCTTTAGTTGCCCATACAGAGCCAGCTCTTCAGCGCTTGACGTCCTGCTTTGTGGAAACTGCCAAAATGTTTGGCCTGGAAGTCAGCCTGAAGAAAACTGAGGTCCTCCATCAGCCAGCTCCCCACCATGACTACCAGCCCCTCCACATCTCCATCGGGCACACAAAACTCAAAACGGTCAACCAGTTTACCTATCTCGGCTGCACCATTTCATCAGATGCAAGGATCGACAATGAGATAGACAACAGACTCGCCAAGGCAAATAGCGCCTTTGGAAGACTACACAAAAGAGTCTGGAAAAACAACCAACTGAAAAACCTCACAAAGATAAGCGTATACAGAGCCGTTGTCATACCCACACTCCTGTTCGGCTCCGAATCATGGGTCCTCTACCGGCACCACCTACGGCTCCTAGAACGCTTCCACCAGCGTTGTCTCCGCTCCATCCTCAACATCCATTGGAGCGCTTACACCCCTAACGTCGAAGTACTCGAGATGGCAGAGGTCGACAGCATCGAGTCCACGCTGCTGAAGATCCAGCTGCGCTGGATGGGTCACGTCTCCAGAATGGAGGACCATCGCCTTCCCAAGATCGTGTTATATGGCGAGCTCTCCACTGGCCACCGTGACAGAGGTGCACCAAAGAAAAGGTACAAAGACTGCCTAAAGAAATCTCTTGGTGCCTGCCACATTGACCACCGCCAGTGGGCTGATATCGCCTCAAACCGTACATCTTGGCACCTCACAGTTCAGCGGGCAGCAACCTCCTTTGAAGAAGACCGCAGAGCCCACCTCACTGACAAAAGGCAAAGGAGGAAAAACCCAACACCCAACCCCAACCCACCAATTTTCCCCTGCAGCCGCTGCAACCGTGTCTGCCTGTCCCGCATCGGACTTGTCAGCCACAAACGAGCCTGCAGCTGACGTGGACTTTTTACCCCCTCCATAAATCTTCGTCCGCGAAGCCAAGCCAAAGAAGACTCAGCACACTATTTCATGCTACTGACCCACAACTGCATCACCAGATCCAGGCCCAACAGTGCCATCAAGTTTGCAGATGACAAAACAGTAGTTGGCTCCATCAGCAACAACGAGGAATCAGACTACTGTAAAGAGGTGGAAAGTCTTGTAAAAATATGGTGTGAGACTAACAACCTGAGTCTCAGCGTGAACTAGATGAAGGGGATGATCATAGACTTCGGGAGGACCAGGAACAATCTCCCTCCACTACACATCAACAACTCTGCAGCAGAGAGAGCACCAAGTTCCTTGGAGTTCACTTATTCACCTATCGTGGAAACTCAACATCTCCTCACCTGACAGGAAGGTGGAACAGTGACTGCACTTCCTGAGAAGATAGAAGCGGGCAAAGCTACCGGCCACTGTTACGTCAACCTTCTACAGGAGCTCTATTAAGAGTGTCCTGGATGGCTGCATCACCGTGTTGGTACAGTTACTGCAGAAAAGTGGATCAGAAGTCAATAAGAGTGGCAGAGATGATCACTGGAGTCTCCCTCACCCCCATTGACATGATCTACTGGGATCATTGTCTGAAGAGGGCACACAGAATCATCGAGGACGACGTCCAACCTGCACACAGAATCTTGCAGCTGCTCTCATTGGGAAAGAGATACAGGAGTATCAGAGCCAGGACCCCCAGGTTGAGGAAGAGCTTCTTCCCACGGGTAGTGAGAATCCTGAATGACCAAAGGAACTGCTCACACTAACCATCCAGGACTCTCATATTTACGAAACAATATTCATGAATTTATTTGTATATATGATTGCCTGTCTTGCCTAAGTATTGTTTATCTGCATGTGTGTTCTGTCTGGTTGTGTGTCTGCACGTTTTGCACCGAGGACCAGAGACGCTGTTTCATCGGTTTGTGCAATAAGATGGCAATAAACTTGACTTGACTTTGGCTATGTTAGGTGTTGCTAAAGGCAGGGCTATGGGACATGTTCAGCAGATGAAGCTGTGCTCATGGAGAGAGAACAGAGGCAATCGCACAGATTGATGACACAGCCGAAATGGCCAGTGTTGTTCCAGACAGAAAGCAAGGAAGGGAGAGATGGATATTGATTCTGAAAGGCTGCAGGGCAGCCGGTTGAAGATGAGACGCTGTACCCCAGCCTGCCATTGGATCTCATCGTAACTGGCTCCAGGCACGTGGGTCAGAGTGAGAGAGTGGGATAGAGAATTAAACATTCGGAGCGAGAGTTTAGCTTATTGTCCTGTGCACTGTTAGTTTTGTATCCAAAAATAAATCACCAGACTCATTTTGGATTTAAAAATTCACCGGAAACATTTCATAAAGCAAAGATTAATCATGTCAGAATCAGGGTCAGACTGAAGGTAGGTAATCTGTTCAGCAAACACCTGCATTTGTCAGACTGAAGATGAAGTTCCTAAATCAATGATGGTATCCTTTCTTTTCATTGTTTGTTGCTTCTAACAGCTATCCAATCTAAAAGAAACCAATAAACGTCTCTCCTCTGGACTTTATATATGAAGGAATAGGTACATATATATTAATGCTGACATTTTTGCAGCCTCAGCTCCCTGTAAAAGTAAATAATAACCAACGACAAACTCCCTAAAATTGCTGCAATACTGAACATGTAGCACAATCTTGCATAAAGGAATGATTGGGATATCTGTTCAAAGGACAGGTCATAGGAAAATTCTATACCTTATCTATATTCTATATTCTTACCTTTAGAAAGTGCCATAAAAAGTGGTTTGATATATAACTGAGGGGGTCAACAACCCTCCTAAAGTACAAGATAGCACGGTTAGTGCAATGCCGTTAGAGCGCCAGTGACCCAGCTTCGAATCTGCCGCAGTCTGTAAGGAGTTTGTACATTCTCCCCATGTCTGCGTGAGTTTTCTCCAGGTTCTCCAGTTTCCTCCTACTTTTTAAAATGTACCAGGGGTTGTAGGTCAATTGAGTGTAACTGGGCAGCACGGCTCTTGGGCTGAAAGGACGTGTACCCATGCTACATCTCTTTCCCTCATGACTTAAAATACTGAAAAAATCCTTTTGGAATCTCCCTTGCACTCTGCCAAAGATATCTCAAAGCCTCTTTTAGCCCTCCTTCTAAATTTCTTTTTAAAAAAGGGGTGACACGGTTAGCAGAGTGGTTGGCGGAACACTATTACAGCGCTAGTGATTGGGGCTGGAGTTCGAATCCTGCTCTGTCCGTAAGGAGTTTGTTCGTTCTCCCCAAGTCTGTGTGGGTTTCCTCTGGGAGCTCCGGTAACCTCCCAAAGTTCAAAACATACCAAAAGTTGTAGATCATGTGGGTGTAATTGAGTGGCACTGGCTAATGGTTAAATGGTTAATGTTCTGTGTATCCATAAAAAAACAACTCTGATGGGTGATTCAGTGGACTGAGATAAGTAAAAACTCACAGTAATGCTGGAGGGACTCACCTGGCCTGACAGCATCCATAGGAGGTAACGATGCACGAGTGATGTTTCTGGCTTGAGCCCTTCCTCAGGGAATAAGCAAAGAACAGAAAGGTGTCAGAATGAAGACAAGACTGGTAGGTGGAGAAGTCCAGTCCAACTAAAGGTGCTAAAGGGATAACGGTAAGAGGAGAGGTGAGAATTGATTTTGGCTCTGTGAATGGAGACAGGAAAGGAGAGGGAAAAGAGAAGAGAGAGAGAATTTGGGGAAAGATGACAAGGACTAGAAGGGCCTAATGGCCTGTTTCCATGCTGTAATTGTTATGTTATGTTATGTTATTAATTCAAGGATTGCAGAGGGATTTGGGCTGCTTAGAAAAGTGGGCTGAAAAATGGCAGATGGAATTTAATGCTGATAAGTGCGAGGTGCTTCATTTTGGTAAGAAGAATCAGAACAGGACATACGTGGTAAATGGGAGAGCATTGAGGAATACAGAAGAGCAGAAAGATTTAGGAGTAACGGTACATCGTTCCCTGAAGGTAGAAACTCACGTGAATAGGGTGGTGAAGAAGGCTTTTAGTATGCTGGCCTTTATCAATCATTGCATGGAATATAGGAGTTGGGAGGTGATGTTGAGATTGTATAAGACGTTGGTGCGGCCTAATTTGGAGTTCTGTGTGCAGTTCTGGTCGCCTAATTATAGGAAGGATATAAACAGAGTGGAGAGAGTGCAGAGAAGGTTTACCAGAATGTTACCTGGGTTTAAGCATCTAGAGTCTAGGGAGAGATTGGACAGATTAGGTCTTTATTCTCTGGAGCGTAGAAGGTTGAGAGGGGATTTGATAGAAGTATTTAAGATTATGAAAGGGATAGACAGAGTGGATGTGGATAGACTATTTCCGTTAAGAGGAGGAAAGATTAAAACAAGAGGACATGAGTTAAGAGTTAAGGGGCAGAGGTTTAGAGGTAACATGAGGGGGAACTTCTTTACTCAGAGAGTGGTAGCCGTGTGGAATGAGCTTCCGGGAGAGTCAATTGTATTTAAGAAAAGGTTGGACAGGTCTATGGATGAGAAGAAGATGGAGGGTTATGGGCATTGTGCAGGGAGGTGGGACTAGAAAGGGGTGTTTGGTTCGGTGCGGACTAGAGGGCCTAATGGCCTGTTTCCGTGCTGTAATTGTTATGTTATGTTATGTTATGTAAGAAGATTGGAGGAGGGGGAAACTGAGATGCTTGCTTCCACACTGTAGCACTTGATGACTAAGGCGGTGAGGAGAGCATTGTTACTGAAAGGGGAGCATTAACCATGAATCACAGTCAGAGGTTGAAAGGAGCTTAGAAACTTCTGAAACAAATATGAGAGCATAACTCTGACACCCAAAGCCTGGAACAATGTAGATTGCAGATCACATTAACCTTGACTGTTTCTCTTTCTACAAAGGCTGGATGATCTATTGAGACTTAGCATTTTCTGCTTTACTTTAAAAAGCAGTAATACTCCATTGATGAGGAAATGCTGTTTGAATACGCTTGTTATGCACAGTGTTTAATTATATGTTCAAAAAGTTTACATTGTTCATATTTTATGAAACCAATTTGTTTACACAGTGCTTGAGGGCATATTAATGCTTTGAGGATTGTTTTGAGAGAATTGCTGCTTAAGGATTAAATTAATTGGTTTTAAGGAGAATAACCCTTTAATTTGTCAAGTAAAGATGTTAAACCAATCAACAACCCTGGCATATTGAGTATTGAATTTACCGAGGTCAAATAAAACAATGAACATTATTCTGTGCTAAATGGCAGCCTTGTGGGCAAGTGGAGCATTGAAGGAGACCTCGGGTCCTGTGCTGGCCGTTGCCACGCTTTCTCGTGGTCCTTCGTAAGTGGTCCAAGAGCTGCACATGATTCCAAAGCCCACTCTCCCAGAAGGCGTGGATGCTTTGGAAAAGGTGCAGGGGAGGTTTCCTGGGTCAGAGAACGTGTCGCATGAAGCAAGTGATAAAGATTGAGAGGTGACTTAATAGAGGTGTATAAGATGATGAGGGGCTTAGATAGGGTGGACAGCTGCCGCTCCCCACAACATTTCACGTCTTCTTTGCCCAGCCTAAAGCCCAATGGCATGAACATTCGATTTTCTCCTTTAAGTAACCCCACCCCAATCCAGATCCAGTGTTTCCCTTTTTCTTTTACCATCTCCTGTCCTCACTCTTCTCTTGTATATTTCTCCCTCTCCCCTGTCTATCTTTCTCACCTTCATTTGTCTCGTATCTTATCCCCTCTTGGCCTCTTCACGGTCTCTTTCCCTCCCTTTTTTATGCTTGACAGCTTGCTTTCCCAGTTTAGGCTCAGCAAATTGTATCAACTGACCATTTCTCTCCACGGATGCTGCCTGTCCCGCTGAGTCCCTCCAGCTTCTCATTGCTCAAAATTCTGACGTCAGCAGTTCTTGAATTTGCCTGGTTTCTATTTTCTCGGAAACCCTGAGCAAGATGCTATATTCCATCTGGGCATTCTCCATTCAGACAGCATTAACATCGACCTCCAATTTCCATTAAGCCCCTCCCCGAGTCTCTTTGTCCCTGCCCCTCTGTCTCCTTTCCTCCAGCTCCCACCCCTTTCCTCTCCTCTCCATACAGAGAGCTACCCCCCTCCCCCATCACCTCAGCTTTTTTCTCTTCTACTCTCCCATCTGTATCCACCTATGTCCTTTTTCTTACCTGTTTCTTGCCTTGTTTCTCCCCCTGCCCTTTCCTCCTTCCTCTCTCCCCCCCCCCCCCCCACCACCTTTTTATTCAGGCTAACACCTGCTACTTTACTTCCAATAGATGCTACATGGACTTGCTGAGTTTCTCCAGCTCTTTTGCGCAAGAATGTTACCTGGACAGTTATGCTTGAATTATAAAGAGCTACTGGATGGACTGGAACTTTTCTCCCTCGAATGTAAGAGATTGAGCAGGGGAAACCTCACAGAGGATTTCTAAAACCAAGAAGGATATAAATAAAAGAAATAGTTGTATTTTTCCCAGGCTAGGGCATTGAAAATTAAAAACATACAAGGGCAAAGGATGCAGGGTACGGAAAAAAAAAACTGGGTATCCAACACCTTTGTGAATTGGTAGATGCTGGATAAGTGAACTTCCCAGTTGCTTGAGATTGTGTATTGATGATTGGTGAACTAACAGTGAAGTGCATCAATTTTAAGCTTACAAATTTGTTACGTATTTATTTCTGTATTTTTTTTCCTGGTTGTTTTGGTTTCCGGTTGCCTAAATCTTGGATAACAGGGGTTTTACTGTGTATTAAACAAGCTACTGAGAATGTAGTAGATGCAGGGACAGTTGTAACTTTTAAAAGACATTTAGACAAGGGCATGACTAGGAAAGGTTCTAAGGTGGTTATACTTGCTTTTGAGGGAGTTCAATGAAGATCTATTAAACTGGTTCCTGTATAACAAGAATAGGAGAGAGTGACCAGATTCAGCTTCTATTCTCTGAAGTTTAGGCATCAAAAGGTGATCTCATTGAAACATGTTAAATTCTTTGAGGGCTCAGGAGGATACATACAGGATGTGAATATTTTTTTTAAACTGCCGATGCAGGAAATTTGAAATAAAATCATAAAATTCCAGTATATCACAGTAGGTAAGGCAGCATCTGTGGAAGGAGAAACAGTCAATGTTTTGTCTCTTAAACAAGAATCTGGGGTTGAGTGCAATGCAAAATGCGCTGAAGAAACTCAACAGGTCATAGGAAGTAAAAAAGTAAAGGACCTGAGTCATCCATCAGGTGACTGAAGTGAGCAAGGCTACTGGTCACCATCATGTCAACCTTCCACTGGAGCTCTATTGACTACATCTCAATTTGGTATTGTTGCTGCAGAGAAATGAATCAGAGGTTAATTCATAAGAGTGGCAGAGAGGATCACTGGAGTCTCCCTCCCACTCTCAATGTGGTCTACGAGGATCATTGTCTGAAAAGGGCATGCAAAATCATTGAGGACCCCTTCCACCCCCCACCCCTGCACAGCTACTTTCAGCTGCTCCAGTATCAGAGCCAGAACCACCAGGCTGAGGAACAGCTTCTTCCGACAGGCAGAGAATGCTGAATGACCAAAGGAACTGCTCGCACTAACCATCTGAGACCCTCATACTTACAAAACAGTGCTTATTGATATATATGAATACTTTTCTAATTCTAAGCACATATGTATATGTTTAGGAAAATTCTTCATTTCACAATCCAGTCATTAACTTTTCACTTCTCCAAATTCACTGGTATCAGGCAATTCTTATATTCAGAACAGAATTTAACATTTATGAATATTCACCAGACTCCAGTGCTTAAAGTTAAGTGGTTACCGCTCAGGGAGGTTCTTGTTTGTTTCAGAGAGAAATTTGTTGCTTGTTGGATACACAAACTGATTTCCTCCAATTTGTCACTTCAGTGTCTTGCCAAAGTAACTTGCTCCATCATTAGGTTTTCCAAATGATAACCTCTTCTTCCAGATCACCATGGAATTCCTCTTGTTTCCCTTATTTCAGGAGAAACACTCTAACCAGCCATTTCCTCTTGTAAGGACTACAAGGGTTTTGAACAGGCTGAACTCAGAACTCATAACCTATCTTCAAAATGGGATTTTTCAATATAGGAGAACTGACTTCTCTCCTGTTCTCTCTCTCTCCACTCTCTCTCTCTCTCTCTCTCTCTCCCCGAGAAGAATCCTCTTTGTTTTTTTTCCTCTTTCTGTTTGTAAAAACCAAAACTTCTCCCAAGGCTTCATACCCAATCTTTGAAAGATATTATCAGCACTTGACCCCAGACCTTTCCCTTTGCACCTGCTTTTGAAGTTCTTTCCAAAGCAGTTCCATTATCTTTTGCAAAGGCATCTGGAGCCTCAACGTCTAGCTTCAGCAAAGCTCTTGCATTTTAAATGAGATGTCTTTTGTGAAGTGTTACTCTGTGAAGTATGACCTGCACTAAACCCCCCACAATCTATCTCTTTTAAAAACATTTATCCCTAACTATACTTCTATAACCCATCACACTACACTGGCTGAATGTTTGCTCCCAACTTCACCAAGGGGTTGTGTGTTGCTTCAGAGAACATTTACAATTTTAAACTTTTATTTAAATTTATATGTATGTATGTATTTATTTATTTATTTCCTTGTTTTTTGTTGTTGTTGCTGTCTGCTTGGGTTGCCACTTGCTTGAATTCCAGAAACTGGGGATTTTACTATACTAGAAAAACTCAGCAGGTCACACTGTATCCATAGGCAATAGTTCTATCAGAAGTATTCCAGCATCCATATAACAATTACAGTACGGAAACAGGCCATCTCAGCCCCTGTAGTCCGCACCGATTTAAGTGATCTCCTCTAGTCCCACATACCTGCACCATACCCATAACCCTTCAATCCAATGTACCTATCCAACTTTGTCTTAAATGACAAAATTGACCCTGCTGCAACCACCTCTTCTGGAAGGTCATTCCACTCAGCCACCCCTCTCTGAGTGAAGAAGCTCCCTCTCATGTTGCATCTAAACTTTTGCTCCCTAACCCTTAATTCATGACTCCTTGTTCCAATCTCACCTACTCTCAATTGGGAAGAGCCTACTTACATCTATTCTATCTATCCCCCTCATTATTTTAAATGCCTCTATCAAATCCTACCTCAACCTTCTACGCTCCAATGAATAAAGACCCAGTCTAATCAATCTTTCTTTGTATTCCAGATACTGCAATCCAGGCAACATTTTAGTAAAACATCAGTTACCCTTTACTTCCTATGGATGCTGTGTGACCTCCTGTGCACTTCTGTACATTGCATACCAAGCAGTTCTTACAGGTTTAGAATTGAACGTAGAACAGTACAGCACTGTTTGCTGGTTGATTTTTAGGTGAATTTTAATTGCTGTCCTGTTTGACCAAAGAAGCAACATATTAAGATCCGGATGAAGGCAGTGATCAATTCTCTTCACTGTAAATGTGGAGCAAACAATCCAAATATATTATGTTCATGCTTGACAGTTTAATTTGAGTCCTTAATTATCAGTAACAAGTTAAACTCCTTCCAGAATGTTACATGCATAAAATTGTTAAATGTAGGACATTCTAGTTGAGACACTTATAAGAAGTGGGCATCTCAATAACTTGAATTGTAGGAAGTTAATTGACATTTCACTTCCCTGATTTTAATTCCCTCTCTTGATAATTCACCAGTTGGAATATATTGCACTGTTTTTCACCTTTGAAATTATCTCGTTTGTGGTGGATCTTACTCTAACATGTTTATAATCAAGGCTGTGATTGTTTTGTGCTACCACAGCAATATTCCCTGAATTAATGAGCAATTAGGGTTCATCGTCGTATACATTGTATTGATGCATTGAAATTCTTATTCGCTGCTGCCAAACAGGTACAGAAGAAACACCAAATACAATAGAGCAATGACAGAAAATGAGATCATCAATGTAAAAGGGGAGACAGATAAATATTCACTGTTGCAATTATTGCAAGAAAATACTTGATGTTTCAGATGTCAGATTTATCGTCAAAGCACCTACATGACATTACATACAACCCTGAGATTCTTTTTTCCTGTGGGTGCACAAGAATAGCGACTAATTGGTTGTGCAAAAAAAAAGGCTAAGCACGTAAACCAACAAAGAACTGCAAAACAATGATGTAAACAATGTGCAACACTGAGAATTAAAAAAAATAAAGTGCACAAGTGTCCTTAAATTAGTCTCTGATTGAGTTTGTCGTTGAGGAGTCTGATGGTGGAGGGGTAGCAGTTGTTCCTGAACCTGGTGGTGCAAATCTTGCGGCACCTATACCTTTTTCCTGATGGCATCAGCGAGAAAAGAGGGTGTGCTGGGTGATGTGGATCCTTGAAGATTGCTGCTGTCCTCCGACAGCAGGTTCCCTTTAGATGTTCTCAATGGTGGGGAGGGTTTTGCCTGTGATGTCCTGGGCTGTGTCCATTACATCTTAGAGGGCTTTACACTCAGGGGTACCGGTATCCCCAAATTAGACATACAGCATGGAAACAGGCCATTTTGGCCCATGAGTTCATGCCACCCAATTTAGACCCAATCAACCTACACCGCCGGTACTTTTCGAAAGATGGGATGAAACTGGAGTCCCCAGAGAAAGCCTACACAGACCCAGGGAGAACGTACAAACTCCATACAGATAGTGCAGGATTTGAATCCAAGTCCCGATCACTGGTGCTGTAAAGGAGTTGTGCTAACCTCGACACCCACCGGCTGCCCTCGTGGTGCTCTTAGATTTGTTTATTGCCATGGTGATTGTAGTCTGGGAAGGTTCAAGAATTTGATAGCTTATGGATTAAAAAATGTTTTGAACATAGCAGTGTTGAGGCTTCTATATATCTTCTACCTGAAGGTAGTAGGGAGAACAGGTGCCTGTTATGTTTGTCCTTTCAAGAATAATGAATTTATGTGGGTTTAACACTTAACCAACTTTATTTTCCTTGAGCTGCTTCAACTGACTTACAGTGACTTCCAACCAACAACCGTCATGTGTCCTTCCGGTTGCTGCCCAACCGCACACATTGCATGCTGGGAAATGGTGTTCTTATTTACGCACATAACAACACATCTTCCCCCTTTCAAAAAAAACCACACAAACACAATTCTATGTCTACATAACAAAAGTATCTACATTCCGTGGTCAGTCGCTTTCCACCAGTGCATCTGATGACTTCTGGCTTCACAAAGTCGTTCAAGTTCATTCAGGACATCTGCAAAATTCAGCTGAAGTTCAGAAATCCATGAAGAGGTTGCAGTTTATCAGCAAGTTCATGAACAGTCACCAGTAGCTGTTGATTCTGCTGTTGCAGTTCCTCAATATTACGATAGGTCACTAGATGGTGAGAAATCACTTCAGAGGAACTGCCTATGTCAGCAGAACTAACTTAATCTTCAGATAAACTATGATTTCCTCGTGCAACTTCTAGTCTCATCAAAAGCATTCTATTCTGCTGTGAAAGATCTGACTTTTGCACTTTGTATTTCTGATTCTCCCTGTTGAATAAGAAGCAGGCGCATTCACCTCATCAGTGCATTTTTGTAAATTGTGCATTTCCTTCGTCCGCGAAGCCAAGCCAAAGAAAAGAAGAAGCATTTCCTTCATGGCAGCTTCTAATTTAGCTGAGAGATTTGCCACAGATTTTTGTACACGCTCATATTCATCTTGCTGGTGCTTCAGAAGCGGAGCTTTCATCTCCACTTCTTTCACAATTTCACCTAAATATTTATTCACTCTCTTATTTTCCTGTTTTTCCAACAGCAATTGATCTTGGGCTTGAACATATCCATTAGACAAGAGTATGAGCTTCATTCTTGGCTTCACAATCTTGGCCACAGCTGCTGTAGTGGGCGATGTCGCTGTCAGTTCCTCTTCTGAGAGTGTGGCAGCTCCTTTAAGCTTTGCAGTTGAAAGAAGATAACCATATAACCATTTACGGCGCGGAAACAGACCATGTCGGCCTTTCGAGTCCGTACCGGTTGACCAGGTAGAATGTAAAAAAGAACCTACTTCCTTATGAAACTTAAAATACCAGAACAGGAAAGAAAGTTTTTGTGGACAAGACCTAATTAAGATTAGAAGATCTAAGATGGATTTATCATGTGCAAGTACATGAAATGTATTATAAAACAAAGCTTTCCATTGTACATAACCATAAAACTCAAATTCCTCGACTCCAAATTACAAGTGTTATCTGGATGGCTAAAATCCAGCTGTTTTATCCAGAAAAAAAAATGCCACATTAACCGCCAAACTTGGGGAAATCCAGAGGATTAATACTAACCTCTACCAATATTAAGTGTTGTAAAAATTGCATGGACTGATTTGGAGAAATTCCTGATTTTTACAAGTTCTTTTTTTCTCTAACCTCATCAAATGAGTGTGGTGATCAGAAATCCGGGGTTTATTCACACTGACTAAAGGCAAAATAAGTGGACCTCAATTCCATTTTGAAGGGATTTCTTAATTATTCAATGAGTGCCCCAAAAGAGTCAATTCTCCTGATTACAATGCCAACAAATCAATTCCTTTTTGTCAGTAATTATCTTTTTATTTCAAAATGGATGTGCCTCTCAATGTAGCCTGGCATGTAAAAGCTCAAAATAAGTTACTGATAGACCATTTAAATAACTAAAAGTAATTGATGAAATTTTCAATGAGCCACAGTTTTTAATATCCAGACATTTTCATTCTCAAGTTAAAGGAAATGCAAGCATCTGGAGCAAGTGTCAGTAGGTGATCATCTTGTAAACAATCACTACAATTCTGTGAGATTTAAAGCATTCATGGAAAGGATACGTATCATCCTCACGTTCATGTCTTCATGGGGGAGGTTGATTTCAATAGTGTGACAGGATCTGGTGGAAGTTTGGAACCACATGCTTTCAGGTGAAAAAACAGCCAATGTGAGAGTCTTTTGAAGGATATCTATAGTTCAGGGACTCCATATTCCACAAGGGCAAAAATATCAAGATTAGGGAACCATGGCATACAAAAGAAACTGAAGGTTTGATGAGGCAAAAGGAAATATGTAGCAAGAATAGATAATTTGGTTTGCATTTTCCAATCCCACATCAGGAAGAGACTCCTCAAGTTGTCTTCTTAAGAGTTCAGATTATTGTATTAATTTATTCGTATCCTCTAATGCAGCCATTCTTCCTTTTAGATGCAGCAGAAGTTGCTCATTAGAATCAAGCTGAGTCTTTAAATGTCTCCAATGTTCTTCTATGCCACCAAAGAAGCCATCCTTAATTGCCAACCCATTTTCCAGTTTGTCATTCATGTCATATAATGAGGTTGAATCTCTCTGTACATTAAAGTATCACTTCTCCAATGTAGTTATCCTTTCTTCCATGTGTGTTGTGTGCTTATCTACAGTCTGTGAAGCCACTATGGAAACTCTTTTCACCAGGTCGAGCTCTTCACGCGCACTCAGACCTAATATTAGCCATACTCTCTTTTCTGCTGTGACTTTAGGTGCTGCCTTTTCTGTTTGAAGGTCACCAAACAGCCCCCTTTCACTGGAATGTTCACTCCAGTATAGCCTGTTACTTTTAATTTCACAGGATAACTCTTGCTCTTTACAGTGTCGATCGAGCTTAAATGGAATAAGTGGAATGATCAATTGTATTTTGCCATTAGTAACAGTCTGTACTGAATCCACAAAGATTACCTCCATTTCTCTTGGTATCCCCTGCTTTGCAGCATTTTGCAAAGTTATTCTTCTTCCCATGTCTATGGCAGGACTTTCCATTGACAGGACACATCTTTGGAACATGTCTACCTCCGCATCTGCTGCTATTGCTGTTTGACCCTACCTCTTTGCTTTGTTGTTGCTTTAGGAAACTCCTGGTGTACTGATTATCTGTTTTCATCGCAGGCACCATTATGTCTATTGTTACGAGCCCAGAGGACCCCAAAACCCAGCAGCAATAGATATTCACCAAGACAAATGGTTACATAAACCAAAGTTGCTTTTAATTATCTTTAAACATGAAAACAGAATCACACTTTAACTTAACTAACCTAACTTAACCCCCTTCTAATTCTAAGTGCACATTTATGTAATGTGTGTTTAAGTTCAGAAAAGTTCTTTGGTTCACAGTCCAATCTCACTTCTCATTCCTCCAAGTTCACTGGTTGCAGGGAATTCTTATACTAGGCACAGAATTTAACATTTATAAAGTTCACCAGGCTTTGGTGCTTGCAAGGTAAATGGTTACCGCTCAGGAAGGTTCTTGTCGGTTTTCAGAGAGAAATTTGTTATACGTTTACTTCCATCAGCCACTTCAGTGTCTTGCTGAAAAAACTTACCCCTTCAGGGATCTCCAGATGATAACCTCTATCTTTCATGTGAAACATTAGACAGCCAGACCTCTCCTCTTGCATGAACCACAAAGGCTTTGACCAGGCCATCTTCCAAATGGCTTTCCATAAGCTTGCCAGCTTGTCCTGTTCCAGTCCCAGCTGGCTGTAACACTGTGGAAATGATCTGTGTGTGTCTCTCTCTCTCTCTCTTTGTCTCTGAGAGAAAGCCTGTTTGACACTCTCTGCTTGCAAAACCACATGACCCTCAGAACATCTCCAGACGGAAGGCGGCTCCGACAAGCTCTTTTATTTGTTGCCTTTTGTAAATGACAACCCATTTAGTGAAGTCTCTTGAGCACTCTTCAACGCTCTTTCAAAAGCTGTGTAGCCGATACGTCTACCATGGGGCAGAGCTCAAGTATTTCAAATAAGGTCTGTTTTAAAATGTTTGTATGTAACCACACACAGTGCATGCTGGGAAATGTAGTTCTTATTTACACACATAATAATACAGTGACCAGGGAGATGGGCAGTCACTGATGGTGTTGTCTGTCTTTTTGAGGCAGCTTTTCATGTGGATGTCTTAAGTGGATGCAAGACTGGTGAACTGTGAAATATTTGTAGCATTTTCTATTATATTTTCCGACATCCGCAGAAATTTTTCTTTGTAGTGTATCAGTCCAGGTTCAGCACAGCCATGGCATACAGATCATAATTAAACTGTATCCAGTGCATGATACATAATACAGTGGGTTTGCAGCAATCCCTCTGTTAATGCATCATTTATATCGTGGTCTAAAAATGGGTTTTCAGGTTCTGCTGATAAAACTGTAAAGTTGGAGGCACGAGAGATTGCAAGTGATGGAATCTGAAGCACAGAATAATCTGCTGGAGGAACTCATCAGGTCCAAGCAGCATCAGCGGCAATAAAAGAATGGTCGAAGTTTTGGGTCAGTACCCTTCATCGAGATTTGTTTTTAAACCACAGAGGGGGAGCAATGAGGGAAGAACTCCAGTCACCGAGATGAAGAAAACTCCTTCAAAGTCATCGCGGTAAACCGGAGTCACGTGATGCCGGAATCTGGAGAAGCCAAAAAAAGTGTTACGGTCAACCATTCTTTCTCTCCCACTAAGGCTGCTTTACCTTCTGAATTCTTCCAGCCGATTGCCTTTTGTTTAAGGTGTTTATGTTACCAGCTTCAGCTGGTGAATGTGCTCGTCTCCAAGTTCAGCGTGTCACGTGAATTTCACTGCAGTAGATTTAGGCATACATGCAGCAAGATAACAGGTGTTTTGGCCCTCGAGCCCTTGCTGCCCACAAATGTGCCCAATGGACTTACAGCCTGGTGTGTTTTGAAGGGCGGGAGGAAACTGGAGTGCCCAGTGGAAGCCCACGCAGAAACTCCTGACAAACAGCGCTGGATTCTAACCGTGCTGCCCTACTTGAGAACTGTGCAGATTCAAAAGTGTAATCTTTTGGATATAATGATAAACAGAAATTATATCCCATGGTATGGGTGATTTTAAAAAAAACAGGGCAATTGTCACCATTACTCCTCTATTCATTAATACTGTTGTCATTAGTGAGGGGTTGCCTTTATCCACTGGCCCTGAGAAAATTCAATGTAGATCTAAGGCCTTGAACAAGAGATAACATTTTCCTGTGGACTTCAGTCGTTAAATGGCACAGTCATTAAAGATTGGAGACGGTTTTCTGGTCAGAGGTTCATGCCAGTTAATGGATGGCATGGTTAGATCACAGTTGGTGCAACAGGTACTTATAAGTTCAAATCCGACCCTGTCCATAAGGAGCTTTTACATTCTCCCCATGTCTACATGTCTCCTTGTACTCCGGTTTCTTCCCACTTTCCAAAAACGCACAGGGTTTGTAGGTTCATTGGTTACATGGGTATATTTGGGTAGTGTGGGCTGGTGGGGCAGAAGGGCCAGCTAATGTTTGAGATTGCCAGCTGATACCTTCCACCTTGCCTTGACTTGACACATTGGCCAATTACTCTATGTCAGAGTGCACAGTGAAGGATGAGGGGAAATAATAAGGAGTTCACAATACATTCAGATTTGGAAAAACAACAGGAATGAAGTCAAAAGTGGCAGTAAATATAGCAAACCCCCTGGAGCACTCTCAGAGTTTAGATGAAGTCAGCGAGAACATAGAAGTACAAACCATTATTTTCCAAATTACTCTTCTGAGATAGTCCATTTGATTTGGAAAACTGTCCATTGTGTTTCATTTGAATGCACTAAAGATTCCAGGGATCTATAGACCGTTTAACTTAGCATCTGTTATCAGGAAATTAATATTAGAGTCTAATTAAGGATAAAGTAACGGGACGTTTGACATTTTTAAGTTGTTTGGGAAGTTAACTCGAGGAATTTATTTTTCATGGTAATTAAGTTACTAAGTTGTATTGGCTTCAAATTTTATTTTTATGAAACATATGAATTATATAGACCTCTCACAAAGTCCCTGATAACAGACTGCTGACCAGCAGTGAAGTTCAAGTTTACAGATTGCAGTGAACTGGACTTCACTGTCTGTGCATTGTTCAGATGGCTGGCTCCACCGTCACCTACCCCAACATCAACCCTAGTTTTTCCGCCTTACCTCAGATTCGCCTGAGGACTATTGTGTCGACCGGCCATTGATTGCAACCTTTTAAAAGCCTGTTTGTACTCCTCACATGTCTCTGAGAGAATTCAGTCATGTAACAATTTTTATAGTTTACTTTGAAACAGGATGGAAACCCTGTTGAAGCCAGGCATGATCCAGTCCTACCTGATGCCCACACAAGACATCTTCAACACGGATGCTCACTGAACTGAATCCTTGAATATTGATCTGTGAAGAATATTGAACAATTTGTAACAATTTGGCCATTTTTATATTTAAGCTCCAGACTTATTAGTTTAAATTTTGCCAACTCCCAGTGTTTGAATTGAACTTATGCTTCTCATTGTTGATCCAGATCTATGATTGTTTTTCCGGCAGTAAGTTAATCACTACGTGACAATTCCATTCAACACCCTGATGTGTCTAATGCTGCCTTGCAAGGATCATGATCGAGGAATCAAATATTTGCTGGGTATAAATTATTTAAATAATGATATACAAAAGCCAAATTTGCAGTTAACACAAAGCTGGTGTAAAAACACACTGAAATGCTGGAAGAACTCAAGCTAATCTTTTCAGCATTGATTGGTTGGAGACAAAGATATATTGCTGATGTTTCGGGCTTGATCCCTTCTTCATGTAATAAGCAAAAATTAAGCAGAATTCTTATTTTTTTTGCTTATTCTTTGAAGAAGGGCTCAGGCCCAAAACATCAGCAATATACCTTTGTCTCCTATGAACGCTGAAAAGACCGGCTGAGTTCCTCTAGTATTTCGGTGTGTTTTTAACTACAAACACAGCATCTGCAGACTTTCATGTTTGTTTCACACAGAAATGATGTCTTGGAAGTGGCGTGAATTGAAGTGTCAAGTTACAAAAAGAATTCATATCCCATAAGGACGGTACGATGCTAAAATCAGTATAACTGCTGCCTAAAAGCTCCATCATCTACGGTTCAGTCGAGATCCCTGGTGCTGATTGTGTGGAGTTTGCACTTTCTCTCGAGGGGTGAGGCCTGGAGCAGATCATTGAAAGGTAGGGCAGGCTTGATGAGCCGGATACCCTGCTCTTGACCCTGTTGTGTGCTTCTGCTTTTATGTTCCCTGTGATCACTTTGGTCCAATGCTCAAGAATGAATTGAATTGTTTATTACCACAGATACTGAGTTACGATGAAAAACCTTGGTTTCCGTGCTATCCTGACAAGTCAACTTGTGATTTAAGTACAGCTTTTCGCAGGCTGGGAGATTGCTTCACTGAGCACCTTCGCTCTGTGCACATCAGCTGCTGGGGTCCCGCAGTGGCCAACCACTTCAGTTCTGTGCCCCTCTCCCATGCTCAATCTGCCCATGGCCTCATCTACTGTCCAACCAAGACCACCCATAAATTGGAGGAGCAACACTCCCCTTGTTTGCTGGTGTGCCCTCTGACCCTTATCCACCTATTACATCCTGCCTTTGGGACTGTGCTCCTCCCCCTGCCACCATTTTGTATGGGTGCCTGCCTATATTTTGTCATACTGTGACGAAAGGCTCGAGACTGAAATGTTGGTTATCTATGATACATAAAGGACACTGTCTGACCAGCTGAGTTTCTCCAGCTTTGTGATTTTACTTCATTCACAGTGTCTGCGGACTTTTGTGTTTTACTTAAGTTTATTGTCATCTGATTCCACAAATACAACCCGATGAAACAGCGTTCTCCAGTCCTCAGTGCAAAACACGTAGACACACAACCAGAAATAGCACATATACAGACAAATAATACACATGCAAGACAAATAAAAATAAATAAATATTGATTTTTACAAATTAGAGTCTTGGATGGTTAGTGAGAGCAGTTCCTTTGGTCGTTTAGCATTCTCACTGCCCACCAGAAACTGTTCCTCAGCCTGGTGGTGCTGGCTCTGATCCTCCTGGATCTCTTCCTCGACAGGAGCAGCTGAAAGATGCTGGGTGGAAGGGGTCTTCAAAGATTTTGTGCGCCCTCTTCAGACAATGATCCCGGTAGATCACGTCGATGGTAGGGGGGTGGGGAGAACATCATGCGAAAGAAGAACAATAGTACAGGCTTTAGTGTTTGTCAAAGAGTGTACAGTGCAGTGCAACAAAGGCAACATGCAAGGTAATGAGAAAAGTGCAGTAAACATAATGTAAGGACACCAGAGTTTACTCCAACTGAGACAGAATATGTTGTGTTTGTATTGTATATAGATATGATTTTGGGAGATAAATTGGGGTAGGTTTTTTTTTAGTGTAGGTTGCATACAAACACTTTAAAACAGATCTTATTTAAAATACTGGAGCTCTGCTCATGCTAGACAAGCATCTCTTGCCAAGAGCCTTTGCAAAAACTTTGGAGAATGCCCAAGAGACTTCACTAATGGAGCGTTGTTTACAAAATGGCAACAGATGAAAGAACTCATCAGAGCTGTGGGCTGTCTGGAGTGGAACTTACTGTTCTAAGAGGGTCATGTGTTATTGCAAGCAGAGAGAGTAAAACAGGCTTTCTATCAGAGAGAGAGGGAGAATTCAGTTTTGCAGTTTTACAGTTCAGCAGCAGCAGCTGGGACTGGAACAGGACAAGCTGGCAAGCTTGTGGAAAACCCCATTTTGGAAGACAGGTTGTGAGTGCTTGGTTCAGCCTGGTCAAAGCCCTTGTGGTTCATGCAAGAGGCGAGGACCGGCTGCCTAATGTTTCATTTGAAATAAGTGAAACTAAAAAGAGCTCTGGGGTGTCCTGAAAGGAAGAGGTTATCATCTGGAGAACTCTGAGGGGGCAAGTTTCTTTGGCAAGACACTGAAGTGGCTGGTTACAAGGAATCAGTTGTGGGTGTCCAGCGAGCAACAAATCTTTCTCTCTAAAACCAACAAGAACTTCTTGAACGGTAACCATTGACCTTTCTAGCACCAAAGCCTGGTGAACTTCATAAATGTTAAAATTTGTGCACAGTCTAAGAATTTCCTGCAACCAGTGAACTTGGAGGAATGAGAAGTGAAATTGGACTGTGAATCCAAGAACTTTTCTAAACTTACACACACACACACACACATTACATACACATGCACTTAGAATTAGAAGGGGGTTGTTAGGTTAATTAAGAAAATAATGATAAGTTAAAGTGTGATCCTGTTTTCATGTTTAAAGATAATTAAAAGCAATGTTTGTTGAAGTAACCATTTGTCTTGGTGAATATCTATTGCTGCTGGGTTTTGGGGTCCTCTGGGCCCATAACATATCCCAAAGACATATTGCTTGCAAGGTTTATTGACTTCTATGATTAGTCCTAATCTGTCTGTGAGTGGTGGGACAGAAAGGGAAGACGCTGTTGGGCCTTCACACTGTTAATGGGCCAAATCTATCTCCTATATCAAGAACACAAATGGAAATAGGGCATTGCAAAGAGAAAACTGTGACAAATCTATTTCAATGCAGGAATATGAAAGTTCATACAATTATGATTAAAACAAATGTTGAAAAGCGAGGAACTGTGCAAGCCCAATGAATCTTTGGATCATTGGTATAGAGATCACTAAATTATTATGCAGGGGTATGAAAAATAATGAATAAACTTAATGCAATGCCAACGTTCTAGTGCATCGGAATACAAGGATCACAAGTTTACAATTAAAGGGAACTGGCCTATGTCAGGAATACGGACATGGATTTCTAAACAGGCGGTCCAGCACAATTTATCCATGCCAAGTGATCTAGCCCTATTTGCCTGCATTGAGAACCACTGCCCTAAATATTTCACCTTTCACCCTGATTGGCTATCATTAACTCCAAAGGCTTGAAGTTACTTGACTGATAGGTTTTTATTCTTCTTCTTCTTTGGCTTGGCTTCGCGGATGAAGATTTATGGAGGGGTAATGTCCATGTCAGCTGCAGGCTCGTTTGTGGCTGACAAGTCTGATGCGGGACAGGCAGACACGGTTGCAGCGGTTGTAGGGGAAAATTGGTGGGTTGGGGTTGGGTGTTGGGTTTTTCCTCCTTTGTCTTTTGTCAGTGAGGTGGGCTCTGCGGTCTTCTTCAAAGGAGGTTGCTGCCCGCCGAACTGTGAGGCGCCAAGATGCACGGTTGAGGCGATATCAGCCCACTGGCGGTGGTCAATGTGGCAGGCACCAAGAGATATCTTTAGGCAGTCCTTGTACCTCTTATTTGGTGCACCTCTGTCACGGTGGCCCGTGGAGAGCTCGCCACATAACACGATCTTGGGAAGGCGATTGTCCTCCATTCTGGAGACGTGACCTACCCAGTGCAGTTGGATCTTCAGCAGCGTGGATTCGATACTGTCGGCCTCTGCAATCTCGAGTTCTTCGATGTTAGGGATGAAGTCACTCCAATGAATGTTGAGGATGGAGCGGAGACAACGCTGGTGGAAGCGTTCTAGGAGCCGTAGGTGATGCCGGTAGGGAACCCATGATTCGGAGCTGAACAGGAGTGTGGGTATGACAACGGCTCTATACACGCTAATCTTTGTGAGGTTTTTCAGTTGGTTGTTTTTCCAGACTCTTTTATGTAGTCTTCCAAAGGCGCTATTTGCCTTGGCGAGTCTGTTGTCTATCTCGTTGTCGATCTTTGCATCCGATGAAATGGTGCAGCCGAGATAGGTAAACTGGTTGACCGTTTTGAGTTTTGTGTGCCCGATGGAGATGTGGGGGTGCTGAAGAGAACTGAGGTCCTCCATAGGTTTTTATTACCATAAACTGATAGCACGTCTCATGTTGCTGACCCAAGACCCGAACTTGTTTTGGAGGAGGTGTTAAGCTGTTGCTGCCTTGATTAGGGGAATCATAGGGGAAGAGCCAAAAGTACAATCAGCAAGGGGAAAGTACAGACAGTAATACAGTGTTTCCACCACATTCACACCTTTTAAAAAAGGTCCAGCAGGGTGAAGTGGGTTAACGTCCATTACAGGTGGTCTCGTCTGCTGTCGTGACCATTATAGAGCCAGTTGTTCTACTGGCAGAAAAATCCAACTAATATTGGCAACCTCCCCCAGAACTGAGGTTTCACTTACTCCCTTTCTGCTCTAAGGGTAAGCTTCTTAGTTCCCATATTAGATATGAGATGTGGCAAAGACAGGCTGAGCTCTATCTTAACGTGGATGCAGGAAAATATATTTACTTGTTGAGGAAGTGTAACGCTCCCACCCTGACTCACGGTGACTTCTGTCTCATGGACATTCAAAATGGAGAGGGAACAGCACTTAGAACTTTGAAACCTTTCATCGGAAGCACGTGGATGCTCAGCGAGAAAGATGGGAACCATATGCAATAGTCCACCCATCTGTCCGTGCCAAGCACCTCACTCCTAGTGGGGCAGGGACTGCAGATCCCATATTGGCCTCAAAACACCCAAAGATGGGCGGGCGGTGAGGGTATGCGGTTGGGGTGTCAGAATATCCGTAGGGTGCGCACCCAAGGTGAGTGTCTGTAGTTGATTCGTCAGGAGTTCGGGTGGGTGGGCGGCCAGTGTGAGGGCCTGCCATTGGGGCATTGGGATCTTTGGATGGCTGGAGTGAGGGTCCATGGTCGGGAGGTAGGGAACTCTGGTTACAAGCAGTCAGAGCAAGGGCAGTGATTGGGGTCTCGGGAGCTCTAGGGGCATCAGGAACTCAGATGGGCAGATGGTCTGGGCTCGGGAGCCAAATGGACAGGCAGTCAAGGCATTGGGAGCTTTGATAGGCGTGAAGCCAAGGTGAGGATCCATGATCAGGGCATCAGGAGTGCAGATGGACAAGCATCTGTATCTCGTGTAGGCAGGCGGCCGGGGTGTTGGGAGCTCAGATGGACGGGTGGCCAGGGTGTTGGGAACTCAAACAGGCAGGCAGTTGAACAACAGGAGCTCCAACGGGCGGTTGGCCGAGGTGAGGATCCACAGATGGGGCATTGGGAGCTTGGATGGGCAGGCAGGCTGGGCGCCTGGAGCTCAGGTGGGTGGGCAGTCAGGGTATCGGGATGGCCGGGCAGCCAAGGTCTCTGGTGCTCCAGTCGGCATCTGGAGTTTGGATGGGGAGGTGATCAGGGCCTAAAAGGGAGGGGGGGGGTGTTGACTTTTACATGGGTCATATGAAAACGTGCAATTTTGGGGCCAAAAAAAAGGGGGGAATGGGTGTTGACTATGTCACGGTCTTGACAATTACACAAGTGATAAGGCACTACCAGTAACCACAGACACTAGGCTGAGGGAACGATAGGCTTTAATATACAGAAGAACCTTGCTGGCCCAGATCCAGGTATAGGAATGGAGGGAAGGGAGAGATGGCTCGACCTTTAGGGCCCAAGATCACGGGGAAGGAGTCATAGGGTTTGAGTCATCAGTGGGCGGACCAGCTCCATATATACAGTGGTCAACCATAACTATATACAATGGAGGAAACATCTCACCACAACGAGTATTAATGATAATTTAATGAAGGGTCTAGGTTGAGAAGGAAATGCTTGTAGGAATGAATGTAGTGGGATGGGAGGAGATTCAAAAGGAACTTAAATGCAATGACAAGCACAAACGCTGCAGAATCTTGAGCAAACAAAGAGAAGCTGGAAGAATGCAGGGGGTCTGACAGCATCCATAGGTAGAAATAGTTTAATCAATGTTTCAGGTCTGGACCATTTGAGCCTTGATAAAGGATTCAACCCATAACATTGGCTGACTCTTTCTACCCTTGGATACTGCCTGACCTGCTGAATTTCTCCACCAGCTCATTAACTGCATTGAGAGACCAGTTTAGTTGAATGCCTGTGTGTTATAAATTGCATGCTGTTCTATTTTATGCTTTGGCCTGGACCACAGCTCTAACTTGCGCAGAACAAAGACTCTTTTTCACAAACCAGGCCATGTCTCCAGAGAACTGAAAGCCACGACTGACATTGTGCACCCCAGAACTAGTAATTAGCCTGTTACCATAGATTCGCACTCTGAATTTCTCAAAGACGGGGTTAGCGCATTCTGGGATTATGAATAAGTGTGAACTGAGCAACAGCGAGAGAAAGAGGGAAAAACAGTACTGCAGGAATCAGTTGGGCATTAAACAAGTTGGAGTTCAGTTAGTGCAGGTCAAACTTACACAGAAAGCATGCAGCTTTCAAAAGCTGTTGAAGACACATATAGGCCAATCCATGTAAGGGCAAGAGGGTTCCAACCCTCAAGGATATCGATGAACCTGGTAGTTGTTACAACAACCTCGTTATCCCCTGGTCATTATTACCTTTATTTTACAGATCTGATTAATTCCCAAGTGTGACGGTGGGATTGGAACTTATAACTCAACATTTCAGTGATGTTCATTGATCGATACAGCACAGACCCAAAATAGTCTCATGCCCTTTCAAATCTGTACCAGACAACCAGTACTCATTCTTATCAACTAATCCTGCTCCCCCCCCACCCCCCACCCCCCCCCCCCCAGATTTTACCACTTATTAGGGTAAGATTTAGGGCTCAATCAGGGGAAAATTACAGCGGACAATACCGGGCCAGGCTGCACATTCTTGGGCTGTGGGAGGAGAAAAGAGTACTCAGAGGAAAGCCCATACATCCGCAAGGAGGATGTGCAAACTCTACAGCATAAGTCAGGATCAAGCCCAGGGTACAAGAGATCTGAGGAAGCACCTCCATCGGCTATGCTACTGTGCCACCTTGAAGTCTAGACTTCCAGATGACCTTTTTGGCACTTTTCCCACCAGTATTTTTGCTGCTTAGTACACCAAAATGGACTTCCTTTCATTGCCAAACTGAATACCCCATTGGAATACAAACCTGAAGGCTGAGTACAATGTCAACGGATGGATACTTAATAGTGTGGAAGAACATAGTGACCTTGGGGTCCAAATCCATACATCTCTCAACGTTGTCACATAGGACGATAGGATAGTTAAGAGGGTCCATGGGATGCTGGGTTTCATTAGTTGGGGGATTGAGTTCAAGAGTTAAGAGGACATGTTGCAACTCTAGAAATCTCTACTGAGACCACACTTAGAGTATTGTGTTCAGTTCTGGTCACCTCATTAGAGGAAGGATGTGGAAGCTATGAGGGGTTGCAGAGGAGATTTACCAGGATGATACCTGGATTGGAAAATAAGTCTTTTGAGGCAAGCTTGGCAGAGCTGGGACTTTTCTCTTTGGAGTGCAGAAGGATGAGAGGAGAAAAAATAGAGTTCGATATGATTCTGAGAGGCCTAGATAAGGTAGACAGCCAGTGCCTTTTCCCAGAAGTGGAGGTAGCAAACTTCAGAGGACATCTGTACAAGTGAAGAGACGAAAGTTTTGGAGAGACTTTAGGGGTATAGTTGTGGGTGCCCACAATGCCTTGCCAGGGGTGGTGGTGACTATTAGGCACATGAAAGAAAGAAAAATAGAGGGTTACAAGGTAGGAAGGGTTTAGTTTTTAAAACATTTTGGTAGGAATATATGGGTCAGCCTAACACTGAGGGTTGAAGGGCCTGTACAGTGCTGTAGAGTTCTATGATTTAATACCTCCTTTCCTCATAGTCAGTGCTACCACCTTCTCCAAGTATCCAACGTTCTCCCATTTGTGAATCTCCTGCCCCATTGTGAAGAAACAGCCATATATTTGGTTGTGCTGGGTAATTTTATGAATGAACAAGTTTGGCATGTTCTTTATGTAGTTAGCCATCTCTGTTTATCCCAAAGTTAGGTCTTCTTTTAATTAAAGGAATAGAAAATGAACACAAAAATTGGAGATGCTGAAATCTTGAAGAAATATTGAAAAGCTAAAGGGACTCAGCAGGTCAAGCAACATTCCTGGATAGAAATGGCGAGTTAACGTTTCAGGTCGAAGGATCCCGAATCGAAACAATGACTAAACTTTGTTATCCGCAGATGCTGCCTGACCCATTGAGTGCCTCCAGCCTCTCTTTGTTTACTTATGTACCTAGATCTGGATTTCTCCCAGGTTTTGTGAAGTTTCCGGGTGTAGCTCAGGCTAAATTTGAGAGACCAGTGCTGAGGATTGTGTCTTTTTAGATGGAGCTTGTTTCCACACACTTTCCCACTGGACCTAAAAACTTTCACCTTGATGGAGCTAGGGCTTTTCTCTTTGGAGTGAAGAATGATGAGAGGTGACTTAATAGAGGTTATTAGAGGCATTGATAAGGTAGACAGCCAGTACCATTTTCCCAAGGCGGGAATAGCAAACACCAGAGCACATCTACACAAGGTGAGGGGAGGAAGTTTAAGGGAGACATCGGGGTGATGGAGGCTGATGTAATAGGGACATTTAAAAGACTCTTAGATGCAAGAAAAAATGGAGGGTTTTAGGTGTGAGGTCGGGAAGGTTGAGTTTGTTGAGTAGGTTTATATAGGTCGGCACAACATTGTAGGTCAAACTTGTGTTGCCATGTTCCAGTTCTGTGCTCTTGGAAACTGGCCCTACCCACCAAACTCTCTGCTCCCAGGGTAAATAATGGTGAGTTTTTGCTCATTGTGTCTGTTTGAAATTATTCAAGAAGGTTCTTAACGTAAAGCTGTTTTAAAACTGTATGGAAAGCAATAGCCATGTTTTAAAAGTAGTGAATAGAAGATTTTTTTCAGAAGTTGCTTGAGGAGTTAACTGTTAAGCCTCAACTCAAATGTTGTGTCAGAGCTCTAAAGGTGTTAAACGGGAAAGTTTGCAAACGTTAGAATTGCAGTTCAATGCACAAGAACACTGGAGAAATGCAGCAGGTCACGCAGTATCTATAGGAAGCAAAGGTTTTCCAACGTTTGAGCCCTTCATCACAACACCTGAATAAAAAGGTGGGGGGGAGTAGAAGGGAGGAGTAGGCGGGGGGTGGAGGACAGCTGGCAGGGAAAACAGGGGTGGGAGGGTAGCTGAGGTGATGATGGGAGGGTGTAGGGAGAGAAGGGGAGGAGATATGGAGCTGGAGTAAAGGAAACAGGGAAGGGTAGGAAATTGGAGAAGTCCATGTTGATGCCTTCTGGTTGAAGAGTGCCCAGATGGAATATGAGGCGCTGTTCCTCCTATTTATGGGTAGCCTCGGTTTGGCAGTGGATGAGGCCCTGGATTGACATGTCGGTGGGGGAATGGTGAGTGGAATTAAAATAGTTGGTCATTGGGAGGTCCCTGTAATTGCAGGAGATAGAGTGGACATCCTCAGCAAAATGATCTCTCAGACTGCATAAAGTCTCTCCGATGGACAGGAGGCCACAATGGGAGCACCTGATGCAGTAGATGACCCATGCTGAAGTGTTGCTTCACTTGGAAGGACTGTTTGGGGCCCTGAATGGGAGTGATAGTAGTTTAGTAGTATGCTTCATAGCCTGCTGAGGTTCTCCAGTGCTTTGTATATCCCAGCTCTTAAAGGTGCTCTCTCATGGCTCCAGTAACTCAGATTCAATCCTAATCTCTTGGGTGCAGTTTGCACATTCTCCTTGTCAACAGTATGAGTTTCTCCAGGGTGCTCTGGTTTTCTCTCAGCTTCCAATGGCCACCGTAAGTTTCCTCCGTTGTGCAGGTGAATGGTGGAATCTGATGGGAATGCCAACAGAATAAAATGGGATGATCACTACAAGTGGGTGAACTAGAATCAGTGCATGGTTGATGATCAGCATGCAACCAATGGGCCGAAAGGTCTGTTTCCATCCTGCATGACTGTGAGGACTGGAAGAAGGTTTGGATCCTGCAGCCTCTGGAACCTCCTCCTCCCTTCCACATCATGGCTGATCTACTACCAGGCCTACTTCATGACCTTCCTCCTATCGTTCTCAGCTCCCAACATCCTATTGTTCTCCACCTAGAATACACTTTAGCATCCACAGGATTGGAGCATTCAAAACAATTCCTCAGTTCTCTGTTGCCGCAGGCTGAATATTCTCCTTCTGTATTACAATTTTTCTATTTTTACCATAAGCATAATTTTCTTTTCATCTCAGTTTGGAATGACCAACTCTTGGAGTTTGTTTTTTTCCTCCGGCTTTCAAGTGGTTTCCTTCTGTCCTTTGCAGTTCCTTAAAATCAGGTCACTTACAGGTATTGAAACATTCTAATTAAAATGCTTAGCTTTTCTAATAAATCATTTCAGGCTGAAACTGTCCTCTGTTTCTACTCCAATATATTAATGAATATCATTTAAAGCAAATATTTTACAAGATTACATTCTAAATTGCCAGCCATTTTGTTGAATAGTGGCAGCGTTTATCTTCAGTCTGAATGTATTTCAAACTGAGGGGAAAAGAAATTCTCCCAAGTGGTGCAATTCTGGGCTTAGTTTGGGTTCAGGTCACATTTTGCAGCCATGCTAAGACACAGTCTAGAAATCAATTGCATAGCACATAAAGTAGGCCATTTGTTTAACTGAGGTATGGCAGGTGCATCTTCTATTTCACACCTACTTACCTTTTCCTGATTCTCTCTCTCCCCATCTCCCTTTCCCTTGCTTCCTCTCTCTCCCTTCCTTCCTTCCTGCTTTTCATTGCATATGCAGTCCCATCTGCTGTGACCTTGCAATGTGATAGCAAGTTCCACACGATCATCAAGATATGCGTGAAGTTTGTTTGGTTTTACTGATAATGGCTGATAATGGTTTCCTTATACTGGACTGGGTCCATTCTTAAGTGGAAAAAACTTCTCTGCGGCCCCCTTCAAGTCAAGTCTAGCCAAGTTTATTGTCATTAGATTGTGCAAGTACAACATGACGAAATAGCGTTCTCTGGTCCTGGGTACAAGTCATGCAGGCATATTGCACATACAGACAAATAATACATATGCAGGACAAATACTTTATCTATAAAAATAAGTAACTATTGCTTTGTACAAATGAGAGTCTCGGATGATTAATGTGAGCAATTGTTTTGGTCATTCAGCATTCTCACTGATGGGGGTCCTTTATGGTTTTGGCTGCTTTCTTGAAGCAGAGCCTCACATAGATGTTGTCAGTGGATGCGAGATCAGAGCTTGAGGTGAATTTGATGTGTTTTCCACTTTCTTCAGCCTCCAGTGGTCCTGGCACTTGAATGATCAAACCAGGCTATGATGCAACCAATCAGTATACTGTATCACTGTGCACCTGTGGAAGAATGACAGACAATTCAGTGATATGCCAAATAACCTCAGATCTCTGAGATAGCATGGTAAGTTTAGTGGTTAGCATGACACTATTACAGCGCCAGCAACTGGGTTTGCTGTCTGTAAGGAGTCTGTATGTTCTCCCCGATTCTGTGAGGGTTTCCTCTGAGTGCTCCAGTTTCCTCCCACCCTTCAAAAGCTACGGGGGATGTAGGTTGAGTGGGGTATTTGGGAGGCACGGTCTTGAGGGCCAGTCTGTAGAAGCCATGATTGTGCCTTCTTCACAGTTGCTTGACATCCTGACTCCAGGAGAAGTCTTCCATGATGTGAACTCCAGGAACATGAAGGAATTTACTCTGTCCCATCATTGCGGTCTGGCACATGCTCCCTCCATCTCCCCATGCTAAAGTCCACAATAAGCTCCTTGATCTTGACACTGAGAGAAAGCTTGTTGTTCTGACACTTCCCAACAGATTCTCCATCTCCATCCTTTATCCTGACTCAACATTTACCCTTATTTGGCCAACAATAGTGGTGCCCTCAGCGAACTTGTAGATTACGCTGGATCCAATTTTGGCAACACAGATATGAGCAAAAGGGGATAGAGCAAGGGACCAAGCAGCCTTGAGGTGTTCTGTCTCGATAGTCAGCAAGGAGGAGGTCATGTTGCCAATCTGCACTCTTTGGGTTCAAGTTGCCGATGAGGTGAGGATCCATTTTCAGAGAGATGAACAACACCAGAAGGTGTTGAGCGCCGAACTGCAGTCAATGAACAACAGCCTGATGTAGGTGTTATTTCATCCTGGTGATCTAACGCAAAGAAGAACAAGCATAATATTCTCATGGTTCCATACAAGCTTAACATTGCTTTCCATTTCTGTTTCTCTAAAAAGCCACTCATAGCCCTCGCCATCTTGTGTGGCCCCTTTTAGAGTATATATTTGTTTTCACTCTAATTTTTACTTGCTGTCCCACTGTGCTTGTTACCTTCCAAGAAGAAAGTAGCCACATTATTCATCCTACCCACATGCATAATCTCACACCTCACTGCATCCACCTACTCTGCAAGACTCTGAGACCTCCAGGGGCTTGCAGCGTGGGTCCTTCACATTATTAGTTATTCCCCCGCAATTTGCAATCAACTACAAATGTTGATATCTTGCATACAAATGATCTCTGAGCCAGCAGCTCTCCCATGGGTATGGGCCCCTATAGGACCCTATCGCCTGCTTTCTGCTTATCATTGAGCATTTTTCTTTCAACTGACACTAATGGCGACAATTTCACTTCATCCACCCGATTGAACCGTTCATGGTTTTAGCAGGTTCATCCTCTTTGTCTTGAGTCAAAAGCCATCATCTCCCTGAGCTTGATGCTTCAAAGTTCTTGCAGCACATAAGCAGGCTCTTTGGTGCATCTGGTCCATACCAAACTATTTATTCTGCCGAATCCCATCAACCGGCACTGCTCCATAGCCCTCCTTACCCCTCCCATCCATGTATCACTCCAAACTTCTCTTGAATGTTTAAATCGAACCAGGATCCACCAGCTCTGCTGGCAGCTGGTTCCACATTCACATCACCCTCTGAGTGACAAAGCTCCCCCTAAGGTTCCCATTAAACATTTCCCCTTTCACCTTTAACCCATGTCCTCTACTTCTTGTCTTACTTAACCTCAGTGGAAAAAGCCTGCTTGCTCTTCTATCTATACCCCTGATGTACCATTAATAATTCACAAAAGGCCGAGTAGGGAAACAATCAGGCTTTTAATAGCTAAAGGCTGGAACACTATCAAGCAACCATCCACCTCCTTGACTGATCAGAGCAAATGGAAAGGGGCAGTCTGAAAGGGGGCTATGGGTAGGATCGGTCTCGGGAGGCTTGTCCAATCGATAGCAACCAATCACGGTGTAACAGTGGTTTACCACAACCCCTCATAATTTTATGTACCTCTATCAAATCTCCCCTCATTCACTAACCCTGCAGGGAATAAAGTCCTAACCTGTTTAATCTTTGCCTATAACTCAGCTCTTCAGGTCTCAGCAACATCCTTGTAAAAAATTTCTCTGCCTCTTGAAATCTTATTGGTGCTTCAATAACAACTTGAAAGAATATAATTTCTAATATCCTTTTGTATAGTATGGACCCAACAAGTAATACAGTAGTTACCAGAGACATTTATGAATTTAACTTCATCATCTTCCTTTTCTATTGAAGCTGACATTCTTTTTTAAATTTTGGCTATCTATCCCTTAGGATGATGACGGATCCTTTCAGTCAGTTTGTGGGGTTTTATCTGAGGATACCCAACTCCTCAGAAAGGAACAGCGTGTGTGTGAATGGATTTTAGGTCAGTAGAGGTTTCACAGATCTTGACCCAGCCTCTTGACATCCCCTCCCAGATCCAGCGGCATGGTGAGGATCAAGATAGCTGGGGGAAGTTCTGTTGCAGTGAATGCCCAGACCAAGCTGCAATGCAAGGGATGCCCTTTCTGGGGTCGCTAGATGGCCACTAACCCTACTAGAGGGTTTGTCCGCACTTTGACAATCTTGTTTTTCATCCTGCAGGGTGTCTAGCCCCCCCCCTCCACACCTGGTGGGGGAACCGGTTTGGTCGCCGACCATGCGACAGGTAGTACTGGGTTATATGGAACCAGTCGCACTTAGACAAGTGACCCGACCATACTCATCTTGTAATCCTACTGGCTGTTCATCCCTCACACCCTGACCTTTATAACGATTGTTGTGTGGCACCTTATCGAAATCCATACGGTGCAGTGTGCTTCCTTCAATAGGCCCAAGATGAATGTGATCTTTTTAGAAATCAATGCTGATATTTTCTTATTAAATTTGGATTGTCAATGTTGTTGCAATCTTGTTGAACACATAATCAGTTTGGATTCAGATTGATAGAGGTATTATTATGTCCCCTGCTTGGGTTCAGATAACTAATAGGTCTTTGCCACAAAGAAATAGAGCATTTTACCTTCCACCTCAGATTGCTTTGAAAGGAATCTCATGCTGCACATCCTAATGTTGAGGCGAGTTCTCAGGTCTATTTATCTCATGATGAAATGTTAGACGGATATTGGCCATGTGTCTGTTAGTGGAAACAAGCAATTGAAGAATGATCAGAGACCCCAGTTCATTTATATTGTGTATGTTAAGTCTACATTCTGCATGTATCACCAGTGGAGAGATAATCACAATCTCACGTAACCAGCTCCACAGAACAAAGGGAAAAACCTTCATCCCCTTCTTCTAGTTTTTCACAATCAGAATTTATTGTCATGACATAGCACAAAATTCATAGTTTTGTGGTAGCATAACAGGTGCAAAATTGGTATAAATTACAGTTAAAAAATAAATTAGTCCAAAAGAAGAGAAAAAGTGAGGTAGTGTCTGAGGTTCATTGTCCGTTCAAATATGTGATGGCGAAGGGAAAGAAGCAGGTTTTGAGCTATTGGATGTTTATCTTCAGATTCATACACCTCCTCCCCAATTGTAGCTGTGACAAGAGGGCATGGCCTGGGTGGTGAGGGTCCTTGAAGATGGAGGCGGCTTTCTTGAAACACCGCCTCTTGTGGATGTGCTTCTGAAGCCGGTGTAGCAGGGGTCTGTTCGGCACCTTAGCACGGCGCTTCTGGTTGAAATCTTTAGTATTCCCTTTCAACCCCAAAGTCAGGCTACCTACTCATCTCCCACTGTTGCTCCTGTGAGCCCCTGGGGGATGGCGGCAGTTTAAAGGTTTGTAGATGTTTTTCTAGTTTATTACAAATGAATAATAATAACACCGCACAATGAAGATTTTACTTCCTGAACATTTTTGAGTGTATTTTATGGATTCTTGGCTACTGGTCATGAAAATTGCCTTCAAATGTTCCGCTCATGTACCTCTTCTACGTTGTCCACTGTCCCTTCCCGCTGATCCTTAGGGGTCTGCGGCTCTCCTTCGTCTTCCACGGTTCCTTCCTGCTGATCTGTAGGGGTCTGAGGCTCTCATGCGTCGTCCACACGTCCGGCCAGTGCGAGGTCCCAGGTGGCCACCGAGTCTTCCCGTCCGTCCCTGATTGCAACGTATGCATAGTGGGGGTTCGCGTGCCTCACTTCCACTGGATCCACCAGAGGGTTCATTTTGTGGGGCCTGCAGTGTTTCTGGAGGAGTGCCAGTCCTGGTGTCATCAACCATCTAGGCAGCACCGTGCCTGTCGCGGCTTTCCTCGAGAAAGAAAACATATGTTTATGAGGTGTCGTGTTAGTGGCGGTACACCACAGTGAGCGTATGGAGTGTAAGGCCTCCGGTAACACATCTCACCACCTTGCCACTGGTAGATCTTTTGCCTTTCAGGTCAGTAGGACAGTTTTCCAGATTGTGTCATTTTTCCTTTCTCCCTGCCCATTACCTCTGGGGTTACAGCTGATGGCGATGCCTCTATCTCTCAGGTATTGCTGGACTTCAGCATTCATAAAGGCGGCACCCCTATCCATGTGTATATAGCTGGGGTACCCACACATGCTGAAAATGGATTGCAGACACTTTATTACCGTAGCTGCGGATACGTCGGGACACGGAATAGCAAAAGGGAAGTGTGAATATTCGTCTATGGCATTAATGAAATAGACGTTCCTGTCGTAGGAAGGGAGCGGGCCTTTAAAGTCGAGGCTGAGGTGCTCAAAAGGTCTAGTAGTTTTTATCAGCGTGGCTTTATCCGGTTGGTGAAACTGCGGTTTGCACTCTACACAAATGGGGCAGCCCCTGCTTACTGTCCATACCTCCTCTACCAAGAATGGAAGATTTTGGGTCCTTATGAAGTGGAACAGTCTAGTGACTCCTGGGTGGCCCAGCTCATTGTGCAAGCTCTGCAGCTGGGATATGTGGTTGAGGGCTGCACAGGTGCCCCTGGACAGTGCATCTGGGGGCTTGTTGAGCCTCCCTGGACAGTATAGAATGTCATAACTATACATAGACAGTTCTATCCTCCAGCACAGGATTTTATCATTTTTTAATCTTCCCCCTGTCTGGTTATCAAACATAAAAGCCACAGATCGTTAGTCCATGATGAGGGTGAAGCCAGATTCAAGCCAAATAATGTCTCCAGTGCCTTACCGCTTTCACAATGGCTTGAGCCTCCTTCTCCACCGCCAAGTGTCTTACCTCGGACCCCTGTAGGGTCCGTGAGAAAATGGCTACTGGTCGCCCTTCCTGGTTCAGAGTGACAGCCAACGCTACATCTGAGGCATCGGTCTCTACCTGAAAAGGGATTGTCTCATCTTTGGATCGCAGGGCTGCTTTTGCAATCAGATCCCTAATCTCCATGAAGGCTTTGATAGCTGGTGGGCTGAAAGGAAAAGCCGAGGCTTTTATGAGTGGGCGAGCCCTGTCGGCGTAGTTGGGGACCCACTGTGTGTAATATGCGAAAAGTCCCAAACATCTCTTTAAGGTTTTCTGCGAGTGTAGAAGCGGGCGCATGCGGGCAGGGTCCGGGCTGATTTCCCTGTTCTGCACCACATAGCCCAGGATGGCCAGTTTCCTCGTGCTGAAGACGCATTTATCGTTATTATACATTAGATTGCGTTCCTCTGCTGCCTGAAAAAAACATTGGAGGTTAGTGTCATGGTCAGCTTGCGAGTGGCCGCAAAGCGTAACATTGTCCAGGTATTGTCCAGGTACTCGTCTACTATGTGATCCATCTCCCGCTGGATCAGGGATACCCTGTTGGTGATGCCGAAGGGGAGGCGGAGGAACTGATACAGCCTGCCGTCTGCCTCGAACGCCGTGTATATGCAGTCGCTCTCTCGAATGGGCAACTGGTGGTACGCTGTCTTGAGGTCTATAGTAGAGAACACTTTATACTGAGCAATGCTGTTTACCATGTCCACAATATGTGGTAGTAGGTAGGCATCCAGCTGTGTAAATTTGTTGATCGTCAGACTGTAATCCACCACCACGCGCCGCTTCTCCCCTGACTTCACTACACCGAGCGACACGTGCTCTCCAAGGGCTGGAGCTCTTTTCTATAATGCCCTCCTGCAGGACTTCTATTCTAATGAACTCTGTCCCTCGGGGTGTACCTTCTGCTCTTGGTGGCTACTGGGGTGCAGTTGGGAGTGAGGTGCGTGAAGAGTGGGGGGGGAGGTTCTATATTCAGGGCTGTCAGGTTACAGTGTCATCTATTCTTAAGGAGCAGAGGGGGAAGCGGCCCATTATGTATTATCTTCAATTGGCACTGGAAGTGCAGCCCCAGTAGGACAGGAGCACAGAGGCATGGGAGAACTAGCACCTTAAATTCTTCAAACTCTGTGCCCTGTATTTCCAGTGTGACCTTGCAGAAATGTTTTACTTTAGCTATGTGTCTGCTGGACGCTAATAAAATCTGGTGGTCACTCGGGTACGTGTTTGGAGCAAGGCGGTCTACTAACCCCTGGTCTATGAAACTTTCCGTACTCCCGCTATCCATCAAGCAATTTACTGTCGACCCGTTAACTTTAATACTAACAGTATCATCCGATAAATTGTGTGGACTTGCCTGATTCAAACGCAGAGGGGCCAGCATGGCACATCCTCCGTTCTGGTAGTACTCGGCATCCTGGTCATAGTGGCACTCTGTATCGTAGTCATCCCCTGATAGTGATGTCCTCGGTTCAGCATCCTTTGCCCAAGATGGCCGACAGCACATGGCACTCTGCTTCTGCTGGCCTGAGGAGGAAGTAGAGGAGATGCTAATGCTACTGTTGGCTCAGCTAGGGGATCGCCCATACTCACTTATCCAAGACACTAAATCGTACCAAGAGGCGATGAGCACCCTACAGAGACATTATAATAGAGGGCACAGTGAGCTACACTCTAGGCACCGGCTTACGACCAGGTCGCAGCAAGCAGGGGAGTCTGTTAGAGATTTTATCCTGGCACTGAAAGACTTAGCAAGGACCTGTACTTTTAAAGCAGTATCAGCCCAAGAGTATGCGAATGACCTTGTAAGGGACAGGAGCTTTCCCGCCTCTCATTTGCATGAAAAAGGGCTTTGGCGGGAGCCTTGAGGCTTCTACAGACTTTCGCATAATGTCCTCTCTTTCCACACTTTGAACAATCCTTTTCCCTAGCCGGGCAATGAGCTCTGGGATGCTTCAGCTGCCCGCAGAAAGGGCACTTGGAGCGCTTCAATGAGGCTGTAGCTCCTAAATGCTGCCCTTGATCACTCGTATTCCTCTTCCTGTGAGGGGCTAACGAGTCTAGCAGTGAGTACTCTTCTAGTTCTCTCCTAGAGTCCTCCTCAGCCTCTGCAATAGACTCTGCCTCTTCCAGTTTAACCATCCCCTTTTCCAGCAGCCTTTGTCTGATTTCTGCAGATCTGACGCCAGCCACGATCCTGTCCCTTACAAGGTCATCCGCATACTCTTGGGCTGATACTGCTTTAAAAGTACATTCCCTTGCTAAGTCTTTCAGTGCGAGTATAAAATCTCAACAGACTCCCCTGCTTGCTGCGACCTGGTCGTAAGCCGGTGCCTAGAGTGTAGCTCACTGTGCCCTCTATTATAATGTCTCTGTAGCGTGCTCATCACCTCTTGGTACGATTTAGCATCTTGTATAAGTGAGTACGGGCAATCCCCTAGCTGAGCCAATAGTAGCATTAGCATCTCCTCTTCTGACATTCCTTCAACCCCCGCGTAATTTAAAAAACATCACTGCCATCGGCCGAAGTGCGAGCTTGCCCCAGGGGTTCTGGGGTTCAGGTCCAGCCTGTCAGGCCTCAGCACTTGGCTAAATCTAAGCCTCTGATTCGCTGGCTGGGGAGGCGTGTACCGAGCACAGCCTTGTCTTAAATGTTTTCATTACTTCTTTCATATAGCTGCAAAAAAAATGCAAAATGATTGCAATACAGTTCGAACCGAGAGTAAATCATGATTTACACATACACGATGGTGACAGGTCCTTCCGGCCTGCAAGCCCAGTTAACCTACTTTTTGATGGGTGGGATGATTCCAGAGCACCTGTAGGAAACCCACATAGACACGGGGAGAAAGCACGAGCTCTTACAGACAGCACTGGATTTGAACCCAGGTCGCCAGAGCTGTAATAGCATCGCGCTAACCACTATGTTAACGGTGCTCTGAGGTCACACTTAATAGAATAGGGGAAGAGCAATAGGGGCAGCAAAGAGTTGGGCATGATATCAAGTGGCAATAATTCCACAGGACCATAAGAGTGGCAGAGAGGATCACTGGAGTCTCCTTCCTTCCCATCGACACAATCTACTGGGATCATTGTCTGAAGGGATGCGCAAAATCGTTGAGGACTCCTTCCACCCCGCACACAGCATCTTTAAGCTACTTCCATCAGGAAAGAGATAGTCCCTGAACCTGGACCCACAACACCTCCTCCTTAGTCAGGAAGTCACAGCAGCACCTGAACTTCCTAAGAGGGTTGAGGAGGGCGAGGGTACCAGCCCCCATCTTCACGATAGTTCACAGGAGCATAATTGAGAGAGTCCTGTCTGGTTCCATCATTGGATGGTACGATAGCTGCAAAGCATCACACCACAAGTCAAATCAATGGCAGAGAGTATCAATGGAGATCCCTCCCCTGATCTACTGAGATGGTTGCCTGAAGAGGGTGCAGAAAATCACTGAGGACCCCTCCTGTACCTCATTCCTGACAGCTCCTCCCGTTGGGAAAGAGATACAGGAGGATCAGAGCCAGCACCACCAGGTTGAGAAACAGCTTCTTCCCACAGGCAGTGAGAGGGCAGAACGACTAAAAGAACTGCTCTCACTCACCATCCGAGACTCTCGTATTTATGAAACGACACTTATTTATTTATTTGTATGTATAAATACTTGTCCTGCATGTCTATTGTTATCTGTATGTGTGTTACGGCTGGTTGTGTGTCTGCATGTTTTGCACCGAGGACCTTAGAATAGTATTTTGTTGGATTGTACTTGTGCAATCAGATGATAATAAACTTGACAGTCCAAAGGTCAGGGACAAAACCAGCATCCCTCATCATGGACAATGAATTGGCAGTGTCAACACAGAGTTCATAAGGGGCAGGAATACAGGTGTGGGATCACCTTCTGCAAAACCGCTGCAGAGCTGCTGAGGGAAACACAATGCTGCCAAGGTTTTTCTGGATGCGGCTGGGACCGTGTGCAACGTCAGACAATTTTTAGCCCTGCGATCTACCATACAGGTGAATTATTCAAAAAGGTCAAATATTTTAGCACCTGCAGTACAAAGTGACAGTGGCAAAGAGAAAAGGCATAGTGATTCTGCAGCCCTGAAGACTGTCCCAGACAACAGAGCCAATTCTTCACACCTGTTTGCACCTCTGAGTCATGCTTTACATGACCTGAAAAGTATTTTATTCTCCTTTGCTATGTCATTACCATTGCAGCAAGATGCAGGTCACTGACTGCTTTCTGACAACATCATCTTGTCTTCATTTAAGGCCAAGCTTCAATGCCACTTTTGTTCACAGGAACATGCCCAAGTGAAGAAGTACTTCAACAGAGGTCTTCCTAATGTGGATGGAATTGGCTTAACTTCCAATTGCAGAAGGCGAGCCCAGTTATAAACATAGCTAAGAACTTCGGTCATTCGTGATATACGTACCCTGTTTTATTATGCCTGGCCCAAGCCATGATGTTGAGATTAAATCAGATGCAACAAGAAGGAATCATATGGCGGGTGCTTGTAGAATTAGAGAAAATGTATGGCAAAAAAGGCCCCATGGGCCCTCCCCGTCTGTGCCTATCTATGCAAATCCTTTTGGCCTGGTTTAGTCCTATAACTCTCTACTGTTTTCCTATCAAGTACCTGTCCAAATGCCTCCTTAAACATTATAATAGCTTCTCGTTCCACAACCTCCTCTGACAGCTCCTTCTAAACATTCACCATCTTCAATGCAAAAAACTTACCTCTCACATCTCCAATAAATTTCTCCTTTCTCACCCAAAACCTGTGCCCTTTAGTTCAAAACTCCCCTACTCTGGGAAAAATATTCTGATAATTCTGATGTGTGAGCCTAAATAGGCTACCTGTCGACCTCCTACATCCCACTGAGAATAAATCCAGTCTATCCAATCTAAAGCCTGATTACTAAAGCCTTCCTTTTTAGACAACCAGCCTGGCGAATCTCTTCAGCACTCTCTATATTGCTGCCCCCACCTTTGTGTAATGTGGCCTCCAGAGCGGCACACAATATTCCAAGTGCAGTCCGACTAATGTGGTGCCCCACCCCCGGAGTGACTAGCCCCCTGACTTGAAGGCTCTGACCACAAGGAGGCCCCATTGCTGTGGCCTATCATTGAGGCCTGACTACAAGAGAATCCAGCTCCCGGAAACTTTGCTCCTTAATCACAAGTATGAAATCAGGTACCTGCAGTTTAAAGGGCAGTTTATTTTCCCACCATTATCAGACTCCTGAATGAATCCCAAAATAGTAAAATTATGCTGCCTTTATGCTCTGTAACTCTACACTTTTTCACTTTTTGTACTATATATGAGTTGTCCACTAGTCTGCTTGCAAAACAACCTTGTACATGTGACAATAAACTTGAACATCTAATTTTAAAAAAATAGACATAGCAGGGTAACATGCCCTACCGTCCCATGAGCCCGTGCCACTCAAATACCTTAATTAATCTAAAACCCTGGTACACTATTTGAAACATGGACAAATCCATGCTAACATCTCCTGATCATTCAGTTTTTCCAAGTGAAGTGCCCTGTGCCTTGCTGTATTATACCGTTGACAAAATGAAACTGCTGTTCATCGTGAAAAATCCAGTGCAAGCTCAGGTTAGGTGGGGTATGTGTTTATATTTGTGGTGTGAACAGTGGCTGCACCATTTCATCGGATGCAAGGATCGACAACGAGATAGACAACAGACTCACCAAGGCAAATAGCGCCTTTGGAAGACTACACAAGAGTCTGGATAAACAACCACCTGAAGAAACACACAAAGATCAGTGTGTACAGAGCCGTTGTCATACCCACGCTCCTGTTTGGCTCCGAATCATGGGTCCTCTACCGGCATCACCTACGGCTCCTTAGAATGCTTCCATCAGCGCTGTCTCTGCTCCATCCTCAACGTTCATTGGAGTGACTTCATCACCAACATTGAAGTACTCGAGCTGGCAGAGTCTGCAAGCATTGAATCCACGCTGCTGAAGACCCAACTGCACTAGGTGGGTCACGTCTCCAGAATGGAGGACCATCGCCTTCCCAAGATCGTGTTCTATGGCGAGCTCTCCACTGGCCACCGAGACAGAGGTGCACCAAAGAAGAGGTACAAGGACTGCTTAAAGAAATCTCTTGGTGCCTGCCCCATCGACCACCTCCAGTGGGCTGATCTCACCTCCAACCGTGCATCTTGGCGCCTCACAGTTCGGTGGGCAGCAACCTCCTTTGAAGAAGACCGCAGAGCCCACCTCACTGACAAAAGACAAAGGAGGAAAAACCCAACACCCATCCCCAACCCACCAATCTTCCCTTGCAACCGCTGCAACCGTGTCTGCCTGTCCCGCATCGGACTTGTCAGTCACCAACGAGCCTGCAGCTGATGTGGACATTACCCCTCCATAAATCTTCGTCCGCGAAGCTAAGCCAAAGAGGAAGAAACAGTGGCAGTCACATAAAATGGGGTTCGTCATAAGAACATAGAAAAAGCAGCAGCATTGGGTGATGTGGTAGACTTTCACCCATGGAGCTCAGGAAAGAAAGGTTGACTCTCTTCCCTGAGGGACATTCATAAGACAATTTGGGCATCCTAACTGTCCTTCAGCTGTGGATGTACAGTACAACTCCAATTATCCAAAATCCACAGTTATATGAGATTTTTTGGATCTGGTCTGTTCGGCACTGAAAATGTTTTTGGATAATTGAGGAATTCAGAAACAACAGAAATCCTTATTTATCCGAAAAGTTTGAACCCAAAACGACATAATTTCACTGCTGGAAAATTTCGGATATCTGAGGATAGCTGAAACAATCAAAAATCCTCAGTTATTCAAATGTTTTTCACACCGGAACTGATGTCAAAATTGAAAAAAACTTCAAATAGAATTTTGAGTTTTTGGTGTTGGATTTATCATATTTTGTTCAGGTTGTTTTTTTGATGAGAATTAAACATTATTTCATGCTTAAAATGCCTTCCCTTGTGGTTTGTTGTTGTTTAAAC
The DNA here is from genome assembly GCF_036971445.1 of Narcine bancroftii. Classification (NCBI taxonomy): domain Eukaryota; kingdom Metazoa; phylum Chordata; class Chondrichthyes; order Torpediniformes; family Narcinidae; genus Narcine; species Narcine bancroftii. The sequence continues at coordinate 474,496,038 of NC_091469.1, read as the reverse complement.
ACGGTTAAAAGTGATTTGTTATTGCTACTGGGGTGTTTTTTAAAAAATGACCAGTTATCCAGAAAAAAACTGTTTATCCAGAAATAGGCCCAGTCCTGACCGTTTCACATAATTATTTTGGTATTGGTCCACACACTGCCCTTATGTTCTCATTAGGTATCTGAATAGTCATGGAATCAAAGGTTATGGGCAATGGGGCTGAGTGGGAGAATGTATCAGTTCATGATGGAATAGCAGAGCGATCTCAATGGGCTGAATAGCCTGCTTTTGCTCCTATAGCACATATAACATAACATAACATAACAATTACAGCACGGAAACAGGCTATTAGGCCCTTCTAGTCCGCACCGATCCAAACACCCCTTTCTAGTCCCACCTCCCTGCACAATGCCCATAACCCTCCATCTTCATCTCACCCATATACCTGTCCAACCTTTTCTTAAATAATACAGTTGACTCTGCCGCCACTATTTCTCCCGGAAGCTCATTCCACACGGCTACCACTCTCTGAGTAAAGAAGTTCCCCCTCATGTTACCTCTAAACCTCTTCCCCTTATAATTCTTAACTCATGTCCGCTTGTTTTAATCTTTCCTCCTCTTAACGGAAATAGTCTATCCATATCCACTCTGTCTATCCCTTTCATAATCTTAAATACTTCTATCAAATCCCCTCTCAACCTTCTACGCTCCAAAGAATAAAGACCTAATCTGTCCAATCTCTCCCTAGACTCTAGATGCTTAAACCCAGGTAACATTCTGGTAAACCTTCTCTGCACTCTCTCCACTCTGTTTATATCCTTCCTATAATTAGGCGACCAGAACTGCACACAGAACTCCAAATTAGGCCGCACCAACGTCTTATACAATCTCAACATCACCTCCCAACTCCTATATTCCATGCAATGATTGATAAAGGCCAGCATACTAAAAACCTTCTTCACCACCCTATTCACGTGAGTTTCTACCTTCAGGGAATGATGTACCGTTACTCCTAAATCTTTCTGCTCTTCTGTATTCATCAATGCTCTCCCATTTACCACGTATGTCCTATTCTGATTCTTCTTACCAAAATGAAGCACCTCACACTTATCAGCATTAAATTCCATCTGCCATTTTTCAGCCCACTTTTCTAAGCAGCCCAAATCCCTCTGCAATCCTTGAAAACCTTCTTCATTATCCACTATTCCACCTATCTTAGTATCGTCTGCATATTTACTAATCCAATTCACCACCCCATCATCTAGATCATTAATGTAAATAACGAACAACAATGGGCCCAATACAGATCCTTGAGGCACACCACTGGTCACCGGCCTCCAACCTGACAGACAATTATCCACTACCACTCTCTGGCCTCTCCCTTTCAGCCAATGTTCAACCCATTTGACTATCTCAAAATTTATACCTAAAGACTGCACCTTCCTAACTATCCTTCCATGTGGTACCTTATCGAAGGCCTTACTGAAGTCCATATAGACAACATCCACTGCGCTACCCTCATCCACATTCCTAGTCACCTCTTCAAAAAATTCAATCAGATTGGTCAAACATGACCTTCCTCCCACAAATCCATGTTGATTGCTCCTGATCAGACCCTGTCTATCCAGATGTTTATAAGTACTATCTCTAAGAATTTTCTCCATTAATTTACCTACCACAGATGTCAAACTTACAGGCCGATAGTTGCCAGGCTTCCTCCTTGAACGCTTTTTAAATAACGGAACCACATGCGCAATGCGCCAATCCTCCGGCACTATCCCCATATCTAATGACATTTGGAAAATTACCGCCAGAGCCTCTGCTATTTCCTCCTTCACTTCTCTCAATGTCCTGGGGAAGATCCCGTCTGGTCCCGGAGACTTATCCACCTTTATATTCTTCAAAAGCCCTAAAACTACATCTTTTGTAATCTCTATATTCCCCATATTTACCCAATTTGCTTTTTTTATCTCACATCTCCCAATATCCTTCTCCTTAGTGAATACCGAAGAAAAGAAACTGTTCAATATCTCCCCCATTTCTCTAGGCTCCACACACAGTTTTCCGCTCTGATTTTCTAAGGGACCAATTTTGTCTCTAGCTTTCCTCTTACCATTAACATATTTGTAGAACTCTTTTAGATTAGTTTTCACCCTGCTTGCCATAGTTTCCTCGTACCTTCTTTTAGCTTTCCTAATTCCTCTCTTATGATTCCTCTTACATTCAATGTATCTTTCAAACAACTCCTTAACTCCATGCTTCTTATATCTAATGTACGCCTCCCTTTTTCTTTGAACCAAGTTTCCAATATTTCTTGAAAACCACGGCTCTCTCAAACCTTTTGCCCCTCCTTTTAACCTAACAGGAACATAAAGCTTTTGCACTCTCAAAATCTGATCTTTAAAAGACTTCCATCTCTCTACTACATCCTGCCCATAAAACAAATTGTCCCAATGCACACCCTGCAAGTCCTTTCGCATCTCCTCAAATCTAGCTTTTCCCCAATCAAAAACCTCAACCCTTGGCCCTGACTTCTCTCTTTCCATAATGACATTGAAGCTGATGGCATTATGATCACTGGACCCGAAGTGCTCGCCAACACTAACCTCCGTCACTTGACCCATCCCATTTGCCAACAGTAGATCTAACACTGTTCCTTCTCTGGTCGGCACCTCTACATATCGTTGTAAAAAACTATCTTGCACACATTTCACAAACTCTAACCCATCCAGTCCTTTCACAGAATGTGTTTCCCAATCTATATGTGGAAAATTAAAATCTCCCATAATTACAACCCTGTGCTTATCACAAATATCTACTATCTCCCTACAGATTTGCTCCTCTAGGTCTCGGTCCCCTCCGGGTGGTCTATAATACACACCTACAAGTGTAACCTCTCCTTTCCTACTCCTCAGTTCCACCCAAATAGCCTCCGTGGATGTGCCCTCTAATCTATCCTTCCTAGGCACCGCTGTAATATTTTCCCTGACAAGCAATGCAACCCCACCTCCTCTTGCCCCTCCGACTCTATCTTATGGTCCTATAAAGTTTCACTCTATGAGTCAGTGAAAAGTTGGTCTTACCGCCTTTACATTGTGAGGCAAGCATTGTAAATGTGGGCACCAGCTTCACCATTCAACAAGACCATGGCTGATCTGATCTTGGCCACGTCTCCTCTTTCCTTTAACTTTGATTCCCCTGCGAACCAAACATCAGTCTGTCTTGACTTTGAAGGTAGAAACAGAGAGCATATTTCCTCTGGTGAGGTCTAGACCAAGAGACAATTAACTCAGGTGAAGCAAACAATGAGTTGCTGGAGGAACTCCGTGGTCAGCCAGCATCCGTGGGTAGAAATGGTCAGTCCACATTGGGGTTGTATGGGGTAAGTCCCAGCCTGAAACATTGACTGGCTATTCCTACCCTTGGATACTGCTTGCCCTGCTTTGTTCATTGCTTGCTGAAGATCCCAGATCTTCTTGTCTCCTCTATTGCCTTAGGCTGAGTGGTCACTTGTTTAAAATGGAGGACAGAAGGAGTGAACCTTCAGAGTTCTCTCCTTCGGAGAGCAGCAGGGTAACTGAAAGAGGCTGCAGCTCCCCAAAGCCGAGAACTCAGCGACTCCACAGCCTCCTGAAGAAGAGAACTTCCTGAAAGTTCACACCTTCCTCAGAACAAAAAAAAAACCCAATCTGCTGGCGGAACTCAGTGGGCTGAACAGTGGGAAGAGAAGACAAGGAAAATTAACGTTTAGGGTCAGAACCCTTCTTTCTTGACCTCCGAAATGGATCGAAGGTCAATCCACAGGACCATAAAGAGGCTCACTGGAGTTTTCCTCCCTTTCCCCCCCCCCCCCCATCGACATGATCTACCAGGATCATTGTCTGAAGAGGGTGCACAATGTCATTGAAGACCCCTTAAGCCTTGCACACAGCATCTTTCAGCTGCTCTCGTCGGGGAAGAGATACAGGAGGATCAGAGCCAGCACCACCAAGCTGAGGTATAGCCTCTTCCCACGGGCAGTGAGAATCCTGAACGACCAAAGGAACTGCTCATAACAATCCGAGACCCTCATATGTACCAAGCAATTTTAATTTATGTATTTATTTGTATAGATGAAATACCTGTCCTGCATATGTATTGTTTTTTCTGGATGAGTGTAATGTCTGGTCCATGTCTATGTGTTTTGCACTGAGGACTGGAGAACACTGTTTTGTTGGGTTGTGCTTGTACCATCAGATGAGAATCAACTTACCTTCCTATCCCACTGATGCTGCTCGACCTGTTTATTTCCTGACATTACAGAAGCTTCAGTCTGCAGGGTACCCATCTAAACAAGCTGCCTTTCTCACTTTTAAATAGGTAATCACTTAGCCTGAACCAATGTTCCCTAACTCTGGTTTCCCCATGAGAGGAAACTGCATTTTCCATCAGAATCTTAAAAAGAGATCACTTTGTACTTGGTGTGAAACATGAAAGTCTGCAGATGCTGTGATTGTAGTAAAAACACCGAAATGCTGGAGGAACTTAGCAGGTCTCACAGTGTCCATAGGCAGTAAAGATATATTATCGACGTTTCAGGGCTGAACCCTTCCTAGAGGTATGAACAAAAATCAAACAGGTATTAAAAGTCTGGCGAACCGGGAAGAATGGAGGGGGGAGGAGTACAGACTTAGAGACAAAAAAGTAAAACACAGGATTAGAAACTCAGCAGGTCAGACAGTTTTTTTATGTAGCAAAGGTAAAGATACATCACCAACGTTTCGGGCCTGAGCCCTTCATCAAGGTGTGGGGGAATGTGAGAGGTGTCTGAACAAAAGGGGGAGGGGGTGCTGAGGATGGGAGATGATGGGTGGAGGTGGGGAGGGGGAAATCATAGGAAGTGGGGGAAGGAGCCTAGGCACGATAGAGAGAGAAAGGAAGAAGGAACTGTAATAACAAAATGCCTCTATGAGATCTCCTCTCATTCTCCAATACTCCAATGAATACAACCCAAGAGCTGCCCAAAGCTCCTTGTACGTTAGCCCTTGAATTCCGGGAATCATCCTAGTAAATCTCCTCTGCACCCTCTCCAACAACATTACATCCTTTCTAAGATGGGGGGGGGGGGGATTAGTGGAATGCAGTGAACTCTTTGTTCATGCCCTGGGGTTGGAGAGTGCGCAGATGAAAAATTAGGTGTTGTTAATTGGATATGATAAGTGGACAGTGAGAATTCATTGGTGATGGGGGGGGGGGTTGCTTTTGGCTCTGTGAAAGGGGGAAAAAGAGAAGAGAGAAAGAGCGAGACAGAGGAAAGGAGCATAGGGAAAGAGGAGTAGATCTCTTCTGTCCTCTTATCGTATCCAATTAAGCACACTTTGTCTGTTGGTCCGCACTTCTCCCTCTGTCATTCATCCCTTTTCACCAGTCTTTTAACACAGTTGCCTGTCTGTTTTTTTTAAAATTTCATACCTTGAGAAAAGACTCACACCTGAAACGTTGGTCGTGCATCTTTACCTCCCGTGGATGGTGGGAGACCCGTTGAGTTCCTCCGGCATTTCTGTCACTTTGTGCTGCCACTGCATGACTCACTTCACCACCAAGGCCACTCTGCTGGCCCAGGAGTGAATGTGAATGCCTGTCCCAATTAAATTGCTTGGAGTCAAACAGCAGAAGATCTTTGCACACCAGTTTGAGAATGTACGGATTCCTTGGTGGTGATTTAAGTAAGAATGGAATCAGAGGGCTCTTCACCCAGAGAAGAAGACGTTGCCTGTCCCCAAGAAATGAAGATTGCATCTCCAGCGACACCACCTGACATTGCACCATGGAGATCATCATTGATCTGGTGTCTACGCAGTGAAACAGAAAGTGAACAAGTATTGCTGGAATTAAATGAAATGGAATGAAGTTGCTCAGATGGAGTTCAGACTCTCTTCTCTGAGGGCATTCACTGGACCAGTTGGGTATCACAACTATTCCAGAAGATGTCATTGTAACTTTATGACGTTAGTCCACATTACTGCACTTGTTGAATTTAGACATACAGGCTCTTCCAACCCACGACCCCATGTCATCCCAATTAAACCTAATTGATCGACAACCTCACTATGTTTTGAAGAGTGGGAGGAAACCCACACAAACACCTGATAGACAGCATGGGATTTGAACCCCAATTGGGGCGCTGTGACAGCATTGCGCTAACTGATACACTAACCCGTGCAATGCATCACTTTTTGACACGGTGAAATATCGAGGTCATCGGTTGGGAAGCAAGTATTGTAAGCACAAGGCTTACAAAGAGCAGGATTGGAGTTCAAGAGGATGGTACCAATACAGGAGACTGAGGCATTGTCCATCACTCTATATTATTGCATTAACTACTTCTGAGAATGTCGTCTGTGGTGACCAAAAAATTGCACCCACCTGGATACAGACACCCGACTACACACAGACGCAGACAGACACAATATGCAGGACAGGCAGAAACGGTTGCAGCGGTTGCAAGGGAAGATTGGTGGGTTGGGGTTGGGTGTTGGGTTTTTCCTCCTTTGTCTTTTGTCAGTGAGGTGGGCTGTGCAGTCTTCTTCAAAGGAGGTTGCTGCCCGCCGAACTGTGAAGCGCCAAGATGCACGGTTTGAGGCGATATCAGCCCATTGGCGGTGGTCAATGTGGCAGGCACCAAGAGATTTCTTTAGGCAGTCCTTGTACCTCTTCTTTGGTGCATCTCTGACACGATGGCCAGTGGAGAGCTCGCCATATAACACGATCTTGGGAAGGCGATGGTCCTCCATTCTGGAGACGTGACCTACCCAGCGCAGTTGGATCTTCAACAGCGTGGATTCGATGCTGTTGGCCTCTGCCATCTCGAGTACTTCGATGTTAGGGATGAAGTCGCTCCAATGAATGAATACTTTGTCAACCCCACACTTCAACTCTCAGCAGTCTGTTACGAGCCCAAAGGACCCCAAAACCCAGCAGCAATAGATATTGTTAGGTCTGCTTTGTTCATGAATGAGTGAGACAAACACCAGACTGAGTCGAAATCAGGGTTCTTTGTTCTTTATTACCGGATTGTAACACTTGCAACTAACAATGTTAGTCGGAGAATGCATTCTGCCGTTATCAGCAAAATGGTGATTTTTTATACCCTTGGATACGTGCTTAGAACATCATCATATCATTACTTGTCCAATGACTAAAACTGTTGCTATCCTTTCCCTGCTAGCTTCCTGCCTCTCAATCCATCAATGTCTCTCTTATCTTGTAAGTACAAGGATGCATTCACATCTTGTTACAGCCCTGCACAGGGTAACTCCTTACACATTCCCATCTCATGATGTTTTACCTAACAGGAGTACAAGGACACCTCCCCTTCTTGTTACAGCCCTGCACAGGGTAACTCCTTACACATTCCCATCTCATGATGTTTTACCTTACAATATTCACCACGACAAATGGTTACTTAAACAAAAGTTGTTTTTAATTATGTAATAAATATGAAAACAGAATCAGACTTTAACTTAACTAACTTAACTCCCTTCTAATTCTAAGTGCACGTGTATGTAATGTGTATGTAAACTTAAGAAAGATCTTTGGTTCACAGCCCAATCTCACTTCTCATTCTTCCAAGTTCTCTGGTTGCAGGCAATTCTTATACTGAGCACAGAATTTAATATGTTTAAAGTTCACCAGGCGTTGGTGCTCGAAAGGTAAATGGTTACCACACAGGAAAGTTCTTGTAGGGCTTGCAGAGAGAGATGTGTGGTTCCAGGATTTCCACAACTGAGGTATCACTATTAGGGTTCTCCAGATAATAACCTCTTTCTTTTAGGCTATCACAGAGTTCCTCTGTTCCACTTATTCTAAGAGAAACACTAGACTGCTCATTTTCTCCTCTTCCATGACACACAAGAGTAGGCCATCCTCCACTCTGGAGCTTGTTTCAGTTCCAACAAGCTTCTCCTGGCTGACACTGTTCACTCTCCCTCTCTCTCTGAGACACTGAGACTCTCAAACTCCCTGAAAGCCTGTGTGACTCTCTCTCTCTCTCACACACACAAAAACAAAACACCTGACCTTCTCTTGCAAACAATAGAAGTCAGTCTTCTGGTTCATCTGTTGTTTTTAGGTAAACAAGATCCCATTAGTGTCCTTGCTGTGATCATTCCAAAACTCTGCAAAGAGCAATCAATAGACATCATGTCTCCTGCTTGTCGCTTTAAAGACAATAGTCCATTTATTCCAGTCAATTCAATTAATTAACACCTATTTGTGAAATCTCCATAGGCATTCTTCACAATTTCTGCAGTCACTGTGGATATGAATTCTTCAGTATTTCAAATAAGATCTGTTTTAAAGTGTGTTTATGTATGTAACCTACTCTACTTTTCCCAATTTATCTCCCAAAAATATTTCTATATATTCTGTCACAAGTCCAACATATTCCTTCATCTGTACCAATTTTTATCTGAGGCAAAATGGATCAATAGAACACTACAGCGCAGGAACAGGTCTTTTTATTCTGCCTCGATCCATCGACGTACACCCAGACCATAGCCCTCCATCCCTCTCTCATCTATCTATGTATCCAATGTTTTACTGAAATGTCAAAATTGAGCCTGCATTCACCACTTAAGCTGGCAGCTCGTTCCACACTCCCACCACCCTCTGAGAGAAGAAGTTTCCCCTAATGTGCACCATAAACATTTCAAGTTCCACACTTAACCCATGTCCTCAAGTTCTTGTCCCACCTAACCACAGTGGAAAAAGCTTGCTTGCATTTACTCCATCCACAACCCCCTTAATTTTGTATACCTCTCTTAAATCTCCCCTCATTCTCCGACGCTCCATGGATTAAAACTTTTTTGCTACTTTTCTGCTCCATTCTCCCATTGATCTATGACAAGCCAGTCACAGTCATCTCTGACAACCTCATATGACATTAAAATAGTTACTGGTGTATATTTCTCTTTCATTTCTATACTACAAGACCATAAACCATAAAATATACAATAGGGGCAGAAATAGGCAACTCAGCCCATCCAATCTGCCTCACCATTTAATCATGAGCTGATCTATTTTCCCTCTCATGCCCACTGCCTGGCCTTCTCCCCATAATATTCTCTCCATAATCAAGAACAGCTTGTTGAGAAGCCCAGCAGGGGAACCACAGTTCTGGATTGGGTCATGTGCAATGAACCCGAGGTCGTTAGGGAGTTAAAGGTCATAGAACCTCTCAGAAGCAGTGATCATAACATTGCTGAATTTAATTTAAAATTTGAAAAGAAAAAAATCATCAGATATATCAGTTTTTCTGTGGAATAACGAAAATTACAGTGGTATGAGAAAGGAACTGGCTCAAGTAAACTGGGAAAGCAAACTAATTGGAGGATCAGAGGAGGAATGGAAGATATTTTTGCAAGTAATAAAAGGTATGCAGGATAGATATATTCCAAGAAAAAATAAATTTGTCCAAAGAAAGATGGTACCATTATGGCTGACAAAAGAGGTGAAGGCTAAGATAAAAGCAAAGAAGAGGGAATACAAGGAAGCAAAAATTAGTGGGAAATCAGAGGAGTGGGAATCCTTTCGACACTTACAGAAAAAGGAAAGAGGTGGCTTTGGAAATTGTAGATCCATTGGCGATGATCTTCCAGAAATTGATAGACTCTGGAGAGATTCCAGAGAATTGGAAGGTTGCAAATGTGGTTTTCCTGTTTAAAAAAGGTGGGAGTCAGAAAAAAGGAAACTATAGGCCGATTGGTGGTTGTGAAGATATTAGAGTCGATCCTTAAGGATAAGGTGATGAAACACCTAGAGACAGGATAGGTCCAAGTCAGCATGGGTTTTTAAAGGGTAGATCCTGCCTGACCAACCTATTAGAGTTTTTTGAAGAAATCTCAAGTAGGATAGACAAAGGAGAGGCTGTGGATGTTATCTATTTAGATTTTCAAAAGGCTTTCGATAAGGTGCCGCATATTAGGCTGCTAAAAAAAGATGAAGGCCCATAGAATTACAGGAAAGTTATTAAACTGGATAGAGAAGTGGCAGATAGCCAGGAAGCAAAGGGTTGAAATTAAGGGCTCTCATTCTGGATGGCTGCCTGTAACTAGTGGTGTTCCGCAGGGGTCGGTATTGGGGCCGCTGCTGTTTACAATTTATATTAATGATTTGGATTATGGTATGAATGGTTTTGTGGCCAAATTTTCGGATGACACCAAGATAGGTGATGGAGTAGGAAGTGTAGTAGAAACCGTAAAGTGGCAGAAGGATATAGACAGATTAGGAGACTGGGCAAAATTATGGCAGATGAGATTTAACATAGAGAAATGTACAGTTGTACATTTTGGCAATGGAAATAAACAGGCAGAATACTATTTGGATGGGGTGAAAATTCAGGCCTCGGATGTGCAAAGAGACCTGGGTGTCCTCATGCAAGGAAATCTAAAAGTTAATGACCAGGTGAAATTGGTAGTGAAGAAAGCAAATGCTGTGTTGGCATTCATTTCAAGAGGAATCGTGTACAAGAGTAAAGAGGTGTTGATGAGGCTCTCTGGGGCACTGGTGAGGCCTCATTTGGAGTAGTGTGTGCAGTTTTGGGCCCCCTATCTTAGAAAGGATGTAATGTTGTTGGAGAGGGTGCAGAGGAGATTTACTAGGATGATTCCCGGAATTCAAGGGCTAACGTACAAGGAGCGTTTGGCAGCTCTTGGGTTGTATTCATTGGAGTATAGGAGAATGAGAGGAGATCTCATAGAGGCATTTTGTATTTTGAAAGGTTGCGGGTAAGATGTTTCCCTTGGTGGGTGAATTGAGGACAAGGGATCATAGTCTGAAAATTAGAAGTTATCTATATAAAACAGAGATTAGAAAGAACTTCTTTAGCCAGAGGGTTATGGATCTGTGGAACTCACTGCCGCATACAGCAGTGGAAGCCAGACTGCTGAGAGTATTTAAACAAGAAATAGACAAGTATCTTATTAGTGAGGGCATCAAGAGATATGGGGAAAAGGCCGGAAATTGGAACTAGTGTAGAGTAGCTTGGTGTAGATTTATGGAACAGACTCGATGGGCCTAGTGGCCTGCTTCTGTTTCTTGGTCTTGTGATCTTGTGAAATACACATGATGACCTGGCCTCCACATCTGTCTATGGCAACAAATTCCACAGGTTTACCACTTCTGGCTGAGGACATTTCTGTGCATTTCTGTTCTAAGTGGAATCTTTAATTCAGGGCCAGAGAAGAACTGGTTTAGAATGAGCAATTGCCAGATTTTATGGAAGAATGTTTGTAGGCGAGCTTGTTCAAGCAAGAAGAGAGGGAGAATCCAGGAAACTGCAGAGCCATTATCTTTGTAACATTTGTTTATCATTGCAGTACCTGCCTTACTTAAGCTTGGGTTGACTTTCCTGGATAGCATGCAAGACAAATCTTTTCACTGTATCTTAGAGTGGCACGATTAGTGCAGTGGTTAGCGCAATGCCATTGGAGCACCAGTGACCCGAGTTTGAATCCGGCGCTGTCTGTCAGGATTTTCTACATTCTCCCCATGTCTGCGTGGGTTTCCTCCGGGTGCTCCGGTTTCCTCCCACCCTTCAAAACGTCCCAGGGTCATATGTTAATTGGGGTATTGGGCTGGATGGGTTTGTAGTCCTGAAGGGCCTGTTACTGGGCTGTAAGTATAAATTAAAAACAATTTTTAAAAAAGCCTTATTCTGTGTGACAATAAACAACTACATTCAAATGAGTAAAATACAAGTCTTCAGACAGAGTGATTGAATTTCCTTGTTGAAGAGCTCAAGCCCGAAACGTTGGTTCTGTATTTTTACCTTTGCTATGTAAAGTGCACTGTTTGACCTGCTGAGTTTCTCCAGCGTTGTCCTTTTATTTAAACTTCATTCAAATGTCAGCTGTGGACATGTTATATCCGGTCAGAATGACTAAACTCTTGGATTAGCATCAAGTAATCAAAAACAACTGGTATTTTTGGTGTGCACTCTTGATTTAAGGCAAGGGGAGAGATTTAGAAGGGGCTCAAGGGTCACATTTTTCATCGTTTTTGGATGGAGTTGCCAGAGGAAGTGATAGACAATTACAATATTTAAAAGAAATTTAAGTAAAGTCAAGTTTATTATCATCTGCTGATTACATAAGTACAATTTGATGAAACAGCGTTCACCGACCTTCGGTGCAAAACATGCAGACGCACAACTCACATATGGACAAAAAATGCATATGTAGGACAAGTATTCAAACAAATAAACAAATATTGCTTTATGAATTTGAGAGCCTCAGATGGTGAGTGTGAACAGTCTCTTTGGTTGTTCTGCCCTCTCACTGCCTGTGGGAAGAAGCTGTTTATCCAGCTGGAGGTGTTGGCTTTGATACTCCTGTATCTCCTGCCATGGAAGAGCAGCTGCCATCATCAAGGATCCACAAAATCCAGTACATGCTCTGTCCTCGCTGCTGGCATCAGGAAAGAGGTGTAGGTGTCACAAGTCTCACGCCACCAGGTTCAGGAACAGCTGCTCCCCCTCCACCATCAGACTCCTCAACGACAAACTCAATCAGGGGCTCATTTAAGAACTCTTGCCTTTGCTTTGCTTTGAGTTTTTCTCTCTCTCTCTATTACACAATTCGTTTACATTTCTTTATTTGTTTACATGTGTATGTGGAGTCAGTTTTTTTAAATTGCACTGCCAATAAATGGTAATTCCGCTTCGCCCGCAGGAAAAGGAATCTCAGGGTTGTATGTGACATGTACATGAGTATGCACATAAATATGAAATCTGAAAATTTTCCCGGCGGGAGCAGCTGTGTGTGGGGTAGAAGAGGTCCACAATGATTTTGCGTCCCCTCTCCAGACAACAACAGGGGCAAGGATAGGAAAGGTTCACAAGGATATGAACAAGCTGGGATCAGCTTGTGGGCACAAGATGGTTGTCATGTGTTGATTGACCTGGGAGACCTATATCCATGCTGTGGAACTCCATGAATCTTTAAATGGAACTAGTTTTGAGGAAAGCATCAGAATGTAATACAAAGATGGCTTTAATAGATTTTTTTTTCTGTGTGAAGTTTCGGGAAGTATTTGAAGAGTTTTTTCAGCAAGAGATAATGAGCAGGAAATTGACAGACCATCGAATTGGACATAATCTTGTTTGTAATTGGCCAGACAGTGGGAAATAGAGAATGTGGATAAAGGAAATGTACTCCAGTTGAAAAGTCATGTCTCCCGGGTATCTGGACTGAGGCTTCAGTTTTCTGTTCTGCACATTAATGACTTAGACAAAGAAATCAATTCCAGATGACTCCAGAAGAACAGTTTAATTGCAGAATACGTAAGTGAATAATTGGCGCAGGAGATGCTCATGTCAATGCATGTAGGTACAGTGTGGTAAAGTGGTTGAATAAATCAACAGCACATTATCACTGTGTCATTTCATGTTTCTGAGTGAACTCTGCTCAGGTTCAGATAAAGGAATATGTACACACACACGTGCATGAACATGTAAAATTGCAATGAGATCTCTTCTCATCCTTCTAAAAAGCTGAGATGCAGTCTATTGAATTGTGCCTTACATGACGAGCCTAGTATCCCGAGAACCAGTCTAGCCATTCCATAGAACACTAGAGCATAGAAACAGGTCCTTCAGCCCATCTAGTCTGTGCCAAACTACTATTCTGCCTAGTCTAGTGGATCTCAACCTTTTTCTTTCTACTCACATACCACCTTAAGTAATCCCTTACTAAAAACAGAGCTCCTATGAAATAGGATGCCATAGGTTAGAAAGGAATTACTTAAGGTGGTATGTGAGCAGAAAGAAAAAGGTTGAGAACCACTGGCCCAGTCCCATTAACCTAGTCCCATTGACCCCCTTCTGTCCAAATTATTCTTTATGCTTTAGATGTGACAGAATTGGAAGAGTATGGGGGGGGTGGCATTACTTGTCAGGGAAGATATTATAGCGGTACTGAGGCAAGATAGATTGGAGGGCTCATCGAGGGAGGTAGAACTAAAGAATAAGAATGGTGAGGTAACTATTATAGGGGTATATTATAGGCCGCCAAATGGGGAGAGGAAACTAAAAGAGCAAATGTGCAAGGAAATAGTTGAGATGTGCAGTAGGAATAGGGTGGTGTTGTTTGGGAATTTCAATTTTCCAAACATAGATTGGGAAACACAGTCGGTGAGAGGGCAGGATGGCTTAGAGTTTATACAATGTGTTTGGACTGCTTTTTGCAGTAGTATGTGGAGGTGCCCACTAGAGGAGGAGCAGTGTTAGATCTGTGGTTAGGGAATGAAATAGGGCAGGTGAGCGTTGGGGAGGACTTCAGATCCAGTGATCATGGGTCCATTAGCTTTAGCTTAATTATGGAAAGGGTTAGGTCAAATTTGAAGTCGAAGGTATTCGAGTGGGGGAAGGCCAGATTTGAAGAAATGAGAAGGGAGTTGCAGAGAGTTGTGTGGGCTGATCTTTTTGCCAGAAAGGATGTAGAGGAATTTTGGAGGGTATTTAAAGGTGAGATTTTGAGAGTACAGGATCTTTATGTTCCAGTCCGGCTGAAAGGCAACCCCGAAAGTTCAAGGGAGCCATGGTTTTCTAGAAAAATTAGGAAGTTGGTTCGGGATAAGAGGGAGGCCTATGCTAAATATAAGAAAAACGTGATTGATGAGATGTATGATTGTTACTTAGAGGGAAATTAGAAAGGCAAAAAAGGTGTGAGGTGTCCATAGCTAATAAGGTGAAAGTGAATCCTAAGGGTTTTTACAGATATTTGAATAGTAAAAGGAGGGTTAAAGATAGGGTAGGCCCACTGGATGATGGGAACAATGGACTATGTGAGGAACCGTATGAGATGGGGGAGATATTGAGCAATTTTTTTCTCATCTGTATTCACAAGGGAAAGAGACATTGGACTATGCAAGATAAGTGAGGTGAATGGCTTAAGGATAGGGATTAGTAAGGAGAGGTTTCGGAGCTTATAGGGTCAATAAAGGTGGATAAGTCTCCTGGTCCTGATGGGAATTTTCCCAGGATATTAAGGGAGGTCAGGGAGCAAATAGCGGGGGCTCTGACTGTGATTTTTCAACTATCACTGGAGGAGGGTGCGGTGCCACAGGATTGGAGGGTTGCTAATGTAGTTCCGTTGTTTAAAAAAGGCACAAGGTGCAGGCCAAGTAATTATCAGCCAGTAAGTTTGACTTCAGTGGTGGGGAAAGTTATGGAGGGGATTCTTAGAGATAGTATATACAAATATCTGGATAGGCAAGGATAGATCAGGGGCACCCAGCATGGGTTTGTGAAGGAAAAATCATGTTTGATGAATCTTGTTGAGTTTTTTGAAGAGGTGACAAGAAAAGTGGATGAAGATAGGGTGGTTGATGTAAGGCTTTTGATAAGGTTTTGCATGTAAGGTTAATAAGGAAGGTGCAGTCACTAGGGATTAATAGAGAGATAGTGAGATGTGTTCAGAGGAGGCTGGAAAATAGACAGAAGAGAGTCATGGTGGACAACTGTCTTGTCAGGATGGAAGCCTGTGACAAGCGGTGTGCCTCAGGGATCGGTGCTGGGTCCCCTATTGTTTATCATTTATATTAATGATTCGGAGGAGGGGGTGGTTAACTGGGTAAACAAATATGTGGATGATACAAAAATGGGGGGAGTGGTGGATAGTGAGGAAGGTTTTCTTGGATTACCGAACGATTTGGTTTGTTTGGAAAAGTGGGCTGAAAGATGGCAGATGGAATTTAATGTTGACAAGTGTGAGGTGTTGCATTTCGGTAAAAATAACCAAAATAGGACATATACAGTTAAGGAGAGGGCATTGAAGAATGCAGAAGAACAGAGGGATCTTAGAGTTCCTTGAAGGTGGATTCCCACGTAGACAGGGTGGTTAAGAAGGCATATGGTATGCTGGCCTTCATAAGTCATAGTGTCGAGTATAGGAGCTGGGAAGTGATGCTGTGACTGTTTAAGGCATTGGTGAGGCCATGTTTGGAGTATTGTGTTCAGTTCTGGTCTTCAAATTATAGAAAGGATATAGATAAGGTGGAGAGGGTGCAGAGAAGGTTTACAAGGATGTTACCTGGCTTACAATATCTATACTAGAGAGAAAGATTAAGGAGACTGGGACTTTATTCATTGGAATGTAGACGGTTGAGAGGGGATTTAATAGAGCTATTTAAAATTATGAAGGGAATAGATAGACTAGACGTGAGTAGACTCTTTCCCCTGAGGGCAGGGGAGGTTGGAACAAGAGGGCATAAGTTAGGGGTAAGTGGGCAAAACTTTAGAAGTGTTAGAGGGTGCTTCTTCATTCAGAGAGTAGGGGCAGAATGGAATGATCTTCCTGAGGAGATAGTTGCGGCAGGGTCCTTTCAGTCATTAAAGAGAAGGTTGGATGTGTACATGGATATGAGGGGGTTGGAAGGTTATGGGCGGAGAGTGGGAGGGGGGAACTAGTGGAGTTGTTCAAGTGAACCTGCGCGGACTCCAAAGGCCGATAAGGCTTGTTTCCATGCTGTAAACTGCTGTATGGTTATATATAGTTAAAGTCGAGCCCACATTCACCAATTCAGCTGTCAGCTCATTCCACACTCTCACCACTCTCTGTGTGAAAAAAAAATCCCCCTAATGTTCCCTTTAAATACTTTATCTTTCACCTCTCACCCATGTATTCAAGTTCCAGACTCACTTAATCTCAGGGGGTAAAAGCCGGCTTGAATTTACTCTATAAACCTATTCCACTGAGACTCCCTACATGTAAGTATATTTCTTTTTTCTATAACATAAAATATATAACAGTACGGACAAGGAAAAGGCCTCCATGCCTGTGCCAAATTAAACTCATCCATCTTCTCGCACATGATACCTATCTCTAAATGCTGCTTAATTATCACAATCAGATCTGTTTCAACCAACGCCTCCACCTCCGGCAACGTGTTGCAAGTACTTCCCACTCTCTGGAATAAATTTTTACCTAGTAGATCTCCTTTAAACTGCCCCTCTCTCATCTTACATCTATGCCCTTTAGAATTTGACATTTCTACTTAAGGAAACATACTCTTTTGCATGTTTCTGAGTTTTATAAATTCCTATCAGGTTGGACCTCAGCTCCAGAGAAAACCACCCAGTTTTTCCATTCTCTCCTCACAGCTGAAACTCTTAACCACACTAACCATCTGAGACTCTCATTTGTTAAAAAACAATATTTATTTATTTACTTTTATGGATTTAATACTTGTCCTGCATGTGTATTGTGTGTCTGTACGTGTGCTATGTCTGATTGTGTGTCTGCATGTTTTTGTACCGAGGACCACAGAACGCTGTTTCATCGGGTTGTACTTGTACAATCAGATGCCAATAAACTTGACTTGAAACTCTCTAATCCAATAAATCTCTTCTTTACGATTTCCAAATCTTCCTCATCGTTTGGACAATGTGGTGACCAGAACTGCTCAAGGTACTCCTGGTTTGGTGGTCTAACCAACGTTTCATAGAGCTACATCATGTCTTCCAGACTTTTGTAGCCAACACCCCAGCTAATGAAAGCAAGTGTGCCACCGTACGACTTATTTCCCGACCTGTATGCTTGTGCTTCCATTTAAGGGAGCTGTGGACTTGCATCCCAAGATTCCCCCTGAACTTCAAACTTCCCTAAAAGTCCTGCAATTTACTGTATAATTTCTACTTATATTTGACCTCACACATTTCTGGATTAAATCTGTCAGTTCTCCATTATATCTCCAACTGGCCCATAAACTGCTGTATCCTTTGTCATCCTTCTTTGCTACTTTGTTTTATATGATGTGTGTGATCTATGCATTATGAATGCACTGTGGTCAGGAAAAATGTTGTTTTATTTCGTTATGCATCACAGTGGCAGATCCTTCTGTCCATGACCCCATGCTGCTCAAATACCCTAATTAACCTCCCAAGCCTGTGTGTTTTTGGAGGTTAGAGGAAACCGGGGAGCCTAGAGAAAATGCACGCGGGCACAGGGAGAAGGTACACTCTACTGACAGGCAGTTCTGGATTTGAAGCTGGGTCGCTGGTCCTGTAATAGCGTTGCGCTAACCACCATGCCTACCAAGCCACCCAAAACTAGAACACCAATTTTAGTGTTGTCTGCAAATGTACTAATCAGCCCATATAAATGACTTGGTCTCTCAAAAGAATTCTAACCTGAAATGTTACTGACAATTTCTCTCCATGGACACTGCCCATCCCGCTGAGTCTCTCCAGATTCTCGTTGATTCCAGCATCTGCAGTTCTCATGTTTTTCCAGCCACAACCTGGCAAACTGAGAAGAATCTATTTGGAGTCCAAAAGTCACAGCCCTTCAGCCCATCACCTTCTATCTCATCTGCATGAATCCCATTTGCCTGTACTCTGTCAAAATCCTTCTATGCTTGGCCTATTGAAGTCTCTGTCCATTAATGTGGTCATTGTATCCGATTCCACCACCTGCTCTGGAGCCATGCTCCAGGTATCAATGACTCTGCATGTGGAGTCATTATTCAGTGAGTCACTGCTCTTCTTCTGTGCTCACTGTTGATCCAGCGCTAGGGCAGAGCTGAGTGGTGCTGGCTGCTCTCTCCCATGGAAACACTCAGCTGTGTTTGTCCTAATTGTCTGGTTTTCATCATCGCCTTTCATTGTTGAGTACGTGAGTGGAGGCATCACACCTGAGCAGGCGTCATTCGCCCAATAAGGATCGTGGCACTGTTGGTTAACAAGGAGCAGAATACAGCGGTGTATTTTCATCACTCATGGTCCTTCAAACTTTGTTGTTGCTTGTTTTCTTTTATATATAACCCATGATTTTTATTGACAATTACCCTCTGATTTTACTGAAACCAATGGAGGCAATGTTGGAAACCATTAGCAAGTCAGACTGCATCCGTGGAAAGAGAAACAGTTTACTTCAAGTTGAAGACCCCACATCGGAACTGGCAAAGATAAAAATGTTAGCTTTGAGCTGTGGAGAACTGGCACCATGGATGATTAACACCTTGAGAAAGGGATCAAGTTCGAAACATTAGGAATGTATCTTTACCTCCTATGGACGTTGCGAGACCAGTGGAGTTCCTCTAGCAACTCTGTGTTTTTAATACAATTAGAGCATTGGTAGAATTTCGTATTTTATTCCAATGGATGAATGGATAATATAATCTCTGGTTTCTGCTAACCTGCTCGTCTTCTTTTTGGCTCCTCCACCTTTCCAGTTCTCATCCTTCCCTTCCCCCTCCACTCACCCAGCCATCCATCCTCCCGCTGATCACTACTGACCCCTCCCTCCCATCTCCACTGATCACCTCCTGCCTTTGCCCCTCCTCCCCCACCCTTTTGTTCGGATGCCTGCTGACATTCTTCCGCACTTTGATGAAGGGTGCAAGCCCGAAACGTCGGTTACGGATCTTTAACAGGACACTGTTTGAGCAGCTGAGTTTCTCTGGCATTTTGTGTTTTTACTTCAACCACGGTGTCAACAGATTTTCATAATTTATGAATGAGAATATCATCTTTTTATTTGCAGCACGGTAGAAGCCATTTCTAACCATTTAAACCCATGCCGCCCAATTACTAGAGCACTCAGGGAAAACCCAAGCAGACAGGGGGAGAACGTATAAACCCCTTACAGACAGCATGTGAGTTGGTGCTGTAATAGCGCCACGCTAACTGCTACACTAACCGTGCCGTAACCGTTATACATAACAGGGTGAGCCCAGAGTTGCCATGGCATGGTAACGCGGCCATCACCCTATTGAAGATATTCCCTTCTCTTCGACTCTTTAAAAACATTCTCCCGACTTTTACGGGGAATGATTTTTCTCTCCAAAGATGCTGCATGACCTGCTCATTCTTTCCAGAATGTTCTGTTTTTATTTCAAATTTCAGGCCTCCACTTTAAAAAAATATATTATTTTCCTAAAGTCAATATTGATGTCACCTCACAGTTCCAGGACCATGGATATTATCTGAGAAGGAGCACGCTGGGGAGAATTAAACATGTCATTGAGTCTAAAAGAGGAGATTTTCTCCCACATCACAGCCTCAGTGTTGTGGGCAAGTTAGGAAATACAATCAGCCATCTAAAAAGAGAGTCTATTTCCTCAGGGGCTGTGTCTGTTATTACTGAAATCCTCCGTTTAGAAAATCCATTACACAATGAAATCGGAGGATTTATGTTTCAAAGTTGCCATTTTCAGCATCATTTAACACTAAATGTCACCCATGTGGAAGAAACAGGTCCCTGAGAAATGAGATTCTGCAGTAACCTTGATCAGCTTGCAGTGACAACAATAAATCAGGCCGAGAATTCTCATCTAGCCGTTGGACAGGATTCATTACCGGCAGACTTTAAGCCGCGTCGTTTGTCTTCGATTGAAGCGGAGGCCCATTGAAAGACACCACGCTCTACCATTGTGTGCGGGAGTAGTGCCCAACCCTGCCATGGCTTCTGAATCCTGACTCCTTGAGCGCTGCCTCACCCCAAACGTTGCTGGGGTGATTTTGCCACTCACAGAAAAGGCTTCTGAAGGCTTGAGATAGTATCACTGGAATATATTAAGCACCCTTGGGTTCTCCTGTAGTTATTATTTTCCCCACTGGATAGTGAAATTAAAGGCCATGATTGTTTCCTTAGCAATAATTTCAAGAAATTAAATAAATGTGCTGTCAAAAGAAAGTCTAATCTCAGCAGTGATGGCCACAAACCATCAGTCACCGAAAATAAAACCTTGCACTTGTGTGTCTCCGCAAACAATAGCTTTTCTTACCAGTATGTCTTGTATTTGTCTTCAGTTCTTCCAATGGGATTGACTCCCTACTACTTCCCTAGTTCGGAAGCATGAAATTAATTGAAGACAGAAGGGAAACTGCTTTGCCCAAAGACAAGTGACTCTGTGGTCTTCCCTGTCCAATGAAGCAGCAGAGGTGACCTCATAAAAGTATATAAGACAGATTTTTGAATGGTCGGGAAACTAAGGGTGATGGGGTCAGTGGAGCTGTCCGCAGCCAGATCAGAAATTGTGTAGCTCAGTGGCGGAGCAGCCTTGACAGGCTAGGTGGCCTGCTCCTGTTCCCTTTTTACATCCTTATTATAGTCAGGTATACTGAGATACAGGGAGAAATTTTGTTTCTCTGCCATCCAGACAAACCAACTAATGCACGAGTGCAACAAGGTAGTGCAAAGAGTGCAGTGGACTGTGTTGCGGCAGTTTTTAAAAAAAGTACAAGGTCTGTGAGATCAAGGGTTCATCCTTAGTCTATGAGAGATCTGTTAAGGAAGTTGGAAGAAGCTGCCCTTCATTCTGATGGCATATGTTTCCAAGCTCCTACAGGTAGTGAGAATGCTCAATGACCAAAGGAACTGCTCACATTAACCATATGAGATGCTAATATTTACTAAACTATATCTATTTATTTATTTTTATATATGTATATTTGTCCTGTGTATGTATTGTTTGTCAGCATTCTTAGAGGTAACATATATATAAGTATCTGGAGTGATAGAGTCTGATCAGGAACACTCAACACGGGTTTGTGCGTGGAGAATTGTGTTGAATATTTTTGAAGAGGTGACTAGGAATGTTGATGAGGCGAAAGCAAGTCTATGTGGACTTCAGTAAGGCCTTTGAGAAGGTTCTGCATGGAAGGTTAGTTAGGAAGGTTTAAGCACTAGGTATTAACTTTGAGATAGTCAAATGGATTCAACAATGGCTGGAAGGGAGATATCAGAGAGTCGTAGTGGATAACTGTTTGTCAGGCTTGAGGCCGGTAACAAGTCGTGTGCTTCAGGGTTCTGTATTGAGTCCCTTGCTGTTTGTCATTTACATTAATGATCTGGATGATGGGGTGGTAAATTGGATTAGTAAATATGTAGATACTAAAATAGATGGAATTGTGGATAATGAAGAAGATTTTCAAAGATTGCAGAGGGATTTGGACTGCTAAGAAGAGTGGGCAGAAAGATGGCAGATGGAGTTTAATGCTGAGAAGTGTGAAGTTCTTCATTTTGGAAGGAATAATCAAAACAGGACGTACGTAGTAAATGGGAGGGAATTGAGGAATGCAGTGGAGCAGAAAGATCCAGGAATAACGGTGCATCGTTCCCTGAAGGTAGAATCTCATGTGGATAGGATGGTGAAGAAGGCTTTTAGTATGCTGGCCTTTATAAATCAAAGCATAGAATACAGGAGTTGAGAAGTGATGTTGAGACCATTCAAGGCTTTGGTGAGGCGTAATTTGGAATACTATGTGCCAGGTTTGGTCACCAAATTTATAGGAAGGATATCCACAAGGTAGAGAGAGTGCAGAGAAGATTTACGAAATGTTTCAGAATCTAGATTACAAAGAAAGATTGAGCAGATTAGGTCTTTATTCCTTGGAGTGTAAAAGGTTGAGGGGGGATTTGATAGAGGTATTTAAGATTATGAGGGGGATAGATAGAGTTAATGTGGATCGGTTTTTTCCCTTGAGAGTTGGAGAGATTGAAACAAGAGGTCATGAGTTAAGAGTTAAGGGGCAAAAGTTTAGAAGTAACATGAGGGGGAACTTCTTCACTCAGAGAGTGGTGGCTGAGTGGATTGAGCTTCTGGGAGAAGTAGTGGTGGCAGGGTCCATCTTGTCATTTAAGGAAAAATTGGATAGGTATATGGATGTGAGGGGAATTGATGGTTATAGGCGGGGTGCAGGGACTAGAAAGACCAAGATAGCCTGTTTCCATGCTGTAATTGTTATATGGTTATATGTGTGCTATGTCTGGTTGTGTGTCTGCATATTTTGCATCGAGGACCGGTGACTGCTGTTTCATTGTGTTGTCCTTGTACGATCAGATGATAACAAACTTAAACAATCTTGTACAGATGACCCTCTAGGCATTGAAAGAATACCACAAAAACCTCCATATTTAGGAGCCTAAATACAAATTATGTTACTGTAATACTCCTGCTATGGGGGGGGCGGGTGGGGGGGGAGGAATTGTTAGATGCCAGATAAGTGAATTTTCTGGTTGCTTGAGGTTGTGTGTTACATGATTGGTGAACTAATGGCAAGGTGCACCAGTTTTTGACTTGACTCTGGCATTGTCTGTCCAACAGGAGAGAGGAGACAAGAGAGTGCTTCTGGGGAGGGATGTGGCCCTTTTCACACATCAGCTTTCCTGAGGCAGCAGGAAATGTGGAGAGAGACTTTGGAGGAGAGTTTGATTTGCGTGACGAACGAAGAACATTGAATGTTGGTGCAGCATTACAATGTCCAGAATATAATTTTTAAAAAAATCTTATTTACAGAGTTGGCAGCGTTCTCATCTGGCACAGTGGAAGTAGAGCATTCATTGTAAAGCTGCAGTGACCCAGTACACCAAATATCTACTGTATCCCAAATTTCAAGTGTGTTGCCAAGACTTGAAGAGCTGATTTATCAGGAAAGATTGACTAGATTAGGACTTTATTCCCTGGAACATCGGAGAATGGGAGGAAATTTGATATGGAGGTATACAAAATCATGAGGTATAAATAAGGATGATTCAAATAGTCTATTTGCACTGGAGTCAGGTCAAGGCAAGTTTATTGCCATCTGATTGCACAAGTACTACCTGACAAAACAGTGTTCTCCGGTCCTCAGTGCAGAACATACAAACACACAACACACATGCCGACAAACAATACATATGCAGGACAAGTATTCATACTATTTACAAATAAATAAATATTGTGAATATGAGAGTCTCGGATGGTTAGCTTGAGCCATTTCTTTGGTCGTTCAGCATTCTCACTGCCTGTGGGACGAAGCTGTTCCTCAACCTGATGGTGCTGGCTCTGATCCTCTTGTATCTCTTCTCCGACGGGAGCAGCTGAAAGATGCTGTGTGTAGGGTCAATATTTTTACGTGCCCTCTTCAGACAACGATGAACTCATGACCTCTTGTTTCAATCTCTCCAACTCTCAAGGGAAAAAGCCGATCCACATCAACGAATGGGGTGAGGGAAACTCCAGTGATCCTCTCTGCCACTCTAATGGTCCTGTGGATTGACCTCTGATTCACTTCTCTGCAGCAAATGTACCACGGTCAGAAGCAGCCAGTTAGGACTCTCTCAATAGAACTCCTATAGAAGGTTGTCATCATGGTTGCCGGTAGCATTGCCCATCTCAGGTAGTGTACTAGCTATTGCACCTTCCTGACAAGTGAGGAGATGCGTTTCCACAATAGGTGACCAGTTAAGTGAACTCCAAGGAACTTGGAGCTCTCATGTTCAATTTTGACATTTAAGATTGAACAGTTACATGGATGGGAGAGATATGAAGCATTATGGTCTGGGTGCCCAATGAGGTGGGCATGGAGTAGATGGGCTGAAGGGCTTGTTTCTGTGCTGTAGTGTTCTATGGTTCTACTCTGGAAAGTATCAGGTGTTGCACTTTGGTTGGTTAAACCAGGACAGGATTTGCCTGGTGCTTTTAGTCTACTAGCGAGTGTCCAAAAGGTGAGAAGGAGTTGTGCCCAAAGTAATGGAGGTACTCTGTGATGTTAGCTGCCTTCTTGAGGCAGCGCCTCTCATAAATGGGAGATCAGAGCCTGTGATGGACCTGGTTGGGTTTGCTGTTTTCTGCATCCCTGGGTGCTTGAATGACCAAATCAGGCTGTGATGGGACCAGTCAGTATATTTTTCATTGGACACCTGTAGCAATTGGAGTTTCCAATGACATGCCAAATCTCCTCAGAAATATAGTAAAAAGCTTTGTTTTATCGCGCAGATGACCTTTGGCCTGTAGGCCTGTGCTCCACCCCCTGCCCTTCCTTTCCTTCTCCCCCAGCCTTTCCATGAGGTGCCAAGATGCTGGTTTTCTCTTTACTTCCTATGGACACTGCGAAACCTGCTGAGTTCCTTCAGCATGTTTGGTTTTTTTTTACTATAATCACCGTGTCTGCAGATATTCAAAGCTCTTTGCTGTTTCTTGTGGGCACAGTGGTTCCCATACCAAGCTGTGATTCATCCAGGCAGGAGACTTCCTATAAAAATTGGTAAGAGACCTCGTGGACGTGGTGAATTTCCTCAGGATTTTGAGGAAGTAGCGTCATCGGCGCTCTTTGTTGGCCATAGTGTCGATGTGTTTGGACCAGGAACATTAGTTGGTGATATTTACTCCCAAGAACTTGAAGATCTCTCTGCCAGCTTCTCTGTCCCCTTCCTGTCGTGTCTCCCCGTTGTGTCATCATTTTAGATCTGAAAAACTATCGGTATGTCATCTGTCAAGCTTGAATTTGAATTCTCCAGGTACTCTGCTGGTATTTGAACGCATATCTCAGGGTCGAGGTCCAGAATCCTGACCACTAGTTCCGTAACTTACTGATGATGTTGAGGCTCTAAAAGACACTGTTTAGACCTCACGAGCAGTTTTGGTCTCCTCATTTAAGAAAGGATGCACTGACATTGGAGAGGGTTCAATGGAGTTTCACCAGGATGATTCCAGAAATGAAAGGGTTATCATACAAGGAGCACTTGACAGCTCTTGACCTGTATTAATTGGAATTTAGGAGAATGAGGGGGTCTCTCATTGAAACATTGCAGAAGTTCAAAGGCACAGATAGAGTAGATGTAGAAAGGTTGTTTCCCCTGATGAGAGAGTCGAGGGCAAGAGAGTACAATGTCAGGATTGAAGGGCGGCCGCTTGGCACAAAGACGCGTAGGAGTTTCTTCCATTAGTGGGTGGTAAATCTTTGGAATCTGTTGCCACAGATGATGTGGAGGCCAGACCATTGCACGGATTTAAGGCAAAGATTGATAGGCTATTGATTAGCCAGGGCATCAAAAGTAACAGGAGAAGGCCGGGCAGTGGGCTGGGTGGGGAAATGGATTGAATGATGTGGAAAACTCGATGGGCTGAACAGCCCATTTCTGCTCCGATGTCTTATGGTCTAATGAAGCATTAACTCTGTTCCTCCTCACTGATTCTGCTTGACCTATCAAGCATTTTCTGCCTTTCTGTTTCCCTTTTAGATTTCTCGCACTTTCCATTTTTTAAAAATATTTTTCAATGTACTTGGTCTCTGTACAATGGGGGGAAACTTTATCTTTGATTCCCAGAACTGAATCAAGTACGTCTACATATTCTGTTTCACTGCATCAATTGTTGATCTTTAAATATTTTTGACTCTTATAACAATCATTAGATTATGATATTAAGTCTTAGATTTAATGATCACCTTTTAAGAATAATTAGGATTTGCATAATGATATTTAAAAAATAAAGGCCTAATCTGACATAAACATTTGAACGTAATCCCTGTGGAAAGCATCAGTTATAGCGGGTCAAGATCTACCACAGACAGACATTCAAATACACTTATAGAAATATCAGTTAACAAATTTCAAAAATTATATAAAAGAAAAATAAAGTAAGAATACAAATGGTTGAAAATAATGCCAAAAAAAATTAAAGAAATCCCAAGAAACTAAATTTGAAGTTAAGCAGGAAGGTCTGCAGAAAGGTGTAGTGCGATGCACAAAAGTTGCTGGAGAAACTCAGCATCCAGAGGAAGTAAAGGGTCACCAATGTTCGGCCTGGGCCCATCTTCAAGCAGAAAACCAAAAGGAGCTTGAACAAAAAGAAGGAAGGAGTGGGGGAGGAGAGGAGAGGAGGGAGAGGAGCATATTGTTGGATATGCGTGGGTGGAGAGAGAAGTTGAGAAGTGACGGGGAGAGGGCAGCTCTCTGAATGGAGAGGCAAGGGGATGGGGAACTGGAAGAAAGGAGGGATAGGGAAAGAGATAGACTGGGAGGAGGGGAATTTCAGAAATTAGAGAAGCCAATGTTAATGCTGTTTGGTTGGAGAGTGCCCAGATGGAATATTAGGTGGTGTTCCTCTGTGGTGATACACCACTAGCCTACTGCAGGGGGCGACCTGTGTACCTGCAGGAAGAGCATTGGAGGTCAAGACAGCACTTGGCCGGCTGTCAATCAGCCGACCTGAACGGACCAAGCTCCACCCGGTCGTCTGCCAATCATCCGCCAGAATATAAGCCACATCTGGCCCCTTGAGGTCAGTCACGCTAACTGCAGCAACCTGTTGATCAGTCTTTAAGCCTTGTGTCTGCTTTCTGTACGACAGCGCACCACATCCTCCTAATTCATTCCTTGACGAAGGGCTCAGGCCTGAAACACTTTCCTTCTGATAGATGCTGCATGACCTGCTGAGTTTTTCCAGCTCTTTTGTGCAGTTAAGTAAATTTGAAGTGTCCCCATCCAAAATGTATACAATTCTTTACCCCCCCACAACTGCTGACTTCCTCCACAAGCTGGTTTTTCTTTGCTCATTAAAGATGCTTTATTTGCCTTTCTATCCCACAGTCAGACCAATTCCATTAAGATAAATGCGTTTGTTAATCTGAGAGCAGATGTCCCAACATAAATGCTGGGGCATCTCAGCAAGCTCTTACTCTGAAGTTGGACCGCTGGGAATCCAGTGGTGAACATCTACAGAGCCAGGCCAGTACATTGGAGGCAACTGCTTTCACACTGAAATCACAAGCTCACAAGATATAGGCCCATCAGCCCATCGAGTCTGCTCTGCTACTCTAATCATGAGCTGATCCATCCTCCCACTCAACCCCACTCTTCGGCTTTCTCTCCATATCCCTTGATGCCTGTCAATCTCTCCCTTAAATACACCCAACAACCTCCCTTCCAGAGCCACCTGTGCCAACAAATTCCACAGAATCACAACACTCTGACAAAATAATTTTTTTCTGCATCTCTGTTTTAAATTGATGTCCTTTTATCCTGAAGCTGTACCCTCTTGTCCTGGACTCCCCTACCGTGGGAAACATCCTTGCCACATCTACTCTGTCCAGGCCCTACAAAATCTGAAATGCCTCTATGAGCTCCCCGTCATCCAATGAGTACAGTCCAAGAGCTGACAATCTTTTTACATGCGCCGACCCTTTCATTCCTGGTATCATTGAAATAAATCTTCTCTGAACCCTGTCCAATGCCAGCACGTCTTTTCTCAAATAAGGCGGACAAAACCCATGAAATAATGAACTGGGCAGAGAAACGCTGGCTGCTTTCCGCAAAACTGTCAACAAAACCCAGTCAAATTCAGGTCTGTGATTGTGTTTTTATGTAGATTTTACCTAAAAACATTGAGTTATTGTCTATTGGAACACATCTGTTGTATTTTCACTAATGGGCTCGGCTCTGGAAGAAAACACATTCAATGGAATGGAATTACATTGGTACAGTAATTATCCTTTCTGACATAACAGTGCTCTAATAAGATTGCATAGGCAGTGTGTTTTTTAAATTATTTATGCTGGAAAGATAAACATTGCTAATAAAGTGGGAAAATTGTTGTTGCAAGAAACAGCACATGCATATCTATTAGACATCGTCGCCCTCAGGTGATCAAAGAAAAATTGTTCCTGTGCAGGAGTCAATTATATTTCATCACTGCCTAATTCACATACAGCCGTAATATTTTCACTTGCTGAAAATGTGAATAATTATGCATTTGGGATTCATATTCAGGAAGTGACCTGTGACCAGAATTGAACAAGCCACTGGAACTACCGGACAGAGTTGGCGATAGCTCGGTGTTTATCTGGATATTGTCTCTCCAAAAATTCAGAAGGTTTTGGGAGGGGCTCGGAGACTTTTTTAACGTGGCGAAGGGGCACCTCATTTAAGAAATGACGTGCCGACAGCAGAGAGGGCTCAGGGAAGGTTCACGAGGATGATTCGGGGAACGCAAGGGTTATATTAGTGAAGCACGGACGTTGAGATTGTAGTAAAACCACACAGTAGATGCTGGAGGATCTCAGCCGATCTTGCAGCATCCATGGAAGGTAAAGATATATTACTGATGTTTCAGGCCTGAACCTGTCACGGTCACATCATTACCTTGGGCGGGAGTGGTGCCGGCTGTCGCTGATGATGTAAGTGATGCGACGCACGGGGGCAATAGTGTGCATGCATGGTTGTGCATCATTATATGGATGATGGAGGTGGAGAGTGAGAGTGTCAGGACCACCTTTGTGGCAGTGAGCCGAATAGAAAGTCAGAGAAGTTTGGCTGTGTGGTGTCAAGTGAATAATAAAGAGAAAGTCAACTTCTTGGTGGTGCTGAAAGAAAAAAATGAGTGTATATTTTATTGTTAATAAGCTCAAGCCCTTCTTCAAGATGTAAGAAAAAATTAGGCAAGCATCAAAATGGAAGATCAGAGATCAAGGGGGAAGAATGGGAGGGGAGTAATCCAGACCAAAAGGAGTCATATGAGGAAAGAAGTTTGACAGCTCCTGTACTCATTGGAATTTAAGAGAATGGAGGGGGGTGGGGTAGTGGATCACATTGAAACATTTCAAATGTTGAAAGCCATGGACAGAGTATGTTGTTTCTATAATGGAAGAGTCCAGGATAAAACGGCATAACTTCAGGATTGAAGGGTGCCCACTTAGAACAGAGATGTGGTGGAATTTCTTTCACTAGAAGGTTATGAACCTGTGGAATATGTTGCCCCAGGCAGTTGTGGATGCCATTGGGTGTATTTAAGGCGGTGATTGATAGGTTCTTGATTAGCCAGAGCATCAAAGATTATAGGGAGAAGTCAGGGCATTGGGCCTGAGTGGGACAATGGATGAGCTCATGATTGAATGGCAGGGAGACTCGATGGGATGAATACCCTATTTCTCCTCCTATGTCTTGTGGTCTTATGATTGGATGGGAGAAAATGGGTAGCATCCAAACTCTGGAGCAGTTGATGAAAGGGGAGTGCCATTAACACTTGTGAGCTCTTTAATGTGCAGACAAAAGGAGCTGCAACAAATTCAGTCTGCTCATGCTATATTACCGACGTATGGGGCCTGAGTTCTCATTCAAGGTATAAGCAAAAAGCAGGTAGATGTCTCAATAAAGACTGAGAGAAAGGTGGAAGAATGGGATAAAAGCAAAGGTGAGAATTGATTTTGGCTCTGTGAAAGGAGACAGAGGGAAAAGTGGGGAGGGGGCAGAGAGAAAGAGAATCAGACAGACAGAACTAGAGGAAAAGGGACAGAGGGACAAAGATGGGCGGGATAGGGGGAGGTTTTAACAGAAAGTGGAGAAGTCCATTTTAATGCCATCCAGTTGGGAGGGTGCCCAGATGGAAGATGAGTGGTTGTTCTTCCCATTTGCAGGTAATCTCAGTCTGGCAGTGCATAAGACCATGGTCAAACATGTGCGCAAGGGAATGGAACAGGAAATTGAAATGGATGACCACTGGGAGATGCACTGTATTGCGGCAGACAGAGTCAAGGTGTTCAATGAAGCGATCTCCCAGTCTGCGCCCAGTCTTTCTGATGTAGAAAAGACTGCTATAGGAGCACCTGATGTAGATTCACAAGTGAACTGTTACTACTCTTGGAAGAACTTTTTGGGACCCTGAATGGTGGTGAGGTGGGAAGTGTGGGCGCATGTGGAGCATCTCCTGCGGTCACACGGGTACGTGCCAAGGGGATGATTGGTGGGGGAGGGAGGAATGGACAAGGGAGTCATGGAGAGAGAGGGAGCAGGGTATATGGGATAATTAAGAGGTGGATTTATTCTTGTCAAGCCATAGAGTCATACAGCATGGAACAGGCCAGTCAAACGATTACATCACCTCTGAATCAAATTCAGTCTGCCATTTTTCACCAACACATTGAAGCCCTTCTGCTGAAAAAGAGCAACAACTTCGCTGTTAACCCAGAACTCAGGGATCCTACCTCCCACATTCACATCCAAGTCTTTCATGTATATTACTTACAGCAAGGTTCTCAACAATGATTCTTGTGGGACTCCAATGGTGAAAAGCAATCACAAAATAGCCCTCTACTATCACCCTCCCTTGCCTGTTACTGAGTCAATCTTGGATCCAGTTTGCCAACTTGCTCTGGGACACTAACTTTTTCACAGCGGATGCACAAGGGAATCTGCAGATGCTGGGGTGTAGAACAGCACATGGTAGTGGTGGAGAAACTCGGCATCGGTAAAAGGCATTTGATATTTCAGGAATAATCATCAACTCCAACAAAGGGCTCAGGCCTGAAACATCAGCTGCCTTTTACATCCTATGGATTTCTGTGTATTCTGCTGAGAATATCCACCATACTTGTGGACTGCAACCTACTGAAGCAGTCTCCCATGTGAGACTGTGGCAAAGGCTTTTCTTAAAGTTCAGCTAAAACCTTTTGTCTGTTGGTCTGTACACCTCTCCCTCCCACTCCCCCCCCCCCACCTTTCTTTCCCCAGCCTTTGATTAAGATGCCAGTCTTTTCTCAATCATGCCTTGAGGAAGGGCTCAGGCCCAAAATGACCCTAATATATCTTTACCTCCTATGGAAGCTGTGAGACTGGCTGAGTTCCTCCAGCATTTTTGTGTTTTGACAGAGATGTAAGAAAAATAGAGTTATGGATTGTTGGCTTGCCGAGAATTTTATTGCATTGCTAGATCCAGCACCAACAGCGTCAAGTTTGCAGATAGCAAAACAGTCGTTGGCCTCATCAGCAACAATGACGAGTCGCAGTATGGAGAAGAGGCGGACAATCTCGTGATATGGTACGAGAGTAACAACTTGAGTCTCAACATGGACAAGATGAAGGAGATGATCGTGGACTTCAGGAGAACCAAGAATGTCCACCCTCCATTACACATCAACAACTCTAGTGGAGTAGTGGAGAGCACCAAGTTCCTTGGAGTTCTCTTAATTGGTGACTTATCGTGGACAAGCAACATCGCCTCACTTGTCAGGAAGGCACATCAGCGATTACACTCCCTGAGAAGACTGAAGAGGGTAAGGCTACTGGCCAACATTATGTCAACCTTCTACAGGAGCTCAATCGAGAGCATCCTGGCCGGCTGCATTACAATGTGGTACGGTTGCTGCAGAGAAATGGATCAGAGATCAATCCACAGTACCATAAGAGTGGCAGAGAGGATCACTGGAGTCTCCCCCCCCCCCCACCCCGCACCCCCAACGACGTGATCTATTGGGAATGTTATCTGAAAAGGATGCACAAAATCATACAGGATCTTTTCCACCCTGCACACAGCATCTTTCAGCTGCTCCTATTGGCAAAGAGATGGCCAGCACCACCAGGCTGAGGAACAGCTTCTTCCGATGGGCAGTGATAATGGTGAACGACCAAAGGAACTGCTCGCACTGACCATCCGAGACCCTCATATTCATGAAACAATACTTGCATATGTTTTGTTTGTATGTGTGTTATGTCTGGTTGTGTGTATGTTTTGCAGCAAGGATTGGAGAATTCTGTTCCATCATGTTGTACTTGTACAGTCAGATGACAATAAATTTGACTTGTTTGATGCTGCAAAAAATGGTGCATGGGTCGGTGCAATATTGTAAGGATTTGGGCCTGTTCTGTGCTGTAATATTCCATGTTCTCTGCAGTCTTTCAGGTCCTGCAGTTTATTAGCTCCCTATACTCACATTGAAGGACCTCATTCCCTCTCCGACCTATCTCATGTTCCATTACTTTTGTCCATACACTCTTCCCCTTCAGAATATCCTGGAACTGTTCCAAGACCTCCTTTACTGTCCTACCAGGGAGGCAACATGCCAACCTGGACTCTCTCCTGGGGCCACAAAGACATTATTTGCCTGCGCCGTTTGCAGTGGAATCCTCTTTCACTATTGCTCTTTCCATTTTGTTTCCTCCCACTTCTCGATGGCAATGCTCATTATGGTGCCAGAAACAGAGCTGCTGACGCTGCTGTACCCTGGGAAGCCATTCATGGAGTCATACAGCATGGCCCTTTGGCCCAACCTGTCCATGCTGACCAAGTTGGCACAATGGGCAAGACCCAATACCGGGCATTTCTACCATACCCTTCAAAGTCCTCCCTATCTGTATATCCCGATGTCCTTTGGAATCTATAGTTTCATCTTCAGCTCATTCCGGATACGGACGACCCGCTGAGTAAAAACACATTACCCCTCAAGTCCTGCTTTTTTTTGAATATTTTATTTTTAAAGACTCAGGCAAATATAGACATTTTCTTACCACACAATATAATATTCAGAGTCCAGTATTTTCTTTCTTCTCCAGATATTAAATAAACCATAAAAAACAAAGGAAAAAACAAAAATAAAACTAAAAATTAAAACACACATCCTCTGTCTCATAACTTTAATTCACTCTCTTTTTTATCTGTCAGGACGGTTTGTAACTTAACTCATTTCTCAAGGTGGAGATATAGATCATATCTGTACACCTCTGTGCCTCAGGTACAGCTGCCACACTTCAATGAATGTGTCATAATCTTCCTCGAGTTATAAGTAATCTTCTCCAGGGGAATGCAACTCTGCATTTCCGAACTCCATCGTGTAATACTCAGTTGAGAGTCGGATTTCCACGCAACATTTCCTGGCTACCGACAAAGCGATCTTCTCAAATTGAATTTGGTGTTTGGATAGTCTAAACCAGTGGTTCTCAACCCTACACTCACATCCCGCTTTAAGTAATCCCTATGCCACAGGTCCTCTGTGATTAGTAAGGGATTGCTTAAGGTGGTAAGTGAGTAGGAAGGGAAGGATGAGAATCACTGTTTTAAATATTGAGTAATTATTTTAAATGTGTCCCCAATGCAAAATAAATACCAATCAGAAATCTAAAACTTAGATTATTCATGGATATCGATTTATATAATTTTTGCAATGGGATGCAAGGAATTGTACTGCACCACCATGTATCTAGCATTGACAATCCTGTCATGCTGTTCAGACACAAGTCTTCCCACCAATTTTCGTTAATCATTGTTCCCAAGTCCGACTCCCATCTTTACCTTGACCGGTGTAATCTGAGTTTTGGGCCCTCACTCTGGAGTAGGAAGTACATTCTAGAAACAAACTTGAATGCATTCCCCTGTCGAATTAGAATCTCCATGGTACTTCATGACTCTCCAGCAGAGTCATTGTTTGCCCTGATTTATCTCTTAAGAAAGATCTCGAATTGTAGGAAGGTGAAAAATGTTCTATTAGATAATCCAAATTTAATCCTGAGTTGCCCAAATGACATTAGTTGTCCTTGATCATAACAGTCATTGTTACACCTGATCCCTTTCTGGCACCAGAAATCATGGGTATTAAATTGTTCTGGGCCAAGGGCATATTAGGAGACAGCCCCACCTTCAGTCCAATACAATGATGTATTTTTTTGCCATGTCACATGTTTTGTCTTTTTTAGAAATTAATTGGTGTTCCATTTGGATATAAATTATCCTACTGTCCTTGCCCCTATTGAGTGTACTCCAATTTAAGCCCAGAAAGGGGGGCCCCCTCTCTCAAATAAATCTCATCTGGGATGCCCAATAAATCTGATAGTTTTAGACCCACTAATTTGTATTCCCAATGTTAATTTTTCCATGGAGACTCCAGCAGCTTGTGAAAAAGATATTGCAGTCTTGGCAACACCTTCAATTCACTCTGCCCAGTAATGTTATGGGCAGAGTTCTCCATCTAACCAAGTCCTTCTCTATCTTCTGGAGCAAAGAGAGATAATTTAACATATATTGCAAGAGTCTTTTTCTACTTTTATCCCCAGATATTTGATGCCTTCCTGTTGCCACTTAAATTGGCTTCTTTGTTCATAGAATCTGTAATGCCATTTAATCAAAGACATAATTTCACTTTTGTCCAAATTTATTTTATATCCCAAGACCCTCCCATAATCTTCCAGTGTAGTGTTTAGTCTGGCCAATGACTCTCCAGGGTCCGTCAAATATATTAAAACATCATCAGCAAATAGACTGATTTTATGTTCCACCTTGTACCCCTTTATGATTGGATCCTGTCGAAGAGTTTCCACTAGTGTTATCTCTTCTCTTTGGCTTGGCTTCGCGGACGAAGATTTATGGAGGGGGTAAATGTCCACGTCAGCTGCAGGCTCGTTTGTGGCTGACAAGTCCGATGCGGGACAGGCAGACACGGTTGCAGCGGTTGCAGGGGAAAATTGGTTGGTTGGGGTTGGGTGTTGGGTTTTTCCTCCTTTGTCTTTTGTCAGTGAGGTGGGCTCTGCAGTCTTCTTCAAAGGAAGTTGCTGCCCGCCGAACTGTGAGGCGCCAAGATGCACGGTTTGAGGCTAGATCAACCCACTGGCGGTGGTCAATGGGGCAGGCACCAAGAGATTTCTTTAGGCAGTCCTTGTACCTCTTCTTTGGTGCACCTCTGTCATGGTGGCCAGTGGAGAGCTCGCCATAGAACACGATCTTGGGAAGACGATGGTCCTCCATTCTGGAGATGTGACCCACCCAGCGCAGCTGGATCTTCAGCAGCGTGGACTCGATGCTGTCGGCCTCTGCCATCTCGAGTACTTCGACGTTAGGGATGAAGTCGCTCCAATGAATTTTGAGGATGGAGCGGAGACAACGCTGGTGGAAGCGTTCTAGGAGCTGTAGGTGATGCCGGTAGAGGACCCATGATTCGGAGCCGAACAGGAGTGTGGGTATGACAACAAACCTTTTTGTGAGGTTTTTCAGTTGGTTGTTTTTCCAGACTCTTTTGTGTAGTCTTCCAAAGGCACTATTTGCCTTGGAGAGTCTGTTGTCTATCTCGTTGTCGATCCTTGCATCTGATGAAATGGTGCAGCCGAGATAGGTAATATAAATGGCTAATATAAACAGAGCTGGTGACATGTCTAATAGATCTACTCAGCAGGAACTTGTGATAATTTTGTATTGGGTTTTATGATACAACATCCTCACCCAATTTAGAAATGTTTGTCCCAATCCAAATTTCCCCAGTGGCTTAAACAGGAAAACCCATTCCAATCTATCGAAGGCCTTCTCCACATCGAGAGATAAAGCCACCCCTGGGTCTGCCCTTGACTGCACCAGATGTAAGCAATCTAACTACGTTATCTGCGGTTTTTTGAACAAAGCAAGTCTGATCCAAAATCGTCGATTTCGGCATATGTTTTGCCAACCTATTGGCCTACGCTTTTGCTATAACTTTATAATCTGCATTCAATAGTGATGAAGGACTATAGGAGGTGGGTTTCAATGGATCCCTATTTTTTGGGGGATCACCGTAATAATTGTTGCTGAAAAAGACTCTGGGAGAGTGTATGTTTCTGCTGCCTGATCCACCACCTTCATAAGAAGAGGCATTAAAAGGTCTATAAAATTCGACAAGGAATTCATCTTCTCTTGCCTGTAGAGTGCTCAGATATTGTTCAATCTCTCCTCTCGAGAAGGAGGCATCTATCCTCCTTTTCGCTTACTGATCCAAATTTGGCAGCTCCAATGCATGCAACAGTCAGCTATTTTAGTAGGGTCTCCCTTTGATTCTGATTTATACAGTTCTTTATAGAACTTACTCAATGTATTATTTATTTGGTTCATATGAAATCTTGCCTTCCCCCATTTGAATTGCATTAATTGTTCTTGAGACTGCTTCTGATCTCACCTGCCAGGACAAGACTTTATGGGCTTTTTCTCCCAGCTCATAATATTGTTGTTTTGATGTTAAAAATCAACTTTTACATTTTGAATATTTTTAATGTATTTTATTTTATTTTTTATTTAGTAAATTCCTGTATTTTTCATCAGGCCCTGATCTTTAATATTCTTTTTTCAATTGAACTATGTCCTGTTCCAAATAATTATTTTCCTCTATCTACTTCTCTTTTAAACCTGTAGGATATCCAATTATCTAGTCCCTTAAATATGCCTTTAATGTATCCCAAATTTTAAAATTATTATCAGTAGAGGGGCATTTCATCTCACAGAACAATTCTATCTGAGTTCTAATAAAGCTACAAAATACCGGCTTCCACAACAACAGTGAATTTAGCCACTGTAGCTTGCTTATTTATAATGGACAAGGTCAGAGGTGAATGATCTGACAGCAACCACTCAGACTCCACTATCCTACCTTCCAACTAAGGTGACACCAAGAAAATAATCAATTCTAGTGTAGGAGTTATGTTGTCTTGAGTAAAAGGAATAATCTCTTATTTTTCCGATTTAGCCTTCTCCAAATATCTATAAGGTACAGATCTTTCATGAAGGATAGTGTTTACATTGCCACTCTGTCCCTTGTCACTTTACTGGCTGCTTTATCCCTGATGGGATCCAGACAAAAACTGAAATCCTCTCCAATCAATATATTCTCACTCCCATCAGCTACTATCAAAAATATTTTTTGTATACATTTTTCATTGTCAAATCCAGGGCATATACATAAATGAGTTGTCTGGATTCTGAATATATTTGACAATGTATCATTAAGAACCTCCCTGCTGGGTCAATGGCCATTTCCAAGTCCGACACTGGAACATACTTTCCTTTCAAGATTGCCACTCCCCTGGCTCTAGAATTAAAGAAGGACGCAGTGACCTGGCCTGCCCATCCCCTCTTCAATTTAGTGTGCTCTTGGCTTGTAAGATGGGTTTCTTGTAAAACACTATATCAGTTTGAAGCTTCTTAAGGTATGCCAAGACCTTTCTTCTTTTAATCAACCCATTAAGTCCATTCACATTAAAGCTTAAAATTTAATTAATTTATTAATTACCCGGTGTTTCTCCATCTTCCTCCTCCCCTTGTCTTGTTTTACCTTCCGCCTCCTTTGCTTGCCTGATTCTCCATACAGATGTCCATGTATAAAACAAAACCCCCCAAAAATGAACAAAACAAAAGCCAGTTTTTCAAACAGAAATATAAAAAGCCCCAAAATATTCCTTTCCCCAAAACAAACTTACAAGGTTAAAATCAACAATCCTGAAATGACAAAAAAATATTGCATATTCCCCCCACCACCTCCATCTCCTCCACCCTACCCCCTCCCCACTGCCCCCAGAGCCCCTCATCCAACCTTTCTGGCACCTACACCCCCATGGCAGGTGCCAACTACACAATTTTTATTAAATTTGCCTGACACTCTCATGTACCTCCTGTTCTGTCTCTTTTCTCCCTGTCTGTGTCCCCTTTATTTCCTTTCAAATCAACTTTTGCAGTTAATATAACAATGTGGCACATAAATAATAACTCCATATCTCATGTAACCATAAATACTATAACATATATATATAACCCTACCATTGATCACCTAATAATATAACATTATAACAAATATACAGCCCACAATCCATCCTAATTATTCCCTTTAACAACATATATATAAAACCCCACCATATATCTTATAACAATGTAACATATAAACAGTCCCATAGTTTATCATAATTTTCCCCTTTAACAACAAATTTAACTATATCAGAGATAAACCACCACAGAATTTCACGTAAATAACTATATATGAATATAAAAATATAACTATCTTCAATCATAATTACTGCAATGACTTTTTTTGCATAAGCCATTGGCTCCTTAGGGTCCATGAAAAAATTCCTTTCCTCTCCAGGCATTGTTATTTTCAAGTGGCTGGGTAAAGGAGGGCAAAATGTATTCCCTTTATTTTTCAAAATCTTTTTTGACTGGGCTAAATTCCTTTCTGCAACTAATGAGTGCCGCACTAATGTCGGGGGAAAATACCCTATCACCCCCCTTCCTTCCACATTGCCAGACCTCCCCTCTTCTTTGCTCCCTCTGCCGCCGCCCATGAAATTCACTCCCTGTCCTGGTAGCAAAGAAGCTTGACCAGGACTGATCGGGCTTTTGATCCGGAGCTGGGCTGGGGGTGGGTGGGTGCTAGAGACTGGCGGACTCCCTCAATTTCTAAATTAACAATTTTATTCCCACCCATCACCTCAAGAATCCATTTTTAAATGGAACCAAAACTCCCCCTCTACGCCCGCCTTCACCCCCACCACCTTAATGTATTTCTTCTACTATAATATTCTAAATTGTCAATCTTATCCCAAATTCTTTTCTTTTCCTTCTTCCATACTTACCACTCATTCCCTCTTCTTTCCATACTCTCCTCCACTCTTTCCATCCTGTCTTTCACCATTGATACTCAGAGTTAGTTGATCCATTTTTTCTTTTATTTCATTTAGTGTTTTTTTTTCATGTGTAATATAACAACCAATAGTTCTTGGGTAGTTGGTCACAGCCCCTCTATTTACTTTTCCCTCTTCCTTTCTAACCCCACAGTTTGTTTTTCTCTCTCTCTTCTTTCTCTCTTGTTTCTTTTCTGTCTTCCTTCTCTTCTTCTGAATCTTTCCTGCTGGAGCTACTTGTGACCTCCAGCCTCTTTTCTCTTCTTTGCCCATGGAGCCTTCCAGAGCTGATGTCTCTCTCCGATGACGCTTCATCATCACTGGATTCAGGTAAGCTCTTTTTTTCAGGGTCTTCTTCGACGCCGTTGTCAACTCTCCTGCATTTTCCAGCCCCTTCCTCGACTCTCGAGTCTTTTTTTAAAGACTTCTCCATTGCCACTGGTGTTCCCGACTTTTCCGTCATTGTCCGCGGGTTCTTTTTTTCTGGTAAGGAGGTCGCCATCTCCATTTTTTTTACATCACTTTGAGCCCGGGATATTGCCTCCTCCTGCAGGTCCCTTGATGGTTGCCCGACCTACTTTGCGTTTTTCCTGAACCTCTGTTTTCTTTCAGGTGAGCTTTTCTTCTACTTATCCTTCTCGAACCCAACGTTTTTTCCTACTGCCTCAGTCAGCGGGTGCTCGGGCCGCATAGATCCAATATCTTGACCCGCCGCCATCCCTGTCAACGGCTGTGCGGGCTCAACATCTTTTTCTTCCATTATCATCTTGGCCACACCTTCTCCCTTTTTTAATGCTTTCTGATCATTTTTTTGGGTCAGTCCCTCCTGGGCTGTCCTCATTCATCTTTTCAATTAGGCTTTTCTCACAACAGGGACTTCTTTATTCTCGTGTCAACTCTGCCACTGTCTTTGGCCCCCGTGCATGTCAGAGGTCTACCTCCTCATCTCATCCACTGTCACTGCTTTCTCCAATTTTGCTGTTTTAACTCTTTTTCCCATTATTTGAACTTTTTGTTGTTAACACTTTTCTTTCTC
Organism: Narcine bancroftii; assembly: GCF_036971445.1. Classification (NCBI taxonomy): domain Eukaryota; kingdom Metazoa; phylum Chordata; class Chondrichthyes; order Torpediniformes; family Narcinidae; genus Narcine; species Narcine bancroftii. The sequence goes on along the minus strand of NC_091469.1, from coordinate 474,456,108 downwards.
TTTTCTAATAACTTTCAGGGGTCTTTATCAATTTTTTCTGTTCTTTTTTAACTTTCTATACCGGGAGCTCTGATGTTACCCTACTACCTCACAGCCACTATTTTGACACGTCACCCCTCAAGCCCCTCTTAAATCCCTCCCCTCTCACTTTCAACCTCTAATTCTAGAATTGTCTGCCCAGGAAAATAGGCTGTGAGCATTCACTTTATCCATGGGTCTCATGATATCAATAACCTTTATAAGGTCTCCAGTAAAACACAGGATTCTGTTGACACCGTGGTTAAATGAAAAAACACACAAGTTCTGGAGAAACTCCACAGGTCAAACAGCGCCTTTATGTAGCAAAGGTGAAGATACATCACCAACATTTCAGACTTGAACCCTTCATCAAGGTGTGGGGGAACATGAGAGATGTCTGATCAAAAGGTGGAAGGGAGGAAGAGTGGCTGGTGAGGATGGGAGATAATAGGTGGTGGAGAAGGATCACAGGAAGGGGGGGAGGAGTCTAGACTAGGTGGAGCGAGAAAGGAACTGCAATAACAGTTAAAAGGGGGGAGGGGGGAAAAGGAAAGCTGATTAGTGGATGCAGTTCACTCGATGTTCATGCCCTGGGGTTGGAGAGTGCCAGACGAAAAATGAGGTGTTGTTCCTCCAGTCTGCGGGTGTGTGGTGAATGTCAAGATGGGGTAATATGAAAGGCCATGAACAGACGCATGCTTGAAAATGTGACTCAGAATTGAAATGGTTGGCTACGGGAAGGTCGCTTTTGTTGCGGACGGAGAGGAGGTGCTGGGTGAAGCAATCTCCTAATCTGCGACCAGTCTCTCTGATGGAGAGAAGGCCACAGAGGGTGCACTGGATGCAGTAAACGAGTTCTTTGGAGGTACAAATGAAGTGATGCTTCACCTGAAAGGTCTGTTTGGGACCTCAGACCGTGATGAGGGAGGAGATGTGGGTGTAGGTAGTACACCTCCCATGACCACAGTGGAAGGTGCTGGGTGGGGGGGGGGGCACGTCAATGGGTGGGGAGGGAAGAGTGCAGAAGGGAGTCACAGAGAGAGTTGTCCCTATGGAAGGCTGAAAGGCGAGGAGAAGGAAAAATGTGTCTGGTGGTGGGGTCCTGTAGTAAGTACCGGAAATTCCGGTGGATAATGTGTTCGATGCGAAGGCTGGTGTGGTGGTAGGTGAGGAGGGAGGGATTCCATGCTTAATTTTTCTAGTGGTGGGGTGGGCTATGGCAGATGAGCAGGGAATGGAGGAGATGCGGGTGAGGGTTGAGTTAATCGTGGTGGAGGGGAAGCCACAGTTGTGGAAGAAGGCAGACATTTCAGAGGCTCTGGACTGGAAGACCTCATCTTGGGAGCAAAAGTGGCGGAGACAGAGAAATTGAGAGAAGAGGATGGAGTCCTTGCAGGGGACAGGGTGTGAGGACAAGTAGTCCAGGTAGTTGTGGAAGTAAGAGGTTTTGTAATAGATGTCAGTGTAGAGTCTGTCTCCTGAGATGGAAACAGAGAGATCCAGAAAAGGGAAGTGTGTCATCGCAGATGGACCAGGAGAGTTTGAGGTCTGCCTGGAAACTGGCCGCGAAATTGACGAGCTCATCACAGATGCATGAGGCCATCCCAATGTAGTCGTTGATATACCGGAGGAAGAGTTGGGGATCTTGCCTGTGTAGGCTTGGAGCATCTTTTTCTCCACAAAATCCACAAACAGGCAGGTGTAGCTGGGACGCATGTGGGTACCTTTGGCTTCTCCTTTAATCTGGAGGTAGTGGAATGAGTTAAAGGAAAAATTGTTAAGGGTGAGGATAAGTTCTGCCAGGCGGAGAAGGGTGGTGGTGGAAGGTGGGTGTTCAGGTCTGAGGTCCAGGAAAAAGCTTTAAGGCCTTCTGTGAGGGGAATGGAGGTGTAAAGGGATTTGACATTCATCATGAAGATGAGGCGGTCCAGTTTGGGGAATCTGACATTTTGGAGGAGGTGAAGGGTATGTGAGGTGTCGAGGATGTAGGTGGGGAGGGATTGAAGTAGGGGAGAAAAGATGGAGTCAAGGTAGGATGAAACTAATTCTATGGGTTAAGTGCAAGCAGAGAAAATGGGTCACCCCTCAGCCTTCTGTGCTGAAGAGGAAAAAGAAGCCAGCCTGTGTAACTTCTCTCTATAACTCAAACCCTCTAGTCCCGGCAACATGCTGATGAATCTCCTCTGCATCTCTTCCAACTTGGTGATGAAAATTCAGATAGATTTTCACCCCTCCCACCCCACCAGTATAAAAGACCGTATACATCAGAGAAGGGAATAACCAAAGAGGTCTCCTGCACCTCCTTGACTGCCCTTCCTGGTGGTCATCCACCTCTTCTCTTTCTGTATCTGTGGAGCGACCAGCCTACTGGTCTATGGCCTCCACTTCCTTGATGCTCCATAGCGAGTTTGACGACAGCTCCAGCAGGAACTACAGTTAGAAACATCAGGGCATTTGGAAATATCCCTGATCTCCCTCATCCTGCAGGAGGTCCTATACCACTTCTTTGCCCTCCATAACCTCTCTGACTGTTCCACCCAGGCCTGAAAGACACTGCAATTGTGAACACAGCTCAGACCTTCAGTCAAATCCACCTCCTCACTTCCTGTTGCTTCCGAACACAAACTTCCTCACTGCACCTTGGAGCATGTGACAATAAACATAAACAAAATGAACTTAAACCCAAACACAATGCTGGAGAAATTCAACTTCTTTATATAGCAAAGATAAAGAAACATAACTGACATTCCGGCCTTGCGTCCTTCATCAAGGAATCCAAAAATGTCGGCAGGCATCCAAACAAAAGCTAAGGGGGGAGGCGTGGTTGCAAAGGTAGGAGGTAAAAGGTGGAGAAGGGAAGGAGGGCACAGCAGCAAGCAAGGGGAGGAGGGATGGCAAGGTAAATAGAGAGGGAAGGGGGTGGAGAGCTGACGGGGGGAAGGGAAGCGAGGGGAGAAGGAGAGCAGGTTAGCAGAAACCAGAAAAGTCAATGTCAATGCCACCCGGCTGGAGAGAGTCCAGACGGAAAATCAGGTGGTTTTCCTCCAATTTACGGGTGGTCTCAGTGGGACGGTACATGAGGCCATGGAAGTGGGTATGGGAGTGGGTCACAGAACTGAAATGGTCCCTGTCACTGGTGCAGACAGAGTGAGGGTGCTCAGCGTAGCGATCTCCCAGTTTATGTCGAGTCCCTCTGATGTAGAGAAGGCCACATAAAAAGCACCGGATACAGTACATCAATCCTACAGGTACACAAGTGAAGAGTTGCTTCACCTGAAAGGCCTGTTTGGGGCCCCAGACTGTGGTGAGGAAGGAGATGTGGCACTTCCTGAAGCCAGGGGGGTGATTGATGGGAGGGATGCATGCACGAGGAAGTCACGGAGGGAGTGGTCCCTATGGAAGACAGAGAGGGGATCTTGTTGTAAGTGCTGGATTGAGAGAAAGGGATAGCATCCTTGCAGGGATTTGGAGGGTGAGTGTAAGCAGAGTGCCAGAACAGATGGTGGAGTGGAGAATGCAAAAGAATCTGTTAAAATTGCATGCATCATTAGGTCAACAGATTTTAAGTGGTGGAAATCTTCTCAGGTGCACCTATTTCAATGGAAAGAGGAAAGGCAGACTTACTTAGAGTATGGATTGGCACGTGGAATTTTGACATTGTGGCCATTAGTGAAACTTGGTTGCAGGAGGGGCAGGACTTGGAAGCGCATTGTTTTGGCCTCCCGTTGCTTTAGATGCGATAAAATTAGGGGGATGAAAGGGGGAGGAGTGGCATTGCTCGTCAGGGAAAATATTGCAGTGGTGCACAGGCAAGATAGAGCAGGGGGCTCATCTACTGAGGAACAGGAAAGGTATGACAAACCTCATGAGATTGTATTATAGACTGCCCAATAGTCCGCGAGAACTGGAGGTTCAAATTTGCAGAGAGATTGCAGACAGCTACAGAAAACATAAAGTTATGAAAATAGGAGATTTAAATTTTCCCCATATTGTCTCCCATACTGCAAAAAGGCTGGATGGCTTGGAGTTTGCCAAATGTGATCAGGAATGTTTTCTAAACCAATATATAGTGGTACCAACTAGAGAGAGTGCAATAATGGATTTTCTATTAGGGAACGAGACAGGACAGATCAAAGTTTGTGTAGGGGAATATTTTGGGTCCAGTGATCATAATGCCACTAATTTTAATAATAGAGAAGGATAGGTCTGGGGCTTGGGTTGAGATTTTAAATTAGAGGAAAGCCAATTTTGAGGAAATGAGAAAGGATTTGGATGTTGTTTTTGCGCAAGGATGTGTGAGGTAAGTGGAGGACCTTCAAAAGTGAAATTTTGAGACGACAGAGTTTGTATGTTCCTGTCAGGACCAAAGGCAAGGTTAAAAGGTAATGGGAACATTGGTTTTTGAGGGATATTGGGGATCTGGTTCAGAAGAAGAGAGAGGTGTATGACAGATCTAAGCAGCATGGAGAAAATGAGGTTCTTGAGGAGTATAAATAATGTAGAAAAATCTCAAAAGAAATTAGAAAGACTAAAAGAAGACACGAGGTTGCTTTCGCAGACAATGTGAAGGAAAATCCTCAGGATTTATCCAGTCATAATAAGGGACAAAATTCGTCCACTTGAAGATCAGAGTGATCGGCTTTGTATGAAGCCAAAAGAGATTGAGGAGATATTGAATGTCTTTTGGATTAATTTGGCAAATGTCGGTTTAACATGGTTATTATAAATTAATTCAATAACTTGTTTCTCATGTGGATCAAGAAACAGTCTAATGTAAATCAATGCTTTTTTTTTGATTTATATGTATATGGATGACTTGTTCTATGTTTTCCTTAAAAGTTTGTACGTCCAAGTCTACATGGTATAAATATCATATATAAATTCCAGAGTGAAAATGTGACATATTAGAAATAATTCTCCTAACTAAGAAAACAGAGATAAAGAAATAATTATAATATATTTAACCCACCCCAACTAATCTAGTAAAATAAAATATATATATAAAATAAAATTAAAAAAAACTAACTGAACGGCCTATCCCGAGGATCTGTCGAATAGTTTAAAAGACCTCCGGTCCACCCCTACAGATAACAAAAAATGGCAAGAATTATATTGCACCTGGAAAGGAAGAATTAATAGAAAAAAAATTGTATATGTTCATATGTTAAAAAATAAAAATACTTTATAAAGTAAGAATGTATTTTTTTCCTCAGTATTCACTCAGGACACAGGCACAGAGTTGTGGGAAGTAAGGAAAACAAGCAGTGAGGTCATGGAACCTATACAGATTAAAGAGGAGGAGGTGCTTGCTGTCTTAAAGCAAATAAGGATAGATAAATCCCCAGGGCCTGACAAATTATTCCCTCAGAGCTTGAGGGAGGCTAGAGTCGAAATCGCAGGGGCTCTGACAGAAATATTTAAAATGTACTTAGTCATGGGTATGGTGCCGGAGGATTGGAGGGTAACTCACGTTGTTCCATTGCTTAAATAAGGCTCCAAAATAACCCTGGAAATTATAGGCCAATGAAGCTGATGTCAGTAGTAGGCAAATTATTGGAAGGTGTTCTAAGAGATTGGATATACATTTATTTGTATAGCCAGAGACAGATTAGGGATAGCCAGCATGGCTTTATGCATGGTAGGTCATGTTTACCCAAACTTATAGAGTTTTTTGAGGAGAGTTGACAAAGAAAAGGGTGTAAGGGCTTTGACAAGGTCCTGCATGGAAGGTTAGTCAGGAAGGTTTCAACGCTAAGTATTCATGGTGCAGTAGTAAACTAGATTCGACAATGGCTGGATGGGGGAAGCCAGAGAGTACTGGTGGATGATTGCTTCTCAGATTGGTGGTCTTTGACTAGTGATGTGCCTCAGGGATCAGTGCTGGGTCCATTGTTATTTGCCATCTATATCAATGATTTGGATGATAATGTGGTAAATTGGATCAGTAAGTTTGTAGATTACACTGAGATTGGAGGTGTCATGGACAGTGAAGAAGGTTTTCAATGGTTGCAAAGGGAATTGGACCAGCTGGTAAAATGGTCTGAAATATGGCAGATGGATTTTAATGCAGACAAATGTGAGGTGTTGCATTTTGGAAGGACATACCAAGAAAGGTAAATGGTAGGGCACTGAGGAGTGAGGTAGAACAGAGGGATCTGGGAATACAGATACATATTCCCCTGAAAGTGGTGTCATAGGTGGATAGGGTTGTAAAGAGAGCTTTTGGCATTTTGACTTTCGTAAATCAAAGTACTGAGTACAGGAGTTGGGATGTTATGATGAAGTAATATTAGACAGTGATGAGGCCAAATTTGGAGTATTGTTTGCAGTTTTGGTCACCTAACTACACGAAGGATATCAATAAGATAGAGAGAGTGCTGAGAAGATTTACTAGGATGTTGCCCAGACTTCGGAGAATAAGTTACAGGAAAAGGTTAAACGGGTTAGGACTTTATTCCCTGGAATGTAGAAGAATGAGGTATTTAAACTTATAAGGGGAATAGACAGAGTAGGTATAAATAGGCTCTGTTCATTGAGGGTGGATGAGATTCAAACAAGAGGACATGGGTTAAAGGTGAAAGAAGAAAAATTTAGAGGGAACATGAGAGGGAGACTTCTTCACTCAGAGAGTGGTGAGTGTGTGGGGCGAGCTTCCAGCTGAAGTGGTAGATGCGGACTCGATTTTAACATTTAAAGGAAATTTGGACAGGTTTTTGAATGGGAAAGGTATGGAGGGCTATGGATTGAGTGCAGATCAGTGGAACTAAGCAGGAAAACATGGTTTGGCATGGACTAGAGAGGCTGAAATGGCTTGTTTCTGTGCTGTAATTGTTCTATGGTTCTATGGGACAGATTGTGAGAAAGCGTAGTCGAGGTAGTTGTTGGAGTTGGTGGATTTGCAATGTCAGTGGAAAGCTTGTCTCCTGAGATGGTGACAGAGTGATCCATAAAGGGGAGAGTGTTGTTGGAGATGGACCATATGAGTGAGATTGGGGTGGAAGTTAGCCGCAAAGTGACTGAAGTTGACAAGCTCATCAAAGGTGGATAAGGCAGCCCCCATGTTATTATCAATATAATGGAGGAAGAGTTAAGGGGCCTTGCCTGTATAGGTTTGCAGCATGGATTGATCCACAAAGCTCACAAGCAGGCAGACATAGCTGGGACCCATGCGGGTTCCCATGGCTCCTCTGTTGATCTGGAGGAAGTGAGATGAGTTAAAGGCGAAGTTGATTCAAGTGAGGACATGTTTTACCAGGTGGAGGAGATGGTGGTAGAGGGTGAATAGTTGGGTCTCTGGTCCAGAAAGAAGTGGTGCTTTAAGATCTTCTGCGTGGGGGATGGGGGTATAAAGGAATTTGACTTCCATCATAAAGATGAGGCAGTCCAGTTCAAGGAATCTGAAGTCATTGAAGAGATGAAGTGTCACAGATGTAGGTGGGGAGGGATTGGACCAGGAGAGAAAAGATAAATTCAAGGTAAGACAAAAGTACAGAAGTTCGGCAGGGCAAGAGCAAGTGGAAACAATGGGTCTACCCGGATGGTTTGGTTAATGTATCTTTGCTAAAAGGTAACGATGGGCAACATGGGGATGGAAAACCATGAGATTGGAGGTCGTGGGAGGGTAATGATCAGAGGTGATGAGGTTGGAGATGGCGTTGGAGACGGTAGCTTGACGAGCTTTGAGTAGGAGGAGGCATCTGAGACCCGTACCTATGGAAGGGAACTTAATTCATGAGTGAGAATTCAAGGACAATCTCTTTTCCACTCCAGTCAGACTCCTGAATAAACCACACATGAATTAAATAATATTTCCCTTAATCTGCTCAAACTGATCTCTCTCTCTCTGTATCTCTGCGCTCTGCACTGTGTGTTTTATTTGACACCCTGATGTATGAGTTGATTTGTTGGATAGCACAGGCACACGAGATAATAAACTTGAATTTGAACTTGATAACTCAAACATTCTTTCTTGTCCTGTTGGTCTTCATTGAATTTTGCCTCCGACTTTATGCCAGTGGCTGCACTTTTTATTGATTAGAAAGTGATTTTAGGTTAACTGAGGTTTGGAAATGCACAATGTAAGCACGAGTTCCATCAATTCTTTAAAACAAAAGTCTTAACAAAGCAAATTAGGCTGAGGGGGATAATTTTTCCTGGATGAAACAGGCTAGTGATCATTATTTCCCAGGCTTAATGTCCATTTGAAAGTGGCAGCTGGAAGTGTGGGCAGTCTTCATATGCATTCACAGTTGCCAGAATTGATTTACTGCAGGGATAAATCTTTAAAACTGAGAGAATAAAATCATCATTTAAATCAGTGGTTTGGGGATTTCAATTAACTATGAGTAAAGCTCTATGTTTGCATTAGTCACTTGGCAACTTCATTGGATTTAAACTGACAGAGGAGACAAAACATGGCAACTGGTTCAAAGATCCACCATGAAGAAGGGCAAACACAATGTTTATGCATCTAACTCCATATACCCATATAATAATTACAGGCCAGTTCAGCCCTTCTAATCCATGCCACCTTCCCCCACCTGATCCCATTGACCTACACCCAGCCCATAACGCTCCACTCCTCTCTCGTCCAAATACCTATTCAACTCTTCCTTAAATATCAAAATTGAACCCACATCTACCACTTTAGACAGAAGCTCATTCCACGCTCCCACCACCCTCTGAGTGAAGAAAATCCCCCTCATGTTTTTCCTAAACTTTTCCCCCTTCCCTCTCAATCTATGTCCTCTTGTTTGAATCTCCCTCACTCTCAATCTAAAAAGCCTGTCCACAATATTTGTCCCCCTTATAATTTTGAATACCTCTGTCAAATCACCCCTCAATCTTCTATGCTCCAGGCAATAAAGTCCTAGCCTTCTCAACCTTTCCCTGTAACTCAAATCCTGAAACCCCGGCAACATTCTCGTAAACCTCCTCTGCACTCTCTCTCACTCTCTCTACTGTGTATATCTTTCCTTTGATTTGGTGACCAAAAATGCACACCGTATTCCAAATTTGGCCTCACCAATACCTTCTGAGCCTATGGGGATCATTTTTCCTGGATGGAACAGGCTTGTATTCATTATTTCCCTGACTTAAAGTCCATTCAAAAGTGGCAGCTGGAAGTGTGGGCAGTCACCGTTGCCAGAATTGATTCACTGCAGTGATAAACCTTTAAAACTTCAACATGCCATCCATTAGAGAACAGACATTTCCAGGAAAGTTTAAAAAAATACCTAAACATGCACAATTGTTTGTTTAATTATTTTTAGTTTCACATAAGATCGTAAGATCGTAAGACTTGGCCCACCAAGTCTGATCCACCATATAAATCAAGCCGAATGTATTTTTCCTGTCAACTCCATTCTCCCATCTTCTCCAAATAACATTTTTATTTTTTATTTTTTATTTTTCACACTATGAACCATACTGACCAAAATACACACAGCATTTCCCTCTTGGATATACATAGTGTCATTTTCTCCCTTGATACCCTTACTGATCAAGAACCAATCAACCTCTGCTTCAACTAATACACAATGATTTGGCCTGCACTGTTGTCTGTGGCAATAAATTCTACAGTTTCTTCAGCCTCAGGCTGAAGAAACTTCTTGTCTCTGTTCTGAAAGGATGACCTTTTATTCTGAGGTTGTTCCCTCTGGTCCCAGACTCTCTTGCCACTGGAAACATCTGCTCCACATCTACTCTTTCAATGAGATTCCTCCCCCCCCCCGCCACCCACCCCCATCATCTGGCCCAAAGCCATCAAACACTCCTCATATGTTGATGGGAATGAATTAGTGGTAAGGATGCCATTTATTGCCCATCCCTCATTGTCCTTGAGAAACACTACAGTTCTTCTGGTAAATGTCTCCCAAACTGCTGTCCCAGCAATGATATTCTGCATATCCAACCCATGATAATGTGTGACTTAGAGAGGGAAACTTGCAGGAACTTCCCCTTATAATTGCTTCACCATCATCTAGGAAGTGCTGTTGGTGAAACAATGGTGCGGGATTGTTGTGGGAATGCATTGGTTGGTGAAAAGTATCTGGAATCCTTGCAGCTACAATGGGTGATCAGGTTCTAAATATAAAGCCACATAGACTACATCCTATTGTTTTCACAACAAAAATGCAGGTGATTCCCAGTCTAAACTCACCCCTGTGAATTGCATTGCCTTCTTAGCCCTTGTTCTTTTACCACTCCTATTAGAACATAGAACATTACAGCACAGGCCCTTTGGCCTATGACATGGTGCCAACTTATAGGAACAAAAGAAGTAGGAACAGGAGTTGGCCAAAAATAGCCCATTGAGCCTGCTCTGCCATTCAATATAATCATGGCTGATCTAATTTATGACCTAACTCTACCTACCTGCCTTCTCCCCATATCCCCTAATTCCTCTATCATGTAAAAATTTATCTAACCTAATTTTAAATGTGTTTAATGAGGCAGCCTCAACCACTTCCCTGGTTAGAGAATTCCAAACATTTACTACTCCCTGGGAAAAACTATTTTTCCTCATTTCTGTCCTAAATCTACTCCCCCGAATCTTAAGACTGTGTCCTCTCATTTTAGTTTCCCCGGCCAACTCAAAAAACCTTCCTACATCTATCCTATCCATACCCTTCATAATCCTATATGTTTCTATAAGATCTCCTCTCATTCTTCTGAACTCGAGCAAATACAATCCTAGACGATTTAATCTTTCATCATAAGTCAACCCCTTCATCCCAGGGATCAACCTAGTAAACCTCCTCTGGACCGTCTCCAAAGCCAGTATATCCTTCCTCAAATATTGAGACCAGAACTGGACACAGTACTCCAGGTGCGGTCTCACCAGTACCTTATACAGTTGCAACATTACCTCCTTACTCCTGAATTCAATTCCTCTAGCGATGAAGGCCAACATTCCATTTGCCTTCTTAATAACCTGCTGCACCTGCAACCTAACTTTTTGCGATTCATGCACAAGCCCTCCCAAGTCCCTCTGCACAACAGCATGCTGTAGTTTTTCACCCTTTAAATAATATTCAGCTCTTTTATTTTTCTTGCCAAAGTGGATAACCTCACACTTACTAACATTGTACTCCATCTGCCAGACCTTTGCCCACTCATCCAGCTGAACTATATCCCTCTGCAGACTCTCCACATCCTCATTACAGTTTGCTCTTCCACTCAATTTGGTGTCATCCACAAACTTGGCTACACCACATTTTGTCCCCTCCTCTAAGTCATCAATGTAAATGATGAACAGTTGTGGGCCTAACACTGACCCCTGTGGCACCCCACTTACCACTCTCTGCCAACCTGAAAAATTCCCATTTATCCTGACTCTCTGCCTCCTGTCAGGCAACCAATTTTCAATCCAGGCCAATATATTTCCCCGGACTCCACTTTCCTGTAACTTACTGAGAAGTCTCTTGTGCGGCACCTTACAAACGCTTTCTGGAAATCCAAATATACAACATCAACCTGTTCTCCTCTATCCACTGCACCCATTATATCCTCAAAAAATCCTAACAAGTTTGTCAAACAAGATCTTCCCTTTCTAAAACCATGCTGCGTCTGCCTGATTGAACCCTTATGTTCCAAAAGTTTCACTATTTCATCTTTAATGACGGTTTCAAGCATTTTTCCAACTACAGACGTCAAGCTAATTGGCCAATAATTTCCAGTCTTCTGCCTACATCCCTTCTTAAAAAGTGGCGTGACATTTGCTGTCTTCCAGTCTGCCGGGACCTGCCCAGAATCCAAGGAATTTTGATCTATGACCACCAATGCATCAACTATAACTTCTGCCATTTCCTTCAGAACCCTTGGATGCACATCATCAGGACCAGGTGATTTGTCTGGCTTTAGTCCCATTAGTTTCTCCATCACTACTTCCTTTGTAACAACTATTTTATCAAGGCCCTCCCCAACATTCGCATCCTTAACTCCGCACTTGGGCATGCTGGACGTGTCTTCCACCGTGAAGACTGACACAAAATATTTGTTTAATGCCTCGGCCATTTCCTAATATTTTGCTACCAGTTTTCCTTTCTCATCCTCCAAGGGTCCTATGTTAACTCTGGCCACCCTCTTCTGTTTTATATATTTATAAAATTTTTTGCTTTCTGTTTTTATATTTTGTGCCAATTTATTTTCATAATCCTTTTTCCCATTTCTTATGATCTGCTTTGTAACCCCTTGTTGTCTCTTAAAGTTTTCCCAATCTTCCAGTTTCCCACTGCTCTTTGCAGCTTTGTACACCTGCGCCTTCAATTTTATACTCTCCTTTATTTTCTTTTTTTAACCACGGTTGATTTTTCCCTCCCTTGCTGCCCTTTTTCCTCACCGGAATATATTTTTGTTGAGCATTACAAAATATTTCTTTGAAAATCTTCCACTGTTCCTCAACTGTTTCATCAATTAGCCTGTGCTCCCAGTCAACATTTTCAACCAAACATTCTCAACCAAACTGAACCTTCCCTACCTCTAACCCATAACCCCCTCTTTTACTTGCATCCTGGCGCCTGTCCAAGAGCCTATTAAATATTCTTATAGTACCAGCCTCCACCACCACCCCTGCAAGGCATTGCAGGCTTCCACAATGCTCTGTGTAAGAAAACCTACCCTGACGGCTCCCCTAAACTTTCCTCCCCTCACTTTGTTCAGATGTCCTCTGGTGTTTGCTTTACCTATATCCACTGCTGTGGCCTCCACAGCTATTTGTGGCAACAAATTCTACAGATCTACCACCCTCTGGCTGAAGAAACATCTCCACATCTCTTCTCTAAAGGGATATCTTTTTCTTCTGAGGCTGCACCCTTTGGTCCCATACTCTCTCACCACGGGAAAAACATGCTAGCTATCTATGCCTCTCATAATTTTGTAGATCTTTATTAAGTCACAACTCATCCTCCTCTCCTAAGAGAAAATCCCTAGGTCTGTAAACTTTGCCTCAAATGACATGTTCTCAATACCAGGCAGCATCCTGGTAAATCTCCAGGCACCCGTTCCATAGCTCTCACATCCTTCCTGTAATGAGGCGACCAGAACTGAATGCAATATTCCAACTGTGGTCTAACCAGAGTTTTATAGTGCTGCAACATTACCTCATGACTCTTGAACTCAATCCCCTGACTAATGAAAAGCAGTATACCATAAGCCTTCTTAATTACCCTATCAATCTACACGGCAACCATGAGAGATTAATGGATATGGATTACAAGGTCCCTCTGTTCTTCCTCACAGTTAAGAATCCTGCCATTACCTATGTTCTCTGCCTTCAAATTTGATCTTCCAACTTATCCAGATTGAACTCCATCTGCCAATTCTCCACCTATCCTGGTGATATCCTATTGTACCCTACAACAACCTTCTACACTATCCACAACATCTCCAATCATCGTGTCATCTGCAGACTTACTGACCCATCCCTCTACTTCTTCATTCAGGACACTTATAAAAATTACAAGGAGCAGCAGTCCCGGAACAAATCCATTCAGTATTCCACTAGAGACTGACCTCCATCCAGACTATGTAACATCCACTACTGCCCTCTGCAAGCCAATCCTGAATCCACACAGCCAAGGTTCCCATTCTTTATGCCTTTCTGAATGAGTCTCTCATGGGGACCTTGTTGAATGCCTTACTAAAATCCATGTGATGCACCACAGCTACCACCCTACTATTGTTAATTCCTTTTGTCACTTTCTCAAGAAACTCAGTGCAGATATTATTGCAATGTTTCAGAAGAATTTAGACCAGTGGTCCTCAATCTTTTTATTTCCACTCACATATCAATTTAAGTGATTCCCATTCCATAGGTGCTCTGTGATTAGTAAGGGATTGCTTAAGGTGGTATGTGGGTGGAAAGAAAACGTTTGAAAACCACTGTTTTAATCGTCCCTAATTGACTCGTTATGTGCACGGTTTCAGAACTCCAAAGGAAATGGGCCAATGAGAATTTTTCTCAAGCAAAATATTTCAGTAACAATTGGGTCTAGAGCAGTGATTCTCAACCTTCCCTTCCCACTCGCATACCACCTTAAGCAATCCTTTACTAATCACAGAGCACCGCTGGCATAGGGAGTGAGTGGAAAGAAAAAATTGCAAACCAATGTCAAAAGCATTTGGATGGCAAGTCCCCAGGGCCAGAAGGGATATCCCCCAGGTTACTACAGGAAGTGAGGAATGATATTGCTTGGGTGTTGACAATGATCTTTGTGTCCTCTCTGGCCCCATGTCGATAGGAGAGGTTTAAAGGGATATGGCCAAACACAGGCAGATGAAATGAATGTGGGTAAGACGGTTGGTGTGGGCAAATTGGGGCAAAGTGGTTGTTTCCATGCTGTATGACTCTACAATTTATTGGCATATCAAAAGGTATAAATAATTCTATTTGCAATTTTCTATAGGCTCTGGAATGTTTTTTCATAAACTTTATTTTTAATTTGCAATGTATTGATCAATACATTTATTTTTGTCTTGAGATAAGGTACTTTTCTCAGTGAATATAATTGTTCTTGGACCCTTTCACATTCACAGCTGATGTGAAACCTCTGCAATTCAAAAGCTGTGGCGAAGCTGAGAGCCCGAAATGAAGCTATTCTGTTCTGGTTTATGAAGGGCACTTGTGATGAGATGAGAAAAATGTCATTCAACGGGGTGAGGGTTTTGAAAAATCATATTGTTTTCAATGGTGTAATTCAATTTATTGAATTATAATGTGGACTTCAAATTGTTTCCATAATTCAGAGTCATTCCAATTGACAAGGCTCGCAGCTGTGGCCAACAACAAAATTAGCTCCAGAATAGAGAAACTATAAATATGGAGATCTGCCGAAAAATTATACTGTTGCAAATATTTAATCTGTTTAATGCAAGCCGGTTTCTTCAATAAATTAATGAATGTTGCACTCAGATAATGAAACTAAAAAATATATATGAAGGTTTCATCCCTTTCTGCAAAGAGATAAGATAATTAATTAAATACATTTTCTGTGTTGCAAGATACGTTCAACCCATGCCAAGCATTCAGGAAATCAAAGCAGTTTAGGAAATGGTTCCAATATTAATTTAATCATATATTACATGCCAATTCAGAAATAATTGCTCTATTAACATATGTGAGATCAAATATAGCTTCAAATACTTGAGCCAAAATTAACACAGATGAATTGGGTGCAGAATAGTACAGCATGGTGTGGTACTAATCTATGTAAACTTACTCCACCCTCAATCTAATGCTTCTCTCGCACACACTCCATAATCCACCATTTTTCTTACATTCATGGGCCTATCTAAGTGACTTTTGAATATTTCTATTGTACTAGCCCTCAACACCACCCCCACCAATGTATTCCTGGCACCTACTTCACTGCAAAGAAGCCTACCTCTGATACCAACCCTAAAATTTATCCCCTGCAATAAAAGTGCTGTCTGTCCACTCTATGCCCCTCGTAATCTTATACACCTCAATGAAGTCTGCTATTATCCTCTGTCATTCCAAAGAACAAAACTCCAGCTCACTCAACCTTTCTTCATAAGCATATTCTCCAATCTAGGTGGCATCCTGGAAAACTTCCTCTCCACCCTCTCTCAAGCTTCCACGACCTTCCAGAAATGAGGCAACCAGAAATGAACACAATACTCCAAGGGTGATTCAACTCGGGATTTATAGAGCTGGGGCATTTCCTCATGGCTCAAGAAATCAATCCCCAGCCTAATGAAGGCCAGCATTTGCCCTCTCAGTGTGGAGGAACTGAGGGTTCTATGAATTTCAACCCCAAGATCCCTCAGTTCTTCCACTCTGCTAAGAATCCTACCATTCATCACGCACTCTGCCTTCATACAATTTTCCAAAGTGCATTACTTCATACTTTGAGATTGAACTCCATCTGCCACTTCTCTGCCCAACTCTGCATTCTACACTATCCATAACCCTTCCATGTCATCTACAAACTTACTAGCCCACCCTTCACTTCTTCATCCAGGTTGTTCATGAAAATTGCAAAGAGAAGGGGTCCCAGAGAGATCCTTGTGGAATGCCACTAGTCACTGACCTCCAGGCAGAGTCTTCCATCTCCTGCCACCATCTGCTTTCTGCAGGCAAGCAGCCAAGGTTCTTTGGATCCCATGCCTTGTGACTTTCTGAATGAGCCTACCATGGTGGACCTTGTCAAACACCTTACTAAAATCCATATGCACCATGCCTTCTCTTCATCAATTTCCTTTATCACCTCCTTGAAAATTCAACTGTGCTCATTAGGCATAAACTGCCCCTAACAAAGTCATGATGACTATGCCTGAAAAGACTTCTCTGAATGCTTGGAAATCTCTTTTCCTATCTTCTCCAATAGTTTGATCACCACTCATGCAAAACTCGCTGGTCTGTAATTCCCAGAATTTTCCCAAATACCTTCCTTAGACAAGGCACTACAAATGCCATCTCCAATCCTCCAATACCTCTCCTGGGGCCAGAGAGGACACAAAGATCATTGTCAACACCCAAGCAATATCATTCCTCACTTCCTGTAGTAACCTGGGGGATATCCCTTCTGGCCCTGGGGACTTGCCATCCAAATGCTTTTGAGAAGTTCCAACACTTTCTCTTTTTTACCTTTGACCTGCTCCATGTTCAACATTGGTTTCAAATTCACCATGCTCCCTCTCCCTGATTAACACAAGTGAAGTACTCATAATGGACTCCCTCCTTTTTCCTCCACTTTCATGTCAATGTTCCCACATTATCGCTGAGTGATACTACTTCATTCTAGACATCGTCCTGTACATCAGATATGTGTTGAACCCCTTGGGGCTTTCCTTCATGCCCTCTTCCTGCTCTGGTCAGTCCCCTCTTAAGTTCCTTCCTGGCTACCTTCTAATTCTCATGAGCCCTGCCTGATTTTTGTTGCTTTTTTTTAAATCCTTGCATATACACTTCCTTCTTCCTCTTGATTGTCTCACCTCTCTTTTCAAGCATGGCTCCATTACCCTCCCATCATTCCCCAGTCTCAGTGAGACAAGCTTATCCAGAACTCCGTGTGTGGTCCCTAAACATCTTACACACATTTCCCATGAAGAAAGCCATTACCAATTTACTCACCCAAGTTCCTGCTTAGTACCATTGTAATTGGTCTTTCCCCAGTTAAACACTTTCCCATTTTGACTACTCCTTGTCCATAAAGCTCAGAGATTTGTGAACTCTGTCCCCAAATTGTCTCCCTCCAAGAGATCGGTCACCTGACTAGGTTCAATATCTTGTACTAGCTCCAGTATGGCCACTCCTCTGGTTGGCTTGTCCACATACTGTGCTAGGAATCTTTCTTGGATGCTACTGACAAATTCTGGTCCATCTATCCCTCTTGCAGGAAGGAGGTGCCAGTCACTATTGGGAAATTTAAAGGTCCTCACAACAACGACTTTGTTATTTTCAATCTTTCCATACTAATCTGCTCCTCAGTATCCCAGTAGGTATTTTGGGGCATAGAGAATATACTCCCAATCAAGTGATCAGTAAACAATTCTTCCTCTATGTCTTCCCTTTCTGCATCTATAATAATATCCCTGATTTGCAGTGGCACTCTCCCTCCCCCACATTCTTTTGCGTCCCTCCCTTTCTCTTTTGAAATATCTAAATATCAGAATATCAAACAGCCAACACTGTCCCTGCAATAGCCAAGTCTCTGTAATGGCCACAATGTTGTAATTCCATGTGCTGATCCACGCTGTTAAGTTTATCGTCCTTAATCTTCTTGCATTAAAGTATGCACATTCAACCCATCCAACTGACTGCATTTATGCTCCATCCGCTCACCTATCCCTCCTAACAGTCTCACTATATGTTGCACTCACTTCTCCACCAATTACTCTATAATCTGACCAAATATTCCAATTCCCATCACCCTGCCTAGCTAGTTTGAACCCTCCCCAACAGCTCTATCAAACCTGCCTGCAAGGATATTAGTCCCTCTCAAGTTCAGGTGCAACCTTCCACAGAGGAGATTCCAAAATGTGGACCAGATGAGCGGCAGGAGCCAAGGTTGGGATCAGGATCATTGGGAATCAGGCACGTGGGTAGTTCTGTGGCTGGAGATGGGGTCTGCAGTGCTCGCAGTGTTTAGGTGAGTAGTAAAACTTTGGGGGATGCGACCCGAATATAAAGAGAATAAAATGAGAATGGTGGTTAAATAAGGTTTGTGAATGGTGGAGATTGGTATAAATGAGTGCTTGGTGTAGGCAATTGACTGGGTGGGCTGAAGGGCCAGTTTCTATGCTGCAGGACTCGATGATAGCACATTTGTCATCTTGGAACAGGCAGGAACCTACAAGCTGAATCTCACTGGGTTCTATTTCCTACTCTCTTTAAATTAATTGGGCTCACTGAAAAGTAAAGCCATAGAGGGATACGGGTTACAGAAACGGGCCCTTTGGCCCAACTTGTCCTTGCCAACCAGGTTTTTTTGTACACGGGGGAGGGAGATTTCACTGATCCTCTCTGCCACTCCTATGGTCCTGTGGATTGACCTCCGATCCAATTCTCTGCAGCAACTGTACCACGCTGTGATGCAGCCGGCCAGGACGCTCTTGATAGAGCTCCTAAATCAGGTTGACATAATAGTGGCCAGTAGCCTTGCCCTCATCGTTCTTCTCAGGAAGTGCAATCGGTGTTGCACCTTCCTGACAAATGAGGAGATGTTGAGTGTCCACAATAGGTTACTAGTTAAGGAACGGTGCTCTCTACTCTCTCCACCACAGAGTTATTGATGTGTAGTGGACAGTGGTCAATCCTGGTCCTCCTGAAGTCCGTGATCATCTCCTTCAACTTGTCCACATTGAGATTCATGAGGTTCAATCAAGAGTTTGATAACAGCAGGGAAAAAAAATCAACGCTCCTTAAATGTGGTGGCGCATGATCTCATACTTGTGAGCCTTCCTCGCAACAGGAGTAGGGTGAAGAGAGTGTGGCTGGGGTGAGACAATAACATAACATAACAATTACAGCACGGAAACAGGCCATTAGGCCCTTCTAGTCCGCACCGAACCAAACACCCCTTTCTAGTCCCACCTCCCTGCACAATACCCATAACCCTCCATCTTCTTCTCATCCATATACCTGTCCAACCTTTCCTTAAATAATACAATTGACTCCGCCGCCACTATTTCTCCCGGAAGATCATTCCACACGGCTACCACTCTCTGAGTAAAGAAGTTCCCCCTCATGTTACCTCTAAACCTCTTCCCCTTAATTCTTAACTCATGTCCTCTTGTTTTAATCTTTCCTCCTCTTAACGGAAATAGTCTATCCACATCCACTCTGTCTATCCCTTTCGTAATCTTAAATCCTTCTATCAAATCCCCTCTCAACCTTCTACGCTCCAAAGAATAAAGACCTAATCTGTCCAATCTCTCCCTAGACTCTAGATGCTTAAACCCAGGTAACATTCTGGTCAACCTTCTCTGCACTCTCTCCACTCTGTTTATATCCTTCCTATAATTAGGCGACCAGAACTGCACACAGAACTCCAAATTAGGTCGTACCAACGTCTTATACAATCTCAACATCACCTCCCAACTCCTATATTCCATGCAATGATTGATAAAGGCCAGCATACTAAAAGCCTTCTTCACTACCCTATTCACGTGAGTTTCTACCTTCAGGATGAGTCTGGTTTGCATTGTTGGGTGCTTAAAACTGAAGGGGGATGTTCAAGGCGAGAGCGGGAGGTTTAAAGGGGATTTTGGGTGGTAGATTTTTTCACACAAAGAGTCATTGATATCTGGAATAAGCTGCCTGGGGAGGTCATGGGGAGGAGCAGTAACAATGTTTGCCAGGGATCTGGATGTGTGTTTGAATAAGCAAAGGACTAGGGGAATATGGAATTTAATGTCAATGAGTGGGATGAGTCAGCATGGACGGGGTAATGAACATGTTTTATTGCTGCTTAACTAAACTCTTTTCTGGGATCAACATTTAAACCGAAGCCTATCTTTAATAAAAATACTCACGAGGAGAGCAGGGGGTTGTGCTCGGAACTTTAGTCAATATTCCTAAACCGACATGAAATCTGATTAGTATTGCATAATGGTTTTGAGAGACGGTGCAGTTGTTCAACTTGGTTTGAGCAGTGCTCGTTATCGAATGTGACCTTGACTTCTTAACGAACGCAGGTCTCTCTACTGCGTAGGCTAATTTTGCACAAATAACCAACTTTCATCTTTTGTGTATCATTATTACCCAAAGAAACGCATGAAATCTGCCCTGATCTGTGAATCACCTCCATTTTTTTTTCTGTTTGTTCACAGATACCCAGTTGTTGTATCGTACCTGGGATGGAAACCTGGAGAGTTTGAATGTTGAGAGCATTGGCACAGCTCTCCTAATGACAAGCCGGAAATTTGTAAGCATTTCCTCTCCCCAAGTTCTTTGTGAAATAAAAACTGAGGTTGCACAATGGGGCCCATCTGCCTCGATCAGCAGGTCACCCAGCATCTACGGAGAGAAATTCTCAGCTATTGTATTGCGTCGGGACCCTCAATCGGGATGATAGGGGAGGAGCAGGCAGAGAAGCAGGGAGGGGCCAAAAGGTGACAGGATATCGGTTAACAGAAAGTAGGAAAGGTAGAGAGATAGGGGGAACTTCTCCACTCAGAGAGTGGTGGGAGCTTGGAATGAACTACCATCTGATATGATGAGTGTGGACTCAACCTTGAGTTTCAAGAATACATTGGATAGATGCGTGGATGGGAAAGGTCTGGAGGGTTACGGATGGGAGCAGGTTATTGGGACTAACTGAATAATGGTCGGCACAGACTACAAGGGCTGAATGGCCTGTCGTGTTCTATGGTTCCAGGTGGGAGAAGAGACCACAGGTGGAGAGGGGCTGGGGAAAGAGGGGGTGGGAATGGGAGACCTATGAGGGAAAATTAATATTGGGAGTAAGTAAAAGGATAGGTGGAAATAGCAGAACAAGATTGACCTGAGAGTTACCTAAAATCGGAAAGTTCAGGGTTCATGCTGTTGGGTTTAAAGCTGTCAAGTCAAGTCACTTTGATGAAGGGCTTAAGTCTGAGATGTTGTTTATGTATCTTTATCTTTGCTACATAATGGACATTATTTGACCAATTGAGTTTCTCCAGCATTGTGCCCTTATTTCAACCATGGTGTCTTCAGATATTTGTGCTTTACTCAAGTTTATTGTCATCAGAATACGCAAGGTGCTTTTTGGTGGCCAGAATGCCGGAATATAAAGCCACCTAAAATACCCGAATGCGGCTATCGGGTGGTCACCTGAAAGTGGAGAATCCGGCCCCGAGGAGCACTTACCTAACCCTCCTCAGGGAGGTATATTCTCCAGCTTGGAGCGCTCCCACTAGGCACCTGAAAGCAGCAAGGTGCTTTCAAGTGCCTAGCAGCGGGCAGGCTGTTGACAGTCAGCTGGCAACCTGCTGACAGCCACCCTCCCCGTTGGTTACAGCTATCCACCCCGCTGCCGTAACCAACCCTCCCCACTGCTGAAACCAACCCTCCCCACTGATGACACCTACCCTCCCCACTGGTGACACCTACCCTCCCCACTGCCGACACCTACCCTCCCCACTGCCTGACAGTCCCCTGGTGTGGGACTGCAGGGCTAGAGTGGCTGGCGTGGGACTACGAGGTTGGGGTGGCTGGCACGGAATTTGGGCCCCTGACATCCCATGCTGGCTGCTCCAGCCCCATAGTCCCGCGCCGGGGGGCTGTCATGCAGCAGGGATGTGAGCTATCAGGCAGCTGGTAGGTGAGCTGTCAGACGGCTTCTCCTGCCTGAACTCAGGAGCCGGCGTTTGCTCCGCGGCACCTCTCCCTGCTTCGGACGTTTCAGGTGGCAAAACACCTCCTTCAGCACTGCTACCTGAACGTCCCTTCGCAGACACACGCAGCCACTCCGGAGGCGCATTCTCCAGGCGATTCCACCTGAAAGTGGCTACAAGTACAACCCAACAAAACATCATTCTCCAGTCCTTGGTGCAAAACACACATACATACAGCCAGACATAACACACATACAGACAACAATACATATGCAGGACAAGTATTCATAGATATAAATAAATTAAAAACTGTTCGTGAATACGAGAGCCTCGGATGGTTAGTGTGAGCAGTTCCTTTGGTGGGAATAGCTGAAAGATGCTGTGTGTGGGGTGGAAGGGGTCCTCATTGATTTTTCGCACCTTCTTCAGGCAATGATCCCAATAGATCACGGTGCTGGGAGGGGAGACACCAGGGATCCTCTCTATTCTTATGATCAAGAAGGAACATAATATGTTGTTCATTGACTCTACATTTGTCCTCAGTGGATCTTTCACAGGTTCGTATTAGTGTTTGGTTCTCCCACAAACAAACCACTTTATGATCGGACAATCAGTGTGTGTGTTTAAAATGTGAACCATATCAATGGAACTTGGATGTACTGTGTGTGGCAATAATAGCAAACCTTTCCTGGTGTAAAGAAGAGCACTTGTCTAATACCTGTCTGCTGCTTTTCACTTCTGTTGAGAAGTAAGCCTAGCAATCAAGATTCAGGTCTCAGAATCGCAAGAGGAATCATTCAAAAAAGCAATTACTTGCCGAGAAATTCACTGCACCATGGCAGAGTGAATGGGGCATTTCCCTCACAGCCTCAGGTTCAGATTTGACCTTCGGTGCTGTCTGTGTGGTGTTTGCATGCTCTTTCTGTGACCACATGCTCACCTGGTATTCCAGAGATTGTTGGGTTAATTGATCACTGTAAATCACTCTAGTTCCTTAGTGAGGGGTCGAATATGGGGAGAGTTGGATATGGGGAAAATTAGTGGGCTTAGCCTCAATGGCCATTAGTGCTGAGCTGACACAAACTCAATGGGCTGAATGGCCTATGTTGTAAGGAGATATAGAAGTTCATCCCTAGTCAACAGCACTAAATGGGCAGCAAGGTATCAGTAGGTAGGTGTAGACCTGTAACATAGCTATTTACACTTATTCCCCACTGCTCCAGTGACGGTTCAGTTGTGACATCTGGTACTGTCTAGATGGAGTTTCCACATTCTCCCTATGAATATGTGGATTCCCCATCAGTTCTCCAGCTTCCCTTCTGTATTGTAAATGTATGTGGATTGTTTAAATGGCTACTTAAAATTGCCCCCATTGTGTAGATAACGGGCACAAGAATCAAAGGTTTTAGACTTTCATGGACCTTGAGCTGGCCGTGGTGAGATGCTTTGCAAACTGCTATAGTGTCGCTTCCCAGGCCTGTTGGTCAATGGGTCCCTGCAATGGTCTACATACTTCCATGCCTTTCCTGTTGACGTGCCATCTCAATATCTTCTGACAGCATGTTTCAGATATCAACCACTCTCTGTCTAACAAAAGAAATACCACACACATCTCCTTTAACACTTAACATAACATAACATAACATAACATAACAATTACAGCACGGAAACAGGCCATTAGGCCCTTCTAGTCTGCACCGAACCAAACACCCCTTTCTAGTCCCACCTCCCTGCACAATGCCCATAACCCTCCATCTTCTTCTCATCCATATACCTGTCAAACCTTTTCTTAAATAATACAATTGACTCCGCTGCCACTATTTCTCCCGGAAGATGATTCCACACAGCTACCACTCTCTGAGTAAAGAAGTTCCCCCTCATGTTACCTCTAAACCTCTGCCCCTTAATTCTTAACTCATGTCCTCTTGTTTTAATCTTTCCTCCTCTTAACGGAAATAGTCTATCCACATCCATTCTGTCTATCCCTTTCATAATCTTAAATACTTCTATCAAATCCCCTCTCAACCTTCTACGCTCCAAAGAATAAAGACCCAATCTGTCCAATCTCTCCCCATACTCCAGATGCTTAAACCCAGGCAACATTCTGGTAAACCTTCTCTGCACTCTCTCCACTTAAACTTGTTCTCTCTTATTTTTAACAAACCCACCATGGAAAAAAAAATATTTTGTCTATCTATGCCTCTCATAATGTAATTCTTTCAGTCTCCTTCAATGCGCAAAAATGCTGACGAAACTCAGCAGGTCACACAGTGTTCTTTATGGCAAAGATATCTTATATAACCAGCGTTTCAGCCCTGAGCCCTTCGTCAAGATATGAGCAAAAAGCAGGGTGATGCCCCAATGAAACATTTGGAGAAAGGGGCAGGGGGAGAAGCACAGGACTACAGTTTGTGCACCCGCCTGCTTTTGCTCATACCTTGACCAAGGGCAAGGGCCCATAAGTGATGCTGTATGACCTGCTGAATTTCTCCAATACTTCTGTGTATTAAAGTACTTACTGCATCTACCTTTCTCTCCTCATCTCAGCTTTGACTCTGGCCAACGTGCTGAGGTCACTGATGCCAGTGAAGCAGTGTCACTTTTCCTGTTCTATTACTACATTTTTTTTTACAGATTTCCAGATTTAAGTTCTTATTCACTCTCCCCTTGTTCATTTATTATCTGATTGTATCAGGGCAATCCGTTGATATACAGTGTCCCCTGGTCCACGGTGCAAGACAGTGCAAGTACACAAATGGGCAGCCCGGATGGTGTAGCGGTTAGTGCAACACCGTTACGGCGCCAGTGATTATGACCAGGGTTCGAATCCCGCGCAGTCTGTCAGCAGTTTACACATTCTCCTCGTGTCTGCATGGGTTTTCTCCGGCAGGGAGTCCAGTTTCCTCCCACCCTTCAAAATGCTACCCGGGTGTAGGTTAATGGGATGTAAATTGGTCAGTGTTACTCGTAAGGCCGATTTGGCCTTTTACTGCGCTGTATGCCTAAAATTTAAAAATAAAAAAAAATAAAGACATAACACACGTGCAGACAAATGATACATATACACAGAACATATCTACATGTATTAAAATAAATATCATTAATAAATAGTAGAGTCACGTGGAGTTGTTTTAGCATTTCAACAGTCAATCACCGTTCCCACTGCCCTTGGGATGAAGCTGATCCTCAGCCTGGTGGTTCTGGCTCTGATACTTCTGGATCTCTTTCCCACTGGGAGCAGCTGAAAGATGGTGTGTGCGGGGCAGTAGGGGTTCTTACAGATTTGGTGAGCCCTCTTTGAACAACAATTGCAGTAAATCATGTCGACGTGGAAGAGGGAGACCACAGTGATCCTCTCTGCTGCTCTAATGGTCCTGCAGATTGACGTCTGATCCACTACTCTGCAACATCGTGATGCTTCCGGCCAAGGGGCTCTCAAGAAAGCTCCAGCAGGAAGTTGACAGAATTGTGGCCGGGAGCCTTGTCTGCCTCAGCCATCTAAGACAACATAATCACCATTGCACCTTCCTGACAAGTGAGGAAATATTATATGTCCAGAATAGGTCACTTTTTAAGTGGACTCTGAGGAACTTGGTGCTCTCCACTGTCTCCACTACAAAGCTTTTTATGTGTAGAGGAGGGTGATCGTCGCTGGTCTTTCTGAAGTCTACACTCATCTCAGATTTTAGATTTCATATTTATTGTCAGAGGCCATACATCACATTACATACAACGCTGAGATTCTTTTTCCTGCAGTTGAGGCATAATTTCCACTTATTGGTAGCGCAAAAAAAAAGCTGCACTTTGTCTTGTCCATGTCGAGACACAATTGTTATTCTCGCACCATTTTGCGAGATTTTCCACCTCTTCTCTTGTCCACCTTCGGGAGGATGATCCCATTGCTCCTACCTCCCCATGTAATTGAATCTATCCCAAACCAAGGAGAATGAGAATGGTCCATTTAGCGACTCCTTTCAACAAGCAGAATGTCTTCTTGGACAAAAGTGTTATAACAATATAACAGTGAGTATATTGTCATTACATTGTACAATTTACACATGCACCAAAATTCTTACTGCGGTACTTCTAATACTAAGCTTATTTGAATTAAAATGACAATAAGATAGATAATGAATATTCATTATTGCAGAAAAGGGTGCTAGCAGTCCTGGTGTCAGAGCAGATTTTTTTTACCTGGTAGTGACATGATTTTCCCATTCTGACGTGTCTTATTGCCTTCTGGGAGTAGTTGTTCACACAGGAATGACCAAATATCAGTATCACAGCGCGATTTTAGGCCGAATACCTGAAATGCAGTATTTAAGGAAGCTGGACTTCATATTCATTAGCCCATTGTTAGATTGCCGGCGGTCTGTGAAAATAACTAGGGGTCGAGGAGGTAAAATGTCAGAATGGGAATGAGTCCTTATTTCCTGTTCCAATCTTTCTACACAGACTGCATTCTGGGAAATTGGGAATAATTTCCTCGAACGCAGCAGCTGTGTCAAAAATTATGTATAACAAGGGAAGGTTCAGGGGTCAGATAGCTGTTGGAAAGAAGATATTCTTGAACCTAGAGGTGCTTGATTTAGGCTCTTCTTCCTTCTTCCTGAAAGTAGCAGTGAGAAGAGTTTGTGGCGAGGGTGATGGAGGTCCTTTATGATGTTGGCTGCCTTCTTGATGACAATGAACTTGAACAAAGATGTCATCGTCGGGGGGGAGTTCAGAGCTTGTGATGGATCTGGCTATGCTGGCTGCCTTCTGCGTGCCTGTGAACTTGAATTACCATACCAGGCTGTAATGCAACCGGCCAGTATACTTTCCACAGTGTATCCAATGACTTGCCAAACTTCCTCAGATTCTTTCGGAAGTTGAAGTATTGGCGTGCCTTCTTCATGGTTACCTCTTTGTGCTGGCTCCAGGAAAACCCTTTTGAAATATGGTCTCCCAGTTAATCCAAGTTTCCAACCCTCTCCGCCTGCATCCCATCAATGAAAACAGGTCATGATCCCTTGGCCTCCCCTTTCCAAGGTCTTTGGTCTTGCTGATGTTGAGAGCAAGGTCGTTGTTCTGACACCAAACAACTAGATTCTCAATCTCCTTCCTATGATGTATCTGAACATTTGCCCTTTATTTCAACCAACAGTTGTGTTGTCAACGAGCTTTAGGTTGTGTTGAAACTGAATAATCATGGGTATAGATGGAATAGAGAAAGTAAGGGATTAATCACGCAGCCTTGAGAAGCTGCTGTGTTGATGGTCAGCAGAGAGGAGGTGAGGCTGAGAATCTGCACTGATTGGAGACTGCCACTGAGAAAGTTGAGGATCTAGATGCAAAGAGAGGAACACACTTGCAGATCCCTGTTTCATTATTAGTTTTGCTGGTATGATGGTGTTAAACACTGTGATTTAGTCAATAAGCAATAGCCTAATCTGAATCAGAATCAGAATTTATTGTCATGAGTATGTTCACAAAATGTGTTCTTTTGTGGCAGAGACACAGTGCAAATGTTGCTGTACAATTACATTTAAAAATAAATTAATTAATGCAAGAGGAAAGTGAGCTTACGTCTGTGGTTCATTGCCCATTCAGAAATCCACAGGCAGAGGGGAAGAAGCTGTCCTTGTGGTACTGGGGTGCTCATCTTCAGGTTCCTGTGCCTCCTTCCTGATAGTAGCAATGTGAAGGGGGCATGGCCTTGGTGTTGGGAGTCCTGCTTTCCTAAGGTTCCGGCTCTGGTTGATGTCCTTGATGGAGTGAAGACTGATGACTGGGATTTGCAGACCAAGGTCACGATTCTGTCGTTTTTTTATCCCCTCCCGCCCTATGCATTGGGCTCCGTGACAGTGATCCAACCACTCAAAATGCTCTCCACAGAACACCCGTAGAAAGTTGCAAGTGTCTTTCGTCACATACAAAATCTTCTCAAACTCTTCAAGGAGTATAGCCGCTGGTGAAGTATAGCCGCTGGCAAAATGTGCAGGTAAACAAATTCTGCTGGAGGGGAATGTTGTGATTAGTGCAGTGCTACTAGAGCACCAGAAACGGATTAACTACTACCTAGGCCCCTAGGCTGGGGGCTTTAGTAAAGCTCCCCCTGAACTTTTCCCCCCCACCCCACCCTTCATTGAATAGAATGAAGTCACGTTAATATACATTAAATAACTTGTATCGTTGTACTGTGTACTACACGTATAAGCTAGAAATTTAATTGTACCAACATCCCTTTCCAGAAGTGCTTTCATGTAATCACGTTCTGACTGGTATTGTCAAGTAATCAAGCGTGGTCTTCACTTGAAAACAGTTTGCAGTTAAAACAGAGCGCTTTACCCATGCCTGGAGAACGGCACAGCCAACTTCTGATTTTCTTGCCATTTGTAAGGGAGCAATAAAACATGGACTTACCAAAGTAACATTTCTGTTTGCCGTCATATTTTATAGATTTCACAATACTATACATTCATGTTCCCACAAGCTTCGCTCTCTGTCTTTAACCAGTTTACACGCATGTTAATGCAATTTTGTGACGTAATAACTTCATCACAGTAAACAACTATCACGCGGCTGCAGTACAAAGTCCTAAAAACATTACTTTTAAATATTTCTATGTTTGGAGTCTAATTTAGAGAACAAAATAGTATTTGTAATATTCCAGATATGAAGAAATATATGCAAAAGTACTGAAATATACTCAATTAAACCATTTTGTTTTGCTCTCGGGCCCCCTCCCTTCCAGACCCCTAGGCATAAGTCTACTCCGTCTAATGGTTAATTTGCCACTGCCAGCACCCTGGGTTTGAATCTGCCACTGTCTCTAAGGAGTTTGCATATTCGCCCCGTGATATTTGAATCATTATTAAATACAGGTGGGGTACATATATAACCATATAACCATATAACTACTTACAGCACAGAACAGGCCAGTTCGGCCCTACTAGTCCATGCCGTAGCAAACCCCCACCCTCCTAGTCCTACTGACCAGCACCCGGTCCATACCCCTCTAGTCCCCTCCTATCCATGTAATGATCCAGTCTTTCCTTAAATATAACCAATGATCCCGCCTCGACCACGTCTGCCGGAAGCTCATTCCACATCCCCACCACCCTCTGCGTAAAGAAATTTCCCCTCATGTTCCCCTTATAATTTTCCCCCTTCAATCTTAAACCATGTCCTCTAGTTTGAATCTCCCCCTTTTTTTTTTTTTTTTAAATTTTTTATTTTTCACACCATAAATCACATTAGCCATGATATACACTATTTCTTTTTCACACATATACAGTGACTTTTTCTCCCCCCCCCCCCTTTCCACCCAAACCACCCCCCCACCCCCCCCCCTCTCATCCATTTTAGGTATACAGTCTAGGTTGCATTAAGCCAGTCAGACAATGTTGTCATTCAACAAAATTACACCAGAAATTCTACTGAGTCCATTCTTTTCTTTCCTTCTCCTTCCATCAACTTAGGTAATGTTTGTCCCCGGTAGGTTTTCGCTATTGTATTTAATGTAAGGCTCCTATACTTGTTCGAATATTTCAATATTATTTCTTAACCTATATGTTATTTTTTCTAATGGAATACATTTATTCATTTAAATTTAGTAGTTTCTTCCTTTTAATTTGGTTATGTATTCCATTAATATTTAAAGACATATAGTTCAGCGTAGCCCTTTTATATTTTGTTTATCTTCTCTTTCCGTTTTTCCATCATTACCTTTCCTCCTTTTCCATTTCTGTTTTCTTATTTTCAACTCTTTATAAGACAACATTCCTACAACATTCAACATTTTCCTTATTCTCCTATTTCTATCTTATTTATCCCCAATCTCCCCTTCACCTCCTGAGTTGTCCTTTATCCCTTGTCGGACAACCACATCTCCCCTCTCCATTTGGATTTGCGAATCCACTCGCGAGCGTCAACTGATTTTGCAGTGACCGCTATTTCCCCCCACCCCGCCTCCCCCAGAAAAGATTTCACTTTTCATATGTCACAAAGGTCACTCTTTCAATTCCCTCCTTATTCTCTCTATTCCATTACCTTCCCTTATTAATTCTTGTCTATACTATCTATATTTTCCTCTAAGTACAGATACATTCATGTATGCTTATTGTCTCTATTCACTCTTATACCTCTTTACCCGCATACATATCAATCGTGATCATTTTTACTCTCATTACCCGTCTTCATCCCTCAGTCTATTTTTGTCTTTACCCACATACATATCAATCGTGATCATTTTTGCTCTCATTACCCGTCTTCCTCCCTCAGTCTATTTTTGTAATTGTTCTGCAAATTTTCGTGCTTCTTCTGGATCCGAGAATAGTCTGTTTTGTTGTCCTGGAATAAATATTTTCAATACCGCTGGATGCTTTAGTATAAATTTATACCCTTTCTTCCATAAAATCGCCTTTGCTGTATTGAACTCTTTTCTCTTCTTTAGGAGTTCAAAACTTATATCTGGATAAATGAAGATTTTTTGCCCTTTATACTCCAGTGGTTTGTTGCCCTCTCTTACTTTTTCCATTGTCTTCTCCAGTACCTTTTCTCTTGTAGTATATCTTAGGAATTTTACTAAAATAGATCTTGGTTTTTGTTGTGGTTGTGGTTTAGAGGCCAATACTCTATGTGCCCTTTCTATTTCCATTTCTTGCTGTAGTTCTGGACATCCTAGGGTCTTAGGGATCCACTCTTTTATAAACTCCCTCATATTCTTGCCTTCTTCATCTTCCTTAAGGCCCACTATCTTTATGTTATTTCTTCTGTTATGGTTTTCCATTTAATCTATTTTTTGAGCTAGTAGTTCTTGTGTCTCTTTAGTTTTTTTATTAGATTTCTCCAATTTCTTTTGTAAGTCTTCTACCTCCATTTCTGCTGCTACTGCCCGTTCTTCCATCTTGTCCATTTTCTTTCCCATTTCTGTTAAGGTCATCTCTATTTTATTCATTTTCTCTTCTGTGTTGTTTATTCTTTTTCTTAAATCATTAAATTCCTGTGTTTGCCATTCTTTAAATGACTCCATGTATCCTTTAATAAGAGAAAGTACCTTCTTTATCTTGCCTTTCTTTTCTTCTTCTATTTCACTGTATTCTTCCTCTTCCTCTTCTTCTTCCTCTGGGTTGGCCATCTGTTGTTTCTTTGGTGCCCTTTCCTTCTCTTCTTTCTTGTTTCTATTGTCTTCTTGCTGCAGGTGTTCTGCAGCTGTCGCTGCCGGCTGTGGAGATCGACTCCCCAGCTGGTCCCCCCTCCCGTCGGTGTGTTTTTTTTCATTCGCATCGCGCATGCGCGAAGTATCGCGCATGCGCGGTTGCGCATTTTTACTCGGCTCTGCGAGCCATTTTTGTAGTCCATTATTTACCGACCTGAGGGAGCGGGTTTCTCTCTCCGCAGCGGGCCTCTTCGGACAGGTAAGGCCTTCATCTTTTTCCTCCTTTGTCTTCTCTTCCTCTCTTCTTACCGTTGCTTTCGATTTTACTTTTTTTGTCGCCATCTTCTTTCCACCTTTATACTCACTTTTCTGTAACTTTTATTTCTGTGCCTTTGTGTTTTCCTTTGTTTTTCCCGACTTTTCTGGAGAGGGCTGGAGTTCACCGTCCGGCCACTACTCCATCACATGACTCCTCCAATCTCCCCCTTTCTTAATTGAAGTCTGGAGGGTGACTAATGTTGTGCCTTTATTTAAATGAAGGTGCAAGGACAAAACAGGGTCAGTGACCTTGATGTCAGTCATGGGCAAGTTATTGGAGGGGATTCTAAAAGGAAGAATCCACTTGCTTTTGGAAAGATGAGAACTGTTTTGAGAGAGTTAGCATGGCTTTGTGAGTGGGGAGTCCTGTCTCTTGAACTTGATTTTTTTTTGTGGAGATGTCCAAGAAGATTGGAGTAAACAATATCTACATGGACTTTTTTTAAAAAAAACCTTTATTGAGATCTAAGATGGTAGACTGGATAGGTGGGGTCTTCATTACCGAGAGCATGGAGGCTGAGGATGACTCTATAGTTTATAAAATCACGAGCGGCAGGGATAAGGGAAATGTTCCTAACCTTTTTTCCCAGAGTAGGGGATTAAAACTAGAGGGCATTGATTTAATGTAAGAGTGGAAAAATTTAAAAGAGACCTGAAGGACAACTCATTCAGTAAGAGGATCGTCCATATCTAGAGTAAGCTGTCAGTTGAACTAAAAGAAGCTGGTATAAATACAATGTTCAGAAAGTATTTGGACAGATATATGGATTAGAACAGTGATTCTATAGGATGCCATAGGTACTCAGTGGTTAGTAAGGGATTACTTAAGGTAGTATGTGAGTGGGGAAAAAAAAGGTTAAGAACCACTGCCTGAGAAGGATATGGACCAAATGCAGGCAAATTGGACGAGCCCAGAATGCCAACTTGGTTGATGTGGACAAGTTGGACCAAAGGTCGTGTTCTATGCTGGATCACTCGAATCAATGGCAAGGTCTAATAATCACAATTTTGAGGAGATATCTAAGTTAGTAAATAACAGCAACTCGTGGAGAATGAGATTAGAATTAGAATCGGAGTTTATTGTCATGAACATGTGTCACGAAATTCATTGTTTTGTGGCAGCGTTACAGTACATTTTTTAAAGTACCATATTTTTACGCAAATAATGCATGTTTTTTTTTTAATTTTATGAATATGCCCCCCCCATGCATTATATGCATGTGCGCATTATACAACAATATACATGTTGAAAGATCGCACACAATTAATAGTGGCCATGGGAAAGTCCAACTGGTAACGTAGTGAGTGTGGTAATATAGCAGCATTGAAAGAACGCGCACAATTAATAGCGGCCATGGGAAAGGCACTGGCAATTTATAGTGAGTGTGGGAACATTATAGTGAGTATGAGAATAGAATAGCATCAATGAAAGAATGGGCACAATTTTGATCCTGGGAGTATCTCTTTGTATTCCTTATAAACAGGACGTTCTGGCTAGGGCACTGCACCATATCAATGTTCTCTGCCCAGACCCATCCCTGAAGGAGGAGATTAACATATCAAGTACCTCTGATTTGAGACGAACACTAGATTTAACTCTGAAGTCTTGTCTTTGATCTATTGAATTGATTCCTCTCCAAAGCTTGTTAATATGTGGCAGCAGGATATCATCTATATATTGGGGGATTGACACCTCTGGGGGAAGTTAATTGCGAGAGATTAACTGTGGCAGATACTGGTATGTGCGTGCTTTGTCTCACGTCCCATTTAAAGGGAATTTGGAAAAGTACACCCACATGTTATTTGCATGTGCGCATCATCCAAAAATATGGTTTTTTGCACATTATCGGTGTGGGCACCTGATATGCATGTGTGCATTAAACGAGTGAAAATATAGTAAATAAATTAATGTCAAAGAAGAGAAAATGTGAGTGTCTCTGGTTTATTGTTCATTCAGATACTAGGTCAATTTATTGTCAATTAAGCCAAATATTGAAAAAGATTAGTCACCATATGCAGTTTCCTGTGGCAAATTATGTTTATGAAATATGACCAGAAGAGACAGGAGCAGAAGAAGGCGATTCAGCCTATTGGGTCTGCCCCGCCATTTAATCATGAGCTGATCCATTTCCCCACTCAGCCCTACTCTCCATAACCTTTGATGCCCTGGCTAACCAGGATCCTCTCAATCTCTGCCTTAAGTACACCCAATGATCGCCTGTGGCAACAAGTTCCACAGAATCACGACCCTCTGACTAAAGAAATCCCTCCACATCTCTATTCCAAGCAGATGCTTGGGCAATAAAGCGTAATCGGAGAACGGGAGGGTGTTACAAATGAAGAAGATCAGGGCATTTTACCGTACATTCCAAACAATATTAGCCCCACTCTGATTTTGCTGCGCTCTTGTTTGTGTGAGCTTCCTCTGATTTCTTACTCACATCGGCTACGACACCTCATTTAGTCTGAATATACCATCGCCTTCCCAAGATCGTGTTCTATGGCGAGCTCTCCACTGGCCACCGTGACAGAGGTGCACCAAAGAGGTACAAGGACTGCCTCAAGAAATCTCTTGGTGCCTGCCCCATTGACCACCGCCAGTGGGCTGATATCGCAAACCGCGCATCTTGGCGCCTCACAGTTCGGCGGGCAGCAACCTCCTTTGAAGAAGACCGCAGAGCCCACCTCACTGACAAAAGGCAAAGGAGGAAAAACCCAACACCCAACCCCAGCCCACCAATTTTCACCTGCAACCGCTGCAACCGTGTCTGCCTGTCCCGCATCGGACTTGTCAGCCACCTACGAGCCTGCAGCGGACGTGGACGTTACCTCTCCATAAATCTTCGTCCGCGAAGCCAAGCCAAAGAAAAAAAAAAAGAACTAGTAAGTTTATCAAAGGGAACGTTTTTTTTTTCTCGAAGGATGTAACATTTTGGACTTTACAGTCTGTGTCATGGTAAATAGGAATAGAACTAATTTCACATGAAACTTTCTATATGCCTGTGTCAAAATAATCGAGCGTAATGTTTAGTATGTCATCATAGATCATAAAAAGCACAGCAGGGAACAGCATAAATTCAGTAGGATATTGCCAGAGCTGAAAGGCTGCTGTTATAAGATTAGAGATATATTATTATTAGCTAATGGAAAGATAACAGGAAATTTTACAGACCTTTATTCACTTACAAGTCATTTTGATAGATCATTATGTCAGAGGAGCACTCATTGATTTGATATTAGAGCCAAGAAACTGGGCAGAAAGGTGAAGGTGAAATGAATTGAAGAATGGGGTGTCTTACTCAGAGTCGGGTGCTCCTAGCTTTGCGTATCATAGGGATCAATCGGCTAATATCTGATTGCAATATTTCAGAAAGATCTCATTTGGCAAATGACCACAATCCTTCTGGTGTTTTAATACACCAGAGCGCTGGAGAAAATCAGCAAGTCCTACAGCGTCCATAGGAGGCAAGATATCTATGTAGCCAAAGTTGTAGGCCTGAGCCCTTCATCAAGATAGGAGCACAAAACAAAGTGGGGAAAGGAGGAATGGACAGGCCATCAGGGAAGATGTCGTCGATCAGTAGTTTTCAAACTGCCCCCCAAAACTCACAATCCATCTTAAACAATCCCGATGCCATTGATGCTCTGTGATTAGTAAGGTGGTATGTGAGTGGAAAGAAAACGGTTTAAAAACCACTGTTTTAATTGTACCTAATTGACTCGTTATGTGGATGGTTTCATAACTCCAAAGGAAATGGGTCAATGACAATTTTTCTCAAGCAAAATATTTCAGTGACAATTGGGTCTAGAGCAATGGTTCTCACCCTTCCCTTCCCATTCACATATGATCTTAAGCCATCCCTTTCCATTCACACGGCACTTATGGCATAGGGATTGGTTAAGGTGGAATGCGAGTTTAGGTGAGCAGTTTGAAAACCACTGTCAGAGTTGGATATAGGTGAGAGGTCAGAAGTGAATAAAGCTGGGAAGTGATGGGGGGAGGGGATAACTCACTGAATGGAGAGGCAAGGGGGTGGGGAGCTGGAGGAAAGGAGACATAGGGGAAAAAGGGAGAGAGACAGGGGAGGGGTCTAACAGAAACCATACTCCACGTGATTTACGAACTGCAGTGCATTTATTGAAAATGAAGCTAAATTTTGAAAAACACTTAGGCTAGAAGGAAAATTGGCTGCATTGAATTCTAGATATGTCTGGCATTGGTTTGGGATGTGATACAGTAAGGCAAGGAGGTGTTTAGCTTGGAAATAGACCCACCACATCATGTCCATGCCAATGTTAGAGAACTCATCTTGAATGGCATTTCTCAGCCTGTAGATCACTGACCACCAGTGGCCTATGGGTTTGTTCCAATTGGTCTCTGGTGACTCAATGAAGGTAAATATTACTAACATAATATGTTAAAAAAAAGGGTGTAAGTAAAATATTTCCAATAAAATCAGTAGTGTAGTGGTTAGCTCAATGCTGTTACAGCGCCAGTGACGCGGGTTCGAATTTGGCACTGTCTGTAAGGAGATTGTACATTTTCCCAATGTCTATGTGGGTTTCCTCCAGGTGCTTTGGTTTCCTCCCACTGTTCAAAAACGTATCATAGGTGTTAATTGGGGAGCCCAGGCTCATGGCTCGAAGGGCCCGTTACTGTGCTGCATGTCTCCATTTAAAAGTAAAATACTGTCTGGGGAGGGGCTCTTTTAGCAGTTCCACTCCATCCCCACCCCCAAATCCACCACACCGGTGGTCCGTAAGTTTGTCACAGGAGGTCCATGGGTAACTAAAGGAATACTGTGGCTATAAAAAAATGTTTGAGATTCACTAATCTGGAGGATTTCAGAAGCTGAACACACACTGTTCAGTGTTACAATTAAGTATCTCCATATGCCCTATCTGATTCCTTTGCCAGTTATTAAACTAAATTGTTCTCCTGTTTAACAAGTTGGCACTTTTTTCTTCACTGAAGAAACACTTTAAATTGTTCCTTGATGAGGCATTGTCTAACTTGTTTTCATCATGGGGAAGTTACAATTGAACTCAAGGATTTTAAGTCTATTTTCAAGAGGAAAACGGAAATAAACGGGTACATAATTAAAGATTTTAAATTATTGAAAGCACTTAATAAGATAGCTCCATCAAAATGTGACACACAATGAGCCTATCACCTGGAGGGTTTTTTCCACACCCCCCAACCTGCCACAATTAATTTGCTGTGAATTCCACTTAACTAATTTTTCAGTAATCATGTCCCCTTATCCATTCATTCTTAATGGCATCAAGGATTGCCAGGGGCCTTTTTGTCAAACAAGCCTGGGCAGTCTTAATGCAGTTTTTAATAGGTACTGGTCCACAGTATAACTTTTCAAGAGCTGTGCGAAATTGGCAGCCGTAAAGTGAAAAGGATAATTGCAGTGGGAATTGAGATTGCCATTTTGCTGGAGCGCTCTAGAGGTTGGGTTAGCAGAGAAGCATCTCCTACTAATCCAACCAAACAAAACTCTCCCTGCTGCTAAGAGCATCTATATGGAACGCTGGCATCGGAGAACACCAGCAAGCATCAAGGATCCACACCACCCAGGACATGCATTATTCAAACTCCTGCCTTCAGGGAAGAGGTACAGGTACTACAAGACTGATATCACCAGGTTCAGGAATACTGTAGCTGCTACCCCTCAACCATTAGACTCGTGAACCACAGACTCATTCAGGGCTCTTACTTTGCCCATTATTTATTACTGAATATTTGTTTTCTGTATTTGCACAGTCAGTTTGTTTACATTTCTTTTTTTTGTTTACAGATCTTTCTTTGCTAAACATTTCTTTCTTCTTGAGTACAGTCCACAGTTACCGGTAATTAGAAATACTGCCTGGGCCACAGGAAAAAGAATCTCAGGGTTATATGTGATATAAAACACAAAAGGCTCCATTCATCAGGGTTGAAGTAAAAACACAATGTTGGAGAAATTCAGCAGGTCAAACAACGTCCTTTATGTAGCAAAGATAACAATACAGAACCAAGATATATGAGCCTTTCATCGGGTGATGTCATGTACGTACACTGGCTATAAATTTGAACTTAGATCTTTAAACTTTTATCTTCATTTTGTCATTCTACACAAGATGAAAGAATTAAAGGTGGTAAGTAATAAAACTAGGAAGGGGTGACCTAATTGGAAGTGAGGCCTAAAATAATATTGAATCAAATCCAGAATCAGGATTATTTTACTGAGCAAGTCATGAAATTTGGTGTTTTGTGGCAGCATCATGGGGGTAAACATTTATGTTATAACCATCTTACAACATTACTATAAAAAAATTAAAATAACAGTGCACAAAAAGTAAGGCCGTGTCATTGGTTCATTGATTATTCAGGAATCAGATGGCAGCGGGGAAGAAGTTGTCCTTGTGCCGCTGAGTGCTTGCCTTTAGGCTCCTGTACCTTTTCCTTGATGGTAGCAGAGTGAAGAGGCCGTGGTGGGGGTCTTTGAGGATAGAGGCTGCTTTTTTAAGGCTCCACCTCATGTAGATGTCCTCGATGGAGTGAAGTCTGGTGCCGATGATGACACAGGCTGAGTTAACAACCCTCTGGAGTTTATTCTTGTCCTGAGAGTTGACATCTCCATACCAGGCAGTGATGAAGCCAGCCAAAATGCTCTCCACAGTGCATCTGTAGAAGTTTACGAGGGTCTTAGGTGACATAGTGAATCTCTTCAGACACCTCACAAAGCATAGTCACTGGTAAGCCTTCTTTGTGATTGAATCAACGTGGAGGCTCCAGGACAGATCCTTGGAGATGTTGACACCCAGGAATTTGAAATTCTTGACCCTCTCCACTACTGACCTCTTGATGAGTTCCCCTGAGTTCCTCCTGAAGTCCACAATCATCTCCTTGGTTTTGCGGAAGGTTGTTATCATTACACCATTCAACGAGCTGATCTATCTCCCTCCTATACGCCTCCTCATTGCCATTTGCGATTCTGCCAACAACTGTGGTGTCATCGGCAAATTTGTCGATAGCATTGGAATTGTGCCTGGCCAGACCATCTCATGGGTGTATAACGAGTAGAGCAGCGGGCTAAGCACGGATTCTTGAGGTGCACCCGTGTTGATGATCAGTGAGGAGGAGACGTTGTTTCTAATTTGTACTGACGGTTGTCTTCCGATGAGAAAGTCAAGGATCCAGTTGCAGAGTGAGGTATAGAGGCCTAGAGTTTGTAGCTTGACCAGCACTGAGGGAATAATGGTGTTGAAGGCCAAGCTGTAGTCTGTGAAGAGCAACCGTATGTATGACTTGCTGTTTTCGAGGTGATCCAGAGCTGAGTGGAGAGCCAGCGATATTGCATTTGCTGTGGAGCGATTGTGACGATAGACAAATTGCAGTGGGTGCAGATCTTTACTTAGGTATGTGCTAATTCTGGCCATGACCAGCCTGTCAAAGCATTTCATCACAGTAGAAGTTAGTGCTACTGGGCGGTTGTCGTTGAGGCAGCCCTCGCTACTCTTCTTGGGTGTTTTTTTTTCCAGCACAATGATTAGCACGTTGGGATCAAATATTCTTGTCACAAACACGAGTTAATTGATTTGAATTTATTAAATGTTTGGCATAAAAAACAAGAATAGGAATTAACCAAAAAATATATAATTGGCAACATTTCTTTAATGATGAAAACAAA
The DNA here is from genome assembly GCF_036971445.1 of Narcine bancroftii. NCBI lineage: Eukaryota > Metazoa > Chordata > Chondrichthyes > Torpediniformes > Narcinidae > Narcine > Narcine bancroftii. The sequence continues at coordinate 474,417,162 of NC_091469.1, read as the reverse complement.
TAAGAGGTGAGGAGTTTTCTAAATATGGTAGTCATAGAAAGAATCGAGAAGAGACTTACAAGGATGTTGCCTGGAATGGAAGTTGCAGTTATAAGAAGAGAATGGATTAGTTGGGTTTGTTTTCACTCGAATGTGGGAAGCTGAAGAATGATCTTGTTGTGATCTATAAAATAATGAGAGGCGTTCTATAGACAGGTAGATAGAATATTTATTGCAGAGCAAAGTTATCTCAAGTAGTGAGAGGAAAGATATTTCAAGAAGATCTGAGGGGTAGGTATAGTCACACAAAGGGTGATGAATGATTAGAATGAGTTGCCCGAGGAGTTACAATTAATATGTTTGAGAGGCATTTGGACGGAGAGATCGAAGGAAGTAAAACTACACAGAAATGCTGGAGGAACTCAGCCAGTTTCGAAGCATCCAGACATATTAATGATGTTTCAGGCCTGAGCCTTTCTTCAAGGTATATGCAAAGAACAAGAAGGCGTCAAAATAAATACTGAAGAATGGCGGGGGGTGGGGGAGGATTTCTCGCATCGACTCTGCAAGACCAGCTGAGTTCCTCCAGCATTTTTATGTGTTTTTACTACCATCACAGCATCTGCAGACTTTTGTATTTCACAAAAGATAGAGGGATATCGGCCTAATGCAGGCTAGTATAGACAGTCAGCAAATGTGTGGTGAAGTAAAAGGCCCCTTTTCTTTGCTGTTTGATTCCATGATTTGATAAAATTCAGGAGTAAGAAAGTTCAAGTATGAGTGAGGTTTATTTTTTCAGATATCCAGCACTTTAATCCAACTTTAATTTTAATATTTCTGAAGATTCATCCATGATGAGCCAGTCCTTGTTCAACTTTGCCAAGTGATGCATGGTTAGATAGTTAGTAGAACTCACCCACAGCTCAGTCTGACTTCAATCCTGTCATCTTTTGCTGTCTGTGTGGAATTCACACTGTGATTGTGTGGTGGTTCCCCCATCCCCCGCCGCCACCCTCCCCTCCCCCGCCCCACCCGCCATCTAATGATAGGCTGGTAGGTAAAATGCCTCTAAATTGGTGGTGGGAAAATGGGTAATCGTTGATGGCCACCTGCTCCACCCATCATAGGCATGAGATGATCCTTCCTTTATCCGCCTGGTCAAGCTCTGCAAGAACTTTGCACATTTCAATGAGATTAACTTTAGTTTTTGAAAACTCCGATGAAGTCGCCAAAAGGCCAGAATTGGCACGTACCTAAGTAAAGATCTGGACCCACTGCCATTTGTCTATCGTCACAATCGCTCCACAGCAGATGCAGTTCTGGAAGGTCTCCTAGTTACTGGAAGGATGTGGAGGTTTTAGAAAGGGTAGAAAAGAGAAGGCGAATGTTGCCTGGATTAGAGGGATTATAAGGAAAGGTTGGACAAACGTGTTATTTTCTCCAGAGCCAGCGACTGAGGGAGATCTGATAGAAATATGTAAAATGATGAGAGGCTCGACAGTCTGAACCTTTATTCCCAGGGTATGAAAAAGTGTCACATACTAGTCGTCATGAAGGGAGGAAAGTTTGAAGGAGAAAAATGGGGCAGTTTTATGCAGAGTTTTTTTTTAATACAGTAGGTGACTGTAGTGGGCTGTCAGAACTGTGGTGCTGGAAGCAGATATAATAGCGTTACAGAGAATAGAGGTGCAAGTAGCGGTGATGTGTTTAATTTGGGCATCATGTTCGGTGCAACCTGTTCTATGTTCTTGGTGCTATAACATTCAGGCTTCTGTCTTACGAGGAATGTAGAACATCACCCATTGAACATCTTTCAGTAATTGTCATTTAAAAATAATCCACCTTTCGTTTTTTTTTAACATGGGTGGTTGACCTTTCATTTTTCCTTTTCGTCCATTCCCATTTTCTCAGTCTGCCTGACTCCTCTTGAAGCCTCTCTACATCTGCTCACATCTCCCACTGTCACCCATTTTAACACCATCAGTGAATTCGGTCTCTTAATCCGAATGTTTTGAGAACAGCATCGATTTCTGTAGCAATCCATATCCCTTTGCATCCCAGTCTGGAAATGTCTGATTTAAACCCGTTACATCATGATGATAAATTTCCTTCATTCCCATGACTTTTAATTAAAACAATAACTGGAAGCAATCAACAAGTAAGTGAGTATCTGCAGAGAGAGAGAGAAAAAAATCAACATTTAAGAACTTCCCAGTTCTGGTGAAGAATTTTGAACCTGAAACAGATTTTCCTTTCACAGATGGGTGCATGAATTGTTTCCAATATTCTCTGATTTAATTTCAGTTTTCCAGCATCTATTTTTATTTATTTCCACATCCTCTAATTGTGTTTAATAATCTTTTGTGTGGCACCTTATTAAAGACTTTCTGAAAGTCCACATACATTTCATTCAACGTTCCCCTTCATCTATTCTGTTAGTTGCCACCTCAAAATATATTGGTAATCATGAAAGCTTTTGGTTTGATCCAACACTTTGGTTAATTTGTCTTGTTGGCCGTGGATGAATCACATTTCTTTAAAGGGATGACGTGTATTTGCTCCAAACTATAATATAATTCTTTTGGAAAAATACTACTGGGGAACTCAGCAGGTTGAACATCGTCTGTAGTGGAGGGTGGCGGGGTGGGGGGAGGGGTGAGGAATTGTTGACATTTCGGGCCCAGACTTTGAACCAGGACTGAGGGTGGAGAGAACCAGTGTGATGGGACAGCCGATGAAGAATGAGCCAGGAAGGGGTGGATATGGTAGACTGTGGTGTGGGTGGTAGGTGGAAAAGGTAAGGAGACAAGAAGACATAGAGCCAGGGGGCGTAGCGGTTAGTGTACTGCTGTTACAGCGCTAGCGACCTGGGCTTGAATCCCGTCTGTAAGAAGTTTGAACATTCTCCCCGTATCTGCGTGTTTCCTCAGAGTGCTCTGGTTTCCTCACACCTTTCAAAATATATGGGAGTTGCTGATTAATGGTTTGTGGACGGAAGGCCCTGTTACCCCATGCTCTATGTCTAAACAAAAGGCCAATTGGGGGAAGGAGAGGGTGAAGGTGGAGAGAGCATCTAAAGAGTGATAACACAAAGTAAAGATGATAATGGGACCCATTAAGGGAGATATGAAGGGAGGCCACAGGAGGGAGCTGATCCAGTGGACAAAATGTTTGAGTCATAGGTAAAAGGAACCAGGAGAGAGGGACAAAATGGATGATGGTGGTGGTTGGAGGGAGGGTTAGGGTAAGATGAGGTAGATCAGGAGAGAAAGAGAGGAAAACATAGGAGGCGAGGGTTAGCTGAAATTGAATGCTCATACCTTTGGGTTGGAGTAATTGTTTAAATGATTAGCCACTGCTCATTAATATCTCAATAACTCAATTGAACCAAACATCAGGTCAATGGTGAGAACATCTTCTACTTGGGCACCCGCCAACCAGATGGCATTAACATCGACCATTCCAGTTTCCGTTACCCCCCACCCCTCTTCTTCCCCCTGTCACCTTTCCCCTAGCTCTCTCTCTCTCTCTCTCTCTCTTCCATTCCCCCCCACCCAACTCATTTTCTCTCTGTCTCATTCACAGAACCAAAATTAATTCTCACCTCTCCTCTTATCCTATCCTTTTGTTGGTGTAGACTCCTCCCACTGCCAGCCTTCAGTCTTTATTCTGACGCCTTCCTGTTCTTTGCATACACCTTGAAGATGGGCTCAGGCCTGAAACGTCGGTAATATATATTTATCTCCTATGGGCGCTGCGAGACCAGTTGAATTCCTTCAGCATTTCTGTGTGTGTTTTACTTTGGGTCAGTGGTGGTTCCTCATGATGTAGATTGCAGGGGAGCAAAGGTTTATTGATGTTAAATGTTTAAAATTTCCATTTTTTGTTAAATTAAGACATACAGCATGGTAACAGGCCCTTACAGCCCATGAATCCATGCCCCCCATATTAACTTAAAAAGTCCTGTGCATTTTTTGATAATCTTTTATATTCGGAATAGTGCGTTTATTGTGTCTTTCTACCAAATGAAGCCTATATATTTATTTTATTGATTTGCTTCTTTTAAAAGAAAATCAATGTTTCCTGTCTGTTCCCCAAGGAGAGATGCCTTCTATTGACTTTCTAAAAACTCGGGGGCTTCCAGCTCCTGCTGATCACCTGCTGAGTAGTCCCAGCTTCACAACTCACTGGTTTGAATGTTCGCCCTCTGCAACCTTGGTTAGCTCGAAAATTCTGCCGTCTTCTTATTATCTGCCTGTTTTGAAAGAGGAATTGCTGGCCTCTCTTGCAATTTACCATCCTTCATGAATGAGCATCTCACTGGATTACCACACAAGGATCATCACCTCCTGTCAACCTTCATAACATTCCTGAGTGAGACCAGTTTCGCTCAACGCCATGATTTCTTGAATTCTGCCCTGGCAAAGTAATTCCACTGCAGTCAACTGCAACACCTCCCAAAAAAATTGGTTTCAAAGTACTCTTAAAGATTGGATAAAGCTATGAATGAAATCATCCTAAATAACTGCTTTCTGCAATAACAGCTGAGTTATCTATTCATCCCTGCACCTCCAAACTGAACAACAAACATTTTGTGGAATCAGTTTGTTCCTTTCAGCTTTGCATGTGACCTATGACTCCTCTCTTGGTATGTCAATAAAAAATTGATATAATTCACAATAAATTTCATGGATGGTTGTTAATGCAATATAGTAGAAGCCGATTCCGGCCATTGAAACTTGTGCCGCCTAATTGCACCCAAATTAATTGACCATTTATTTTTAGAGGGTGCCTTTCAATTAGCAACTTCCTGTTATGAGCTACCGTTGTGATTTGGATGCTATTTCTGCACCAATAGAAGAAGTGATGGGTTGAGACCAGGAGATAAACATGGACTTCAGGAGAACCAGGAATGACCACTCTCCACTACACATCAATATCTCAGTAGTGGAGAGAGCATCAAGTTCCTCAGAGTCCACTTAATAAGTGACCTATCATGGACACACAACATCTCATCACTTATCGGGGGGGGCACAACAGCAAGTAGACTTCCTGAGCAGGCTGAAGTGGGCAAGGCTGCCGGCCACCATCACGTCAACCCTCTACAGGAGCTCGATGGAGAGTGTCCTAGCTGGCTTCATCACAGGGTGGGGCGGTGGCTGTAGAAAATTGGAATGGAGGTCACTCCACAGGGCCATCCGAGGGGTTGAGAGGATGACGAGGTCTCCCTTCCCTTCATTTAGGTGATCTTTTGTCTGAAGAGGGTGGCAAGGTTGGCATAGCAGTTAACGCAATGCTGTAACAGACCCAGCAATCAGTATTAGAGTTCAAATCCCGCACTGTCTGTAAGAAGTTTGTACATTTTTGCCCTGTGTCTTGTGTGGGTTTTTCCCAGTGGCTCCAGTTTCTTCCCACTGTTTAAAACGTACCTGGGTTGGTTGATTGGATGTATTTGGGCTCATGGGTCGAAATGGCCTGTCACCATGCTGTATGTCTAAAATTATTTCTAAAAATTAAAAATGGTTGAGGACCCCTAGCACACACCACCTTTCAGCTGCTGCCACTGGGAAAGAGAAACAAGAGTTTCCATGCCAGCACCACCAGGCTTCGTCCCGCGGGCAGTGAGAATGCCGAACGACCCAAGGAACTGCTCCACTCACCATTGAGACTCTGCTATTCACGAATAAAAAAATATTTATTTATTTATTTTCTTAAATATTCATATTCATGAGGATTTGAGTACAGGAGTAGGGAGATCCTGCTACATCTGTACAGGGTCTTGATGAGACCACACCTTCTGTGTGGAGTTTTGGTCGCCTTATCTGAGGAAGGAGATCCTTGCCTTGGAGGGTGTGCAGAGAAGGTTCATTAGGCTGATACCAAAGTGTAGTTAAGGTATCCTTGAAAGGAGCTCAAACCAGGGAAATCAAGTCAATTCAAGTTTATGGTAATCTGATTGCACAAGTACAACCTGACAAAAGAGCCTTTTCCAGTCGTTAGTGAAAAAGACACAGACACGCAACCAGATGTAACACATATACCTACCGACAAACAATACATATGTAGGACAAGTATTTCATCTCTACAAATAAGTAAATATTGTTTCATGAATATGAGAGTCTCAGATAGTTAGTGTGAGCAGTTCCTTTGGTCGTTCAGCATCCTCACTGCCCCTGGGAAGAAGCTGTTCCTCACCCTGGTGGTGTTGGCTCTGATCCTCCTGTATCCCTTTTTTGATGGGAGCAGCTGAAAGATGCTGTGTGTAGGGTGGAAAGGGTCCTCAATGATTTTGCACGCCCTCCTCAGACAACAATCCCTGCAGATCACGTCAATGGAGGGGAGGAAGACTCCAGTAATCCTCTCTGCCGCTCTTATGGTCCTGTGGGTTAACCTCCGATCCAATAATCATCGGAGTTTTGGTGTGTTCAGATCCCCTCCCAATTCCTAATGACTTGCAGTAAATACATACATGTCTGTTGTGACTCCTCCACTAGATACCCAGGCTAGATTAAAGGAAACTAATTCATCCAATAGAAGAGCCCAGAAGAAATGGAAACAACCTCATCATTAGGGCTAGAAGTGGTGCCAGGTAGTATTTCTTCTGGAGATCTGGAACCTGAAAGCCATCGAGGCTGGAGGTTAATTGGAAACACTTAAAGACTTGAATTTTATGCAGTGATAATATAAAGGTTTAAGAAATCAACACAAGAAATTCATGCCAAGACCCAATGCTGCTTTTGCAGGTGTGTTAAAAGTCAATCAAGCAGGACTCTATCTACTTGTTAAAATGGAATGAGAACTGCTCTGCTAAATTCAGAGAAGAACTGAGAACAGAATAGACGTGTAATCAATGATCTCAAGGCTGCTGTGGACTTTGCTATAGTAGCATGGCTACACTCTGGAGAGCGCGTCGAAAGAATCAAAGGCTTGTTGATCCAAACCAAGGCTATTATTAACTAGAAGACTGGAGCGTATCACATGTAGGTCGACCAGTCCAGAATGACCTGGTCTGGCTAGGAGCAGCCCTTTAAGATCTGCTAGTAGGTGTGGCTACGCTCTCAGCCAATCACAGTCATCCTACAATACAGTCTGTACATGTACACATTTGTGATAGAATCTGTACTATCACAGAGTCTTTATCTACATAACAATGCTTTAGAATTTGAATCTCAATGAGACAATGCAATGCTCTATTTCAACATGGTGCTCCATTGTTCAGTCTACAGGAATAAAAATACGGAAGATGCAGAAACAGGTGTAGGTCATTTGCCCTTTCATCCAAATCATGACTAATTTTCTGTCTCAGTGCCATGTTCCTGAGTTATCCCCAGATCCCTTGATTCCCTTAACAATACAGCACAGTATAGGCCCTTTAGCCCTCAATGTTGATCTTCCAAAAAAAATGTTCTACACCTTCTGTACCCTATAACCCTCTATTTTTTATTCACCCATGTGTCTTCCCTTAATATTCTGAGATCTAAAACCCCGGATATCTGGAATTCAAGCAACTGGCAAAAACAAAATCACAGAAAAATTAATAGGTAAAAAATACTGGTTCAAAATTGGCGTTCCTCGCCATTAGTTCACCAATCCACGCAACATGCAATCTCAACCAACCAGAAAATTAACCTATCTAACTAATCCCCATAGCTGCTGGATATCGGGGTTTTACTGAAAACAATGACCAAAGCTCCTGAGCTCTCCTAAATAGAGAATTCCAAAGCTTCACTACCCTACGTGTGAAGGACTATCTCAGTCTTTATTCTGAAACAGTGACCACTGATCTTAAACTCCTCACTCGGAGTTATATTTTTCCTGCATCCGGACTGGCAAATTAAGTCGTTTTTAAAAAAACCACACCGCTTATTCTTCTAAACTCTGGAGAAGATACAACTCTATTTCATTTTATGGTAAATCCACCTTCTCTGGAAACAACCAAATGAATTCTTGCATTTTGCTAAGTACGTCCTTGCTTCAGTAAGGAGATCAGAACTGGGTGTGGTCTTCTCCTTAATATACACATTTCTTTAATATACACCCAGATTCATCCAGTCTATATGTAGGTTGCGGTCCTCCCAAAATAATCGCATGGACTCTGTCACGTGCACCTCCAATTTCTTGATTAATGCCAATGTTACAACCAGTATGCAGTGACCTCTTGATGATAAATTCCATCCAATGTTTTCTGCCCTTTGCTCATTCTTATTTTGTCCCCATTAATTCCAGCTCTACTCCATGATCTGACTGAACATTTCACACTACTGCTCCAAGTGCCTGCAGTAAAAACGCAGGTGCATTCCATTCCATTCCACTCCATTCCCCTTTTTGTCCATCCTTCCTGTGCTGTGGAATATATCATTCCACCTGCATCAGGTTCCACTGTTTCCATCTCTTTTTTTTTACCTACAGCTGTCCTTATTTTTCTCTCTTCTCTCTTACTTCCAAATGGTTTCCCCCTTTGCCTCTCTCTCTCTCTCTCTCTCCACCTTTCACAATCTTCTGCTCTACCACTTCTCCCCCAAGCTTCTTGCCATCTTTATATCTGTAATATCAGCCCTTTCTCTCTAGCCTTGATAAGGTGATCCAGACCAGTTCCACCCATGGATGTGGTCTGACCAGCGGAGTCGGCAATCGGCTCAAGATTGCAGCGTCCACAGATTTTCTGTTTCCCCGTGAGATCCTTTACACTAAGTTTAATGTTCTGTGCCTTCATTCCACTTCCCAGCCACATCACAAATGCACTTAAAGGGTTACCCACAGAAAAATAAACAAAGGATTGGATTTAAGCCTTCGACAATCAATACCATAAACCTTGAGGTTACAAAAAGCTTTCTAATCACAGGATCCTATGGAGACAAGAGAAAGGAGAATCAATGGTTTCTCAACTAAAGTTATAGTTGCTTGGAGACAATTTTATCATGGGAAAACCTATTATCAGGATTCATCTGAAAGTGTTCGTTGCTGCTTTGTGAAACTTTTTCTGGGGGAAGGACACATTATTTGCACTGCTGTTCCCTTGAGAGAGCTCGTAAGGTATCGCTGGCATTTACGGAAGATTATTTTGTGTACTCTTTCTCTGTGATTATTTGGGATTCAATAGGAGCCTCGACATTGTAGCAGTCTGCAGCAATGACGAGCAAAATTTATTTCATTCTGCACCAGTCTAAACTAATCCTCAGCTCGAGAGAATGTTTCCTCGACTCCGAGAGTCTTCTCCACGGGGAAATAGGGAGAATAATGAGAATTGAAGAGAAATCAGAAACAGTGTCAGGCAGAAGGGAGATTGACAGCCTAAAATAAATGAGAAAGGGAGTGACGCAGGCCTCGACACCTGGATTTAGTTTTCAGTGCCTGTGCCATTTCCAAGATTCTTGGGAGAGAGTTTCTCTTTTGGTCACTGGTGCTCAGTGCATCAATTGTCAAACCCAAAGGTTCCATTTATCTGTGTGCACTCAGCTGCGTTGATGTGGATCAAGAAGGGAAGAATCATATCTGACCAATATCCAGACTCAGCAAGAGATCAGCAGCTGGAAATGCACTCACCATGTGGCATGAAAAAGCACATTAGCTTGCAGGGAAATTATGTACCAGCACAATAGCCCATTCAGGAAATTAGAACCCTCAGGAATGTTGTACCCTGCGGCATTTTTTCTCAGATAAATTTTGGACAAGTGATAATAATTTTAAATTTAAATTTAAAATTTCAACATGGGCCCTTTCAGCCCATAAGCCCGTGCTGCCCCAAATGCACGCAATTGACCTATATTCCTGGTACATTTTGAAGAGTGAGAAGAAGCCGGAGCAACTGCAGGAAACCCACGCAGACACAGGGAGAATGTACAAACTCCTTACAGACAGCGTTGGATTTGAACCCCAGTCCCCGTTGCTGTAACAGCGTTGCGTGAACTACTGCACTAAATCTGTCACCCAATGGCACTAATGACAGTGCCACATTGAAAACCTGTTTCTGGTAAGATTTTCAGACTCACTGGTCAGAAAAGCAACTGTTTTCGTTTGCTCATTGTGGAGCGCACAATAATGACGTCGACATGACGGAGTGATTAAACGGCTCTAATTACCAAAACCTGAGCATTACGGATACACGTCTTGGCCAGGTTCCAGGTACAGGAGCAAGAGGGGGAAAGTCCAGGCACACCAGCCTTTATTGGGAAATCCAGGGAGGAGCCAAGGGAGGAGTCAGGGAAGGTCAGGGAGGTTCGGACTGGCCAGTCCATACATCCATGCAAATGCCTTTCACCACATTTGCCCCTTCTTTGAGATAAAACCCGGCGACATGGAGCACATACTGTACTGTATTACATATATACATTGTTCATAGTGTCCATCACAGGTGCATCCTGTCTGGTGGTCTTGTGATCCCCTATGACTTCCGAGGCGCTGGGCGAAGCTGCTCTTGTTCCTGCATCGAGCTCGCAGGATTGTGTACCTATGTGGGTGGAACTTCGGTTACAGAACCCTTTTCTGCCTGTTGGGGTGGGCTTTTTGCTGACAAAATCTCTGTGGGATTGACTGGTGCTTGGGGGGACGGGGTTCTACTGTTTTCTGAGGGGGGGATGGGAAATACGTCAAAACCCTGGGACGTGGATGGGCGCTGTGTCGATTGACCGTCTGTTTCTTCTGGGGTCATCTGATCAGTATTAGTGTACCCTGCCTGAGCCAGGTCTTGTACTGACACCGTGTCCTCCCTCCCATCTTGGTACCTCACAAATGTGCATTGTGGGTTCGCATTTACCAGCTGCACTCTTTCCATCAGGGAATCTGTCTTGTGGGGTCTGTGAAGAAGTACTGGCCCTGATGTCATCAGCCAGACTGGCATAGTGTATCCGGATGCCAACCTCCTGGGAAAAGAAAAGAAAGTCCCACGTGGGGGATGGCATTCATAGCTGTGCACATCAGGAACCTGGTAACTTGTAGCGCGTCCAGTAGTACCTCTTGCCACTGGGAGAGAGGCATCCCTTTTGACATGAGGACAAACAGGATTGCTCTCCATATTGTACCGTTTTCCCTTTCCATGGGGGTTGTGGCTAGTAGTTCTGCTGGTGGCTATCTTCGCCGCCTGTAGATACTGTCACAGCTCCTGACTCATGAAGGAGGAACCCCTGTCACTGTGTATGTAGCTGGGGTATCCAAACATAGTGAATATGGTCCATTGCTGCAGTCATGTCCAGGCAAGAGATAACAAACGGGAACCAGGAGTACTCATCCACTACATTCAGGAAGTAGAGATTCCTGTTATTAGATGGGAGGGGACCCTTGAAGTCCATACGAAGATGTTCGAAGGGACGGGTTGCCTTAATCATTTGGGCGCTATCCGGTCTGTAAAAATGAGGCTTGCATTCGGCGCAGATGAGCAGTTACGGCATAGTTCCTGAATCTCCTCAACTGAGTTGGGCACATCTCTAGCCCTCACGAAGCGTTACAGCCTTGTGACCCAGTGGTGGCAGAATTTGTCATGCAGGAATCGGCTTGTGCGCTGGCACATGTTCCCTGGGACGGATCATCAGGTGGCTCATTAAGCTTCCCAGGCCGGTATAGGATCTCATAATTGTACGTGGAGATTTTGATTCTCCACTGCATGATCTTATCATTTTTTATTTTACCCCGCTGTTTGTGGTTAAACATAAATGCTACGGCCTTCCGGTCCGTCAGCAGGGTAAATGGTCTACCAGCCAAAGAATGTCTCCAGTGGCGCATAGCTTCCACTATAGCCTGAGCCTCTTTCTCAATTGCTGAGTGCCTGAATTCCTGGCCCTGGAGTGTTCCCGAGAAAAATTCCACTGGCCTGCCTGCCTGCCTGATTCAGCGTGGCTGCTAGGGCAACATCAGATGCATCACTTTCCACTTGGAATGCGATGGATTCACCAATGGCATGCATTGCCACCTTGGCAATCTCATCCTTTATGCCCTCGAAGGCTTTATGTTGATGGGGGAAAGTCTGTTGTCTACTAATGACTGGGCCTTGTCCGCATAATTGGGGACCCACTGGGCATAATAAGAAAAGGACCCGAAGAATCTTTATAGGGCTTTTAGGTTCTGGTGCAACGGTAGCTCACTAAGGGGGCACATTCTCTCGGGGTCCGGGGACACGATCCCTCTCTCCACCATGTACCCTAGTATTGCCAGCCGTGAAATATGGAACATGCACTTCTTCTGATTATACATCAGGTTTAGGGTTTTTGGTGTGGCGAGAAATTCCATTAGATTCGTATCGTGTTCCTCCATGTGATAGTGATGCTATTCAAATGCAGGAACATTGCCTTTAGCTTGTGATCATCTCATCCACTATGTGGTCCATCTTCCTTTAGAACATCGATACCCCATTTGTCAGACTGAATGGCACCCTGCAGAACTGTTGCAGTTGGCCTTTGGCTTCAAAAGCCGTTTAGGGCCTGTTCTCTGGTCAGGTTGGGTTCTGATGGTATGCCGAATTAAGGTCTATGGTGGAGAAGACCCTATATTGGGCTCTCTCATTCACCATGTTGGCAATACGGGGTAGGGGGTAGACATCCAGTAACGTAAATCTATTCACAGTCTGGCTGTAGTCTATTACCATCCAGTTCTTCTCCCTCCCCCCCCCCCACTTTTACCACCAACACCTGAGCTCACCAGGGCCTGTTGTTGGGCTCAATGATGCCTTCAGCTCACAGGCTCTGGACTTCAGTTTTAATGACACGTCTGTCCTCTGGGCTATATCTCCTGCTTTTGGCGACTATAGATCTGCAGTTCTCTGATAAGTGCTCAAATAGCGGAGGCGGAGGGATCCAGAGGGTGGACAGCCCACACATACTGCCCAGCTTACTCTCATTGGCTGGGCTGAATTCCTCCTTCTGCACCGTGATCAGAGGGTGCAGACCGTCAAACTGCATTGTCACATTTTCCAGTTGACACTGGAAGTCTAACCCCAGAGTTTCGTATTTTACCCTTGGGTATAGAGGGATATGGCAGGTGAGACTAGTGCGGATGGGACATTTCAGTTGGTGTGGGCAGGTTAGGCCAAAAGGCCTGTTTGCATGATGTGTGATTCTATGACCCTAAGCCTTAGAATAAACCCCAACACTGTTGAAAAATTGCACAAATTGAAAAAAAAGTTGTGCTATCCCAAATTGACTGTGAGAGTTAAGTTAGCCTGACAGTTAGCAGGATTTTCAATGCCCATTTTGCATCCAAATGTGAAAAGTAGATGTCCAAGCTGCTCCAGTTAGTTGCATCTACTTGGACCTTGATGGATCATTCGCTGGTCTCCCACGGTCGGAAATAACGATTCAACTGCAACAGTCCTCTATTATGCCATTCCCTGGTTCCACCTTTTGTTGCTTTTCCAAGAGTTGGGCAGAAACCAAGATACAGTCTTGTAGTTAAACAGGGAAGTCTCCAGACATTGTGACTGTAGGGCATTACACAAAAGTGCTGGAGAAACTCAGTAGGTCGCGCAGCATCTATAGGAAGCTAGTGGGGGCCAATGTTTTGGGCCTGAGCTCTTCATCAATGTGTCTTTTCACCGTTTGCTTCTCATTGGATGTTGCATGACCTGCTCAGTTTACCAGGATTTTTGCTTATTACATAGTCTTGGGGGTTTGTGAGGTCATTGCAGAAACGCTGATATTCCTGGTAAGATTATTGTCAAGCACCTGAATTTCCAATGAAATGAACACCTTTCCCCAAATGTGGGCGGGGGGGGGGTGGGGTGGGTGGGTAATTGTGTACTATCTCGAACAGTGACAGAGCCCTTTTCTGGACAGCCTTAAATTTATTGACAGGAACATCGATTTTCCCGATTTTAGGTAACCCCACCGCCATCTAGTTCCACTAGCCCCTTCAAACTTGCATTTTATCCCAGTAATTAACTGCCAATCTATTGCTAACGCTTGCGAATTGGCATGCAGGCGTCAGATCACCCCGGGAATGGACCGCTTAATGAGGATGTATCACCGCTGGGGTGATTGGTTAGCCCAGCGTGAAAGGGACATGGTATATCCTGGAACAAATTAGTGGAAGATAGGTGTCCCTCTCCCATAGGATGCTGGTGGTGAGTGTGAAAGGATCCAGAGAACTGGTTAACAGTGGTCCAGTGTGAATGGCAAAAATGGTTTCTTGAACCGGTTTGTTGAATGGACAATTTACTGGTGAGCCAATGTGAAAAGTTTCTATCTCTTCTTTACCTACCACTGTACCTTTTCCCCCTCTCTTTTCACATTCCTTCCCAGTGATTTATCCCCTACCTGTCTCTCCACCTCTTATACCTTCTGACCTATCTCCCTCAGGTCCCTCCCCCAGCTTCTTTCCCCGTTTATATAAGTAATTTCACCATTTGATATTAGTCTTGATAAGCCAGACTGAATCACTGACTGACCGCCTCTCCCTCTGGATATTGTCTGACCTGCAATTCTTCACGTGACTCCAAAGAGTTAAACTGTGCTGGACAGGTCTCTGTCATTCTGTCTCAGCATTTACCTTGAACTGGTTTGTAGCGATGTTTCTCTGGAACAGAAGGCAAGTTTATTTCTGAAGTAGGATATCAAGCCAGAACATGGAGGCCACCCGCACATTGGAGGAGCACCACCTCATCTTCTGTCTGGCACCCTCCAACTGGATAGCATTGATTTGGACTTCTTTGCTTTCCATTAAAACCCCATTTCCCCCCACCATTCTTCTTCCTCCGATGCCTCTCTCTATCTCTCTTCCTCTCTCTTTTCCATTGGTCTCCTTTCACAGAGCCAAAATCAATTCTCACCTCTCCTCTTATCATATCCAATTAACACCTCCTCCCCCTCCTATTCTTCCCCATTTCTCTCTCTAGTTTTTAACCCGATGCCTTTCTGAATTTGGCTTATAGCTTGAAGAAAGGCTCAGGGCCACAACGTAGGTAAATAATCTTTATCTGCTATGGATGCTGCCAGACTGTCTGAGTTCCTCCAGCATCTCTATGTGTTTTTACCTAATTTCTCTCCACTATTACCCCCCTCCCCAACAGATTCTCCTCAGTCTGACACATTCCTCCAGCAGGATTGTTTATCATTTCAGATTCCAGCTTCTGTCCTCTCTTATGTGAACACGTGCGTTCTCTTTCTATTGTCCAAGTACAAATGATTTGTTGCAATTTACACTTCTTAATTGTCATTACAGTTTGTGTGTGAGATATTTTAGAGTTCAAATATTATTTTCTGATGCCTCTCTAACCCCACATCATTGGACAGCCAGTAGCCTTGCTGTGATAATAAGTACCGGGTAAGTATTTTTTCAAAAGGAGCATTTTACAAAAGAAAAGATGGATAAAATTTGATGCAATTACAACGTTCATTATGGGAAGTTTGCCATTTTAGAAGCCGGCTTTGTTGTGGGGAAGAAAGCCTTCTCAGAATCATCTTGAATGTGGAACTGTCTTTCAAAGCAATAATCTGAATTGGACGAGGGGGGTCATGAACCTTTATGAAAAAGATGCAATGTTATGCAAAGTTTGGGGTATGTGCCATGATGAAATTATATCTCTAGGGGTTAATTGTGTGTAAGCTCTGGGAAATATGCCATTAATCTGGAAAGTGTTGGCCTGAGTTATTAGAGACCAGATTGGCTGGGACTTGTAACTGGAGTCTAGGAGTCTTAGGGGTGATCTTGCACTGTAATGCCCCTGGTATCTGGCATTTATGGGGATTGGTAGATGCTGGATAAGTCTATTTTCTGGTTGCTTGAGACTTACTGTTACAATACTTAACTAATACACCTGCATTAATAATAAATAAATTAAAAGACAAATATATATATACTGTACTTACACTAAACAAGCTTCAATTGCATTTTACTTTATTTTCAATCACATTGTTTGAAAATATTTAACTTTTGCTGAATCTGCAGGTTCCTCCCCCACCGTGGAACCGCGCGAAAGACAAACAATAACATTATGGATAATTAACCACCCCTCCCCTAAGTTTAAGATAAAGCCTCTGACTGGGGCGAATCTTACTAAGCAGGGATAAGGAAACACTTTAAGAGAGTCACCCCAGCGGCAAGCGACATCAACCAGCTCTTTCACACAACTTTATTCAAACAGCTGCTACGAGAAAAGCATGACCAAGGCTCTCTGCTGGCTGAATATTTGCTCCCAACTTCACCGATGGTTTATGTGTTATTTCAGAGAACATTTGATTTGATTTAAAATTTAAATTTTGGATATACAGCACGGTAACAGGCCATTTCAGCCCACGAGCCCACACCGCCTAATTACACCCAATTAACAACAACCCCGGTACATTTTGAATGGTGGGAGAAAACTGGAGCCCCCAAGGAAAACCCACACAGACATGGGAGAACATACAAACTCTTTACAGACAGCGCAGGATTCGAACCCTGCTCCTGATCGCTGGCGCTGTAATGGTGTTCTGCTAACTGCAATTCCAACCGTGCCACCTTTTTACAATTTACTTTCACAGGTACAATTTTAAACATGCATATTTTTACCTTTTATTTTATTCTTATTTATTTTAATTTTTAAAATTTATTTTCCTCATTTTTTTTTTGTCAGTTGCTTGAAGCTGCCGGTTTGGTTTTTTTCCAGATTCCCAAGGTTTTACTGTAAAATTTTCAGAGACATTTATAAGTTGGATGGTCACAGACTTTTTTCCCCCAGAATGGGGAATTGAAAACTAGAGGGCAGAGGTTTAAAGTGAGAGGGAAGGATTTAAAATGGACCTCGGGGGCTACTTTGAAACACAAGATGATGGGCATATGGAACGAGCTGCCAGAGGAAGAGCTGGAGGCGGAGACGATAACAATGTTGAAGACATTTGGTCAGGTACCAGGATGGGAAAGGTTTATAGAGATAAGGGCCAACACAGGCAAATGGGGTTAATCTAGAAAATCTTAGATGCTCAGGTCAAGTGCAGAACACAAAATATGCTGAAGAAACTCAGCAGACCACGCAGCATTCCCCACCCTCCTCTCCTCACCTTCTCCCCCCAACCTTTTATTCTGAAATGTTGGTTGCCCTTTACATCCTACAGATGCTGATACCCTCCTGACTTTCTTCAGCACATTTATTCACTGCACAGACAAATGGGACCAGCTCAGGCAATTTGGCCACTGTGAATGAGTTGAGCCAAAGGGCCTGTTTCTGTGCTGTAGGCAAAATCTTGTAAAGTTTTCACCTGAGCTTCATGGATTGACCACTTACTGTGATGAATTAGATCTCCATCCTGGCGAGGGCTTCACAACTGATGTTCCACTGTGAATGCTGCTGCCAAAGGTATTGGTGTAGATATTAGCTAAAGGCTCATCTTAATTATGCTGCAGTGGCTGGTCAAAAGACTTATCATTCACCAGCATGAGAGGCTCATCAGTGGGCGATTTCCACTGTGGTGAGATGTTGGAGCACTGATGAGTACGGTAGAACAGAGGGATCTGGGAATAGAGATACATATTTCCCTGAAAGTGGCAAGTTATTAAATTTTTGCGAGATTTATTCCAAACAGAATTATATGTGGATCCCTGGATGTGTTTATTGGGCTATATGAATCCAATTACAGTACGCATGGAAAAACCTCAAATCTCATTTATTCGATTGGGTTTGGTGGTGGCCAGAAAATGTATAACTTGGAAAAATGATATTGAATTAAGTATACAAAGATGGCATAAAAAAATTCAATCTTGTTTGTACTTAGAGAAGATAACATATAATTTATGAAATAATATTTTTTTTGTTAAAATGTGGTCTTTGTATTTGGAATATATGGATCTAAACATAAAGTAGATACTTTAGTTATGTTTAAAGATGTAGATTGACATGCAGATGGAAACTTAACCTATTTTGATTCTGTACAAATTTTTTTAAATATTTAAGCTCCAAATGGGGGGGGGGGTGGGTATAAGGGGTGAGATAGTTGGGAGGGGAGTTTGGGGAGGGTTATAGGGGATAGATTAAATTTTATTTTGTGTTTTATGTTTTTATTTGTATTTTTTAAAAACTTTAAATAAAATTTTCAAAACAAAAATGTGGCATCACAGGTAAATAGGGGTGTGAAGAGAGCTTTTGGTATCTTGGCCTTCATAAATGATTGAGTATAGGAATTGGGATGTTATGGTAAAGATGTACAAGACATTGGTGAGGCCATATTTGTGTGCAGTTTTGGTTGCCTAACTACAGGAAGAATATCAATAAGATTGAAAGCTTACACAGAAGATTTATCTGTCCGGACTTCCAGAAATGCATTACAGCAAAATATTAAACAGGCTAGGATTTTATTCCCTGGAGCATAGAAGAATGAGGGAATTTTGATAGAAGTATACAAAATTATGAGGGGTATAGATAGAGCAAATGCAAATAGGCTTTTTCAACTGAGATACAAACCAGAGGACATGGGTTAAGCTTGAAAGGGAAAAAGTTTAGGAAGAAGATGTGGGGGAACTTCTTCACACAGAAGGTCATGGGGGTGTGAAACAAGCTGCCAGCTGAAATGGTGAATCTGGACTCAATTTTCACCTTTAAGGAGGATTTGGATAGGTACATGAATGGGAGGGATATGGAAGGCTAAGGACTATGTGCAGGTCAGTGGGACTAGGCAGATTAATAGTACAGCAGAGCTAGAAGGGCCAAAGAACCCGTTTCCTGTGCTGTAATGTTCCAAAGTTCTGTCTAGAATCCTTCAGGAGAGGAGATAGCAAAGTAAAAAGTTTACCAGAATGAAAGCAATGCAGACGGAGTACTTCCTCTGAACGTGAATGATCCACACTATCTGATGCTCCTTGGAACTTTGTGTGAAATCGAAGAGCAAATGCATGGGTCAAGACTTGGCGATGGCTTGTAGTTATTTACATTACATGCTAAGAGTTTAGATCGTAAGACTGCAAGAGTGTAAGGTTCAGCGTGACTAATTTGTCCCTTATACTTTTTTATTTTAACAGAAGGAATTTAGAGTTAGCAAATATGAAGTCTCACCAGACATGAAGTTTGTTCTTCTGGCCTATGACATTGAACAGGTATGTGCAGTCTTTGGTTTCCTCTAAAGTCATTTTATTGGAAGAAATGACCAACTATCATCTCTTTCCAAAGGCCCACATATTTCGATGCATCCAATCCTTTTGCTGTAAATCAATTTGAAAATAATATTTTGAAATCATCTCAATTTTTAAGGTGATTGTGAAATTGTGAATGGGAAGGTAGGCTGGAAAGGTCAGATGAACTACTCCTGCTGCCAATTCTCATGTTAAGAACATTTTGCCTTTCAAACCTGCCCTCTCATTCATTAAAGTCATGGCTGATCTTTACCATTTGTGCCATTTTCCAATGGCATGTCTGGAAAGCTATGAAGATTGTAATGCACACAAAAAAATTCACTGACACTCAGTGACTCTGAAGGGATTTGACTTTGCTTCTCTTTTTCCTATTTTTAGGGGCGCTGGGCTCTTGGCTTGCCTTACAGCAGGCAGGAGTTAAAGTATATCTTGTATTATGTGGGAAGGGAAATGTTCAATGGGTTCAAAGAGCAATGAGTCTGGACACAGGCTGAACACAGTGTGGAAGAATACGTTTTATGAATATGCTTAATAAGGGGTCAATGTATTAGGTAAGGCTTTCAGTTACTGCAGACATGGGAATATAATTGTTTTTTTAACACCTATGCCAAGTGGGAGAGTATTATCCAAATGTCAATATGTCTCGAGATAAGGAACTCTCTGATCTTCCCAGACAATTCTAGATATTACAAGATAACACGTAATGGTGAACACAAAATGCAGCTGCTGTGAAACTTGTGAGGGTCTCATACAGCACCCCAGCCCAGCTTCTGTATAAATGTACCGCAAACACTCCGGTACTTTTGGTGTTGGGCTCAGAGTAGAGAAGAATCACTTCCTTCAATCCCCCTCACTCATACTAGTGTAAAAGGGTTAATAAAGGAGCTGTTGTAAGTTTACTTGGTTCTGTGGTGCCTTTTGCTGTCTGTTTTTCTGCAGCACGGGTTGACTTTAACAATGGGAAGGATCACACACATGAGGGATGGCAGCAAGGAGCCACAACTAGTGGATTGTTCTAGTGAACCGGTGCAGACTCGAAAGGCCGACATGGCCTGTTTCTGCTGAGTAAATGGTTATATTTGGTTATATAACACACACTAGTATTCTCAATCACAAAACAAAGTACAGTAGAACTCCGATTATCCAAAATGGTCAGGGCCGGGCGTATGTCGGATAAAAGACTTTTTTCGGAGAACTGGACATTTTTTAAAAACAGACGAGTCGCAACAATAAATCACTTGCATCAATGTTTAATCAACAACAAACAACAAGGGAAGGCTTTTTAAGTATTAAAATAACATTTCATTCTCAACAAAAAAAATGCTGGCCACCGCTGATCACCGACACCTCCCCACTGGAAGCCCGAGGTCCCTGCTCCTGCCGGGAGCCCCGACGTCCCCACTGCTGCCGGGAGACAGCCCTCCTTGATGAAGCCGGGACAAGGCATTCTTCCGATCACTTGCATCTGGGAGGCATTGGCATGCAGTCTGAGAGGGTGAGTTGGAAAAAAAACTCAATAGGGGAAGGTAAAGAAGAAATGGAAAGAGAGAGGGGAGTGAATTACCTGAAACGAGGACAAGCATTGTTCTAATTTCATGTCAAATGAATTTTTTTTTTCAACCTGTGAGGTCAGTTGGGCTCCAAAAAAAATTTGATATATGAGGATTTCAGAGAATCTGATTTTGGATAATTAGAGTTGTACTGTATAATCAGTCACATCGGACTTAAGAGTAGCAGCCGTGTACAACAGCCAAGGATTACAATGTGCCACCTGCCATTCCTAGTCTAACATAGGGACAGCTCCAGTGCTATCTAACAGCCCCGATCCCTGTGCAGTGCTCACCTTACCAACGACTCCTCCAGCGTTGTCCACAGTTCGTGACCTAAAGTGGAGCAGGGTTTGTCTCAGGACCGAAGAGCAAAAGAGGAAGAGCTAATCATGTGGTGGACTTTATAGTTCAGTAAGTTGTAGGGTTCGGCCTAGTAGGTGATTAAAGGAGCCAATGGTCAGGTGTGCGCTCAGGGTGGGCAGAGTCCAATCTTGATTGGTAGGCGATGCAACTTCCAACGAGATTCCAGTTGGAGAGGCACATGACCCTCCACAATCCACACTACATGTATCTTACATTTTTAATGTACAATTACATGACAATAGAAGAAACCTTGAGCCTTGAAGTGTTGGAGGGTCTCAGCAGGTCAAGCAGCGTCCAAAGGAAGTAAAAAGTAACTAACTTTTGGTCCCAGGCCCTTGTCAGGAATCTGGAAATACAGGTAGACCCCTGAATTGAATTGTGAGAGGTGGATTGGAGAGGAGAGGAAGGAGGAGCACAGTCTAACTGCTAAGAGGTAATTGGTGGATATAGGTGAGAGAACAGAAGATGAGAAGTGATAGGGAAGTGAGTCACTCTCTGATAGGAGAGGGAAAGGGAGGGGATGGGGAGATGGAGGAAAGGAGACAGAAGGGTAAGGAAGGAGAGAGGTTTGTTGGAAATTGGAGAAGGCAATTAATGGTGTGCTTAGATGAAATATCTGTTTAAATATAAATTTTAAAATTTAGAATGGTGCGCAATAAATAACTCGAGGCTGAGACTGAGTCACTGATCTACAGGCTTTTATTCACAATGGACAGGGACCTCATCCTGTACCATGACCCAGGCTTTCTGGGGAAGGGTCAAGGTGTTAGAGGCTTTATGCAAGGTCAAAGAGGGAGGAGCCACAGAACGGGGCAGGGCCAAGTAATCAGGAATACAGCTGTTCACCTCATTCACCCCTTGCTCTTTTTTATTGTCTAGCAGGGTGACATGAGGCACAAAGTCTTGCAGGTTAAGCCGGTCTGGTGCTGTGATCTTCCGTACTGACCGGCAGAGCGCCAATTGTTAGGTCGCGGCCGGGGCTGCTGTCTCGTCCCGGACCTCCAGCCCTGTGTCGAACTGCTGGGGGCATGACGGATCAATCGGAGTGACTGCAGTGGGGTAGGGTGTGACAGTACGTATTGCATGTCCGTGGAAGGAGAGGGGTGCTGCTTGGTGGGAATGCTCCTCAGGGGCCCCCACGTGCGCGAGGTCCCGGATGGAGCCCATCTGAGTAGGCCACGAACATGTATTGGGGGGTCGTGTGGAGGAGCTGAACCCTTTCAACCAGGAGGTCGGTTTTATGGCCCCTCGTGTTTTTGGAGCAGGACTGGCCCTGGAGACATCAGCCAGTAGGGTAGTTCGTCTCCCATGCAGACTTCCTGGGGAAGGAAAAAATTCTTTTGTGAAGTGTAGCATTAGTGGATCGAGTGCGTGGAGCACCTCTGGAAGGACCTCCTGCCAATGGAAGGCAGCCAGTACCCTGGACTTTAGGTCAAGGAGGATGGCCTTCCACCCAGTGCCATTCTCTCTCTCTGCCTGACACAGGTCATTGCTCATAAATGAGGACCCCCGTTCGCTGTGGATGTTCGATGGGTACCTAACCTGAGTGAGCAGGTTGCACTGGGCCCCAATGACTGTGATGGTGGTCATGTCAGGACAAGGGATGGCAAAGGGGAACCGCGAAAACCTGTCGATTACTGTGAGGAAGAATATCTTGCGGTTGGTGGAGGGAAGGCGGCCCTTGAAGTCCATGCTCAGGCATTTGAAGAGGCGTGTGACTTTTATCAGGTGTGCCCTGTCCAGTTGGTAGAAGTGTGGCTTGCACTCCGCACCGACCTTGCAGTCCTTGGTCATGTCTCTGAGATCCCCGAAGGAGTATGGCAGATTCTGAGATTTGACAAAGTGAAAAAAAATCTAATGACACCGAGATGGCAGAGGTCGTCGTGGAGGGGTTTGAGGCGATCCACCTGTGCGCTGGCACATGTCCTTCGTGACAGAGCATCTGAGGATTCATTGAGCTTCCCTGGCTAGTACTGGATATCATAATTGTAGGTGGAGAGTTAATCCTCCACCTCAAACTTTTATCATTCTTTATCTTACCCCGCTGTTTATTGTTGAACACGAATGCCATGGCCCATTGGTCCATAAGCAGGCTAAAACATCTGCCAGTCAGGTAGTGCCTCCAGTGCCGTTCTGCCTCAACTATCACCTGAGCCTCTTTCTCTATAGAGGAGTGTCGGAATTCAGGGCTCTGGAGTGTGTGGGAGGAAAAGGCAATGGGGCGGCCTGCCTGATTAAGGGTAGCGGCAAGGGCAAAATCGGATGCAGTTGACGCACGTTAAATAACTCAAGAGGCTGCGACTGAGTCACTGATCTACAGGCTTTTATTCACAATGGATCTGGACCACATCCTGTGCCGTGACCAGGGCTTTCTGGGGAAGGGTCAAGGCATTAGAGGCTTTATACAAGGTCAAAGAAGGAGAGGCCACAGGTACAGTCACAGATCGGGGCGGAACCAGGTAATCAGGAATATAGCAGTACATCACATTGAAATACAGCACGTAGCAGGCCCTTTAACAGCCATCGTGTTCATTACGCCTAATAATACCCAATTGATCTACAACCCCCAGTATATTTTGAAAGGTGGGAGGAAACTGGAGCTCTTGGGAAAATCCACCCAAACATGGTTGCTCCTCCAATGTGCGGGCAGCCTCGATTTGGCGAGACATAAAGGCCATGGACAGTCACATCAGTGTGGCAATGGTGTTGATGCTTTTGTAGCTGAGGTACAGTAGGCCACTGCAGGGAGATCAGGTTTCAACTGCATGCAATACTCCGGACAGCACAGTGGCCCTCTGCCTGTCTGAGCATGGACATCCCAGTTCATGCTGCATTGCCACCTTGTGTGGGGTGTGTGGAACTGTGTCACCTGCTGCGGCTTTGCATGGGAAAGTGATGCAGCCCACGGAATCGTTACATCTCACAAATCTATTGATGGCTCTGTGGTAAAACACAGAAGTCTGCAGAAGTAAAAGCGCGACGCTGAAGAAACTCAGCAGATGAAATAATGTACTTTATAGAGCAAAGTAAAAGATGTAGCTCTGCAGTCTGTAGACAGGAAATTCTTTCTTTTATTCAAAGAGCCTTTTCTATATCAAGGATCTGCTCTGTTATTCAAGGCGTTCATTGCCTGTTCATTTGCACCATTACAGCTATTCCTTCCTTAAACCTAAGTGTTCAGGATTTACCCAGTGGATTAAAAAAAAATACCCTGCAGATAATGAGAATCAGATTCAAGGGTAGTTTTTTTTTTCCTGCTGTTATCAGATGCTTGAATTCAACTCCCATTAGTAAAAGTCGATGCTGTGATATTCCTTCCGTTACAATAAAGCTTTTTAAAACAGCAAGATTTATTAACTAAGCAAAGAGCACAAAGGACAGAACGTACACATACCAGACTTTATGTGGAGGCATCCGTCTGGAATCTACCCAAGATGTAACATTCCCCAGGTGCTACACACTCTGACTCCTCTTGGTGGCAGTCCTCTTATCGCTACATCCCATTTCCTTGAGATGTTTAATCAAACTTGACATATTAATACAGTATTCTTTCCATTTAAAGTTCAACACAAATGTAACGTGGGCATCGGCAGCACATTTTTTAAGTGCGCAGTTCTTTTTCTTTTATTGATTCAGTCAGTCAGGTGCTTTGGTAACTCTTCTTAACACAGGTGATTGTGTGGGCTCTGCTGGTCCACTACTGTCTAGCACGGGTGGTGTTCCCTCTGCTGCTGTTGAGGCTGGATCTTCTGCATTTATCTGTTCCTGCGGTATCTCTGGCAATTCAACAGGCTCCTTCGATTCCTCCTCAGTATTTGACCCTTCTCTGTTCTGACAGTGTAGGATCTTGGATTTACTTCTCCCAGAACAGTCTCAAATGTTGGAATCTATGAGTCTCACTGGGTCATGTTGTGCCAGTGGCCCTAAGCTTCTTGCTGACTTGTCATAGTTTGCCTTTTTGTCTCCCTTGCAGATACTTTTGTTTCCGTTCAACATCTTGGTTCTTGTTTGGGCCTGCAGAGCAGGGAAGTGTGGTGTGTAGTCTATGTCCCATCAGAAGCTCAGAGAGTGACATGCCATGTTCAAGTGGTGAAGCTAGATACGGATCTGAGCCACTGTCTTGTACTTCCTTGAGCAACTCTTTAACTATGCTTTACCGTTTGACTGTGGATGCAGAGGACTTGAAGTCACATGTCATAAATCATACTCTTCTGGAAAGTTCTGGAATTCTCTACAACTGTAGCATGTCCATGGTCACTGTAGACAATTTGAGAAATTCCATCCCTTGCAAAGATCTATTTCATATGTTGAATCATACAAGCTATTGGGAAGCAGCACAATCTCTGGAGAGTTCGATAGATAATCAATAACCAGCAAGTAATTCTTTCCATTCATGTGGAACAGATCAATCCCAACTTTCTGCCATGATTCTGCTGGTATGTCAGTTATGATCATGGGTTACTTTGTCTGCTTTGAGTGATGTTTCAAACATCCTGTCAATGTCAACATTTGTCCCTGGACAATAAACACCAGTTCTGGCATTTTTCTGGCCCTCGTCCACCCTTTTCAGCATCTCTTGTTGCAGTGATTGAGGAATGACAATTCTGCTCTGTCTGAGTAGAAGCCCATTGACAACACTCAGCTCAGCTCTGATGTTGTAGTGTGACTGACATTCACCTCTAGGCCATCCTTCATTCAGATTCTCAATGACTTTCTGTAGAACTGTGTCCTTTTTCTGTTTCAGCTACAATCTGCTTGGATTTCATGTCAGATGCAGGAATAGATTCAGTGATCAAATTCACGTGGAGAAACACATCTGTCTCTGTGGAACTCTCATTATGTACTTCAATCTGCTAACACAATAAATTTCCCTAATGTTGTAGCTTCATCATCAGTCTTTGGATTCTCTGTGACATTTCACTGAGGTTTTTCTTGATTATTGCTATTAATGGCTCGTGGTCTGTCTCTGCCGTGAATGTTGGTAGACCATACACATGACTGTGGAATTTCTCGAGTCCATAGACCAAACCTAGATACTCTTTCTCAATCAGTGAATATTGACATTCAAATGTTGTCATCGTCCTTGAAGCGTATGCTACTGACCTCCAATCTTCTCCCACAGCCTGAAGTAGCACAGTACCTACTCCATCTTTTGAAGTGTCCGTGGATATTTTTGTCTCTCTGGATGTGTCAAAGAACATCAGAAGCACTAGTTCTGTCGTTATAACGGTTTTCAGTCATCCCCATTCTTCCTTGTGGTTGTCTGTCCACTTGAATTCACATTTGTCCTGTAACAACTTCCTTAGTACATTGTTTTGGAAGACTGCTTTGGTATGAATATACCAATGAAATCGATCATTTCCAACCCTCTCAATGTACCTTTTTTGTCAGTGGGTCTGGGCATCTCTAAAATTGCTGTCACCTTGTTCTTGTCTGGCTCTGCACCTACCTCTGACAGTTTATCTCCCAGAAAGGTGATTTCCTTCACACAAATTGACATTTTTCTCTGTTTAACTTTAATCCATACTTCTGGATGTGTTGTAGCACTTTGATGAGCCCCTCGTTGTGTTGTTCCTGTGTGGATCCCCATTGGATCATGTCATCCATGTACACACGTACCCCATTTCTGCCTTCAATTATGTGCTCCATTGTCCTGTGCAACTCTTCCGGACCTAAGGAAATTCCAAAAGGCATTCTCAGACAGGAGAATCGGCCAAACGGTGTTTTAAATGTAGAGTATTTTGTGCTATATTCATGCAGTTTTATTTGCCAGAACCCCTGGGATGCATCCTATTTAGTGAAAAACTTGGCACCAGCCACCTCACTTGTAATTTCATCCCTGGTTAGAATCTGATCATATTCTCTCTTTCTAGTCTTTTGGGTCCATGCACCTGTTCTTCTTTTTGACAAACACCAATGAATTCACCCATTCTGTGGGCTCCTCCACTATCTTTATGACCCCTAGTGCCGTCATTCATTCGAGCTTTTCTTTTAGTGGCGCTGGAACCCGCCTCGGGCCATGCATCCTCCATTAACTGTATCTTATAGGTGAATGGTAGCCCTCCAAACCCCTTGAAGATGTCTGGAAATTGATCCAGTGTTTCCTCTATGCTGCTCTGTGCATTGGCAATGCTAATGTGGTTCACCTACAGATGACACCTTCCAAGTTCTCATATTTCCCAATTTTAAAACATCATCTTCTAAGAAACATGAGGACAATATTCCAAATTACTATCTCATTAATCCAATAAATCAAACGCCATAGTTGCAACTGTAAATAGCTTTAATGCATTGTAAAACATATAAACATTTTGCATAATTTAGCATTTAGATTTTCATAATGATGAATAAACAAAGCATATTGAATAACGATATGCCACTCTAAACAGATAAAGCCAAAATTAAGATGAATTCAAATAAAAATATCTCGAGCGTACGCCTCCTCCATAATTCTTCGAAAAATGAAATGCAAACCCTTGATCCACTTGGATCTTACGACATATGATGTCATAGTCACTATGGTAACACTACAAACAACAATTTCTCAAAGGGATAGTCATAAAATTAACTAAGAAGTAAAAACACAAGGTTTTACCCTTTACAACACCCTCTTGACTAGGTTTAAATCTTCACATGCTTAGTCACCAAACAGTGAATCATGTCCATTTGGGACTGCTGTGCTCTTTATCTTTAACTTTCACCTTGGGTTTACATGTACCTTTCACGTCGATGCTCTGAGCAGTACAGGATTTGCGTAGATACACGGTTTTATCTTCATTGCCCCAATGTGGCACTCGGAGATCAAATTGACCTTTACCCCTGTGTCCAACTTGAAAGGAATATTTGTTTTCTTTGTATCCAATGACACAGTCCAGTTAACCTGCTCAACACTGTTCACTTTCTGCACCACCATGCCCGCGAAAAATGTATCACTAAGAGCAGTTTCTTCTATTGTGTGTACATTTTTAATTTTATTTCTCTTTGAAAAAAACATTGCCTTGTATGGGGATTCTGCCCTTTGCACATTGCTTTAGTGCTGCATCATTTACACTTGAACGTTTCTCCATCTCATTTTTTGTTTGTGTGTGTGTCCAGACACTGTGGTTATGACTATGCCTTCATTTTTACTGGCTTTTACACTATCACCAAACTTTTTCATGCGTTCCAGAGCTAAATCACTGGCATGGTATATCTTCACAGCTCCATCTATGGTAAGCTCTGTCTTTCGCAGCAACCTCTCTCTCTCACTTTCTTATCATTAATTCCAAACACAAGTAGATCACAGATCATTGAATCTCACAGCGGTCTGAACTTGCATGTTAAGTCTGTTAAAAAGGTATCATAGGTCTCTCCCTGCAGCTGCGTGCACGGCCGAAACACGTACCTCTTGAAGGTTTTATTCTTCTTTGGTGAACATTGTTGAATTTGTTCTGGTCTTCTGCCTCGGCAAAAATAAATGTGTTGAAAACCTCTAGTGCTTGACGTCCCACCACGGTAAGTAGCAGTGCAATCTTCCATGTATCTGGTTGGCTATCAATTCCAATTGCTTGCATGAATAGAACAAAGCTTTTCTTAGACAAAATCCACTTGTGGTCGATATTTCCAGTCCAATTAATAGTGCTAAGAGTTTTTAAACCTTCCATATTTTCTCTGCCGATATCAACTGTTGCTCACTATGCACACTGTCTGTTTCTTTTTTTTCTTTTACTCCTGTGCACAGCAGAACTTAGCTGTTTATTCCACTCTTGGTACCAAGTGATGTTTCTTCTATTCCAATAATGAAACTTTGATCCTTTTTAAAACATCTAGATTTATTAACTAAGCAAACGGCACAAAGGACAGAACATACACATGCCAGACCTCGTGCAGGCATTCCCCAGCATTCCCAAGATGCAACATTCCCCAGATTCTACCCACTCTGTCTTCGACTTCTCCTGGTGGTAGCACTCTATTACTACAGATGCCTTGCGCTGTTTTACGGAAATATCACCTCAAGTTGTTCAATTGCTAAGTATCCCAGTATTGGACAAAGAGTTGAATTCTGAGACCGAATGATTGACGGTTTCATTGTATGTCTATGTGTCTTTTCAAGTGACGTTGTTAGCATGTGTGTGTGTTTGTGTGCACATGTGTCGATGCGCACACCTCTGTATGTGTACTTATGGTTTAATTACTAATTTTCCCAACTTAGTTCAAGAACATCTCTTTCCTTTTTGGGCTTCAGAGCTCTAGTCAGTCAGAATGATGCACTTTTGACTGAGATTCCAGGTTGGACACTTGCAAATGCAGCAATGCAAGGTGTGGGGAGCCTCAGGCAAAGTGCTCATCCTTTCGAGACGGTGCCTGTAGATGGCAATTTGTGATGAAGTAAGTGATGATTTGTATGATCTTCCACGTAACGCCGATGTGCCTGAGTACTCCAGGCATGTCGCATGATGAAGGTGAAACAGTGTTCACCAGCACATTATGTGTATGACAATGACCTCTCGCATCATGGAATCATCACTTTTGAATGGAGACTGCGCTTGTTTAGAAATATTGAATCATAGAGCACAATGTCACAGAAGCAGGCCCTTCAGCCCATCTAGTCTGTGGTGCAGTATTATTCTGCCTAGTTCCATTGACCTGCACTCACACCATAGCCCTCCATACCTTTCCCATCCATGTACCTCTCCAGACTTTTCTTAAATGTCAGAATTGAGCCTGAATTCACCAGTGGCAGCTCATTCCACACTCTCACCACCCTCTGCCTGAAGAAGTTCCCTGTAATGTTCCTGCAAAACATCTTACCTTTCCCTCTTAACCCATATCCTCTTTTCTGGTCTCACCTAACCTCAGTGGGAAAAGCCTGCTTCCATTTACTCCATCTAAACCCAACATAATTTTGTAGACCTTCTCCCATTCCTCTCTCCTCTCAAATCTCCTCTCATTCTTCAATGCTCCGGGGAATAAAGTCCTAGCCTTTTTAACCTTTTTCCTGTAGCCCAGTTCCTCTAGTTTGTCAGCAAACAAAACCTTTTATTCCAATTGGATCTTCCCAAGAGGAACAGCACCTGAATATGGCACCGTTATGACCTTTAATTCAGATCATAATGTCCATAATTATTGCAGGAACTCAAGTCATATTTGTTACTCATTCTTGAACATTTGGGACCCTGTCAGCACTGGAGCAGATGACCTTTGGAGACACTGATGTCCATTGTCCTTCATGATGAATAAACCACTTGAGGACCATTTCTGAGCACAGTGAGAATCAAATGCACCTCTGTGGACCCGACTGATTAAGGACAGTGGGGGAAAATGCATTCATGACCTCAATTTCCTTCGTGATTATCCAGTGATCTCAAGGTCACCATAACTGAAGATGACTCCTTCATTCTGGTCGCTTCATTGATGAATTACACTAGCTGCTTTGATGGGATTTTATAATCTTTGGATCAGCTTGGCCACTGTCCATACATGCAGAGATTCTTACTCCCTGCTCCAGGTCGTGCCACTGATCCTCTACTCGCCTGACCAGTGAGGCATTGTTAATGAATCTTTTCCAATGGTTACCCCTGCCCACAGCAACAGCGCTGAAGTGAAGTCAGTAGATAGCCCTAAGTGCTTGAAATAAGTATTTCCATGGAACTGGACCAAACACATTGACACAGTAGTCATGAAAGCACACAAATCCTTATAATGTCTTCGAGGACTCATGTTCCCCAACAACTTCTGCGGAAACACCAACTGAAACACATTAGCCAGATGGAATGGCCTCTGCTCAAGAATGGAAGCTGTAGAAGATACTCAGTCTGTCTCAGAACATCACACAAACCCCCCCCCTCCTCCCCCACTCCTCCGTCAACTCCATCCACACCTCCTGCTGCTTGATGAAGCCAGTCCATGTATATTGAAGAACCCATCCCATCCTGCACACATTTTCTTCTTCCTCTCCCCATCAACAAGAAGATTGGAGAGTGTGAAAGTATGCCCCAAAAGGCTTAAGGACCTTTTATTCCATCAGGTTCGAATGAACCCCACAAGAGTGCTGACCTTTTCATTATTACTCGATACATCGTGCTCTCGTCCCTCTTCTTTGTTAAGCTACATGTACATCAGGGATTAGACTTACTTGACTACTTGTGGAAGAATTTCTCTCTGCCAGATATTTAATTTTAATTTTTATTTGAGAGATACAGCACAGTAACAGGCCTTTCCGGCCCATGAGCTCGTGTTGCCCAAATATACCCATGTGACCAATTAACCTACTAACCCCATTTGTGTTTGAAATATGGGAGGAAACCCATGCAGAACATGAACAGAACATACAAACTCCCAACAGACAGTGCTGGATTTGAATCTGGGTCACTGGTGTTGCAATGGTGTTGTGCTAACCACTATGCCAGGGGTGACTAAATCACAGCTTGTGAACCACATATGACATATAATGTGCAGCTTGTGGAATTATTTTGGCTGGATGAAATACCAGTGCTCCCAAAACTGCCCCAGGACACTCCGAATCCCTGCAGCCAGACCGGGGGGTCCTGGGACAGTCACAGCCTGGGCTGCACAACAAGGAAGAGGGAGTGGCCACTGGAGGAATGGCCCCTGCAGAGGCAATGAGCAGGGCACGCCGGAGTCAGGTTCTCGTCACTTGGGGCCAAGCCACACCACGCTGCCAATGTGGGATATGCAAAGCAGGGAGTGGCTGCAGAGGACCTGAAAGCCGGGGTTTGGCCAGGAGAGTTCCAATGAGGCATGTCCTACCCCAGAGGCGCGGTGACTGTCCAAGGCACCAAAGAAGGAGGAGAGGAGACATAATAGAGGTGTAGAAAATTCTGAGAGGCATAGATAAGGTGAAAGCCAGTGTCTTTTTCCCAGGGCAGGCATACTAAACACCAGAGGACGACTGTGCAAAGTGAAGGAAGGAAAGTTTTGGGGAAACAGCAGGGGTAAGTTTTTACAGAGTTGTAGGTGCAAGAAATGCCTTGCCAGTGATGGTGGTGGAGTCTGTAACATTAGGGGCATTTAAGTTAGGAACATGGATGAAGGTAAAATAGAAGGTTACAAATTAGGTAAGAATATATAGGCCAAGCACAACATTGAAGGCCAAAGGGCCTGTACTGTGCTGTAATGTTCTATTTTCTGTTCTAGAGCAATGATTTTCAAACTGCCCTCTTAAACTCACATTCCCCCTAAACATTCCCTATGCCATAGGTGCTCTGTGATTAGTGAGGGATTTACTTAAGGTTGGATATGAGTAGAAAGAAAAACATTTGGAAACTACTGTTTTAATCGTACCTAATTGACTCGTTATGTGCACGGTTTCATAACTCCAAAGGAAATGGACCAATGACAATTTATCTCAATCAGAATATTTCAGTAACAATTGGGTCTAGAGCAATGGTTCTCAACCTTCCCTTCCCACTCATCTACTGCCTTGAGCAATCCCTTACTGATCACAGAGCACTTATGCCATAGGGATTACTTAAGGTGGAATGTGAATTTAGCGGGCAGTTTGAAAATCACTGATCTAGAGGCTGCAAACTGATAGTTATGTGTCCACAGGCAAAAAGGATGGACAATCATTATTTTGGTTCTGTAACAGCTGGTTATTGGGCTTGAGAAAGATATACAGTCATGGCCACCATATCCACATTGACCAGTGGGGACCTATCAGTTATTAACCCATCTTCCAGCTCTTGGCCCATAGCCTTCTCTACTTAGGTGATTCATGTGCTCGTCTTGAAACTTCTTAAATACTTTCAGCAATTTGGCTTCCACCACTCTCTCTCGAGTGGTTCATTCCAGGTACTCAGTTCTCTCTGGGTGAAAAAGGTCCCCCTCAGCTCTTTTTTAAATATGTCTGAATTTTGCTAACTTGATCAAACTTAGTTTTCAAAAGGCACCTCTGTTGCCTTTAACATATTTCTTGTTTTTTTCACGCAATTGGACATCCTCTTCACTCATCGTTCAACAACAGCGGAATTCTCTCAAGTTAAGAAGAGAGATGCTGAGGCATTTGCGTGTCATTAACAGGTTGCAGAAGAGAGACAATTCACAGTGGAAAATGGGATAACAATCTCATAAATGGAATCAGAATTTATGGTCATAGACATGAAATTCAATGTTTTGTAGCAGCAAAACAGTGCAAATATTTATATTATAACCATCTTACAATATTACAATAAAAAAGTAAAAATAATTCATGAAAAGTAAGGAAATATCTATGGTTCATTGATTATTCAGGAATCTGATGGTAGCAGAGAAGAAGCTGCCCTTGTGCTGATGAGTGCTCGTCTTTATACTCATGTACCTTTTCCCCAATGGTAGCAGAGTGAAGAGGGCATGGCCTGGGTGCTGGGGTTCTTTGAGGATGGAGGCTGCTTTTTCAAGATAATGCCTCATGTAGATGTCCTCAATGGAGTGAAGTCTGGTGCCCGTGATGTTGCAGGACATCTTCAGGACTATTTCAGACAATGTCACCACTGAACAACTTATTAACATCACTGGTTGTTCAAAGCATTGTCCTTGAGCTGAAGTACTTGCCAAGGTCATAGGAAGTAAACCCAGACTCTGTATGTCTTGTTTATCTGAAGCTGCGTTTGAGGAATTCACAATTTCATCAGAGAATTTCAAGTATTTTTCCTGGATCTGGCATTGAATTGAATTGCTTATTGTCAGGTTATTGTACCAAAATACAGTGAAAAGCTTTGGTTTGGGCATTATCATGGAAGTCAATCCATACTTAAACAGGTCTAGCGAGTATCCTCCCTCGGGAGATTGCTTTGCTCAGCACTTCCTCTCTGTCTGCAACCACAGCGACTTCCCAGTGGCCAACCACTGCCATGCTCACATGTCTGTCAATGGCCTTATGTACTGTCCCACCCTGGCCACCCGCAGATTGGAGGAACAACACCTTATTTTCCGTCTGCACACCCTCCAGCCGAATGGCATGAACGTTGACTTTATTGGTTTCCATTAAACGTGTTTGCCTTTTCTTCTCCCTCCCCCATTTCTTGCCTTTCCAGTTCTTTCACCAACACAGCCTTGCCTTTCCAACCTCCTCCCACCACTCAGTACTGCTGGCCCCTCCCTCCCTTCTCCACCTACCATCTCCTAACCTGCCATCCTCCTTCACCCCCTCCCACTCTTTTATTCTGATGCTCACCGGCATTTTCTCATACTTTGATGAAGGGCTCAAGCCCGAAATGTCAGTTATGTATCTCTGCCTTTGCTACATAAAGGACGCTGTTTGACCTGCTGAGTTACTCCACAATTGTGTGTTGTTACAAGTCGAGAAGACCCCAAAACCCAGCAGCAATAAAAATTCACCAAGACAAATAGTTACTAAAACAAAAGTTGCTTTTAATTTTCTTTAAACATACAAACAGGATCAAACTCTAACTTGTTACTATTAACTTAATCTAACCTAACAACCCCCTTCTAATTCTAAGCGCACGTGTATGTATGTATATGTTCAGAAAAGTTATTTGATTCACAGTCCATTCTCACTTCTCACTCCTCCAAGTTCACTGGTATCAGGCAATTCTTATACTGTACCCAGAATTTAACATTTATGAATCTTCACCAGGCTCTAGGTACTTAAACCTTCCACTCAGGAAGATTCTTGTTGATTTCAGAGAGAGATTTGTTGCTCGCTGGATACACACAAACTAATTTCCCACGATCAGTCACTTCAGGCAAAACACTCTAGCCAGTTAATTCCTTTTGTAAGGACTACAAGTGTTTTCAACAGACTGAACTCAGAACTCACAACCTATCTTCAAAATGGAGTTTCAACAAGCCTGCCAGCTTGTCATATTGCAACCTCCAAAAGCCACTGCAAAACTCGGTTCTCTCTCTCTCTCTCTCTCTCTCTAAGAATCATGTTTGGTTTTTTTCCCCTCTCTGCTTGCAAAACTATATGACCTCTTTAGAAGAGCAAACTGCAAGCAGACAGATAGCTGGCACTGGATTCAGTTTCTTGAGCCTGGCAATCTGTTGCTTTAAAAAAAATAATCCATTTAGTCTGGAACATCAGTCCAATTAACAACTACTTGTGAAGTCTACAAAGGCATTCTTCAATGTTTCTGTAAAGTCAATATGGACATGAAATCTCTCTTTCAGCATTTTAAATGAGATGTATTTTGTGAAGTTTCGCGCAAACAGAGGAACTACTGACATGGTCTTTGCCCTCAGACAGCTCCAAGAAAAGTGCAGAGAACAAAACAAAGGACTCTACATCACCTTTGTTGACCTCACCAAAGCCTTCGACACCGTGAGCAGGAAAGGGCTTTGGCAAATACTAGAGTGCATCGGATGCCCCCCAAAGTTCCTCAACATGGTTATCCAACTGCACAAAAACCAACAAGGTCAGGTCAGATACAGCAATGAGCTCTCTGAACCCTTCTCCATTAACAATGGCGTGAAGCAAGGCTGTGTTCTCGCACCAACCCTCTTTTCAATCTTCTTCAGCATGATGCTGAACCAAGCCATGAAAGATCTCAACAATGAAGACGCTGTTTACATCCGGTACCGCACGGATGGCAGTCTCTTCAATCTGAGGCGCCTGCAAGCTCACACCAAGACACAAGAGCAACTTGTCCGCGAACTACTCTTTGCAGATGATGCCGCTTTAGTTGCCCATTCAGAGCCAGCTCTTCAGCGCTTGACGTCCTGTTTTGCGGAAGCTGCCAAAATGTTTGGCCTGGAAGTCAGCCTGAAGAAAACTGAGGTCCTCCATCAGCCAGCTCCCCACCATGACTACCAGCCCCCCCACATCTCCATCGGGCACACAAAACTCAAAACGGTCAACCAGTTTACCTATCTCGGCTGCACCATTTCATCAGATGCAAGGATCGACAACGAGATAGACAACAGACTCGCCAAGGCAAATAGCGCCTTTGGAAGACTACACAAAAGAGTCTGGAAAAACAACCAACTGAAAAACCTCACAAAGATAAGCGTATACAGAGCCGTTGTCATACCCACACTCCTGTTCGGCTCCAAATCATGGGTCCTCTACCGGCATCACCTACGGCTCCTAGAATGCTTCCACCAGCGTTGTCTCCGCTCCATCCTCAACATTCATTGGAGCCCCTTCATCCCTAACGTCGAAGTACTCAAGATGGCAGAGGTCGACAGCATCGAGTCCACGCTGCCGAAGATCCAGCTGCGCTGGGTGGGTCACGTCTCCAGAATGGAGGACCATCGCCTTCCCAAGATCGTGTTATATGGCGAGCTCTCCACTGGCCACCATGACAGAGGTGCATCAAAGGAGAGGTACAAGGACTGCCTAAAGAAATATCTTGGTGCCTGCCACATTGACCACCGCCAATGGGCTGATATCGCCTCAAACCGTGCATTTTGGCGCCTCACAGTTCGGCGGGCAGCAACCTCCTTTGAAGAAGACCGCAGAGCCCACCTCACTGACAAAAGACAAAGGAGGAAAAGCCCAACACCCAACCCCAACCCACCAATTTTCCCCTGCAACCGCTGCAACCGTGTCTGCCTGTCCCGCATCGGACTTGTCAGCCACAAACAAGCCTGCAGCTGACGTGGACATTTACCCCCTCCATAAATCTTCGTCCATGAAGCAAAGCCAAAGATTTTGTGAAGTGTTACTGTCTGTGAAGTGACCGATACAAAACCTCCACAATCTATCTCTTTTAAAAACATATTTAAATATAGTATAAAATATAATATACTCTGTAACAGTGTTTTTACTTCAACCACGGTGTCCACAGAATTCTGTGCTTTACCTCCCTTGGTACACTCATCATGGTCTGTTTGCAATGTTGCAAGACTCATTTTTGCACCAGGATTTCAGTGAATATCTATTTTATTTATTTTTTGTCTCCTAATTTAATTCAATTAGTTAACTCTGTTATAGTTTTTTTTTACAAGAATCTGTTTGGCTGCCGCAGGTAAGAACTCTGGTCATATGTGCATTGCACAATGTGTATGACAATAAACTCATGATCAATAATTTAAAAAAATGCAGGGTGTGTAGTGCTACAGCAAGTTAAACAATTCATAACGTTACAGTGACAAATATTGAGAAAAATACAGTAAAAAAAAGAGTTTTAAGGACATTGGCCTACCAATGAGAGGTTCATTTAAGAGTTGATTAACAGCAGGAAAGAAACCTGTCCTTGAATATGGTGGGGGGGCGGGGGGGTGGTGGGAGTTCTGATTTCAGATTGGAAAAGCCAACATCTGTTGCCTTTCCATAATGGCCCCTGAAAACTAAGAGGCCATATCAGGAAGCATTTGCACATTGGTAGGTCTAGAGCAGTGGTTCTCAACCTTTTTCTTTCCACTCTCACACCACTTTATCCCTGTGCCATAGTTGCTCTGTCATTCGTAAGGGATTGCTTAAGGTGGAATGTGGGTGGAGAGAAAAAGTTTGAAAACCATTGTTTTAATCATACCTCATTGACTGGTTTTGCGCACGGTTTCATACCTCCAAAGGAAATGGGCCAGTGCCAATTTTTCTCAAGCAAAATATTTCAGTAACAATTGGGTCTAGAGAAGTGATTCTCAACCTTCAAATCCC
Source organism: Narcine bancroftii (assembly GCF_036971445.1). NCBI lineage: Eukaryota > Metazoa > Chordata > Chondrichthyes > Torpediniformes > Narcinidae > Narcine > Narcine bancroftii. Next base: position 474,379,704 of record NC_091469.1, on the reverse strand, counting down.
ACCTTAAGTAATCCCTTACTAATCAGGGAGCCCCGATGGCATAGGCATTACTTAAAGTGGGATGTGAGTGGAAAGAAAAAGGTTGAGAAACACTGGGCTTGAGTTACATGGGGAAGAAGTGAGTAAGGACAGGAGAATTCCTCCCTGAAGGTGAACCAGATGGGTTTTTATAACAATCTGCAGATTTGCTGTCATTACTTGTCACATGAAAATTTTTGGAAGCTACTTGGTTATTTACTGAATGAGTGGAACATCTGTCATCAGTGCGAGATGGCAGGAGAAATGGAACATGAACTCTGGAATTAACCTGTGGGGCTGAATGAATTGACTTAGCTTGTTTATTGTCACGTGTCTTGCAATGCAGAGAGAAGCTTTGTTTTTCCATGCTATCTAGGCAAGTCATCCATATCCAAGTATGGCAAGTAATGGAATAATAAAACAAAAGTACAGAAGAAGGTACAGCTTCAGAATGAAAGGACAGAGATGAGGAGAAATTTCTTCAGCCAGAGGGTGGTGAATCAGTAGAATTCATTGCCACAGGCTGTGGAGGCCAAATTGTTGGGTTTATTTGGTTCTTGATTTGTAAGGTTGTCAAAAGTTATGGGGAGAAGGCAGGAGAATGGGGTTAAGATTTTTTTTTAAAGTTATCAGCCATAATGGAATGGTAGTTTTGGCAGAACAGTGTCAGTGGGCCAAATAGCCTAATCCTGCTTCTACATGTTATGATGAGGTGTTACCGAAAACAGAAGAGTGCAGGGTATTGCATAGACAAAATGCAGGGTATAGAGAAAAGAGCAGTTAAAACAAGGGCAAGGCTTCACTAATGAGAGATCTATTCAAGAGACTGCAAACAGCTAAATATAAACAGAGTGGAGAGAGTGCAGAGAAGGTTGACCAGAATGTTACCTGGGTTTAAGCATCTAGAGTCTAGGGAGAGATTGGACAGATTAGGTCTTTATTCTTTGGAGCGTAGAAGGTTGAGAGGGGATTTGATAGAAGGATTTAAGATTATGAAAGGGATAGACAGAGTGGATGTGGATAGACTATTTCCGTTAAGAGGAGGAAAGATTAAAACAAGAGGACATGAGTTAAGAATTGAGGGGCAGAGGTTTAGAGGTAACATGAGGGGGAACTTCTTGACTCAGAGAGTGGTAGCCGTGTGGAATGAGCTTCCGGGAGAAATAGTGGAGGCGGAGTCAATTGTATTATTTAAGAAAAGGTTGGACAGGTCTATGGATGAGAAGAAGATGGAGGGTTATGGGCATTGTGCAGGGAGGTGGGACTAGAGAGGGGTGTTTGGTTCGGTGCGGACTAGAAGGGCCTAATGGCCTGTTTCCGTGCTGTAATTGTTATGTTATGTTATATGTTAAAAATAAACCTGGCCTGATTCTGGTCATTGTTGTTTCCAAGCTCGTGTACCTTCTCACACTCACCGTCTGAGACTACTATTAATTTAACAATATTTATTTATTTATATATATGTATATTTGTCCTGCATATGAATTGCTTGTCTGTATGTGTGTTATTGTGTCAGCCTGCAGCTGACGTGGACTTTTTACCCCCTCCATAAATCTTCGTCCGCGAAGCCAAGCCAAAGAGAAGATGTGTGTTATTACTAATGTTTTGGGCTTGAGTCCTTCTTCGAGAAATAAGCAGAGAACAGGAAAGCATAAGAACAAAGAGAATGAAGCTGAGGGAGGAGTGCAGACCAACAGACAGATGGAAAATGGAAGAGAGAGAGAGAGAGAGAGAGAGAGAGAGCATACTGGGGGAAAGATGACAGGGGTTAAAAAAAAGGGAGGAGGGTTCATAGAAATCAGAGAAGTCAATGGTAATGTCATCCAGTTGGGAAGTGCCCAGACAGAAGATGAGGTGTTGTTCCTCCAAGTTGTATGTGGTCTCTGTCTGGCAGTGCATGAGTCCTTGGACAGACATGTCAGCAAGGGAATGGAACGGAGAATTGAAATGGGTTTCCTCTACATTGGAGACCCGTTGTGGTCTCCTCTACATTGGAGAGACTGGGCGCAGACTGAGAGATCACTTAGTTGAGCATATTGAGTATGTCCATTGCAATAGCGTGGATCTCCCAGTGGTCACCCACTTCAGACTGAGCACCTTTCCCTTTCTCTGATTTTTGTTAATTCCCCCCCCCCCCCTCTTCTTTTCCTTGGGTCCTGTCCCACACCTCTATCTCTATCTTTCTATTCCCTTTTCCTTTTTTCTCCTTTCACATGGTCGGAGCCAGAACGAATGTTAGCGGGGAACTTTAGGGTAACTGGGGGAGTCCAGCGTTGGGGGTGGGGGGGATTCCTGGTGGCCTACCTGCTGAATGGATGTAAGCCTCCTCTGACCCTCTGACTTTGCAGCCAAAAGTGTTACTTTTATTACGTGGAGAGTCACTAGTGTGCATCAAGCTTGAGGTTAGTGACGCTTGATGCATGCTAGTGACATGGGCATGGGCGGGGGCAGGAGCAGTTCCTGTATCAAAATGTGATACATCTGGACAGGATAATCTGCGTCTGTAAAGTTTGGTCAGAGATGTTGCTGTAAAGTGTCTATTTGATTATCAAGGATTCATTGTGCCAGAGTTTACAGCACTGACAGCTGCCCTTCTGTCTAATGCTATCCCACTGACCATTTTGTCCATCTATACTCATCCCATTTGCTTGCAACAGGTCTTTATTTTATCATACTTTGTCTATTCAAGTGTCAATCTAAATGCCTTTTAAACATTGTGATGATGTCAGCCATCACCAACCAATCATTAACCTTGGGGATCTTGGACTCAATCTCCAACTGGATCTTCAAAGTCCTCATCAGCAGACTCCAATCAGTGAGGATTGACATCATCAGCCCTTCCTTGCTAACCATCAGCATTGGGCACCTCAATGCCATATGTTTAGCCCCTAGCTGAGTTCCCTCTGTACCTCTGATTGCACAGCTATGATCGGCTTCAATCCATTCACTGATGACACCATCGTCGTTGGGCAAATAACAGGTAATGATGTCAGAATATGGGATCATGAATCTGGTTGGGTGGTGCCAGAGCAATCTTGCTGTCAATGTCACCAAGACTAAAGGAGCTTATTGTGAACTTTGCATGGCACCTTGCCTTTCCCTTCCCCCAGGCTTCATTGGCAGGACAGTGATAGAGAGGGTTAGTACCTTCAAGCACCAGGGACCCACATTATTGGAGGATCTCTCCTGAAAGTACCATATTGGCCATATAATCATTTACAGCACAGAAACAGGCCAGTTTGGCCCTTCTAGTTCATGTCAAGCAATTTCTCCCACCTAGTCCCACTGGCCCACATTCAGCCCATATCCCTTCAAACCTCTCCCGTTCATATACCTATCCAACTTTTCCTTAAATATTAACACCGATCTCACTTCTACCACCTCTGCCAGAAGTTCATTCCACACCCCCAGCTTGAAGAAATTCTCCTTCATGCTTCCCCTAAACCTTTTCCCTTTTATTCTCAATTCATGTCCTCTTGTTTGAATTTCCCCCAATTCTCAATGGAAAAAGCCTGTGCATATTGACTACCTGTCCCCCTTATAATTTTGAATACATCTATCACATCACCCCTCAATCGTCTATGCTCCAGGGAATAAAATCCCAGCCTGCTCAACCTTTCCCTGTAACTCAAACCCTGAAAACCCAGCAACATTCTCATAAATTTCCTCTGCACTCTCTCTATTCTGTTTATATCCTTCCTGTAATTTGTCGACCAAACTGCACACAATTTTCCAAATTTGGCCTCACCAATGCCTTATGCAACTTCAACATAACATCCCAACTCTTGTATTCAACATTCTGATTATGAAAGCCAACATACTAAGTGCCTTCTTAACATGTCCACATGTGATTCAAAGCTTTCAGAGAATTATGTACCATGATTCCTAAATCCCTTTGTTCCACTGTACTCCTCAACTGTCTACCATTTAATGTGTATGTCCTATTTTGATTAGTCTTACAAAAGTGTAGCACCTCAAATTTATCAGTATTAAACTACATTTGCTATCTTCTAGCCCACTCTTCGAACTGTCCTACATCATGCAGGAGGTGCCCGTTCCTGCCTGAGTCCATACCTTGAGGAAGGCCTCAGGCCTGAAACTTCAGTAAAATATGTTTTTTAAAAATTTAAATAAATGAATTTACTTTTGTAAATTTAGACAAACAGCACAGTAACAAGTCCTTTCGGCCCACGAGCCCAATTACACCCAATTGACCTATAACACCCGGTACGTTATTTTGAAGGGTGGGAGGAAAGCGGAGCACCCAGAAGAAACCCAAGAGGGGAGGGGGGAATCGTACAAATTCCTGACAGGAGAGTGCAGGATTCGAACCATAGACCTTATCACTGGTGCTGTAACAGCATTGAACTAACCGCTAACCAGCCGCCCCATGCTGGTAATATATCTTTACTTCGTATGGGCGCTGAGAGACTGGCTGAGTTCCTCCAGCATCTGTGTGTTTTTACACTGCTAATTGGAGCACTGAGATGGGAAGAGACATCTAAGGGCAGCGGGAGAATAATGTTAATAGAGCAAAACTCGAGCAGCATTGATTGCAGATTCCACCCCCCTCCCGGTTTGATCCATGGAAGGACCATGGCAAAATCTCCTGTTTGCCAGAGAATGCCAAGATCTCACTGGCCATCATGGGACTTGCAAAGGTTCACAGGAATGAGTTGGACGGCGCAGCACTTGAGGAGTGCAGGAAGCAATTAATCCATGGAGAAGCTTCTTAGAATAGACTAAAAGAGATGTCATATTAGCAGAAAAGCTTCCAGCTCCAAAAAGCAGGAAAGCCAAGAGGGAGAGACCAAGGCAAATTTGACAGGGAGCACTGAAATAAACAGTGCGAGTCAGGCAGCAATCCTCCACTCCCCCCTCCTGCCCACTGAAAAAAATTGAACTCCATTAACAAGGAGTTCACTCAGTTATTTCCCAGTCAGATCACAGAGCAGATGGCTCAAAGGCTTTGGAGTGTATTTTTTTTTCCCCAGATGTTGATTTGCATGGAGAAGCTAATGAAGATTTTGATTGCTGAAGCAATAAACACAATGCTGGAGTAACTCAGAGGGTCAAGTGCCATCTGTGGGTGGTGGGGGTGGGGGAGGGGAGGCAGGGAAGCAACTGTCAATGTTTCAAGTCAAGACCTTGCATCAAGACTGAGAGTGGAGAAGGAAGAGGGAGGGGTGAGACAGGTGGATAGATGATTGGGAGACTGAGGAAGGGTGAAGGTTGATGGGCAGATGAAGCCATTGGGAGAGAAGTTTGAGAAAGGGGCCAGTGGGTGAATGGGAGACTGAGGAGAGTGGGGTGAAGGATGATAGGTGGATGGAGCCACTTGGGAGAGGGTGAGAGTTGGAGTTCGGAGACAGAGACTGATGGGAAATAGGTAAGAAAACAAAAAGAGGCAGACGGAGCCAGATGCCGTGAAGGGAGGATGATGACGGAGAAAGCTACAGGAGGATGATAAGCAAGTGCTCAAACCGCTGGAACCTGTACACGCATCTCTGTGCTGGAACCTGTACACACATCTCTGTGCCGGAACCTGTACACGCATCTCTGTGCTGGAACATGTATGGACATCTCTGTGCTGGAACCTGTACACACATCTCTGTGCTGGAACCTGTACACAAATTTCTGTGCTGGAATCTGTGGAACCTGTACGCACATCTCTGTGCTGGAATCTGTACACACATCTCTGTGCCGGAACCTGTACGCGCATCTCTGTGCTGGAACCTGTACACACATCTCTGTGCTGGAACCTGTACACAAATTTCTGTGCTGGAACCTGTGCACACATTGCTGTGCTGGAACCTGTACACACATCTCTGTGCTGGAACCTGTACACACATCTCTGTGCCGGAACCTGTACGCGCATCTCTGTGCTGGAACCTCTACGCGCATCTCTGTGCTGGAACCTGTACACAAATTTCTGTGCTGGAATCTGTGGAACCTGTACGCACATCTCTGTGCTGGAATCTGTACACACATCTCTGTGCCGGAACCTGTACGCGCATCTCTGTGCTGGAACCTGTACACACATCTCTGTGCTGGAACCTGTACACAAATTTCTGTGCTGGAACCTGTGCACACATTGCTGTGCTGGAACCTGTACACACATCTCTGTGCCGGAACCTGTACACGCATCTCTGTGCTGGAACATGTATGGACATCTCTGTGCTGGAACCTGTACACACATCTCTGTGCTGGAACCTGTACACAAATTTCTGTGCTGGAATCTGTGGAACCTGTATGCACATCTCTGTGCTGGAATCTGTACACACATCTCTGTGCCGGAACCTGTACGCGCATCTCTGTGCTGGAACCTGTACACACATCTCTGTGCTGGAACCTGTACACAAATTTCTGTGCTGGAACCTGTGCACACATTGCTGTGCTGGAACCTGTACACACATCTCTGTGCTGGAACCTGTACACAAATTTCTGTGCTGGAATCTGTGGAACCTGTACGCACATCTCTGTGCTGGAATCTGTACACACATCTCTGTGCCGGAACCTGTACGCGCATCTCTGTGCTGGAACCTGTACACACATCTCTGTGCTGGAACCTGTACACAAATTTCTGTGCTGGAATCTGTGGAACCTGTACGCACATCTCTGTGCTGGAATCTGTACACACATCTCTGTGCCGGAACCTGTACGCGCATCTCTGTGCTGGAACCTGTACACACATCTCTGTGCTGGAACCTGTACACAAATTTCTGTGCTGGAACCTGTGCACACATTGCTGTGCTGGAACCTGTACGCACATCTCTGTGCTGGAATCTGTACACACATCTCTGTGCCGGAACCTGTACGCACATCTCTGTGCTGGAACCTGTGCGCGCATCTCTCTGCTGGAACCTGTACGCGCATCTCTGTGCTGGAACCTCTGCGCTCATCTCTCACTGGAACCTGTACACACATCTCTGCTGGAACCTGTACACACATCTCTACTTGAACATGTACGCACATCTCTGTGCTGGAACCTCTACGCACATCCCTATGCTGGAACCTGTACGCACATCCCTGTGCTGAAACCTGTACGCACATCCCTGTGCTGGAACCTGTCCGCACATCCCTGTGAACATAGAACAATGCAGCACAGTACAGGTCCTTCTGTCCTCGATGTTGTGCCTACCCATATATTAAAAAAATGTACTAAACCCTCCCTACCCCATAACCCTCTATTTTTCTTTCTTCCATATGTCTAAGAATCTCTTAAATGACCCTAGGGTTCCAGGCTCCACCACTATCCCCAGCAAGGCATTCCAGGTACCCACAACTCTCTGTGTAAAAAAAATAAAAAAAAAAATAACACTTCCCCCTAAACTTCCCTCCCTTCACTTTGTACAGATGTCCTCTGGTGTTTGCTATTCCTGCCCTGGGAAACACACTGGTTGTCTACCTTATCTATGCCTCTCAGAATCTTGTAGACCTCTATCAAGCCTTCTCTCATCCTCCTATGATCCAAAGAAAAATAATCCCAGCTCTGCTAACCTTGCTTCACATAAGACTTATCTTCCAATCCAGGTAACATCCTGGTAAATCTCCTCTGCACCCTCTCCATAGCTTCCACATCCTTCCTGTAATGAGGTGACCAGAACTGAACACAATACTCTAAGAGTGGCCTCACCAGATATTTGTAGAGTTGCAACATGACCTCTCGACTCTTGAACTCAATCCCCCTATTAATGAAATTCAGCATCCCAGAGGCCTTCTAAACTATCATGTCAACCTGTGCGGTGACCTTGAGGGATGTATGGATATGAACCCCAAGGTCCCTCTGTTTATCTACACTCTTAGGTAACTGACCATTAACTCTGTACTCAGCCTTCAGGTTGGTCCTTCCAAAATGCATCTCCTCACACTTATTCGGATTGAAGACCATCTGCCGTTCTGCGCCCAACTCTGCATCCTGTCTATATCCTCTTGTAACCTTTGACAACCTTCAGCTCCATCCACAACTTCTTCAACCTTCGTATCATTTGGAAATTTACGGACACATTCTTCTACCTCTTTGTCCAGGACATTTATAAAAATCACAAAGAGCAGGGATCACAGAACAGATCCTTGCAGTACTCCACTAGTCACTGATCTCCAGGAAGAATACTTCCCTTCCACTACAGACCTCTGCTTTCTATGTGCAAGCTAAATTTTTAATCCACACAGCCAAGTTTCCATGAATCCCATACCTCATGACTTTCTGAATCAGTCTCTCATGAGGGACCTTGTCAAATGCCTTACTAAAATCCATGCAGACCACATCTACTGCCCTTCCTTCATCAATTTCTTTTGTTACCTCCTCAAGAAACTCAATTAGGCTTGTGAGGCACAACCTTTCCTTCACAAAGCCATGCTCCAATAGTTTGCACACCACTGACGTAAGAGTCATTGACCTATAATACCCAGGATTCTCCCTATTACCTTTTTTAAACAAGGGGACCACATTTGCTATTTTCCAATCCTCCGGCATCTCCCCTGTGGCCAAAGACTCAAAGATCATAGCCACTGCCCAGCTATCTCTTCCCTCACTCCCACAGCATCCTGGGGTATATCACATCTGGCCCCAGGGACTTATCAATCTTGACATCTTTAAAAAGATCCAACACTTCCACTTCCTTGATCTCCACATTTTCCAGTGCTCAGCCCTGTTCTGTTCCAACCTCACCTTGATCCAGGTGCTTTTCACTTATGCATACTGTAGCAAAGTATTCATTTAGGACCTCCCCAACTTTCTCTGCCTCTAGGCACACATTGGCTCCTTTATCCTTTAGCGGCCCCACCTTCATTCTCGTCATCCTTCTGTTCTTAACATACGCATAGAGCACCATGGAGTTCTCCTTACTCCTACATGCCAAGGCCATCTCATGCCCCCTTCAAGCTCTCCTAAGTCCTTACTTAAGCTCCTTCCTGGCTACCATTTACTTCTCCTGAGCCCTTCCTGTTTCCTGCTTCCTATCTCTAATGTATGCTTCCTTCATCCTCTTCACCAGCTGCCTCACCTGTTTCATCAACCATGGTTCCCTTTTCCTACCATCTTTTCCAATGGGACAAACTGATCCTGAACCCAGCACAAATGGTCCCTAAACTTCCTCCACATTAGTGATGTGCTTTCACGCTTGAACAACCATTTCCAATTTTCTCTCGTTAGTTTCTGCCTCATCCCTTCATAATTAGCCCTTCCCCAATTAAACACTTTCCCATTTTGTCTGCTTTTATCCTTATAGAAACATAGAAACATATAGAAACATAAAAGATAGGAGCAGGAGTAGGTCATTCGACCCTTCGAGCCTGCTCCGCCATTCAATGAGATCATGGCTGATCTTAAAGTTCAGTACCCCGTCCCCGCCTTCTCTCCATAACTTTTAATACCCTTATACTGAAGAAATATATCTAATTCCCTCTTAAATATATTTAATGAACCTGCCTCTACTGCCCTCTGTGGCAATGAATTCCACAGATTCACCACCCTCTGGGTCAAGAAATTCCTCCTCATCTCGGTCCTATTATCCTCGAACCATGGCCCCGGGTTCTGGATTTTCCCATCCTTGGAAACATCCCATCTGCATCCATTCTGTCCAGTCCTGCCAGAATTTTATATGTCTCTATGAGATCCCCTCTCAATCTTCTAAACTCCAGCGAGTACAATCCCAATTTGCGCAATCTTTCCTCATAAGTCATTCCTGCCATTCCAGGTATCAGCCTGGTGAATCGCCTCTGCACTCCCTCCATTGCAAGAACATCCTTCCTTAGATAAGGTGACCAAAACTGCACACAATACTCCAGGTGGGGTCTCACCAAGGCCCTGTACAGCTGCAGTAAGGTATCCTTGTTCCTATACTCAAACCCTCTTGATATGAAGGCCAACATACCATTTGCCTTTTTAACCGCCTGCTGTACCTGCATGCTCACCTTCAGAGACTGATGTACAAGTACCCCTAAGTCTCTCTGCACTTCCCCATCTCTTAATCTATTGCCATTCAAATAGTAATTCAGTATTGGGACCGTTGCTCTTTGTCATATCTATTAATGATCTGGAGGATGGGGTGGTAAATTGGATTAGTAAGTATGCAGATGATGAAGAGGGTTTTCAAAGATTGCAGAGGGATTTAAACCGCTTAGAGGAGTGGGCAGAAAGATGGCAGATGGAGTTTAATGCTGATAAGTGTGAGGTGCTTCATTTTGGATAGAATAATCAAAGCAAGACCTATGTGGTAAATGGGAGGGTGTTGAAGAATGAAGTGGAGCAGAAAGATCTAGGAATAACGGTGCATTGTTCCCTGAAGGTAGGAACGCATGTGGATAGGGTGGTGAAGAAGGCCTTTAGTATGTTTGCCTATATAAATCAGTGCATAGAATATAGGAGTTGGGAAGTAATGATGAAACTGTACAAGTCATTGATGAGGCCAAATTTAGAGTACTGTGTGCAGTTCTGGTCACCGATTTATAGGAAGGATATTAACAAGATAGAGAGAGTGCAGAGAAGATTTACAAAAATGTTGCCTGGGTTTCAGCATCTGGAATAAAAGGAGTGATTGAGCAACTTAGGTCTTTATTCCTTGGAACATAGAAGGCTGAGAGGTGATTTGATAGAGGTGTTTACGATAATGAGAGGGATAGATAGAGTTGATGTGGAAAGGCTTTTCCCATTGAGAGAAGGAGAGATGGATACAAGAGGTCACGGGTTGAGAGTTGACAGGCAAAGGTTTAGGAGTAACATGAGGGGGAACTTCTTTACTCAGAGAGTGGTTACTGTGTGTTATGGGCTTCTGGGAAAGGTGGTGGAGGTAGGTCAATTTTGTCTTTTAACCATATAACCATATAACCATATAACCATATAACCATATAACCACTTACAGCACAGAACAGGCCAGTTCGGCCCTACTAGTCCATGCCGAAACAAATCCCCACCCTCCTAGTCCCACTGACCAGCACCAGGTCCACACCTCTCCAGTCCTCTCCTATCCATGTAACTATCCAGTCTTTCCTTAAATGTAACCAATGATCCCACCTCGACCACGTCTGTCGGAAGCTCATTCCACATTCCTACCACCCTTTGCGTAAAGAAATTTCCCCTCATGTTCCCCTTATAATTTTCCACCTTCAATCTTAAACCATGCCCTCTAATTTGAATCTCCCCCACTCTTAATTGAAAAAGCCTATCCACGTTTACTCTGTCTGTCCCTTTTAAAATCTTAAACACCTCTATCAAGACCCCTCTCAATCTTCTACGCTCCAGAGAAAAGAGCCCCAGTCAGCACAACCTTTCCCTGTAACTCAAACCTTGAAATCCTGTCAACATTCTCGTGAACCTTCTCTGCACTCTCTCTATTTTGTTTATATCTTTCCTATAATTTTGTGACCAAAACTGTACACAGTACTCCATATTTGGCCTCACCAATGCTTTGTACAATTTCATCATAACCTCCCTACTCTTGAATTCAATATTCCGATTTATGAAGACCAACATTCCAAATGCCTTCTTCACCACACCATCTACCTGAGTATCAGCCTTTTTTTTTAAACTTTATTTAAAGATTTTATCACAAGAATAAAAAGAAAAATTATATTTAAAGAAAAGATAAAAAATAAAATAATAAGATTACAATACAACATTAATAACCTAACTTAAATCCAACTAATCCCCCCCCCCCCAATACGGCCACTAAGAAAAAATAAAATCTATATATAAAAAAACCCACCCTTCCCCCCCCCAAAATAAAGAGTGAAGAATTAGTAAAATTAATAAAATTATATATATATATATATAAAAAAACACTCACCTACAAAAAAAATAATAAAAAAAAGAATAATCAAATCTAAAATATCACACTTAAAGACATATTTAAGTCAAACTTAATTGCATATACTTAACAAATGGAATCTACTTCAGCTTATAAAAAGACATCTTATCTTGAATTGAGAAAGATATCTTTTCCATAATTAAACAGGATTTCATTTCTAAGCACCACCTATCCAAAGTTAATATATTTCTATCTTTCCAAGTAAGCGCTATACATTTCTTGGCCACCGCTAAGGCTAAATAGATAAAAGAAATATGATAATCATTTAATCCTAAGTCAATTAATGATTGCATATTCTCTAATAAAAATATTTCAGGATCTAATACAACATAGATATTATATAAACTATTAAATATAGATTGAATACCTTTCTAAAACTGTTGCAATCGGTCACAAAAGCAAACAGTATGTAAAAAAGTATTAGCCGTCTGATCACACCGAAAACAGCAATCTAACTTACTAAGATCACATTTTTTTAATTTCTCTGGTGTTAAATATAATTGATGCATAAAATTATAATTAATCATCGCTAATCTAGCATTAATCAATTTCCGAATACTATTTTGACAAATTTACATCCAGGCTTCTTCAGCTATTGTCGAACCTAAATCTTTTTCCCATTTCAACTTATCTTTATCCCAATCTTTCTTCCTTTCATTTTCTTGTAAAATACAATATAAATCAGATATATACCCCTTTTTTGGCATTGAAAGCACATATTTCTCAAAACTAGTTTCAGGCAATAGAATCATATGCCGACCACATATGTTTTACAAATGATCTTAACTGATAATACACAAATACTGAGTTTCCACTAATACCAAACTTCCTTTGTAGTTCCTCAAAAGAACAAAAACATCCTTCGAAAAAACAATCTGATAAATTTTTTATTCCTTTCCTTTCCCATTAAAATGATATTGGAGACTGTAAAAGGAACAAGTTGATTATTATATAATGGCAATCGCCCAGACCACTTATTTTTAAGCCCCAATTTATTAAGTTTACTCATCCATAAATTCATTAAATGTTTCAATATTGGTACATCATAAGTTCGTAATAAATTTTTATTCCATCGAAACAAAAATTCATGTGGAAATTTTTCTAAAATGACTGCCATTTCTATCTTTGCCCAACTAGGCGGATACTCCATATTCATTAGAGCACTAAGAAATTTAAATTGAGCTGCCTCATAATAATATTGAAAATTTGGTAATCTTAAACCTCCAAATTGAAAATCCCACATCAACTTTCTCATTGCTACCCTCAGAAATTTTCCTTTCCATAAAAATTCTCTAACTGCTTTATATAAATCCTTAAAAAACCTTTTTTTAAAAAAAATAAGGAATTGATTGAAATAAATATTGTATCCAAGGAAAAATATTCATTTTTATAGTATTAATCCTCCCTAATAAACCTAAAGGTAAATCCTTCCACCTAATCAAATCTAATTTAATCTTTTTTATTAAAGGAAGATAATTAATTCAATATAAATCTTGATATTCTGTATTAACATTAATTCCTAAATATTTAATTTGTTTAGTCCACTTCAAATTTGTAATATTTTTATATCTTGAGTAATCATCTTTACAAATTGACAAAATTTCACTTTTAGCCCAGTTTACCTTATAACCAGATAATTGACCATAATTTTCTAAAGATTCTTGAATTGCTGGTAAAGAAATATCAGGATCCACCAAATATAATGAAACATCATCAGCAAATAAATTAATCTTATATTCCTCATTCAAAACTCTCATACCCTTAACATTTTCATTTTGACGTATTAATTGTGCCAAAGGTTCAATAACTATAGCAAATAAAGCAGGTGACAATGGACATCCTTGTCTAGTAGACTTTGTTAAATCAAAAGATTCTGAAATCTGCCCATTGGTAGCAACTCTAGCCTTCGGACTATTATATAAAGCCTTTATCAATCCAATAAATGAGGAACCAAAGCAAAACTTCTCAAGTACTTTAAATAAAAACTTCCATTCCACTCTATCAAAAGCCTTTTCTGCATCTAATGAAACCACTATTGGATAATTCATTTGAGATTTATATTTATTTATCAAAGTAATTAAACGCAAAATATTATCAGACGCATATCTATTTTTTATAATTCCTGTTTGGTCTTTATGTATTATTTTAGGTAAATATTGAGCTAATCTATTACCCATAACTTTAGCTACAATTTTATAATCTACATTTAGCAACGATATTGGTCAATAAAAAGAAACCTGTAAAGGATCTTTATCTTTTTTTGGTATAACTGTAATTATTGCATTAGAACAAGATTCAGGTAGTTGACAAGTTTTATAAATTTGCTGTATTACATCCTTATAAATAAAAGATATATCAACATAAAAAGTTTTATAAAATTCTATAGAAAACCCATCTTCACCAGGTGTCTTTCCATTTGGCATATCTCTTATTGCCATTTCAATTTCATTTTCTGTAAAAGATTTATCCAACTCTTGTCTATCTTCTTGATTCCGTTGTGGCAATTTAATATTTTTCAAAAAAGAATCTATTGCATCTTCAGTTACATCTTTACATTCTGAAGTATATAATTTTTTATAAAAATTACAAAATTCCTCATTAATTTCATTTTTGTCTAAAAGTAATGCCCGATTTCTTTCTAATTGTTGGTATAATCCTAGATAATTGTTCCTTTTTTAACTGCCATGATAAAACTTTATGAGCTTTCTCACCCCATTCATAAAACATTCAAACCGATATGTTTGTAATTCATTATATTTAAATTTTAAATTAGTTAACTGATTCTTTTGCATTTCGGTAGCATTTTTTTGAAATTCTTTTTCTCTAAATCTTCAATCTCTCTAAGTCTCTCTTTCTTTACTTTAGAAGCATAACTAATAATTTGACCTCGTAAAAAAAAGTATCAGCCTTGAGGGTACTATTTACCACAACTCCTAAATCCCTTTGTTGCTCTGCACATCTCAGTAGCCTACCATTTAATGCATATGACCTATTTAGATTTGCCTTTCCAAAATGTAACACCTCACACTTATCTGTATTAAATTCCATCAGCCATTTCTCAGCCCACACCTCCAGGCTTCCTAAATCACCTTTCAATTTACGGTAATCTTCTTCACTGTCCACAACACCACCAATCTTTGTATCATCCGCAAACTTGCTTATCCAATTCTCCACTCCTACTTCCAGATCGTTAATATATATAACAAACAATAGTGGACCGAGGACCGATCCCTGAGGAACTCCACTAGTCACCGGCCTCCAATTGGACAAACAATTTTCTACCACTACTCGCTGACACCTCCCATCCAACCATTGCTGAATCCATTTCACTACCTCCTCATTTATACCTAGCGCCTCCACCGTTTATCTCCAGATCTGTCCTTTCCACCACATTCTCCAGGGCCTAACCATTCACCGTGTAAATTGTGTACTGGTGACTTAATAAAATGCAAAGCCTAACTCTTCTCAGAGTTAAATGCCATTGGTCACTCCTTCTCTCACCTTCCTGAGTGATCCTGTTGTAAACTTGGGTGTCCTTCCTCACTGTTCACTACATCACTGTGTTCGAAGTCATCCTCAAATTTACTCATCAAATTATTACTATAAATGACAAACTGCAGAGACCCAGTAGTGACCCCTATGACACTCTGCTTGGCACAGATTTCCAACTAGAAAACACCTTTCCACTACTACCCTCAGCCTCTTCCACTAAGGCAGTTTTGGGCCAGCTCACCTTGTGCTCTAACCTTCCAAATTGACCTGATAGGCGAGACCACGTCAAAGACCTTGCTGAAGTCCAGGTACACAGCATCTACTGCCTTGGCCTCATCAATCCTCTTTGTCACCTCCTCTAAAAATGCTATCAGTTTTGTGAGACATGATCTGCCATGCACAAAAAGAACACAGAAGATTAGAGCACAGTGCAAGCCCTTCAGGCCATGATGTTGTGACAACTAACTCCACAACAATCTAATTTTTCCTTCCTTCACATCCATTTGTCTTACATTCATGTACTTGTGTCAGAGTCTTTTACAGGTTGGCATGATTAGTGCAATGCCTTTACAGTGCCAGCGATAGGTACTGGACATGGGCTTTAATCCTGTGCTGTCTATAAGGAGTTTGTACTGTTATGGGCCCAGAAGACCCCAAAACACAACAACAATAGAAATTCATCAAGAAAAATGGTTACTTCATTTGGATTTGCGAATCCACTCGCAAGCGTCAACTGATTGTGCAGTGACCGCTATTTCCCCCCACCCCGCCTCCCCCAGAAAAGATTTCACTTTTCATATGTCACAAAGGTCCCTCTTTTAATTCCCTCCTTATTCTCTCTATTCCATTACCTTCCCTTATTAATTCTTGTCTATACTATCTATATTTTCCTCTAAGTACAGATACATTCATGTATGCTCATTGTCTCTATTCACTCTTATACCTCTTTACCTGCATACATATCAATCGTGATCATTTTTACTCTCATTACCCGTCTTCATCCCTCAGTCTATTTTTGTCTTTACCCACATACATATCAGTCGTGATCATTTTAACTCTCATTACCCGTCTTCCTCCCTCAGTCTATTTTTGTAATTGTTCTGCAAATTTTCGTGCTTCTTCTGGATCCGAGAATAGTCTGTTTTGCTGTCCTGGAATAAATATTTTCAATACCGCTGGATGCTTTAGTATAAATTTATACCCTTTCTTCCATAAAATCGCCTTTGCTGTATTGAACTCTTTTCTCTTCTTTAGGAGTTCAAAACTTATAGAGGGGAGATGTGGTTGTCCGACAAGGGATAAAGGACAACTCAGGAGGTGAAGGGGAGATTGGGGATAAATAAGATAGAAATAGGAGAATAAGGAAAATGTTAGATGTTGTAGGAATGTTGTCTTATGAAGAGTTGAAAATAAGAAAACAGAAATGGAAAAGGAGGAAAGGTAATGATGGAAAAACGGAAAGAGAAGATAAACAAAATATAAAAGGGCTACGCTGAACTATATGTCTTTAAATATTAATGGAATACATAACCAAATTAAAAGGAAGAAACTACCAAATTTAAATGAATAAATGTATTCCATTAGAAAAAAATAACATATTGGTTAAGAAATAATATTGAAATATTCGAACAAGTATAGGAGCCTTACATTAAATACAATAGCGAAAACCTACCGGGGACAAACATTACCTAAGTTGATGGAAGGAGAAGGAAAGAAAAGAATGGACTCAGTAGAATTTCTGGTGTAATTTTGTTGAATGACAACATTGTCTGACTGGATTAATGCAACCTAGATTGTATACCTAAAATGGATGAGAGGGGGGGGTGGGGGGGTGGTTTGGGAGGAAAGGGGGGGGGAGAAAAAGTCACTGTATATGTGTGAAAAGAAATAGTGTATATCATGGCTAATGTGATTTATGGTGTGAAAAATAAAAAAATTTAAAAAAAAAAAAAAAAAAAAAAAAAAAAAAAAAAAAAAAAAAAAAAAGAAAAATGGTTACTTAAACAAAAGATGCTTTTAATTATCTTTAAACATGAAAACTAATTTATTACTATTATCTTAAGTTAACAACCGCCTTCTAATTCTGAGCATAAGTGTATATAATGTATGAGTAAGTTCAGAAAAGTTCTTTGGTTCACAGTCCAATCTCACTTCTCATTCCTCCAAGTTCACTGTTATCAGGCAATTCTTATACTATGCACAGAATTTAACATTTATGAATCTTCACCAGGGTTCGGTGTTTGAAAGGTAAATGGTTACCGCTCAGGAAGGTTCTTGTAGGTTTTCAGAAAGAGATTTGTTGCTTGTTGGACACCCACAACTGATTCGTTCTGATCAGCCACTTCAGTGTCTTGCCGAAGAAACTTTCCCCATCAGTATTTTCCAGATGATAACCTCTTCACCATAGAGTTCCTTTTCTGTTTTCCTTATCTCAGGCGAAACATTATACAGCCAGTCATCTCCTCTTGTATGGACCACAATGGCTTTGAACAGGCTGAACTCAGAACTCACAAACCGTCTTCAAAATGTTTTTTTTCCACAAGCTTGCCAGCTTGTCCTGTTCCAGTTCCAGCTACTGCTGCTGAACTGTAGAAGTGAATTCTCTCTCTCTCTCTCTTTCTCCCTCCCTCCCTCCCTCTCTCACTCTCAATCACTCACTCACTCAAAGAAAACCACATGACCCTCTTAGAACAGCAAACTGCACTCAGACTGCAGCACCGGAACCAATCTTCTGAGTTTGTTCATCTGTTGCTTTTCAAAACAATAATCCATTACTCCACAGCATGTCCAATTAACACCTACTTGTGAAGTCCTTATAGGCACTCTTCAAAGTTTTTGCAAAGGGACTTGGAGCCTGAACTATCTGGCTTGAGCAGAGTTCTGGCATTTTAAATGAGATCTGTTGTGAAATGTTTGTATGTGACCTACACTAAAACACCTGCCACAATTTATCTCCTTTTAAAAGATATTTTTTTACAATATAAAATATAACTTAATCCGTCACAGTACATTCTTCCCATTTCTGCGTGGATTTTCTCCATGGGCTCCAGTTTCTTCCCACTCTTCAACAACATATCGGGATGTAGGTTAATGGGATGTAAATTGGGTGACATGGATTCATAGGGCCGAATTGGCTGGTCACAGTGCTATATGTTCCAAATGTTTTTAAATCTCCACTACCCCTGAATAAAATTACCTCAGGCATCTCTCCTAAACTTTCCTCCACTAAACCTTAAACCAATGTCCTCTGATATTTGCTATTGTCACCCCAGGAAATAAGTACAAGCTGATCACCCTATCTAAACTCCACAAAGTCTTAAACATTGCTATTAAGTCACCTCTCATCCTTTGTTGCTCCAAAGAGTAAAGCCCCTGCTCATGTCTTCTTTCTTCAGAAGACATGTCCTCCAATCCAGGCACATCCTTTTGAATCTCTCCTGGCAAGTAAACTGTCCATCAAAACAGGAGGTGATCGGTTTTGGCCAAACCTAGCTTCCCTTTTTTCACTGATTCCAAGACTCAGGCCCCCTTCTCTATTAAGTCACATCTCATCCTCCAAATCCATACTGACTACTTCCAATTAGGTCCTGATGATCCAGACGCAAAATCCCTTCCAGCAGTTTTCCCTCCACTGATGACAATTGAAAGTGACTGAAGGAGGCGAATTTATCAAGTTCAGGGAAAACTGAATTAAATGTGACCCTAAAGCACGTTAGTCCCCTCAAAGAGCCCACATGGACATCAAGGGCTGATCCAGTCTGGGTCATGAAGTGAAGATCTCAAAGAGGCAGAGGGCTCAGACTGGAGGATGAGCTTCTTCAACACTCCTACATCGCATCTGAATCTTACATCACTATTCCTTTAATGACCGCTTTACTTGGGCACATTTTTAGCCAACCAACATTCTCTGTTCTATTGAAATAATTAGTTCTCTTAAGCTGAACTTTATTGAAGGGCAAAAGAATCTTATAATTAAAAAATGTCAGGTTCAATAATGGTTCAGCTCCCTTGTCAAAAATTCTCTCAATTATATTCGTCTCTTACTGTTAGGGATGCCAGGCAACACGAATGGTGACTTGTCTGCCTGACTGTAAAAACAAGACAATAAAGAAATCTTGAATCTCTTGACTATAGTATTTGCATAACACACATACAGTCAAACAATATTTACTGTACATGTATGCAGTATATATGTATATGCAGCAAAACCCTTGGTATCTGGCACCTCTGGGGATCGGCAGATGCGGAATAAGTGTATTTTCTGGTTGGTTGAGACTAAATAAACAGTTTAAAAGGCAAAATTACTACACTGTACTTCACTGAACTAACTTCACCTGCACGACTATACAAACTTTAAAGCATTTTACTTTATTTTCAGTCACACTCTTTGAAAACATTTAATCATTGCTGCATCTGCAGGTTCCTCCCCCTCCACAGAGCCGCCATGAAAGATGAACAATAACAAATATAGTCAGTGATCCTCTCTGCTGCTCTTATGGTCCTGTAGATTGTCCTCTGATCCAATGCTAGAGGATTGCCACACTGTGATGCAGCCGGCCAGGGCAATCTCGATAGAGCTCCTGTAGAAAGTTGACAGGATGATGGCTGGTAGCCTTGCCTGCCTCAGTCTTCTCAGTAAGTGAAATCGCTATTGAGTCTTGCTAACAAGTGAGGAGGTGTGCAGGTCATTTCTTAAGTGGACCCTGAAGAACTATGTACACTCTACTCTCTCCATAACCGATTGTTAATGCGTAGTGGATGGTGATCATCCCTGGTCCTCTTGAAGTCCTCTTTCTCTTGTCCACGTTGAGTATAGCGCGACTCATCCTTGTTGCTGATGAGGTTGACGCCTGTTGTGTCATCTGCAAACTTGATGACACTCTTGGAGCTGGGTCTGGCGAAGCAGTCATGGGTTAGGAATGTGAACAGGAGTGGGCTGAGCACAGCCCTGTGATGTACCAGTGCTCAGTATGTCAGTGCTTGGCATTCTTCTGTCGACCCAGACATACTATGGTCTTTACATTAGGAAGTCTGGAACACAGAAACAGAGAGGTGTGTTGAGAGCTTCTTCTCCACCAGTCTTTGAGGAATCATTATGTTAAATGCCAAGCTGAACACACATGCAGCTTGTGTCTTTGGTGTAGTACAACTGTCTGTGGATCTTCCCTGGGTACCCATTGCTTTACCTTCTGGATTGCGTGGAAGAGTTCAGCCCTGGCTTACTGTCTCCTGTCCTGAAGGACTGCATCACAAGCTCTGAGAAGTGCTCGGCCCTCTGCATCCAACCCTGGTTTCTGGTTAGATCTTGATCTCGGTGACGTCCCCTTAATGCACTTGCTGATGAAGCAGGTCACTGAGCTCGTGCACTCCTCGATGTTTACATGACCGTTGTAGGTGGCCACCTCCTGAAGCAGCTTCAGTCTATGGTCACAAAGCAGTTCTGGTAGAATATGGTGAGAGTTCATGGGAATGTAGTGAGAATACATCACAGAGAAAATTAATGGGACTTGGAATACTCTAATGAGCTAGCATTGACCCAATGGGCTGAAGTGGCTTCCTACATCCTAAGGAAACAAAGAAGCATGGAACTTCCATCCTCAAACGCCTCCATTCAAGATTCTGCCTTTGCCATAGCATCAGCAAAGTGCTTAATGAAGTCGAAAGTAGCTGCTGGTGTTATAGTAAACGCACAATGCTGGGGAAACCCAGCAGGTCAAACCGTGCACTATAAAAAGTAAAGATAATGATACATTAACAATGTTTTGGGCTTGAGTCCTTCATCAAGGTATGATCAAAATGTAGGCAGACACCCGAAGAAATGAAAGGATTAAGCCCAAAAAGTTGGTTGTGTATCTTTATATTTGCTGCATGAAGTCCGCTGTTTGACCTGTTGAGTTTCTCCAGCATTGTGTTTTCACTTTTGTCTGGAAGAGTGGATTAGTAAATTTGCAGATAACACTAAGATTGGTGGAATTGTGGACAGTTTAGAGGACTGTCAAAGAATAGCAAAGGAGATAGATCAGGCACAGCAGACATGGGCAGGTAGTTTCATCCAGACAAGTGCGAGATAGATGTGGGAAGTGAAACGTAGGGGGAAACGATGGCAGGACTCTTAAAAAAAATTGATGTACAGATGGATCTGAGGGTTTAGGCCCATATCTCATTGAAAGTGTCCATGCAAGTAGATAGGGTGGTTAAACAAAAAGGCATACAGTATACCTGCCTTCGTTGCTTAGGGCATTGAATATAAAAGTAAAGAAGTCTCGTCGCAGCTAAATAAAACTTTGGTTGGGTCACACATGAAATATGTACATTTCTTGTGCCCTCATCAGTGGAAGGAAGTGGCGAGTTTGGAGAGAGAAGGGAAAAGGTTCACCAGGATGTTGGCTTGTTCAGAATAGGAGTTATGGGAATTTTTAAAAAATTTATATTATATTCACAGCATGGTAGAAGTAGATTCCAGCCATTTACACCCATGGCATCCAATTACACCCAAATTAAGCTATAACCCCATATGTTTTGGAGGGTGGGAGGAAACCAGAGCATCTGGGCAAATCCCACGCAAACAGAGAGAGAATGTGCAAACCCCTTATAGAGAGCGCCGGATTCGAGCCCGGATCAATGGCACTCTAATAGCATTGGACTAACTTGGTTATTTTCTCTGGAGCTAGGAGGCTGAGTAGAGACCTGATAGGGATGTACAAAATTATAAGAGCCATTGGTGGGGTAGACAGTCAGAATCATTCCCTCAGGGTAAAAGTGTCAGTCACATACTTGAAGATGTGTTTAAGGTAAAGGAGAGGAAGTTTAAGAGAGAAGTATAGGGCATGGCTTTCACACAGAGAGTGGTAGGTGCTGGCACAGACTCTTTGGTGTAATGGTGGAAGCAGGTACAATAGCTTAATTGATAATACTTATTGAAAGGCACATGAAGATGAATGGGATGGAACGATATCTATGAATGGCACGGTTGGCATAGCAGATAGTGGTCGATGGCATGGTTGGCGCAGCAGTTACTGCAATGCATTTACAATGACAGCAATCGGGATACCACCAGACATAACACGCATACAGACAATACATATACAGGTCAAGTATTCAGATGTACAAATAAATAAATAAATATTGTTTCATGAATGTGAGAGACTTGGATATTTAGTGTGAGCAGTTCCTTTGGTCGTTCAACATTTCTCAGCCTGGTGGTGCTGGCTCTGATCCTCCTGTATCTCTATCCTGATGGGAGATGCGGTGTGCAGGGTGGAAGGGGTCCTCAATGAATTTGCATGCCCTCCTTAGACAGTAATCCTGCAGATCATATATTTTTTTTTAAGCAGGCCTTTTAGCCCATGATGTTTGAGCCAAGCACATTACCAAATTGAACTACATTTCCCACAAATTGGAGGAACAACACCATATATTCCATTAGGCAACCAGTCAGCATTAACATTAGCGCCTCTAATTTCCATTAACTCTCTCCCCATATTCTCTCTCTTTCCCTATCCCACTATTTCCTTTCATCCAGCTCCTTACTTCCTTCCTTTCTCACTCTTATTAGAGAGTTACCCTCTTCCCCCATCACTTCTTAGTTTCCTCTTCTACCCTCCCGCCTGTATCCGTCTAATAACCTCTTACCGGTTAGCCTGTGCTCTTCCTCTTGTCCCTTCCTCTATCCTCTCCTCCCACCTGTCCCCTACCTTTTTATTCTGGTGCCTGCCTGTCTTCCCTCATAGTCATATGTCTCTCCAAGGCCTACTGTACTGCCAGGTTGAAGCCACCAACAATTTAGAAGCACATCACGTCGTATTCCCTCTTGGCGGTCTCCAACTTGATGCCATCAACATTAATCTCCAATTTCTGGTAACGTCTCCCACCTGCTTTGTTTCTCCCCCACCCCCTCCCCCCCTTAGCTTTCTCTGATCCCTCTGTCCTGATTCCTCCATCTCTTTCCTTGCCCTCTCCAATTGCCTGCTACCCACACCTTCCTCAAGCTTTCCATCTGCTTGGAATTTTGTGTTCAGTTCAGGTCATCTCACTACAGGAAGCATATGGATGCTATAAATGGGGTGCAGAGCTAATTTACAAAGGTTTCCCTGGATCAGAGAGCTTGTCTTATGTGGATAGGTTGAACGAACTTCGTCTTCTCTCCTTGGAGTGACGGTGGATATGCAGTGACCTGATAGAGGTGAACCAGATGTTGAGGGGAATTGATCCTGTGGATGGCCAGAGACTTTTCCCCAGGAATGAAAAGGTTAATATGAAGGGGCATAATTTTAAGGTGCTTGTGAGTAAGTACTGGGGGGAGGGGGGGTGCAAGAGGTAAGTTTTTTGACAGAGAGAGGTGCGCACAAGAAATGTGTTGCCATCAACGGTGTTGGGGCAGGTACAATAGGGTTTTTAAAGAGACTATTAGATAGATACACAGAATTGAGGAAAATACATTCGTTTGAGTTGGCTGTTAGGTCAGCACAGCACTGTGGGCCAAGGCACCTGTTCTGTGCTGTGGATGTTCTGTGTTTCCTTCATTCCATTTTTATTGCTTCTCCCAACAGGTACATTTTCTTTCGCCCTCTGCCTTTTCCTCCTGTCACCTCCTAGCCTCTGACTTTCCCCCCTCCCGCACTCACTTCTCCCCTCCCACCTGTATTCACCAGCCAACTCGTACTCCTTCCCTCCCCCCTCACCCTTCGACGATCTAAGTTTTCTTGTTTGCACCCGTTTTCTGATGTCGAAATTGACTCTTAATATCCCTTGGCCTTCCAGTCTAGGAGCAATGAAGGATTCGCAATAAACGCTTCTCTTGCCAGTGATGAACACAAATAGATAATCCATAGTGTTTCTCACTGATATTCTGGTTTTATTGCCCATTATTCTCTGCCTTTGTTCATAAATATCTCTGAGGATTCCTTCATTGAGGTATGATGCTCATTGAGAATAAGAATATAAACAATGTGGTTTGTACAGAGTCACTGTGTTTGATGCAATTTTTTTTAAATTTGCCACCTTCGCTTTTGAATGAATTCACTGCAACCCTCACAAGTCGTAGGGGTTGCCATTAAACTATTGTCTCTCTGTGCAACACTTTGGTCATGGGTTGCTTGAAATGCAGAGAGATTTGGTACATGTGGAAGGGTGTAGGGGACATGTAGGCAGCAGGTCACAACCCAACGTTCATGATTTATATCAAGGACGTATGAGTGTGAGTGTGATGTAGGTCTGTTGATGTGAAAGCAACAAAGGATTGCCAGAGGGCGAGATCTGAACTTAGACCAGTGGTTTTCAAACTTATTCTTTCCACTCAAATACCACCTTAAGTTGTTTTATTCCTTTCTACGTGAATCTTCTTCCAAATGTTGAGCAGGTCGTGCAGTACTGGTGAATTCCTATGTTGCACCAGCTTTTCATTCCACTTATATAGTATATGTTCAGGTACCTTCTCCCCTATTTTATCTAGCTCTAATCTGGTCCAATCTGGTTTTTCCCTTGTTTGATAAAAATCTGATAGGTATCTTAATTGTGCTGCTCTATAATAATTTTTAAAGTTTGGTAGTTGTAAGCCTCCTTGTTTGTACCATTCTGTTAATTTATCTAGTGCTATCCTTGGTTCCCCCCCCCCCCCTTTCCATAAGAATTTCCTTATTATTTTCTTTAGCTCCTTGAAGAATTTCTCTGTAAGGTGAATTTGGTAATGATTGAAATAGGTATTGTATCCTTGGGAAGATATTCATTTTAATGCAATATACCCTTCCTATCAGTGTTAGTGGTAAGTCTTTCCAGTGCTCTAAGTCGTCTTGTAATTTTTTCATTAATGGCTGATAATTTAGTTTGTATAGATGGCCTAGATTATTAACTAGTTGTATACCTAGGTATCAAATTGCTTGTGTTTGCCATCTAAATGGTGATTCTTTCTTAAACTTTGTGAAATCCGCATTATCACTTTTATTTGCGTTGATCTTGTACCCCGATACTTCTCCATATTCCTTCAATTTCTTATGTAATTCTTTTATTGATATTTCTGGTTCTGTTAAGTATACTATGATGTCATCTGCAAATAGACTGATTCTATATATTCCTTCTCTTTTATTTTTATCCCTCTTATTTTAATTTCTGTTCCTATCAGCTCTGCCAGTGGTTCTATAGCTAACACGAACAGTGAGGGAGATGGTGGACATCCCTGCCTAGTTGATCTGCTTAATTTAAATTGGTTGATATATATCCATTTACTGTCACCTTCACCAATGGTCCCTTATATAATGCTTTAATCCAATTAATATATTTCTCTGGTAGGTTGAACCTCTCTAGTACTTTGAATAAATAATTCCATTCTACTCTGTCAAAGGCTTTCTCTGTGTCTAAGGCAACCGCCACTGTTGGCATCTTCATTTCCTTGTACTGCATGGATTAAGTTAATGAACTTACAGATATTGTCCATTGTTACAACTACCAAAACTAATATTGATGCAAAATCAACTAATCCCTTTCACAATAGATAACCTTTCCTTTAGAGAATGGGAGAGAAAAGGGATCAAAAGAATAGAAAATTGTTTTTCGGGAAATAAATTATTATCTTTTGAACAAATGAAGGACAAATATGGTATAACTCACAGTACAATGTTTGCCTACCACCAACTGAAAACCTACTTGAAGGACAAATTGGGAAGCAGGCTGAGGTTACCAGAAGGAAGCAATTTTGAATATGTGATTACAGACACAATGATAATTAAAAGATTTATAACAAACATGTACATCAAATTGCAAGAGAAAGAGAATGAGGAAACAAGCTGTAAACCCAAACAAAAATGGGAACAAGATCTAAACATAAAGATAAAGAATGAAACATGGGAAAAGCTATGCTCCGGATCTATGAGAAATACAATAAACATGAGGTTACGCATGATACAATATAATTGGTTACACAGGCTATACACCATGCCCAAAAAGTTAAATAAATGTAACCCAACAGTATCAGACAGACATTTTCACTGTAAGAAGGAAACGGGAACAACAGTACATGCAATTTGGGCATGTGAGAAAGTGGAAATGTTTTGGGAAGATCTAAACCAGGTATTAAATAAAATCACAAAAAGCAACATACCAAAAAATCCAGAGATCTTTCTTCTAAGTAATATAAGAAGTAAAGAACTTGGACGCGATTTGGATGGAGCACAAAAAAGATTTATTATGATAGCCTTAGCTGTAGCAAAAAAATGTATTATGTCAACCTGGAAATTAGAAGATAGCCTGAGAATACAGCAATGGTACATAGAAATGAATAAATGTATTCCATTGGAAAAAAATAACATATAATTTAAGAAATAACATCACAGTATTCGAACAAATTTGGGAACCGTACATGGAACACAACAGAGAAGTCCTACCACGGACCTCCACCGCCTAAAATGACAGAAGGAGAAGACAACGAAATGAATTGACCCAGTGTGTAAAAGTAGATGACACAAATTTCTTTTTTATTTTCGTTGTGTGATGACATTGTTTAATGGGTTTAATGTATCATATATGTGGACATTGAGTGAGTGGGGAGGGGGGATGAAGGAGGAAGGGAAGGGAGGGGGGAAAAAGGAGAGAAAATGACTCTGTATATATTCAAGAGGAAAATGTTTGTGCATATTTTGGTTAGTATGGTTCATAGTGTGAAAAATTTTTAAAAATTAAAAAATACCACCTTAAGTAATCCCTATGCCACAGATGATCTGTGATTAGTAAAGGATTTGTTATGTGCACAGTTTCATGACCCCAAAGGGAATGGATCAATGACAATTTTTCTCAAACAAAATATTTCAGTAACAATTGGGTCAAGAGCAGTGGTTCTCAACCTTACTCCCACTCACATACCACCTAAGGCAATCCCTTACTAATCACAGAGCACTAATGGCAGAGGGATTACTTAAGGTGGTATTTGAGTGGAAAGAAAAAGTTTGAAAACCACTGATCTATACACCCCTCTTAATTTTGTACACCTCTATCAAACCTCCTCTCATTCTTCTAAACAACAGCGAATAAAGTCTTGACCTGTTAACCCGTTCCTTGTAAATCTCCTTTTTATTGTTTGGTGCAGGAATGATACTATTTTTGCAAATTTCTTAATCTCAAACGTTTGGATCTGTCTAGCTGAACACCAGCTGGCTTCCTGATGAGGGGAAAGAGCATTTTCAACAATTACACTCCAAGCTATTTATTGGACTCATTGAGTTATACAGCAGAGAAAAAGGCCCTTCAGACCAATTTGTCCACACGGACCAAAATGCCCATCTAAACCAATCCCAGTTGCCTGTATTTAGCCTATATACCTCTTCCAATCTGGAAAACTGTGTGGTATGGTGCAAGAGTAACAACCTGATTCTCAATGTGGACATGACAAAGGAACTGATCATAGACCAGGAATGACCACGCTCCACTACACAACAACAACTCTGTAGTTCCTTGGAGTTCACTTGACTGGTGACCTATCATGGACACTCAACATCTCCTCACTTGTCAGGGTGCAACAGTGAAGCAGGCAAGGCGACTGGCCATCATTTTGTCAACCTTCTATAGGAGCTCTTTTGAGAGCGTCCTGGTTGGGGGCATCACAGTGTGGTCCAGTTGCTGAAAAGAAGTGGATGGGAGGTCAATTTACAGGATCGTAAAAGTGGCAGAGATGATTAATGGAGTCTCCCTTCTCCCCCATCGATGTGACCTACCAGGATCATTGTCTGAAGAGGGCATGCAAAGTCATTGAGGACCCCTTACAACCTGCACACAGCATCTCCCAGCTGCTCGGGTCAGGAGATACATAAGTATCAGTGCCAGTACCACCAAGCTGAGGAATAGCTTCATCCCATGGGCAGAGAGAACAAAGGAACTGGTCATATTAACCATACGAGACTCTCATATCTCCATATTTATTTATTTATTTATTATATGAATACTTGACCTGCATATGTATTGTTTTTTCTGCATGTGTGTTATGTCTGCTTGTGTGTCTGTGTGTTTTACGAGGATCGGAGAATGCTATTTCTTCTGGTTGTACATATGTATTCAGATGACAATAAACTTGACTTGATCATCTATGAACCTGTTAAAATGTTTTTTTTTTATTTTTTATTTTCTCCGCCTCCACCACCTCCTCTGGCACCTCATTCCCTGTACTCTCTAACCTCTGTGAAAAGGCTTCCCCTTTAAATCTTTCCCCTCTCATTTTAAAGGTAAGACCTCCAGCTTAAGAGTCTCTTACTTTGGGGAGAAAAAAAATACTGGGACCATCTATCCTCTGTGCATCCCTTTAATTTTATAAACCTCTGCTAGGAATTCCTTTAGCCTTTATTTCAGAGAAAATTGTCCCAGAGTATAATATCTCCTTGTAATAAGCCCTGGCAACATCCTTGTGAATGTTTTCCGCACCCTCTCTAGCCTCATCACATTCTTCCTTCAGTGCGGTAACCAGAACTGCACATAAGACTCCAACTGCAGTCTGGCCAATGTTCGGCACAACAGTAACATGATATCTTAACCCGCATGGCCAATGAAGGCAGTTATGCCACCTTCCCTGGCCTGTCCACCTGTGTGGCTACTTTTAGCAATCTATGCACTTAGAACCATACAGCACAGAAATAGGCCACTTCAGCCCTCCTAGTCATTGCTGAACTATTTCTTCACATTGACTTTCCCCCAGTTCATAGCCCACCATACCTCTCCCAACCGTATACCTGTCTAAATTCTTAAATGTTAAAATTAAGCCCACATTCACTGCTTCAGGTGGCAACTCATTTCACACTCCCACCACTCTGTGTGAAGAAGTTCCCCCCTCACATTCCCCCTAAATTTTTCTTTCACTCTTAACCCATGATCTCTGGTTTGTATCTCACCTACCCTCAGTAGAAAAAGCCTATCTACATTTACTCTGTCTGTCCCCCTCATAATTTCAAATACCTCTATCAAATCTCCCCTCATTCTTCTATGCTCCAGGGAATTAAAACCTAACCTGTTTAACCTTTCCCTATAACACAAGCCTCCTTGTAAATCCCCTCTTTCCTGTAGTTAGGTGACCAAAACTGCACACAATATACCAATTTTGGCCTCACCAATTGTGGTGCGCTGTTAGACAGAATCGGACACACACAAGGTAAAGATTGTACAACAGGCTTTAATCCACAAAGACTTCCACAGAGCCAGGTTGGCTGTAGCTGCAGTAACTCTGAGAGACTTTGGAGGCCGGCGCAGGCTTATATCCTAGAGGATGATTGTCACCCAACTGGGTGGGGCTTGATCCATTCAGGTTGACTGATTGACAGCCGGGCAGGTGTAGTCCTGTCCCCTTTACTCTCCTGCAGGTACAGAGGTTGCCCCCTGCTGTAGGTTGGCGGTACACTCCTGCAGGTATAGAGGTTTCCCCCTGCAGTAGGATGGTGGTACACTCCTGCAGGGACAGAGGTTGCCCCCTGCTGTAGGTTGGCGGTACACTCCTGCAGGTATAAAGGTTTCCCCCTGCAGTAGCATGGTGGTACACTCCTGCAGGTACAGAGATTTCCCCCTGCAGTAAGACGGTGGTCCCGCATCGGACTTGTCAGCCACAAATGAGCCTGCAGCTGACGTGGACTTTTTACCCCCTCCATAAATCTTCGTCCGCGAAGCCAAGCCAAAGAGAAAGAAGAGAATAGCGGTACACTCCTGCATGTACAGAGGTTTCCCCCTGCAGTAGGACGGTGGTACACTCCTGCAGGTACAGAGGTTTCCCCCTGCAGTAGCATGATGGAAGTCAGCCTGAAGAAAACTGAGGTCCTCCATCAGCCAGCTCCCCACCATGACTACCAGCCCCCCCACATCTCCATCGGGCACACAAAACTCAAAACGGTCAACCAGTTTACCTATCTCGGCTGCACCATTTCATCAGATGCAAGGATCGACAATGAGATAGACAACAGACTCGCCAAGGCAAATAGCGCCTTTGGAAGACTACATAAAAGAGTCTGGAAAAACAACCAACTGAAAAACCTCACAAAGATAAGTGTATACAGAGCCGTTGTCATACCCACACTCCTGTTCGGCTCCGAATCATGGGTCCTCTACCAGCATCACCTACGGCTCCTAGAACGCTTCCACCAGCGTTGTCTCCGCTCCATCCTCAACATCCATTGGAGCGCTTTCATCCCTAATGTCGAAGTACTCGAGATGGCAGAGGTCGACAGCATCGAGTCCACGCTGCTGAAGATCCAGCTGCGCTGGGTGGGTCACGTCTCCAGAATGGAGGACCATCGCCTTCCCAAGATCGTGTTATATGGCGAGCTCTCCACTGGCCACCGTGACAGAGGTGCACCAAAGTAAAGGTAAAAGGACTGCCGAAAGAAATCTCTTGGTGCCTGCCACATTGACCACCTCCAGTGGGCTGATATCGCCTCAAACCGTGCATCTTGGCGCCTCACAGTTTGGCGGGCAGCAACCTCCTTTGAAGAAGACCCAGAGCCCACCTCACTGACAAAAGGCAAAGGAGGAAAAACCCAACACCCAACCCCAACCCACCAATTTTCCCCTGCAGCCGCTGCAACCGTGTCTGCCTGTCCTTCATCGGACTTCTCAGCCACAAACGAGCCTGCAGCTGACGTGGACTTTTACCCCCTCCATAAATCTTCGTCCGCGAAGCCGAGCCAAAGAGAAGAGCATGGTGGTACACTCCTGCAGGTACAGAGATTTCCCCCTGCAGTAAGACGGTGGTATACTCCTGCAGGTATAGAGGTTGCCCCCTGCTGTAGGTTGGCGGTACACTCCTGCAGTTACAGAGAGTGCCCACTGCTGTAGGTTGGAGGTACACTCCTGCAGGTATAGAGGTTTCCCCCTGCAGTAGGATGGTGGTACACTCCTGCAGGTACAGAGAGTGCCCCCTGCTGTAGGCCGGTGGTACACTCCTGCAGGTACAGAGGTTTCCCCTTGCTGTAGGTTGGCGGTACACTCCTGCAGGTATAGAGGTTTCCCCCTGCAGTAGGACGGTTGTACACTCCTGCAGGTACAGAGGTTTCCCCCTGCAGTAGGACGGTGGTGAACCACCACACCAATGTCTCATACAACTTTACCTTTTATTTTCCACCCTCTGGTTCAAGGAATTCCTATGCATCCTTTTTCTGAGCACAATCCTGAAGTTGACCATGGGAAATAACTTTTTTACATCTTCTCAGTCCATGCCTTTCAACATGAAAAATATTTCAATGAGATCTCCCGTCATTTTCCAACAAATACAGGTCAAGAGCTGTCAAACATTCCTCATATGATAACCCTTTCATTCCTATGAACCTCCTCTGACCCATCTGAAGAATTATGAATAGAGATTAGCCTGGACTTTGTGGGGAAAATACTATTTTATGGGAGGGAAAATTGTGACATTATTAGACAGGAGCTGGGAGGAATTAATTGACAGGCAGCTGTTATTCGGCATCCAATCTTCATATATGGCAGTAGTTTAAGGACCAGCTAATTGGAGTCCAGGACTGCTATTTTCCAGCGAGAAGGAAGGGCAGGGATGTAAGCAAGGAAATCTGTAGATGCTGGGATCGAGGGCAGTAGACAAATGTGCTGGAGAAACTCATGAGATCATGTAGCATCCACAGGAAGTAAAAGGCAGTCAACATTTCAAGCCTGAGCCCTTTATCAGGGGTGTCGAAAATCAGGCAGACACCTGATTAAAGAAGGTGGTGGGGAAGGGGAAGGAGCACAGACCAGCAGGTGATAGGTGGGTACAGGTGGGAGGGGGTAGAAGGGAAAGGAACAAAGAGATGACTGGGGAGGGGACTTGGGGCTAGAAGGAAGGGAAGAGCTGGGAAGAACAGGGACAAGAGGGTTGAGAGAAAGAACATGGTGGATGGGAGTAACAGAAATTGGAAACATCGAGATTAATGCCATCTTGGCAGGGACTGCCAAGATGGAATTTAAGTTATGGTCCTCCAACAGGGATGGTAAGATCAAAGAAACTTGGCTGACTAGAGAGATTGTGAATCTAGTCAAAAAGAAAAAGACCAAAAGATTTAGTGCAGAAATAGACCATTCAGCCCATTGAGTCTACTTCTCCATTCAAATCATGGCAGATGTAATTTTCTTTCAACCTCATTCTTTTGCCTTCTCCCCATCAACTTTGACACATTTATGAATCAAGAACTTATCGAACTCTGCTTTTAATCTATCCAATGACTGGGGCTCCTCAACTGCCTCTGGCAGCGGATTTCACAGATGCACTGGCTGAAGATATTTCTTCTCACCTCTGTTCCAAAGGGACATCCTTTTGTTCTGAAGCTGTACCCTTTGGTCCTAGACTCTCCTACAGCTAGAAATATCTCCTCCATATCCACTCTCTGCAACCCTTTTGATATTCAGTATGTTTCAATTCCTACCCCACCATCCTTGTAAACTCCAGCAAGTACAGGCCCAGAGCCATCAAACGCGCCTCATATATTAACCCTCTTATTTCTGGTGTTATATAGTTAGGATAATGTGATCTATTTTGTAACCGTGTAAGAATACACCCTTCTCATTGTAGTAACTCTAGTGCACCACTGTGGGGCATATGTATATGTGAATGTGTGAACAGTTTCCTGAGATGGTGGAAGGCATCAGTAAGTAAACTCCCTTCTGTTATTTGAATCTTGCATCTGTAAGTTATTCAAGAAGCATCCCAAGTAACACAGAGACATAGCTTGGTGGCAGCGGTATAAGAGAACAGGAATAAAGCCATTCAATTGATTGTAAGTCCCTGAAATACAAAGGGGAAGAGAAAAAAAAAATAGAACAATTACTGGAAAAAATGGCTGGAGCAAAAGCAGTTCACCCAGTGATGGACTGGGAGCCTGAAAAGTTTAAAAAGTTTCAGTAAAAGTGCAATTTAGCATTCAAAAGCTATTTTAAAAATGCAACAGCAGAGGAGAAGATCAGTTATATAATTTTCTGGATAGGGGAGTGAGGCCTTGATTTATTTCATAGCCAGGAGCTTACAGAGGTGGAGAAAAATGATCCAGAGCAGATATTTGCAAAGTTTGCTTCTCACCTTGAATCCAGGTCTAATCATAGAATTAAACGCTATAAATTTCGAGCCTTAATGCAAGAGACCGATGAAACTGTTGATAACTTCCTCACTAGACAAAAAATTGTTGCTGCAAAATGCAGATTTTAGATATAGAGGAAAGATTAGTTGAGCAACTAATATGGGGGAGTGCCCATCCTGAAGGTCAAAAGTCTCTTATAGGGAAGGATAGCTTGAAGCTGGCCAAAGCTATAGACACAGCCAGAGCCTTTGAAGTCATGAGGATGCAAATTAAATCCCAATCTATGCAGACCCACCCACAACAAAGAGAAGGAAAGGTTGATGCTATAAATATTATCATTAACTTGACCCAAACATAAAAATGCATCCATAATAAATACTTCATCATCTTCATTTGGAGCATAAATATTAAGTAAAGTCCAAAATTCACTAAAAATCTTACAATTCAATTTAAGAATACATCCTGCCTTTTCCTCCATTGATTGTAATTCAAAAGATAATTTTTTATGTATCAAAATTGCTACACATTTAGCTCTAGAATTAAATGAAGAAGAATATACATGCCCAACCGAATCCCTTTTTAATTTCACACTTTCCTTCACATTCAAATGTGTTTCTTGTAAAAAGGCAATATCAATTTTCATTTCCTTAATATATGCCAAGACTTGCTTACGTTTAATCGGACTATTTAATCCTCGATCCTCGAACATTAAAAGTAGCAAACCTCAACTTTGACATATCTACTATTATTGCTAAATACCAATAATATCTTTATATAAAAACTCAAATCAACATATATAGGCCCTCCAATAAAAAAATCACAAATTAAAAACTAAGAAAACATTTTTAAAAATAATTAAAAATATCCTCCCCCCCCCTCCAAAATACCAAAAGGTAGTAATCCCCTAAACAAAAATTGGATATGGGTCATCCATCAGTGGCTGATGACTAGTAAAGAACTTAGTGTAAATCTCCCCCTCCCCAGCTAAACAATCAGTAACATCCAAGTATCATAATTTAACAAGAGAAAAAATAAAATAAGAAAATTCTTCTTTTCATCCAAAAGACTCCAAACTCAAAGATCCCATTTTGGAAGGAGGTGGACCCTTTCCATTACCATTTTTCCCATTTCTGCCATTTCTTCCATTTCCAGAACTACCAGATTTTTCTTTAGGAGATAATGGTGGACTACATTTTTTGTCCTCTTATATCTGGCAATGAGTCAGCAAAAATCATTGCTTCACAATCAGTTTCAAAAAACCAAAATTGATAGTCTCCGTAAAAGACCTTCAACACTGCATGGTAACGAAAAGTAGACTTATAACCTTTACGCCAAAAAACTTCTTTAACTGGATTGAATCGCTGTCGACATTGAATGGCCTCTTGACTCAGATCAGGATAAAAAAAGACTACTATTCTGAATCAATAATGGGGTTTGTCGTTGTCTCGCATTTTGTACTGCAAGTCGAAGTATTGCTTCTCTATCCAAATAACTCAGACATTATTTCCGGTCTCGGGGGTTGACCAGCTGAGGGTATTCTTCTTAAAGCTCTATGGGCTCGTTCCAGTGCCAATCCCCCAGGGAAAATTTCTTGCCCTAATATTTGCGGAATCCAGTCTTTAAAGAAACGAAGAGGGCCTTGTCCTTCTATACCTTCTGGCAAACCAACAATTTTCACATTATTTCTTCTGCTTTAATTTTCCAAATAATTTATTTTTCTTTCTAGCTCCTTCTCACGACCTCCTAATTCTATGACTGATTTTTCCACCTTCAACACTTTTTCTGTGTTAGAAGTCACTTGTTGTTACAGTCCAAAAAAGCAGTCTGAATTTTTTAAAATTCTTCATAAGATGCATCCACACGTGTCTTAACCATATTTAATTCTGAACTTATACCAGCATTCATTTGAACCATTTCATTCATTTGAGATGTCAACAAAGGTTTTATAACAGCTTGAATAACTGCATTTAATTGCATACACTGTGAATCAGTAAATCTCGGCTCTGACATGGTGGCAGAAGAAGGTAACTGCAGCTCCTGCTGCAATTCAACAGAAGGCATTTTAAAAGTTATACTGCGGGTCTGGACTCCCAGCGACGGCACCCGACTTCCTCAGGGAGTCGCCGCTGGTCTCCCCCCGCATCTTGCTGTTCTCTCATCAATTCGCGAAGAAAAACAATTTCTTCAGATTGAAATGCTACCTGATGCATTTCCAACAATGGAGTCGTCTTCCTACGTGCTCCCTCCATTGAAATTGAAAGGCTTTCCAAATCGGGGTCCACTTCTTGGGAACACGCACCTTCTTCTGAAGAATGGGTAATTCCAGTGCCATCCTTCATTTGGTGAGCAATAGGTTTTGTTTTTAGCCCCCACAGGCGATCTTTGGGATTTAGACAATGAAGAGATTGAGCCTGGGGCTGTATCAAGTCGTCTAGGCCACAAATCTTCAGCACTTCAAAAATGTAACTTCTTTTGAACTTGAGGTTTAGTCTTTTTACCATTAGTGGCCATAATAATTCTTTAATACTTTAAACTAAAATTTTAAAAGTTTAAACTTGAAAACAAAGGGTTAAAAAACGGATATTTAAAAGTCTGGCCAGAGAGGTCGAGATTGCACGTCTAGAATCTACGCCACTTGCCACGCCCCCGTTAATGCTATAAAGAACACAATCAGAAAAGTGCAAACCCCCAAGACCTGCAGGAAGTGCAGGAGATAAAACCCCTTCGATGACCGAAACAAATGCCCCAAATGCCTGTGGTAAAGCAAGCCATTGGGTGAAGATGTGCAAGTCTGATATGAAGAAAACAGTAACACCAGTGAAGAAAAAAGATAAGAAGATCTACCACATAAAAGGAAACAACAATACTGGCAACAATATCTGACACTGGAAATAGAATCAATACACCTTCACGAGATATCGGGTGAGATGAAAGAAGGAACGGAGTTGCACACAAGGATCCAATCCTTGGACAATCCAGAACAAGCTTATGATATTTAACCTAAAGATGAAGCTGGATACTGGATCACAAAGCAATGTCCTTCCACTCAGACTCTACCACCAGGTGTTCCCAGAGAACATAATAAAAGGGTATCCAAAAAACAGTGCATTGGAAACAGCAAATGTCACCTTAACGGCCTATGGTGGACTCATGATCAAGCAATTAGGGAGAGCTAAGAGCAATGGCTGCCATAAGAGAAAGAACATCTGTATTTTCTATGTGGTAGATGCAGAAGGACCAGAAATTCTAGGTCTGGATGGCTTCCAGGAGTTGCAGTTGATCTCTGTCAATTATGAGATCCATACAAAGAAGATATCCAAAAGCATCAAAAGAAACAGACAACAAAAAGAGGAAGTGATTTCCATAGAAGTATCTGTCAGGCTATAGCACACAGTGGGAGCAGACTTGTTCACCGCGAATCAAGAGTGGTATTTAATAGTAGCCTGTTACTACTCTAATTTTCCATTTGTCAAAATGGTGAAGGACCTGAGAGCATCAACTATCACCTGAAATGAGAGTGTTCCTTGCTGAACAAGGAATACTCGAGCAAGTAATATGTAACAATGGAACACAGTTCACATCACAAGAATTCAGAAAGTTGGCTGCAGAGTATGGGTTTGTTATCATTACATCACCCCCATACTACCCCAAAGGTCATGGGTTCATTGAAAGACAAGTGCAACCTGTGAAACGCACACTAGTTAGGTGTCGTAAAACAAAAGAAGACCCAGCTCTTCTCTTATTACGAGCAACACCTTTAAGGGCTGACATGAAGTCCCCAGCAGAACTTCTAAATGGCAGGAGATAACATAACATAACATAACATAACAATTACAGCACGGATATAAACAACTCTGCCAAGGATAAATATACCCTCCAGAAGACCAGATGGAAACCAGAAGGAGACTGTCTGACACGCAAGGAGAAAGACGCCAGCACAAACATTGCCAGAACTCTTCAGAGGGCAGCATGTGCATATTCAAGAGCCGATGTTGAAAACATGGATCCCAGCAAAGGTCATCAGAGAAGCTGAGACACCAAGATCATACATTGTCGAGACAGACTCTGGCAACCAGCTGAGGAGGAACAGAATTCACATTCGGCTGACTCAAGATGCTATGAAGCAGAAAGCTTTAATGCCAGCAAAGCCTGCAACACCAATATCAAGTGAGGTATCAAGTGAAGAGACCACCACCACTAATACTGAAACATCAACACAGCAGTTGTCAGGTGAAGCACCACAAACTACATCACCTACACGTGTACCAGCAAAACAGAGCCCAACGGTCACAGCCAAATCCACAAGATGGCGAAGGAAAATACTGTTCCCAGTGTGATATCAATAAGAACTATTTAAAAATAGTTGTGTAAATAAACTAGTGTACAAATTCAGTTACTCAAGTTGCACTGGAAAGAAGTGATAAAGAACGCTAAATTTTTCTTTATCTTGAGAAAGAGGAATGTTACATAGTTAGGATAACATGAACTATTTTGCAACCACGTAAGAATTCCCCTTTCTCACTGTAGTAACTGTAGTGCTCTGTAGTTGCCCATTCAGAGCCAGCTCTTCAGCGCTTGACGTCCTGCTTTGCGGAAACTGCCAAAATGTTTGGCCTGGAAGTCAGCCTGAAGAAAACTGAGGTCCTCCATCAGCCAGCTCCCCACCATGACTACCAGCCCCCCCACATCTCCATCGGGCACACAAAACTCAAAACGGTCAACCAGTTTACCTATCTCGGCTGCACCATTTCATCAGATGCAAGGATCGACAATGAGATAGACAACAGACTCGCCAAGGCAAATAGCGCCTTTGGAAGACTACACAAAAGAGTCTGGAAAAACAACCAACTGAAAAACCTCACAAAGATAAGCGTATACAGAGCCGTTGTCATACCCACACTCCTGTTCGGCTCCGAATCATGGGTCCTCTACCGGCACCACCTACGGCTCCTAGAACGCTTCCACCAGCGTTGTCTCCGCTCCATCCTCAACATCCATTGGAGCGCTCACACCCCTAACGTCGAGGTACTCGAGATGGCAGAGGTCGACAGCATCGAGTCCACGCTGCTGAAGATCCAGCTGCGCTGGATGGGTCACGTCTCCAGAATGGAGGACCATCGCCTTCCCAAGATCGTATTATATGGCGAGCTCTCCACTGGCCACCGTGACAGAGGTGCACCAAAGAAAAGGTACAAGGACTGCCTAAAGAAATCTCTTGGTGCCTGCCACATTGACCACCGCCAGTGGGCTGATAACGCCTCAAACCGTGCATCTTGGCGCCTCACAGTTTGGCGGGCAGCAGCCTCCTTTGAAGAAGACCGCAGAGCCCACCTCACTGACAAAAGGCAAAGGAGGAAAAACCCAACACCCAACCCCAACCAACCAATTTTCCCTTGCAACCGCTGCAATCGTGTCTGCCTGTCCCGCATCGGACTGGTCAGCCACAAACGAGCCTGCAGCTGACGTGGACTTTTTACCCCCTCCATAAATCTTCGTCCGCGAAGCCAAGCCAAAGAAAGAACTGTAGTGCACCACTGTGGGGTGTATGAAGTGTGTTTCCTGAGATGGTTAAAGGCATCGGTAAGTAAAGTCACTTTTGTTATTTGAATCTTGCATCTCTAAGTTATTTTATAAGCCTCCAAAGTAACACAGAGACGTAACACCTGGGATCATTTTTGTAAACCTCTTCTGGATCCTCTCTATCTTCCTTAGATATGGGGCCAAACTGCACACAATGCGCTAAATATGGTCTGATCAATGCCTTATAAATCTTCAGCTTTATATCTTTGCTTTTATATATGATACACCACCGATAACTTTAAAGACTAGAAGTTGCAGAGAAACTGATAGGCTTTTATTCACAGCAGAATGGAGGCACATCCATGCTGGTCGACTGTCCTGGACTGGGGGAGGGGTGGGGGGGGTGGCTGTGGCACAGTGGGAGAAGCCTCAGGCACAGTCAGCAAGGGGAATGTCGTAGCACATCCAAATTTATATACAGAGGTTTACCA
This sequence comes from Narcine bancroftii, assembly GCF_036971445.1. Classification (NCBI taxonomy): domain Eukaryota; kingdom Metazoa; phylum Chordata; class Chondrichthyes; order Torpediniformes; family Narcinidae; genus Narcine; species Narcine bancroftii. The sequence goes on along the minus strand of NC_091469.1, from coordinate 474,340,359 downwards.
CAATATTTGTGTCCTCTTGAATGCTTACATTATATTTGCCTCCTTATTAGTGACTCATTCTGCAAGTTAACCTTTAGGGAATCCTGCTCTTATACTCCCAAGACCCTTTGGACTTGCGCATTATGAATTTTCTCCCCATTTATAAAATAGTCTACTTTTTATTCCTTCACTTCCCTATGCTGTATTCCATCTCACATGTCTTTGCCTATTGTCCCAACTCGTCCAGGTCCCTCTGCAAACTCCCTACTTCCTCAACAACAGGAGTAATATGGATGGATGTCTGCTGGTCAGAATGGATATTATGGGCTATAATAACCTGTTGTTGACTCAATGGCTATCCACTACAGTGAAACATATTGGGAGTTTTCTGTAAGCAGAATTCAGATTTATTTTGACATCACATACAACCCTGAGATTCTTTTTTCCTGCAGGTGAGGCAGAATTGCCACTTAATAGTAGCGCAAAAAATTGTACTTAGAAAGATACGTATACATACATGTAACCAAGCAAAGACAGAGACAGGTAAACAAACTGACTGTGCAATGCAGAGAGAAAAAAAATCAATAAAGTGCAAAAGTACGTCTTTAGCGAGGTTGTTATGGCTCCAACTAGGTTTAAGCTCATGGTCATAGACCTAAAACTGTAGCTCAAATCTGCAGGAGAAGAAAGACACACTCACACACCAGTAGAGTGTATTCGACACTGAGTTTATTCAGAGGCAGCTCTACCTTTTATACCTTGGCCGTGTCACCTCTGGGGCGTGGCTTGAGCGGGTCGGGTGACGATTGGTTACCTCAGACGCCCAGGCCTGGATAGGGTCCCCTGTGATCCACCGGTGGTGATTGGCCAGTTTCATCGCTCTGCTGGCGGCTTGTGGAAACCCGCATGACGCTTTGCCGGTCACCATGTTCGACAGCCATTTCCTGTGTCGGCCTGAGGCATGGGCCATGGGCCGCTACATGACCTCCCCTCCCATCGCCCAGATCTGGCGATCAGGGCACTCTTTTTAGGAAGCCGACCACTGCGCCGTGGGGTCAGGTGAATGATGGGCTGGTCAAAGTAGGCCAGCTTCAACCGGTCGAGTGTGAAAGTCTCTTCCCAGCCGCCATTATCAAAAATACAGATGGAGCCGTTGTGTCTGAGGACACGGTATGGCCCCTCATAAGGCCGCTGTAGAGGCGGCTGGTGAGCCCCGCACCAAACACATATTTAAAGTTAGTAAAGTTCTTTGGGACTTTAATGCAAGGATGACCGTAGGTTTAGCAAGGACCAGGATGCCTAGGCCCTCACGTAGTCAGGATAGTGTGGTCGCTGGGGCCTCCTTTAAGTCCTCAGGGGCCATCATGAATTCGCCTGGTGTACTAGACTAACTCACCCTCCTTGGGTGAAGTTCGGATGCCTAACAGGACCTAAGGGAGTTTGTCAGCCCAGTTAGTCCAGTAAGCCGAGCCATCAAGGCTGCCTTCAGATGTTTGTGGAACCTCTCCACTTACCCATTGGTCTGTGGGTGATACGTTGTGGTGTGGTGGAGTTGGGTCCTCAGGGCATGGGCCAAGGCTGTCGACAGACCGGAAGTGAATTGGTCCCCCCTGTCCAATATAAGGTGTTTGGGGACTCCTGTGTGCATGCTTATGTGGAGGTCTGTGATAGTAGCACTGCCTCTGGTCATCTGGTCATCTGGTCATCCGGTCATCCGGTCAACCACTGTAAGTGGGTAACGTGAATATGGGTAGGGGCCTCTGAATATGGGTAGGGGCCCCACAAAGTCAATGTGCACGTGGCCGAAGTGGTTATGTGCTGACTGGAATGTCTGTGGTGGAGCTTTGATACGAGTCTGGATTTTGGGTGATTGGCACTGAGTACAAGCGCTGGCCTACAAGGTGACCTCCGTGGAGGGTGTGCCAAACATACTTGTTCACCACACTTTTGACGGGCGAGGTGTCACAGAGCAGCATGCAATTGCTGGGGGCGATTGTCCTCTAGTTGAAAGCTGGTGAGCGCCAGAATGTCAGGGTCTGCTTGCTACACATCAGCCAGGGCTGTGTAGTTGATGGCAGGGGGAGGGTCGTGCACCGTCAAGATAGCCAGATGGGATAGGGCACCAGCCACCACATTGGACTTACCAGCTATGTGTTCAATGTCTGTTGTAAATTTGGAAATGTAGGACAGGTGTTGCTGTTGCCTGGCTGACAACGGATCTGACCCCTTACTAAAGGCAAAGGTAAGGGTTTTGTGGTCTGTGTAAATTTTGAACTTCCTGCCCACAAGGGAGTATTGAAAGTGCCGAATTGCCAGGTATAAGGCTAACATTCCTCTGTCAAAGGCCCTGTCCTTGAGCTCTGGTGGCCTGAGGTGTTTACTGAAAAAGGCCAGCGGTTGCCATTGTCCATTCACCAGTTGCTCAAGTTCACCCCCATCCACTGTGCTGGAGGCATCTGTCGTGAGGGAGGTCAGGGCATCTGTCCGCGGGTGCATGAGGAGGGTGAGATTGGCTAGGGTTGCTTCCTGGGTCAATAGTATGTTTTTACTGGGTCCTGCCAGGAGGAGAAAGAGTGGGCTTATGATGCGGGCGGCAGCAGGTATGAAGTGGTGATAAATGTTAACCATATCTGAAAACTCTTGTAGTCCCTTTACCATCAATGGCATAGGGAAAGAGCGAATAACATCCACCTTAGTGGGTAATGATCTGGCTCCATGTTGGTCAATATGATAGCCCAGGATGTTGATAGTCTCTCGGCCAAACTGGCCCTTTGCCGGGTGGATGTTAGGCTGATATCAGACATGCTGGAGAATATTCGACACTGAGTTTATTCAGTGGCAGCTCTGTCTTTTATAGTCAGCTCGGCCACGTCATCACCGGGGTGTGGCTTGAGCAGACCGGCTGCTAATTGGTTACCTTGGATGCCCGGGCCCTGATTGGGCTCCCTGTGATTCACCGGCAGTGATTGGCCAGTTTAACTGCTCTGCCGGCGGCCTATGGAAATGGGTGTCTCAGCCCGCATGATGCTTTGCTGGTTGCCGTGTTTGACGACCATTATCTGTGTCGGCCCGAGGCACGGGGTGCGGGCCGCTGAAAGTCCTTAAATGAGTCTCTGATTGAGTTTGTTGTTGAGGAGTCTGATGTTGGAGGGGTAGTCGCTTTTCCCTGTAGATGCACTCGATGTTGGGGAGAGTTTTGCCTGTGATCTCCTGGGCTGTGTCCTCTACCCTTTGCAGGGCTTTCTGCTCAGGGGTATTGGTGTCCTCAAACCAGACCGTGACGCACCTGGTCAGCACACTTTCCACCACACTTCTATCAAAATTTGCCAGGGTTTCCAACATCATAGCAAACCTCCGTAAATTCCTGAGGAAGTAGTGGCACGCAGGTTATTCCTCATCCGCACCAGGTGCAGGATTTGGGGATGGGGCTGTCAGGGACATCCGTGTCCGCAGAAAGAATACTAAAAAGAAACAGGAAATATCGGAGAGGTTAAGAGCCATCATTGCTGCTTCCAGTCCTGACCAAGTAAACCATCCTGTAAATGTGTGTCATTGATGCATTTCACTCTATTTTATCTACCTGGTGCCATCTCAAATAACTGCATTCAATTGTATTGAAGGCCGCAGGAAAAATTGCCCAAATTTTGCGCTGACCACCATTTGTCCTAAATAGAAGCAATTCTCAATTTACTATTGATTGCAATAACATAGTATCCATGGTAACATCACTCAGCATCTGTCCGTGTGACGTACTGCGTATTTAAAGGATAGTTATGCCGGAATTGATGCTCGAAGCTAAATTCAATAGACTGTGACATCTCTGACTGCTATTTTTGCTCGTTCCGAGTGCTGTAACATAAGGAGCTGCAGATGGCCTTGCTCCTCTTTTATCTGATGATAATGTGTGATCCCTTGAGGTTTGCGTTGTTGGCTTTAAGAGGAATCATGCTTATCTTTTTAATACTCAGAGCAGAATGACTGTCAGTGGCTCCCTAACAATAAACCCTGTCCCTTCAAAACCTTGGAAAATGGAATTGAATTGCTTATGGTCATGGGTACTGAGGTGCTGTGAGAAACTTTGTTTTGCTTGCTGTCCAGGCAAGTCGACCTCTACGAAGGATGGCAGGTTTTGAGAGATTACAACTGGGATGTTACAAGAAGGAGCAATAATCTTTCAGAGAATGGGAAAATGGCAAGTGTTACTTCAATCTTTAAGAAGGGAGAGAGGCAAAAGTCAGGAAACTATAGGCCGGTTAGCCTGACTTCAGTGGTTGGCAAGATTCTCGAGTCCATTAGGAAGGATGAATATTCAGGGTATTTGAAAGCACAAGATAAAATAGGCTGAAGTCAGCATGGTTTCCTTCGAGGAGATCTTGCTTGATTCTTTGAGGAAGTATCAAGCAGGACAGACAAATGAGAGTCAGTGGATGTTGCTTAATTAGAGTTTCAGAATGCCTTGGTGAGGTGCCGCATATGAGGCTGTTAAATAAGATAGAAGTGCATGGTATTACGGGAAAGGTACCTGTTGGCTTACTGCCAGAAGGTAGAGTGGGAATAAAAGAGGCAGTTTCTGGCAGGCTGCCGGTGACCAGTGGAACTCTGCAGGGGTTGGTGTTGGTCTGTTACTTTTCATGCAATAGGTGAATAAAGTAGATGACGGAATCGATCTGATCTGATGGATGGCTTTGCGACAAAGTTTACAGATGACATGAAGAGGGGCGGTTAATGTTAAGGAAGGAGGGAATGTGCAGAAGGACTGGTCGGTTTGGGGGAATAGATGGCAGATGGACTACAGCGTAGGGGTGAGTGTGGTCATGCAGCATTCATGCACCCAACGCCAGACTCCTGAAAAAGTGCAAGGAGCTCGTTTACATTAAAAGGATTTCTAAGACAGAGACGACCCTTCAAAGATATTCTCAAAACCTCCTTGAAAAAATGCAGTGTACTCACTGAGACTTGGAAATTCATGGGTTTTGATATTGTTTTATACATCGTACAATGTACATAAACTCCAAAATGCATTAAGAATCTGCAAAATAACTAAGAACAGCTACATCTTAAATACAATTGAAGTAAAAAGACAATAAATACACACAAAAATAAATATCAGTAAAACTCTCGGTATCCAGTACTTATGGGGATTGGTAAATGTCAGATAAATAAACATCCCAGTTGCTTGAGATTGGGTGTTTCATGATTGGTGAACTAACCGCTAGGGTACACCAATTTTAAACTTTTGTTATTTTTACCTATCTCTGTGATTTTCTTTTGCCAATTACTGCCGGTTGCTTGAACTTGAGATAATAAATATTCACAGTTATCCTAGTGCAAAAATAAAGTGTCTTTGCAATTATACAGATGGTCCTTGCATGGTATCAAAGCGGGCATTGGTCAGTGTAAGAAGGGGATGTCCAAGAGCCTGATAACTCCCCAGAAAATGGAGAGGGAGAATCAGGGAAGAATCAGGGGTCATAGACCCTCTTGCTCATTACAATTCTGCTACTCCATAGGCAGCATATACTTAGAACCAGTCCTTGGACTTGAAAACTAACCTCTGAGGCCATCTGGGTGGAGTTTACGCATTCTCCCCGTGACTGCAAGGTTTTCCTCCGGTTTTCTCCCCTATTTCCCAAGAAGAACACATTGGCGTATTGTAACGTGCCCCGAGTGTGTATGTGAGTGTGAAAATCGAGGGAGGGGGAGCTAATGGAAATAAATTGGGGGGGGCTAATGGAAATGTGGGGAGGATAAAATGGGTATTTTGTGGTCAATACAGGCCCAGTGGGTCAAAGGGCCTCTGCTGTTTGGCCGGATAACACTGCCCATCCCATTGAGCACCTTTTGCCCCGCGTCTGGCAGAGTCTGTAAATCCAACGTTGGCCTCACGAGCTACCCGAGAGACATGCAGAATCTTGATGAAGGGTTCCAACCCAAAACTTCGGCCATTGATATTGCTCAATGGGCTGAGTTCCTCCAGCAGATTGCTTTTGCTCCTGTTTCCTCTCCCCAACCCCCACCCCCTAATCTTCATTCTCCTGTATCTCTCTGAAATCACCTTTGAACATGATAGCTTACTTAAGAAGAAAATACAGTGAGGGTGTTGTCAAACTGAGAATAAATTTAAGGCTTGCTGATGCAATGGACGTATCTCAGTGCACCCTTCTTCAGAAATTCTGGTTAGCGCAATGTTATTACGTCACCACGACCTAAACCGTTTTTTTTTCCTAATGGCAATAGCGAGAACAGAGCATGTCCTGGGTGGTGCGGATCTTTGATGATGAATACGTGGTATTTTTTTTGGACCAGCACCCCAGAGTTGCAAGACATGAAATTATAGTCTCTTTGGCAAATAACTGGCTGATGAGAGAACAGAGGAATTTAGCCCCTTAAACATGGGCTGTTCAGTGAATTGGCTACAATTATAGCTGGCTGATCTCACATTTGAAATGAAAAGGTGGATAAGAGTGGCTGAAATAGTTTGGGGTGGAATTTTGCACAAATAGGTGAAATCTAATCCTTGAAACAGTCATTTAGCCAGTTCTATTTTTAACCGTTCCCATAACGAGTTGCAGAATGGTGTAATTACGTGTCAATTACACTCTTATATATCCTTATTTACAAACCAAATGAAACAGAGCTGTAATTATTTCACTCGCTTGCCAATGCTCATCAAGTAATATAATTAATGTATTTGACTGGTTCTAAATATATGTTGCCTATAGAGTAGCAGAATTGTAATGAGCAAGAGGGTCTATGACCCCTGAATAATAAGTGGAGAATTTGGGGCCAGGTCAAAGCTCATGGGAATCTATGTAGCCCTCTCCCAATGCCCACCCACCAACAGAGCATGATTCAGGAGACAAAGAACACAGAACTGTACACCACGGGCAAGATTGTGGTGATGTAATATAAGAAGACCGCCTGGTTCAATAGGCCTGTGTTCCAGCTCAGCCTCATCCAAGTTATTTTGATTGAACCTTAATGATATGTACTTCCCTCATCTGTTACGTCCTTTAAGAAAGGCTCCAAAAGTAAACAGAAGTAACTATTGGCCAGTGAGCCTGACGCCAGTAGTAGGTAAATTATTGAAAGGAGCTTTGAGAGATAGGATATATAGATATTTGGACACCAATGGTCTGATTAAGGCTAGTCAGCATGGCTTTGTGCGTGGTATGTCATATTTAAAACAAATCTTGTAGAGTTTTTTGAGGAAGTTACCAAGAAGGTAGATGAAGGAAAGGCCTTGGACGTGGAACTTAGTAAGGCCTTCGACAAGGTTCCACATAGGAGGTTAGTTTAGAAAGTTAAGACACTAGGTATCCATAGAGTGGTTGTAAACCGGATTTGAAATTGGCTATGTGGGAGAAAACAGAGAATAGTAGTGAATGATTGCTTCTCAAACTGGAGGCCTGTGATGAGTGGTGTGTCTCAGGGATCTGTGTTGAGACCATTGTTGTTTGTTGTCTATATCAATGATGTGGATGATAATGTGGGAAATTGGATCAACAAGTTTTCTGATGACACCAAGATAGGATTTTCAAAGCTTTCAGAGGGATCTGGACCAACTGGGAAAATGGATGATGGAGTTTAATGCAGACAAATGTGAGATATTGCATTTTGGAAGGCCAAACCAAGGAAGGATGTCCACTGTAAATGGTAGGGCACTGAAGAGTGTGTAGGAGCAAAGAGCCCTGGGGATACGGGTACATTGTTCCCTGAAGGTGGTGTCGTAGGTGGGCAGGGTTGTAAAGAAAGTTTTTGGTAGTGAGGCCTTTATAAATCAAAGTATTGAGTACAGGAGTTGGGATGTTAGACATTGGTGAGGCCAAATTTGGAATATTGCATGTAGTTATGGTCACCTAACAACAGGAAGGATATCAATAAGATTGAAAGAGTTCAGAGAAGATTTACTAAGATCTTGCCAGGTCTTCAGGAGTTGAGTTACAGAGAATGATTAAATAACTTAGGACTTTATTCCTTGGAATGAAGAAGAATAAGGGGAGATTTGATAAAGGTTTACAAAATTATGAGGGGTATAGACAGAATAAATGCAAGTAAGCTCTTTCCACTTAGATTAGATACAAGAAGACATGGCTTTAGGGTGAAAGGGGTAAGGTTTAGGGGGAGCATTAGGGGGAACTTCTTCACTCAGAGAATAGTCGGAGTGTGGAATGAGCTGCCATCTGATGAGGTGAATGTGGGCTCGATCTTAAGTTTTAAGAATAAATTGGATAGATACATGGATGAGAGAGGTCTGGAGGGTTATGGAATACGAGCAGGTTATTGGAACTGGATGAACAATAGTCAACACAGACTAGAAGGGTTGAATAGCCTGTTTTCTGTGCTGTAACGTTCTATGGTTCTAACTTAAGTTTGCTCGACCTCTCTACCTCTGATCCCTACCACCCCCCCCCCCCCCATGATCACTGGATCATACACCTCCAGTTTTCCCTTCGTGAAGTCAACAATCAGCTCCTTGGTTTTGAGTGTGAGGTAGTCGTTGGTGCACCATCCAACCTAGTTTTCAATCTCCCTCCTGTATGCTGACCCATCGTCTCTTTTTATATAATGTACTACCAAATTTGTCAGCAAATTTGTAGATGGTGGTGTTGTCATACTGCACCACAGAGTCATAGGCTGTAAAGGGAATAAAGGAGAGTTTACTCTTCCCTGCTCTTGTTTAATTTAATACTACAGGTGCTCCCCAACTTGCGACCTATGCATCTTACATGACTGAATTTAAAAAATATATATACAAAAAAAATAAAATTTATGTAGTTTATGTTGTATTTGACCTACTATAACAGGGATACAGGGCATGTAAGAGCCAAAATGCGCGTACTTGCCTTGTTTGTCGGCTTCCCAGGGTCCATAGGCTGAGCGCGGCCATGTTGATTCCTGTGCACATGCGCCAACCAAACTCCAATACGCGAACCCACCACGCACGCGCCAACCTAACGCTCGCGCATGCGCACAGGACTCAACATGGCCGCACCCAGCCTACAGGCCCCAGGACGGCAAATAAAAAGGCAAGTTTTGACCAGAATGTGGAAAGATTCACCAAGACTGATTGAGAAATTCAGGAAGCTTTAAGTTGCCATCGTCACATCTACAATGAAAAAAAATATTTCATTAGAAAGTTTCAAAATTCCGACTTGCGTCCATTTCGAGGTACCACCAACCCTTCAGTCCCAATTACAGTTGTAAGTCGGGGAGTAGCTGGCATTGTAATTAATTATTTTCCCACATTGTCTTCTTCTGTCCTTCTTCATGGCAGTGCTCACAGTTAGGGAGTTGTGGTCTCCATCTCCAAATGAAACATTTTATGACTTTTTTTTAATCCCTAGCTTTAAAAATGCATGAGAGAATTTTGGTCAATGTGGATTTTCGTTAATCAGGACTCCCATAACCTGAGGAGCACCTGTACCTCTCGCAAGCACCTTAATGTTTTTTTTTGCGTTGGTTGTTACGCTGCCCATTGCTCATCTGTGAATTAATGAACATCATAAATTTAATGTGTCCCTGTTTTATTTTTCAGACTCACCGCCAATCCTTCACAGCGCACTACACCCTGTGCAACCTGCACACATGGTAAGTGACTACTCTGCTGGCATAGTCCTGATGGTGGGAGCAGGGTGACCAGGACAAGAAGAGATGGTGGGCAATCTAATCTAAGAAGCCCCACAGGGAAGAATGAACCAATTAAATTAGCCACTCATAACTACATTTCCTTACGATATAGAAGGGGGTTTTCCTAGCTCATCCTGCCAGTTCCAACTCTCCCAGTAATTTTCCATGTCACCCTCATCTCTTCAAATTCCTAATAACTCAACCTCCCCTCCCCGAATCCATCACTCATGTATACATGAGGGTCAACTTTTAGCTGCCAATTAACTGACCAACTCCTATGTCTTTGAGGTGTGGAAGGAAACCAGAGCATCCATAGGTAACCCATTTGGCCACAGGGAGGACATGCAAACTCCACACAGAGCATCTGGGGCCCAGGTTGAAGCTAGTTCACAATGGCTGGGAGATAGCAGCCCTACTTGTGGCAGATGACCATGGTATAGAAGGGAACTTCATGGTTTTGATGTATTGCCAGGGGTGAACATGAATGAGGGGGGAATTCGGATGGTGAAAGGCCTGGACAGAGTAGATGTGGCAAAGCTGTTTCCTGTGGTAAGGGAGTCTAGGACAAGAGGACAACTTCAGGATTGAAGGCCACCCAGTTAAAACAGAGATGTGGAGGTATTTCTTTAACCAGAGAGTGGTGAATCTCTGGAATTTGCTGCCATGGGTGGCTGTAAAAGCCAAACCATTGGGTGTATTTAAGAGAGGGATTGATAGGTATCTGAATAGACAGGGTATTAAAGGATACGGGGAGAAGGCTGGGGTTTAGGGCTGAGGGGGAGAATGGATCAGCTCATGATGGAATGACAGAGCAGTCTCAATGGGTCAAATGGTCAGCCTCTGCTCCTACGTCTTCTGGTCTTAAACATTCTCATGATCTATGGGACTCAGGAGACTGTGGTCTGAATTCTGAGCTCCAGATCTTGGGCTTGGACATGCAATAGGATTTGAAGTCAGGCTTGAGCCAAAGCTTAGACCTTTCAAGGGTTCCCGTTGGCCCGTGTGCATATGACATTGAGATCAGTTGAATTCAAGCACCCATAATCTGGCAGATACCAAATTGGGATACTTGGAAGAGTTTCCAGAGTGGCCCTAGTAGTTTATTTATGGAGAATTGTAGCTTTGAACTGCCACAGGAGACGTCATGGTCGATGTTGTTGTTACATTATACGTAGTACTAGAATATAGAACATTATAGCACAGTACAGGCATTTTGGCCCATGAAGTTGGACTGACCTATATCTGGTATATATACGTACCCTAAAAAACTAAATCCTCTGTAACTCATATGCTCCATATGCCTACCTACAAGTCTCTTAAATGCCCCTATTGTTCCAGCCTTCACCCCTGGCAATGCATTCTCGGCACCCACAACTCTCTGTGTAAAAGATTTGCCCCTGATGTCTCCCCTAAACTTACCTCCCTTCATTTTGTACAGATGTCATCTGGTGGGAAAAAGTTCCTGGCTGTCTACCCTATCTATGCCAAATATAATCTGGTAGACCTCTGTGAAGTCACCCTTCTTCACTCCAAAGAGAAAAGCCCCAGCTCTGCGAACCTTGCCTCATAAGACCTTTTCCAATCCAGGCAACTTCTTGTGAGAATGATTCTTGTCCAAGTAGAACAGCAAGTCAACTCTAATGTGCAGTTTTGGTCACCTAATGGCAGGAAAGATAATAATATGATTGAAAGCCAAGATTGACTGGGAAGTTGCCCGGTCTTCAGGAACTGAATTATAGCAAAAGGTTAAACAGATTAGGACTTTATTTCCTGGAGTGTAGAAGAAGGGGAGATTTGATAGAGGTGTAGATAGAGTAAATGCAAGCAGGCTTTTTTTCCACTCTGGTTAGGTGAGATACAAACCAGAAAACATGGGCAAAATTAAGAGGAATATTCAGGGGATTATTGTAGTGGGAGTGGGGAACGAGCTGCCAGCTGAAGTGCTGAATGCAGGCTCATTTTTAACATTTAAGAAACATTTGGACAGGTTCATGGATGGGAGGGGAACTGTAGGTCAGTGGGATTAGGCATACTAGAAGGATCAAAGGGCTCATTGTCTATGCTGCAATGTTCTATATTTCTGTGGATAAAACTGTACAAAGTAAAAAACAAGAGCACGATTACAGAGCATGGTGATCAGTGGTGCAGAGAATACTGGAGCGCTGGGAGAGCAGTATTACATGGAAAGAGAAGATGTGCTTGGAGCAGCTTGCAAATGACACCTGGCTTCACCAGCTCCATTCTTCTTCCCATGTTTGTTTCTTTGTATCTCGCTGCTAGTTGTCAATTATTCCTGTCAGATCCAGGCTAAACTGTCCTGGGTTTCCACTGTGGACCCATGAGAACAGCCTCAGAATGAAAGGGTGTGCCATTGGAACAGGGACAATTCCTTCAGCCAGAGAGGGTGGTGAATCAGTTCAACTCATTGCCACAGACAGCTGTGAAGGCCAAGTCGACGGGGAGATTTAAAGACACATTCTTGATTAGTAAGGGCGTCAAAGGTGGCGGGGAGAAGGCAGGAGAACAGGGTTGAGAGGAAGAATACATCAGCCATGAATTGAATGGCAGAGCAGACACGATGAGCCAAATGGCCAAATTCTGCTCCCTCGTCTTGTGGTCTTCATGGTCTGAGATCGGCAAGGGCAAATCTCGCTGTGCAGGCAGAATTCTTGAGAAACTTGATCCTGCAGGGATCGCACAACTTTCTGCCAGAGCAAACCACCTTCCCCGAGGTCAAAGGACGAGGAGGCCAAATGTTTCTACAAAACCATGTATACGTTTACCAGTGGTTTTCATGTGCCTTTAGTCAACTTGTTTACTTCCAAATATTTCTTCAATTTCAAGTTTTTAGTTAATGCGTCTGAATACCTGGAACATTTAAAATTAATGAGAGCTTTTATTGCTAGTGTTGTCTCAGCCTCCCTGGTTATTGTTTTGTGAGTGGTCTCTCATTAACCAATTGGCTGATCTTTGTGAATTGTCTCATGAATGCCTGGTTTGTGAAAGATCCGCCACCTGGTGGAGATGAACAGTATTTTAATGAAACTTTTTATTCACTCATATTTGTTTAATGTGGAGAGCACCGAAAGTTTGTCCTGCGTGCTAACCAGACAAGTCAGTATATACTTATATCAAACTGCTACAGGTGCCTCACTTTTTCTGCAGAATTCCGAAAACCGGCAACCTCCTAAAACCAGCACTTTTTTCGGTAGATGACATCTGCTCATCAAAGATGGAGTTTGGCACCAAACATGACCCGATACGACCCTCGCTCAACTCCCATGTATCCCGTCACATTCCACTACTTTATAAGCAGCTCCGAATCGCCTCTATTGATACCCGTCCAGTGTCACGGCACTTTCAGTCAGCCTGGCGACTACTCATTGGCTGTCGTCACTACCCATAATCCCACACACAGCTGAATCTGCTGTACCAGCACCAGGGTATGGGAACTGAGAAGAGGGCCGTTGTCCTGGAGCTGGTACAGCGGGGGGTAGGGGGTGGAGAGAGAGAGGGCAGCGCGACTCAGGCGGGCTAGGGAGGGGGAAAGACAGCAGCACGACTTGGGTGGGCGAGGGAGGAGAGACGGTGCGACAGGCGGGCAGAGAGAGAGAGAGAGAGAGAGATGGCAGTGTGACTCATTTGGGTGGGGGGAGAGAGAGAGATGGCAGTGCATCTTGGGCAGTGGAGGAGGGGGGCAAGAGAGACCGTATCAAGACTTGGGCAGGTGAGGGGGGAAAGTTGGCAGCATGACTCGGGCAGAGAGAGAGAGAGAGAGAGAGACAGAGAGAGAAACGGCAGCATGACTCAGATGGGTGAGGGGGAGAGAGAGAGATGGCAGTACAACTCGGTGGGTGAGAGGGGATTGAGATGGCAGTGCAATTCGGGTGGGTTGGGGAGAGAGTTGGCAGTGTGACTCAGGTGGGCACAGAGTCAGCAGCATGACAGGCAGATGAGGGGAGAGAGAGCTGGCAGCACGACTTGGGCAGGCAAGGGAGGAGGAGAGATGGTGTGACTCAGCTGGGTGGGCGAGGGAGGGGGAGAGATGGCAGCGTGACTCAGGCAGGAGAGGGGGAGAGAGAGAGAGAGAGAGAGGGAGATGATATTGCAACTTGGGCAAACAAGGGTGGGGGGAGAGACACATCGCAACCCCGGGGGAGGTGGGGAGACAGCAGCACAACTCAAGCGGGCTTAAAGGGATGGAAATCAAAATAATTCCAAAATCTGGAAGATTCTGAACAACGGTAGGTGTCCGGTCCTGACAATCATGGATAAAAATTTAGGCACCTATAGGGCAAAATGAAACAAAATTACAGAATAAATACACAAAAAATTTGGGGAAATTCAGCAGGTCCCGCAGCATCGATAGGAGGCAAAGAAATATAATCAACATTTTGAGCCTGAGCCCTTCATCAAGGTGAGAATTTGAAGGAAAATTGCAGAGTTTAGTATTACAGAGAGACAGAACAGTTAAAACATTGTAAAAGCAGTACCGTTCAATTTTAAGTTGACTATCTCGAGTACCAAAATGCAGTAATCGAGATTTTCTGGTGAGCAGTCCAGTTCAACATCTCATTCTTAGTACAGGTACAGATACAGGGTAGAAGTGCAGAGTTACAGAGAGAGATCAGCTGGTACAGACCAAAGGCAACAGAGTTTTACTGTTTTAAGGTCATTTTGGAGTCTGGTGGTGAGTGATCTCGCACTCATTAATGGGAGAGGGATGAAAAGAGGATGGTTGGGGCGGGATGAGTCTTTTAGTGTGTTGGCTGTTCTTCCAAGGCAGCAGGAGTCAATGGAGTCAATGGAGGGAAGGTAGATATGGACTGAGTCTCTGCAGCTTCTTGAAGACGGGGCGGAGCAGTCCCTGTCAACCAGATTATTTTCTCAAAAGGAGCCATAAATTTACAAAAGGTTCCTTTCAACCTTTTCCTTTCCACTCACATACCACTTTAAGTATTCCCTATCCCATCGGTACTCTGTGATTGGTAAGGGATTGCTTACAGTGGGATGTGGATGGGAAAGGAAGGTTGAGAATCTCTGCTCTGGACCCAATTGTTACTGAAATATTTTGATTGAGGAAAATGGTCATCGGCCCATTTCCTTTGGAGTTATGAAACCATGCACATAACGAGTCAATGAGGCACAATTGAAACAGTGGTTTTCAAACATTTTCTTCCCACCCACATCCCACCTTAAGCAATCCCTTACTAATCACAGAGCACCTACGGCATGGGGATTACTTAAAGTGGTATGTGATCGGAAAGAAAAAGTTTGAGAACCACTGGACTAAAGCTTTTGCTCTTCCTGTTGTGACTCACAGATCACCGGTTCGGTATTTAAGGATCATGAAATGGGAGGTTTTGAATATTCCTTCATTCAAGTCAAGAATTAGGAGCCACGGAGCAAAATGAAGCTCGATAAAACTCTGGTTAATCCACACTTGGACACTGCATTACAGGATGGATGTAGATTCTTTGGAGAGGAAGCAGAGGAGATTTACCTGGATGTTGCTCGGGATGTTGCCGGGATTGGAGAACGTATCTGATGAAGCAAAGTTGGCAGAGCTCGGGCTTTTCTCTTTGAGGTGACATAGGATGAGAGCTGCGGGTCTTCGAAAGGATAGACCACTATTTCCAGGGGTGGCAATAGCAAGTACCAGAAGGTGAGTGGGGAAAAGTCAGAGGTAACTTTTTCTTCCACAGAGAGTGGTGCAGGCCTGGAATGCATTGCTGGGAGTTGAGATGAAGGCTGGTATAATAGGGACATTTAAATGACTCTTTGATAGGCACATGGATGAAAGAAAAATAGAGAGTTATGGGTTTGAGGTTGGGGAAAACTAGACTATTGTGGAGTAGATTTCCATAGGTTGGAACAACATCATGGGTCAAAGGGCCTGTTCTGTGTTGTAATGCACTTGAGTGTTTTTTTTCACTTAACCATGATGTCAACAGAATCCTGTGTTTTACCTCTAATTACTAAAACTGTGAAAGCTTTCCAAAGGATTCCTACCCTGAAGAAGTTTGCCTTTGCTCTCCGTAGGGAGTTCTGTGGGAATCTCTCTCACTGGTTCCCATCTGTCACCCCCGCTGCTCTCACGCTCTACAACCATGTACTTGCCCAGACTCGATTCCACAGCCACGTTGCCTTCCTCTCTATTGACTCTCTCTCCATCCAGCCTAGACTCCTCCCCCCCTCCTTCAGTGTTCTCCCACCCCACCCCTCTCCACCTATCATCTCCCACCCTCACCACCACCCCTTCCCCCTTTTGTTTGGACATCTCTCATGTTCCCTCACACCTTGATGAAGAGTTCAAGCCCGAAATGTTGGTGATGTATCGTCACCTTTGCTATGCAAAGGCATTGTTTAACCTGCTGAGTTTCTCCAGCATTTGTGTTTTCTCACTTAACCATGGTGCCAACAGAATCCTGTGTTTCACCTCTTCTATGAAGGATGGCTCAGTGGTGCACTGGTAGAGCTGCTGTCTCTCAGCCCCAGCAGTCTGGGTTTAATCTGACCTTGGGTGCTGTCTATGTGGAGTCTGCACATTCTCCCTGCATTCATGTGGCTTTCCAGTCATGGCTCTGGTATCTTCCCACGTCCCAGAGCCGTGCAGCTTAGTGGATTAATAGGCTGCTTTATTAATGCAGGTGACTGGTGAAGGGAAATGTGAGGATAAAATGGGATTGGTGTGAACAAGCTGAGTAGATGGCAGGGCCTGACTCTCCCTGAGGGAACTGATCTGCACTGTTGGGGGAACATTGCTCTTCTGACCATTTTATTTCTCGGAACAGGGAACATCTCGCCCTGAATCCACCTGAGGTTAAAAATGCAAAATTGCAGTACGCAGGCTGGGGAGTCCAAGGTCAACAACTGGTGAGTCCAAACTTTATGCTTCTTTATATTTTTGTCCCTCTCCATTAATGCTGAGGGGGAGATTTAAATGTGCATGCAGATAAAAGAGAGTTGGACAAGACAAACAGGATGGAACGAGTTATTTTTAAATTTAGAGATCCAGCATGGTAACAGGCCCATCTGGCCCACACTGGCCAACTATGCACATGTGATCAATTAACATACTAAGTCTGTGCATCTCAGAGATGTGGGAGGAAGCCGGAGGACGCGAAGGAAACCCACGCAGACATTGGGAGAAACATACAACTCCTTTCAGGCAGCGTCGGATTCAAACACAGGTCGCTGGCATTGCAATCTTTGGCTTGGCTTCGCGGACGAAGATTTATGGAGGGGGTAAAAGTCCACATCAGCTGCAGGCTCGTTTGTGGCTGACAAGTCCGATGCGGGACAGGCAGACACGGTTGCAGCGGCTGCAGGGGAAAAATGGTTGGTTGGGGTTGGGTGTTGGGTTTTTCCTCCTTTGCCTTTTGTCAGTGAGGTGGGCTCTGCGGTCTTCTTCAAAGGAGGTTGCTGCCCGCCAAACTGTGAGGCGCCAAGATGCACGGTTTGAGGCGATATCAGCCCACTGGCGGTGGTCAATGTGGCAGGCACCAAGAGATTTCTTTAGGCAGTCCTTGTACCTTTTCTTTGGTGCACCTCTGTCACGGTGGCCAGTGGAGAGCTCACCCTATAACACGATCTTGGGAAGGCGATGGTCCTCCATTCTGGAGACGTGACCCACCCAGCGCAGCTGGATCTTCAGCAGCGTGGACTCGATGCTGTCGACCTCTGCCATCTTGAGTACTTCGACGTTAGGGATGAAAGCGCTCCAATGGATGTTGAGGATGGAGCGGAGACAACGCTGGTGGAAGTGTTCTAGGAGCCGTAGGTGATGCCGGTAGAGGACCCATGATTCGGAGCCGAACAGGAGTGTGGGTATGACAACGGCTCTGTATACGCTTATCTTTGTGAGGTTTTTCAGTTGGTTGTTTTTCCAGACTCTTTTGTGTAGTCTTCCAAAGGCACTATTTGTCTTGGCGAGTCTGTTGTCTATGTCATTGTCGATCCTTGCATCTGATGAAATGGTGCAGCCGAGATAGGTAAACTGGTTGACCGTTTTGAGTTTTGTGTGCCCGATGGAGATGTGGGGGGGCTGGTAGTCATGGTGGGGAGCTGGCTGATGGAGGACCTCAGTTTTCTTCAGGCTGACTTCCAGGCCAAATACTTTGGCAGTTTCCGCAAAGCAGGACGTCAAGTGCTGAAGAGCTGGCTCTGAATGGGCAACTAAAGCGGCATCGTCTGCAAAGAGTAGTTCACGGACAAGTTTCTCTTGTGTCTTGGTGTGAGCTTGCAGGCGTCCCAGATTGAAGAGACTGCCATCCGTGCGGTACCGGATGTAAACAGCGTCTTCATTGTTGGGATCTTTCATGGCTTGGTTCAGCATCATGCTGAAGAAGATTGAAAAGAGGGTTGGTGCGAGAACACAGCCTTGCTTAACGCTGTGCTAACCGCTATGCTAACTGATGCCAAAATCTTGGGGACATCAAATTTGGAGAAGGAAGAATATACCTTTTATCCTTGGGCTAGTGCAGGCTTGATGGGGTTGTCAAGGGGAAAACACTCTCACATTTAAAGTGGTGTGTTATAGCCTGCAGGGCCAAAGCTGGGTCAGTGGAGCTGAGGCCAGATCTGCTGTGATCTGATGGTGGGCCAGATGGCTTACTCGTGCTTCTATTTCTTACGACCAGCTGCGGTCTCATCAAGATTATCTGAAGTTGCTCAACTTCAGCTTTTAAATTCCCATAATTCTGTAATAAAATGGAAAGTGGCTGTGTAAATTGAAAAATGACATATTTCTCCTCTATTTCTATTGCATGCATCTGTTTCTCACATCCTGTTCATTTTGACATTCCTCAGAGGGGCTTTCAACTCTTCTGAACAATGTTGGTGCTTTGAGAGTTGTATAACCAAAAAGAATACAGGCATTCCCTGACTTACAACCTATGCAAATTACGACCATCCGTACATACGATCAAAATTTTAAAAAATATGCCGTATATCTTGTGTAATGGTCGAATCTTTGGACCACTTTTTCGGGCCAAAGAAAGGGGTGGAGTCAACTTTTACATGGATCAAACTTTTAACGGTACCTGCTTCTTTCAAGGCATTGGGAGGAGCTGGGATGGCTGGGACCAGGTGATAGGTCTGTGTTTGGGGCGTCAGGTGTTTGCCGGCCGGGGAGAGAATGCGCGGGGTGGATGGAGTGAGGATCCGTGATCGGGAGTTAGCATGCACGGGTAGCTGGGGCAAGGATCCGCGGTTGGGAGCATGGATGGGCAGGTGGCCAGGGTGAGGCTGGCCTTGGTGTATTTGACGAACGATAAAACGGATTCAGTGAATTTCCGACTAACGCCCATTTCGAGATGTGGCCGGTCGGTCAGAACAGAATACAGTTGTAAGTTGAGGACTACCTGTATTGAATTTCAAAGGGCAATAGCTTCTATAATACAGTAAAACCTCTGGGATCTGGCACCTATTACGGATACCGGGTTATACTGTAATTTCAAATCATAGATCAGGTTATTTTCTTCATGTTCTCTGACATTAAGCTGCAACATTCCTGCGGAGACTTAGACCAAATCACCCTGATGTCAATTGAAGGAAATTCTTGGCTGAACACTCCAGAGCACTTTACACGAATGGTTGTGGTTAGAGTTTCTTTCTGCTTGACTAGCTGTTACCTGAATGGAGAGTGAGAAGGGCTGCATTTTCAATCGTTTTCACCTCAGTCACAAAAACAGGATCCGCTCTGATTTGACAAAATTCCTCTTTGGCAGCCAGTCCATCAGCCATTTTCATTTTGAGGAATAATTCTTTCAATACCCAAATTCTTAAATTAAATTTAAACAAACAGCAGGGTAACAGGCCCCTTTGGCCCACGTGCCCTCTGCTGCCCCAATTACACCCAGTTGACCTTCAGCCCCAGAATGTTTTTGAACGTACTAATTTTGGCAGTGCCGTCTGCCATCCCAGTACTCTCCTGCATCAATTGGCCACAGACTAGAATCTGTGGTTCTCAACCTTTTTCTTTCCACTCACATCCCACTTTAAGTAATTCCTATGTCATCGGTGCTCTGTGATTAGTGAGGGATTGCTTCAGGAGGGAGGTGAGTGGGGAGGGAAGGTTGAGAATCACTGTTCCAGATCCAATTGTTGCTGAAATATTTAACTGGAGAAAAATTGTCGTTGGCCCATTTCCTTTGGAGTTATGAAACCCTGCACATAACGCGTCAATTAGGTACGATTAAGAGAGTGGTTTTCAAACTTTTTCTTTCCACTCACATATCACCTTAAGCAATCCCTTAATAATCACAGAGCACTGATGGCATAGGGAATACTTAAATTGGTGTATGAGTGGAAAGAAAAAAGTTGAGAACTACTGTGACTGGACAATTATTGCAATCTTTTACATCCACATTGCTTCAGTTAATACCTTTTATGAATCCTGAGTGCATCCATGCTGACATCAAACTTCACCTTTTTGATGGCACCATTTTAGGTGCACAGCCAAGCACAATCAGTTCTTCTTTTAGTCTTTAATTTTTCAGATCTTTAGGCCCTTCCAGCTGACGAGCCCATGCCCCCACATTACATTCCCTGGACCTTTTTGAAGAGTGGGAGGAAACCGGAGCACCCAGTGGAAACCCGTACAATCGCAGGAAGGACGTACAAACTCTTAACAGACAACATCGGATTCGTTAGCTCTGTACTAGTATTGCATTAACTGCTACGCTAACTGCGTCACCCTACTGTGCACCCGTATAACGTTCCAGTTTTGTGTGCTGTTACCCTGCACTCGTAATGAGTGAGTTGATTTCTATATGTTCCTTGATTTCAATGATCAAAGGAAATTATATATCTCCACTCCTTTTGCTTTATGTAATTAATCTCCACTGGAAGTATGGCCCAGAATGGTGAATAATCGTCAAGTTGAAAAATAAAAAGGACAATGAGAAGAAAGGTGAGGAAGACGCATGTTTATATGAAAGATTTTTTTCAAGATGGCCGTGCTGCTGTCTGTGGTGAGGACCCAGGAGGTACAGCTGCTTTGCAGGGTCCTGCTGCGCAGCCTTCCGGCCCAATGGCTCCAGTACAATTGGGTCAGTGACATTTTTTTAAATGTTCAAGACCCACGGGGGTTTGTGCCCAATTGGTGGTGCCCAGGCCTAACAGTCCAGACCTCTGGGGGAGCAACAGACCAACACAGGGCACCACAGCTAGAGACCCCCCCCCCCCCAAGAAGGAGAAGTGAAGAGGGTATCCGACGGTCTAGGGGATTACATTGGTGGTCCAGGCTGCAGACGATTGGTTCCACCCACATATGGATTCCTAGGATTCCTGAAGGTCCCAAAGGCCCTCGGTTGCTAACAATTTCCTACTTGCTTCTGGAGTTCAGAACCAAGGGCTGAGGAAGGAATGTTGGATTTTTCAAGCTTGCATTCGCTGCTGGACCAGACTGGAGGCCATGTAGCTATGGAGGTGCAGGAGGCAACATGATCAGAAGAAGGTTCCTTGGACACAATGTCTTTGAGGGGACTCTCTTTTCCTTCCATTTCCCCTCATGACAGTAGCACTGGTTTTAATGGTACCTCCTTCATTGCCTTAAAAGGGCAAACAAAGAAAAATAAATGTTGTGTATTTTGTGTACATGACGAGAAATGAATCTTAAAAATTCTAAATTTTAAGGTGTAAATTTAAAGGTAGAGGCAGCAGATGTTAAAAGAAGGAATTTAGGTCTGCCCAGAGTTAAACAAGAATGCCTGCACATGCTGGTGTCGAGTACAATACACAAATATGCTGGAGAAACTTAACAGGTCAACACAGCATCAATAGGAAGTGAAGGGTAACCAATCAAAGGATGTAGGGGTCAGGCCCAAAACAATGGTTAACCTTTAGAAGTGTAGAAACAGGCCCTTCTGCCCATCCTGTCTGTGCTGAACTATTATTCTGCCTCATTTCAATGACCTGCACCCAAAACATAGACCACAGTCTCCCCCCCCCCCTCCCCATGTTCCCTTTAAACATCTTCCCTTTCACCTGTAGCAGACTTCAGACTTTATCTGAAGGCTGTACCTGGCAATTAGAGCAGGTGACTCAGGCAGTTGGATTTGAAAAGCTCAGATCAGCAGGAAGCTATTTGAGTGATAGATATCAAGTGATCCAGGGAACTTGTGGCACAGGGTGGTATTAATTCACTTCAACTCAGCAGTCTTTCTGGTACTTTTTGACCGGAGTCCCACACAGTACATGCAGCAGTGAGTAGGAAATTTACAACTAATTAGTTTTTTTTTCCTGCACACCCTTAACCCATGTCCTGGTTTATTTCTCATCTGACCTCAGTGGAAAAAGCCTACTTGCATTTACTCTGTCTATACCCATCATCGTTTTGAACACACCTGTCAAATCTCCCCTCATTCTTCTGCACTTCAGGGAATAAAGTCCTAACTTGTTTAGCCATTCCCTGTAACACAGTTCTTCAAGTCCTGGCAACATGAAACAATACAGCACAGTTCTGGCCCTCAATGTTGTGCTGACCCATGTATTCTTTCCAAAAAAAAATCTTTCAAAATGGCACACAATACTCCAAATTTGGCCTTGCCAATGTCTTATACAACTGTACCGTAACATTGCAATTCCAATACTTTGATTTATGAAGGCCAATGTGCCAAAAGCTCTCATTATGACTCTATCTACTTATGGCAACACCTTCAGGCCATTATGTATCTGTATTCCCCATTCACTAATGTCCAGCATTATTCAACCACACTTGTGTAGCCACATGCTACTCGAAAGAAGACACACACGCACTATAGTCAGGTTAAGCTCTGAGTTTTATCAGGGCTCAGGCCCGACTTTTATACTTATACTGTTCCCGCTGTGGCTCCCCTTGACTGACATTACAACTTACATAACAAAAGTAGGTTTCCCATGCGTGGGTACTTTCCTGCATAATAATGCCATCTTACCCATGCGCTTTCCCTGACTGTTGGCTGCGCAGCAAGGCCAGTGCCAATTTGGGCTCACTGGCTTTAAAGCTGCCCTTGCCATTCACCCGCTGGTTCACTTGTTGGGGCCATTGCTGGCCTTCAGTTGTGCTCGCTGCCTAGAGCCCCAGTTCGATTACTGCTGCAGTGGGCCTCCACACAACCCCCCTCCCCCAGAACCGGTGGTATTGTCCTTGGTGCTTGGGGGGAGGCAAAGTCTCTGCAGTCTTCGGTGGCGGATGTCTCAACCGGACACATCAGGTCCAGGTGTGTCGGCTTCAGCTTGTCTGTGGTGAAGACCTCCATCTTGCCTCTTGCCTACAGCTCTAAAGTAGCCCCGTTGTTGCGGATGACCTGGAACAGACCCTCGTATGGCCTCTGTAATGGTGGACGATGTGGACACCTGTGAATTAAAACATACTCACAGTCCAGCAGATCTTTGGATAAGTTGGTCCTCGCATGTCCGTGCCTGGAAGGTGAATCGGGGCCAGGTTGCTGACTCTTTCCCTTAGCCTGCTGAGGAATGCTGCAGAGTCATCCTGTTGTCCACCTGGGGATGGTACGAATTCTCCCAGGACCACCAGTGGACCTCTCTAGACGAGTTTGGCCAAAGTGGTGTTGAGGTCCTCCTTGCACGCCATGCGGATGCCCAACAGGGCCCACGGTAGCTCATCTACCCAGTTGGGTCCTTGGAGTCTGGTCATGAGCATGGTTTTGAGGTGCCTGTGGAAGCGCTCCACCAACCCATTGGTCTGTGAGTGGTAAGCTGTTGTGTGATGCAGCTGGGCACCCCATAGGCTGAAGAGGTCAGACCACAGACTGGAGGTGAACTGGGCCCCTCTGTCAGATATGATATGGGACGATAACTTGAACCGTGCCACCCAGGATGAGATGAAGCCCCTGGTGCATGGGGATGTGGACGTGTCTGCCAGTGGGACTGCTTATGGCAACCTGGTGAAGCAGTCAACCATCGTGAACAGATAGCGGAAACCCTGGGATACCGGCAAGGGTCCTTCTGCATCTACATTGTTCTGTGGACTTGAAATGCTGAGGTGGGGTCTTGGTGTGCTGCTGTACCTTGGTTGTTTGGCACTGCGTGCATGCCTTTGCCCACCTGCTGACCTGTTTCCTCAATCCATGCCACACATATTTGCTGGCCACCAGCCAGACCGTGGTCCTGATGGATGGGTGAGCCAGTCTATGGATGAAATCAAAAACCTGTCGTCTCCAAGCTGCTGGGACAATGGGTCTGATCTAACTGTTGGCCACGTTGCACGGGTGGGTGGTGTTACCTGTGCCAAATGGAGTGTCCGGGAGTTGCATTCCCAATATGGCAGTCCTGTATTGGGGCATCTCCTTGTCACTCAATAAGTGCCTCTGCCAGTCCTATGAAGTCCACTCCCCTTGATAGTGCATTGATACTTTGCCTGGACAGTGTATTGGCTACCACATTGTCCTTGCAGGAGATGCACCTTACATCTGTGGTGTACTCAGAGACGTAAGACAGGTGTCATTGCTGGCGGCCCGATTGGGGTCTGAGATCTTAGCCAAAGTGAAAGTCAGGGGCTTTTGATCTGTGAAAGCCATGAACAAGCTGTCCTCTAGGAAGTACCTGAAGTGGTGGATGGCTAAGTACGGAGCTCGTAGCTCTCTGTCAAAAGCGCTGTACTTCAGTTCTGGAGGGTGCAGATGTTTGCTGAGGAAAGTCGGCAGCCACCAACTTCCTTCGAACTGCTGCTCCAGAGCTCCGCTGATCTCCGTTCCTGAGGCATCCAATCTCAGGGCTTTTGGAGCATCTGACCTGGGATGTGCCAGGAGAGTGGCGTCCACCAGGGCTTCCTTGGCCTTCGTGAAGACTTCCACTGACTCCTCATCTCAGGTAATGTTTTTCACCTTGCCTGCCATCCAGGTGAACAAGGGTCGCATGATCTGGGTAGCTGAGGGGATGAACCTGTGATAGACATTAATCATCCTCACGAACTTTTGTAATCCCTTGGTTGTGTTGGGTCTGGGGAACTTCTGGATGGCCTCCACTTTACTGGGTAGCGGTGTGGCCTCTTCCCTGGTTATCCTGTGGCCCAGGATATTGATGGCTCCAATCCGAACTTGCATTTGGCTGGGTTTATCGCCAGGCCGAACTTGCTCAGTCGGGTGTAGAGGTTGCAGAGGTGCACCATATGCTCCTGTTGGTTCCTACTCATCACCAAGATGTCACCCAGATACACAAAGGTGCCGTCCAGGTCTCGGTCGACTGCATCCACAAGTCGCTGGAAGGTTTCTGTGGTATTCTTTAGCCCAAATGGCATTCAGAGGAATTTGAAGAGGCCAAACGGGATGATGATGGTCGTCTTGGAGATATCATTGGGGTGTACCAGGATCTATCCCCCATGAGATTCACCTTGGAGAAGATTCTTGCCACATGCAGATTAGCTGCAATGTCCTGGATGTGTGGCACGGGGTTCCAATCTGGTGTTGTAGCCTTGTTGAGATGGCGGTTGTCTCCACATGGTCTCCAGCACCCAGTTGTTTTGGGTATCATGTACAGGGGTGATGCCCATGGGCTGTCCAACCACTGTACGATACCACTTAAGTGTCTTGCTGACGAAACTTGCCCCTTTAGGGTTCTCCAGATGATAACCTCTTTCTTTCAGGACACCACAGAGTACCTTTTCATTTCTCTTATTCCAAGTGAAACATTAGTCAGCCTGTCTTCTCCTCTTACATGAACCACAAGGGCTTTGACCAGGTCGTCTTCCAAATGGGGCTTGCCAGCTTGTCCTGTTCCAGTCCCAGCTGCTGTGACTGGCAGTAACACTGTAGAATTGATCTGTGTGTGTGTGTGTGTGTGTGTGTGTGTGTGTGTGTGTGTGTGTGTGTGTGTGTGTGTGTGTGTGTGTGTGTGTGTGTGTGTGTGTCTCTTTCTCTCTCTCTGAGAGAAAAACTGTTTTTCTCTCTCTGCTTGCAAAACCAACATGACCCTCTAAGAACAGCAAGTACCCTTCCAGACAGAAGGCAGCTCCGACAAGCTCTTTCATCTGTTAACTTTTGTAAACGACGGTCTATTAGTGAAGTTTTTTGAGCACTCTTCAAAGCTCTTGCAAAAGCTGTGAGGCCCCGATATGTCAAGCATTGGTCAGAGCTCCAGTATTTCAAATAAGATCTGATTTAAAGTGTTTGTATGTAACGTACTCTAACAAACCTTTCCCAATTCACCTCCCCAAAAACATATCTATATGCTCCGTCACAGTATAGATAGAGTAAATGAAGGCTTTTTCTACTGAGGTTAGAGGACATGGGTAAAGAGTTAAAGACGTAAAGTTTAGGGGAATTGTGTAAGTGTGGAATTAGCTGCCCGCTAAAATGGTGAATGCAGGCTCAATTTTAATATTTGAGAAAAATTTGAGGTCAGGGACATGGATGGAGGGGTGTGGCCAGCTATGGTCCGGATTCAGGTCAGTGGGATGAGGCAGATAATAGCTTGGCACAAACTAGAAGAGCCAAAGGGCTTGTTTCAGTGCTGCAGGGTTGTATGGTTCGATACCAAGATACAGTGACAGAAACAAATACTGCAGATGTTGAGATTTGAAGCTATACACAATCTACTGAAAGAACTCACAGGTCATGGAGCATCAGTGGGAGAAAACAAATGGTTGATCTTTCGAGCAGAAGCTCTTCATTAGTACCGAGCAATGTTAGAATAGAAAGCAGTGTATAGAGGAGAGAGTGGTGGGTGTGAAACGGGGGGCCCAAACAGGCTTGATGAATCAAGGAAGTGGGGGGGGGGGGGTGGTGGCAGGTCACATGATGAACAAAAGGAGAGACAAAGGGGTCAGGTGCAGGAAATTGAGTCATAGAGGGCTGACTGGGTGTTTCGAAGGATCGGATTGGTAGAGAAGGAGAGGTCGGGGGCAACCAGAGGGAGGAGGATGAGAGCAGAGAAAGCAGATGAATCCATTTGGAGATACGGG
Organism: Narcine bancroftii; assembly: GCF_036971445.1. Taxonomy (NCBI): domain Eukaryota; kingdom Metazoa; phylum Chordata; class Chondrichthyes; order Torpediniformes; family Narcinidae; genus Narcine; species Narcine bancroftii. Next base: position 474,313,844 of record NC_091469.1, on the reverse strand, counting down.
TTTCCTTCCTGTAACAGGTGATTAGAATTGCACACAATATTCCAAGTGTGGCTAACCCAGGCTTTATATAGCTGCAATATGACTTCCTTGCTCTTCTACCAATCAAGGCAAACATACCGTTTGCCTTCTTTACCACCTCATCTACTTGCCTGGCTATTTTCATGGAGCAATGGACCTAGATGAGTGGTTCCTTCTGCACATCAATGCTTCCAAGTCCTGTAATTAACTGTACATGTCTCCTTAGCTTTGGCCTCCCAAATTGCAACAACCCACAGTTGACTACATTAACCTCCAAATGTGTTTTCTCTGCCCACATCTGAAATTGATCTATGTCCTGTTGTGTTCTTTGATGGCCCATTACACCTTCCATAGATCCCAATGGAGCACCACCACATCCAGCCAGAATACAAATTTCCATCACTCGCCTTTGTCTTCTATGGTCAGCCATTTATGAATTCAAACACCATGAATCCAAGGCATCCCAGTACCTGGGAACTTGTAACTCTTTTCTGGACCCTCTTCCCCAACGGGAGTAGCTTGAAAGATGCTGTGTGCAGGGTGGAAGGGGTCATCAATGATGTTGCACACCCTCTTCAGGCAATGATCCTGGTAGATCACTTTGACGGGGGTGAAGGAGACTCCATTGATCTTTTCTGCCACTGAATTGACTTGTGGTACGATGCTTTGCAGCTCCCATACCATCCAATGATGCAGCCAGACAGGCCTCTCTCAATTATGCCTGCTGTAAACTGTGTGAAGATGGGGGCCAGTAGCCTCACCCTCCCTAGAAAGTGAAGGACTTCCTGACTAAAGAGGAGGTCTTGTGGGTCGAGATTCAGGGATCTATGTGCATACCCCCAGGTCTACAGCACCTGCCAGGACCCTATCATGCGCTGTCTATGTGCTCTGTGGTTTAACTTCCCAAAATGGATCACTTCACACAGATCATAATTAAATTCCATTTGCCATTCTTTGGCCCACCTTCCCAGTTGAGGTAGACCTCGTGGTAACCTAAGACAGCCTTCTTCACGGTCCACGAATTTAAGTTCCATCTGTGAACTTACCAATGATGCCACTTACGTACTCATCCAAATCATGAATAAAGATGACGAACAACAGGGGACCCAGTACCAGTTCCTGCCGCACACCGAACCACTAGCACCCCTTACTTCTGCCACCAAGCCAATTTTGTATCCATTTTCCTGACCTGTCTACCATGGAAGACTTAATTTTTAATTAAATTTCTTTTAAAATTTAATTTAGACATACAGCAAGGTAATAGGCCTTTCCAACCCGCAAGCCCCCAATTAACCAACAACCCCAAAACATTTTTGAAGTGTGGGAAAAAACCGAAGCACCCAGACGAAACTCACGCAGGCATGGGGAGGACATTCAAACCACTTAAGACAGTGCTGGATTCGAACCTATGTTGCTGGAGCTAAAATAACGTTGCGCTATCTGCGTCATTAACTGTGCCACTGTAACTGTGTCCACGATAGGACTCCAAAGAACTTGGTGCTCTCTACTCTCTCCACTACTGAGTTATTGATGTGTTGTGGTGGGTGGTTATTGCTGAAGCCTTCGTCTCCTTCGTCTTGTCCTCACTGAGGCTCAGGTTGTTGCTCTCACACCTTATCACGAGATTTTCCACCTCTTCCCAGCAATACAACTCATCGTTGTTGCTAATGGAGCTGGATCTGGTGATGCAATTGTGGGTCAGTAGCATGAGCAGGAGTGGGCCAAGCACACAGCCCCAAGGTGCGCCTGTATTCAGTGTGACGATGCTTGATGTTCTGCTACTGACCCGGACAGACCGATCATTCCAGTTACAGAAAGGAGTATGAGTCCCTGTGAGGACAGCTTCTCCACCAGCCTCTGGGGAATGATGTGTTAAATACCAACCTAAAGTTAATGGAGAGCAGCCTGGCGTAAGAGGTATCGTTCTCCAGGTGGGTCAGGCTGAAATAACCATTATTTATTTATTTGTATTGATGAAATACTTTCCTGCATATGTATTTGTACTATTTTGCACCAAGGACCGGAGAATGCAGTTTCATCAGGTTGTAATTGTACAATCAGATGGGAATAAACTTGACTTCACTAATAGAATGATATCCACTGATACTTCCCCAGCCTTATTTCCCAAGAGAACGATTGAATGTACTCTCCTCTACAGTAGTTTGAAAGATCTTCAAAACCTCCACAGATAAGCTAGCAATTTAATTTCTCCTTGACGTCTGGCCTCTTTCCACCCTCCTCCCCACCCAACCGCCCGTAAACTCTAAGGGTCCAGCTTGATCCCAATACTGTACTTGGTTACCTCATTTCCTTTCTTGCCCTAATCCTGCTGTTTTATTTCTTGCTGAACAGATATTCATTTTTGAGAACAACATCTTCTATCAGCTGAACGTGAATAGCCGCGCCATACGTCTGGTGGCCACTGGGAAGGAAGGGGTCATTTTCAATGGCCTGAGTGACTGGCTATATGAAGGTAAGAGCAGATAAGAATGTTGAATAAAGAGCGGTTATTGATCAGCGCTGTCTGCAGGTTATAATCTCCTGCACGATCGACTGGGAGCAGCATTCATGTTGGAACTGCTGAACAGTGATAACTCACAATGTAAAACTTCAGGTCAAACAGAATGGTTGTGATGTCTTACTTATGCTCGGTGCATACGAGTGGAAATCTGGATATTCTATTCGATGTGCCCTGAATACCTTTATTAACCTGTTTTGTAATATCTTAATTCCCCTATCGCTTGACACTCTGAAGTAACAGGCAGCGCACTGCCATATCTTGAGACCTGCATTCTATTAGCTGTTTGTAATGCTCTCAGATATTGTGAATCGATTGTACATTGTTCCTTCTGCAGAGGCAACACTTGATAGCATCCAAGTCAATAGGTTCTGGTTTCCACTCTCACTCCAGGGCCATGGACCCCTCACCACCCAGCACACGCTCTGTTCTCGCTGCTGCCATCAGGAAAGAGGTGTAGATGCCACAAGACTCGCACCACCAGGCTCAGGAGCAGTGGCTTCCCCTCCACCATCAGCCTCCTCTTCTTTTTCAATCTTTTTATTCATCATATTATAGGAAAACAATACCAGAGGAGACTAGTACATCATCAAAAAGGGGAAAAAAATACCACTATTTGAGATCATATGATATAACATATTACATCACAGCACAATTAACAAATATGTTTTTCAAAAAAAAAAGGAAAGGTTTATTATATAAAATCCTACCTACTCTTTAGCCTTTCCTAAAAATTAATCATTTGGTCTTCACCAACAAAAAGGAAAGAAATAAATATAGTCTGGAAGGAAAAATAATTACACTAACTAAGATATGTGGAAGTTATTTAGAAAAGGTCACCAAGTCTCTTCAAATTTATCAGAAGTATCCTAACTTCCTCTAAAGGTAAACGTGACATCATTTGAGAGAGCCACTGAGTCAAAGTAAGTGGATTAGAATCTTCCCATTTAAATAAGATGGCTCTTCTTGTCAACAGTGTAGAAAAGGCTACATCCCAACGTGTGGAAGTGGGAACTCGTCCCATTCTGGAAGTATAATTCCAAAAAGAACCGTCAGTGGGTCAGGTTGCAAACTAATACCCAGAATAGCTGACAAAGTCTTAAAAATAACTATCCAATAGGGCACGACCAAAACATACGCGTTAGAGAAGCCACTTCTTCTCCCATGATTCCTTTGGAGGATGTAACTGAAGTTCCTCTTCCCAGGCCCTTTTAATTTTGTCATTAGAATTTGATTGCAATCTTAATAACCTATTATAAATGTTGCCAATTAAACCCTTATGAGAAGGGGCCAAATTAAAAAGAAAAGTATCCACCAAATCCTGTTGGTACGATTTTGGAAAGATAGGCAGTAAAGTATTCAGAAAATTTCTAATTTGAAAGTCTGTAAAAAAAAAGTGATTTGACTATATTATATTTATTAGATAATTGTTCAAAAGACCATCTATAAACAAATTTGATAAAGAAACGATTCCTTTAACTTTCCAGAAAGAGAAGGCTTGACCAATTATAGACGGTTGAAAAAAAAATTAAGAGAAATGGTGCTGGATAAAGTAAAATTTTCCAAGTCAAAGAACTTCTGAAATTGAAACCAAATCCATAACGTATGTTGAAGTATTGGGTTGAAGGTCAAAGGAAGAGCTGGCTCCCAATGAAGGAGCTATTGAATACCTCTGCATGGAATTCAATTCCACATCTACCCAATAAGGGCATACAAATTGATCAGAATAGTTAGATCCAGAAAATAATATAGCGGATGTTAACTGTCCAATAATAGAGTCTAAGATTGGGTAAAGCCAGACCCCCGTCTTTCTTTAATTTCTCCAGATGGAATTTACTCAATCTGGCATTCTTTTTATTCCAAATATAAGAAAGATATTTTAGTCAGTATTATCAAAAAAGGATTTTGGAATTAAAAGCTGGGACAGCTTGCAATAAATACAAAAATTTTGGGAAGATTATCATTTTAATAGCATGAATACGACCTATTAAAGATTAAGCCAATGGAGACCATTTAGGAAAGTTAAATTTATCTAGATCAGTGGTTCTCAATCTTTTTCGCTCATATCCCACTTTAAGTATTCCCTATGCCATAGGGAATACTATGCCATAGATTAGTAAGGGATTGCTTAAAGTGGTATGTGGGTGGGGAAGAAAAAGTCCGAAAACCACTGTTTTAATTGTGCCTAATTGACTCGTTATGTGCACCGTTTAAGAACTCCAAAGGAAATGGGCCAATGACAAGTTTTCTCAAGCAAAATATTTCAGTAACAATTGGGTCTGGAGCAGTGATTCTCAACCTCCCTTCCCACTCACATCCCACCTGAAGCAATCCCTTACTAATCACAGAGCACCAATGGCCTAGGGATTACTTAAAGTGGGATGTGAGGCGAAAGTAAAAGATTGAAAATCTCTGATATAGAATGTTAAATGTTTTGGTAATTTTTAAACTCCAAGATAGGTAAAATGCTATTTAACCACTCTAATGGGTATATGGTTATAAACAGGTACATGTATGTTTATTGGGAATAATTTGCTCATAAAGTTTTACATTATATCCAGAGGAGGTACCAAATTGAGAAAGGAAAGACAACATTAGAGGAATAAATATCTCAGGATCTGAAATATATACTAAAAGATCATCTGCATATAAAGATACTTTATGAATTCCATCTCCTCTGTTAATTCCCCGAATGGATTTCCAGGCTGCTGCAGTGAAGAACTGAGGGAAGTGCTGTACTGTTGGTGGCAGGGACCTCTGCAGGGCTCATTAAGCTGAAGCCTCGGTGGGTCCACATCTTTGAATCCTAAGATGCAGGGCAAACTACTAGGCAGAACATGGAGTGAAAACCACACAGCCGGTGCCCACAGCTTGCTCAGGCCAGATTACATTAGAACTAGGAGCAGGAGTTGGGCATCCAGCCCTTTGAGCCTGCTCCACCATTCAATCAGATTATGGCTGATCTGGTGATAGGCTCAAAGATAAATAGATAGATTGATAAACTTTATTATCATTTACAAGTACAACAAAATTGAGTGCCGATCCTGATGGTGCCTATAAACATCAGACAATAAAATATAAAAAAAAATACAATATTCAATGTTTGGTGGTGTACAGTTCATGTACAGCTCTGGGGTAAAAACTGTTTTTAAGACTGTTTGTCCATCATTTAATGGACTGTTACAAGCCCAGAGGACCCATAAACCCAGCAGCAATAGATATTCACCATGACAAAGGGTTATTTCAACAAAAGTTGTTTTTAATTATTTTTAAACATGAAAATACAATCAAACTGTACTTACTTAACTTAACCCCCTTCTAATTCTAAGCACAAGTGTATGTAATGTGTCTGTGTGTAAGTTCAGAAAAGTTATTTGGTTCACAATCCAATCTCACTTCTCATTCCTCCAAGTTTACTGGTTGCAGGCAATTCTTATACTGTGCACAGAATTTAACATTTATAAGGTTCACCAGGCTTTGGTGCTAGAAAGGTCAATGGTTACCGCTCAGGAAGGTTCTTGTCAGTTTTCAGAGAGAGATTTGTTGTTCCTGGACACAAATGATCCCTTTTAATCAGCCACTTCCATGACTTGCCAAAGAAACTTGCCTCATCTGGGTTCTCCAGATGATAACCTCTTTCTTTCAGTTCACCATAGAATTCCTTGTTGTTTCTCTTATTTCAAGTGAAGCATTAGGCAGCCAGTCCTCTCCTCCTGTATGAACCACAAGGGCTTTCACCAGGCTGAACTAAGAACTCACAACCCATCTTCCAAAATGGGGGTTTTCCACAAGCTTTCCAGCTTGTCCTGTTCCAGTCCCAGCTGCTGCTGACTGTAAAACTGCAGAAATGAATTTTCTCTCCCTCAGAGAGAACGTCTGTTTTTCTTTCTCTGTTTGCAAAACCACATGACCCTCTTAGAACAGGAAGTTCCACTCCAGACAGTCTGCGGCTCCGACAAATTCTTTCATCTGTTGCCATTTTGTAAACAACAGTCCACTAGTGAAGTCTCTTGGGCACTCTCCAAAGCTTTTGCAAAGGCTCTTGGAGCAGAGATCCAGTATTTTAAATAAGATCTGTTTTAAAATGTTTGTATGTGACCTACACTTATAAATCTGCTCCAATTTATCCCCCACTGGACCTAAAACGTTTACCAGAGGGCAGGAGTTCAAACAGATGGTGACCAGGGTGGTAAAGGTCTTTCAGGATTTTGGCTGCACTACTGAGGCAGTGAGATCTGTATAAATCTTCCAACAAGGGCAGTGCATGGCCGATGATCTTCTGGGCCGTACTGATAACCCTCTGAAGGTCCCTCTTTTACGTTGCTGAGTAGCTGGAAAACCATGTCGGAATGCAGTAGGCCAGCACACGCTCGATGGAGCAGCGATAAAAGGACACCAGCAACTTATCCTGCAGTTTGACCTTCTTGAGAATCCTCAGGGCATGGAGTCATCACTGTGCCTTTTTAACTACTGTGATTGTACTGATGGTCCAAGAGAGATCTTCAGCAAAGTGAGCACCCAGAAACTTGAAAGCAGTGACCCTTTCCACATAATCTCTGTGGATGTCTAACAGAAACTGTTCTTCCTGAAGTCTATTATAAGTATTTTTGTTTTCATCACCACCTATCTGCCTTTTCCCCCATCCCTTAATTTCCCTACTATGTAAATATCTATCCAACCTTGTCTTAAATATATTTATTGAGGTCACCTCCACTGCTTCAATGGGCAGCGAATTCCACAGATTCACCACCCTCTGGGAAAAGCAGTTCTTCCTCATCTCAATCCTAAATCTACTTCCCTAAATCTTGTCTCCTAATTTAGTCTCACCTACGAGTGGAATCAACTTATCGGCCCCTTTCATAATGTTACACCTTTCTGTAAGATCCCCTCTCATTCTTCTAAATTCCAGCGAGTAAAGTCCCAGACGACTCAATCTCTCCTCAGAGGCCAACCCCAAATTGCTGCTGGAAATTAGCGCCATAGAAAGAGGATAACAGACAAATGTCCAAAGAGTTTAGTTTTATTTCAAGCTGTTTATTATCACAGGTACATAGATTCTGAGTAAAGCTTAGCCCATAAGACCATGAGCAGAAGTAGGCCATTTTTCCCATTAGATCTGCTCCTCCATACCATCATGAGCTGATCCATTCTCTTACTAGGCCCCCTAACCTTAGATACTCTCAGTATTCAAACATCTATCAATCACTGCCTTAAATGCACCCAATGACTTGGCCTCCTCAGCTGCCCACGGTAGCAAATTCCAGAGGTTCACCACACTCTGGCTAAAGAAATACCTCCACACCTCTGATTTAAGTGGGCTCTCTTCAATCCTGAAGTTGTTCCCTATTGTCTTTGTCTACACTACAGACAGCCTCTGTGTCTAGGCCTTTCACCATTCATAATGCTTCCCTGAAGTCCCCTCCTCATTCGATTGAAATCCAAGTAGTGCAGTCCAAGAGCTGCCAAACATTCCTCATGTGCTTATCTCTTCATTCCAGGAAACATTCTTGTTAATCTCTCTGAACCTTCACCAAGGCCAGCACATCTTTTCTTAAATAAGGAGCCCAAAACTGTACCACATACTCCAAGTGAGGCCTCACCACTATCTTATAACATATCAACATAATTTTCCTATTCCTCGAGTTATGAATGCTAACATTGCATTTGCCTTCTTCATCACCGACTCAACCTGGGGGGGGTTAATCTTAAGGGAATCCTGCACAAGGACTTTGCGCCTCCGAATTTTGAATTTTCTCCTCGGTCCTTTTATTCCTTCCACCAAAGTGCATGAACCTACATTTCCGAACTAGTATTCTATTTGCTACTTCTTGGTCCAATATTGTGATCTATCGAAGTCAATTTCAGCCTTTCAGTTTCCTCTTCACCATCTGCCCCTCCGTCTAACTTAGTTTTGTGTGACCCACCAAAAAAGTGGATTCACAGAAAAATCACACAGAAAGCGAACAACAGGTCAAAAGATTAATCATGAAAACGTTCAAACTGAATTTCTAACATCAAGTACAGGCGAAACAAAACTGTAGTCTATCCTCTGTCTCCTGGAGAACCCTCCTCCCTCACGTCGGTGTCACGTTCTACCTTGTCATACCTATCTCTATCACTGTAACCAATCCTCTCATTCCCTCAGTGGAAACATGGAACATGGAAACATGCTCTTCAGCCCAACTTGCCCATGTTGGCCACTAATCCCACCTACCTTGTGTTTGCTCTATATCCCTCTACACCCACACTCACTATCCATGTATCCTTCTAAATGCTTGTTAAATATTATAATAGTCCCTCTCCTCTGGCATCTTGTTCCATACACCCACCCTCACTTTGTACTAAAAAGTTACTTGAAAGGTCACCTCATATTCCTTCTGGGCAGCCTCCAACCTGATAGCATTAACCTCGACTTCTCCAGTTTCTGTTCACCCCACCCCACCCCTTCCCCTTTCCTCTTGCTCTGTCTCTCTCACTTTCCCTTTCCTTCTGTTTCCTTTCCTCCAGCTCTGCATTCACAGAGCCACCTGCCTCCTCCAATCAATTCTCACCTGTCTCTCTATCAATGTCCAATTAATGACCATTTGCCTGCTGGCTCCTCCCCTGCCATTTCTTCCCTCTTCCCCCACATTGTTACTCAAGTACCTGTCTGCTTAATGCCCGTACTATGAAGAAGGGTTACATATATTACTTCCAGTGGATGCTGTGGGACCTGCTGAGTTCCTCCAGCAATTTTGTGTTTTTGCTTAAAATAGTCGTGCCACCTCTCCTGTAGTCGCCCAAACTACCAATATCTCGGCCTCCAACATGGACACCACCGTTTATGTGTTACTTCTTGGCATGCCCCTCATCACCTCCCATCCCATCTACCCCCCTCCCCGATAGACAGTAGAAGGCAGGATCACCAAGGGGTGCTCTGCAGATCCTACCCCAACACCGACCCAGGTGCCCAGAAGCCGGAGCGAGATTTCAAAAAGTTGTCTCTGTCTGGAGCTGACCAGCTCAGAGTCAAGATCACAAGTACCCCCACTGGCAAACTTTTATTTCATTGAATATAAACAAGGAAAGCTTTTGATGAGGCCGTTCAACCCTTTCTAGACAAGAACCTGGAAAATGAAAGGCATGTTCATACCTTGATGAAGGTATACATTGGTTATTTACCCTTGCTACAGAAAGTACACTATTTGACCTCTAAGTTTCTCTAACATTATGCTTTTACTGAAACAAGAGGCATGCATGGTCCTCAAGTGACTGGTACATGACAGGCCTGATCATCCTCTCTCACCCTTGCGTTAGAATCAGGAGATGCACCGACAGAGATGTCTCCTTTCAGAGGAGTCAATTCAATGTAGTTTCTTCTTAGTGGAAGAGCTGGGTGTGTCTTCCTTGATCCAGATGTATTTGAAGGAAGATTCGATTGAGGAGAACTTTATAGAAGGTGAACAAAGGAAAGAGGCTTCCATTGGCCGATGATGCAAGGCGGAATTCAGGCTTTAGGCAAGAGCTGTCGGGATGAGAGTGGGGTTTAGTGGGGGAATACAAGGGAGATATTATTTAGTCAGTGACCAGGGGTCTCCTGAAACTCATTGCCTTATAGGGGAGATGGTCGTTTTGGCATCTGAGGGAAATAAACCCGTGGTGCCACGCGATAGAGTGGTGGATTTGGGACTGTGTGGATTAGGTCTGAAGAGCCCAATGCGCCAAAGGGTTCTCAGTGGTGTGAATCTAATAGACTCTGCAAAGAGGATCCAAGGGACTGAGCCAGAAATAACAGCAATAGGCAAGGGTCAGGGGACAAGTTTGAGAGAGTGCAATCAATTTATGACCTGCTTATAAAATCCGACAGCTTCACCAAACAGCTAATGGAATGTTCTGAAAGACACGGCATGAGTCCAATGCCCCAACGTGCTGGAGAAACTCAGTGTAGCACCCATTGGAAGTAAAGCGCATGCTGTTTGATCCTTTACTTCCTTGGATTCTGCGTGTCCCTTTATTTCCAGTGAATGCTACGTAACCTGTTGAGTTTCTCCAGCACATTGAGGCATTGCCCAAGCATCTGCAGATTTAATTTTTTTAACTGCATAAATACAAGCCCTCAGTCACAAACATATGCAGTGAGATTGATGATTTTTTTTTCCTTGTACGTTATCCATGAGAAAATGGTGGTCCAGAGAATACAAGCAAGTAAAGAAAACAAAGAATTAATATTCCAAGCATGCTGTTCAATCAGCTGAAAATCTGTCTGGTTAACCAGCAGAGCGGTGTCTCCATTAAATCAGAGGCCTGCAATAATGCAAAATGAAACCTTATAGATCAAACTGAATGCAACAATTGCATTGTTCATTCGAGCGGCAGACAGCTGACATGGAATTTAGTGCCATTTGCAAGGTCACGTCAGCTGCATTTCCAACAGAAATGTAAAACACATGTAATCATCCACCTCGCATTGATCAGGATAACTGAATCTATTTGTGATTAAAAGAACGCTTAGTGTTGGTTTTGCTGAAGCAGGCAACTGTTTATAGGGGTTCACTGCTTCAAAGGCAACTTGACAGCCTATCTCTGCAAAGGAATTAATGTGTTCTTTTCATAACAAAATTCCAGCAAAAGGAATGAAAATGCAAAAGCAGTTTGCATTCTGCGCATTGAATTTCTCATCCATCTGCCAACGAGTGTAAGGGTTGAATCGCCAAAGTTATTTTCAGGCTCTCAAGACTTCTCCATCATGGAATACAAACTAAATGCAAAATATCGCTCAACTGGGCAAAGGAATGATGGATGGAAGTTAATTCAGACAAGTGCAAAGTGATGCATTTTGGGGGAAGAAAAACAGGCCAGAACATACTCAGCGAGTGTCAAGTTCCAAAGGAGTTGTTAAATGGAGGTGGTTAGGGGTGCAAGGTGGCGAGCTGAAGAAGGAAAGGCCATGGATGTTGTCTACATGGACTTCAGTAAGGCCTTTGACAAGGTCCCACATGGGAGGTTAGTCAGACAATAGGTATTCATGGTGAGGTAGTGAACTGGTTTCAACAATGGCTAGATGGGAGAAGCCAGGGAGTAGTGGTGGATGATTGCTTCTCAAATTGGAGGTCCGTGACTAGTGATGTCCCTCAGTGATCAGTGCTGGGTCCATTGTTGTTTGTCATCTATATCCATGATCTGGATGATAATGTAGTAAATTGGATCAGCAAGTTTGCAGATAACACTAAGATTGAAGGTGTTGTGGACAGCAAAGAAGGTTTTCAAAGCTTGCAGAGGGATCTGAACAGTTGGGAAAATGGTCTGAAAAATGGCAGATGGTATTTAATGCAGACAAATGTGAGGTGCATTTTGGAAGATCAAACCAAGAAAGGATGTACATAGTGAATAGTAGGGCCCTTAGTAGTGCGATAGAGCAGAGGGATTTGGGAATACAGATACATAATTCGCTGAAAGTGGCATCACAGGTAGTTAGGGTTGTAAAGAGAGCTTTTAGCACAGTGGTTTTCAACCATTTTCATTCCACCCTATGCCACAGGTACTCTGTGATTGCTTAAGGTGGTATGTGAGTGGAAAAAAAAGTTTGAAAACCACTGTTTTAATTGTACCTAATTGACTCGTTATGTGCACAGTTTCATAACTCCAAAGGAAATGGGCCAATGACACTTTTTCTCAAGCAAAATCTTTCAGTAACAATTGGGTCTAGAGCAGGGATTCTCAGCCTCTTCTTCCCACTCACAAGCCACCTTAAGCAATCCCTTACTAATCACAGAGCACTTATGGCAGAGGGATTACTTAAAGTGGTATGTGAGTGGAAAGAAAAGGTTGAGAACCACTGTTTTAGAATATTGGCCTTCATAAATCAAAGTATTGAGTTCAGGGGTTGAGATGTTAGGGTAAATTTGTATAAGACATTGGTGTGGTGGTACACCACCGTCCTACTGCAGGGGGAAACCTCTATACCTGCAGGAGTGTACCGCCAACCTACAGCAGGGGGAAACCTCTATACCTGCAGGAGTGTAACGCCAACCTACAGCAGTGGGCAACTTCTGTACCTGCAGGAGAGTAAAGGGGACAGAACTACACCTAGCTGGCTGTCAATCAGTCGACCTGAATGGATCAAGTCCCACCCAGTCGGGTGTCAAATCACCCTCCAGGATATAAGCCTGCACCGGCCTCCGAAGTCTCTCAGAGTTACTGCAGCTACAGCCAGCCTGGCTCTGTGGAGGTCTTTGTGGATTAAAACCTGTTGTACAATCTTTACCTTGTGTGTGTCTGATTCCATCTAACAGCGCACCACAATTGGTGAGGCCAAAATTGGAATATTGTGTGCAGTTTCGGTCACCCAACTACAGGAAAGAGGAGATTTACAAGGAGGCTTGTGTTATAGGGAAAGGTTGATCAGGTAAGGTCTTAATTCCCTGGAGCATAGAAGATTAAGGGGAGATTTGAAATTATGAGGGGGACAGACAGAGTAATTGTAGATAGGCTTTTTCTACTGAGGGTAGGTGAGATACAAACCAGAGATCATGGGTTAAGAGTGAAAGAAAAATTTAGGGGGAACATGAGGGGGAACTTCTTCACACAGAGTGATGGGAGCAATTGAAGCACTGAATGTGGGCTCAATTTTAACATTTAAGAATTTAGACAGGTATACGGTTGGGAGAGGTATGGTGGGCTATGAACTGGGGGAAAGTCAATGTGAAGAAATAGTTCAGCAATGACTAGGAGGGCTGAAGTGGCCTATTTCTGTGCTGTATGGTTCTAAGTGCATAGATTGCTAAAAGTAGCCACACAGGTGGACAGGCCAGGGAAGGTGGCATAACTGCCTTCATTGGCCATGAGGGTTAAGACATCATGTTACTGTTGTGCCGAACATTGGCCAGACTGCAGTTGGAGTCTTATGTGCAGTTCTGGTTACCGCACTGAAGGAAGAATGTGATGAGGCTAGAGAGGGTGCAGAAAACATTCACAAGGATGTTGCCAGGGCTTATTACAAGGAGATATTATACTCTGGGACAATTTTCCATGAAATAAAGGCTAAGTGAATTCCTAACAGAGGTTTATAAAATTAAAGGGATACCCAGAGGATAGATGGTCCCAGTTTTTTCTCACCCAAGGTAAGAGACTCTTAAGCTGGAGGGCTTAGCTATAAAATGAGAGGGGAAAGATTTAAAGGGGAAGCCTTTTCACAGAGGTTAGAGTATAGGGAACAAGGTGCCGGAGGAGGTGGTGGAGGTGGACAAAATTAAAAAATAAAAAAAAAATATTTTAACAGGTTCATAGATGATCAAGTCAAGTTTATTGTCATCTGAACACATATGTACAACCAGAAGAAATAGCATTCTCTGATCCTCGTAAAACACAAAGACACACAAGCAGACATAACACACATGCAGAAAAAACAATACATATGCAGGTCAAGTATTCATATAATAAATAAATAAATAAATTTGGAGATATGAGAGTCTCGGATGGTTAATATGACCAGTTCCTTTGTTCTCCCTGCCCATGGGATGAAGCTATTCCTCAGCTTGGTGGTACTGGCACTGATACTTATGTATCTCCTGACCCGAGCAGCTGGGAGATACTGTGTGCAGGTTGTAAGGGGTCCTCAATGATTTTGCATGCCCTCTTCAGACAATGATCCTGGTAGGTCACATCGATGGGGGAGAAGGGAGACTCCATTGATCATCTCTGCCACTTTAACGATCCTGTAAATTGACCTCCCATCCACTTCTTTTCAGCAACTGGACCACACTGTGATGCTCCCAACCAGGACGCTCTCAAAAGAGCTCCTATAGAAGGTTGACAAAATGATGGCCAGTTGCCTTGCCTGCTTCGCTGTTGCACCCTGACAAGTGAGGAGTTGTTGAGTGTCCATGATAGATCACCAGTCAAGTGAACTCCAAGGAACTACAGAGTAGTTGATGTGTAGTGGAGGGTGGTTATTCCTGGTCCATGATCATTTACTTCGTCATGTCCAGATGGGAAGAGGTATATAGGTCAAATGCGGGCAACTGGGATTGGCTTAGATGGGCATTTTGGTCCGTGTGGACAAATTGGTCTGAAGGGCCTGTTTCTCTGCTGTATAACTCAATGAGTCCAAGAAATAGCTTGGAGTGTAATTGTTGAAAATGCTCTTTCCCTCATCAGGAAGCCAGCTGGTGTTCAGCTGGACAAATCGAAATGTTTGAGATTAAGTACTTTGCAAAAATAGTATCACTCCTACACCAAACAATAAAGAGGAGATTTACAAAGATGTTGCTATATTGCAAGGAACGGGTTAACAAGTCAAGACTTTATTCGCTACTGTTTAGAAGAATGAGAGGAGGTTTGATAGAGGTGTACAAAATTAAGAGGGGTGTATAGATCAGTGGTTTTCAAACTTTTTTTATTTCCGCTCACATACCACATTAAGTAATCCCTCTGCCATCAGTGTTCTATGATTAGTAAGGGATTGCCGAAGGTGCTATGTGAGTGGGAAGGGAAGGTTGAGAACTACTGCTCTAGACCCAATTGTTACTGAAATATTTTGTTTGAGAAAAATTGTCATTGACCCATTCCCTTTGGGATCATGAAACTGTGCACATAACGAATCCCTTACTAATCACAGAGCATCTGTGGCATAGGGATTATTTAAGGTGGTTTTTGAGTGGAAAGAATATGTTTGAAAACCACTGGTCTAAGTTCAGATCTCGGCCTCTGGCATGCCTTTGTTGCTTTCACATCAACAGACCTGCATCACGCTCACACTCATACATCCTTGATATAAATCATGAACATTGGCCTGTGACCTGCTGCCTACATGTCCCCTACACCCTTCCACATGTACCAAATCCCTGTGCATTTCCAGTGACCCATGACCAAAGTGTTGCACAGAGAGACAATAGTTTAATGGCAACCCCTACAACTTGTGAGGGTTGCAGTGAATTCATTCAAAAGCGAAGGTGGCAATTTTTTTTTAAAAATTGCTTCAAACAAAGTGACTCTGTACAAACCACATTATTTATATTCTTATTCTCAATGAGCATCATACCTCAATGAAGGAATCCTCAGAGATATTTATGAACAAAGGCAGAGAATAATGGGCAATAAAACCAGAATATCAGTGAGAAACACTATGGATTATCTATTTGTGTTCATCACTGGCAAGAGAAGCGTTTATTGCGAATCCTTCATTGCTCCTAGACTGGAAGGCCAAGGGATATTAAGAGTCAATTTCGACATCAGAAAACAGGTGAAAACAAGAAAACTTAGATTGTCGAAGGGTGAGGGGGGAGGGCAGGAGTACAAGCTGGCTGGTGAATACAGGTGGGAGGGGAAGAAGTGAGTGGGGAGGGGGAATGTCAGAGGATAGGAGGTGACAGGAGGAAAAGGCAGAGAGCGAAGGAAAATGCACCTGTTGGGAGAAGCAATAGAAATGGAATGAAGGAAACACAGAACATCCACAGCACAGAACAGGTGCCTTGGCCCACACTGCTGTGCTGACCTATCAGCCAACTCAAACAAATGCATTTTCCTCAATTCTGTGTATCTATCTAATAGTCTCTTTAAAAACCCTATTGTACCTGCCCCACCACCGTTGATGGCAACACATTTCTTGCGCGCACCTCTCTCTGTCAAATAACTTACCTCTTGCACCCCCCTCCCCCCAGTACTTACTCACAAACACCTTAAAATTATGCCCCTTCATATCAACCTTTTCAGTCCTGGAGAAAAGCCTCTGGCCATCCACACAATCAATGCCCCTCATCATCTGGTACACCTCTATCAGGTCACTGCACATCCCCTGTCACTCGAAGGAGAGAAGACGAAGTTGGCTTAACCTATCCACATAAGACAAGCTCTCTGATCCAGGAAAACCTTTGTAAATTACCTCTGCACCCCATTTATAGCATCCACATGCTTCCTGTAGTGAGATGACCTGAACTGAATGCAATATTCCAAGCAGATGGGAAGCTAGAGGTAGGTGTGGGTGGTAGGCAGCTGAAGGGGGCAAGGAAAGAGAAGGAGGAATCAGGACAGAGGGATCAGAGAAAACCATGGGGGTGAGGGGGTGGGGGAGAAACAAAACAGGTGGGGGAGGTTACCAGAAATTGGAGATTAATGTTGATGGCATCAAGTTGGAGACTGCCAAGAGGGAATACGATGTGATGTGCTTCTAAATTGTTGGTGGCTTCAACCTGGCAGTACGGTAGGCCTTGGAGAGACATATAAGTATGAGAGAAAACAGGCAGACACCAGAATAAAAAAGTGGGGGACAGGTGGGAGGAGAGAATAGAGGAAGGGACAAGAGGAAGAGCACAAGCTAACCGGTAAGAGGTTATTAGACGGATACAGGCGGGAGGGTAGAAGAGGAAACTAAGAAGTGATGGGGGAAGAGGGTAGCTCTCTAATAAGAGAGAGAAAGGAAGGAAGTGGGAAACTGGACGAAAGGAAATAGTAGGATAGGGAAAGAGAGAGAATCTGGGGAGAGAGTTAATGGAAATTAAAGGCGTCAATGTTAATGCTGACTGGTTGCATAGTGGAATATATGGTGTTGTTCCTCCAATTTGTGGGAAATGTAGTTTAATTTGTTAGTGTGCTTTGTTTTGAACATCATGGGCTAAAAGGCCTGCTTAAAAAAAAATGATCTGCAGGATCGTTGTCTGAGGAGGGCATGCAAAATCACTGAGGGCCCCTTCCACCCTGCACACAGCATCTCTCATCAGGATAGAGATACAGGAGGATCAGAGCCAGTACCACCAGGCTGAGAAACAGCTTCTTCTCATGGGCGGTGACAATGCTGAATGACCAAAGGAACTGCTCATACTAACCATCCAAGTCTCTCATATTTATTTATTTGTACATCTGAATACTTGACCTGTGTAGAGCGAATAAAAGCTTTCATGACTGAAGGGTGAACACAGGCTTTTATTAACTTACAACAAAGGGTAGGGTCTCACAGTAGACTTCAGTAGGGATCAGGGTTTAGGTGGGAAACCTAGGTAATATGTGCGTTGATGAGAGCAGAGCCTGGGGGAGGAGCCAGCCATCTGCACAACTGCATTCACCCCTTCCTGCAGAATTAGGGTCTGTGAATGAAGACAGAGAACACAGACTCACAAAAAAAAATCAGAATATATACAATTATTTACAGATTTAGACCATCCAGGGGTCAGGAAATCCTGGAAGAGAACCTTAGCACTAGTGAGCCTTGGACTCCCTCAGTCTCCTCGTCCCCTCGTAGGGGAGGTACAGTTGGTATTATGGTCTCCGGTTCTATGATGGAGGGGAGTGACTCTTCCTCCTTTATCAAAACTCCTGAGGCCCTGATTGGAAATGGTGAGAGAGATGGTGAAAAAGAATTCTAGAACCTGTGGGTCACCTGAGGCAACATATTCTCTGTGCTGGTGGGTGCTTGGTCCCTGATAGAGACGGTGTCTTCCCTACCATCTGGATCCATCACGTAGACATACGTGGGGTTGGCACCGTCTTTTCCAGGGTGTCAGTTTTGCTTCTCCTCATGTGCTTTCATGCTCCTTGGGATAAGGAGCTCTAACAGGGGGCACATCAGTCAGGGCTGATAATACCATTCTCCACCATGTAGCCAAGGATAACCAGTCATTTAGTCCTGGACACACGCTTACTGGAGTTATAAGTGAAGTTCATGGCTTTTGCTGCATGGAGAAAGCTCTGGAGGTTGGCATTATGATCTTCCAAGGTGTGGCCCACAGATGGTGATGATGTTGAGGTAAGGGAAGGTAGCCTTCAACCTGTACTTGTCCACCATCTGTCCATCTGCCTCTGGAAGATGGAAACATCATTGGTAATACTGAAAGGGACCCTCCAGAATTGATGGAGCCAGCCGTTTGCCTCAAAAGCAGTATAGGAACAGTCCTCGGGATGGATTAGCAACTGATGATAGGCAGCCTTCAGGCCGATGGTCAAATAGACCCGATACCATGTCCGAAATTCAAGGAAGGGGGTTATGCACCAGGAGTGTGAACCGATTAATTGTTTGGCGATTGTCAATTACTTGCCTGGACTTATTTTCCCCTTTTACTACCACCACTTGTGTTCTCCACAGGGTACTAGGTTCAATGATTTCCTCGTTGAGCAGACATTTGAGTCTCTGATTTTATGAACTCCTGATCACTAGGACTGCACCCCCTGCTCCTTGCAATCCGGAGACAGATTTGGGAAGAAGGGTGGGGGGTCGATATTAAGTGTGGAAAGGCTGAATGTGGGTTCTGATTTCAATGGCCCTCTGTTCCGAACCATTATGGGAGGGTGGGGACAAGAGTTCTCCAAGGTCATGCTTTTCAGGTGACAGAAGAAGTCAAGACCCAACAGTACCAGAGCATATAAATCATTAAGCACATACCACCAACGTTTACAATATTCTCCCCCTTTAAAAGACAAATGTGCTTGGATACAAGTAGAGTGCGAATGAGATGTTAGAAATATACGGTAATTAGAAAGATAGCATTTAAGTTTGTATTCCCAAACAGTCTGAGAGTCTATGAAACTTTCAGTAGAGCCAGTGTCAATCAAGCATCAAATTGAGTGTCTTTTTAACTAGAAAGTCACTATTGAATTGCTGAGTTGATATGGTCTGACTTGGTCCAGAATCCATAGTCCCCTTCGCTCGAATAGCCCCCTCCTTCCTGAGGCGACGGCAGACAAGAGGTTGTTGAACTCGTGGCATGGAGAGATGGCCGCCCTTCATCCTCCTCTGACGATGATGGCACTAATTTCAAATCGCGGCAAGATGGCTACTGCGGCTTTTCGTGCCATTTTCCAACTGCCACCCTCCATCAGCGAGTAGCACAGCAGGTAGGTTCTGGTGAGTTGGAGGCTGAGGGGGATGGCTTGGGGCTGGAGTCAGAGTCGGGAGCTGTGCGCGCAGCAGATACTCGACCAGTGGCCCCGCTTACTGTGGCTGGAGCAGACAGAGTACCTAGCTGGGCATCGAGGGTGAGGATGCTGGCATCTACTGCAAAAGCGCTCCCTAGCGTGGGAGGTGTAAGGTAAAACATCATGAGATGGGAATGTGTAAGGAGTTACCCTGTACAGGGCTGTAACAAGATGTGAATGCATCCTTGTACTTACAAGATAAGAGAGACATTGATGGATTGAGAGGCAGGAAGCTAGCAGGGAAAGGATAGCAACAGTTTTAGTCATTGGACAAGTAATGATATGATGATGTTCTAAGCATGTATCCAAGGGTATAAAAAATCACCATTTTGCTGATAACGGCAGAATGCATTCTCCGACTAACATTGTTAGTCGCAAGTGTTACAATCCGGTAATAAAGAACAAAGAACCCTGATTTCGACTCAGTCTGGTGTTTGTCTCACTCATTCATGAACAAAGCAGACCTAACAGAGGTCTCCCTATCACAGAAAATGGCTGCCATTAGGGCCGGAGCAGTGGGAGTTTCTGGTCCTGGGGAGAGTGTTGTCATTGGCCTCGAGGTCATTAAACTCAAGGTGAGCTTGTTCAAGCCACTTGGCCAATTCAACGTGGCTGGCCAAGTCTTTCTTACCCAACTTAAGGAGTAGCTGCCTCACGTATCTCGAGAAGACCCCCGCAACTATGGTGTTCTGGATCTGCTCTTCCTCACGAACACAGTGGTTACTTCTTGGTGAGGGTCCACAAGTCTAGCAGATAGTCATCGATGGTCTCTCCTGGCTGCTGCCAACGTAGAGTGAGTTGATGCCTCACTAGGACCTCATTTTGTGACTTCAGGTACTGAGCCTTCAGAGCCTCAAAGGCCACATTATAGCTTGCACAGTCCCAAATGGTTGCATACCCTTTAGTTCCTTCTCTGGAAATGAGAGCCAACCTCCTGAGTTCATCCGTGTTGAACACGTCCCTGGTCGCAGTCAGGTAGACCTGGAAGCAGTCCAGCCAGTAAGCAAACTCCTCGGCAGCATCCGGGGACAGGGGGTGGATCAGGAGCAGGCTCGGCTTGAGCAGCGTCTTCATCTTCTTGTTGTAAGCTAATAAAATTGTGGCGCGAATGAAGCTCTCACGACTGGAGGGAAACACACACTTTTATTAGCTTATAATTGAGGGTAGGTATCAGGGTTTAGGTGGGAAACCTGGGTTGTATGTGGGTAGATGGGGGTTGAGCCTGAGGGTGGAGCCAGCCATCTGCACAACCCATTACCAGTAAATCTTAATTCATTGCCACCTGCATATGTATTGTTTGTCTGGATGTGTGTTAAACTTGACCGAAGCTAATCCTGTTCAATGATGAATGAATCCAGAGATAGTGGATGAATCTTTAGTCAGGGGTTGCCCATTCGAGATTGAGATAAGGAGAAATTCTCTCCAGTGACCCTTGCCTCACCTTTCCATTGGCAACTTCCTTCACCTCTCTAAGCCCTGATGCAGGGTCTTGGTCAGAAACGCTGACAATTGCTACTCTCCCCCTCCCAAAATGGATGTTGTTCAATCCGCTGGGATCCGACAGCAGTCTGTTTGATTGGTCCTGATTCAGCATCTGTAAACTTTTGTGTCTCCATGTTAATTTATAATTATGGAGAAAGCACCATTTACCACCCATCAGGGAGGGGAAGTACATAATGGCATGACTGGAAGGAAGAGCTGTACCAGGAATCACACGACAATGAAATTGAACTCTCTCTGACCCTAAGCATGTCAAAATGTCCTACTTTTTGAGGGAAGTGTAGCTGTCAGTTTACACACGGACAGATCTGCTAAACATGGAGACAGGTAGTTCTGATTGGAGCGCATTATTATGAGACAGTCTACAATCCCACCCATACCCACCTTTGACCTCTTGCCCGTCGTCCTGTGCTCCACCCCCTGCCCCATCCACCGTCCTCTCCTCCACCCACCTTTTCATTCAGGAGCCTGCCTGCTTCTGCTCATACCTTGATGAAGCGCTCAGGCCTGAAATGTTGCTTGCCCTTTACTTATAAAACACTGCAAGACTCAAATTTCTCCAGGATATTTGTGTCTTGCACTACAAACACAGCATCTGCAGACTTTTCTGTTTAACTGAAGCAGGTACAGTGGTGAGGAAGACATGCGACATGCTTGTGTGTGGGTGAACTCTGTGGATCAAAGCAATTTTACAAATTTCTGATTGAGTTGCAGTAAAACGGAAAGTTTGCAGATGTTGGAAATATAGTAAATTACAAAATGGCTGGAAGAACTCAGCAGATCCCACAGCGACCATGATACTTAACCATCGTTTCGGGACTGAGTCCTTTTGTCACGGTATGGTTAGACCCGACTGGCCATATTGGAGAAAGTGCAAAGGAGACTCACCAGGATGTTGTATGGATTGGAGGATGTTAGTGTAATGGGAGAAATTGGATAGGTCGGGGTTGTTTTCCCTGGAGCACAGGAGGCTGAGAGATGACCTGATAGAGTTAGATAAGATTACGAGGAGTGTAGATTGGGTAGAGAATCAAAATCTTTATTCTCATGGGAGGGATATCAAAACAAGAGTATGTCATTTTAAGGTGAGAGGTAGGAGTTGTGAGGGGAGAGATTTTTTTTTACACTGAGATCATACAGCACAATACTTCAGCCCAAATCCCCGGGTCTAACATGCTCCAGATTGAACTAAAACACTGCTTCCTACATATGATAGCTATCTCTCCATCCCTTTCATATTCATGTGTCTTTCAAGCATTTTAAATTATGCTACTGTACTGCATATCCTTCCACCATTACTCCAGGCAGTCTGTTCCAGGCACCCACCTGATGGTAACATTGAGAACACAGTTGCGCTGGATGGTGAGAATCCTTGATGATTGCTGCTACCCTCTGATGGCAGAGTTCCCTGTGGATGTTCTCGGTGGCAGGGAGGGATTTTTACTGTGACGTCCTGGGCTGTGCCTAATAACTTTTGCAGGGCTTTACACTCAGGGAAATTGTGTCCCCATACCAGACCGTGATGCAGCCGGTCAGCACACTTTCCACCACACATCTGTAGAAATTAGCCAGGATTTCCAATGTCATATGAAACCTTCGCAAACTCCTGAGGAAGTAGAGGGGCTGACGTGCTTTCTTCACGAAGCCATTAGTGTGTTGGACCCAATAGTGACTCCCCGAGGACTTTAATTTGCTCACCCTCTTTACTTCTGATCCCCCAATGATCACTGGATCGTATACCTCTGTTTTTCACCTCCTGGAGTCAACAATCAGCTCCTTGGTTTTGGTGACATTGAGGGTGAGGTTGTTGTTGGTGCACCATCCAGCTGAGTTTTCGCTCTCCCTTCTGTATGCTGGCTCACCATTCCATGTTTCGCTCTATGGTTCTATCAAGTCCACACAAGGCACAGATCGTTACAAAACTTTCAATATGGATCAGAACGATGTGTGATATTCAGCATTCAATCAAACATTGAAGCAGATTATCTGGTGATTTATCTCATTGCTGTCTGTAGAATCTTACGGAGTCCAAATTGAATCCCATGTTTTCCAACAACCCATCTATCTGCTGTGCAGCTCAATGCATTGGCTTTTAGATTCAGAGGTTGCACTACCCAGGTACGCATCTTTCCTTTCTAATCAATGTGAAGAATTTCATTTTAAAGATGCAGTTGTAATTCTTCATAAAACCATTTTAATGTGTTTGCCTCCATTACTATATCTTGTGTCGTTTTTTTTCCACAAGAACAGCAAGGAAGGCAACGTAAATCACTTCACGCAGAACTGTCTACTACTGAAAATTTAAAATTTACACAAGCATCTTCAGAGAACTGAAAGATCTGCAAAGAACTGTTACCTGCATCTGAAGACTGACAGATGAGGCAGTGTAAAAATGTGTCAATTAATCCATGGAACCATTGTTCTGCATGGATTAAGAAAATAATTATGCTATTTTTATTATTTCCAATTGCTGGATTTTGAATACATAAATACTAAAGCAGAGACTGTATATTAGAATGGATGACTGAGTAATGATCTCTCCCAGCCATGACTGAAATTTAATATAAAAAGTGACAGGAAACTAATTATGCATTTGAGGTTTATATGAAGTAATCGTTGCTCTACTCCATGAAGCAAAATATTAGCATAAAGCACAGTGGGCTTGCATTTAACACTGAGTAAACCTAGGATGGGAATTCATCGAGTTCTACAGATTAGAAACAGGCCCTTTGGCCCATCGATTTCATGCCAACAATTGAGTTACCATCCATATTGATCTCCAATTCTATTCTCATCCAGATTGAACTAAAACACTGCTTCCTACGTATGATAGCTATCTCTCCATCCCTTTCATATTCATGTGTCTTTCAAGCATTTTAAATTATGCTACTGTACTGCATATCCTTCCACATGCCCAGCAACATCAACCCAAATTTCTCCAGGTCTAAGGAAGCAGTTAAAAGCCAAACACATTAATGTGTTAGGAGCCACATTTGTTTTGCAGAAGTATACTTCATTTGGCACACTTAGCGTAGCAGTCACCACAGTGCTGTGACAACCATCTGCAAGGAGTTTGTAGGTTCTCCCAGTGTCTCCAGGTGCTCTGGTTTCCTCCCACCATTCAAAACGTACCAGGGGTTGTATGCCAATTGGGTGTAATTGGGCAGCATGGGCACATGGGTCGAAAGGGCCTGTTACCGTGCTGTACGTCAAAAAGAAAATTAATTGCCATCTCCAGGAGCAGCTTGTGGTGTCCAGTTAACCTGCCAGCCCGCATCATTGGGATTGTGTTGGAGACTGGACCATCCAGAGGAAACCTATGCAGTCACAGGGAGAATATGCAAACATCAGACAGACAGCACCAGAGGTCAAGGTTGAACCTGCGTTGCTGGGGCTGTGAGGCACCAGCTCCTACTGGCTCAACTGTCCTTTTAACCTTGTATCAAGACAAGCAAAAAAGAAAGTTTGCAGTAAGAGGTTTCGTTGGTCCAAATTATGTTGTAAATATTTAAATTTTTATGTAACCTAATTTAGGCTTGAATAAAACATCCCTTGGTATTATTTTGAAGTTAAAAAAATAAGTGCCTCGCCAATAATTATCCCTCACGTATTCGAAAAAGTGATTATCTGTTAATTATTGTATGCATGTTATGGGACTTGCAAGGCATAAATTGGCTGGCATATTTCCTATTGAACAACTGTGATCACACTTTGCCGATGAGGTGCTTTTATACATCCAGAGAGTGTGAGAGGCAGCAGTAAAGTGCAAGGCTCATTCTTTTTTTAAAATTAAATGGTTGGATTCACTCGGTTGCCTGAATGCCTCAATACTTTCCTCACAGATCTGGTGAGTGCAGATGCCTACTCCAAAAGCACATGTTATGGTCTGTTCGGTTGCTTCTCCATTTTTGTGAAGTTGCTGCTTACCAAGGAAGAGTAGATGTCCCATATACACCAACTGATGGTTTGGACTGAAGCTTGTGGCTGTGGAGGCTGTGGGAGCACTGGAGGTGAATGCATGGTCACTTCAGGACCCTTGGGAAGGGGGTTCGCAACCTCTTTCTTTCCACTCACATGCCACCTGAAGTAATCCCTTACTAACCACAGATCACCTATGTGATCCTATGGGATAGGTGCTCGGTAGTTAGTAAGGGATTGCTTCAGGTGGTATCCGAGTGGAAAGAAAAAGGTTGTGAACCATTGTCTTTCTCCGATTGTAAGGCACACTGGACAATTTTTGATGAGAGCAAATCTTTGTCTGCTTTATGGTAGACTAAAGGAAATTTCATGTAATATTACATTTTATGTTTTATTACATGACAATAAAACAGTTGTCCTCAAACTTTTGTTTCTACTCACGTAACTCCTGAAGTAATCCCTATGCCATATGTCCTCTATGGTTAGTAAGGGATTACTTCTTCTGGCTATCCATCCCATAGGATGATGATGGTTCCGTTCAATCAGTTTGTGGGGTTTGATATGTGCGTCCTGGAGTGGCTTGCCATATACTTGGCAGGTGAGACCTGGAGGGGCAAAAGGGGCATAAGCTCTATTGTGGTATTTCCTATACCTATTCTCTGTTGCTTAAGGTGGCACGCGAGTGGAAGGAAAAAGGTTGAGAACCACTGAAATGAAATCATTTTGAATTTTGAATTGCTCAATCCCCTTTAGACACAACTGATCAGTCCTGCTGGATACTTAGATTCCTCCAAACCAATCGGGGGTTGTTAATACAGGAAAATCATTTGAATTTCAGGAGGTCTGCTTGACTCTCTTCCAAGTTAGAAGTATTGGTAGTTGATGTTATTACCAGACTTGGATGCACAAGGCAGTTTGAGAACTTGCATAGAAAAGCTTTGTAAATATTGAGGAGGACATTTTTAAGTCAGAGAAAAGAGGTTGATCCTCGTGGCAAAATTAAAATGCGAGCAGTCCAGGGTGGATTAGTTTGGGAGGAGAAATGGGAATATGAAGCACAATATCAGGTGTACAGTAGGAGCAGGGGGAAAATGTGTGTCTACACATCTCTTTGAAGGTGGCTGATCAGGTTGAGGAAGTGGTTGAGGAGTTTATTAATAGAGCCCAAGATACAAGAGCAAGTACTTCCTCCAATCTTGTCCATTCATTCAATGCTTCCAATGTCGCCTCCTCTACATTGAGGAGGTGATCACTTTGCAGAACACCTTAGCTCGATCCTCAGTGGCTAACCCGAGCTGTTTGATTGCTTCCCATTGTAACACCTCTTTTCCATTCCCACACTGACCAAGCTGTTCTCCCTTCGGCCATCTGGTAGGAGGTACTGCAGCACTCGGGACCTTGTGTCCAGATTGGGCAACATTAATTTTTCCCCAAGCCATTCAGACTTCTCAATTCCAAGAACATTTGTGGATAAGGTGCTGTGGACTGTTACTGTCTTAATATTTCAATGTTTTTAACTTCTATTCTAACTTATCTTTATGTAAATATACTCTGTGGTCCTGGAGAAATGCTATCTCATCTTTACCATGTGAGTATGGTATGAATGATAAATGAAGATGACTTGACCTGTCCATCCTCAGCTTTCACTTCCATGGTGAGACTTGACATAAGCTAGAGAGACATTTCCTCGTATTCTGTCTGGGTGGTCTACAAGACAATAGTATGATCATTGAATATTCTGCTTTCAAGTAGCCCTTACCTCTGGTGGTCCCCTCTCCCTCTTCTCCCAATCCATCTCTTGCGCTCTCATTTTTGATCCACCACATCCCCTCTTCCTGCCACACATTCACCCCATTTCATCCCCCTCACCCTTCTTGATTCCAGCCACTTAAGACCAAGACACCACCCATTGGATCCCCTCCTCCATCTGGTTCCTATTTTTTTTCATTTACAGCACATTCAAAGTTGAGATCCTTACGACCCAATTAACCCCAGTTAACCTACAACCCCATATGATTTTGGAGGGTAGGAGGAACCCGGGAAAACTCACGAAGTTCACAGAGAGAATGCACAAACTCCTAACAGCCAGCCCTGGATTTGAACCTAGGTCGCCCGCGCTGTATCAGCATTGCGCTATTGCTACCCTACTCTGCCCATCTCACCTTCAATTGTCCCCGTTATCAGCTTAATTACTTCTCAGATTCCAGCACTTGTACCTCTGTCTCCACATTCATCCTCCCCTCCCCCCCCCACCTTCCCCGAACTGGCCCCATTGCACTCATCATCCCTCTTCCTTTGTCTCATAGCTCCAACATTCTCTCTCCCTCACCTAGCTCCATCTATCCATCATCTTTCACTCCTCCTCGATCCACCTATCACCTCTGGACCCCAATGTTACTCCTCTTTATCTTCACTCTCCCTTCTCAGTCCTGATGTGTACTCTCGACCTGAAATATCAAGAATTCCTTTCCCCACATAGATGCTGCTTGACATACTGAATTTTTATTTTGCACAGGAGCAAGCAATTTTTAATCAAGCCTTTGTAATGGTCTAATTCCAGAAACCTGCAGTATTGTCTTCAATTCTGGGGTCCCAAACAGTCTTTCCAAGTGAAGCAACACTTTGCTTGTGAATCTACAGGGGTCATCTACTGCATCTGGTGCTCCTGTTGAGGCCTCTTGTACATCGGAGAGTCCAGACACTGACTGGGATATCGTGTCATGAGCACCTTCACTTAGCCCTCTGAACCAGTAGGAATCTGTCAGTGGCTAATCATTTCAATTTCGCACCCCACTCCCATGCTGATATGTCTGCCTCATGCACCTGCCAAACCAAGGCCACCTGCAACACCTAATATTCTGTCTGGACCCCAGCTGGATGGCATGAACATTGACTTCTCCTGTTTTTGTTAGCCCCCTCCCCAGTCTCCCTCTCTTCCCCATCACTTTGTCTCCTTTTTTTCCTGCTCTTCGCCTCCTTCACTCTCCATTCTGAGAGCTATCCCCTCCCCATCATTTTTTTCTCTTGTGCCCTCCTACCCATATCCACCTGTGGGTCTGTGCTCCTCCCCCTGCCACTTTCCCACCACTTTGTTCAGGCATCTGCCTGCTTTTTGCTCATATCTTGGTGAAGAGCTCAGGCCCAAAACATTGGTTAAATATCTTTGTTACATGAAGAATGTTGTGTGACCTGCTGAGTTTCTCCAGTATTTTTGTGTAAACAAAAGAATATTTTTTTGAATAAAAGGTTAACTGGCAAGGCCATTGTTTAAATTTGCACTTTTCTAATTCAATGTCATACTGCATAAATGGAAGATATTGATGGGAATGACCGACACTTAGTAATGGAAACATTCTGAATCCTAAATTACTTGAGAACCATCAGAAAACTTTCTAGTTTGGGTAGCTCAAGAGTGACTCATCAAAGAAATTGTAGTTGAGAGGGAGTTGGTGTTCGTGGACTATTGTGGACTCTCTAGGGCAGGATTATTCACCTCTGGCAGATCCCTGCTGTTGCAGTGGACAAAGTAAAGGTGCTCAATGGCGCGATCTCCCAGTCTGTGTTCATGGACTACTGTGGACACTGTAGGGTAGATCTCCGCAGTCTTGTTGGAGCAGGAGTGCCAATATTTCTGATGGCAATGAAGAAATAAGCTTGGTCATGTTAAGTCTTTGGGTAGAAAAGATTTCAAAGAGTCACTGGAATAAAATTGGAATGGACAAAGAAGATTGTAGTGATGGAATGCTATTGATACTACTAGAGAGAGTCAGAGATGAATGCTGTACCTAGTTAGATACAAAAAAAATGGCTGCATCATGAGGTCATGAGTTGTTCATAAAATATTATTAATATAAAAGAACCCAAGCATTTTTATTACTTAAAAGAAAGACCACATGTAACCAGAAGTGTGTATCAGTCATTATCAGCAGGAAACATGGAGAATGTGAAGGTTCCTGGCGCTGTAAATTGGACTGGGAATGTTGACCACAAGTGGTGGTTGTTTGAACAATGATTCATGCTGTATCTGCAAGCCACTGGAGTTGATAGCAAACCAGACACATGGAAGATTGCACTGCTACTTACTGTGGTGGGAACTCAAGTACTGGAGGTTTTCAACACATTTATTTTTGCCAAGGCAGTTAACCAGAGCAAGTTTGACAAGGTTACTGAGATGTTTCATTAACACTGTTCACCAAAGAGAAATGAAACTTTCAAGAGGTATGTGTTTCACATGCTCATGCATGCAGCTCCAGGCAGGGAGCTTTGATACTTTCTTAACAGACTTGAAACAAAAAGCAAGAACATGCAGTTTTGAACTGCTGTAAGATTCAATGTTCCATGATTAAACTGATAAGAAAGTGAGAGAAAGGTTGCTACAAGAGACAGAGCTTATCTTAGCTGGAGCTGTGAAGATATGCCACGTTAATAAATTAGATCTGCAGCCCATGAAAAAGTTTGTTGACAGTGCAAATGAAGACGTACCTGCAGCCACAATGTGTGTGTGCATACACATAAACAGAGAACAAGACATAGGAAACAACAAAAAGATGGAGAGACATTCAATTGTGGATGATGTGGCACTCAACATGCACCAAAACAATGTCCAGCCTATGGAAAAGTCTGTAATAAGTGCGAAGGGCAGAATCACTATGCAGAGCAATGTTTTTTTCCCCAAAGGGAAACAAATCAGAAGTGAAAGTGTGCACTCTATCGAAGAATCTACCATCAGTGATGCATTCTTCATGGGTATGGCGGTGCAGGAAGATTTCCAACCAACAGACACTGAACAGCCAAGTGTGAACAGAGTTGAGCATGACAAGTGGACTGTGTAAATGGAGCAGATATTCTTTTCAAGCTGAAAACAGGGGCAAAGGCCAATTTGATCTGTGAGTACACCATCAGGACAATGAAGATAAAGCCAAACATCCATCAGCTCAAGGCTTACAATGGACAGCGCATTGACACAAATGGTACATATCAGCTAAAAGTGAAAGCTAAAGGTAAAGAGCACCACCTCATGTTTATAGTAATCCCAGCTGGACGTGAATCACTGCTTGGTGACAAAGCATGTGAAAATTTAAGCCTAGTCAAGAGGATGTATCACATTAACAGTACCAATGCACAGAACAGCGTAGAGGAAATACTGGATCAACTTCTGGACATCTTCGAGGGGTTTGGAATTCTATCATTCACCTATAAGATAAGATACAGTTAAAGGAGGATGCACAGCATACCCCAAGGCAGATTCCACACCACTAAAAGACAAACTCAGCCAGTAACTCAACCGAATGACGGGACTAGGGGTCATAAAGTAAGTGGAGGAGCCCACAGAATGGGTGAATTCAATAATGTGTGTCAAAAAAAAAGAACCGTGACCTACATGTGTGCATGGACCCAAAAGAGTTGAATGCCAGTATAAAGAGGGAACATCATCAGATTCCAACCAGGGATGAAATTACAAGTGAGATGGCTGGTGAAAAGTTTTTCATTAAATTGGATGTATCCCATGGTTTCTAACAAATAAAACTGCTTGAATATAGCGCAAAATACACCATTTAGCTAATATTCCTGTCTGAGGATACCTTTTCGAATTTCTTCAGCACCTGAAGTGTTGCACAGGTCAATGGAGCACATCATAGAAGGCAGAAATGGGGTACGTGTATACATAGGTGACATGATCCTATGGGGATCCACACAACGAGAGGCTCATCAAAGTGTTACAACACATCCAGAAGTATGGATTAAAGTTAAACAGAGCAAAATGTCAGTTTGGTGTGAAGGAAATCACCTTTCTGGGAGATCAACTGTCAGAGGCAGGTGTGAAGCAAGACAAGAGCAAGGTGAAAGCAGTTATAGAGATGCCCACTGACAAAAGGGGCACAGGAATGATCTATTTCATTGGCAAATTCTTTCCAAACATGTCTTCCAAAACAATGTACCTGAAGAAATTGTTACCTAACAGATGTGAATTCAAGTGAACGGCCAGCAACAAGGAAGAATGGGGACAACTGAAGACCATTCTAACTACAGAACCGGTGCTTTTAACGTATGCATCCAGAAGGACGAAAATATCTACAGATACCACCAAAGGTGCAGTATTTCTTAAGACTGTGGGAGAAGATTGGAGACCAGTCACGTTCGCATCAATGTCGATATGCGTAAATAAACAAAAGTGCCTAGGTCTGGTCTATGGACTTCAGAAATTCCACAGTTATGTGTATGGTCTATCAACATTCGTGGCGGAGACAGACCACAAGCCATTACTAATGATAATCAAGAACAATCTATGTGAAATATCACTGCTCATCCAAAGCTACAATATTATAACTTTGAATTGATGTACTCACCAGGGAAACTTATTGTGTTGGCTGATGCATTGTCCAGAGCAAAGGCACAGAGAGAAGCACACAATGAGAGTTCCACAGAGACAGATGGGAATCTCCTCACTAAATCTCTTCCCGTATCTGACATGACATCCAAGCAGAGAGCAGCTGAAACAGAAAAGGATGCAGTTCCACAAAAGGTCATCAAGAATCTGAATATAGGATGGGCTAGAGATGAACATATGCTACAACATCATAGCAGAGCTGAGTGTTTTCAATGGGCTTCTACTCAGACAGGGCAGAGTTATCATTCCTCAATTACTGTGACCAGAATTGGTGAAAAGGTTGCATGAAGGTCACCTTGGAATGGAAAATACAAGAGAAGGGCCGGGGGTAAATGCTAACATTGACAGGATGGTTTTAAACTGTGAGACCTGTTTGAAACATCACTCAAAGCAGGCAAAAGAACCCATGATCATAACTGATGTACCAGCAGAACCATGTCAGAAAGTTGGGACTGATCTGTTCCACATGGATGGAAATAATTACTTGCAGGTTATTGACTATCTATCGAACTATCCCAAGATTGTGCTGCTTCCCAACATGTCTGCAGCTTGTGTGATCAAATATATGGAATTGATCTTAGCAAGACATGGAATTTCGCAAATTGTCTCAAGTTACAATGGACATGCTACAGTTGGAGAGAATTCCAGAACCTTGCAGAAGAGATTTTCGACATGTCACTTCAAGTTCTCTGTATCCACAGTTAATCGGTAAAGCAAAGAAAGGAGTTCACATAGTTAAAGAGTTGATCATGAAAGCACAAGACAGTGGCTCAGATCCGTATCTAGCTCTATTAAGTTACAGAGCTTCCCCACTTGAACGTGGCATGTCACCCGCTGAGCTTCTGATGGGACGTAGCCTACGCACCACACTTCCCTTCTCTGCAGGCCCAAACAACAACAGAGATGTTAAACGGAAGCAAAAGTGTCTGCAAAGGAGATAAAAAGCAAACTATGACAAGTCAGCAAGAAGCTGATGTTATGTGTCTTGAGTTACTTGGGAGGCTTCTTAAATTATTTAGAGATGCAAGATTTCATTAATGCAAAGATTTTACTTATTCATGCCTTCCACCATCTAAGGAAAACTGTTCTCTCTCTCACACACACACACACACACACACACACACACACACACACACACACACACACACACACACACACACACACACACACACACACACACACACACACACACACACACACACACACACACACACACACCACAGAGGTGCACTACAGTGAGGAGGGTGTATTCTTACATGGCCTCAAAATAGTTCACATTATCCTGACTATATACAGTCCCTCCTTCTCAAGATAAAGAAAATTTAGTGTTCTTTATCATTTTATTTCCAGTGCAACTTAAGCAACTGAACTTGTACACTAGTTTATTTGCACAACTATTTTTAAATAGTTCTTTATTGATATCGCACTGGGGGCAGTATGTGGCTTCGCCATCTTGTGGATTTGGCTGTGACCGTTGGCCTCTGTTTTGCTGGTACACGTGTAGGTGATGTAGTTTGTGGTGCTTCACCTGACAACTGCTGTGTGGATGTTTCAGTGTTAGTGGTTGTGGTCTCTTCACTTGATACCTCACTTGATATTGCTGTTGCAGGCTTTGCTGGTATTAAAGCTTTCTACTTCATCACATCTTGTGTCGGCCGGATGTGAATTCTGTTCCTCCTCAGCTGGTTGCCAGAGTCTGTCTCGACAATGTATGATCCTGGTGTCTCAGCTTCTCTGATGGCCTTTGCTGGGGTCCATGTTTTCAACATCGGCTCTTGAATATGTACATACTGCCCTCTGAAGAGTTCTGGCAATGTTAGTTATAATACTGGCGTCCTTCTTCTTGTGCATCAGACAGTCTCCTTCTGGTTTCCCCCTGGTCTTCTGGAGGATGTATTTTGCTTGCCAGAGTTGTTTATATCTCCTGCCATTTAGAAGTTCTGCCGGGGACTTCATGTCAGCCCTTAAAGGTATTGCTTGTAATGAGAGAAGAGTAAGGTATGGGTCTTCTTTTGTTTTGTGACACTTTTTTTTGAAAATTTTATTTATAAACAATAATGAATCAGACAATCAAAATACAATCCAATACATAATATTTTATCTCATAAACCCCCCTCCCACCCCCAACCCTATCCCCTCATCTCACCCAACCTCCTCTAAACTACCCCAAAAGAATAGAAGGAGGAGATTTATAACAATGCCATTTAAAGATTGGCCATGGATTGGGACCACACCACCAGTGTATGGGAAAGAAAATATTAATAATTTAGTCGCATATGTTCCATACACAGGCTCCGTTTTAATAAAAAGTTATTTCATAAATTATGTTATTTTCTCCAAAGGAATACATGATCTCATCTCCACATGCCATCGTTGGATACTCCATTTAGTCTTATTTTCCCATGTATCTGCAAGACATGTCCTAGCCACTGCTGAAGCTTGTTTAACCATCTCACATAACCAAACTGAATGCAAAAAGGTACCCACTTCCTTATGACATCTAAAACATAAATCAGATGAAACATATTTATATTTCTTTAATATCTCTGGAGTCAAAGATAATTGATGAATAAAATTATAATGAACCAATCTGTACCTTACATTTACAATTTTAGTCATACTATCCTCATATATAGACATGCAATCATCTTGAGAAATAGATATTTCAACATCTTTTTCTCATTTCACTCTAGTTTTATCAACATCTAGTTGAGGGAATTTATTCTGCAATAAAGCATACATATCAAATGTAAATTCTTTCTTACCAACATCAGTAAGTAAAATTTCAAAGCCTCAAAGTACGACCAAAATTATCCAACAATAATACTTTAACTTGATAATAGGAAAAAAAAGTAGTCAAAGATATTTCATATTTCTCTTTCATTCTTTGAAAATATATAAAATAATCTGCATCAAAATTCTTTTTTGCTCCCACAATTTCAAAAGTTGATTATTAACTGAACCTTGGGTACTATCTTATAAAAAAGCTTATACTGAAACAAAGGTGCTTTAGCCAAAATTTTCCCTTGGGTACCTATAATTTCATTATTTTTATTCCATAATTCCATCAAATGTTTTAACACTGGTAGATTATAATTACTTAATAACTGAGAATTCCATTGATAAATAAATTGATCCATCCTCTTTTCACCAATCTGAGATCATTCAATATTAGCCCATATCAAAAGGTTGTCCACTTGAAACATCCTATTAATGAATTTCAGCTGAGCTGATTCATAATAAATTTAAAAATTCAAGTTAATATCTGCAGTGATACCCTCGCCATTTTATCTTTCCACAAAAATTTTCTCACTGTAGTGTTCAAATCTTTACAGAAATTCGGAGGGATCCTACATGGAATTGATTGAAAAAGATATCGGATTCAGGGAAAGATATTCATTTTGATAAAATTAACCCATCCTATCAATGTTATAGGTAAATCCTTCCACCGATTCAAATCATATTTAATTCTAGACAATAAGGGTAAATAATTCAATTCAAATAAATGATTATAATTTCTATCAATAATAGTACCCAAGTACTTAATACGATCAGACCATTTAAACTTCACAATCTGTCTAGAAGAAGAATAGTCCACTTCAGCTAAAGGCATAACTTCACTTTTTTCCCAGTTAACTTTATATCCCCATAATGCCCCATACTTTTACAATTGTTTCTGCAAAATCTCCAAAGATTGCAGAGGATGTGTTAAATATATCAAGACATCATCTGCAAACAAGTTTTCCTTATATTCATCAGACTTCACCTTAATACCTTTAATAGCACTAGCCTGTCTAATCATCTGGGCCAAAGGTTCAATGACCAAAGCAAACAGAGCTGGTGACAAAAGACAACTCTGTCTGGTCGATCTAGATAATGTAAAAGGTAAAGACATCTGTCCATTTGTCACCACTCTCACATAGGATTTTTATAGAAAGTCTTAATTCAACTAATAAAAAGAGGCCCAAAATTGAACTTTTCCAAGACTTTAAACAAATATCTCCATTCCACCCTGTCAAAGGCCTTTTCTGCATCCAGAGAAATTACCATTGGTTGGTCATATTGCTGCTAAGAAATATTAATTAATGAAATCAACTTTACAACATTGTCTGCTGAATAACGATCCTTGATAAAAACCTGCCTGATCTACATGAACCAAGTCAGGTAAGCATTTAGCTAATCTATTATCCAGAACCTTGGGTACTATCTTATAATCCATATTTAATAAAGAAGTAGGTCTATAAGATCCTGCTTTCAGGAGCTCTCTATCCTCCTTAAGGATAACTAATAATTGCTTTAGAAAAAGAATCCAGAAAGGACCCAATCTTTTTCGCTTGATCTAAAACCTCCATCAATAAAGGAATTAATAAATCTTGAAATTCCTTATAAAATTCAGAAGTAAACCCATCATCACCTGGAGATTAACCACTCGGCATAGAACGAAGTGCGTCGGTTAATTCTTTAACAGTAAAAGAAGTATTCAATTCCTTGATATCCTTATCATTCAAAGAAGATAAAATTAAACTGCATTAAAAATTTTCAATTTTAACCTTGTCTTGTGATACCTCAGAAGTATGCAATTTTTCATAAAACATACGAAACTCATCATTAATCTCTTGAGGTTTATACATAATCCTTGAATGATGCCTAATAGCATTTATTGTTCTAGGCGTCTGTTCGCTTTTATACTGCCATGCTAACACTTTATGAGCTCTCCACCCAACTCATGATACTGCTACCTAGTTCTCTGCAAGAGCTTTTCAAATTTATATGTTTGTAACGAATTATACTGTAATTTCAAATTAATAATAATTTTTATTATCTTCAGTAGAAATTCATTGTAAATCTTTTTCCAAAATCTCTATCTTCTTTTCTAATTTACTAAGTTCAGACATTTGTCGTTTCTTAACTTTAACAGTATAAATAATAATTTGTCCTCGCAAATAAGCCTTCAAAGCCTCCCACAAAACAAAGTTACAATCAACTGATCCTATATTTGTTTTCAAAAAGATTTGAATTTGGTCTCTTATAAATTTACAAAATTCAGAATCTTTCAACAAAAAAAGAATTAAATCACCAACGATAGACATTCTCTACTCCCTCTGAAGCAGTGCAGGTAATTAATAACAAAGAATGTTCAGTCAAAATCCTAGACAGCCTTAAAAACTCAACCTTGTAATTGTGGTGATACTAAAAACAAATTTATTCTAGAATAAGAATCGTGGTGCAATGAATAAAATGAAAAATCTTTTTCCTTTGGATTTAATTTCCTCCATATATCTACTAAATTCAGGTCTTTCATTAACACCATTAGCTGCTTAGCCATTTTAATTCTAATTACTGATTTAGGAGACTTGTCCAGTAATGGATCTAAACAACAATTAAAATCATCTCCTCCCAAAATTTTATCATAGGCGTGACTTAAATTAAGGAAAGAATCCACCATAAATTGTTCATCATCAATTTTCAGAGCATAAACATTCATTAGAGTCCAACATTCAGAAAAAAATGTACAATTAACAATCAAAAGTCTACCAGTGGCTTCAAAAACTGACTCAAATTAAAAAACTAATTTCCTATTAATCAAAATAGCAATCACCACCCCCCCCCTTGCTTTAGAATTAAAAGAACCTGTCCAACCTGATTTCTTTTTAATTTTTGATGCTCTTTGTTGGTCAAATGTGCACTTCACAGTTTGCACTTGTCTTTCAATGAACCCGTGACCTTTGCAGTAGTGTGGGGATGACGTATTGTTAACAAACCCATACTCTGCAGCCAGCTTTCTGAATCCTTGTGACGTGAACTGTGTTCCTTTGTCACATATTTCTTGCTCAGGTATTCCTTGTTCAGCAAGGAGCGCTCTCATTTCTGAGGTGATTGTTGACCCTCTCAGGTCTTTCACCATTTTGACAAATGGAAACTTAAAGTAGTTACAAGCTATTATTAAATACCACTCTTGATTCTCAGTGAACAAGTCTGCTCCCACTGTGTGCCATGGCCTGGAAGGTACTTCTATGGAAATCACTTCCTCTTTTTGTTGTGTGTTTCTGTACTTCTGGCATATCTTCATCTGGATCTCCTAATTGACAGAGATCAACTGCAACTCCTGACAGCTATTCAGACCTAGAATTGCTGGTCCATCTGCATCTACCATGTAGAATGTACAGGGTATGTCCTTCTCTTATGGCAGCCATTGATCTTAGCTCTCGCTAGCTGCTTGTTCATGGGTCGACCGTAGACACTTGCTGTTTCCAATGCACCGTCTTTTGGATACCCTTTTATTATGCTCTCTGTGAACATCTGGCAGTAGAATCTGAGTGGAAGGACGTTGCTTTGTGATCCAGTATCCAGCTTCACCTTTAAGTTAAATATCGTGGGCTTGTCTAGATTGTCCTCTGTATTTGGATCCTTGTGTGCAACTTGCTTCCTGCTTTCATCTCACCCGACATCTCATGAAGGAGTATGGATTCTATGTCCGGTATCTAGGTGTCGGAGTTCTCATTATTGTTTCCTTTTTTGTGGTGGATCTTGTCTTTTTTCTTCACTGGTATTACTGTTTCCTTCATACCAGACTTGCATGTCTTTGCCCAGTAGGTTGCTTTACCACAGGCTCTACATTCAGAACCGTATGTGGGTGTAGAACTCATCGAAAGAATCAAAGACTTGTTGATCCAAACCAAGGCTTTTATTAGCAAAAGTCAGGAGCTCTTCACAGGTGGCCGACCAGTCCGGAATGATCTGACCTGGCTAGGGACACAACCCTTTAAGGTAAGACAGTAGGCATGGCTAAGCTCTCAGCCAATCGCTGTAAGCACAATCTAGATACTGTAACTATATACACTATATACATTGGTGATAGATCTGTACTATCAAACTGGGGCATTTGTTTCAGTCATCGAAGAGGTGTTTTCTGCTGCACTTTCTGCAGGTCTTGGGGGTTTGCACTTTTCTGATTGTATAGCATCAACCCTTCCTTCTCTTTGAGTCTGCATATATAGGGATTTAATTTGTGTCCTCATGACTTTGAAGGCTCTAGCTGTATCTATAGCTTCAGCCAGCTTCAAGCTATCCATCCCTATAAGAGACTTTTGCAGTTCGGGATGGGCACTCCCCCATATTAGTTGATCACCAATCTTTCCTCTATATTCTTAAATTTGCATTTTCCAGTAACAATTTTTAGTCGAGTGAGGAAGTTATCAACAGTTTCATCAGTCTTTTGCATTAAGGCTCGAAATTCTTAGCATTTAACCTGGGTTCAAAGTGAGAAGCAAACTTTGCAAATATCTGCTCTGGATCATTTTTCTCCACCTCTGTAAGCTCCTGGCTACGAAATGAGTCAAGGCCTCACTCCCCTGTCCAGAATATTATATAACTGACCTTCTCCTTAACTGTTGCATTTTTAAAATAGCTTTTGAATGGTAAATTGCACTTTTACTGAAACTTTTTAAATGATTCATCAATGTCTCAGCCTCTTAGTCCATCACTAGTGAACTGCTGTTGCTCCAGATATTCTTTTTCCAGTAATTTTTTTCTCTTCCCCTTTGAATTTCAATGACTTGCCATCAATTGCATGCCTTTATTCTTGTCCTCTAATACCACTGCCACCATGTTCTGTCTCTTGAGTTACTTGGGAGGCTACTTAAATATCTTAGAGATGCGAGATTTCATTAACGGAAAAGACTTTACTTTCTCATGCCTTCCACCATCTAAGGAAAACTGTTCACACAGTGGTTCACTACAGTTACTACAGTGAGATGGGTATATTCTTATGTGGTTTCAAAATGGTTCACATTATCCCTACTTTTATAACAACTTAGAGCCACTGGCACAATATGACACAGTGAGACTCAGAGATTCCAGGACCTGGGACAAGAAGGCTACTCTTCTAGAGGAAGTAAATACAAGATCCTACACTGTCAGAACAGAAGATGGTCAAATGCTGAGGAGGAATCGAAAGAGGCTGCTGAAAATGAAAGTGACACTGCAGGAATAGACAAATGCAGAACGTCCATCCTGAACAGCAGCAGATGAAACACCACCAGTGCTAGCAGTTGTGGTCCAGCAGAGCTGACCCATGCACCTGTTCTGAGAAGATCGAAATGCATTACCAAAGCACCTGACAGGCTAAATCACTAAATGAAAAAGAACTGCACACTAAAAACTTTGTGTTGCTGATATTTGTATTTATGGCGGTGTTTAATTTTAAATTGAAATGAATACTATATTAGTGGGTAATTTTGCTAGATCGAATATCTTAAAGAAAAAGGATATGCTGATAGAGTGCTAGTGATACTCCTGATCACTAGAGGGAGTCGGAGATGAGTGCTGCACCTTGGGTTACATACAAAAAACTGGCTGCACCACGAGGTCATGAGTTATTAATAAAATATTGTTAAATATAAAAGAACCCAAATTTCTTTATTACTTAAAAGAAACATCACAAAGGTGGAGGGGATATTTTGTGGCACAGTTAGCATAGCGGTTAGATGCAATGCCAGTGACCCGGGTTTGAATCCAGCGCATTCTGTAAGGAGTTTCCCTATGACCTGCGTAGATTTCCTCTGGGTGCTTCAGTTTCCTCCACCGTTCAAAACGTGTGGGTTAGTCAGATGGAAATGGGCGAAAGGCCTTGTGGACCGGAAGGGCATTTTACCATGCTGTATGCCTAAATTTAAATTTAAAATTTGACAACAGCACTGAAGTTCACAAAGGGTCCAAACAAAGTATGAAAAGAGAAATTGTTTATTGTTGCTTGTTTATTGTCAACTTCTGCATGCAAGAACTGAAGCAGTGTTATAATAACACAAAAATGTAGGATATATGTCATATAAAACTAACATGCAGGGTAGAGTGTTAAAGAGAAAATGTTCAGTTAAACAGTGCAGTGCATCATGGGATGTCTAATCAGGGGTTTTATAACAGCATCAATGAAGCTATGAGAGGCAACTTAATCGAGGTGGATAAGATTGTGAGAGGCATAGCTGGCAGCTTTTTCCCTGTGGCAGCAATGGCCAATAACAAAGGTCATCTGTTTAAATTGATTAGTGGAAAGTCTAGGGTAAGTTTTTAGCACAGAGAGTAGTGCATGCCTAGAATGGATTGCTGGGGGTGATGGTGGAGGCTGGTACAATAGTGACATTCAAAAAGCTCTTGGATAGACAGATGGATGTAAGAAAAAAATAGAGGGATAGGAGTTGAGATAGGGAAAGATCAGATTGTTGTGGAATAGGTTTACATAGGTCACCACAACATTGTGGGCCAAAGGGCCTGGACTGTTCTGCAATATTCTATTTTCTGTGTTCTATGTTCTATCCTTTAACCTGGAGATGTATTGTATGTTGGAGGAAAGGTTGAGAAATGAGAAAAGATGACCCGAAGTGGTTCCATGAGATTATGGCTGATCTGATGGTAGACTCATCTCCACCTATTTGCCTTTCCCCCATATCCTTAATCCCTTACTGTAGAAACTTCTGCTATTTCTTTCAGTACCCTGGGATGCATTCTATCAGGACCAGGGGAATTATCAATCTTTAGACCCTCAGGTTTTCTGAGTACGACCTCTTTAGTGATCGCTGTTACATCCAGGTCCTCACCTCTCTCCCATCCATAACATCTGTCTTTAGGATATTTGACGTGTCCTCCACTGTGAATACCGACACAACATAGTCATTCAAAGCCCTCTCAGCCATTTCCTCATTATAAGTAAAAACATGATGCTGGAGAAACTCAGCAGGTCAAACAGGGTACTTTATGTAGCAAAAATAATTATATATTACCAATGTTTCTGGCTTGAGCCCTTCATCAAGGTTTGGAAAAATTCAGCAGGCGCCCGAACAAAATAGTAGGGAGGGAGGTGTGGGGAGAGGAGCACTGTCCCAACAGCAGGAGGTAATAGGCGGAGAAGGAAGGGAGGGAACACGACCAACCAGGGGGAGGAGGGACGGCTCCATGAATAGAGATGGAAGGGGGTGGAGAGCTGGAGGAAAGAAGACGAAGGGAAAGGGAAGGGAGGGCCCTGCCTTTGGGACCGTGCTTCCCCTTCTCCTCCTCCCCCCCCCCCCCCCCCAACCTGCCCTACCATTTTTGTTTTGGCGCCTTCTGCTGACATTTTTCCATACCTTGATAAAGGGCTCAAGCCCATAATATTGGTTATGTATATTTATCTTGGCTATATAAAGTACACTATTTGGCCTGCTACGTTTCTCTAGCATTGTGTTCTTACTTCAACCATGGTGTCTGCAGACTCGTGATTTACTTCTTATGCTCTTGCACTATTTCATGAGATTTTCCACCTCTCCTCTGAAGTGCGACTCATCATTGTCGGTAATGAGGCCAACTACTGTCACATCATCCGTGCACTTGATGACTCTGTTGGAGCTAGGATTACTGGCATTACAGTCTTGGGCCAGTAGCGTGAACAGGAGCAGGCTGAGCACACCGCCCTGATGCGCACCAGGGCTCACCATATTCTGCTGCCAACCTGGTCTTTCTGTTAGGAGTTCCAGAATCCAGTTACAGAGAGGGGCGTCATATCCCAGCAAAGACACCTTGCCTCTGGGGAAAGATCGTATTAAATGCCGAGCTGAAGTGGCTGAACAGCAGCCTGGCATTCGAGGCTTCGTCAAGTTCTTGAAGGGAGAAACTTTGACGAGCTGCGGAGCCCGTCTAATTGGAGTGATTGTATAAGAAATGGCCATGGGCTCAATGGCTGAAAAAATGCTTCCTCTTGTAATTTATTGATTTTTATCCCATCATTCTTTCATTTAACCTGGCAGACATCTCCAGATCAAGAAATTCAAGGCTTTAATTAGATTTCTCAAAATGAAACTTCTTGTATTCTTCATTTTCTTTGCCAAAGTCAGAATCGCAAGGTGCACACATCAATAACAAATGATCCCTAAGAGAGAGCTTTCAGGCTTTTATCTTCCTTTATTTTTGAAATGTGAAAAGTCCTTGGTTCAATTTGATCTATCAGCAATGATTAACACACTACCAGGCCACTTTATGTGCCCTCTCTTGAAGGGATTCCACCTTCCATTTAATGTTTCACATGATAAAGACACTTATTTTCAAAAGCAAAATGTCAGTTAGTGCTGCCAAAATTCTTTGAAATGACGAATATTTTGTGATTCTGTCAACAGTGGGGAAAGCACTCAGGTGACCCAGTACATCAATTGCGATATGCACAGCAGAACACAGAATCTAGCTGTGCACTGGGTTTTACAACAGCACCAGGCCTGTTTCAAAGAAACAGCCCGCACACCCCACCCACTCCTTCCCCATAATCTTGTAATCCCCAGCCCAACAGGAGTAACTTCATGCCAAAGATTGCAGCAGTTCAAGGGGGTGATACCTCCCATCTCCTCAAGGGCTGTTAAAGATGGGCTGTTAATGTTGATCTTGCCAGTATCAGCTGTGTACTGTAAGTAAATCCATCTAAAACCAATGAGCAGAGGTTTAAGGTGTGGCTTAAGATGTTTGGAGA
The DNA here is from genome assembly GCF_036971445.1 of Narcine bancroftii. Lineage (NCBI taxonomy): Eukaryota > Metazoa > Chordata > Chondrichthyes > Torpediniformes > Narcinidae > Narcine > Narcine bancroftii. Next base: position 474,271,136 of record NC_091469.1, on the reverse strand, counting down.
GGTGGATTTTTTGGTGAGCAGAGGATGTTTGCATTCTGGAACCTGCTTCTTGAGCCGTTGCTCGAGCCAGGTACTTTCACAAGATTTTATTTAATGAGCACGTGAACATCCAAGGCACAAAGGCTGCAGACCAAATGCTGTTCAAAGTCATTTGTTTTGGTGGGTACTTGGTGGGCCAAAGGGCCTGTCTCTCTTGCTGTTTAACTTGATGAGAAATTGACCCTTGGTCTGGACGAGGCAAGGATTGGAAATCCTCAGTGATAATATCTCGATTTCAAGTTATTGGGGTGATTGGGTGGGAAAATAGGCAGCGTAAAAGCTCCACCTATGAGAATTGGTAGATGTTGGATAGGTGAATTTTCCATTTGTTTGAGATTGTGTCTTGCAGGGTTTGGTGGAACTGACTCCTGGGGGGGGGGGGGGGTGCGGTGGGAGGGGTGTGTGCTAATTTTAAACTTTTGTAATTTTTACCTATTTATCTTCTGAGATTTTTCTTTCCGTTGCTTGAGGCTGCCAGTTGTTGACTTTGAATAAACAGGGATTTTACTGTAATTGGTTTAAGGAGGTGTGGAGCAACTGATACAGTGGAATGGAATCTGCAAAGCAGCATTGTTAAAGCAATACATTGAATGAATGCATGAACGAATTGATGAGTGAGTGAGTGATAAGTGAAAAAGTGAGTGAGTGAGTGAATGAATAAATGAGTAAATAAATGAGTGAGGGAGTGAGTGAAAGAAGGAATGAATGAATGAATTAATTAATAAATAAGTGAGGGAGTGATGAGTGAGTGAATGAATGAATGAAGAGTGAACAAAATAATGAATGAATCAATCAATGAACAAATGAATATGTACATGACAATAAATGGAATCTAGAATCTGTTCCAATTGAGTTGAGACCATGACATTTGCTCATCAACCACTGGGAACATCCATCCCCCATCCAGTATGCTGCAATAGTTGTAAACATCTCCAGTGAAGGAAGAGTCTTTTTTCAGCCACTCTGCCTCTGGTAGTGGACGGTCAGCAACTCTGCTGGGAATTTGGGAATACTTTGTACTTGGTTTCCAGCAGATTTGCGTTGATAAACGTATTGGGCTGTTTTCGATTTTTTTTTTGGGGACTTAAGCTTTGTTGGGAAGGTCACTTTTATTGAGTCGACTAAACGTTTTGACAGGATTAAACAGTTTGGATGGTGGCAGAATATTCCTGATGTTGGGGAAGCCCAGAACAAGGGGATAACAATCTAAAGATAAGGGAAAAGGCTGAGATAAGGAAAAATATTTTCACTCAGTCATTAGGTTGTGGAACCTTGCCACAGAAAGGCTTGAAGGGCAGAATGGCCTTTTCTCTTCTCCTATTCGATGAGCCCTTTGATTTTCTCATTGGCAAGTCACTAGGCCCATGATGAATGCAGCAACACAGCAGATAGTCAGATACACTGGCTTCTATCAGACCTTTGCATTTGGACATGCATGCTTGGAGATCCAAGCTGTCTTGTAAATAGGGAGATCTGGCCAAGTGCATCAATAAAGTTATACAGTGGAGAAGCAGGCCCTTCGGCTCAACTTGCTTATTCTGATCAAAATGTCCGACCCACACTAGTCCCACCTGCTTGTATTTGCTCCATATCCCTCTAAACTTATCCTATCCATTTATTTGTCCAAATAGTTGAGGTACTCAACTACCTCCTCCTGCAGCCCATCACCCTCTGAGTAAAAAAGATACCCCCAGGTTCCTCTTAAATCTCTCCTCCCTCACCTTAAACCTGTCCTCTGGTTACTGATTTCCCTACTCTGGGCTGCACGGTTTGCACAGTGGTTAGCCCAACGCTTTGCAGTTCCAGCTCTGCCTAAAAGACATTTGTACATTCTCCCCGTGTCTGTGTGGGTTGCTCCAGGGATTTGGTTTCCTCCCATCATTCAAAACGTACTGGGGATTGTCGCTCAATTGGATGTAATTGGGCCTGTTACCATGCTGTATGGCTAAGTATAGAAATTTAAATTTAAAGGACTGCAAGTTCCTTGATTTATTCCTTGATTTATTTTGCACACCTCTATGTGATCATGCCTCAGCCTCTGGCACTCCAAGGAATGAAGTCCGAGCCTATTCAACCTCCCCCTACAGGTCAGTCCCTCCAGTCCTGGCAACATCCTCCTGAATCTTCTCTGCACCCTCTCCATCTTGACAACATCTGAATGTAAAAAATTGTACTTCGGTCTACAAAAATAATCGGTCGTGTAACTTCAAAAACTTTTGCTCCTCTGTTTCAAAGGGAAATAAATTAATCAACCCATTCAGTATCTTGTCTTTGAGAGAGTTTTCCATTTCAAATTGTGCTTGGATATGTGATTCATTGGAATTAATCATGACTGCGTGTGAAATTGGAGTTCTTATCAGTTGAAAGATTCAAGAAATAATATGGTGGTTTCCTTGCATTCATCTTATTATAATCCCTTCTGGTTCAGCGATAAAGTTTGAAGGGATTGCTTGTGGTTGAAAGAAAGATCTGAAATTCTGAATAGCTTGCTTGATGCTAAACCAGAGGCAGACAATCTATCACTCTGGGCATTTCTTGAAGTCTCTCTTGTTTAACACCAGCTGGTTGGATTACTGAAGAAGGTTTGAAGGCAGGACATCCTGACCTAAGGGAATGGGAATTGAATGGTGATGAATGGAGACTGGAACTCTCGTTTCAGTTGGAGACTGGAGAGGTTGTGGCAATAATCCGGGTAAAGCCATTACACATGTTGTTGTCCTCTCATTGACATGCGTGTAAAGAGGCCCCTCAGCCCACTAAATCCCTGCTGGACAACAACTTATTCCCTCTTCATTCCCAACAGATCTCCTGGGGACATTGGTTGGCCTTGATAGTGTTGGGCTCCAGAACATATTAGGGGCTTGTCACGCCCTGCCTGCTCCACTGTCACCCCCTTCCTGTCAGGAAGAAGATTTACAAGTGTGAGATCGTGCAAATTTAGGGACAGTTGCTCTCCCATCGTTATCAGACTCCTGAATGGACCTTACACTATGTTGCCTTCGCTCCATATTGACCAATCTCTCGCTGAAACTCTGCACTTATTCAATTTTGTTCATATTTATTATCATCTGACTGTACATATAGAACCAGATGAAAAACTGTTTCTCTGGACCACGGTGCACACACAACACTCAGTATATAACAATCACATATACCATAAACACAAAGGAATAATATAATAGGTACTGTCTATATAAATATTTGGGGATAATTTACTTGTTTTATTTCTTAGAGACTCAAGGTTAAAGGATACTGTTCATTAATGTCAGAGCATGTGGGAAGGAGCTATTTCCCAGCCTGGCACTTCTGATTTTGATGTTCTTGGACTTCTTTCTTGATGATAGTGGGTCAAAGATACTGTGTGCTGAATGGAAAGGGTCCTCAATATTCCCTTGAGCCCTATTTAAGCAAATGTCCTGGTGAATGTCGTAAATAGGATGGCTCAGTTAGCATAGCGGTTAACACAACACATTTGTACCTTCCATGTCTGCGCGGGTTTCCTCTGGGTGCTCTGGTTTACACCCACGCTTCAAAAATGTACTGGAGTGTAAGTTAATTGGGTGTAATTGGACAGCACGGGCTCATAGGCCAGAAGGGCCTGTTACAATGCCGTATGACTAAATTTAAAATGTAAAAATATAAATTTTAAAATGTTAAATTTAAATTTAAGATAGGAAGGGTATACTACAGTGATCTTCTTGTCCATTTTGAAGATCCTCTGGCCCGATGCTTTGTAGCTACCATACCACTGAACTATGTCTGAGATGTCTAGCTAGTCCAGCTCACAGAACAAATTATTACACATGTCGCTAACTTGAAATGGACCATATTTTTCTTTCCTTCTGGCTATCCATCCCATAGGATGATGGTGGTTCCTTTCAGTCAGTTTGTGGGGTTTGATATGAGGGTACCCCACTCCTCAGAAAGGAACAACATGTGTGTGAATGGATTTAGGTTGAGTAGGGGTTTGCATATATCCAGACCCAGCCTCTCGACATCCCCTCCCAGATCCAGCAGCATGGTGAGGAACAAGATGGCTGGGGGAAATTCTGCTGCAGTGAATGGCCAGACCAAGCCTCGACGCAAGGGATGCCTTTCAGTGCTTCACGGTACGATTTTCTAGATGGCCGTTGACCCTGTGAGAGGGTTCATCCACCCTTTGACAGGTCTTGTTTTTCATCCTACAGGGTGCCTAGCCACCCTCCGCATCAGACAAGCCTGGTGGGGGTCCCAGTTTAGTCACCAACCACCCGACCATGTGACCGGTGGTACTGGGCTACATGGTACCAGTAGCACTCAGACAAGTGTCCTGACTTAAAACCGTGAATATTGATTAGCTGGTAAAAGAGCCAAGCCAAATGAAATTTAATCCTGAAAAGTGTGAAGTGTGGCATAGGATAGGGTAGCCACTATGGATGGTGGGGTTTTAGGGAGTATAGAGTGACCTTGGTGTAGTTCCACAGATCCCTAAAGATCACAGTCCCAAATTAAGAAGGATGCTGGCCTATGTTCACCTGGTCAGGGAACAAAAAAATCAAGGGGTTCACAGCTGGAGTAACATGTGCAGCACCCCATCGGAACAACGGATTGCGCTGGAGAGGGGACTCACTTGGATGGTGGCTGGGATGGAACATCTTACTTGTGGAACAGTGTGACTAGGTCTAGGAAGCTGATGGGGACCAAATGAAAGGCTATACAATTATGAAAAGCATGGATAAGATAGATAGTGAGAAATTTATCCCCTTAACAGAGATGTCTAAAAAGCAAGGCCAGAGGGTTTAAGGCAAGAGGTTCCAAAAGGCAAGAGGTTCAGGTGAATCTACAGAAATATTTTTCACGCAGAGTCCATTCATTCTGGAACATGTTGCCCTGCAAAATTGGTGGAGGCAGATACACTCAGAGTGTTTAAAAAGAATCTGGATGAGCACTTGAATCAGCAAGGAACAGGAGGCTCGAAGGTTGCGCTGGAAAAGGGAAGTACTGTGGATGTGACCCCCAATTGTCAGCAAAGACATGGTGGACCAAGGGTCTCCTTCTGTGCTGTGTGAATCTATGACTGCTATCAATTGACAGGGGGAACATCTTTGCAATCTGTAGGGTAACTCATCTGGGCGGCACAGTTAGTTTAGAGGATAATGCAGAGCTATTACTGCACCAGTGAACAGGGTTCAAATCCGGCCCTGTCAGTTAGGAGTTTGTGCGTTCTCCCCCGTGTCTTCCCTGGGTGCTCCGGTTTCCTCCCTGTCAATTAGAGCCGACAGACCAGATGTCGAGATTAATAGGCTTTAATGGCTATAAACATACAGACATATCTTACGTGGCCCGATTCCAAGGCAGCACTGAGGGAGGGGATTGGACAATACCGCCTTTATTAGGGATCCTAGAAGGGGAGGAGTTACAGTATCAGGGGCGGGCCAACCAGTACAATGCACGTATTACAGTGTTCCACCACATTCACCCCTTCTTTGGAAACAAAGTCCAGCGGGATGAAGTGTCAGAATTAATTCAGAGTCTATTTACAGGTTCAGCCTGTTTGGTGGTTTCATCCGTTCAAATGACCATCACAGTGCAGGCTGTGGTGTTGCTGTAGGCTCCTGGGCAGTGCTCTGTGTGACGGGCTGAACAGAATCAGAATGGTGGGATCGGATCCTCGACCATGCCTCTGGTAGTCATGGGGAAGGCGGGTGCTGGTCGATCAACTGTGGTTGGTTCAGCAAGCACCTCAGTTGCAGGGGCTCCTGCATGTGCCAGGTCCCAGCCAGAGATCTCTGCCCATCCTGGTACTGCACCTAGGCATATTGTGGGTTCTCATGGAGGAGGTAGACCTGTGGGTTCTTGTGTGTCTCCAAAATAGCACAGGCCTTGGGGTTGTTAGTCAGACCAGTAACATTGTCCCTGATGCCGACCTCCTGTGGAAGGAGAATAATTTTTCATATGGGGTTACATTTGTCACTGGTGGAGTGGAGCACCTCTGGTAGGACTTCTTGCCATTGGGAGAGGGCAGCTCTTTTGACTTGAGGGCCAGGAGGACTTCCCTCCGAATGGTGCCGTTGACCCTTTCTACCTGACTATTCCCTCGGGGGGTTATAACTGGTGATCCTGCTCGTGGCTATGCCTTTGGCCAGCAGGTATTGGCATAAGTCCTCACTTATGAATGATGACATCCCCAGCCGCGGACACTGTGGATGTAACTCAGATATTCAAAGAGCATGAAGTGGTTATGCAGGGACTTAATAACAATGGTCGTAGCCATATCTGGGCAGGGATGGCATATGGAAACTGAGACAATTCGTCAATGATGTTGATAAAATGCATGTTCCTGTTCGTGGAGAGGAGGGGGTCTTTGAAGTCCATAACTAGACGTTCGAAGAGTTGGGTGACCTTGATTAGGTGAGCTTTCTCTGGCCAGTAGGAGTGCGACTTGCAATCCAGACAGCTGTGAGTTAGCTCCCTGATATCCACAACTGAGTATGGGAGGTTGCAGGTTCTCACAAAGTGATAGAGCCTGGTGACCCCGGGGAGGCAGAGACAGATGTCTAGGGCTTGGAGACGATCTGCTCGTGCGTTGGTGCAGGTTCCCCAGCACAGGGCATTGGGAGGCTCATTGAGCTTCCTAGGCCACTACAAGATCTCATCGTTGTAGGTGGACATTTAAATTCTCTACCACAGGATCCTGTCATTCTTAATTTTTCCCTGCTGTTTATTATTGAACATAAAAGTGACTGCACATTGATCAGTCAGCAGGTGAACAGTTTGCCGGATAGATAATGCCTCCAGCAGCACATATGGCCTGAGCTTCTTTCTCAATTGCTGAATGACGGAGTTTGGGGACCTGGAGGGTATGGGAGAAAAATTCCACTGGCCTGCCCACCTGGTTCAACATGGCAGCTAGGGCAACGTCGGACGCATCACTCTCAACTGGAATGGGTGGATTCGTCTATGGCGTGCAGCGCCGCCTTGGCAATGTCGCCTGTGATGCAAGTGAAGACCGCTTAGGCTTCTGACGATGGGGGATAGATGGTAGTTTTTATCGGGGGCGGGCTTTGTCCTCATAATTAGGGACCCAATGTGCATAGTTTGAAAAGAATCCCAGGCACCTTTTCAAGGCCTTGAAGTTATGGGGGAGTGAGTGCAGAGGCCGCATACACTCAGAGTCGGGTCCATTTACACTATTCTTCAGACGCAAAGTGCAGAACATGCATTTCTTCTGATTTAGGGATTTTGGTGTCTGAGGGAATTTTTGCAGGTTACCATTGTGATCCTGCAGGTTGTGGCTACAGATGGTTATGTTGTCCAGATAGGGACATCATTTGATCTATCTCCCTCTGGAAGACCAAAACTCTGTTTGTGACTCCAATGGGGACACTGAGGTGGCCATCCTCTTCGAACATCATGTAAGGGGTGTCCTCTGAGTGGATTGGGAGCTGGTGATAAGCCAACTTGAAATCAATGATGGAGAAGAACTGGTATTGGACCATCTCATTCACCATGTCAGCTATGCAAGGGAGGGGGAAGACGTCCAAGAGATTGAACTGAATAATGGTCTGGTTGTGGTCTGTGACCATCTTGTGCTTCTCTCTGCTCTTTATCACCACTACCTCCGCTCTCCAAGGGCTGGTGCTGGGCTCTATGATGCCCTCCGCCAGGAATCGCTTAACCTCAGCCTTGATAAAGGCTTTATCCCCGAGACTGTATCACCTGCTCTTAGTTCCCACAGGCTTACAATCAGGAGTGAGGTTTTCGAATGGTGGGGGCAGGGCAGTGGGACCTGGAGGGTAGACAGGCCTCAACTTGTGAGCAGTGGGTAATGTTCGGGTCGCTGATTGGCTGGGGAGACGGGTGGGTGGTTTAAAAGTTGGTTAAATGTTTGGCCTGGAAGTCAGCCTGAAGAAAACTGAGGTTCTCCATCAGCCAGCTCCCCACCATGATTACCAGCCCCCCCACATCTCCATCGGGCACACAAAACTCAAAACGGTCAACCAGTTTACCTATCTCGGCTGCACCATTTCATCAGATGCAAGGATTGACAATGAGATAGACAACAGACTCGCCAAGGCAAATAGCGCCTTTGGAAGACTACACAAAAGAGTCTGGAAAAACAACCAACTGAAAAACCTCACAAAGATAAGCGTATACAGAGCCGTTGTCATACCCACACTCCTGTTCGGCTCCGAATCATGGGTCCTCTACCGGCACCACCTACGGCTCCTAGAACGCTTCCACCAGCGTTGTCTCCGCTCCATCCTCAACATCCATTGGAGCGCTTACATCCCTAACGTCGAAGTACTCGAGATGGCAGAGGTCGACAGCATCGAGTCCACGCTGCTGAAGATCCAGCTGCGCTGGATGGGTCACGTCTCCAGAATGGAGGACCATCGCCTTCCCAAGATCGTGTTATATGGCGAGCTCTCCACTGGCCACCGTGACAGAGGTGCACCAAAGAAAAGGTACAAGGACTGCCTAAAGAAATCTCTTGGTGCCTGCCACATTGACCACCGCCAGTGGGCTGATAACGCCTCAAACCGTGCATCTTGGCGCCTCACAGTTTGGCGGGCAGCAACCTCCTTTGAAGAAGACCGCAGAGCCCACCTCACTGACAAAAGGCAAAGGAGGAAAAACCCAACACCCAACCCCAACCAACCAATTTTCCCCTGCAACCGCTGCAATCGTGTCTGCCTGTCCCGCATCGGACTTGTCAGCCACAAACGAGCCTGCAGCTGACGTGGACTTTTTACCCCCTCCATAAATCTTCGTCCGCGAAGCCAAACCAAAGAAGATTAAGGACCGTAAGGGAGGGGTGGGGCCCATCATATTCCATTAGGACACTTTTAAGTTGGCATTGGAAGTCAAGCCCCTGTATGACCAGTGGACAGAGGACTTGGAGGCCTATGAAATTTTACACTGGACTGGGGTCACTACGAGGGAGCAGTGCTGTACAGTGCCCGGGTGTATAAAGCTTTCAGTGCTTCCTGTGTCGAACAAGCAGTTTGTAATGCGACCGTTTACTGCAGTGTCCATGGTGGACCTTGCTAATTGATGTGGGCTGCTCTGGTCCAGATGATAGATACCAGTGTCAGCTGATTGTCCGACTTGCTATTGCTGCATGTGTGAATCGGCGACCTTCAAGATGTCCGTCCCGAAGATGGCTGCCCCCACGGTTCGCATGCAGTCACTGCCGGAAGTGACGTTGACCCTAGCCATTGTCCGCAAGCTGCGCTGCAAGGTAAGGTCTGGAACTACATAACCTTGTGACCTTGCGTAGTGTTCTTTTGTTCCGCAGCTGGAGCAGGTAGCGCTTCTGGCAGGGCCGTTCTTCCGCGAGTGTTTCGTCGGGCCCCAGTAATAGCACTTCGGGTACTCGGCGATAGTGGCTGCAGCTTATGACCCTGCATCCAAAGTTGGCGGTGCCTGTGCTCCCCACATGGTGGCCACTCTGCCAGTGGAGAAAGCCTCCGCATTCTGTTGAGCCGTCTCTAGTGCTTGGCGAGATTGGCCATGTCCTGCAGAGTCCGATTGCCCTTCTCCAAGAGCCTTTGTCTGATATGATCAGGCGTCCCTGATCAGCTCCTCCTGGTAGACAGCTGCCGTCATGTCAGTGCAGCCACAAGCTCGCCCCAGCTCCCACAAGGCTCGAATGTATTCATCAACAGACTCACCAGGTGCTTATTGATGGTTGCCCAGGACATATCTGGCATAGATTATATTCATCGGGGCCAGGTACTGTTTTTGCAGGAGCCCCATTGTGACTGAACAAGTCTCACAGTCTCTAATCATCTGGAAAATCTGGGGGCCGATCTGTGCAAACAGTAGGTCTGTCTTATCGACTTCTTCCTGAATGTCACCTCATAAAGGCGGTGCAGCCACTGGTCAAATTTTACAGAAGCCTTGGGACCCTTGGGGTCAGTGTCCAGCTTCTCCAGGCGAATAACCTTGTCCATGGCATGTAGATTTAGCGATTAAATTGTAGCGCTATCAATTAGACCCACCAGTCCTGAAGTCGAGATTAATAGGCTTTAATCGCAATAAACTTACAGGGATCTCTTAATGCTGTTGGCCTGATTTCAAGGCAGTAATGAGGGAGGGGATTGGGTGATACTGCTTTTATTAGGAATCCTGAGGTGGAGGAGTTACAATATCATGGTTGGGCCAACCTGTACAATGCATGTATTACAGTGATCCATCACACTCCCTCCCTTCAAAATGGGTTTGTGGGTTAACTGGTGTAAAACATGAAAGTCTGCAGATGCTGTGATTGCAGTAAAAACACACAGAAATGCTGGAGGAACTTAGTCGGTCTTGCAGCATCCACAGGAGGTAAAGATATATTACTGACGATTCGGACCTGAGCCCTTCTTAGAGATATAAGCAAAAAACAGGAAGGCAACTGGTTACAGACTGAATGGAGAAAAGGGGAAGAATGGGAGGGGAAGGAGTCCAGACCAACAGCCAAAAACTGTTAATTGGATGTGATAAGAAGAAAGGTGAGGATTGATTTTAACGCCGTGAAAGGAGACAGAGGGTAAAGGGAAGAGAGAGAGAACTGGTGGCCCAGGGGAAAGGCGACAGGGAAACGAAGAAGGGGAGGGGTTTAATGGAAACTCGAGAAAGTCGACGTTCATGTCATCCAGTTCGAGGGCACCCAGACAGAAGGTGTGGTGTTGTTCCTTCCATTTGCAGGGGGGTCTCAGTCTGTCAGTGCACGGACATACATTTATGCAAGGGAATTGAAATGGTTGCCCACGGGGAATTCCACATTATTGCGATGGACAGAGCAATCTCCGGGGCTGTATCATGTCAAAGTAAAATGTCTCTGTCACAGAGAGAGCATGAGAAGAAACAACACCAGAGGACAGAATCAAATGTCAGGTGTTGGAACTGCACAACTGCGCCCTCTCACAACAAATCTTTTTTTTGTCATGAGAGTAGGATCAAGTCTTCTTTTTCCCTGTGAAAGGGCCTAGTTTTAAGATGAGAGGAAAGGGCTCGAAATGGGATTTGAAGGCAATGGTTTTTTAAACCGAGTGCTTGCTATCAGGAACATAGTGGCAGGGCAAGTGGTGGGATCAGGTCCAATCATGGCATTTTAGAGGCTTTGACATATCTGATGCCATGGTTGCTCTGTGGTTAATAAGGGATTACTTACAGTGGTATGTGAATGGGAAAAAGTGATTGAGAACCACTGTCCTATATCTTATGGTCTGGTCCTAAGGTGGAAATAAGGACTAGCAAAAAAGGTCAGCATGAACATGATGGGTCGAAGGGTCAGTTTCTGTGTTTTATGCCTTCCGCTAATTCTCTCACATAATGAAAGAGTAAAAAGCTCCCACTTGAAGTTCCTTGGGAAGTGAGGAACAATTTCAGCCCAATCATATTATTCAGTTTGGCTACAAAAGACAATAAATATTTTAATCCTTTTCCACATGAAGTAGCTTCCCCCTGTATGACCATGTGGCACAGTATGACAGGGTGGCACAGTGCCATCACCAGCCCATTTTTCCACTGGCACCTTGTCCCAAGAATTAACGGGTTAAGGGGTCAGTGGAAAAGAAAAACGATCAAATGTCATCAAATCGCGTCAGAGATTGACAGCCTCTGCCCTTACTCATATCCCAGGCGTCATCCATTCCATTCGAAGGTAGACTCTCTGATCCCTGGGGATGAGTTGTGTTCAGTGGAAAAGCAGGTCAGTGTCCCAGTTAAAGGTAGCCTAGTGGGAATGGCTTCCTATCCTGGGACACTGCATGGCCAATTAACTGGGACGCCAGTGGGCAAAGGGCTAGGTGGAGCTCCTGCCTCACAGTTCCAGTCACCCGGGATCATTCCTGACCTCCGGTGCTGACTATGTGTAGTTTGTACATTCTTCCCTGTGTTCTTTTCCCCCCTTTGTCATGAATAGACTGTGAGGAATAAAGATGTCTAATAAATCTGACTGTTTCATGACATAACTCTGGGGATTATTGCTGTCTGATTCCAGCGATCATTCAAACAACCAGAATATGTTAGTGTGGGTCAGTGAATGCAACTCAAAAGCGATGCAGAAAATTATTACTACATTGTATCAGTTGTCTGCTCATTCTTGATGCTTTGAATTACAGTGGTTTGTTACACAATCAGCCCAGTTCTGCTTCACTGGAGAGACAATAGGTTCTGATATGTTCAGAGTGATTCAGACATTGGAACTACAGTGTTCGATCCACGGCAGTGATTTATTTTTGAGCGTGGTGAATCAACGTGGAACACAGCGCTTTCTTTCTCATGACTGAAGGTCATTGAAGGAGAGAAGAGCACTGCAGTTTATCTGCTGAGACTGTGGAATCAATATTAAAGGCGAGGAGCTTTTCCTTGGCTCTCAATCTCCTTTTCTTGCCATTTTCCTTTGCCCCTTTGTCTCAGGGCAACATTGGCCAATGCCAAGGGTATTTAAGGTGAGTGGTGGAAAGTTTAGGGGACACATCAGAGTTATGTCTTTTGCACTGAGAGGGGTGGGTGCCTGAAATGCATTGCTTGGGGTTGTGATGGGGGCTGGTACAATAGGGAAAATTAAAAGACTCTTATACCCCTTTTACACAGTGATCCCATTTAATTGGCGTGTGAATGGCCCGTGTTTAAAGCCAGCTCAGGTCTTTCGCACTGAACCAAGAAAAGCCGGGTCAGTGCGACCTTTTACATCGGGACCCAGCATCCCAGTGCAAAAGGAGGTGGGACCTGCAGGATTTCAGCATTGGTTGGTGTCCTGGGAAGGCGGATAAGCCCTTTACGCAGGAGCCAATGCAAAAAGCAAGTACCTACCTTGGCGGGTAAGAACCAGGGTGAAAATAACATCCCCCCCCCCATACCACGTTCGTTGCATTCACACAGGTAAGTGAAATGGTAAAAAGGCATGGGCCGTGTAAAAGGGCCGGATGATAGGCACATGGAGGTTAGAAAAATAAAGGGTTATGGGGATGAGGTAGGGAAAGTTTTGTTCCATAGTGCAATAGGTTTACGCTGCAGGAATGATATTGTGGCCATCACGCAGTTGTAGCTAAAGGATGGATGTCGTTGAGCTCTGAGTGTCCAAGGATACACAGTGTATCAAAAGGTAAGCAGAGGAGGTGGCGTGGCTCTGTTGGGAAGGACTAACATTAAAATCATTAGAAAGAGATGACATAGAGGCAGAAGATTTATTGTGGATTGGGTTAAGAAGACACTGTTGACTCTTACTGTATATACAGTTCTTCAAACCGTAGCTGGGATGTGGATCACCCAGTCTGCGTCCAGTCGGTCTGATGTAGAGATGGCCACAACCCAGAGAGTGGTGAATACACTGCCGGAGAGAGAGTGGTGGAAGTAGAGTCAGTGACGGCAGTTATGAGATGTAAACCCCTTGGGCCCAAGTGCTGGAAGGCGGGATCTGCATTGTCCTAAAAACACACCGAGATGCTGGAAGAGCTCAGCCGGTCTTTTCAGTATCTATCGGAGACATTGCCGACTTTATGGGCCTGAGAGGCTTTGCATTGTCCTCATATGTACCACTTGACTGTATATGTAAAAACGCAATACTGGTGAAACTCAGCAGATCAAACTGTGTACCTTGTATAGAAAAGGTAAAGATATATAACTGACATTTCAGGCTTGAACACTTCATCAAAATGTGATCATTTTACTCCTTGTGCGTTATGTCTGGTTGTGTGTTTGCTTGTTTTTGCATTGAGGACCAGAGAATTCTGTTTCGTCAGGTTTTGGATGATAAATAAACTTGAACTTGAATTTAATGAATGCCCACATAGATATGGTGGGCCATATCTCCACAGCAGAATGAGTGATTCCAACATTGGGATTCTATTGCAATAGAGAGGGTGTAACGTTGGTCTAGTTCGAGCAGAGAGAGTGCAACTCGTGAACAGAAATTCATCAAGTCAAGTTTGTTGTGTAGTTATGATATAGTTAATGGATAAATATGTCTTTAAAAGAGATAGATTGTGGGGGTTCAGTGTAGGTCACTTCACAAACAGTAACACTTCGCAAAAGACATCTCATTTAAAATGCAAGAGCTTTTCTGAAGCTAGACTTTGAGGCTCCAAGTGATTTTGCAGAGACAATGGAACTGCTTTGAAAAGAAATTCACAAGGAGGTGAAAATTGGAACAGGAATCTGGGCTCATGTTGATAAGAATTTTCAAAGATTGAGTTTGGAGCCTTGGGAGCAGTTTTTGGTTTTTATAAGCAGAGAGAGGGAAAAACCAAACAGGATTCTTCTCTGAGAGAGAGAGAAAAAGAGAAAGAGAGAGAGAGAGAGAGAGAGAGAGAGAGAGAGAGAGAGAGAGAGAGAGAGAGAGAGAGAGAGAGAGAGAGAGCGAGGGGTCATTAGCAGTTGAGGTTGCAAAATGGCCAGCTGGCAGGCTTCTTGAAAGACCCCATTTTGATGAGGGGTTGTGAGTTTTGAGTTCAGCCTGTTCAAAACCCTTGTAATCCTTTACAAGAGGAAATGTCTGGCAAGAGTGTTCCTCCTGAAATAAGGGAAACAAGAGGAACTCTGTCATGACCTGGAGGAAGAAGAAGTTATCATTTGGAAAATCCCTGATGGGGCAAGTTTCTTTGTCAAGACGCTGAAGTGACTGATTGGAGGGAATCAGTTTGTGCGTGTCCAATGAGCAACAAATCTATCTCTGAAACCAACAAGAACCTTCCTGAGTGGTAACCATTTAACTTAAAGCACCATAGGCTGGAGAAGATTCATAAATGTTAAATTCTGATTCCACAAGTACAACCTGATGGAGCACCGTCCTCAGTGCCAAACAGGCAGACACACAACCAGACATAACACACATACAGGCAAACAATACACAAGCAGGACAAGTATTCATATAAATAAATAGATATTGTTTCGTGAATACAAGAGTGTTAGATGGTTAGTGTGATCAGTTCACTTGGTCGTTCCGCATTCTCATTGCCCACGGGATGAAGCTGGCTCCTATAATCCTATATCTCTTTCCCGACAGGAGCAGCTGAAAGATGCTGTGTGCAGGGTGGAAGGTATCCAAAACAATGATTTTGTGCAGCTTCTTCAGATAATGGTCCCGGTAGATCACGTCGATGGTGGGGGGGGGGGGGGGAGGGGATACTCCAGTGAACCTCTTTGCCGCTCTTATGGTCCTGTGGATTCACCTCTGATCCATTTCTCTGCAATAATCTTACCAGAGCTTCCAGTGAATAACTCCATGAGGGTGAATATAATTCCAACATGAATAGTTTGCAGAGAAAGTGTACCTCCAACATAGGAAATTTAATATCCATAGAAAGATCAGCAGAGGGGATTTTAAGTGCAACATTGGAAATCTAACTCGCAGAGAGAATATAACTCCAACAGGGGAAGTCTTTCTCCAGCAGAAAGGGTATAACTTCAGCTCGGGGGAGCTGAAACCAGCAAATAGGAAGGTAAATCCAGCAGAGTCCCAATCCACCAGATCCCAACAAATGGGGCACAGCAGGGCGATGATGGCAGCAGAGAGTTACCAGAAGCAGGAACAAAGGAAGAAAAGAAGCCACATGGATAACTATCACCGATGCAATCAATGTTTATTGAAGATTCAGATTTATTGTCAGAGTACATACGTGACATCACATCCAACCCTGAGATTCTTTTTTCCTGCAGATGAGATAGAATTATCTCTTAAGGTTGTCCAAAACTGTAATCAACGTATAGACGTAAACAAATAAAGAAATGTAAGTCAACTGACTATTCAATAAAGAGAGAGAAAAAAATCAAATCAATCAATAAACGTCAAAAGTAAGAGTCCCTGATTGAGTTGGTTGTTGAGGAGTCTGATGGTGGAGGGAAGACAATTGGATGAGTATCTGATAAGGAAGATGATAATAGAGAATGGGAAATGGGTGTGGGGGTTGGCATTGGTACAAGGGGCAGAATGGCCCATTGCAGATCGAAATACACAAGCAAGGCTTATTTACAATTTCGATCTATCATTTCTGGGGAACTCTGGAAGCTATCAATTATTCACTTTATTTCTCTTGCTTCATTTCACTTCTGAATTCTGCTCTCAGTATAACCTCAACAGTCTTTGCTGCCTCGTGGAACATGAATAATTCATAAATTGTGCAGAAATCTTTGTTCAGTCGGATCGCGCTATTGCTCAAAGACACCAAAACTCAACCTCAGCGTTTGATATAATCAAGTTAGAATTAAAAATCTGCTGGGTACTACAATTCTTTTGTGCACTCATTCAACTCCTGTGCATCTTCGGTCATTGCAATGTTGTACAATTGCAACTTCAATAAGTAATTTCAGGGGCTTTGACATTTAAAGGTTTCAGTATTTCTCTGTGTTTAAATGCAAAATAATCAGTTCTGCTCTGCAGTTGTGTCGCTGCACTCTGACTCAAGCCCATGGTTTTTAACAATATATAAGTGCTTGTCCACTTCTTAAAACCTACACAGAAAATTAGTTTCATTTTTTTTACATGATATACTTTGCAATTAATGTATCAGCAAAAGGAGAATACAGTTAAACAGGAAAGTCTGCAGATGTGGAAGCTATGGAGAGGGTGGAGATTTACCAGGATGTTGCCTGGATTGGGAAAGGGGTTTCATGAGGCAAGGTTAGCAGATCTGTGTGGGCAGGTGCCTGAACAAAATGGTGGAGGGGGGGGGGGGGGTGGAGGAGCACGGACCCAAAAAAAATATGGGAGGAGGGCTGGCTCTGTGAATAGAGAGGGAATTGGGGTGGGGGGCTGGAGGAAAGAAGACAAGGGGAAATGGAAGGGAGGGAGAACGGAGAGTAGGCCAGCAGAAACTGGAGAAGTCGACGCTAATGCCATCAAGATTCTTTTATTATCATGTAATAAAAGAGAAATTGTGACATTACGTGAAATTTCCCATCACCAGAAATTGCCTGGTACCCCTGAGAGTCAGAGAAAGAGAAACAATATATAGTCGTGTACCCCCCCGCCACCCCCCCCCACCCCCCCCCAGAGTCACTTCC
Source organism: Narcine bancroftii (assembly GCF_036971445.1). Classification (NCBI taxonomy): domain Eukaryota; kingdom Metazoa; phylum Chordata; class Chondrichthyes; order Torpediniformes; family Narcinidae; genus Narcine; species Narcine bancroftii. The sequence goes on along the minus strand of NC_091469.1, from coordinate 474,254,120 downwards.
AGCACTTCCACAGCCTTCAGTCCAAACCACGGGCGAACCGAGCTCCGGCTACAAAACTCTGACATATTCAGGAACCCCTCAGTGCCTTCGCCTCCCTCTCACAGCCCAATTCTGACAGCTGGGTCCCTTTCAGCCAGTCTCCAGCAGTCTTGTGCAAGTCCCTTGACTGCTGTCGCCAGCAGCTGCAGCCTGCTTGGGTCCCTCGCCTCGAGAAAGTATGTAGGTTCTTGGAACGAAGGCCCTGGGATTCAAGACTGTGCTGAGGACAAGAAGGGCCCCCAAAAGACCCAGAGCTCTGTAGGCTTCCTTATTGTGTTGGAGGTTTGGACCTGCACTAGGGTCACATTTTTAAGTTTTAAGTTTAAATTTAGACATGCCATTTTGGCTGCCGAGTCTGTGCCGCCCAATTTACACCCATTTAACCTCCACCCCCGAAACACTTCGAACGGTGGGAGGAAACTGGAACCCCAGGGGAAAGCCCACACAGACACCTTACAGACAGTGTGGGATTCTGGCGCTATAAAGGTGTTGCATAAAACCACTACGCCAACCTTTGCCAGTGGTTGAACTGAGCTGGAGTTTTGTGCAGCTTTAGAGTCTTTGGGAATGCTCGAGGCAAATCCATGAGCACTTAGTGACCATGAGGGTACTCTCTGCTTCTCTTCCTCTGACTGTAAGGGTCGCCAGTCAATAGCAATGGCAAATCCTTGTCTGCCTTCTGGCAGACTGAAGGCAATTTCGTGTAATGTTAGATTTCTATTTTATTACATGACAATAAATAGGATCTGATCTGATCTGATCTACCTTCACTTGTGTTAACTCAGCTGTGTTTATTTTTCCAGCTTAACTCACCCGTGTTAATTCACCGATTTTAAATTGACGTTCATTTGTTTGGGTGAATTATTCTGCATGAACTCATCTCTACTACTTGCCTACGTTAATTCAGGCAGGTCAACTCACATGTGTTAATAAAAACAAGATGTTGGAAGAAATCAGTCAGTCCTGCAGTGCCAATGCTTTCTTCAAGGTATAAGCAAAGAACGGGAAGGCATCAGAAAAAAGAATGAAGAGTGGTGGGGCGGGTGGGGGGGTGGGGGGATGAATTCCAACCAACCAAAGGAGTTCATTAGATATGATGAGAGGAGAGGTGAGAATTGATGTTGACTCTGTGAAAGGAAAAAAGAGGGAAAAGGGAAGAGAGAGAGACAGACAGAGCTGGGGGAAAGGTGACGGGGGAGGAAGAATGATGCAGGGTGTTCAATGGAAACCAGAGAGGTTGATGTTAACGCCATCTGTTTGGAAGGTGCCCAGACGGTTGTTCCTTCGATTTGTGGTCTCAGTCTGGCAGTGCATGAGATCATGGACAGAGATGTCAGCAAGGGAATGGGACACGGAATTGAAATGGGTGGCCACTGGGAGATTCACGCTATTGCGTCGGGCAGAGCAAACTCCCTCTTTCACTCAAGCTTTGAAGAAGGGCTCAGTTATATACCTTTACCTCCTGCGAACATGAGACTGGCTGAATTGCTCCACCATTTCTCTGTTTTTACTACAATCACAGCATGTGTTGACTTTTGTGTTTCCCTCGCGCATGTTAATGCCGGATTTGAATTCATCTGGTCGCGTTGCATCTTTGTATTTGCATTGAGTTAATGTTGTGTTTACCTGTTTAACATCAATCTTTTGCACATTATAATAACTGCCATAAATTGTTTGCACCGTGTTTCCCATGATAATGAGCTATTAAAATGTAAATATTTAATCTACCATCCTAAATTTGCACAATGTTGATGTGATACTAATTAATGCTTCACTTTTTATTGGCTTGTTCCTAATTAACCAATGTTATTGTTGGCTTTTGTTCAACATGATAACTTTATTGCCTGCAGCTTTGCAAGTATTCTACAAGCACTGGGCAAGTGCTCCTCCATCAGAGGAGGAGGGAGTTATTACCATGGTTCCAGCAAATATTTATCACATGTTGAGCAGATTGCCGGCCACCATGTTAGTGGACTTTTGCTGGGTCATATTTCCACCACTGCAATACAAAAAGGAATTCATTGCAAAGGGTACAACGTCGAATGGTCTTGACAGGCAGCGAAAGACCTTCTTTCACCTCAAGCCTTTTATGTTTTTCTTGGAAGTTTTGTTTGAAAGTCCTCTTGTTCTATGGCCAGATTCCGCAGAGCGTACGGGTTTGTATTCTGATACCAGGGGTCCCTCTAGTGTCAGAATAAGGAACAACACACAGAAATGCTAAGGGAACCCAACCAGTCTCACCATGTCCATAGGATATATTACCGATGTTTCTGGCCTGAGCCCTGTTCAAGCCATAAGCAAAATTAAGACAGGCATTTAGGGGGAAGAATAGCAGACGGAGGGATCCAGACCTAACAGCAAGGCACACAAGCCTGACTGGACGGACATTGGTGTTAGAGCCTTGATTATTAGCTTTAAGTTATATTGCATTGCAACATAAATTTTAAGCATTTGCCCCCATTGTGCTCTCTCTTTTATTCCTTCCTCATGGTCAGAGATAGAGGGTGGGTGGTGATGGAGGATTTTTTCAGATTGGAGGCCAGTGACCATTGATGTTCTACAGGGACACAGTTCACCACTTATATTAACAATCTGTTGAGAGTGTGGGTGGCTTTGTCAGTAAGTTTATGGAATGCACCAAAGCAGATGGTGTAGTGGGCAACGAAGACTACAAGGGGATCCTGATCAACTGGGTCAAAGAATTGCAGATGGAGTTTAATTCATGACGGTCACGATGTTGCATTTTGGAAAGTCAATCCAAGGAAGGCCATGCACAGTAAGTGGGAGGGGCCCTGGAGAGTGTTGTAGAATGCAGAGGCCCAGAGGTCGGTATCAGTACATAATTTCCTGGAAGTGGAGACAGAGGCAGACAGAGGGTAGTGAAGAAGGCATTTGGCACACTTGCCTCATCAGACAGGGCATTGAGTACCAGAGATGGAACATCACATAATAGGTACTCAAGATGTTGGTAATGCCACATTTAAACTATTGTGTCACCCAGTTATAGGAAAGACTTCATTAAAATGGAAAGGATATAAAAATAGTTCAACCCTATGTACCAGAGCTGGTAGGTTTGAGTTATAAAGAGAGACTGAATAAGCTGGGTATATTCCCTGGACTGCAGGAGGTGGATGGTTCCCTTTTAGAGGGAGATAAATCTTGTAATAAGGTCTTTGTCATTTCCCCAAGGTAGGGGATCTCAGTTTTGAGGGATGAGAGGTGCAGGTTTTCAAAGGGACCTATGGAGCACCTTTCTTCCACAGTGGTGGAAAGAGCTGCCCGAGGAAGTGGTAGAAGAAGGTGGTAAACATTTAATAGACATTTGGATAGCTACATGCACAGGGAAAGGTTAGTCGGAATGTCCTAAAGGGAGGCAAATGTGATGAACTGAGACAAGAAAATGGGTTTGCATGGAACAATTGGACAGAAGGGCCTGTTTTTGCGCTCAATAGCTCTAGGACTGTGACACTATAAATAGATTATCTGTTTTCTACGATCACATCATGTGTCTGTGAGCTCCAAATTAGCATCCTGACCTAACAACCCCAATTCCGAGCTCCTTAATACATTCAGCTAGCTACATCGGGTGTGCAAGTCCAACACCCGGCTCCCAAAGCAGGCACTTTCATGGGAAGAGGTTACCAGCAGAGGAGAAAAGATTCACTATCCCGATACTCGTGGCCTCACCCAGACTCACTTCTACAAACGTGTGTGCTTCCTTCGTTTCATTGAGCACTTTTGTTCTGTCTGCTGTAACAGCAAGGACATCCCAGTAGCCAACCATTTTAATTCCACACATCATTTGCACACCAACATAGCCTCATGCACTTCCAAACCAAGGCTCCCCGCAAATTGGAGGAAGAACACACATTCAATCTGGGTATTTTACAAACAGACGGTGTCAACACCAACCTGCAATTTCTATTGAACTCCTGCCCTGAATCTCTCTCTTTCCCTATCCCTCTGTCTCCTTCCCTCCAGCTTTCCACCTCTTTCCATTCTGTCTCCAATCAGGGATCTCGCCTCTCCACCAATCACTTCTTATTTTTTTTTATCTCTTCTGCCCTCCCACTTCTATCCAGCAAGGACCTCTTACCTGTTAACCTGTACTCCTCACCAACTCCTCCTTCCTCCCCTTTCCTTTCCTCTCCTATCCCCTGACTCCTCCTTTTCATTCTGGCATCTGCCTATTTTTGCTTCTACCTGGCGAAGGGCCCACCCGAAACGTTGGTTACCCTTTCCTTCCCGTGGATGCTGAGTGACCTGCTGAGTTTCTCCAGCATCTTTGTGTGTTGCATGTGCCCTTCCTGGTCTTTTGTAGAGTCCACTCTTGGCCTTTCTCTGATTTGCTGTTTGTTATTTTCTCAGGTAGCCTGATTTAGAGCAAGGTTTTATCGCCGTATTTAGAATCATAGCATATCTTCACTTTGCACGGTGCAAGTAAGAATTGAAATGAGATAAAACTATAAGAAACTAACAACATAAGAATTTAACAGAAGAAATTAACAGAGGGCAGAGAAGATTTACAAGGATGTTACCTGGACTTCAGGAATTGGGTTACAGGGAAAGGTTAAACAGGTTAGGACTTTATTCCGTAAAGAGTAGAAGAATGAGGGGTGATCTGATAGAGGTACAGTACAACTCTGACTATCCCAAATCGAATTCTTCGAAATCCGAAAATTTTTAAAATACAGATAAGTGAAGAAATCTGAAACAAATCAAAAATCCTCAGTTATCCAAATTTTTTCAGAGTCGAATTGTCCAGGGACATCAGGCTCCCATACAGGGGGGGGCAGCGGACCCGGATCTTCCGGCACCGGCAGCGGTGGATCTTGGGCTCCCAGCGCTGGCAGCGGCGGTCCTCGGGCTCCCGCTGCCGGCAGCGGCAACGGGCCTCGAGCTCTCAGCGCCAGCAATGGCGGAACTCGGGCTCCCGGCAATGGCAGACCTTGGGCTCCCAGCGCTGGCAGCAGCGGATCCCAGGGTCTCGGTGGCAGCGGGGACCTCAAGCTTCTGGGCAGGAGCAGGAGGGGAGCCTCAGTGGGGAGGTGTCGGTGGTCGCTACTGACCAGCGTTTTTTTGGTGAGAATTAAACATTATTTTAATGCTCGTAAAGCCTTACCTTGTTTGTTGTTGCCTAATTTGCTGTTACAAGTGATTTGCTGTTGCTACTGGGCTGTTTTTTAAAATGACCAGTTCTCCAAAAAGACCGTTTATCTGAAATGAGCCCAGTCCTGACCATTTCAGATAATCGGAATTGTACTGTATTTAAAATTGTGAGTAAATGCAGAAAGACTTTTTTCCACTGAAAGTAGATGAGGTACAAACCAGGGGACATAGATTAAGAATGAAAGGGGGAAAGTTTAAGGGGAACATGAAGGAGTGCTTCTTCACACAGAGAGTAGTGGGAGTGTAGAATGAGCTGCCAGCTGAGGTGCTGAATACAGGCTCAATTTTAGCATTTAAGAAGAATTCGGACAAGTACAAGGATGGGAGAGGTATGGAGGGGCTATGGACTGGGTGCAGGTCAGTGAGACCAGGCAAAAAAAAAATGGTTCCACATGGACTAGAAGGTCCGAAGGGGTCTGTTTCTCTACTGTAATTAACTTCCTAGGACCAAAGTTAATAGAGAAAATTAACAAGGAAAAAAATAACAGATATGAAGTTAACAATGCAGGAAGTTAGAGGAGGAAGTTAATAATATAGTAGGAGTCATTTGGTTCATCATATTTTTAAAATTTACATATGCAACACTGTACAACTACAGGCCCTTCTGGGTTTCTGGCCCACGAGCCTTGTGCTGCCAAAATATAACCATGAGACCGATTAAACCTATTAAAAGCATGTCTGTCTTCAGAATGTGTAAGTCATGTTCAACCTGGTCAAGAAAAAAGAGTGATTCAACCCAATCCTAGTTTCCAGCACAAAGTCAATTTGCAGTTCGGGTCTCTTCAAGTACGGCTTAAATATGAGGCGGGTTTTGCCACCACTGCCTTTTCAGATCGTGCGTTCATCCCCCTACCGCCTTTGGTGTGAAAAACATTTCCCTTTTCTCAAGATCTAGTTCACGTTTATAATCATCTGACTGTTCATACACAGTCCGACAAAACAGCGTTTCTCCTGATCACGGCTCACACACATAACACCCAGCACATAATAATCACAAAAATATGTAAAGATATAATTTAAAATAAATATATAACTATATAATCATATAACAATTACAGCACAGAAACAGGCCAATTTGGCTCTTCTCGTCTGCACTAATCCAAGTACCCTCCTCTAATCCCTCGTAAATATTTTGCATTGGTTTACTTGGTTACAAGATACTGTTCATCGATCTCACAGCCAGCAGAAAGAAGCTATTTCCCACCTGGTGGCCCTGATCATGATGCTCCTGTACCTCCTTCTTAGAACCCAGAATATTACAGCACAGCCCTATGGCCAACGATGTTCTGATCACCTATAAATTCCTCCCAAAAAATACTAAACCCTTCCTACCTCATAACTCTCTATTTTCCTTCCATCCATGTGCCTGCTTAGGATTCTCTTAAATGTCCCTAATGATTCAGCCTCCACCACCATCTCCTAGCAAGACATTCCAGGCATCCACCACTCTCTGATTAAAAACAAATGTACCCCTGATGTCTCCCCTAAAGTTCCCTCCTTTCACTCTGTACAGATGCCCTCTGGTGTTTGCTATTCCCGCCCTGGGAAAAAAGTGCCGGCTGTCTACATTATCTATGCCTCTCAGAATCTTGTAGACTTCTATTAAGTCAACTCTCATCCTTCTACGTTCCAAAGAGAAAAGTCCCAGCTCTGCTAATCTTTCCTCATAAGGGTTTTTTTTTCCAATCCAGGAAACATCCTGGTAAATCTCCTCTGCATCCTCTCCATAGCTTCCACATCTTTTCTCTAATGAGGTGACCAGAACTGAACACAATATTCTAAATATGGTCTCAGTAGAGATTTGTAGAGCTGCAACAGCATGATCTCTTGACTCTTGAACTTAGTCCCCCAACTAATGAAGCCCAGCATCCCATAGGCCTTCTTAACTATTCTACCAACCTGTGCAGCAATCTTGAGAGAGGCATGGATTTGGACCCAAGGACCCTCTGTTCCTCCACACTGTTAAGTATCCAACCATTAACCCTATACTCATCCCTCAGGTTTGACCTTCCAAGATGCATCTTGATGGTAGTAGGTCAAAGATACTATGAGCTGGATGGAAAGGGACCTCAATAATACTTTGTTCTCTCTAATCTTTCTATTAATTTCTATAATTCATATCCCCTGGTTTCTCACTCTCTGAATCTAATTGAATTATTTGTTTTCACAGTGAAAAGCTTTGTCAACTCACACTTATGTACAAGAGGTTGAATAAGTACAGGGTGAAGGTTATAGTTATAGTGGGTGAAAGAGTGTTGAGAAATGTACAGCTAAACTGTGCATATTTAACCAAATGCAGGTCCATTTAAATGTCGGAAATAAATTACCCTTGAATCTGAAGATGATATGCAGTAAAACTGTTCATCCAGTTCTCTTGGGACATAACTGATGCCGAATTAGCAGATTCAACTGGAATATCAGATGTTACCTTCTTTATACTCCAACAAGCTATTGGTTCACGTTTTTTAGATACCATACAGTGAGATTCCAGTCAACCCAGTTTGTTTAAAGGGAACATGGGAAACAAGGCCCTTGGAAACTTAAAATGTCAACAGAACCAGAAACCTAGCAAGTGGACATGGAATACAGAAACCAGACCCCAGTGAATGGGTGGGGTCCAAAGGAGCCAGGGCCACAGTAAATGGGTGGGGAACGCAAGGACCAGGGCCCCATTGAATGGGTGGAGAATGTAAGAACCAGGACCCCAGTGAATGGGTGGGGTCTGTAGAAACCAGGGGCCAAGAGAATGGGTGGGGAATGCAGGAACCAGGGCCCCAGTGAATGGGTGGGGTCCATAGAAACTAGGGGCCAAGAGAATGGGTGGGGAATGCAGGAACCAGGGCCCCAGTGAATGAGTGGGGTCCATAGGAACTAGGGGCCCAGTGAATGGGTGGGAAATGCAGGAACCAGGGCCCCAGTGAATGGGTGGGGTCTGTAGAAACTAGGAGCCTAGTGAATGGGTGGGGAATGTAGGAACCAGGGCCCAAGTGAATGAGTAGGGAGTGCAGGAACCAGGGCCCAAGTGAATGGGTAGGGTCTGTAGAAACTAGGGGCCCATTGAATGGGTGGGGAATGCAGGAACCAGGGCCCCAGTGAATGGATGGAGAATGCAGGAACTAGGGCCCCAGTGAATGGGTGGAGAATGTAAGAACTATGGCCCCAGTGAATGGGTGGGGTCTGTAGAAACTAGGGGCCCAGTGAATGGGTGGGGAATGCAGGAACCAGGGCCCCAGTGAATGGGTGGGGAATGCAGGAACTAGGGCCCCAGTGAATGGGTGGGAAATGCAGGAACCAGGGCCCCAGTGAATGGGTGGGGTCCGTAGAAACTAAGGCCCCAGTGAATGGGTGGGGAGTGCAGGATGCTTTAAGCCTGTTGGAGTGCATTTTCACACTTCAGAAGTAAGTCATCAACTGATTTCTCTCTGAAATCATAAAGTAAACTTCAAATTCCTGGATATCAACATCTTTGAGGATCTGTCCTGGAGCCTCCATGTCAATGCAATCACAAAGAAGGCTCTCTAACAGTTATACTTTGTAAGGAGTTTGAAGAGATTTATTAGGTCACCGAAGACTCTTAAAAACCTCTACAGGCATACTGTGGAAAGCATTCTGGCTTGTTGCATTACTCTCTAGAAATGAAGCACCAACGCTCAGTACAAAACAAGTTCCAGAGGCTTGCTAAATCAGCATCACGGCACCAGACGCCACCAATTCCTCCAGGACACCTACTAGAGGCGGTGTCTTAAGAAAGCAGCCTCTATCCTCAAGGACCCCCACCACCCAGGCCATGTCCTCTTCACTCTTCTACCATCGGGAAAAAGGTGCAGGAGCCTGAAGGCGAGCACTCAAAGGGCAGTGGCGGATTAACTACCACCTGGCCAATAGGCTGAGCTTCAGAAAGGCCCCCCCCCCAACCGTGCCCCCCTGGCCCACACCCTCCATTGTATAGAATGAAGTGAAATTGTTCCATTTATTAGTCTTTGACCGTGATGCCCTCACATAATCTAAATTTATCTGCCGGGTAGGTGCTGGAAATACACCAGTTGGTATTTGGTTGGAAGTGGGGAGGAAAAACTTCATGGAAAATCGAACAAAACTTTACCTTATAGAAGCTGTTGCGAGCCCTGGATAATATGAAAATTCTGTTAGTTACAAAAGGATAAATAAAATCAGTTCTTAAAAAAAAATGTCTTGATACAAAATAACACAAGAGAAGGGAGAGTCCTTTTAAAAAAAGAAAACCTCCCGTGAGTGACGCTGCATGAGCCGAGCTCTGCTGCGGGAGGCGGACCTCAGACTTGCGCGCACAAACACGAGCATTGAATGACTGGTCGCATCGGGAGCGGCGGAGCCCGAATTGATTGATGGAACTGAGACCCCCCTGCTGATTGACAGGTGAACGGAGTACTTCCACAAGCCTTGATTGACAGGTGGGTCCAGGACTAACGTGAGCCCATATTGACAAGAGGCTGTGAGGGGCCCTCTTCCCTTCTGGGCCCCTGGGCTTCAGCCTAATGGTTAATCCATCACCGTCAGCAAGGACAGCTTCTTCCCCTCTGCCAACAGATTTCTGAATGAACAATTTGTCTTTTTTTGTTTGCTTGCACTATTTTTATTTATTTTGTAATGTGGTTGATATAAATGTTTGCCCTATGATGCTTCAGCAAAGCAACGAATTTCATGACATGTGCATGACGATACATCCTGATTGTGATTCAGAAGTTCAGGTTCTTTAAATTCCATGAAGTGTAGACCAGCAAATTCTGTTGACCGGCGGATTCTCTCTTACGGTGGTGCCACTCTTCTCCTTACAGAGGAATTCCTGAAAACCAACGTGGCTCACTGGTGGTCTCCGGATGGCGCCAGGCTGGCCTACGCCACAATCAATGATTCGAGGGTTCCCATGATGGAAATCCCGATGTACCTTAACTCCTTGTATCCAACCGGGAGAGTATACCCTTATCCGAAGGTAAGCAGCAAAGTTACTTATATAAGGTGGCGGGGCTGGAGAGTTCAAACTCACTCCAAATAAAACATGCAGGAGAGTATAGAAATGAATAAGGAGCAAATGTATGTCAAACTATTCTTTCTTTGGCTTGGCTTCGCAGACGAAGATTTATGAAGGGGTAAATGTCCACGTCAGCTGCAGGCTCGTTTGTGGCTGACAAGTCCGATGCGGGACAGGCAGACACGGTTGCAGCGGTTGCAGGGGAGAATTGGTGGGGTTGGGGTTGGGTGTTGGGTTTTTCCTCCTTTGCCTTTTGTCAGTGAGGTGGGCTCTGCGGTCTTCTTCAAAAGAAGTTGCTGCATGGGTGGCACAATTCACATCGTGGTTAGTGCAACGCTGTTACAGCACCAACATCCTTGGTTCGAATCCCGCACTGTCTGTAAGGAGTTTGTACATTCTCCCCCTGTCAGCATGGCTTTCCTCCGAGTTCTTCAGTTTCCTCCCACCCTTCTAAATATGTAGAGGTTTCAGTTTAATTGGGTGTATTTGGGCAGCACGGACTTCTGGGATGAAAGGGCCTGTTACCATGCTGTATGTCGTAATTCAAATTCAATTTTCATTGACTGTGTTGCCTATGTTTCTTTGAATAGAGGTAAATTTTAACAAATGTTACTTATAAACTTAAAGGCCCTTGAACAAATGCACTTATTCCATAAACAGCACATTTTGTTCAAATGATCATTACTCTATTGTTAAAGCCGTTCTTTCCCCTTTACCTACAGGCTGGACAAGAGAACCCGACCATTTCCCTGTATGTGGTGAATTTAAATGGACCAACACACACACGTGAGATGATCCCACCAGATGACACGAGAATGAAGTAAAGTCAACACCCAACCCCCCCCCCCCCCACCCTTCCTTCTCCCCAACCCCTTCCCCATCTTTATTTTCTTTCTGGCTAATTGTTGTATCTTGCATCTGATCTGTGATCTCGGAAATAGATCTTTAAAGTTTCAATGGCAAGTGGAAGGAAAAGTTACATCATCAACATGCGGACACAATTCTGAGGGGAAGCAGAGAGAGAGGGATCAAAGCAGGAGGAAGTGGCCAGGCAGGGTGAGGTGGCAGTTACACAGTGCACGGAAAAGTTCCTAGGATTATGATATTATAGTTATTACGGAAACATGGTGGAGGAACAGCGTAGCTCAGTGTTCCAAGGTACAGGTACTACAGGTATGAAAAGAGTTGGAGGAAGGTGAGGATAGGTAGTTGTGTCTTTGAATAGGAAGAATATTACTTACAAAGGGTGTTTGGGGGATTGTACAGTGAGGGTATATGGGTCTCCATAGAGTCATAGCATTCCATAAGAAGGAAACTGACCCTTCGGCCCAATGTCCATTCTGACCAAGCTCATCCTATTTATTTCTCTGCATCTTAGAAAAGTCCCAGCCTTTCCAGAATGTCCTTATTATTCAAGCCTTCCAGTTTTGGTACCATTCTTATATATCTTTACTGAACTGTGTCCAGTGTTACAGGACCTTCCGTGTAGTTGAGTGACCAAAAATGTGCACAATACCCCAAATGTGGTCTCACCAATGTATCGAACAGTTGCACCATGATGCCCCTGCTCCTGTACTCATTGCCCTGACGTAGTATGCCAATTGCCTTCTTCAACGTCCTGTCCACCTGCGTCACCACTTTCGTGGACCTCTGTGCCTGTACTGTAGATGACACTTCCCAGTTTTTAATACTTCCCAATCTCAAAACATGTTGTCTTTTAAGCAAGGTAAACCTCAATATTTTGAATTGTATCCTATTCATCCAAATAAATCAAACTTCATAATTGCAGCTGTAAATAGCTTTAATTTTTTGTTGATGAAAGCGAATAAACATTTTCATAGCTTCGTACTTCATAATGATGAGTAAAACAAAAATATTTAAATGATAATGATATTCAACTTCAAAAAATTATAAACAAATTTAAATGATAATAAATAATGAATAATGAATAATAATGAAAAAAGAAAATTTCTTGAGTGAGTTTACTCTCCTTCCATGGTTATTCCAAGAATGAAAATGAGCTCCTCGTCTGCTTGGATATTACGACATATTACACAGTAACTACGGTAACTCTACAAAAACAATAATCCTTAAAGGGAAAGTCATAAAACAACCATAAATCATAAACACAGAGTTTTAACATCTACATGTATCCCCAGGAGCCTTTGTTCTGCGACACTCCCCGAGGCCGTGTAGGGTCTGCCCTGGTTTAATCTCCCAAAATGCCACACTTGTTTGAATCAAGTTTCATCTGCCATTCCTTCTCCCACATTCCCAATGCAATCTCGATCCTGCTGTTATCTGAGATAGCTTTCACTGTCCACTATGCCACTGAGAAATAACAAGAGGGAGATCACTTTGATGGGAGTATTGACAACAACGGGGAGCAAATAGGTCAGGAATTGCTGTAACGTTGCAATGGTTTTTCAGATTAATTTCCATAATTTTGACGGGGAATGTCACAATGCTAAGGGGTTTAAGGGGGCAGGATTTGAGAAGTTGAGGAAGTCTGCGGATGCTGGGGTGGGAGTGGAATACATAAACATGCTGGAGAAACTCATAACGGCGTCCACAGGTAGTAAAGAATAGCCAATGATTGAAGCCTGGTGAAAACACAAAGCTGGAGAAATTCAGCAGGTACTTTATGTAACAAAAATAAAGGTACATAACCAACTTTTCAGGCTTGAGCACTTCTTCGAGGGTTTAGCAAAATGTAGACAGCTGTCTGAATAAAATGGGGGGTGTCCCACTGGCAGGAGGTAATGGATAAGAGAGAGAGGGCGCACCAGCAAACAAAGGGATGGGGGTGGATGGCTCTGTGAATGGAGAGGGAAGGGGGCGGAGAGCTGAAAGAATGGGAAAGAGAGGGAGAATGGGGAGTGGGCTAGCAGAAACCGGAGAAGTCGATATTAATTCCATCTGGCTGGGGAGTGCCCAGTCGGAATATTAGGTAGCCTGGCCTGGGCAGTTTTTGCTTTTACTTGATGAGGGGCCCGGGCACGAAACGTTGGTTACTTTTTACTTCCTACGGAGGCTGCGTGACCTGCTGGGTTTCTCAGCACATCTGAGGATTTGTGAAACGCATCCAGGGACGTTTTCTCAAGCAAGATATTAACAACCCTACGTGAGAGGCCGCAACAAGAAGCCACTTGTTAGGAAATGAACCAAGGATAATGGCTGAAGAGTCAACTGGGAATCACTTGGTGACCAGTGACCATCATTCTATTAGATTTAAAATAGTTATTGGAAATGATAAGACTGGACCAGAAGTTAAAAACTTAATGCAATGCACAAAGGTGCTGGAGAAACTCAGCAGGTCACGCAGCTTAGGGAAGAAGTAAAGGTGTCTAATGTTTCAGGCCTGGGCTATTTTTGCTTATACCTAACGAAGGGCCCAGGCCTGAAATGTTGGTTACTCTTTATATGGATGCTTCGTGATGTGCTGAGTTTCTCCATCACGTTTGCTTATTGCATTCAAGCCCAGCATCTGCAGGCTTTCTTGTTTCACTCAGTGAAACTCTTAAATTGGAGCATGATGGTGTTAGACAGGAGCTCAAGTAGGACGGGCTCCTGCTTGGTGGAAGGAAACTTGTCAAGTTGGGAGGTATTTAAAGGTGAGTCAGGGAGAGTTAAGGGACACACATCTCTGTGTTCCTGTTAGCTGGCAGGATAAGGGAACTCTGGCTGATGAGGGCAAGTGGTTCATGATTGTCAAACAGCGTCTTTTCACACTAGGCCTTGGGTTTCAGATCAATGTCTTGTCTCAAACTGTTCTTTCCTTTTTTTTCTTTCCAGGGAATATTATGTTACCATGGTAACATGGGCTAGCAGCACCAAATTGGCAGTGAACTGGCTGAACAGGCCCCAGAATGTTTCCATCCTGACCTTATGTGAGGCAACGACAGGCATTTGCACAAAGGTGAATGAAGACAAACAGCTCTGACTTTATGGTATCAAAAGTTAGTCAGAAGATAGAGGATTGGGAAGTTTTAAAACACTTGCAGAAGGTAACTAAAAAATTCATAAGGAGGGAAAAGATGATGTATGAAAGTAGGCTGGCAAATGATATCAAAGAGGATGCAAAAAGCTTCTTCACATATATAAAGAGTAAAAGAGAGATGAGAGTAGATATAGGATCACTAGAAAATGCTGCTGGAGAAATAATAATGGAAGACTAGAAGATGTCAGAGGAACTAAATGAAGATTTTACATCAGTCTTCGCTGTGGAAGACATGAGCAGCATGCCGGTTGTCGAAGGGTATTAGGGAAGGGAACTAAGTGCAGTTACTATTTCAGTAAGCTGAATGGTCAAAGGGTGGATAAGTCTCCTGGACCAGATGGATTGCCCTCAGGTTCTGAAAGAAATCACGGTAGAAGTTGTGCAGGCATTGGTAATGATCTTTCAGGAATCAATAGGTTTGGTATGGTCCTGGAGAATTGGAAAATTGTAAATGTCACCCCACTATTCGAGAAGGGAAGGAGGCAGCAGAATGGAAACTATAGACCAGTTAGTCTGACGTCAGTGACTGGGAAGATGTTGGAGATTATGGTAAAGGATGAGATTATGGAGTATCTGGAGGTACATAACAAGATAGGTCAAAGCCAGCATGGTTTCCTTAAGTGAAAATCTTGCTACACCTGCTTATTGGAATCTTTGAAGAGGCAACAAGCAGGCTAGATAAAGAAGATACAGTAGATGTGTATTTTGATTTTCAGAAAGTCTTTGGCAAGGTGCTGCACGTGAAGTTACTTAACAAGATAAGAGCCCATAGTATAAAGGAAACCTAGTGTGGGTAAAACATTGGCTGGTTGGCAGGAAGCAGAGGGTTGGAATACAGAGATCATATTCTGGTTGGTTGCCATTTGCTAGTGGTGTTCCAAAATGTATGGTCATGCACTTCGGTAGAAAAAAATAAATCGGCAGACTATTTTCTAAATGGGGAGAAAATTGAAAATGCAAAGTGAGCTGGGAGATCTTGTTCAGGATGCCCCGATGATAAACTTGCAGGTTGAGTCAGGCTGCCCCGATGATAAACTTGCAGGTTGAATCAGTGGTGATGAAGGCAAATCCAATGCTGGCATTCATTTCAACAGGAATAGAATACAAGAGCGTGGATGTGATGTTGAGGCCTTATAGGGCACTGGTGAGACCTCACATGGATCATGTGAACAGTTCTAAGCTCCTCATTTACAAAAGGATGTGCTTACGTAAGAGAGCGTTCAGAAGTGATTCAGAAGGATGATTCTGAGAATGAAAGGGTTATATGAAGAGCATTTGATGGCTCTCTTGGCCTGTACTCATTGGAATTTAGGAAAATGAAGGGTATCACAGTGAAACATTTCAAATGTTGAAAGGCATGTATAGAGTAGATGTAGAAAGGTTGTTTCCCACAGTGGGAGGATAGGTCAAGAGATTAGGATTGAAGGGCTTCCTTTTAGAACAGAGATGTGGAGAAATTTCTTTAGCCAGAGGGTCGTAAATCTGTGGAATTTGTTGCCACAGGTGATTGTGGAGGCCAGGTCATTGGGTGTATTTGAGGCAGAGATTTGTTGGTTCTTGATTAGCCAGGGCATCAAAGTTAATGGGGAGAAGTCCAGGGAGTGGGGCTGAAAGGGAAATTGGATCAGCTCCTGATTGAATGGCAGGGCAGAATCGATGGGCTGGATATCCTATTTCTGTTTCCCAGACCACCAGCGAGAGGTAGTGAACCAGCTCGTGAACCTCAGCAGCCAATCTCCACTCGTTCCTGCTCCCATGCAGTTCCGGTGAGGTGTTTATCTGATGTGCGAGTTGTGATCAGCTGCCAGAATTCAGTTCCCTTGAGATTAATGGTTGAGATTAAAAATATATTTTTTTCATTTGTTTAATGTAATTAGAGTCACAGCACAGTAACACGGCCCTTCCAGCCTACAAGCCTGTGACCATGAGTCTACTAATCCTGTATGTCTTTGGAATGTGGGATTGGGCAGAATTGGGCTAGATGGGCCAAAGGGCTTGTTTATGTGCTGTAGTATTCTGTTTGGTTCTGATGTGAGCACCTCACCCTGATATTATTGAC
The DNA here is from genome assembly GCF_036971445.1 of Narcine bancroftii. Taxonomy (NCBI): domain Eukaryota; kingdom Metazoa; phylum Chordata; class Chondrichthyes; order Torpediniformes; family Narcinidae; genus Narcine; species Narcine bancroftii. The sequence goes on along the minus strand of NC_091469.1, from coordinate 474,237,845 downwards.
TTTCAGAAACATGAAGATGAGAGTGAAAGCTGGCTATCCAGACAGGTAAGAGAGAAACCAAGTGAATGGCATACTTCTCTCTCTCTCTCTCTCTCTCTGTGTATATTTTTTTATCCTGTCTATTATCATCTGACTGTACATATACAATCAGATCAAACAGCATTTCTTCAGACCACAGTGCACACACATGCACACAATATGCATAAAATCAATATATTTAATTATTTTGGAATAATTTACTCATCTCATTTATAAGAGACCCAAAGTTACAGGATACCCTTCATCAATCTCACAGCCTGTGGGAAGAAGCCATTTCCCAGCCTGGCCGTCCTGATTTTGATGCTCCTGTAAGGGGGGGAGGTGGGGGGGTCAGAGATCCCATTGGCCTAGATGCTGAGATTCTTTCATATGCATTGCCCGCTTGCAGAATTATAACCCACATTTTATGGGACGTGTGAAATCTGACCTCACTGGGAGTGGGGACACCCCCTCCCACCAACCGAAGCAAACCCTACCTTTCACTGCTGCACTATTGTATTCCTGGATTCCCAATCTGGTCAGTTCCTGAATAAGGATGCACCCCTTGTAGGTCCTCCTGTTGAGTGAAGCTCTCATGTGACAGGATGCAAGTAGCCCAGGCTCCCAACATGTAGATATCAGCTAAACCAAGCACGTTTCGCTCAGCCAGATGTCAAATCTTAAGAAGACCCGCAGGGTAAAATTTTCACACACCGCATAGTTGGTATCTGGCTTGAACTACCAGAGGAGGGGATGGAGGCAGGAACTGTGATAACATCCCGGTTCCGATACCTGGTACATCTCCAGCCAGTTCAAGCCAGTCTCCAGCAGTCCACAGCCCAGTGAGAGTCTCCTGACTGCAGTCTCAGTGGAAAAAAAAACTACCTACATTTACTCTATCTATCCCCTCATAATTTTAAATACCTCTATCAAATTTCCCCTCATTCTTCTGTGCTCAAGGTTATAAAGTCCTAACCTGTTTAACCTTTCCCTGTAACTCTGAGGTCTGGGCAACATCCTCACAAATCTTCTCTGCACTCTTTCTATCTTATTCTTTCCTGTAGTTACGTGACCAAAACTGCTCACAATGCTCCAGATTTGGAAACTTTTGTTATCTATTTTATGAAAATGAATGTAAAGCTTCAAGAGCCTGAAGGCCATAAAATATTGAGCCTCCCACAAATTTGAGTTGAGTGAAGGGTTACATAACATAGCCTTGGTGAGCCTCACTTTCCACCTCCAAATGTCATGACTGCTTTAACAGTGTCTGAGCTATCCACTAGAGAAAAGGTGAATAGTCGCTCATGAGCAAAGCCACATCAGGACCTGACATTTTGGAAACACTACTTACCATGTTAAGCAGCTCAAAAGACCTGCTGGGATTCTGTGACCACTGCAAACAGTTACCCACAGGCTCCCAAGGTGATCCAGACAAGAAATTAAATGGAGAAGGCAAAGCTGTGGAAAGGTTAAACCCATGGCAATATGGAATGATGGATTGGAAGAATAACTATTATTAAAGGAACACAAATGCTGATTGTACATCGCTAAAGGGACAAAAATGAAAGTAGAATCCTTCATTATGTTCACAGTACATTGTCAAAGCCTGATTTAAGAACCAATGTGATCTGGCATAAAATGGATAGAGTAATGAAACATTTGAAATCTCTGTGGCCCTGGGAAACCTTCACAGGCTCCTGATTTATTTGTGATGGCAGCTCAATCTCTTCTATTCTCTTTTAAGGGTTTATTGACCAGCCCAGAGTGGGCTATCAGTCAATGTTTGAAGATAAAGCTAGTTTTATCTTTAATACTTACAAATTAGGCACTGAGTATTGAAGATTAAAGTCCATTTCTTCGGAGTCAATTGGAATTTTCTTTTTTGGTAAACTTTGAAACTTCCACCAATTAAAAACTCAGCTAAGTTCACCAATTAAAATCTTAGCTGAGTTTGCAGTGTGAGGACAAGAACTTTAAAAAAATTAACCTGAAGGTTCAAACTCAGTGTGTCCATAGATGCTCATGTGTGTGTGTGAGGAGTATCTCTATGAATGCATTAATAACTCCACATATGTGTGTATGCACATGTTGTGTCCATATGTGCATCTGTGAGTGTGCCTGTGTGCTTACATTAATACATTCATGTGTGTATCTGGGGAGGAAGGGTTATGTGTCCATGTGCATATATGACAAAGTCACTGATTATGTATGTGTGCACACATGTTGTGATCATATGGGCACCTATGTGCATGTGCATGTTTGTGTGTGTGTGGGTCCCCATGTGTGTGTGTGTGTGTGTGTGTGTGTGTGTGTGTGTGTGTGTGTGTGAGTGTGTGTTCATGTACATGCATGCACACTCGTGCACTCAAGTACCTATGTTATCAGATTCAGGCAGCCAATTTGCCTTTGCAGACCATTGGCCACCAATCCAAATTAATCCCATTCCCCAGTATGTGGTCCACAGCCTTCTCTCCTGATGGGATTCACCTCCCCATCTCCCAACAGGATTCACATATTCATTTCAAGGCATCATAAATTCGGTTAGTGATTATCTCTCTCAAGTTCTCCATTCTCTGGGTGAAAAAAAATCACGCTTCGATCTCCTCAAAATTTATTACCCTTATGGTAATTCATCCTCTATTTTTATCCACCTCTGACATGGGGGATTTGTTTTGGCAATCATCATGTCAACTTTTAATATCTTCCGGTCCAGAGAAAACAGACCCAGAGTCTCCAGTCTCTTCTCATAATGGAAATGCTCGATTCCAGGCAACATCCTTGTCAATCTCCTTCATACTCACTCCAGTGTTATCACATCCTTTCTATAATATGGTAACCAGAAATACTTGCAGTACTCCAGCTGAGGTCTGACCAATGTTTTATGAAGTTAGAGCATAACCTGCTTGCTCTTGTATTCAATGGTCCAACTAATGCATGCCAGAATGGACTTGTACACCAAGTTCCTGCTGTTCCTCAATACTCTCTGGGACCTTTCTATTCGTGGTGTATGTCCTATTCTCATTAAACCACCCCAACCCCCAAAAAAATGAATTGCATTACACCACATTTATTTAGCAAACCGTTCACTTGTAATGAACTGCTAGAAATCTACAAATAATCAAAACTGGATGGAATCGACCAGGACACTGGAAAACATAATGGCACAAAGGGCCTTGTTAACCCTATAAAGCCCTCCTCACCAACATTTGGGAACTTGCGCTATTCTTGGTAGACCCATCTCGCAGACTTGTCAAGCGACACCCTGATGTAGTCATACTCTGAGTCATGGTCCTTCCAGTCGACATCCCAATCAGCTACGTTCCTGGGTATATTCTGTGCCACTGCATGGCAGACCTAGCAGAGGTGGAACACACTGGTATAGAACCAGGAGAAAACTTATCTCAATGTTGACTCCTGATCCTGTGAATCTTATGGCTTCAGCTTACCCTTGAGCCAGGAAGCATAGAACATTACAGTACAGTACAACCCATGATGTTGTGCCAACCTACTCCACAACAGTCTAATACTTCACCACCTCTTTTTTTTTTATCCATGTACCTATCCAGGAGTCTTTTGCATGTCCCTATTGTACCAGTCTCCATCACCAGGCACCCACCACTCTCTGGGTAAAAAAACTTAACTCTGACATCTCCCATAAACATTCTGACATTCACCTTAACAGCTGTCCTCTAAAATTTGTGACTGTCACTCTAGGAAAAAGATGCTGGCTGACCATGCAATCTCAGGCCCTCGAAATCTTATGCACCTCTATTAAATCACCTCTCATTCTTCGTCACTCCAAGGAGAAAAGTCCTAGTTCTGTCAACATCGCTTTTCCATCCACATCCTGGTAAACCACCTCTGTGCTCACTCCAAAGCATCTACAGCCTTGCTGCAATGAGGCGTCCAGAACTAAATGCAATACTCCAAGTGTGGACTAACCAGAATTTGATTGAGCCTTATTTTGCACAGTGGCACCTAACTCTATTCTTTGTTGGAGGTAGAATCAAAGCAATCCAATCAAAATTTTCAAACACCAAAACCATGATCCATGAGTCACAGCTGGAAGAGCAAAGGCTTTAGTTAAATGCAAGTCAACCCAGGGGCACTGCACCATTGCCTCCCAGCTCTTGAACTCAATCTTGCATGGTGACTTTGAGGGATCTATGGAAACCTCCTGCTGATTACCTTTTATTGCGCCCACCCCCTCAGCTGCTCCATGTGGGACATCATTTGGAGTAGGCATCAGGAGGGCCACCATCACAGAGTAGACCCTGGGTGGTGGAGAAGGTCATTGTCCATCGTCAGTGGCATCACTGCTGACTGAGCTGGCCAAATGCTAAAGACCACTAGACCATAAAATATAGGAACAGAAATAGGCCATTTGGCCCATCAAGTCTGCTCCACCATTCCATCATAAGCCGATCCATTCTCCCTCTCAGCCGCACTCCGCTGCCTTATCCCCATAACCTTTTATAGCCTGACTTGTTAAGATACTTATCAATCTCTCCCTTAAATACCTCCACAGCCACCCATGGCAGCAAATTCCAGATGTTCACCACAATCTGGCTAAAGAATTTCCTCCACATTTCTGTTTTAAATGGGTGCCCTTCAATCCTAAATTGTGCTCTCTTGAACTAGACTCCCCTACCATGGGAAACAACTTTGCCACATTTCAAATGCTTCTCTGAGGTCCCCCCTCATCCTTCTGAACTCCAAAGGGTACAGTCTAAGACCCATCAAAGCTTGTCAAAGGACAGTGCAGATTGCTTGACTCCACAGCAGATGGTGAAAGTTCCAACAAGATTTTTCCTTGCATTCACCAATCAATCTATCACTGAGGGATTTTCCCCTCACCATTCCAACCTGAACAGCAATGCATCACGTTCCTTCTGGATAGCCTTACCCAATATCGTGAACATGGATTAGGTAATCCTTACCCCTGTCCAGTTCCAATTTCCCATCTCCTTTACCTGTTCTCACTCTCATCTTTCTCTCAAATCTTTCAAGTGAAGTTTATTGTCATCTGATTACACAAGTACGACCCGACGAAACAGCATTCTCTGTTTTTTGGAAAACTTTTCCTTTCCCCTTCCACCAGTGGGCTTGTCCCCAACCCATCTATCCCACCTTCTGTCCAATATTTTGGCCAGTCCCCAAGCACTTCTCTCTTCCCCCCCCCCCCCCCCCCCCCCCGCCCCTCCGCATCACCCCTTCTGTGCTTGATATCTCCCCTTTGCCACTTTAGTCTTGATGCAATCCAAAGCGTTGCCTGACTATTCCTCTCACCGGATGCCCCCAGACCCGTCGAGTCCCTCCAGATTCACTCTGTTTGCTCAACATCTTCCCCATTGTCCACATGTCGGTCCCGTTAAGCAGTCGGCTTGCTCCCCATTTCTGAAGAAGGTTCCTGTTCCCCGTGCGATGGAATATCACTTCCAATTGCTGCCGGTTCACTGTGCTGCCATGTGTGAATTGATTCTAATGGGTCAATGTTCTCACTGATCACAGAACGAGGCCCCTTTGTTCTCCAAGGACGGGACCAAGTTTTTTTTCATCCGCCCCAACCCACAGGGAGGCAGAGGAAAGTTCTACCACATCGCCATGTCATCTGCTCAAGTAAGTACCTCAAAGGTTAGCTCTAGCAAAAGGCGGATAAATGGAGCTGAGTCCACAGCCAGACTCGCTGTGATCATATTGATTGGCAGCACAGGCTTGACAGGCCAGATGGCTGGCTCCTGCTGCTAGTTCTTTTATGTATGATCTAAATTCATTTCTATCTTCATCAGTGTCAGAGAAAAGTTTCCTGAAGAATGCTAATTCCAGTGAGCTGACAAATTTATCAGGACAGGTCAAATCAATATCTTACATGTTTGCTGCCTTTGAGCTCGTTAACATTTTGCTAATGCTTTATTGTTCAGTTCTCAACATATATAAAAACATAAGTAACCCAGACAGGGTAAGCACAAAGGATCCATTACCCTCAGTAGAGGGGTTGGCAACAAGGGGTCATCTGTGCTAGTTAGTTTAGTAAGAGTTGTTGGGGAAGGGATGAAAATCTCATCGGAAGGTGGGGGTGAGGGGAAGGGGAACTGCACAAGCAAGCAGATGATAGGTGGGAGGGGGAAGGAGCTGAGAGGCGATGGGGAGGGGGAAGAGGGCTGTTAATGATGCTCTGTGATAGCAAAAGGGAAGGGAAAGAAGTGGGGATTAGAAACTCAACTGGTCAAATGGAGTACTTTATACAGCAAAGATGAAGATTTATAATAAAAGTTTCAGGCTTGAGTCCTTCCTGAACAAAATGTAGGCAGGTGCCCGAACAAAATGGTAGCGGGAAGGGGTAGGATGAGGATGAGGGGTAGGCAGGAGGTAATAGGTGGATAAAGGATGGAGGGCACACCGGCAAATGGGGTGGGGTGTGGGCTCTGTGAATGGAGAGAGAAGGAAGTGGAGAGCTGGAGGAAAAGAAAGATATGGGGAAGACAGGGAGAGTGGGGAGGAGGCAAGCAAAAATCGGGGAAGCCAATGTTAATGCCACTCGGTTGGAGAATGCCCCGACTGAATATTAGGTACTGCTCCTCCAATGGGGTGGGGTGTTGGGGGAAGGAAGGTGTGGAAGACAGGCAGCAAAAGGAAAGATATCCAAGGAATGAGGACAGTGAGGGAATGGAGGAAGGGGGTTACCAGAAATTGAGAAATCGATATTGGTGTTGTTTGGTTGCAGACTGCCAGGATGGGATAGAAGGCATTATTCCTTATTTCCTTCCCTTTTCCCCCCCTTTTTGAGAATTTTGAGAATACAGGATAAGTTCCTATAAAATTACCACTAACTAATCTTATGGAATTTTTTGAGGAAGTTACCAAGAAAGTAGATGAAGGAAAGGCTGTGGATGTTGTCTACGTGGACATCCATGGAGAGGTTGTAAACTGTATTCAAAATTGGCTGAATGAGAAAAGATGGACAGTGGTAGTGGATGGTTGCTTCTCAGACTGGAAGCCTGTGACGACTGGTGGGCCTCAGGGATCAATGCTGGGACCATTGTTGTTTGTTGTCTATATCAATGATCTGGATGATAATGTGGGAAATTGGATCAGCAAATTTGCAGATGACACTAAGATTCGAGGTGTTGTGGACAGCGAGGGAGGCTTTCAAAGCTTGCAGAGGGATCTGGACCAACTGGAAAAATGGGGAAGAAAATGGCAGATGGAATTTAATGCAGACAACTGTGAGGTGTTGCAAGGTAGGCCATACACAGTAAATGGTGGGGCACTAAGGTATTCAGGGATCTGGGAATATAAATACATAGATCCCTGAAAGTGGTGTCGCAGGTAGACAGGGTTATGAAGAAATCTTTTGGCATATTGGCCCTTCATAAATCAAAGTATTGAGTACAGGAGTTGGGATGTTATGGTGAGGTTGTATAAGACATTGGTGAGGCCAAATTGCATGCAGTTTTTGTCACCTAACTACAGGAAGGATATCAGTAAGATTGAAAGAGTGCAGAGATTTACGAGGATGTTGCTGGGTCTTCAGGAGTTGAGTTACAGGGAAAGATTAAACAGGTTAGGACTTTATTTCTTTGTGTGTAGAATAAGGGGAGATTTGATAGAGGTTTACAAAATTATGAGGGGTATAGAGAAAGTAAATGCGAGTAGACTCTTTCCACTTCGATTGGGGGAGATAAATATGAAAGGTCATAGGGAAAAGGTTTAGGGGGAACATTAGGGGGATCTTCTTCACTTAGAGAGTGGTGGGAGTGTGGAATGAGCTGCCATCTGATGTGGTAAATCAATTTTTAAGAATAAATTGGACAGATACATGGATGGGGGAGGTCTGGAAGGTTATGGACTGGGTGGAGGTCAATGGGACTAGAGGAATAATGTTTTGACACAGACTAGAAGAGCTGAATGACCTGTTTTCTGTGCTGTAGGTTCTAAGGTTCTAAAACCATAGAACACTACAGCATAGAAACAGGGCTTTTGACCCTTCTAGTCTATTCCAAACTATTATTCTGCCTAGCCACACTGGCCTGCACCTAGTCCATATCTCTCCATTCCCTTCCCATACGTACCCATAGTTTGGTTTTATACAGTGCATCCAATAGAGCTGCAGTCTCACAGCTTTGGTGACCCGGGCTCAGTTCTGACCTCAGTGCTGTCTGTGTGTGGTCCACATGGTCCCTGAGGTTTCAAGGTTCAATATTTAATATGTTCATGAAATAAAAACAGTGTTATACTACATAAAATTGCCTTTTGCCTGATGTAAGGCAGACAGATTCAGCATCGACAGAAATTGCCTGAAGTGCAAAGGAAAGACCAGAGTCACCAAGTGTCCATGGATTAACCTCCAGCATCCCTGCAGCCTCCACAGCCACAGAGTCTGGCCCAAACAGTTGGCAGCCCTAGCCCTCCGTTATGATTAGGAACACTTCAATGCTCTAGGCACCCATTCACATCCTGGTTCTGATACCCGGTGCTCTTTCAGACAGTTTCCAGCCAGTCTCCAGCAGTCTGCAGCCTGGCGCGAGTCCCTTAATCGCAGTTTCCAGCAGCCCCCAGCTGAGGGTTCCTCTCCTCAGGTTACCAATAGCCTGTGTGGGTCCTTCAGCCGCCAAACCCCTCACTACTCCACCGTTGTGGTCACTGCCTGTGGGTCATCTCCTTCTCAGATGGGGGGGAGTGGCCCCCCCATATTCTGGCGCCCTGCACCAGACCTCCATTTCTCATGGCCTGCTCCTGATCATTGGCGCTGCCATCTTGGGCATAGAGTCTGCGGTTGCGGGATTTTAAATAAAACCACTGTTGGCTCCTTTAACAGGCTGCTTAAAACCTGCGTCGAGCTGATGGCAGTCAGACTAGGCAGTTAGACCCAAAGGGAGTATTGCGTCTCTGCTCCCCATTCTCCATCACAGCACCGCCATTACGGCAGCTCCGCCATTTCCCTGCAGGTTTCCTCCCACATCCCAAAGACGTAGAGGTGGTCCGGTTAATTCCTCGCTGTAAATTTCCCCTTAGGGTGAGAGTAAGCGGTAGAACAGCAGAATCCTGTTAGGATCGCAGGGAGAATGAAATGGTATAATATGAAATGAGGCAGCCCGGTTAACGCCGCGGTTAGTGCAACACTGTCACAGCGCCAACGACCCAGGTCTGTAAAGAGTTTGTATCTTCTTCCCATGTCTGCATGGGCTTCCTGTGTGCTCCCGGTTTCCTCCCACCCTTCTAAGGGCACCGAGGGTGTAGATAAATCGGGTGTAATTGGACAGCACAGGGATTGTGGCCATGCTGTACATCTCAGTTTTAAAAAAACGTAATTAATTATTTTTAAATTTAGACATACAGCATGGTAACAGGCCATTTTGGCCCACAAGCCCATGCTGACCAATTATTTCTGGTTAACCGGCAACCCTGGTTGGTTTCGAACGGCAGGAAGAAACCTGAGTCCCCGGGGGTAACCCACGCAGACACGGTAAGAAAACTTATCAACTCCTTACAGACAGCACGGGATTTGAAGCCCAGTCCCGATCCCTGGAGCTGTAATGACGTTGTGCTAACTGCTGCGCTAACTGTGGCGCCCCAATAAGTGGGTTGATTGTCAGCATAGACTTAGGTGGCCAAAAGGTCAATTCCCAAACTCTATGACCTAAATGTAAATGTAAAATTCACTTACATCAGCTGGAGAGTTCATTCCTGGAATGATTAAACAAATATTTTTAGAGGAAACCTCCAGGAAACAGCCAATAAAGAGCATATTCAAAAAGGTGCTGACTCGGATATAGATTAAGTCTGATTCTCCGCTTTCTACCTCTAGGTGAACAATAGTATTGATAACTTGCAATCCATCACCTCCGGGAATTGGGATGTGACACAGATTTTGACGTATGATGAACTTCATCAAAAAATGTAAGTCTCCAAGAAGGGCTCAAGTAAATTTAGGAGGGTTCAAATTCAAGTTTATTATCACATGTTGTACAGTGAAAAGGTTCGTTTTGCTTCCAATCCAGCAAGTCAACCCACACATAGGTACGGCAAATAAATCACAGACCAGACTGCCGAGTTACAGATAGGGTGGCCAAACGTTTGGTTTTAGGCCAGACCGTCCAGCGTTTTGAGTAATCTGTCCTCTGTCTGGCACCACCTCGAGCCAGACTTTAATCTGTCCTCCATTTGGGGGTGTAGGGGAAGAAGGGGGACACTTACCATGTTAAATGCGGCGTCCCAGGGTCCATAGGCCATGTTTCTTCTTGCGTGCATGCGCTAGTGCCAGCTGGCGTATGCACAATGGATTGGAGTACCGGGGCCACTAGCATCAGTTCCCCCTCCCTCCCTCCTGCAGACTTTCTTGTTTAACCCCATTTAACACAAGCCTGGTGCATAGATATAACTCATGGCCTATTCAGGGGCTTGCGACCTAGTTCAGCACTCACAATGATGAAGCATCAAAGGTCACCTGCTCCTACTACCTTTGATTTTGTTGAAACACTAAAACAAGGCTCAAGACAATGAAGAGGATAGATGATACCACAGTAAAACCCCTGGTATCCAGCACCCATGGGTATTGGTCGAAGCCAGATAAGTGAATTTTCCGGTTGGTGAGGTAACAGTGAGGCGGCCAATTTTAAACAATCATATTTTTTACCTATTTATTTTCCGTGATATTTTTGCCAGTTGCATGAGGCTGCCAATCACTTGAAATCTGGATCACAGGGGTTTTACTGTATTGGAAGAAAAGAAAGTGTGTTGATTTTTAATTCAAATGATCATTTGAGGCCCGGTTAGTGTCGCACGACGCTATTACAGCGGCAGCAACCAGGGTTCGAATCTGCTGTTGTCGAAGGAGTTTGCACATTCTCCTCGTGTCTGTGTGGGTTCCTCCGGGCACTCTGATTTCCTCTTGCCCTCCCAAAGCGTACAGGGGTTGGTGGTTCATTAGTGTACTTCGGGGGTACGGGCTCATGGGCTGGAAGGGCCTGTTACCATGTTGTACATCTCTCTCTTTAAAATATTTTTATTGATTTTATACATTAAAAAAAACAAACCAATACATAGTCCATATTGAATGCAAAACGAGCCAACTGTACCAATGGACCTTAACATTGCTAAAATACTTTCCATTAACCATATAACCATATAACGATTACAGCACAGAAACAGGCCAACTTGGCCCATCTAGTCCATGCTGAACATTCTCCCACCTAACCCCACTGACCTACACTCAACCCGTATCCCTCCATTCCTTTCCCGTCCTTGTTCATATCCAACTTCTCCTTAAATGCTAATATTGAGCCCGCCTCTGCCTCTTCGTCTGGAAGCTTCTTCCACACACCCACTGCCCTCTGAGTAAAGAAGTCCCCCCCCCTCATGTTTCCTTTAAACTTTTTCCCCCTAACTCTCAATTCTTGTCCTCTCATTTGTATCTCCCACATTCTTAAAGGAAAAAGCCTCTCTACGTCAACTCTGTTTATACCCCTAATAATCCTAAATACCTCAATCAAATCCCTTCTCAACCTTCTACATTCCAAAGAATAAAGACCTAACTTATTTAACCTTTCTCTATAACTTAGACCCTGTAACCCTGGCAACATTCTAGTAAATCTTCTCTGTACTCTCTCCAATTTGTTGATAACTTTCCTATACTTTGGTGACCCAAACTGTACACGACACTCCAAATTTGGCCTCAGCAGATTCCAGCGGATCCTCACTCCCTTTTTCTTTAGACAATTCCATTGACAATCCAGTTATCAGATACTCTGTGAGAGTATGGGTTCAGCTCAAGAAGCATTTTGGATTTCATGACTTTTTTCTTTCAAGTCCGATTTCATTCAATCACCTTTTCCAACCAGCTTTGCAAGATTCTGCTTTTCAAATTTGGCACAGAAAGGGTATTGAATATTTCATAGATTTTTTGGATAATAGTTTTGCATCATTTCAACAACTCTCTGAGAAGTACAATTTACTGAATACTCATTTTTTTAAAAAATCAGACATTTTCTTCAATCTCAATACCTGGTTTCTTTTGGGCACCAGATGTGAATGTCATAGTGGTACAGCTATTAGCCCTGTCTCTATGAATGTACTGTCAGGGCTGGCCCACCCCTGTACCTGTGACTCCTCCCCTCAGAATCCCCATAAAGGGTGTTACGGCCAAACTCCTCCCCAGTCATGCAGACAAAGCCCACCCCCTGGTGAAAACTACCAGCTTTCTCCTGTCGGTAGATGCCCAAACAGCATTGACGTTCATCAAGGATGACATCGCCAAGGCAGCTATGCATGCTGTAGATGAATCAATCCCGATCCAGGTGGAGAGTGACGCATCTGACTTTGCCCTAGCTGCCACGCTTAAGCAGGCGGACAGGCCTGGAGCACTTTTTTCCTGGACCCTCCAGGCCCCAAACTCTGACACTCAGCCATCAAGAAGGAGGCCTAGGCCATAGTGGAGATTTGCCAGTACCTGCTTCATTGGACGCACTACCTGGCTGGCAAATCGTTCATCCTGACTGACCAATGTGCAGACGCTTTTATGTTCAATAAAAAACAGCGGGGAAAAATTAAGAATGACAAGTACAACTATGAGATCTTGTACTGGCCCGGGAAGCTCAACAAGCACCTCCCCCACCACACCCCCCCCGCCCGATGTCCTGTCCTGGTGGACATGTGTCAACGCGCAGTTGGACCACCTCCAAGCCCTCCTCAACAGCCTCTGCCACGCCAAGGTCACCAGGCTCTACCACTTCGTTAGAGCCTGCAACCTCCCCTACTCAGATGAGGACATCAGGGAACTGACCTGAAGCTGCCTGGTCAGAGAAAGCTCACCTAATTAAACTTCAAGGGCCCACTCCCCTCCACCAACCAAAATGTGTACTTTCTCAATATTATCGCTGAATACTCACACTTCCCATTCGCCATCCCCTGCCCAGACATGATTATGGCTACTGTCATAAAGTCACTACGCAATCTGTTCACTCTGTTCGGATACCCCCCGCTATATCCATAGTGACCGGGGATCCTCATTTATGAGCGAGGAGTTGTGCCAGTGCCTGTTGGCCAAGAGCATAGCCACGAGCAGGACCATGAGCTATAACCCCTGAGGGAATGGCCAGATAGAAAGGGAGAACGCCACCATTTGGAAGGTAATTCTCCTAGCCCTCAGGTCGAAAGGCCTGTCCATTTCCCAGTAGCAAGAGGTCCTCCCTGAGGCGCTCCACGCTACCAGGTCCTCCTCTGTGCTGCCACTAATGCTACTCCGCATGAAAGGCTGTCTTCTTTCCCAGGAAGTTGGTGTCGGGAACCAAACTTTCATCTTGGCTGCCAACCCCTGGGCCTGTCCTGCTCTGTAGGCATTCCAGGAGCCATAAGACTGATCCCCTGGTTGAGAAGATCCACACAAACCCCCCAGTTTGCTTACATGAAGTACCAGGATGGGGGAGCAAGACACAGTTTCCATCTGGGACCTTGGACATGCAGGGGACCCCTCGATTGACCAAGCAGTACTCCCCCCCCCCTCCCCATGACCTAACCAGCCATCCGGCCCCACTAATTGTACCCGGCATCCCGCCCCAACCAAGGACTGAGCAACCTTACAATCCTATTAGCCCTCCTCAGCCACTCAGGCTGTTGTCCAAAACACAGCTCAGGAGCCAGCCCAGCAGCTGAGCCACAGCATGCCCTGCGACAGTCACAACAACAGACGAGACCACCAGACAGGCTGAACCTGTAATGGACATTGATCCACTTCACCCCACTGGACTCTGTTTTAAAAGAAAGGATGAACTGTCTGTATGAATGTACTGTATGGGCTGACCCGCCCCTGTACCTGTGACTCCTCCCCTCAGAATCCCCATAAAGGCTGTTATGCCCAAACCCTTCCCTCTGTACCTGCCTTAGAACCGGGGCAACAACATGTGAGATGTGCTGATGTCTTATGGTAATTAAAACCTATTAATCACAACTCAGTGTCTAATGTGGTTAATTGGTAGTACAACAGTTGTGGATACATTTTTTGCGTTAAGGTTTAATATCCTTTATTTAGAATCAATAGAATCAGAATCGGAATTTATTGGCATGAGCAAGTCATGAATTCGATGTTTTGCGGAAGCATCATGATGCAATCATTCATATTATAACCATCTTATGACATTACTATAAAAAAAACAGTGCACGAAAAGTAAGGCAGTGTCTTTGGTTCATTGATTATTCAGGAATCTGATAGCAGTGGGTTGAAGCTGTCCCTGTGCTGCTGAGTGCTCGACTTTAGGCTTCTGTACCTTTTTCCCTGTTGATAGCAGAGTAAAGTGGGCATGGCCTGGGTGGTGGGAGTCTTTGAGGTGGAGTATATTCTTGGCCTGAGAGTTGGCACCTCCATACCAGGCAGTAATACAACCAGTCAGAATGCTCTCCACAGTACACCTGAAGAAGTTTTCAAGAGACTTTAGTGACATTCCGAATCTCCTCAGATACCTCACAAATTGGTGAGCCTTCTTTGTGATTGCATCAACGTGGAGGCACCAGGTCAGATCCTAAGAGATGTTGACACCCAGGAATTTGACGTTCTTGACCCTCTCCACTACTGAGCCCTTGATGAGGATCGGGTCGTGTTCCCCTGACATCCTCCTGAAGTCCAAAATCATCTCCTTGGTTTTGCTGATGTTGAGCACAAGGTTGTTGTCGTTACACCGTTCACTGAGCTGATCGATCTCCCTCCTGGACCCTTCCTCCTTGCTGTTTGTGATCCTGCCGACCACTTATGATGAAATGGCTGACCTAAGGCCTGCCCTGATACTTAAAATTATAAATGCTTGGGAACAGGATTTAAATTTGTCCATATCTGAAGAGATCTGGGATTGAATTTTAAGGTTATTCAAAATGATGTTGTTATGTCCTCTCCATTGTTTATTACAATTTAAGGTTGTACGAAGGGCCCATATTTCTAAAGCCAAAATATCTCGTTTCTATCCAGAGGTAAACTTGTGTTGTGTGTTATGAGCCCAAAGGACCCCAAAACCCAGCAGCAATAGATATTCACCACAACAAGTAGTTATTCAAACAAAAGTTATTTTAATTATCTTTAAACATAAAAAAGAATCAAACTTTAACTTATCACTATTAACTTAACTAATCCAACTTAACCCCCTTCTAATTCTAAGCGGATTTGTATGTGATGTGTGTGTAAATTTAAGTTCTTTGGTTCACAGTTCAATCTCATTTCTCATTCTTTAAAGTTCTCTGGTTGCAGGAAATTCTTATACTGTGCACAGAATTTAACATGTATAAAGTTCACCAGGCTTTGGTGCTCGAAAGGCAAATGGTTACTGCTCAGGAAGGTTCTTGTAGATTGGCAGAGAGAGGTGTGTTGTTCCAGGATTTCCACAACTGAGGTACCACCATTAGTCGCCTCGCTAATGAAACTTGCCCCATCAGGGTTCTCCAGATGATAAACTCTTCCTTTCAGGCTATCACAGAGTTCCTTTCTGTTTCACTTATTCCAAGAGAAACATCAGATAGATAGCACTTCCAGCCATCCGCCACTCTGGAGCTTCTGTTTCAGTTCCAACAAGCTTCTCCTGGCTTGTTACAGCTGTGTGTGTCTTTAAACTCCCTTCTGTCTCTCTCTCTATCTGAGATTCAAATTGCCAACAGCATGTCCTTCTCTCTCTCACTTGCAAAAATCCCCAACCTTCTCCAGCAAACAATAGGAGTTAGTCTTCAGATCCATCTGTTGTTTTAGGTAAACAAACCTCTCAATGACCTCTGAGTGAACACTTTGCAAGGTCAAAAGCCTTGCAAAAAGGTCCAAAACAGACATCATTTCAATTAGCAGCTACTTTTAAAATGTGCATACCATTCTCCATAGTTTCTGTAAAGTCACTGAATTTGAATTCTTCAGTATTTGAAATAAGATCTATTTTAAAGTGTGTATATGTAACCTACTCTAATTTTACCAATTTATCTCCCAAAAATATTCCCAAATATTCCATCATATGTGATAAATGCAAGAGAGATGAGGCCTCTTTAATTTACATGTTTTGATCCTGTCCTAGTCTTTACAAGTTCTGGAAGAAGATTTTCAAAACTTTATCTTTAATCTTGGATATAAAGTTGGAACCAAATCCTTTGGTAGCACATTTCGGTTCAACGGGAGAAAATGATGTTTTGTTGACCCCAAATAACTGTTGCAACTTGTCTTTTACTTCCCTTTCAGCTAGTCGTGCTGTACTATTCAGGTGGAAGGATGCCGCCCCACCTACTCATGCTCAGTGGCTAAATCATATTATATTTGTTTAAGTTTAGAAAAGATTCGATAGTCAATCAATAATTCTAAACTTTGTGGGGACCGTTTATGAATTATTATCACAATCTTTAGATCTAATTTATAATCAGAGTTTTGTTGGTTTTTATCATTCATTTTTAGGAGTGAAGTTTATTGTTTTTTTTGTTCTGCAACGTTGTTGGGGGGGATGGGGTTTTGATTAACATTTGAGGATTTTTTTGTCTTTGAATATTATTATGTTATTATGGATGCGATGTAATATGTTGATTTGTGTGATTTCTTACTTGCATTTTGCATTCCGAATGAACATAGTTACTGTGTGTCAGGCAGGTCCAGATCATGGTGAATAGGGTTGCCCTGTAAGGCAATGTCGACCTGATGGGGCCCTAAGGCCACCTTCCACATTATATGATAGGAATCAGTCCTGTTGGTTTTGACAATAAAAGCTTTGCAGCTTAAAGATGAAGGTGAGAAATTTTCATCCTGAGGCTGGGGGGGTGGGGGGGGGGAAGGGGTGGTCTGCTCAATGGGGAGCTCTGTTAAGAGTAACTGGAATAGCTGGAGATTAAGGAAGGACAGTAGAGCTGTTTATAAACATGAAAGATGGTTCAGAGTGACAAAACTCACATCACAACAGAAGCAATGGAAATAAGTCAAACCTGATGAAAACAAATTAGTTTTTTACAGTCACAGTGTTCCAGGAAACTATTCCCAATTTCCCAGAACACAATCTGTATTAAAAAAAAATCAGAACGGGAATAAGGACTCATTTCCGTTCTGACATTTTACCTCCTTGACCCCAGTTATTTTCATGGATTACCTACATTCTAAGCTGAACTGCAGGCGATCCATGAACAATGGGCTAATGACTAGGACGTCCAGCCTCCTTAAATACCGCACTTCCGATTTGTGGTGTGATTATGGATAGTTGAAGTTTTGTTCATTCCTGTGGGAACAGCCACTCCGGGAAGGTAGGGAGACACTTCAGAATGGAAATACCACACAAGTTCCACGTAAAAAACATAATAAAGAAAGGTATGATTACAGTTGGGAACATTACATTGCAAAGAGATTTTAAAGGACTAAGTAATTTGGTCAAAAATGGTATTTTATTGTGGACAGATGTAAAGTCAGAATTAAAAGTGTAAATCATAACACTTTGCAAATGTTAAAAGAATAAGCATAGAGAGGGATGGAAGAGACTCAGTAGTTCATGAGCGTAGAAAGCAGGAACACAAAATAATACAATTCTGTTCCTTGCATCAAATGTATTAGAGGGTAGCTGACTGCACTTTACAGCTTTGTAAAACTCCAGTTTAACCATTTCCTGAAATTCAGGCATGATTTGATTAAAACTTTCAAGATATCACAGAACTATTGGATGGACGGACGGAATCCGATTTTCCTCGATTGGCATGTATTGGGGAGGAGACATGGTTTGAAATGTGCAGCCAAGCCATCCCGAAGTGAAGTTAGGAACCATTACAAAGTGCACCAACTGCATGCAGTGAGGTTGGATTCTCTTCAGTAAAAGGCAAGAGATTCAACTGTAACTTTCAAATCAGAATTCACATGCTGGAAGGGGGATCATTTTCAAGAGCGATCACAATTGGAAAAAGGTGCATTTTAGAACAGCACAGTGGAGGTCCCTCAGCCCACAATGTTGTGCGGACCTATGAAAACTTACCCCACAACAATCTAAGTTTTCCCCACCGCATACCCAGGATCCTTTATTGTTCACGTGTCTACCTGAATGTACCAGCTTCCATCACCACCCCGGCAATGCAATCCAGGCACCCACCTCTTTCTGTGTGAAAAATCTTACCTCTGACTAAAGTGTCCTTCCACTCACCTTGAACAGATATCCCCTCTGGTATTTGCTCTTCTCACACCAAATTTGCCTCTGTTCTACCAAATTAGCATCTCCAGATGGAATTGAGATGTTCAGCCACATGTAACACTGTTTAGATACAAGTAGTATTTCTATTACAGCTTTTATAATCTCAGGACATTAATTAGTCAATGAAGTACCTCTGAAGTGCAATCACGGTCGTGCTGCAGCTAACTTGCGACATCTGTCAAATAGCAAAGAGCTAATCACCTCGTCCTGTTGCTTGAGGTTTAAACATCAAGCAGTATACCAGAGAGAACGACCCCCTGATCCTTAAGAGCGGTGTCGTGGGATCTTTTAGAATATATTCATTGTTCCCTAAGTTGTAGATTGCTATCAAGAAATGACAGCAGGAACAGCTGTTTCAACTCCCTGTGTCTGCAGCAACTCTCAATGTGAAAGTGGCTGAGCATCCGGTGAGAATGCGGTTTGACCAAAGGAACTGCTCACACTAACCATCTGAGAGTTTCCCAAAGTCATAGCCTCTCCAGCCACTCCTTCTCATTCAAACCCTTACAGTACAAAGCTTTCCAGTTAATTCCCTTTCATAACATGGTTCCACCATCCAGGAAATAATTTGGTGAGCTTCCACTGAAGAAATACATCCTTGCCTCAGTGGGGATAATAGAGCTTGTATGTTATCAATGGGGCTCTAAATTATTGCAGCAAGACATCTTGTAATCAAATCCCCTTGAAATATAAAACAATATACTATTTGCAGAGGGGACAGTCTTATTTTACACAAAGATTGATTGATAACTGGAATGCACTGCCAG
Organism: Narcine bancroftii; assembly: GCF_036971445.1. Lineage (NCBI taxonomy): Eukaryota > Metazoa > Chordata > Chondrichthyes > Torpediniformes > Narcinidae > Narcine > Narcine bancroftii. The sequence continues at coordinate 474,218,896 of NC_091469.1, read as the reverse complement.
AGGAGATAGAATTATTCTGTTTAAGCAAGGCAGTTAAATGGGCAAGGCATTTGAATCTTACAGCCCTCAGGTAAGATCACTGTAGAAAAGGCAAAAAAGGAAAGCACGGATGTGATGGACCAAAGGGCCTTTAACTCTACTGCACAGCTCTGACTCCATGAATTACCCACCACTGTCGCTGCTGATCTGGTTTGCCCTGCCCATGTTTTAAGCACCTCTAATTTGTTAATGTATACTCTGCCCTATTGATACATTAGCATGGAAAGAAGTTGTTATTCAATTATTTTCTTTTATACGCAGTTACTTTCTGAGCACTGAGGACTCTCCTTTGCGTCGGCAATTGTACAGGTAGGTTATGTTTGGGTCTGCACCTGTGTGAACTTGCATCTGTGTACATTTGTCCATCTGTATTGTACTTCTATCCAGGGATGTATGTCTTCATGTGTGTTGTGCTTATGTGCATATGTTTGTATGCATGGCTGTGCATGTGCCTGTATGCATGTGTTTGTAGGTGTGTGCATACATTTCTATGTATGTGTATGCATTTGTATGCATGTGTGTGCATGTGTGGAGGTGGGATGTTTAGGTGTGTATTTGTATAATTGGTTTTGTGTATGTGTATGGCCAGATAGTTAAAGTTGTAAAATCACATGACACACGGTATGGAAACAGGACCGTTGGGCCATCATATCCATACTGGTCATCAAGAACCCATCTAATCCCATTAACTAGTACCTGTTCCATAGCCTCCTAAGCTTGTGAGAGGACAAGTGCCTGGTAGATGAGGGTAAGCGACAATGGCCCAGCTGCCCACTTAACCCAGGCAAACAGGGAACTCCCATGGATGCCCCTGGTGGGTATAGTTCTGGTGGGCCTGCTGTGATTGCAACCTGCCTTTCTTCCGAGAATCTGGTCTTTGTGCACTGTTCTGCTTCCCTGACTCAGCCCTGCAGAACCTGGGGCTACTCCTAGCATTTATAATGCTCACAAAAAAAAGTGTTCTCAGTCAACCTAAATGCCTTTAATTGCTCAGGAAACTGACCGTTTAAATTCTTTACTTCGGCCTCTGAAGCTTCTCCTTTTAAAGTACCGAGACATTGATGCCCAAAGGTAAAGTTTGGAATCATGCCTGTAGTTGCTCACTCAGTGAGTTTCTGATCGTCAAGATCACACCTGCGAGGGGAGGGGAGTCAAACAGAAGCGAAAAGGCAGAGGAAGGAAAAAGGACTCGGAGGGTGTCAAACTGCCATTTAGTGGAGGATGATACAAGGCCCAGAATTAAATTGCAATACACAAACGCGCTGGAGAAAACACAGAGGTCACACTGTTCCATAGACACTGAAAGGTAACCAACATTCCAAGCCTGGGTTTGCTGACGAAGGGCTCAGACACGAAACCCTTTACTTCCTAAGGAATGCTGTGCGACTTGCTGAGTTTCTCCATCTCTTTGGGGTATTGAATTCAATGCCATCCCTTGAGAAGGGCCAGTGTGTTGCAGAGAAGTGAGGAAAGGTCAGATTGAGCTGCAATACTCACAGTCACTAAAACCAGTGAAGCTGGTGCCTTAGGTCTCCAGAGACCGAGGTTCAACCCCGACATCAGAAGCCATCAGCGTAGATTTTGTAAGTTCTCTCCGTGACAGTCTGCATTTCCTCTGGGTACTCCACAAAACCAGTGAAGCTGGTGCCTTAGGTCTCCAGAGACCGAGGTTCAACCCCGACATCAGAAGCCATCAGCGTAGATTTTATAAGTTCTCTCCGTGACAGTCTGCATTTCCTCTGGGTACTCCACAAAACCAGTGAAGCTGGTGCCTTAGGTCTCCAGAGACCGAGGTTCAACCCCGACATCAGAAGCCATCAGCGTAGATTTTGTAAGTTCTCTCCGTGACAGTCTGCATTTCCTCTGGGTACTCCACAAAACCAGTGAAGCTGGTGCCTTAGGTCTCCAGAGACCGAGGTTCAACCCCGACATCAGAAGCCATCAGCGTAGATTTTGTAAGTTCTCTCCGTGACAGTCTGCATTTCCTCTGGGTACTCCAGTTTCCAGTTGGTAAGTTAATTGACGGCTTTAAATGGCCTCAGGCAGTGGAGCCTCTGGGGAGAACGTGCAGAGAACCTAATGGGATTAGTGTAAAAGGGTGCTTCATGGACACTGCAGGCTCGAGGGGTGGGGGGGGGGGGGATGTGGAAGGAGAGAATTTTTCCGTGCTATATGACTGTTTTAAATGTGGTATGGTATGTTATGTAGATCGAGATGTTAATATCCCTTATTGCAGTCCTAAGACTTGCTCCCTAGACTCTGTGGGGTAGCCAAGTGAGTGGTTGCATCTTCTAGGTCATCAAGTGGGTTCCCTCTTCCTTATGTCTTGCTGATGGACCCACGGCACCCTCCAGAGCATTCAGCAGGTGAATCTCGGCGTCCTAGGCTCACCCCGTAGATGCCATTCACTCACTTGGGTGCCCAGAAAATGAAGTGGCTTTTGAATTTCAGACGAAATTAGTTCAGAACAATACATTTTAACTTAGTCCATCAAAACTGAATGAACAAATAAGTTTGGGTGACAAAAACAGTCATGTGTTCAACAGTCACGCAAATAAATATTTAAACTATAGTGTCATTTGAGTATAATATCCATAATGGAGTAAATGTGCTCAAAGGCAATTAATAAAAGGTAAATATTTGGCTCAGAGCCCTGTGGAAGTGTTGGGAGAGGTGACCTAACAGAGTGAGTGAGTGAGTGAGTGACTGAGTGTGTGCGTGTGCATGGATGTGTGGGAGGGGGGGGGAAGTGGTAGAGAGAGGATGTAAGAGCAGAATGAAAGGGGAGGAGAGGGAATATGGGAGAGGATGAGAGAGAGGAGAGAGAGGAGGATCACTGAAAAAAGATGAGAATGAAAGAAAGAAAGAGAAAGAGGATGAGAGAATGAGAGGGAGGGAAAGAGGAGAGAGAAATTGATGGAGAGGATTCCAAGGCTTGGAGCCCAATACCACGTGAAGTGTGGTCGCTGATGGAGAGGTGCACAGGAAATCTGAATCAGAGGAATGCAGGGATCTTAGACGCTGTTGGGCTGGAAAAGGTTAACACACATTCTGGCCCCATATCACTTTATGGAATTCTTCAATTTGGGGCACTTTGACCAGATAAAACTCATTATGTACATTCAAGTAATATCCACTGAATGATAACAATGTTTGCTAAGGGACATTCTTCTGCCTTCAGTGCAGAGACCAGTGGAACCTTTAACCGGCGGTGCCTGTCCTGTGATCTGATCCCGAACTGTACATCCTTCGATGCTTCATTCAGCCACAATATGCGTTACTTCTTGTTGAACTGCAAAGGTGGGTGAGAAACTCTATTTATTTTTCCTTTGGACATAGCTCAAGGATGATTGGCCCCTCAAGTCTATGCTGAGCCCTCTGGCTTATCCCATTCCCCCACTTCCCTCCAATCTATTTATTCACACATGCCCTGTAGTACCCCTCTGACATCAAAATCAGTGCAACACACCCAGCATCTGCATGTTTCACTCTGCCACTGGCTATCATGGATACTCGGGCAGTGGCCAATCAGACTAAGAAGCTGTGCATCTTTGGAGTATGTAAGGAACCAGGAGCACTTTGGGAGGGGAGACCCATGCGGGTCACAGGGAGAGAACATTTGTAGGTTAATTTGGGTGTAATTGGGCGGTACAACTTCAACTGTGCTGTAAATTTTTAAAGCACATGTGAACTCTATATTGACAGCATACATTGTGAATACAGTAAAAACCCTGGTGTCCAGCACTTTTGGAGATAGGAAGATGCCAGATTAGTGAATTTCCCAGTTGCTTGAGATTGCATATTGCATGATTGGTGAACTAACAACAAGGCACATCAATTTTAAACTTCCATAATTTTTTTACTCATTTATTTTCCGCAATTTTTTAACCGGTTGCTTGAAATCCGGACAACAGGGATTTTACCCTATATCCTCCCTCAAATAGGGAGACCAGACCTATGGACAGAAATAATAACTTAATACATTTTTAAAAAATATATTTCATTCTGAACCATAGGGCAGTACTGTTAGCGTAGCAGTTACAGCAATACTGTTACAGCACCTGTGATCGGGACCACGGTTCGAATCCCATGCTGTCTATAAAGAGTTTGTACATTCTCCCTGTGTCTGCATGGGTTTCCTTTGGGTGCTCCGTTTTCCTCCCGCCCTTCAAACCGTATGGGGGGGAGGGGTTGTAGGTGAATTGGATGGCATGGGCTCGTGGGCCAAAATGGCCTGTTACCAAGCTATATGTCTAAATTTTAAAAATTTAATTTTAAAAAATTAATTTAAAAAAGATTTTACAAGTCCAGAGAACCCCAAAACCCCGCAACAATAGAAAATAATCAAGACAGATGGTTACTTAAACAAAAGTTGCTTTTAATTTTCTTTAAACATAAAAACAGGATCAAACTTTAACTTAACACAACCTAACTTAACCCCCTTCAAATTCTAAGAATATGTGTATGTAATGTGTATATGTTCACAGCTCAATCATTCACTTTTCACTTCTCCAAGTTTATCAGTAGCAGGCAATTCTCATTCTGTGCACAGAATTTAAAATTTATGAGTTTTTACTGGTACTTAAAGGTAAATGGTTACCACTCAGGAAAGTTCTCAGTGGTTTCAGAGAGAGATTTGTTGCTCGTTGGACACACACACAGACTGATCAACCGCTTCAGTGTCTTGCTGAAGAAACTTTCCCCATCATGGGTTTTTCAAACGATAACCTCTTCTTCCAGGTCACCACAGAGTTCCTCTTGTTTCCCTTATTTAAGGAGAAACTCGCTCGCCAGCCATTTCTTCTTATAAGGACGATAAGGGATTTTCAGCAGGCTGAACTCAGAACTTGCAGCCCGTCTTCAAAATGGTGTTTTTCAATGGGGGTTGTCATGTTGCAGCCTCCAAAAGTCACTGCAGAACTGCAACTGATTTCTCTCTCTCTCTCTCTCTCTCTCTCTCTCTCTCTCTCCCTCTCTCTCTCTCTATGGTATTTTCCCCTCTCTCTCTGCTTGCAAAAAGCAGAACCTCTTGCAGAGCCAACCCAATCCTTGAAAGATCTTTATCAGCACTTTGAGCCTGGACTGTTTATTTGTATCTGCTTTTTAAAATACCTTCCACAACAGTCCCATTGTCTTTTGCAAAACCACTGGTGCCTACATGACTGGCTTCAGCCAAGCTCTTGCATTTTAAATGAGATGTGAAGTGTTAACTCTGTTTGTGGTAACCTACACTAAACCCCCCACAATCTATCTCTTTTAAAAACTTATTTATATATAATATAAAATATAACCCATAACAGTCTCCCCCTACAAAGGAATTTTAACTCAAGTTAAAATTCAGTTATAACTAAACTGACTTTACAATAACTACAGTAATCTTTTTCTTTGGCTTGGCTTCGCGGACGAAGATTTATGGAGGGGGTAAAAGTCCATGTCAGCTGCAGGCTCGTTTGTGGCTGACAAGTCCGATGCGGGACAGGCAGACACGGTTGCAGCGGCTGCAGGGGAAAATTGGTTGGTTGGGGTTGGGTGTTGGGTTTTTCCTCCTTTGACTTTTGTCAGTGAGGTGGGCTCTGCGGTCTTCTTCAAAGGAGGTTGCTGCCCGCCAAACTGTGAGGCGCCAAGATGCACGGTTTGAGGTGATATCAGCCCACTGGCGGTGGTCAATGTGGCAGGCACCAAGAGATTTCTTTAGGCAGTCCTTGTACCTTTTCTTTGGTGCACCTCTGTCACAGTGGCCAGTGGAGAGCTCGCCATATAACACGATCTTGGGAAGGCGATGGTCCTCCATTCTGGAGACGTGACCCACCCAGCGCAACTGGATCTTCAGCAGCGTGGACTCGATGCTGTCGACCTCTGCCATCTCGAGTACTTCGACGTTAGGGATGAAAGCGCTCCAATGGATGTTGAGGATGGAGCGGAGACAACGCTGGTGGAAGCGTTCTAGGAGCCGTAGGTGATGCTGGTAGAGGACCCATGATTCGGAGCCGACCAGGAGTGTGGGTATGACAACGGCTCTGTATACGCTTATCTTTGTGAGGTTTTTCAGTTGGTTGTTTTTCCAGACTCTTTTGTGTAGTCTTCCAAAGGCGCTATTTGCCTTGGCGAGTCTGTTGTCTATCTCATTGTCGATCCTTGCATCTGATGAAATGGTGCAGCCGAGATAGGTAAACTGGTTGACCGTTTTGAGTTTTGTGTGCCCGATGGAGATGTGGGGGGGCTGGTAGTCATGGTGGGGAGCTGGCTGATGGAGGACCTCAGTTTTCTTCAGGCTGACTTCCAGGCCAAACACTTTGGCAGTTTCCGCATAGCAGGACGTCAAGCGCTGAAGAGCTGGCTCTGAATGGGCAACTAAAGCGGCATCGTCTGCAAAGAGTAGTTCACGGACAAGTTTCTCTTGTGTCTTGGTGTGAGCTTGCAGGCGCCTCAGATTGTAGAGACTGCCATCCGTGCGGTACTGGATGTAAACAGTGTCTTCATATAAAGCAATCGAACAACTGAAAAGTGGCAAAGCAGCAGGTATGGATGGAATCCCCCCAGATGTCTGGAAGGCTGGCGGCAAAACTCTGCATGCCAAACTGCATGAGTTTTTCAAGCTTTGTTGGGACCAAGGAAAACTGCCTCAGGACCTTCGTGATGCCACCATCATCACCCTGTACAAAAACAAAGGCGAGAAATCAGACTGCTCAAACTACAGGGGAATCACGCTGCCCTCCATTGCAGGCAAAATCTTCGCTAGGATTCTACTAAATAGAATAATACCTAGTGTCGCCGAGAATATTCTCCCAGAATCACAGTGCGGCTTTCGCGCAAACAGAGGAACTACTGACATGGTCTTTGCCCTCAGACAGCTCCAAGAAAAGTGCAGAGAACAAAACAAAGGACTCTACATCACCTTTGTTGACCTCACCAAAGCCTTCGACACCGTGAGCAGGAAAGGGCTTTGGCAAATACTAGAGCGCATCAGATGCCCCCCAAAGTTCCTCAACATGGTTATCCAACTGCAAGAAAACCAACAAGGTCGGGTCAGATACAGCAATGAGCTCTCTGAACCCTTCTCCATTAACAATGGCGTGAAGCAAGGCTGTGTTCTCGCACCAACCCTCTTTTCAATCTTCTTCAGCATGATGCTGAACCAAGCCATGAAAGACCCCAACTACAGTAATAACATTACACTAAATATGTAACATGTTATAACAACATATCCCAATGTTGAGAGTTTCTATTTTGTTACATGTTCAATTTTTACATCTTGACAAATAATACGCTATTACATTATTTGTACTTTTGATATGATTAATTTGCAGATTATTTTCTTGCAATATTAAACTCCAGTTTAACCATCTTCTGTTTTTAATCTTCATTTTATTCAAAAACACCAGACGATTGTGGTCAATAAATATCACAATTGGTTCATGAGAGGTACCCAGATATACATCAAAATTCTGCAGAGCATGTATTATAGACAACAGTTCCTTCTCAATAGTGGAATAGTTCCTTTAATGAACATTGTATTTTTTTGAAAAGTAGGCAACTGGATGGTCAATTTCATTATGTTTTTGTTATGAAACTGCACCTGCTGCTCCATTCACTGGCATCCACTGCTAAAGAAAATGGTCTGTCAAAATCAGGAGATTTGCAAACAGGGTAATGGCATAGGATCTCCAGTAAATTTTCCAAAGCTGTCTGACAAACTTTAGTCCACAAAAATTTCTCCCATTTCTTCAAAAGATTGGTTAAAGGAAGAACAGCCTCAGCAAAATTTCCTATAATATCCTGCCATTCCTAAAAACCTTCTCACTGCTCTCTTGCCATTGGGAATAGGAAACTCAGAAGTTACATTCACCTTAGCTTGAATAGGTACAACTTTTCCATGACCAACTACATAACCTAAATATGTTACAGTAGCATTTGCAAAGTGACTTTTTGCTAAATTAACAGTTAAGTTAGCTTTGGATAATCTTGGAAACAATTTGTCCCTTAGATGTTCTTCCCATGTGTCACATTTTGTGACCAAGTCATCAATATAAACATATGTATGTGTCAACCCTTGGATTACCAAATTAATAATTCTTTGGAATGTTGCGGGGGCATTTTTCATGCCATAGGTAGCACATTATACTCATATAATCCAGATGGAATTATAAATGCAGAAATAATCCTTCCTCTCTCAGTTCGAGGCACACACAACTTTAGGAAGAAATTTAGCTTCCCAAATTTTATCAATATAATCATCAATTCTAAGAATAGGATAAGCCTCCATTTTAGTTACTGAATTAACCTACCTGCAATCTGTACAGTCCCATCTGGTTTCGATACCAGAATACAAGGAGAACTCCAATCTGAGTTCGAAGGACCAATAATATCATTTTTTAACATGTATTCCACTTCCTGATCCATGACTTTGCTCTTCCGAATGTTTATTCTATATGGGTGTTGTTTTATGGGACTTGCTTCTCCCACGTATAACCATATAACCATTTACGGAGCGGAAACAGGCCATGTCGGCCTTTCGAGTCCGTACCGGTTCACTAGAACAACTCCACTAGCTCACGATGACCTTTTCCATCCAGCACGGAGCATCTTTGACCCAGTACCATTGGGTAACACAGCAAATTCTTTCATTGCAGATGAGACTCTATTCCAGGTCAAAATGTTGGCTTCTGTGTTTCCTCTGCGTTGTTCACACATCCGGCCAGTGTGAGATCCCTGGTGGCCACTGATCATGATAAATTACTGACGTCCTTTTTAGCGCATCAGAAAACAAATTAACATATTTAAAAATGAACTGCTTCTGTTTGTGTGATTTAAGATGGCCTAAGTTTTCCTCCAAATTTTCCAAAATTGCTGAGTTAGATAGGAGCGCAGGAACCATGGTTTCTTTAAGGTTACCCTCATGAGATTCTGTTTCCATAATCTTATGATCCATAACTTCCTCAACCCTGACGACAACTAACACCTCTCATACAGACTGTTCTCCACTACCCTTAACCTATTTATGTGACAGACCTAAGTTTTATTCCTACGATCTGGAGTGTTTATCACATAACTAACATCATTCAGTTTTGATCTCACTTCGTATGATCCAGAAACTTTCTCTCTTAGAGGGTTGTCATGTCTTGGGAAAAAAATGAACACTTTACTTCCTGTCTTAAAATCTGCTTTCCTGTCAAATAAACACTTCATTTTATCCTGAGCCATTTCTAAATTCTCTTGAGCCAAAGTCTACACTTTTGTAACCGATCTTTAAATTTGAAAACATAATCCAGCAAATCCTCATTAACCCATTGTTCTTTTAACAACATTAAAGGTCCTCTAACCTGATGTCCAAACACAATTTCAAAAGGGCTGGAACCTAATGAAACCTGCCCAACCTCTCTTTCTGCAAATAACAGTAAATGAATACCCTCATCCCAATATTTCCCATTCTCCAGACAATAAATCCTCATCATATTTTTAAGAGTAGAATGAAATCTTTCCAAAGCTCCCTGAGTTTCAGGATGGTACGCAGATGGAGTGATCTGTTTAATTCCCAACTCATAAATCAGCTGCTGAACCAACTCGGACATAAAGTTAGTTCCTTGATCACTCTGGATCTCTTTAGGCAACCCAAACACTGTGGGGAACAAAAATTCCAAAGCCTTTACAACTGCTTTTGCTTTAATATTCCTCATTGGTATAGTTTCTGGAAATCTGGATGCCGTACACATAATTGTTAACAAGTACTGATTCTCAGGTTTTGTTTTAGGCAGGGGACCCACACAATCCACAATAACCCAAGTGAAAGGTTCCCCAACAACAGGAATAGGTTGCAAGGGAGCAACAGGCTGGCCCTGGTAAGGTTTCCCCACAACATGTCTGGCACCAATTTAAAACATCCTTCCTCAAACCAGGCCAGAAAAATTGTTTCCAAATTTTATTCATGGTTTTCTTTACACCAAGATGACCACACAATGGTGTTCTATGGGCCAAATTTAAAATTTAATTCCAGTAGATTCTAGGAATGATCACCTGATGAATCAACCCCCCCCCCCCCATTCTTCATTAGCAGAAATATCAAGAGGTCTCCATTTCCTCATCAACAATTCACCCTTCAAGTAATATCCACAAGCCATTTATTTAATGTCTTCCTCATTTACAGCTTTGTCCCTAAAGTCAACAAGATCTGTATCTCTCTTTTGCTGCTCAATTAACTCTTTCCTTGGCAAAGAGAAATCTCTCACATTTAACCTGCTCCTTCTGGACTATTTTATATGTACTGGGCAACAACTGGATCTTCCTCTGCTCTCATCATTTTCTTAGACAAAGGCCTTATTACAGCACATGTAGGATATATCTCACAATATTTTTGAACCTCATCCTTACTAGGCTGATTGTTAATCTCAAAACTGACCCAACTTTATCCTCTGCCAAATCATTCCCTAATAAGAATGAGACTCCTTGCATGGGTAACTTTGAAATAACTCCTACTACAACTGGTCCTTCAAATAATTCTGAATTCAGCACTATTTTGTGCAGAGATATTGATTCTACCTCATCTCCAATACCGCTAATGAAAGTAGTCTCTCCTGTGTCCATCAACTCCTTGATCAAGAGTTAAAACATTCTCCAACAACAGTGACTGAGCAGCCCCACTATCTCTAAGAATCTTAACTGGATCCTGTTATTTTCCATCCTCTACTGAAACCAACCCTCGGACACAAAAGGCTTGAAGGCATTCATAACATCCTTACCAGGTATAGAACATGTGTTCTCATTAAATTCAACTGTCTAAATAAATGTTTCTGGTAAAACCTCCTTTTCTCTTCTCTTTTTCAACACTAAACAGTTTGCAAGAACATGACCAGGTTTCTTACAAAAATGACATTCTAATCCAGAAGTTCTGTCCTTTCCCATCATACCTTCATCTTTTCTCTTAACATTCTCCGCAGATTTAATTTCAGTCTTACTATTTCTGCTAACCTCTCTGTTTGCTGCCAAATCCCCTCATATTTCTTATCCAGGTATAATTTGCTCTCATCGGGAGCACACCTTTTAAATTCCTCAATTAATATCAATTCTCTTAAACTGCCGAATCCATTGTTTATTCCTTTTGAGGTGCACCAACAGTCAAAACATACAGATTTTCCCAGAACAAAATCCACATAAGATTGGTTCCATGTTTTCAACAAACTCCTAAATTTTTGTCTATATGCTTCTGGAACCAACTCATAAGCTTGATTTAACAATATGAGATTTTTCCACTTGCTCTATAGTCAAGCTAGAGTATGCAATTTGAGTTTTTCCCTTCAATACACTTTGGAGCATAAGAGGCCATTTTTCTATTGGCCATCTTGAGTTCATATTAACCTTTACAAAAAGCTGAAAATATGTATCTATATCTCCCTCATCAAAAGGAGGAACTAGATTTACCTTTCTACTAGCCAAAAACCTCTCCCCAGGAGTTACAGCCTCAATTCTCTTACCTCCCTCCATCTCAATGTTTAACTTCTCTAATTGAAACTGTCTGTCCCTTTCAATCTTTTTTCAAGTCCTATTTTCTTTATCGTTCATCGTCCTCCTTCCATTTTTCAGCAATTTCCTCCATGTTACAATTTCTTCTGCCTCATATATCTTCCATTTTTATCCTCCACTCTTTGCTTTTCAGCTTCGACTACCTCATATTGTTGTCTCTGCAATTCAAACTCCCATTTCTCTCTTTCTTCTTCCACCCTAAATTTCTCCAATTCCAATTGTAAATCAAATGATTTAACCTCCGGAAAATTGTCTAAGTTTTTCTTAACAAATTTTACCTCACTTATATTTCATTATAATCCTCTGCATTTGTATTTTCCTCATCCAATGCTTTACTTCAGTTACCTTTAATGCCTTAGAAATAACCACCAGTTCCTCTTTTCTTTTCCTCTGAAGCTCTGCAGGTGATAGTTGTAACAAAAAATGTTTCAACATCCATTGCTGCTGTTTTTCATTCACACACAAGCTTTAAATTAGCTTGGAAAAACCAATTAATAAATCACAAAAAATCCAAAAGTTTAAAATCCCCAAACTCCAAATATTTCAATCCAAAAAGATGAGACCTCAATTTTGTAATGAGTCCAGAGGACCCCAAATCCCAGCAGCAATAGAAATTCACCAAAACAAATGGTTACTTAAACAAAAGTTGCTTTTAATTTTCTTTAAACATAAAAATAGGATCAAACTTTATTACTATTAACTTAACCCCCTTCTAATTCTAAGTCCACATGTATGTAATATGTATATGTTCTTTGATTCACAGCCCAATCATTCACTTCTCACTCCTCCAAGTTCACCGGTATCAGGCAATTCTTACACTGTGCATAGAATTTAACATTTATGAATTTTCACCAGTCTCTGGTGCTTAAATTGTTATCACTCAGGAAGGTTCTTTAGCTTTCAGAGAGAGATTTGTTGCTCATTGGACACACACAGACTCATTTCCTCCGACCAGCCACTTCAGTGTCTTGCCGAAGAAACTTGCCTCATCATGGGTTTTACAAATGATAACCTCTTCTTCTAGGTCACCACAGAGTTCCTCTTGTTTCCCTTATTTCAGGAAAAACATTCTAGCCAGACATTTCCTCTTGAAAGGACTACAAGTTTTTTCAACAGGCTGAACTCAGAATGAAGTCTTTCCACAAGCTGCCAGCTTGTCATGTGCAACCTCCAAAAGCCATTGAATTCTCTCTCTCTCTTTCTCTCTCTCTCTCTCTCTCTCTCTCTCTCTCTCTCTCTCTCTCCCTCTCTTTTCCTCTCTCTCTGCTTGTAAAAACCAGAACCTCTTGCAGCGCCAACCTAATCTTTGAATGATCTTTATCAGCACATTGAGCCTGGACTGTTTATTTGCACCTGCTTTTTTAAAATTCCATCAAAAACAGTCTCATTGTCTTTTGCAAAACCAGTGGTGCCTGTCTGACTGGTGTCAGCCAAGCTCTTGCATTTTAAATGAGATGTTAAGTGTTAACTCTGATTGTGGTAACCTACCCAAAAACCCCCACAATCTATCTCTTCTAAAATTTATTTATATATAATATAAAATATAACCCACAGCAAAGAAAATTTAAAAACATTTAAAAAACATACTACAGAAAAACAGACTCTTTAGCCCTGCATAAGCATATTTTGTCTGCATCCGTGTTATGTCTGGTTGTGTGTCTGCATGTTTTGGGTTGAACTTGTACAATCAGATGACAATAAATTATTATTCTGCCTCATTCCACTGGCCTGCACTCAGTCCTAATCCCTCCATACCCTGCCCATTCAAGTACCTGTCCAAATTTTCCTTGCATGTTAAAATCAAGCCCACATGTACCACTTCAGCTGCCAGCTCTTTCTACATTATTTGCAGAAAGAAGTTCTCCCTCATGTTCCCCCTAAAGTTCTCCGCTTTCATGCTTAACCCATGTCCTCTGGTTTGTATCTCACCTTCTTCTTTGGCTTGGCTTCGCGGACGAAGATTTATGGAGGGGGTAAAAGTTCACGTCAGCTGCAGGCTCGATTGTGGCTGACAAGTCCGATGCGGGACAGGCAGACACGGTTGCAGCGGAAAATTGGTTGTTTGGGGTTGGATGTTGGGTTTTTCCTCCTTTGTCTTTTGTCAGTGAGGTGGGCTCTGCGGTCTTCTTCAAAGGAGGTTGCTGCCCGCCGAACTGTGAGGTGCCAAGATGCACGGTTGAGGCGATATCAGCCCACTGGCGGTGGTCAATGTGGCAGGCACCAAGAGATTTCTTTAGGTTGTCCTTGTACCTCTTCTTTGGTGCACCTCTGTCACGGTGGCCAGTGGAGAGCTCGCCATATAACACGATCTTGGGAAGGTGATGGTCCTCCATTCTGGAGACGTGACCCCCCAGCGCAGCTGGATCTTCAGCAGTGTGGACTTGATGCTGTCAGCCTCTGCCATCTCGAGTACTTCGATGTTAGGGATGAAGTCGCTCCAATGAATTTTGAGGATGGAGCGGAGACAACGCTGGTGGAAGCGTTCTAGGAGCCGTAGGTGATGCCGGTAGAAGACCCATGATTCGGAGCTGAACAGGAGTGTGGGTATGACAACGGCTCTGTATACGCTAATCTTTGTGAGGTTTTTCAGTTGGTTGTTTTTCCAGACTCTTTTGTGTAGTCTTCCAAAGGCGCTATTTGCCTTGGAGAGTCTGTTGTCTATCTCGTTGTCGATCCTTGCATCTGATGAAATGGTGCAGCCGAGATAGGTAAACTGGTTGACCGTTTTGAGTTTTGTGTGCCCGAAGGAGATGTGGGGGGGCTGGTAGTCATGGTGGGGAGCTGGCTGATGGAGGTGGAAAAAAGCCTACCTATATCTACTCTATCTATACCCCTCATCATTTTGTATACCTCTAGCAAATTTTTAATCATGTTAAATGTTGCTGAATGTCCATGACTATGCAGTAGACCTTGCCCTGCCAGATTTACCCTGGTGAAGTTCTTTGCTTCTTTGTGAGTGACATCTTGCAAATAACTTCTTGTTCCATGTTTATCGGGAGGGAAGGATTAGATTGTGGTGGAGTAGGTTTACACAGGTCCGCACACCATCATGGGCCTTTCGGCCCTTTCTCTGCTATACTATTCTGTGTTCTAATGACAGTGGAAAACATTAAACACTCATAATATAATAACCAATCCTTTCTAGTTCCTTTGGGATAGACCAAATATAAATCTTCAAAGTTTTTGGCTGGGTAGAAGTAAAAATAATCTTTGCTCACAGTACTTAAGAGTCATCATCCATTGATGTTTCCTTAGACCAGTATTTTTCTTTCCACTCACATACCACTTTAAGTATTTCCTATGCCATCGGTGCTCTGTCATTAGTAAGCGATTGCTTAAGGTGGTATGTGGGTGGAAAGAAAAAGGTTGAAAACCACTGTTTTAATCGTATCTAATTGACTCGTTATGTGCGCAGTTTCATAACTCCAAAGGAAATGGGCCATGATGATTTTTCTCCAGCAAAATATTTCAGTAGCAGTGATTCTCAGCTTTCCCTTCCAACACACATACCACCTTAAGCAATCCCTTACTAATCACAGAGCACTGATGGCATAGGGATTACTTAAAGTGGTACGTGAGTAGAAATAAAAAGGTTGAGAACCACGACCTTAGACGATTGCATCAAATTGTTTATTGTATACCAAGATGCAATGGAAGCTTTGTTTTGTATGCTATCCAGGTAAGTCAACCCATGCTTCAGTGCAGCAGGTCATGCAATAATAAAGCAAATGAGCTGGGATGGTCATTAAAGAGTCTGATGGTGGAGGGGTAGCCGCTGTTCCTGAACCTGGTGGTGCGAGTCTTGTGGCACCTAGGCCTCTTTCCTGACGGTAGCAGTATGAACAGAATGTGCGATGGGAGGTGTAGATCCTTGGTGATTTCTGCTGCTCTCCAACGGCTGCGTTCCCTGTAGATTTTCTCAATGGCAGGAAGGATTTTGCCTGTAATGTGGCATTGAGGAGTTTTTCAGTATTTTCCTCCTCCTTCTACAGTCTCCCATGGCCATTCTTTTCCACAGACCAGATATATGTTGAGATAAATTATCTAAAGTAATTTATTTCTGAAGGATAATGCATATAATGAGATAAAAATAAACTTTAACAAACTTGGATAAAGAGAGCCAGTCTGTTATTGATTATATCTTCCCTGATCAGGGCAGCAAGATTTATTAATAACAAGCTGGTATAAGCAAATTGTTTTGTTCTGGAAAAGCTTGAGAATTGTTATTATTAAATCAACAACTAAGATTAAATTGGCATTAATAACAGGAAGATTTATGGAACAGGCAAGCATAAATCAAAACCGGTGTCTGGATGGTCAACTGGCTTATATTGTACAGAAGATAGGATCCTATTTGGCAACAGTGTCCTTCAATCAGTTAATCATGAGGTTCGCATTGGAGTCTTACTACCGTATGCGGGAGATAAGGTGACCTTGTGCGCTAAGCTGATAATGACACAACATTGTTAGCGTAGGGGCAGTGCAGTTAGTGTAATGTTTAGCATAACGCTTGTACAGTAACAGTGACCTGGGTTCATATCTCACGCCTTTGTAAGAAGTTTGTACGTTCTCCCTGCGTTAGTGTGGGTTTCCCCCAGGTGCTCAACTTTCCTCCCACCTTACAAAATGTATGGAGTGGTAGGTTAATTTGGGAGTTATTGGGCAATACAAATGGCTGGAATCGGCATCTACAATGCTGTAAATATATATTTTTTTAATTTAAAGTTTAAAATGCAGATTTTGGTAGTGAATCAGAGGAGTTTCTGTACTATTAATTCTTTCTCGTATTACTCTACGCATTTCCAATCCACATCAATTTTTTTTAATGTGGAGGAGTCACGTGATGGAGTAGTGGCCGGACGGTGAACTCCAGCCCTCTCCAGAAAAGTCGGGAAAAATAAGAGAAAATACAAAGGCACAGAAAAAAAAGTTAAAGAAAAGTGAGTATAAAGGTGGAAAGAAGATGGCGACAAAAAAAGAAAAATCAAAATCAACGGTAAGAAGAGAGGAAGAGAAGACAATGGAGGAAGAAGGAGAAGGCCTTACCTGTCCGAAGAGGCCCGCTGTGGAGAGAGAAGCCCGTTTCCTCAGGTCGGTAGAAATAGGACTACAAAAGTGGCTCGCAGAGCCGAGTAAAAGTGCGCAACCGCGCATGAAAAAAAACACACCGACGGGAGACAGGACCAGTTGGGGAGTCGATCTCCACAGCCGGCAACGACAGCTGCAGAACACCTGCAGCAAGAAGAGACCACAGAAGACAATGAAAACAAGAAAGAAGAGAAGAAAAGGGCAACAAAGAAACAACAGATGGCCAACCCAGAGGAAGAAGAAGAGGAAGAGTACAGGGAAATAGAAGAAGGGAAAGGCAAGGTAAAGGATATACTTTCTCTTGTTAGAGGATACATGGAGTCATTTAAAGAATGGCAAACACAGGAATTTAATGATTTAAGAAGAAGAATAAACAACACAGAAGAGAAAGTAAATAAAATAGATATGACCTTAACAGAAATGGGAAAGAAAATGGACAAGATGGAAGAGCGGGCAGTAGCAGCAGAAATGGAGGTAGAAGACTTAAAAAAGAAATTGGAGGAATCTAATAAAAAAACTAAAGAGACACAAGAACTACTAGCTCAAAAAATAGATATAATGGAAAATTATAACAGAAGAAATAACATAAAGATAGTGGGCCTTAAGGAAGATGAAGAAGGCAAGAATATGAGGGAGTTTATAAAAGATTGGATCCCTAAGACCCTAGGATGTCCAGAACTACAGCAAGAAATGGAAATAGAAAGGGCACATAGAGCATTGGCCTCTAAACCACAACCACAACAAAAACCAAGATCTATTTTAGTAAAATTCCTAAGATATACTACAAGAGAAAAGGTATTGGAGAAGACAATGGAAAAAGTAAGAGAGGGCAACAAACCACTGGAGTATAAAGGGCAAAAAATCTTCATTTATCCAGATATAAGTTTTGAACTCCTAAAGAAGAGAAAAGAGTTCAATACAGCAAAGGCGATTTTATGGAAGAAAGAGTATAAATTTATACTAAAGCATCCAGCGGTATTGAAAATATTTATTCCAGGACAACAAAACAGACTATTCTCGGATCCAGAAGAAGCACGAAAATTTGCAGAACAATTACAAAAATAGACTGAGGGATGAAGACGGGTAATGAGAGTAAAAATGATCACGATTGATATGTATGTGGGTAAAGACAAAAATAGACTGAGGGATGAAGACGGGTAATGAGAGTAAAAATGATCACGATTGATATGTATGCGGGTAAAGAGGTATAAGAGTGAATAGAGACAATGTGCATACGTGAATGTATCTGTACTTAGAGGAAAATATAGATAGTATAGACAAGAATGAATAAGGGAAGGTAATGGAATAGAGAGAATAAGGAGGGAATTAAAAGAGTGACCTTTGTGACATATGAAAAGTGAAATCTTTTCTGGGGGGGGCTGGGTGGGGGGAAATAGCGGTCACTGCAAAATCAGTTGACTCTTGCGAGTGGATTCGCAAACCCAAATGGAGAGGGGAGATGTGGTTGTCCGACAAGGGATAAAGGACAACTCAGGAGGGGAAGGGGAGATTGGGGATAAAGAAGATATAAATAGGAGAATAAGGAAAATGTTGGATGTTGTAGGAATGTTGTCTTATAAAGAGTTGAAAATAAGAAAACAGAAATGGAAAAGGAGGAAAGGTAATGATGGAAAACGGAAAGAGAAGATAAACAAAATATAAAATGGCTACGCTGAACTATATGACTTTAAATATTAATGGAATACATAACCAAATTAAAAGGAAGAAACTACTAAATTTACTGAAAAAGGAAAAAATTGATATAGCATTTGTCCAAGAAACACACTTAACTGAATTGGAGCACAAGAAATTAAAGAGAGATTGGGTAGGACATGTAACAGCAGCATCGTATAATTCAAAAGCAAGAGGAGTGGCTATATTAATTAGTAAAAATGTGCCATTTAAAATAGAAGAGGAAATAATAGATCCAGCAGGGAGATATGTTATGATAAAATGTCAGATATATTCGGAGTTTTGGAATCTACTTAATGTATATTCACCTAACGAAGAAGATCAAAAGTTTATGCAAGATATCTTTTTGAAGGTAGCTAATACGCAAGGGAACATACTAATAGGAGGGGATTTCAACCTGAATTTGGATCCAAATATGGATAAAACGGGGAAAAAAATTAACAGGAAGAACAAAGTAACCAAATTTATAATTAAATCAATGCAAGAAATGAAACTTTTGGATATATGGAGGAAACAAAACCCAAAAGAAAAGGAATACTCATACTACTCGGCTAGACATAAAACATACTCAAGAATAGACCTATTTTTGTTATCAGCTAGTATGCAGGATAGAGTAAGGAAAACAGAATATAAAGCGAGAATGCTATCGGACCATTCACCCTTAATATTGACAGTAAAGCTAGAGGACATCCCTGCAAGAATGTATAGATGGAGATTAAACCCCATGCTACTTAAAAGACAGGATTTTAGAGAATTTATTGAAAAACAATTAAAAATGTATTTTGAAGTAAATACGGAATCAGTGGAAGATAAGTTTATACTATGGGATGCAATGAAAGCGTTCATTAGAGGGCAAATAATAAGTTATGTAACCAAGATGAAGAAGGACTATAATCAGGAAACAGAGCAGTTGGAAAGGGAAATAGTAAACATAGAAAAAAAATTAGCAATGAAGGAAGATACAACTAAAAGAAGAGAATTGGCGGATAAAAAAATAAAATATGAAACATTACAAACATATAAGGTAGAGAAGAATATAATGGGGAGGAGTCACGTGATGGAGTAGTGGCCGGACGGTGAACTCCAGCCCTCTCCAGAAAAGTCGGGAAAAACAAAGGAAAACACAAAGGCACAGAAATAAAAGTTACAGAAAAGTGAGTATAAAGGTGGAAAGAAGATGGCGACAAAAAAAGAAAAATCGAAAGCAACGGTAAGAAGAGAGGAAGAGAAGACAACGGAGGAAAAAGGTGAAGGCCTTACCTGTCCGAAGAGGCCCGCTGCGGAGAGAGAAATCCGCTCCCTCAGGTCGGTAAATAATGGACTACAAAAATGGCTCTCAGAGCCGAGTAAAAGTGCGCAACCGCGCACCGACGGGAGGGGGGACCAGCTGGGGAGTCGATCTCCACAGCCGGCAACGACAGCTGCAGAACACCTGCAGCAAGAAGAGACCACAGAAGACAATGGAAACAAGAAAGAAGAGAAGGAAAGGGCAACAAAGAAACAACAGATGGCCAACCCAGAGGAAGAAGAAGAGGAAGAGGAAGAGTACAGTGAAATAGAAGAAGAAAAGAAAGGCAAGATAAAGAAGGTACTTTCTCTTATTAAAGGATACATGGAGTCATTTAAAGAATGGCAAACACAGGAATTTAATGATTTAAGAAAAAGAATAAACAACACAGAAGAGAAAATGAATAAAATAGAGATGACCTTAACAGAAATGGGGAAGAAAATGGACAAGATGGAAGAGCGGGCAGTAGCAGCAGAAATGGAGGTAGAAGACTTAAAAAAGAAATTGGAGGAATCTAATAAAAAAACTAAAGAGACACAAGAACTACTAGCTCAAAAAATAGATACAATGGAAAATTATAACAGAAGAAATAGCATAAAGATAGTGGGCCTTAAGGAAGATGAAGAAGGCAAGAATATGAGGGAGTTTATAAAAGAGTGGAGCCCTAAGACCCTAGGATGTCCAGAACTACAGCAAGAAATGGAAATAGAAAGGGCACATAGAGTATTGGCCTCTAAACCGCAACCACAACAAAAACCAAGATCTATTGTAGTAAAATTCGTAAGATATACTACAAGAGAAAAGGTACTGGAGAAGACAATGGAAAAAGTAAGAGAGGGCAACAAACCACTGGAGTATAAAGGGCAAAAAATCTTCATTTATCCAGATATAAGTTTTGAACTCCTAAAGAAGAGAAAAGAGAAGAATATAATGAAGACAAAACAGAAATATTATGAACTAGGTGAAAAAACGCACAAAATCCTAGCATGGCAGCTTAAGACAGAGCAAGCTAAGAAAATGGTATTGGCATCAAGGAAAAAAGACAAACAAATTACATATAATCCAAAAGAAATTAAGGAAAACTTTAGAGAATTCTATGACCAATTATACCGAACTGAAAATGAAGGGAAAGAAGGGAAAATAGATGAATTTTTGACTAAAATTGAACTACCAAAACTACAAATAGAGGAACAAAATAAATTAACAGAACCATTTGGAACAGTAGAAATACAAAAGATAATAAAAAAAATTACCAAATAATAAGACACCAGGAGAGGATGGATTTCCAATAGAATTCTACAAAACATTTAAAGACTTATTAATACCGCCCCTCCTAAAACAAGGGAAAGATTCACTCTCACCAGCATCATATAGACCAATATCTTTGCTAAACACAGATTATAAGATAATAGCTAAACTATTAGCAAACAGATTAGCAGAACAGGTACCGAAAATGGTAAATTTAGACCAAACTGGATTTATCAAAAAAAGACGCACAACAGACAATATTTGTAAATTTATTAACTTAATTCATGCAGTAGAAGGAAATAAAGCACCTACAGTAGCAGTTGCTTTAGACGCAGAGAAGGCCTTTGACAGAGTAGAATGGAATTATTTGTTCAAAGTATTGCAAAAATTCAGTTTACCGGAGAAGTATATTAATTGGATTAAAGCATTATATAAGGGACTGTTAGCGAAAGTGACAGTAAATGGACATGTATCAAAGCAATTTAACTTAAGCAGGTCAACGCGGCAGGAATGCCCACTATCACCTTTATTGTTTGCGCTAGCTATAGAACCACTAGCAGAATTGATAAGAATAGATAATAATATAAAAGGAATAAAAATAAAAGACAGGGAATATAAAATCAGTCTATTTGCGGCTGATGTTATAGTGTACTTAACAGAACCAGAACTATCAATAAAAGAATTATATAAGAAATTGAAGGAATATGGAGAAGTGTCGGGTTATAAGATAAACGTAAATAAAAGTGAAGCAATGCCTATGAATAATGCAGATTTCTCAAAATTTAAGAAGGAATCTCCATTCAGATGGCAAATGCAGGCAATAAGATACCTAGGTGTACAAATAAACAAAAATCTAGGCCAATTATATAAACTCAATTACAATCCACTAATGAAAAAATTACAGGACGATTTAGAGCATTGGAAAGATCTACCACTAACACTGATAGGAAGGATAAACTGTATTAAAATGAACATTTTTCCAAGGATATTATACTTATTTCAGGCATTGCCAATACAACTGACAGAAAAATTCTTCAAAGAGTTAAAGAAAATAATAAGGAAATTTTTATGGAGAGGGGGGAAACCGAGGATAGCACTAGATAAATTAACAGAATGGTATAAACAAGGAGGCTTACAATTGCCAAACTTCAAAAATTATTATAGAGCCGCACAATTAAGATACCTATCAGATTTTTATCAAACAAGGGAAAAACCAGACTGGACAAGATTAGAATTAGATAAAATAGGGGAAAAGATACCTGAACACATATTATATAAATGGGATGAAAAATTGGTACAACATAGAACTTCTCCAGTATTACATCATCTCCTCAATATTTGGAAGAAGATTCATGTAGAAAGAAATAAAACAAATTATCAATTACCAAAACTAATATTGACGCAAAATAAGCTACTCCCTTTTACAATAGATAACCTTTCCTTTAGAGAATGGGAAAAAAAAGGGATTAAAAGAATAGAAAATTGTTTTTCAGGAAGTAGATTCTTATCCTTTGAACAAATGAGAGATAAGTACAATATAACTGGAGATACAGCGCTGGCATATTACCAACTGAGATCCTACTTGAAAGATAAATTAGGAAGCAATTTGAGTTTACCAGAGGGAAGTAACCTTGAATATGTGATTACAGATACAATGTTAATCAAAAGATTTATAACAAATATGTATATTAAACTGCAAGAAAAGGAGAATGAGGAAACAAATGGTAAAACTAAACAAAAATGGGAACAAGATTTAAATATAAAGATAAAAAAGGAAACATGGGAGAAATTATGTTCTGGAACAATGAGAAATACAATAAATACGAGGCTACGTATGATACAATATAATTGGTTACACAGACTATACATTACACCGCAAAAGTTAAATAAATGGGACCCAACAGTATCTGATAGATGTTTTCGATGTAAAAAAGAAATGGGAACAACAATTCATGCAATCTGGACATGTGAGAGAGTAGAAAAATTTTGGGATGATCTCAATCAGATATTAAATAAAATAACAGAAAACAATATACCAAAGAATCCAGAGATCTTTCTCCTAAGCAACATAAAAAACAAAGAATTTGGAATTGATTTGGAGGATGCACAAAAATGATTTGTTAAGATAGCCCTAGCCGTAGCAAAAAAATGTATTATGTCAACCTGGAAATTGGAAGATAATTTGAAAATACAACAATGGAATATAGAAATGAATAAATGTATTCCATTAGAAAAAATAACATATAGTTTAAGAAATAATATTGAAATATTCAAACAAGTATGGGAGCCTTACATTAAATACAATAGCGAAAACCTACCGGGGACAAACATTACCTAAGTTGATGGAAGGAGAAGGAAAGGAAAGAATGGACTCAGTAGAATTTCTGGTGTATTTTTGTTGAATGACAACATTGTCTGACTGGTTTAATGCAACCTAGATTGTATACCTAAAATGGATGAGAGGGGGGGGGTGGGGGGGTGGCTTGGGAGGAGGGAGGGGGGGGAGAAAAAGTCACTGTATATGTGTGAAAAAGAAAAAGTGTATATCATGGCTAATGTGATTTATGGTGTGAAAAATAAAAAACTTTAAAAAAAATGTTAATGTGATGCATATTCGTATAGTAGATTCTCCTGGGCCTCGGAGAGTTTAAAGGGAGTGGGAAACGCAGTACTGGTGAGTATAAAGGAGCATGCAAAATAGAAGCCAGTGAATTTTAAATGCTGGTTCTGCCTGTGAGGTCCACTTCCCTTGAATGAATGACTAATGGCTTCTAAAAGCAATGCCTCAACAGAGAGAGTTCCAAGGAAAACCGCGGGAGGCACGGTTAATGTGGCAATTAGTGCAACACTGATACAGCACCTGTGACCCGGGTTCAAATCCAGCGCTGACTGTAAGATGTTTGTACATTCTTCTCGTCTCTGCGTGGGTTTCCTCCGGATGCTCCAGTTTCCTCCCACCTTTCAAATCATATCGGGCTTGTAGGTTAATAGGAGTATTTGGGAGGCATGGCCTCCAAGGGTCTGTTACCATGCTGAATGTCTAAATTTTAAATAAATTTAAATTAAATGCGAAGGAAAAGAAAAGTTGAGAATGCTCTGAGCACCAGATTAATCTTGATGCTGTGGGAAAACACTCCATCATGCCAGGTCATCACAGGAGTAGATCAGGCAATGGGGCTGATGAAATGACAGAGCAGACTCAATGGGCTGAATGGCCTATTTCTTCACCTTGGTCTTATGATCATGAACTGAATTGACTCCAGGATTCTTTCCTCAGTGTTACACATCTGACTTGCTAACATGTAGAGAACATAACCTTTTTCTTCATCTCCTCAGGTCCAGGAGTTCCAAGAGTCACAGTCCACAGCACGAGTGATACACATGGTAAGTAGTCATCCTTCACCTTGAGCAATACAAATTCCTGAACAATATATCCTTGCCAAGTTAACCTACAGACCGTGGCACTGATCAGAAGTTGCATCTTCTTTGCTTACCTAACTTGCCCCAGCGCCGCCTCTCCTTGCTGCTCACACGACTAAATTGCCTCATCCCCGCGGTCACTCTAAGATGTACCTTGCACCGTCACTTGGCAAAAGTGTGGCACCCAGAACTGGGTAAAATGTCGCAGATGCGGCCTACTCAACTTTATATCAAAATCCAGCCTGAATTTTCCTTCTATCCCTCTGCTTTCAAATCTCACACTCCCTTAGACTTTTTGTTATAATTTTCTCAAGCTGCCCTGCCTCTAAGCACATAAACTCCTTGACCTCATGTTTCAATTGTGTTCTCCTCATTTATCATACTTCTCCTCATTCTTCTTGTCA
Organism: Narcine bancroftii; assembly: GCF_036971445.1. Classification (NCBI taxonomy): domain Eukaryota; kingdom Metazoa; phylum Chordata; class Chondrichthyes; order Torpediniformes; family Narcinidae; genus Narcine; species Narcine bancroftii. The sequence goes on along the minus strand of NC_091469.1, from coordinate 474,194,203 downwards.
AAATATAACACAAGATGTTTTTTTTCTGCATTTATCTGCCATTTCTATCCCCAGTCCCACCAACCTATTGAAGTTTGTATATATCTTTCTCTTGATACGTTGAGCGTCCAAGTTTTACGCTCAAGTCTACGTCGTATTAGGAAAAGCACTGATGAAGATTCTTTGGTCCAAAACGTTTCTCTTCCCTTTGATGCTGCCTCTCCTACTCAGTATATCCAGCATTTTGATGACAGTACTGACCTTGGGGAACGGCACTGTATACTCTGCACTTCCCTCTGGTCTTCAAACAGTCCTGCACAAATATGGAATATGAGAAAAAGACGTGTGGCGGCGATGAAAAAAGGTTGAGTCATGCTTGGAATATTGAGTGCAGTTCGAGTTGCCAAATTACAGGAATGATAAACTGTTAAATTAAGAAGATCTGTTATCTGTTCAAGGTAATAAATGTTGCCTTTGCCTGGTTTCAAGAAAACATCTTGAAAGTACTTAATATCGTACCAAATTGCATCACTGGGAATGGTACGGTTACTTTTATTCACACGCTTAATTGCAAAGATAATGTACAAATACTCGTAACTTGCGCAATGTAGAAAATTACAATGCAGGAGGAGCTCAGCCGGTCAGACAGGGTACTTTATACAGCAAAGATACATACCTAACGTTTCAGGCTTGAGCCCTTCATCAAAGTGCCAGCAGAGCCTGGGCAGTGCCTATAATGTAGTTTGGGCATTAAAATGCCAAGTGGGATAAAACCACCTTGTCAATGTCCAACCCATTGCTTCGATCTTCAGAGAGAGATTGCACCTGAGAGTTTGTACAAAGACTTGACTTTGTACTTGAGTCTGCAGACCAAGCCTCATCACTAAAGAAGTTGATTCTCTTAAGCTAGGCCCCTTGTGAGTCTTTATTGCCATAGTAACAGCCAATCTTTTGGCTGATGTTGAGGCTTTGGATGCCATTGAAAATAACTTACAAAGGACCCAGTATTTCCTAGCCTATTACGACTGGATGGCCACTTCCCAGCTCTGAGATCTTAGGACTTCTTGTGCATTGAGCTGACCTCAGTTTATTAATACTGCTTTGGGAGGCTGAGGGGATTTTGCATTGTGGCATTTTTCCTTAGTTCATGCTGGTTTGGTTCCAGTCTGCAATCAATCATCCTTGGGAATTCGTGTCTTTAACATTCTCAGAGACCATTCTTATATGCAGCCATTTCTAACTGTTGACTCAAACTGCAAATACTGCTTTGGGAGGGATAATTTGAACCCCCGCCAACTACACGGGATAATATAAGATTCTATCTCTGGTTCTGCTTTGACAAAAGCAGCATTAAAACATGAGTTGGAACCGGCACTTCAAAAAACCTTCTTCAACCTTTGGGTTGAGATCAGACTTCAGAGGAGTTTCAGTAGCAGGCAGAGTTTCCCCTGCAGCTTTCTGATGGCACCAATTCTTCCCTGATTCTCTGCTCTGATCCTCCCTCTCTACCCACCACACCCCCTCCTCAAGGCTGTAAGAGCAGGGTATGCTACATCAGTGCTTTTACCTTGGTACTTCTCAACATCAAGGACTCCAAACAAAATTTGTGGGTCTGCTCTATTCTGTTGCAATAGAAGAGCTTCACATGACTATATCAAAATGTACTTTATTACACAGTTTATGATAAGCGCTGAAGACCTGCAGTAGAACAGAAGGATCTGGGAATGCAGATACATAATTCCCCAAAAGTGGCATCGCAGGTAGATAGCGTTGTAAAGAGAGCTTTTGGCTTGTGAACTTCATAAATCAAAGTATTGAGTATAGGAGTTGGGATGTTACGATAAAGTTGTACAAGACATTGGAGGGCCCAAATTTGGAGCATTGCTTGCAGTTTTGATCACCTAACTGCAGGAAAGAGGAGATTCACAAGGATTCTTCCCAGACTTCAGGAACTGTGTTACCGGGAAAGTTAAACATGTTAGGACTTTATTCCCTGGACCGTAGAAGAATGAGGAGAGATTAGAAAGAGGTATTTAAAATTATGATAGGTTCACATAGAATAAATGCAAGAGGAGTTTTTTTTTCCACTGAGGTTAGGAGAGATAAAAACGAGAGGACATGGGTTAAAGGTGAAAGGGAAAAAGTTTAGGGGGAATTTATGCACACAGGCAGTAATCTGACTGTGGAATGAAGTGCTGGCTGAATTGGTAAATGCAGGCTCAATTATGGCATTTTATAAAAACTTGGACGGGCATATGGGCGAGGATATGGTTCAGGTACAGATCAGTGGGACAAGACAGAAAAATAATTTGGCACAGACTAGATGGGTCGAAGGGCTTGTTTCAGTGCTGTAGTGTTTCATGGTTCTATCAGTACTACAGCATACTGTTATTAATTCCCAGAGGGAGATGAACAATCTAATCCAGTGAAGAGAGTTGCAGATGCTGGAATCTTGAGCAATCAATGATGAACCCAAAACATTGATCGGCCATTTCTACCCAGGGATACTGCCTGATCCACTTAATGTTCATTGTTAGCATGTTTTACCTACCTGAGCAAGTGCAGCAAGCAGGAATTAAATTACTTGTAGATTATATTTATTCACCGTGTGATCATCATTCTGCCTGCATAGAGTTAAAGAGTTATAGAGCATGGAAACAGGCCCTTCAGCCCAACTGTCTATACCAACCAGTGTGCTCATCTGGCCTTGTCCCATTTCACAGAATTTGGCCCATATCCCTCCAAAGGTTTTCAGTTCATGCCCTTGTCAAAAGATATTTTAAACATTGCAATTGTACCCGCCTCCACCACTTCCTCTGGTAGCTCATTCCATACACCCACCACTCACTGGGTGAAAATCTTGCACCTCAAGTCCCCTTTTAAATCTCTCCACTCTCATATTACAATTGTATTGTTTAGTTTTATACTCCCCTCTCCTCCATCTTATCTATTCGAAGAGTGTTGCAGTTAGAATAGCGCTGTTACTGCACTAGTGGTCAGGGTTCAAATACAGTGCTGAGTGTAAGGAATTTTTACTGTTATGAGCCCAGAGGACCCCAAAACCCAGCAGCAATAGATATTCACCAAGACAAATGGTTACTTAAACAAACGTTGCTTTTAATTATCTTTAAACATGAAAACAGGATCAAACTTTGATTTAATTAACCTAACTTAACCCCCTTCTAATTCAAAGTGCACGTGTATGTAGTGTGTGTGTGTGTGTGTGTGTGTGTGTGTGTGTGTGTGTGTGTGTGTGTGGTGTGTGTGTGTGTGTGTGTGTGTGTGTGTGTAAGTTCTGAAAAATTATTTGATTCACAGTCCAATCTCACTTCTCATTCCTCCAAGTTCACTGGTATCAGGCAATTCTTATACTGTGAAGAGAATTTAACATTTATGAATGTCTCCAGGCTTTGGTGCTTGAAAGGTAAATGTTTACTGGTCAGGAAGGTTCTTTTCAGTTTTCAGAGAGAGATTTGTTGCTCATTGGACACCCACAACTGATTCCTTTTAATCAGCCACTTCAGTATCTTGCCAAAGAAACTTTCCCCATCAGGATTTTCCAGATGATAACCTTCAGGTCACCACAGAGTTCTTTTTCTATTTCTCTTACTTCAAGTGAAACATTATACAGCCAGCCCTCCTCTCCTCTTGTATGGACCACAAGGTCTTTGACCAGGCTGCGCTAAGAGCTCACAACCTGTCTTCAAAATGGGGTTTTTCCACAAGCTTGCCAGCTTGTCCTGTTCCAGACCCAGTGCTGCTGCTGAACTGTAGAACTGGATTCTCTCTCTCTCACTCTCTCTCTCTCTCTCTCTCTCTCTCTCTCTCAGATAAAACCACATGACTCTCTTAGATCAGCCAACTACACTCAGATAGACTGCGGCTCCGGGCCTCATCTTCTGAGTTCGTTCATCTGATGCTTTCCGAAACAATAATCCATTACTCCACAACATATCCAATTAACTCCTACTTGTGAAGTCCTTATAGGCACTCTTCAAAGTTTTTGCAAAGGCACTCGGAGCCTGGACTGTCTGGCTTGAGCAGAGCTTCAGCATTTTAAATGAGATCTGTTTTGAAGTGTTTGTATGTGATTTACACTAAAAAAAACCTGCCACAATTTATCTCCTATAATACATGTCTGCTTGGAATTTTTCTGGGTGCTCTGGTTTCCTCCCACACTTCAAAAGCGTATGGGAGTTATAGGTGAATTAGGTGTAATTGGGTGGCATGGGCTCATGGGCCAAAAGGGCCTGTTACCATGCTCTATGTCTACATAAAAATTTATTCTCCTTGTGATTTATTTTATACCTTGAGAAGGTTGCCTTCAACTTCCTACAACCCAGAGAGAAAAATCCCAGCCTATCTAGTCTCTCCTTTACCCCAAGCCCTCGAGTCCCTGAAACATCCTTGTGAAGCATTTTCTGTAACCTCTCCAGCTTAATGACCTTCCCATTGCTGGGCAACCAGAATTGCATCAAATACCCCCAAGTGAGGTCTTGCCCACATTTTGTACATGGCCCCCAAACTCTTGTACTCAATGCTCTGAACGCAAACATGTCAGACACCTTCTGCGTCCGAATAGAGGGTCCAAGATTTAAGTGTTTTCAATGAGGGGGAGTTGGCCAAGGCCACATTGGAGTAGCCAGGTCTAACTGCAGTAACAGCACACTTGAGAGAGACAGCAGCAAGTAAGGCCAGGTGAGAATGATGTCGACCATCAGCTGGGTGGAATAGATGAAAGATGGTCTAAAATATAATTCTGTTTTATCTCTTTAGAATATTTTGTGCTGGAGAAAAATGAGAAGGTCTATAATGCTACAGAGAGCAAGCAAATGCCCACAATCGAGTTCAGAGATGTTCAGATAAAGGATTACAGTAAGTACTGCTCTTTCATGTCACAGGCAAGAAGAACACATCTGAGGACCAATATGAGGTCACATCATTTGAAAGGCACTTATTGACATTTATATGCTTCACATATATGCTTTTTCACAAGACGAACATTGTCCAATAAACCACTGTTGTAGTGTAACTAGTCTATAACTTAACTTTCTGTCAGTCAGTGCACTCAGATTATGTCAATTTTACACAATTTGTGACAGGTTGCCTGTGGGTGCTTTAATAATTCAAGTCTGTCCGGTTGCTTGCATGTTAAATTAACCTTCTGTAGCTATTTATCTTGTGCACTACGTTTTACAAATGACAAGCCTATCCGAATTTGAAGTCAGAAAATGCTACCAGCCACTTGATCTTGTTCCTGCAGACAAGGGTTTGGGGTATCTCTGCATTTGTCACAGACCAGAGCAATTCTGTGTTGTGGCTCTTGTTAATCTTTGAGTTCAGCTGACGTGTCCAGTGTTGACATGAATTTTTATCCTCACATCTCGAAGAAGAGTTGGAGGGAAAAGAATTTGGGAAATGGTTCAACCAACATTTTAGTAAGTGCTAGATTACATTTGCAAAAATGGGACAGAGCCTTTCACGTGAGGAGAGGCTATAAATGCTGGTTTTATTTTCCTTGGAGTGAAGGAGGACGAGATAATGATTAAGCCATGCAAAGTTACGAGGGGCGTAGCAGTGATATCGAAAGCTGAGGGGGGGGGTTATCGATTTAGGATAAGGAAGAAAAGGGGATCTGAGGAAAAGATTTTCACCCAGGGATTTTAGAATATAGCCCCAGAATTGAAGCAGGTATCAAAACATTTAAGAAGTACAGTAAAATCCCTGGTGTCCAGCACCCATGGGGATTGGTAGATGTCAGATAAGTGAATTTTATGGTTGCTTGAGATTGGGTGTTGCATGGATTGGTGAATTAACTGCTGGGGAAGTGTGGGGGGCTGCCAAATTTAACTTTTATAATTTTTACCAATTTAATTTTTGCTACTTTTTGCCAGTTGCTTGAATTCCAGATAATGGGGATTTTTACTGCGTCCAGATAAGAACTTGAATTGCTATTGTGTGGAAGGCGTTGGTACATGGATAAATGCAGAGAGGTAACATACACAGAGTGGGCCATGGGCTTGTAGAATCATAGATGTATGACTCTATGAATTTACGAATCTGTAATTATAGTAAAAGTCCTCAAATCTGGACTGCTCGGGGATTGGGACAGTCCAGATTTTTGAATTTTCCAGATTCTCGTGCAATACTTTTAAAATTCAAATTTAACGAGAATAAACAGCAGATTTTGATAGTTTATTAACAAAATATTTTTCATATAAAATACAAAGTACAAAAAAATAAATAATTTTTTTTTCTTACATTTCCCCGACTTCCATGTGGTCACTGTTGCCACTCTGCATCTGTGGCACTTACATATGCATGCACACACGCACACAAGAGTTGAGCGTTGAGCGTTTTTGGGAAGTCCGGATTTTCCAGTAGTCCGAATTTCAGCCAAATGTTTTCGAGCAGCCCGGATTCTCAGATGATCCGGATTTCTGCCATCCTGATTTTTGGGCTTTTTACTACACAATCTGTAAAGCAGAACATGAACAACTTTGTGGGATGGCACGGTGAGTGTGGACTGCTTGTTGGTTTATTTTGGACCTGAGGTATCCAGATGTCCTCTGCACTCTTTCTCATGCTTCCCAATTATAGGAAGAATGTGGAAGCTATAGAGTAAGTGGAGAGGAGATTTACCAAGATGCTACCTGGATTGAAGAACATGTTGAGCACTGTGGCTCTTTCTTCTGAAATAGTGTGGATATCCCATTGGCTACCCATTTCATTTCTCCATCCCATTCCCTTGCTGACATGTCTGTCCATGGTCTCATGCACTGCCAGACTGGGACTACCCATAACTTAGAGGAACAGCCCTTCATCTTCTGACTGGGCACCCACAAACCAGATGGCATTAATATCGACTACACAGGCTTTCGTTAAACACCCCCTCTACCCCCCATCTTCCCACCAGCCGTGCCTCTCCCTTCCCTGTCTCCTTTCGCACAGACATGTCAAATTCTCACCTCTCCCCTGATCGTATCTAATAAACACCTTTTGATGGGTCTGGATTCCTCACCCAGCCGGCATTGTCTGAATTCTGAGATTTCCTGCCTCTGGCTCATTCTGCTTATGCCCTGAAGAAGGCCTCAGGCCCGAACAATCGACAATATACTGTATCTGTGCTTCTTTTTTATGGACGCTGAAAGTCCGGCTGAGCTCCCCTAGCATTTTGGTGTGTTTTTACTGCAATCACAGCATCTGCAGCCTTTTGTGTTTCACTGGAGAATGTGTTTAATGAAGAAAGACTGAATGAATTTGGGATTTTCCTTTGCTTCAATTCCATGGTCTCTATCATTGCTTATAATATAATTGTAATTGATTTTTAAGTATCAAGCTAATGTGAAAAGCTTTGTTTTGCGTGTTATCCAGGCATGTCTACCTTTATGTTGTGCAGCACCTATAAAAACATCACGCTACCCTCATATCAGAAGCATGGGGTCCAGTGTTAGATAAGACCAAAGTCCAGCATATAATGTTAAAGAATAAAGTGTGGTCACTGCTTTGAACCTTATTTCTCCACCACAAATACCACTTGACTGCCTGAATATTTTCACATTTCATTGATTGTCTATTTTCTCCTGTGCTGTGTTGCTTTAACACATCAGTGCCCCTGGAAACAGCCTGTGAAATAAGAACACTGGACAATGAAGACTGCTTCCTGAACACTTTGGGGTGTATTTTATAGATTTTGGGTTGGTCATCACAAAATTCACGTTAAAATTTCTTATCACATATCATATGTTAGCTATCACCTATTTTTGTGATACTTTACATCCACTAGCATATCACCCACAAAGCCAAGTGTTTCGGTTAGTCCAAGCACTCAGTGCAGGTGCTATGCAAATGTTGTCTTAGGCCTGAACATCCTTAGGATAGATGCTGACAGGCTATAAAAGTAGCTCACATATACAGATGCTGTGCATTACATTGATTATAGATTGAATGCATGTTGATGCTCACGATCATCAGGCAATAGAATAGTGAGTGTACATAACAATAGCATTTATTATCTTTAATAAAAGGTTAGGGTTATGGTTAAGGTTAGGATTCAACATGCTAAATACAATAAAACTTCATTTAATGTTTCTCCAACTTCCTACACGATACAGCAAATCTGAAATGATCTTTGTAGTCATCTTGAGGTTGTCTATCATAATTCCCAATTTTATTTCAGGAAGCAAACATTTTGAAAAAAAAATCTTGTCCAGTGGAATCAGTGCATTCTTTTATACACCTGATAGAGGTGTATAAAATCATTAGAGGTATTTAAAGGGGATGTGGTGATATGTAATTACACCACTAGGTCACCAGGGGTCATCCCAGTGACCTTGTATATAAAGCAGTCCAGAGCAACAGTCTTGCCTTCCAGGTTCCTCTTGCAGAGAGACAAGACCTCTTAGTGGTGTACATATTAGTTTATTAAATTGTACTGACAATAACCACACCAGCAGTGTGAGTATAAGACAGCTTTAATAAACTAATATGTACACTAAGAGGTCTTGTCTCTCTGCAATCAAACCTGGAAGGCTAGACTGTAGCTCTGGACTGCTTTATATACAAAGTCACCGGGATGACCCCCTGGTGACCTAGTGGTGTAATTACATATCACCACAGGGTGGATAGTCAGAATCTTTTCTCCCCCAGGGTAAACTAGAGAACTAGAGAACATTTATGAGAGTTAGGGTTAGGGTTAGGAGACATGCAGGGCAAGACTTTTACTGAGAGTGGTGGATGCATGAACGGGCTGTCAGGAACAGCGGTGGAAGCATTTACAATAGTAGTGTTCACCAAGCTTCGTGTGAATATGAAGGGGATGGAGGTATATGCATCAGGCGCAAGCAGCAAAGTTTTAATTTGATTTGGACACTATGTCCAGCACAGACGCATGGGCTGAAGGGCCTGCTCCTGTGCTGTACTGTTCAACAGTTCTGAATCAATTATATTTTCTTTCCTTGCATCATTCTCTAAAATCAGAGGATGTGAGTCAGGCCTGCTGCAACAGGCCTTGTGAAAATGTTACAATCTTTGATTCTTTTGACCTCACTAACACTAATGCCTTACTATTTTTCAGCTCTCAAAATGCAAATTATCAAGCCGGCGGGATTCTCAGAGCTGTCACAATATCCTTTGTTGCTTATTGTGTGAGTTTTCTTTTTGCACTATATGATCACGGCTTGACGTTCGTGATTTATACAGATTTACTTCACTTGCCAGATTGAACAGGAGCCTGTGCTGGAGGCGAATCTGCGGACACCCAGTGTCTCTGAAAGGGTTCCCTTTTGCTTCTCTTTCTCTCATACTGTAAGAGGCACTGGGCGATACCAACCCTCTGGCTGCCTTACGGCAGGTAGAAGGCAATTTGGTGTAATATTACCATATATGTACATGTAAAATGTTGAGTACTCCCCCCCATGCTAATTTTTAGCCCCAACTGCCTGCCCATCTAAGCTCCCAATGCCCTGGCAGTGGACCTTCGCCCCGGCCGTATGCCCACCAGAGCTCCCGATGCCCCAGCCACCTGCCCATCCGAGCTCTCAGCCATGGATCCTCGCCACCTTCTCATCCGAACACCCTGCCACGGATCCTCGCCCTGGCCATCCACCCATCCAAATTCCTGACGCCACAGCCATCTGCACTCCCATCTGTGGATCCTTTCTACATCCGTTTGCCCATCCAAACCCCCGAGGCCCTGGCCGTCCGTGGATCCTCACCCCAACCGCCCACCCATCCGAACTGCTGGCTCTGAGCTCCTGACACCACACTCGTAGAGGTACCACCTGCTATCCAAGCTCCAGATGCTTTGATGGATAGAAAGGCACTAAGAACTTCCAATGCTGCAAATCTCAAACAGCCAAGTCCTGACCTGACACATTCTCTATCCATTTCTCTCCATAGATATTGCCCGACCCTTTAAGTCCCTCTAGCTGCTCATTGTTCAAAATGCCTAGATTTCAATTACGTGGGGTTATCAGGAGTTGTAATTCATTCCAATATCATGCCTGATCTTTGACCTCAATTCTCCAATCAAGTTGTTTATTTGTTAAATTTGAAGTTTATTTGTTGCAAAATACCCAGTAGTGAGGAGGGTTATATCTAACATTCATACATCCATGTATGGAACATATTGTGTAGCATTGCAATGAAAAGGATGGGTAGTTAACACCAAGAAAGGTTCCTGAATGAACCCCATAGCACTCTTAGGGGGATCATTTAGGAGTCTGATGGCTGCAGGGAAGAAAATATTGGTGGGTGTTCACACTGTTAAGTCTTCTCTCCAATGGGACGTCCCTGAGATATTTGCTACCTTTCATATAACCATATATATATCTGCCTGTCCCGCATCGGACTTGTCAGCCACAATCGAGCCTGCAGCTGACGTGGACATTTACCCCCTCCATAAATCTTCGTCCGCAAAGCCAAGCCAAAAGAAGAATATATATAACAATCACAGCACAGTAAGAGACCAGTTCGGCCCTTCTAGTCCATGCTGAACCCCTACTCCCACCTGGTCTCATTGACCCGCGCCTGGTGCATTACCCTCCACTCATCTCCATGTACCTATCCAACTTTTCCTTAGACATTAAAATCGAACCTGCTTCTACCACTTCGGCCAGAAGCTCATTCCACACTCCCACCACCCTCTGAAAGAAGAAATTCCCTCTCATGTTTCCCCTAAACATTTCTCCCTTCAATCTCAATCCGTGCCCTCTAGTTTGAATCTCCTCCACCCTCAGTGGAAAAAGCCTGTCCACATTGACTCTATCTGTTCCCTTCATAATTTTAAATACCTCTATCAAATAACCGCTCAATCTTCTACGCCCCAGGCAATAAAGTCCCAGTCTGCTCAACAATTCCCTGTAACTCAAATCCTGAAACCCCAGCAACATTCTCGTAAACCTCCTCTGCACTCTCTCTATTCTGTTTATATCCTTCCTATAATTTGGCGACCAAACTGCATACAATATTCCAAATTTGGTCTCACCAATGCCTTATACAACTTCAACATGACATCCCAACTCTTATATTCAATATTCTGATTTATGAAGGCCAACATACAAATGCTTTCTTCACCACCCTATCCACATGTGACTCAACTTCCAAGGAATTATGTAGTACACTCCTCAATTGTCTATCATTTAATGTGTATGACCTATGCTGATTAGTTCTACCAAAATGTAGCACCTCACATTTGTCAGTATTAAACTCCATCTGCCATCTTTCAGCCCACCCTTCTAACTGTCCTATATCCCACTGCAAGCTTTGATCGCCTTCTTCACTGTCCACAACACCACCAATCTTTGCTTCATCTGCATACTTACTAATCCAATTTACCACCCTATCATCTAGACAAACAATAATGGACCCAAAACCAATCCCTGAGGTACTCCACTAGTCACCAGCCTCCAATTTGACAAACAATTTCCACCTCTACTCTTTGGCATCTCCCATCCAACTATTGTTGATTCCATTTCACTACTTCAACATTAATACCTAATGCTTGAGCCTTCCTAACTAAACTATTATGTGGAACCTTGTCAATGGCCTCACTAGGGTCCATATAGACAACATCCATAGCCTTCCCCTTGTCAACTTTCTTAATAACCTCCTCGAAAAACTCTGTAAGATTTGTTAAACATGATCTATGATGCACAAAACCATATTGACTACTCTTAATCAATCCTATCTTTCCAAATAATTATATATACTATCTTTATGAACACTCTCCATTAATTTACCCACCACTAACATCAGACTCACAGGCCTATAATTACCAGGTTTACTTTTGGAGCCTTTTTTAAACAGCGGAATAACATGAGCTACCCTCTAATCCTCTGGTACCTCACCTGTAGCCAATGACATTTAAATACATCTGCCGGAGCCGCCACTATTTATACACTCACCTCCCTCAAGATCCTAGGGAATATCCTGCCACGACCCAGAGATTTATGATTCTCTTTAAAATAGCCAATACTACCTCTTCATTAATCTGTATATTATCCAAGACCTCACTATCAGATTTTCCTTACTTCACCTGGCTCAATGTTCCTTTCCTTAATGAATACTGAATAAAAAAAAACATTAAAAATTTCCCCCATCTCTTCTGACTTCTTGCATATCCTACCCCTCTGATCCTCAAGGGGCCCAATGTTATCCCTCACTATTCTTTTACTTTTAATGTACCTGTAGAAACCCTTCGGATTTATTTTTACCTTTCTTGCCAAAGGAGTTCATATCTCCTTTTAGCCTTTCTAATTTCTTTCTTAAGTTTTTTTTGCACTCTTTATATTCCTCAATCAGCTCATCTATTCCCTGCTGTCTGTACCTGTTGTACACATCCCTCTTCCTTCAAACCAAATTCCCAATATCCTTTGAAAACCAAGGCTCCCTAGATTTTCTAACCTTTCCTTTAATCCTCACAGGGACATACCAACTCTTTACTCTCAAAATTTCCCCTTTGAATATCTTCCATTTATCTGTTCCATCCTTCCCTGAAAATAAATGATCCCAATCCACACCCTCTAAATCCTTTTGCATCTCTTCGAAATTTGCCTTATTCCAATCAAGAATCTTAACCTTAGGCCCAGCTTTATCCTTCTCCATAATTGACCTAAAATTAATAGACCCAAAGTGTTCCCAACACAAACCTCTGTCACCTGACCTATCTTGTTCCCTAATACGCGATCCAATACTGCCCTCTCTCTAGTCGGTTCTTAGAAAACATTCCTGAGCACATTTGACAAACTCTAACCCATCCAGGCCTTTTACAGTATGTGTGGAAAGTTAAAATCTCCTATAATCACCATCTTATGTTTATTACACATATAAGCTATCTCTTTACAAATTTGCTCCTCTAATTCCCTCAGCCCATCTATAATGCACCCCCATTAGTGTTTTCATGCCTTGCGGATTCCTCAATTCCACTCAAATAGCCTCACTGGATGAGGCCTCCAATCTATCCTGCCATAGCAGTGCTCTAATGTTTTCTCTAACAAGCCATGCGACTCCTCCACCTTTTATTCCCCCTGTTCTATCATGACTAACACAACGGAATCCTGGAATATTTAGCTGCCAATATCATGCTTCCATGTGTCAGAATCCCTCCCTCCCACTTCAGCCCAGGTAAAAGCATAAAAATAAAAATGCAAAAGCATGAGGGGGAAAAAAAAATTAGTTCCATCTATGGCCCTGCCACTGTGTAGTAATATGGAGGTTCTATTTCGAAGGGGGATCACATGTAAATTTATCTCTGTTATGTATCTCCTGTTCCAAAATGTGAGCCCAAAACCAGGTCTCCATAAAGCAAGGCAAAGATGGGAGTCAGATTTAGGAACTACAATTGCTGAGTGATGCTGATCCGACTTCTGCTGGGACAGCATCCATTTTCTAAACTCATCCACCTTTCTTACTTACCATGCTCCTTGCACTGAAATATATACAGTTGAGAGAATGTCCCCCACATACACTCCTTTGATGAGCATCTACTTTTACCACCCCATCCCACCCCACCCCCCTTATTAACTTTAATATTCTGGTTCATCTCTCCCTTCAAATCTAGGTGTTCTTCTACCCTAATCTCTGCACTCCCATTCTGATTCCCAGCCTCCCGCCAAACTAGTTTAAACCCTCCCCGACAGCTCTACAAAACCTATCCGCCAGGATATTGGTCCCCCTCCAGTTCAAGTTCAGCCTGTCCCTTTCCTTGGTAAGCAGGAGATGTTTATGTTGTGTTGTGAGCTGCATTCACTTCCTTCTTTAGCAAAGATCAATGGATTAAGTTGTCTGCCTTGGTTTGCAGCAGTGCTCTTACCTTTGAGTCAGAAAGCCTTGGGCATAAAGCCTGCCCTCAATGTAGAGGCACCACATCTAAAGTGGAAAGATGACACGGTGGTGTAACTAGTCGAGAGTGGAGTTCACACATTCTCTCCATGACCACTCCAGTTTCCTCCAATATCCCAAAGATATGCCGGTTATTTGGTTAATTGGCTACTAAAAATTGCCACTGGTTTAAGAACGTGGTAGAATCTGATGAAAATGCAGAGAGAATGAAAGTGTAGGATTAATATAAATGCATAGTTAATGGTCATCATAGTCTCGATGAGACGAAGGACCTGTTTCCATGCTCTATCTTTACATCACTTGATGAAGCTGGGAGAGTTGTGTTATCCAAGGTGCTGACTTTGTAAAGAGATTTTAACCCGTGATCATATTTGTCCTCTCAATGTAAGAGATTCTGTGCCACAACTTTGAGGAACACCAGAAACTCTCCATTCCTTGGTCAGTGTTAAAAAAGTATTTAGCTTATAGTTGTTGAAACTTCGTGTGTGATTAAACCTGAATATTTAAATTTGAATGTATTTTACCAACTGCAGATCACAATCAGGGATTCCAGAGATTGAGAATATTGCTGTACAAATGCAAATCAGTCTTCCCTTGTAGAATTTTTACAATCTCACATATATCTTCTAAACACATTTTCAATATTTTGCAAACAAGATTCAGATTCAATCCAAACTCCTAAATGAAGCATTGTAAATATGGTTCAGAATTTCTGTGCAAAGCTTGTCGCATTAAAAAAAAATCAAAGAACTATCAATCCTCTTTCTGTCCCAAATATTTTGTCATTGAAAGTGGAGAATCAAGCACTGGGAGAACGTAAAAGGCCACTGCTCCTGTCAATGGTGTCTCCCTGGTAAACATTTCCCCAGGGACCTGTAAATGCATTTTCAATGTGTTTACCCATTATTTTTTAATGCAAGGATTGTATCTGACTCCATCTTGAGGTAGTGCATTTCAGACTTCAGTTCGCTGTTTCCTCATATCACCTCCCAATCGCAGAACCATAGAACATTACAGCACTAAGAGAAGAACCTTCAGCCCTTCTCGTCCATGCCGGACTATTATTCTTTCTTGTCCCACTGACCTGCACCCTGACCATACCCCTCCCATCCATGTACCTGTCCAAATTCTTCTTAAATGTTAAAATTGAGCCCACATTCACCACTCTCGTTCCACACTCCCACCACTCTCTGTGTAAAGAAGTTTCTCCAAAACTTTTCCCCTGTCATTCTTTTTTAAAATTTTATTTATAGTTTTACAGACTCATATTAGCCAGGTGTTATAGGGAAACAATCCTTCCCTTTTACAGATTATTGTTTGTCGACTCTTGCGTTTTTTCTTTCCCCACCCCCACCCCCCATCCTTCACTCTCCCTCCCACTTCAACCCAGGTAAAAGCATAAAAATAAAAATGCAAATGCACGATGGGAAAAAAATAGGTCTATTTATGGCCCTGCCTCTGTGTAGTAATATGGATGTTCTATTTCAAAGGGGGATCACATGTAAATTTATCTCTGTTATGTATCTCCTGTTCCAAAATGTGAGCCTGAAACTAGGTCTCCATAAAGCAAGGCAAAGATGGGAGTCAGATTTAGGAACTACAATTCCTGAGCGATGCTGATCCGACTTCTGCTGGGACAGCATAAAGCTGGTTATTAACGCCAGATATAAGCTGGTGCAATACAATTTTTTGCACCAGCTATACTTTACAGTGCAAAAATTGCAGAAGGTTAAGCCAGATACCTTAGATTTGTGTTTTAGATGTGGCGTAGAGACAGGAACTTCTGTGCATTCAACGTGGCTATGCGCCAAGGTGAGACCCTTCTGGGTAGAATTAGGGGACATTTTGTAAAAGAATCACAGGGGTGGAGTATCCACAGGGCCCAGCCTTGTCTCTGCTGGGAGATATTATGTACGCGAGTCCAAGATTGTCTAAACATCAAATTCAATTCGTGGAGGTCACCTAGGCAGTGGCCAGGAAATGCATAATAGTTACCTGGAAATCTGAGCAAGATGGAACACGGAGATGCAGAGTTGTGTTCCCCTAGGGAAAATTACTTTTAACTTAAGAGGGAGATATGACACATCTAATGAAGTGTGGCAGCCATACCTGCGACATGTCAAAATGCAGAAGTGATTTGCCTCCCCAGGGCTTTTCTCAATAGGAATAACAGGATCTCACACCCCCTGAAATACTGAGAACGAGGAGACAACTTCGAAGTCCTACCAGCTCCCCTGCCCCTTTCACTTTTAACCCATGTCCTCTATATTGTATCTCACCTACCCTCAGTGGTAAAGTCTATCTACATCAGTCACCACTTATCTCCAGTTGCCAACTCCTGTGGATTTAGTTTCTCCCTATTTATCCAAGCCAGACCATCTATGAACACTTCCATTCTCTTCTCTGAGAACAAAATTCCCAACTTTTCTCGTCGACTAACTGATTTCATGTGACACAGAATTTGGCCATTGAGCCCAATAAGTACAGTTTTGGTCTTTTTATCTAACATAGGATAAACTAGTATTGGATGAATTTTAAAGAGACATCACTAGGTTGATTCCTGAGACAGAGGCATTCTTATTTGAGGAAAGGTTACGCAGAGTTGGAATTTAGAAGGATGAGTAGAAATCTTTCTGAAAGACACATGATAGCGAGAGGCCAAGAGAACCTTGAATCATGGGGCACAAGTTTAAAATAAGGGCCACCATTGAAGAAAAAGATGGAAAGAAATATCTTGAAAGTCTACAGATGGAGTGGTTGAAGAGAAAACACAAAGCAGGAGCAACTCAGGAGGTTGCACAGTGTACTTAATGCAGCAAAGATAAAGATACATAGCCAACATTTCGGGCATGAGCCCTTCATCACGGTTGAAGAAAAATGTAGGGAGATGCCTGAACAAAATGGTGGTGGGGGTGGGGAGAGGCAGGGGGAGAAGCACAGTTACACAGGAAGGTGGTAATGGGTGGATAAGGGAGGGAGGGCACAAGAGAAATGTCTTCACTTACAGTGACTCCTTTGGAATTTTCCACCTTGGAGAGCCGCGGTGACCATATTCAATACTGAGATAATTTTCTGGACAATCAAGGTTCATGTGAAATGGGCTTCCATCTTATTAAGTTAATATGGGCCAACATTCACTTTCATTTTTCACCTTATTACTGCACGAGACATGAGAACAATGGTCCTCAATTAACGAATGAACCTGTTTTACTTTGTTACAGTGGAGACAGTCCTGGGACCCAGATTGTCACAGAACAGTTCCAAGTCGATTGGACAACTGTCCTTGTTAGTTCATTCAACACCATTGTTGTCAAGTTTGATGGTCGTGGCAGTGGTTTCCAAGGCACAAAACTCTTGTATGAAATAAAGGGAAAACTGGGAACTGTAGAAGAAAAAGATCAAACAGACGCTTTGGAGTAAGTTCCTTTTGATGTTACGAGATTCTTCTCCAATACTTGAATAAATATGCATTGGTTGAGCAAGTTCTTCTGGGCAATTCTTTCATCAAACCTCATTAAATGCTGATAATTAGGTTGTTATAACTTGAAGCTGGCAACATATTTCTTTTAATCAGGATCAACTGATGCTGATTAGCTGGGTAGCTTGTTAGTTATATCATTCAGAGCCCAGAGTTAATGATCTGAAGACAAGAGTTCAATTCCTGCTTTGTCTCACAAGAGATTTTAAATCCCATCAAATATGGATTTAAAGCAGTAAAAATAATGGGGGTTAAACAAGAAAGTCTGCAGATGTAGATGACACAAAAATTCTGAAGAAACTCAGCAAGTCACACAGTCTTCTTTATGTAGCAGAGGTAAACCAATGTTCTTTGTCAAGGCATATCAAAAAGCAGGCAGGTGTCTGGATAAAATGGGGGAGGGGGCAGGACAGAAGAAGGAGCACAGACCCACAGGTGAGATCATATATGGACATGGGTGGGAGGGCACATGAGAAACATCTGAGAAGTCATGGAGAGGAGATAGCTCTCTGACTGGAAAGTGAAGGGGGCAGAGAGCTAGAGGAAAGGAGACAGGTGAGGGGCCTAATGTAAACCAGAGACATCAATATTAATGCCATCCAATTGGAGAGTGCCCTCCAATTTGCATGTGACCTCGTTTTAGGAGTGCATGAGACTATGGACAGACATGTCAGCAGGCGAGTGGGGTGCAGAATTAAAATGGTTTCCCGCTGGGAGATCCCTGCCATTGGGGCTTTGTTATAAAGAATTGTGCTGTTCTGCCATGCAGTACAGGGATGGAATATTGGCATCCATGTACCACATTCCCAGACCAACAGCAGTGTGATTGGCAGTTCATTGTTTTCTCGGGCGACCACTTAGTACAAGGGCTATTAGGAGCCATAAATGTTAGGCTGTTTGCGATGCCCACATCCCAGTGTTAATAACACTGTCAAGGGTGGAAACCATCAGGGCCTGCAGATTGGGTGGTATTCAGTTAGTTTATCCCTCACTGTCAAGTTTATTAACATCTGAATGGATATCCACAACCCAACCACGGTGCACACAGTACACAGTACATAATAATCACATATACACAGAAAGATACAATTTAAAATAAATACATATAAACAGGTTACAGATACAGGAAGAAGCTGACAGCCTGACAGTTCAGATTTTGATGTTCTCATCCCTCCTTCTTGAAAGTAGTGGGTCAAAGATACTGTGTGCTGGATGGAAAGCTCTTCTATATTTTTTGAAACCTATTTAATATAAATGAAGATTCTGCTGCTTGGAAGTGATACATGACCCTCTATTCCCTGCATATTCATGCCTCTGTCTCGAAGCCTCTTAAATGCTACTATCGTGTCTGCTTCTACCATAGAACCATAGATCATTACAGAACAGAAAACAGCCCCTTCAACCTTTCTGGCCCTTTAGAAAAAAATTGCATATAATTGGAAGGAGTAAATATTCTGTATTTTTACAAGTTGGGAACCCGTGTACTCGAGTAATGGGATTAAAATTATAAACAGCTTCTTTGAATCCTCCAAACGTGTGAAGTTTTCCCTGAAAATGAGTAAGGGTCTTATTAGAAAAATGTTTTCTTTGAGATCCTTGAGCGTCTTCCGAAGCATCCAAATCAATATATAGCCATGTTATGATGTGCTTTAGATTTAGGGTTATTAAGAGTTGGCGGGGGGGGGGGGGGGGGGAGGGTGAGGAGGGTGTAAATGATTAGTTGGGTTTTTTAAGGGTTTTCTCTCTTTTTTCTTTGTTTTCTTATATATTAATCAACTTATCTACTACTGTGATTTATGATTTACTAATTGCTGTCATATGTGTTGATTTTAAATAAAATATTCATCATAAACCTTTTCTGATCTGTACCAAACTAGTCCTGCTGACCTGCACCATTCCATATCCATGCCCCTTCCATCGATGTACCCGTCCAAATTTTCCTTAAATTTTTTAATTGAGCCTGCAGTCACCACAGCAGCTGGCAGCTCAATCCACACTATCCCTACCCACTGTGAAGAAGTTCCCCCTTTACCCTTTCACCCTTAACCCATGTTTGTATCTCACTTTTTTTCCACTCATGGAAGAAGCCTACTTGTGTTTATCCTATCTATAACCCTCATCATTTTGTACACCTCTTATCCACATGAAATGTTTTGAGAGGCTAGTCATGGAGCATGTCAAGACTCAGCTGCCCCCCTCATTGGATCCCCTGCAGTTTTAGATCGTCCCAACCAATCTACAGACGATGCCATCACCACCATGCTCCACATAGCCTTCACCCCCCCCGGAAAATAAAGACTTGTATGGTTGAATGCTATTCATAGACTTCAGCTCAGCATTTAACCCAATCATAGTGCGGTATCTGATTAGGAAGCTGAACCTGCTGGGCCTAAACACCTTCCTCTGTAACTGGATCCTCGACTTCCTGACTGGAAGACCTCAGTCTGTCCAGATTGGAAACAGCATGTCCAATACCATCACCTTGAGCACGGGGGGCCCCCCAGATCTGCGTGATCAGGCCACTGCTGTTTACCGCGCTGACCCATGACAGTGCAGTGAGATACAGTTCTAATCACATCGTCAAGTTCACTGACGACACGACCGTGGTGGGGCTCATGAGTAAGAACAATGAGACAACTTACAGAGAAGAAGTGCAAATACTAACAGATTGGGGCAGAGACAACCACCTACACCTGAGCATCAACAAAACAAAGGAGATGGTGGTTGACTTCAGGAGACCCCAGGGGGATCACTCTCTGTTGACCATCAACGGCTCCACCGTGAGGTAGTCAAGAGCACCAAATTCCTTGGCGTGCTCTTGGTGGAGAATCTCTCCTGGTCCCCCAACACCAGATCCATTGCCAAGAAGGCCCAACAATGCCTTTACTTCCTGCGGAGGCTGAGGAAAGTTCATCTTCCACCCTCCACCCCCACTACATTCTACAGGGGATGTATTGAGAGCATCTAATGTAATTGCATCACCGGCTGGTTTGGGAACTGCATCATCCCAGAACACAAGTCCCTGCAGCAGAGAGTAAAGACTGCTGAGGGGATCACTGCCATGATAGATATTTATAACATCCACTGTTTGTGGAAAGGCATAAACATCATGAAGGACTCCACATATCCCTCCCACAATCTGTTCTCCTTCCTGCCATCCGGGAAGAGGTACCAAAGCATTCGCACCCTCACAACCAGATTGTGAAACAGTTGTTTCCCCCAAGTTGTGAGGCTTCTGAACTCTGGGGACACAGGGCATGGATAATGTAACACGATATTTACAAGTGGTATGTTATTTATAAAAAAGTTTCTGTTGCAATTTAGCCATGTAAATAACCATTGATCTCGTTTTCACTGTACACTGACAATGCAATGACTATGGTATGAACGACAAATAAATGCGACTTAACGACAAGTCTCCCCTCATGTGCCACCACCCCAAATAACCCATTCCAGACACCAACCTCTGGCTGTGTGAAAAACTCGCCCTTTAGACTTTTCCCTTCTCATCTAATATTTCATATGTAGGATAGCAAATATTCAATGGGTTAAAGATTCTGACTATTTACACGCAATCTATGCCACGATAATTTCATAAACCTCCATCAGGTCTGATGCTCCAAAGAAAACAACTCAGGTTTGTCAAACCTCCCCCTCAGGCATCAGAGTTGCACTCAGTCCTCCATGTGCAACCTCATTGAATTTTTATAAAGCCACAACATGACTACTTTTCCACTCTAGTGTCTTGAAATTTCTTCCTCTTTCTTTAAGCCCCCCCCCACCCCCGTAACAATTGTTCACGGTTTTATGACGCATACT
Source organism: Narcine bancroftii (assembly GCF_036971445.1). Lineage (NCBI taxonomy): Eukaryota > Metazoa > Chordata > Chondrichthyes > Torpediniformes > Narcinidae > Narcine > Narcine bancroftii. The sequence goes on along the minus strand of NC_091469.1, from coordinate 474,173,085 downwards.
TTCCAATCAACTACTGGGAAAATAATCATAATATTTAGCAATAAAGTGCTTTTTCCTGGTCTGATCTGCTGAATGTTTTAATTTCAGGATGCTGCTGAAGGAACCTTACCTTGATGCGACCAGGGTTGGAGTCTTCGGCCAGGTAGTATTTTGCTCCCCAAAATCGTTAGCCCATTCCCAAAATTCCAAGGGCTACAATTGGGTTGTTGAGTGTCTCTGTTCCCACCCTGCCACTTCCACCCCCGCGTCCTCTCTCCCCCACCCCTCGGGCAGTGGGATCCAGATTGGAAACAACTGGGAGCTGCAGGGACTCGGGGGGTCAGGCAGCATCCACGAGGAGAAATACAGTTTGGGATTCCCTTCTCGAAACAACCACCCTTGAAGGTAAACCTGCTAGTTGAGACGGTGGCAAAGAAGGCAAGTGCTTTCATTTCAAGAGGAATAGAATGTAAGAGCAGGGATATGATGATGAGGCTTTATGAAGCACTGGTGAGACCTCACTTGGAGCATTGTGAGCAGTTTTGGGCTCCTCATTTAAGAAAGGATGTCCTGACATTGGAGAGGGTTCAAAGGAGGTCCACTCAGATGATTCCAAGAATGAAAGGGTTATCATATGAGGAGCATTTGGCACCTCTTGCCCTGTATTCAAGGAAATCTATGAAATTGGGGGGTATTGCATTGAAACATTTCAAATGTAGAAAGACAGACACAGAGTAGATGTAGAAAGTGTGGTAAACCACTGTATATATGTTTGGATGTGCTAGGACACGCCCCTTGCTGTTGGTGCCTGAGGCTCCTCCCACTGACCCCTGAATAAAGGCAACTGTGCCACAGCGCCCTCCTCAGTCCAGGGCAGTCGACCAGCATGGACGGACATCCATTCTGTTGTGAATAAAAGCCCATCAGTTTCTCTACAACTTCTAGTCTGAAGTTATTGAAAGTGCATTTGAAAGGTTGGATCCCGTGGTGGGAGAGTCCAGGACAAGCGGGCACAATTTCAGGATTAAAGGCCATTCGCTTAGAACAGAGATGTGTGGGAATGTTTTTCAGCCAGAAGATGGAAAATCTGTGGAATTTTTTGCCACAGGTGGTTGTGGAGGCCAGATCATTGGGTGTATTTAAGGCAGAGGGTGGTGATACAACCACTACACTGGCCGCACTCCTACCAGCCTGCTGCAGGGGGAAACCACTGTACCCACAGGTAGGCAACCTGGGAGGCTGGTCCCACCTACCCGTTGTCAATCACCAGCCTGTATAAAGACTTGAGCTGGCCCCTTTGAGGACAGTCAGACCCATGGAGCCAGCAGTATAATGAGACTGGCATGTACAAGTTTAAGATAATTAAAGCCTATTGTACAATCTGTGGACTTTGCGTCAGGATTATTCGCAAAGCAGGACTCACATAGGGGTTGATAGGTACTTGTTTACCCAGGGTATCAAAGGTTATGGAAAGGGTTGGCCATTAGGGCGGAGGGGGAAAATGGATCAGCTCATGATTGAATGGTGGGGCAAACTCAATGGGCTGAATAGGCTATTGCTGTTCATATGTCTTATGGTCTATGGTCACCCTCTGCGGTTGTTCCTCAGTTACCTTCTAAACCTTTTCATTCTAAAGAAGAATTGAAACAATGACAGCCTTTTACTGCTTAACCTGCTAAGTTTTTTTCCAGCACTTTTGTGTATTGCCGTCGACCTTAGCGTCTGCAGATTTTTTCTTCCTTCATTGCCTACAATCAAGGGGGAGATCTCCTGATGTAATGAGTCCTGTGACAATGAAGGAGGCTCCTTGTTAGTGGGGTCATAATCCAGGGGTAGGATGAGGAGCTATCCAAGAGCTGCTGGCCGATATCTGCAAGGTAGCGTTCGATCCACCAGACTATAACAGCACCACCCTTGTCCGCTGGTTGGATGATTCATTTGGACTTGGCGTGAACTGAACCGAGACCAGCATATTGGCTCAGGGGGAGGTTAGAGTGGGTGAGGGGAGTGGAGTGTAGATTCAGAGATGATGATTCCCCTGGCCGGAATGTCTAGAGTCAACGTCCAGGGAGTAAATCAAATGGAAAATGTATTCGTTATCAGGAAGTAAACAAAAAAGTCTGCAGATGCTAAGGTCGAGGGCAATACACAAAAGTCCTAGAAAAAAACTCAACAGGTTAAGCAGTAAAAGGCTGTCGTTGTTTCAATTCTTCTTTAGGCCCAAAACATTGACGGCCTACTGCATTTGATAGCTGCTGCGTGACCTACTGATTTTCTCCAGCACTTTGGTGTACGCCATCTGAAATGTCATTACAATTGATCTTGGGCAGAATTAACTGAAGTGTGTGGGAATTGTAACTTTGATTATTGATGTAAAATAGAAGCACAGGACCAGAAGAGATAGGAGCAGAATTAGGCCATTCAATCCATCGAGTCATTTGTACTTTGTATATGTGTACGTTGAGTCGTTATTTTGCACTACCAATAAGTGGTCATTCTGCCTCGCCCTCAGGTAAAAGAATCACAGAGTTGCATGTGATGTCATTGTATGTACTCTGACAATAAATATGAAATATTAAAAAAAAGTTTTGAATCAATGCTGATGTATTCTTCCTTTTGATCCCCATTGCCCTGCCTTCTCCCCATTCCCTTGGACCCACCGTTAGTGACGTTGACGGTGATCATGTGAAATATTCATTTCTGTTCGTTCTCCGCAGGCTTATGGAGGTTACCTGAGTTTGATACTGCTCACAACAGAAAATGCCGTGGACAAAAGAAATGCCTTATTCAAGTGCGGAATTGCTCTGTCGCCGATCACCGACTTCAAACTGTATGGTAAGGGGATCAGTGCACCGAAGCCCTGACCATGGTCTACCCTCACTCACCTGCCGCCACATCAACACAAACAACCGAAAGGAAAACATTTGCAGCGGCCTGAGGAGAATGGTACCAGCTAGCTTGTTCATTGATGATAACATGATCTTCAAAGATTGCTCATTTGAAGGAAAGTGTCTCACTACTTTTCCAAAAACCGTGGGGTCGGGCAAAGCAACTTCTGGTCCAAACGGGATGTGAAGATTAGATTTAGATTTAGACATACAGTATGGTAGTGGGACATTTCAGCCCATGACCCCATGACACCCAAATTACCTACAACCCCTGGTACATTTTGAAGGATGGGAGGAAACCAAAGTCCTGTGGAAAACCCACACAGACATAGTGAGAACATGAAAACGTCTTACAGACAGCGTGGGATTCGAACCCTAGTCCCAATCTCTAGTTCTGTAAAGTTGTTGTGCTAACCACTACGCCATCCGTGCTGATCTACACAAAGAACATAGAACACAGCACAGTAGAAGCCCTTCAGCCCATGATGCTGAACCGACAGATGGAAACCTACTCCACAACAATTTAATTTGTCCCTACCTGAAGGTTCAGGGTTCCTTTAATTGTCACGTAACAATACATTAAAAATGGTACATACATGATATACTTTAACTTCTGCCTGCTATAAGGCAGAAAGAGCTGCCATTAGTGTCGTCCAGTGCCCCTTACTTCATGAGAGAAAGAGAAGAAATTAAGAGTCCTTCAGAGTCGTTGAGTGTCCGTGGATTTGCCTCCGGCGCCCCTGCAGACTCGGCAGCCTCATACCTGTTCGATCCATCGGCAACCCAAACTCCAGTTCCAATATCCCCAACATGATCAGGAAGCTTTCAGCATTCAAAGCCCTTCAGGAGCCCTTTGTGTCTTGAAACCTGGCACCAATATCTGGTTCCCATGAGCCAGTCTCCAGCACCCCGCAGCCCGTGTGGGTCCCCCAAACGCAAGTCGCTCGCAGCCTGTGTGGGTATCCCTCAGTCACTGAGCCTCTTGCTGGTCCAACGGTGTGTTTACCATCCTGTCGCGTTGTCTACCACGCTTCTCCTTGGTTTTTCTTCCTGATTTTGGTACCCTGCGCCAGTCCGCTGCACGGCAGAGACGGAAACCCTTCTGCACCTGCCAGGCACAAGTATCACTATCTTGAGCATAGACCTCACACCCATAACCCTCTATTTACCTTGCATCTGTATGTCTATCTAAGGGTTTATAATGTCTCCATTGTACCAGTCTCCACCATCACCCCAGACATTGCAAGCACTCAACACTTACCTCTGGCATCACCCTAAACTGTCCTCCACTCACTGTAAAAAGATGTCCTCTGGTATGTGCTATCATTGCCCTGGCTGTCCATCCTATCTAAGCTACTCATAATCTTATATACCTCTATTCACTCACCTCTCATCCTTCGTCACTCCAAAGGAAAAAGCCTGCAACAATACAGTACACAAAAGTGCTGGAGAAAGCCAGCAGGTCACAGGAATGTCCTGTGGATGCTGCATGACCTGTTGAGTTTCTCCAGCACTTTCACTTACTCCACTAGACCCCAGCGTCTGGAGGTTTTCCTGGTTAACTCTTTGTGACCTTGTTTTCCAATGCTCAAGGGAAAGGTTTGCTGTGGGGGCTGAAGGTGTCACCTTTCTTTATCCATCTAACCTGCCATCTCATTCCTCGCAGCATCTGCGTTCTCAGAGCGATACTTGGGAATGCTGAGCAGAACTGAAAGGGGTTATGGGGTAAGTCCACAGAAGGCGGATGGATGTTCCATTGTCGATCAATGTTGTTGAAAACAGAAGGGGAGAATTCCAGTTACAATGAAAGTCCTAAAATCCGGGTGCTCAGGAAAGGGGTCGGTCTGGATTTTTGGATTCTTAGGCAGAACTTTTAAAATTCAAATTTAAGGAGAATAAAGAAGAGATGAACAGGTCAATTTTGATAGTTTATTGATGAAACATTTTTTCCACATGAAGCACTAAGTACAAAAAAAGCAAATAGATATTTTTTCTTACATTTCCGCAACTTCCGCACAGTCTCTTGTTGCCGCTATGCATCTGTGGGGCAAGACTCAAAAGCCCCCTAAATTTAAAGGTGCTTCTGAGTTTTCAAGAAATCTGGATTCTCGGGTGGTCCGGATTTCTGGCATCCGGATTTTCAGACATTTACCATACGTACATTCATATTCATTGTCACATGTATCCAGGTCCAGTAAGAAAGTTTGTGATGTTCATTCAAGTTTATTATCTCATATTTCAAGGTCCAGTAATAAAGTTTGTTTTGCCTGCCATCCAGCTGGTCAACCCATACCTAGTACGGAAATAGAAACACAGTGCTCGGGAAAGGGAGAGAGACTGGTCAGAACAGAACAAGAGTAACATTATTTTGCTTGTGTGAGTCTGATAGGAGTGTGAAAGAAATGGTGCATGAATTTGATGGTGCGTGATCTCATACCTGGGAAGCTTCTTCCTGCCGGAAAGAAGGGAGTGTGGCTGGGACGGAATGAATCTTTTTGTATGTTGGACGCTTTTCCAGGACAGCAGGCACTGAAGATGGAGTTGATGGTGGGGTGGATGGTCTAGGTTGGGTTCACAACTCTCTACACTTTCTTGCGGTCCTGGACGGAGCAGTCCCTGTACCACACGGTGATGCACCCTAACAGGATCCTTTCAGTGGTGCCCCTGTGGACGTTCTTAAGGGATTCTGGTGATAGACCAAACTTCCTCAGGCTTCTGAGGATGTGGAGATGTTGGCGTGGTTTTTTTTGGTAATTGCATCAATGTAGGTGAACCAGGGGCAGGTTGTTGGAAATGCTTACCTCTAAGGGCTTAAGCCTGTCCACTCCCTCCATCTCTGCACCAGTGATGCAGACAGGGGAGTGTGCCACCCCTCTTCCAGTAGTCTATGACCAGCTCCTTTGTCTTGTTGACATTGAGGGAGAGGTTGCTGTCCTGGCACCAAGCCACAATCAATCTCTCAAGATTAATTTATTGCCATGCAATAAAGACAGTTCAATATTACACTGGGTCCTCTACTGGCATCACCTACGGCTCCTAGAATGCTTCCACCAGTGTTGTCTCCGCTCCATCCTCAATGTTCATTGGAGCGACTTCATCCCTAACATCGAAGTACTCGAGATGGCAGAGGCCGACAGCATCGAATCCACGCTGCTGAAGATCCAGCTGCGCTGGGTAGGTCACGCCTCCAGAATGGAGGACCATCGCCTTCCCAAGATTGTGTTCTATGGCAAGCTCTCCACTGGCCACCGAGACAGAGGTGCACCAAAGAAGAGGTACAAGGACTGCTTAAAGAAATCTCTTGGTGTCTGCCCCATTGACCACTGCCAGTGGGCTGATATCGCCTCAAACCGTGCATCTTGGCGCCTCACATTTCGGCGGGCAGCAACCTCCTTCGAAGAGGACCGCCTCACTGACAAAAGACAAAGGAGGGAAAACCCAACCCCCAACCCCAACCAACCAATTTACCGCTGCAACCGTGTCTGCCTGTCCCGCATCGGACTTGTCAGCCACAAACTAGCCTGCAGCTGACGTGGACATTTACCCCTCCATAAATCTTTGTCTGCGAAGCCAAGCCAAAGAAAGAAAGAAAGAAATTACACGGAATCTGATTTCATTTGCCATAAGGCAGACAGATTCACCATCAACAGAAATTCCCTGAAGCGCCTCTTACACTTGTGACAGAGTATTTAGAGGTGGTTTGGGAGGAATTGTTAGAACAGATTGCACACACACATTTTAAAACACAGAATCTTTGCAGGACATTTGCAGAGTGCTATTTTGCATAAAGCAACAAAGAAGCAACATACAGCAGCATTCCTGGGAAAGCATGTGATCTTTGCAGGCAGGGGAGAACAGCTTTGCTCACAGAGAGGGAGGGAGCAGAGATACACAGAAATTGGTTCTAGAGGGACAAGCTAGCAAAATTTGGAAGACTGTCTGGCCAAAGGAGAAGACTAGCTGTCTGAAAGGTGTCCTGAAAGAAAGAGGATCATCTGGAGAACTGTGAAGGGGGCGACTTCTGTCAGCAAGACTGATTGGAAAGGAATCAGGTGAGGATGTCCTGGAACAAAAGTAATCTCTCTCAGAAATCCAACCAGAACCCTCGTGAGTGGTAACCATTTGCCTGTTAAGCACCAAAACCTGGTGAACTTATTAATGTAAATTTTGTGCACAGTACAAGAATTGCCTGCAACCAGTGAGTTTGGACTGTGATCCAAAGAACTTTTCTAACCCCATTACACGCTTAATATTAGAGGGTGGATTAAGTAGGTTAAGTAAGTGGATAGTAATAAGTTAAAGATTAATTCTGTTTTCTTGTTCAAATATAATTAAAAACTACTTTTTTTAAGTACCCCTTTGTGTTGTGGTGCATATCTATTGCTGCTGGGTTTTGGGGTCCTCTGGACTCTGTAACACACTCAGAGAAAGAGAAGCAAAAGAAAGTCCACTCAGAGCCACCACATGTCTGTGGATTCACCTCCAGTACTGCAGCAGCCCCCGTGGCCTCACAGAGTCCAGACCAAACCATCAGCAACCCAAGCTCCAGGTCCGAGCCTCCGACATGATCAGGAAACCATCAGCGCCTTCGGCACCCTCTCGCACCCCAGTTCCAATACCTGGTACCCCTTCAGCCGGCGTCGAGCAAGTATCCAGCAGGCTGCAGCCTGGTGTGAATCCTTTGACTGCAGTCACCAGCAGCCCCAGCCCGCAAGGTTCCCTCACTTCGAGGTGCCTGTGCATTCTTCAGTTCCAGAACCCCTGGCTGGTCCGCCTGCATGGTTACTGTCCCATGGGTTATCTCCTCTGCTGTGGGTCATCTCCTCTTGCCCTTCTGTGTTCCGATTCATCATTGTTTGAGATCTGGCCAACAACGATGGTGCCATCTGTGAATTGAAATTGGAATGGTGTTGAGCCACACAGTCATTGGTGTGCACGGAACACAGTCGGGGGCCGAGTACCCAGTCCTGCAGGACACAGGTGTCGAAAGGGGATTGTGGAGTGGGTATTGTCACCGTCGTCACTGAATGCTGTCAGCAGGAAAGGAAGTCGCTTGGATTGAAATGATTGGATGAAAATTTAATGGAATCCTTCAAACGAGTTTATGCCTCAACCAATGGACCTGGGATAATCCCAAGTCTAGTTATTTAACAGTCAAACTGATAACCTACAGAGAATCTCCAAATACAACCAAACGAGATGAGGCAAAGCATAGCAGCTGAAAGTCAGAACTGAAGCCACTGGAAGAAATCAATCTGCATTTGTGGAAAGATAAGTGAGCTACAGGTCAAGTTAATAATCTCTCGTCAGAACTGAAGAACATGCAGTTCGCTTTCACTAACCATCATGTGTAGGCCTTGTGCTTAAATCTTTGTTTCTTTTTTGAAATTCAGTCTCCAAACATGTATCGGCATTAAAAAGGGAAACCCTGTTCCTCAGTTTGCCAATTAAATAACTTTAATTTAGAAAATATAGTCCATAACTTCAAAGTACTTTGCCAGCATATTTCTCTTCACGAAATCCTTCCATTGTCATTGATTTCCTCAGAGGGAATAGTGAGGTTAATTGATCATGACTCCAACGAATACAGCACCTCCCCAAGATCATAAAAGTTGCATTAAGTTGATTGCTTTCTTGAATGATAAGACGCAAAGGCACAGACTCATTTTTTCCAAGTTGATGTACAATTCTTCACTTGCCATTCCACAGAGGTTTCGCTGACTTTCACCATTGCCATTTCTATCTATTATTGTTGAGTGTTCTTTCCACTTTGATCAAGGGCATTGACTGTTGGTTTTGTGCAAGTTAATGTCTGTATCAAAATTCTGAACTATAACATGAAGTTCAAATGATTGTTTTGACCAACAAATATATCACTCACTTAAAAATCTTCGTTATTTGTCCTGAGGTTCCTTTTGGCCAATTTATTCTATGCCAGTTGAGTTGCTGTCCAGATATCAAAGTGTATAAGTGTTTGTCTATTTTTTAAATTGGCTGCTGAACAGCTCACAGAGTCTGGTCTCCAGGCTTGGGATTCTTAGTTTGGTTGCAGCGTGTGGCTCTCTGAGCACAGCTGTCAGTTGTCCCCAGCGCCACTTCAGCGTTTCACAGCGCACGATCCTTTCTTTTCCCTGCAGGTTCCATAACAACTCACATACCATCTTAGGTTCTCTGTGATTAGTAAGGGATTACTTAAGGTGGGATGAGGTTGAAAAGAAAAAGTTTGAAAACCACTGTTTTAATCGTACCTAATTGACTTGTTATCTGCATTGTTTCATAACTCCAAAGGAAATGGACCAATGACAATTTTTCTCAAGCAAAATATTTCAGTAACAATTGGGTCTTGTTAGGTAAAAACATCATGAGCTGGGAATGTAGAGGGAGTCACCCAGTGCTGGGCCGTAACAAGATGCAGTTGTGACCTCTTCTGCTTCTCCTCCTCAAATGGGGGGGTGGATGTTGACCCCATTTCTCGTGTTGTCTATAAGATCGCCCCTCTGTCTCATTTGCTCCGGGGAATGAAGACCTGGTGACTTGCCAATATTTTCCTGACCGATTTGCCATCTTCGTGTGATTGCACACTGGTAAACTCAAAAACTCTGCTTCCATCTTTCCATGTATCATAATTTCCACCAACCCCGTCCATCGAGGTGCCGCCTCACAGAGGCTGCTATCACGCTGATAGCAACCTCTTCTCCCTCTACCTTCAGGAGGAAGGTATAGACGCCTGAAATCCAGTGCCTGTAGGTTAAAGAACAGTTTTGTTACCAGGCCCTTAAACCTTCCCATACTACCCTAACCATAACACTACTCCAGGATCTCCCAAGATCTATCTGCACTATTAAAATGGAGCACTATTGCCAACAGGAACATCCATGTATTCATCTTTTTATATTTGTTATCTTTATTTTTCCTCATCCCACGTTGTGCTAATTTATACCTCTCATTTCTGACTGTGTATTACGTGCATACTTGTTTTAGCTGCAACAAGCAAGATGATGTTTACGACAATGAAATCTCATCATCATCCTCTGGGCTCTCAACCCTACTGTTTGCCATCTTTAATTACCTCTCCACCCTCTACACCCTTGACAATCGCCTGCATTTGTAAAGTCTGCCGTAAATTGTCTGGAGCCGTTTGGTTATTCTTAAACATGCTATAGATATCCCCCACATGTTTCTATGAAAACAAGTGTTTCCATCGCTATCCAAAAATAAGTCCAAATCTAATTGCTTTCATCACTGCATGTGCTGGATAACATGGTAGGTCTGTGAGGTCTACCAGTCCTGTTTTCTAAACTCTCCTTGAGATTGCAATGCATAGATAACATAGAACATAGAGCAGAGCAGGCCCTTCAGCCTGCGATGTTGTGCCGACCTATATATTCCTCCCAAAAAACAAACTAAACACTTCTTGCCTCATAATCTCTATTTTTCTTTCATCCAATGTGCCTCTTTAAATGGCTCTAATGTTTCAGTCTTGACCACCACAATCCAGGCCCCCACAAATCTCTGTGTAAAAACACTTACCCCTGATGTCTCCCCTAAACCTCCCTCCCTGCACTTTGGACAGATGCCCTCTGGTGTTTGCCACTCGCACTCTGGGAAAAAGGTGCTGGCTGTCTACCCTATCTATGCCTCTCAATCTTATTGACAGAGAAAAGAAAAGTTGCTCAATGGCCCTATAGTGCAGAGGTCTGGGAAGATAGAGTGATCGTATCACAAATGATACAGATACGATTTTAAGGCCAGCTGTGGCAAATATTTTGATAAACTGGAACTTTTGTAAATTAATTATCAGTGATGATATTTTGACTTATAAATGTAGTTGGCAGAGAGGGAATATAGAGAAGATTCCCAGCATTGATCAAGAAGAGAGATGGAATAGACTTGAATTGTACTCTCTAAAGTAGCCATTCTCAATCTTTTTTTGACTCTGGCCTCCCTAGGCCCCCCTTCCCTATTTGGTTTCTTCCATACTTCTCTCCTATGGACTACATAAAACAAGTAGAAACATTTATGCCACGTGAAGTGAAAGGAGAAGAAGGCTTTTACTTAATTGCGCTGTGGCCCCCCAAGAGGGTCATTTGGACCCTGTTGAGAAGAGCTGCTCTACAAGTTAGAACTTTTTTTGGTCTCATTTAAGAAAGATGTGCTGATGTTGGAGAGGGTTCATAGAAGGCTTGGTGGGTGATTCCGGGAATGAAAGGGTGATCACATGAGGAACATTTGACAGGTCTTGGCCTATGTTCATTGGAATTTAAGGGAACGAGGGAGAATCTCATTAAAATATTTCGAATGTTGAAAGGCACGGACTGTGTAGACGCAGAAATGGTAGGAGAGCCTAGGACAAGAGGGCACAAATTTCAGAATTGCAGGGGGTCAGCTAGAGCTAGAGGAACTTGTGGAATTTGTTACCACAGGCAGTTGTGGAGACCAGGTCATTGGGTGTATTCAAGACAGATTCTTGATTAGCCAGGTCATCAAAGGTTCTGGGGAGAAGGCCGGGCAGTGGAGCAGAGTGGGGAAATGGATCAACTCATGATTCAATGGTGGGACAGACTCGATGGGCTGAAGAGCCTATTTCTGCTCTAATGTCTTAGATTCTTAAGATAAGACAATGATTCGCCCAAAACATGGCTTAGCGAACTTACTGCTGAGAGGATGTTTCACTAGACTGGGAAGGCAAGGGCTAGGACACAGAGTTAAGGAGTGTAATGGGAAAGACATTGAGGATTAAGCAGAAGAGAAATTTCTTAAAAGGCAATGAACATTAAGAGCTCTCTACTCTGGAGGACCATGAAGGCCGAATCATTGAGTTCATTCAAAACAGAAATTGATAGACTTCTGGACATTAAAAGAATCAAGAGATATGGTGATAGTGGTGGAAAATGTTGCTGAGGTAAAGGATTATGGATAGTGGAGCAGACATGAATGACCTCCCATAGAACAAATTTCTTATATACTTTTGTTCTTAGTTCCTATAATGTCTTGAATTAAAAACAGGTGCAATATTACATGGAATTTGTTTTTGTCAGCTGTAAGGTAGACAGACTTGCCATTGGCAGAAATTGCAAGAAGCGCCTCTTACAGTCAGAGAAAGAGAAGCAAAAGAGAGTCCCCTCAGTGTCTCCAAGGGTACATAGATTCACCTCCAGAACTTCCACACAGAGTCCAGTCCAAATCGTCGCCAGCCCGAGCTCTCGATCCAAACCTCTGGCACAACCATCGGCAATCTCTCGCATCCTGGTACCCCTTCAGCCAGTCTCCAGCAGATGGCAGCAGCCTGATGTGAATCCCTCAACCGCGATTGCCAGCAGACCACGCAGGCTCCTCGCCTCGAGTCACCTGCCGCCTGTGCATTCTTCAGTTAGAGAACCCCTCGCTGGTCACCATCCTGTGGGTCATTTCCTCTGCATCTCCTTCTCGAATGGGATTGTCTCCCCGTTCTCTGGTGCTCTGCACCAATCCTCTGCTTTCCCAGAGTCTGTAAACCCTCGTGGCTGCATTTATGATATCTTTGGCTTGGCTTCGCGGATGAAGATTTATGGAGGGGTAAATGTCCACGTCAGCTGCAGGCTCGTTTGTGGCTGACAAGTCCGATGCGGGACAGGCAGACACGGTTGCAGCGGTTGCAAGGGAAAATTTATGATATAAAGTATAAATGATCACACCTTAACCAAGGGCTCAAGCCCAAAGTGTTGGTTATGTATCTTTGCTAAATAAAGTACTCTGATATGCAAATCTGATATTGCTACATTGACACCTATGTTTTGGTCTTGTCCATCCTTAGAAATCTATTGGGAAGAAATTATTAATACATTTTCAACTGCAATTTCAAGTAGAGCTACAACCCAATTCAATAACTACTCTTTTTGGGATTATTGAACCAGACCTAGGGAGTTTTTCTTTCTTTACCTGCACAACGAATGGGTTGTGGCCTTCTCTACATTGTTGACTATAAGAGCCATCTTATTCAAATGGAAAGGTTCTCGACCTCCAACAGTGTTTTAAAGATTCTCTCATATTGTGTCCTGTTTAAATTTAGAAAAAAAGATTAGATATCATGAATTTGATTTGTCGGTGAAATTTGAAGAGACGTGGCAACCTTTTATGTTTTTTTTCATTTGACGTAAATATATTTTAATGTGATTAGATGTACTCACTGTTCCAGTTAAGATATCGTTTTACCTTTGTTTTTTGATTCATGGTATGAATCAAAAGCTACAAAATATATGTAACCCTCAGATAAGCTGCTCAGATGGTTTTTTTTGGTTAGCTTTTTAAAAATAGAGTAGGTGAGGTGAGGTTTTTTTAATATCCTGTCCAGTGGAGGGAGGACTGAGTTTATACTGTTTGAAGTTTTATCTTGATATATACAGTACATATATGATACTGTATTTTCCGTATCTTTCCCTTTTCTTCATTGTACTGTATTTATTATATAAACCAATAAAAAATATTGAAAAAGAAAGGACACTGTTTGACCTGCTGAGTTTCTCCAGCGTTGTGTTTTTACTTCAACCACGGTGACTGCAGACTTTCATGTTTTACTCTTAAAGATATGATTATTGTTTTTCGATAATAGTTCATCTGGAACCAACACGATTCTTCTGCCTTCATTCACAGGCATCAGAATTTACATATCGAGTGCTAAGGCTGCGAGAAGAAGAGTTACTGTTAATCCACGGAACTGCAGACGGTAAGTGTACGACGAGCACATTCTCGGGGAAGATCCCAAGTGGAATATGGCACAGAGGATACCTTGGGAAAGAGTGAGGATTTAGGACATGAGCTCTAATCAGTGAATGGAGGTCAGTCTCGGCTAGTGGTCATATTTCCAACAGAAGGAGACCGCTCGGCCCATCAAAATACTGGCTCATGGCACAATCGCATTCTTGCCATTAATTTTCCCTGTAATTTATTCTCCACCTAATCCGATTAACTTCCTCCACATTCTACCACTTAATTCTGAGCAGTGGGGGGGATGGGGGAAGAATAAGCTGAGCAACCTGCATGATCTGGAGGACCTGGGAGAAACTTGCATGGTCACAAGGGGAACATGAAAACTTCATGGAGACAGCAGCAGAGGGCAGGAATGGACCAAATTCATTGGAGCTGTGAGGCACCACCTCCACTTGATTTGCTACTAGAATCCCTACAGGAATGAGATCAATCAGAATAGGTTTTTTAACTGAACGACTTTCTCCTGACTCATAAGTAGATTCATTATCCTATCGCTAACAGTACAAGCATTCTTCCAAAGAAGGTCGATCTTAAAAGGAAGTGACTCCTGGGAGGAGAATTTGGATAGGATAAGCCAATAGCTGTTGGTGTTTTGGTGGGCTGGAGGCAATCTCATTGAATGCTATCGCCTGTGATGAGGGGTATAGAGAGAGTAAATGTACGTAGGCTTTTTCCACGGAGGGCAGGTGAGATACAAACCGGAGGACATGAGTAAAGTTTAAAGGAAACACAGAGAGTGGTTAGAGTGTGGCACAAGCTGCCAGCTGAAGTGATAAATGTGGGCTCAATATTAACATTTAAGAAGACCTTGGACAGTTACATGGATGGGAGAAGTATGGAGGCCTATGGACTAGGTGGAGGTCAGTGGGACTAGGCAAAATGGTTTGCTACAGACTGAAAGGGCTGAAGGAGACTGTTTATAAAATAGAAACATAGAAAAATAGATGCATGATCAATATGATCATGGCTGATCAGTACCCGGTTCCTGCCTTCTCCCCATACCCCTTGATCCCCTGAGCCACAAGGGCCAAGTCTAACCTACTCTTAAATATTGACAAGGAACTGGCCTCAACTACTTCCCGTGGGAAAGAATTCCACAGATCTAACACCCTCTGAGAGAAGAAATTTTTCCTCATCTCAGTCCTAAAAACCTTCCCCCTTATCGTTAAACTGTGACCCATAGTTCTAGTTTTTCCCAGCATTGGAAACAACCTTCTTGCGTCTAGTCTGTCTAATCCCTTAAGAATTTTATGTTTCTATAAGATTCCCCCTCAATCTTCTAAATTCCAGAGAATACAAGCCTCGTCTATCCAACCTTTCTTCATATGCAAGTCCTTCCATCCCTGGTATCAGTCTAGTGAACCTTCTCTGCACCCCCTCCATGGCGAGGATGTCCTTCCTCAGATAAGGAGACCAAAACTTCATGCAGTACTCCAGATGTGTTCTCACCAAGGCCATGTACAGCTGTAGCAGGATCTCCCTACTCCTGTACTCAAATCCTCTTGCTATGAACGCCAACATACCATTCACCCTCCTCATCGCCTGCTGTACATGCACGCCCACTTTCAACGACTGATGCACAGCAACGCCCAAGTCTCTCTGCATCTCTCCTTTTCCTAAACTGATACCATTTAGATAATAATCCTCTTTCCTGTTCTTACCTTCAAAGTGGATAACCTCGGATTTATCCACATAATATTGCATCTGCCACATCTTGGCCCACTCGCCTAACTTGTCCAAATCACTCTGTACCCTCCTAGCATCCTCCACGCAGCTAACCCCGCTACCCAACTACATGTCGTCTGCAAATTTTGAGATATTGCTATCTATTCCAACATCTAAGTCATTGATATATATTCTAAACAACTGTGGCCCCAGCACGGAGCCCTGTGCTGTAATGTTCTATGGGAGAGGTATGGAGGGCAATGGACTGGAGGCAGGTCAGTGGGATGAGGCAAAAAATATTGGTTTGGTACAGACTAGAAGGGCCGAAGAGGACTGTTTCTGTGCTGGAATGTTCTGTTGTTGAGGTATGGAGGGCTATGGACTGGGTGCAGGTCAGTGGGACTAGGCAATAAAAATGTAACTGCATTGCACTAACCACTACACTAACCATCCTGCCCTTTTTGGAGGAACTCGGGAGGCCAGGCAGCATCTATGGATGGAATGGTCAGTCAATGTTACAGATCGAGACTAGAGGGAAGCAGGTGTTGTTACCCAAATAAAAGGTAAAATAAGTTGGAAAGCAGCCAAGAGGTAATAGGACTAGTTGTGAGAGTTGGTGGTAGAAATTATGGGGAGGGGGTGAATGCTAGAGAGAAGGGGACTTTTATTTTACAAGTAAAGACTTAGGTGAAGGTTACCAAAAATTAGAGAAATCACTGTTCATGCCATTAGGTTTAAGACTGTCCAGGAGGAATACAATGTGTTTCTTAAAGTTTCTGTTTAGCCTCCCTTTGAATATGTCTGAAGCTGAGGACAGACATAGAACATAGAATATCACAGCACAGTACAAGCTCTTCAGCCCACGATGTTGTACCATCCTGTATAAACCTATGCCAAAAACTAAACCTTTCCTACCTCTATTTCTCTTTCATCCGTGGGCTAAGTAAGAAGCTATCATATTTTGATTATCTCTATCAGCGGCCAGTGCTGTCTATACAGTCTCAGTCAATTATCTATGACAGCAATTCCAATTACAACTTTTAACATGATATTTTTGGAAGATTCTTGCTTTAAGAATGCAACTATTCCCCGTTATACGGGCTGAGTTCCGTTCTGATCGACCAGTCGTATCTCGAAATGGACTTATGTTAGCATGGCATGTCATCCCCACAATGATCCCTCTGCCCTGCCCTCTCCTGACAACATTCTTTTATCCTGAGAACTGAGAGAGATGCTGTGATGTACACAATGCTGGGATATCGCCTGATGGTCACTGTTGTAGGCCCACAGCCATTAGCACTGGTGGACATGGGGAAATTAAAATCGTTGGCTACTGTAAGCTCAAGTTTAGGGTGGCACAGTTAGCATAGCGGTTAGTGCACCTACAACCTGTGTTCGAATCCAGTGCTGTCTGTAAGGAGTTTGTATGTTCTCCCCATGTCTGCATAGGTTTCCTCCGAGTGCTCCTGTTTCCTCCCAACCTTCAAATTGTATGAGAGGTACGGGCTCGTGGATCCGGAATGCCCTGTTACAGTGCTATACATCCAAATTTAATTTAAACATTCAGAAATCTAATTTTCAAATTTAGATTAAAAAATAAATAAAATTTAGGCCCACAAATGGAGCCTAGGTTTCCACTCTGCAACACCTCGTGGTTGTTTACAATGAGGTTTATACATTCTACCTACAATATGACCATAGGATCGTAGAACATTACAATACAGAAATAAGCCCTTCGGCCCATCTAGTCAGTACCAAACTATTATTCTGCCTTATCCCTTTGTTCTGCACCTGGATCATAGACTTCCTTACCCCAGCCACTGACCCATATATCCAAATTTTTCTTGGCTGTCAAAAGTTGAGCCCACATTCGCCACTTCATCTGGCAGCCTGTGTATATCCATGTGGGTTTCTCCTGGTGCTGTGCTTTTGTCCAACATCCCAATGATATGTAGGTTGGTAGGTTAATTGGCCACTGTAAATTTCCCCCATTGGGGGAAATTTTGTGGACAGGGGTTTGAATCCCCTTCTGTCTGTAAGGAGTTTGTACATTACAACATGTTTCTGGTGTAGGTCAATCAGGTGTAATTCGACTGCATGGGCACGTGGGCCGAAATTGCCTGTTACTGTGCTGTATGTATAAATTTTTTTTTTAAATAAATTTTTAGCGTAAAATTTAGGAGGTCAACTATTACACGCTTGCCACTTTTGACCATGGTAAGTACCATAGTAGTGTGTAGGGAGCTCGGATGGGCGGGCGGGAGGCTGGGAGCTGTGGAAAGTCCATGTTCAGGGCGTCGGGAGCTGTCTGGATGCCATGAACACGTTTCTGGTGGCGGGAAAGCAGATGGGCGGGCAGGGAGCTCAGATGAGCAGACAACCAGCTGGGTCATATAGTAAGTCCATGTTCAAGGCATTGGGAGCTCGGATGGGCGGACAACTAGCCGGGTTGGGTGGTAAGTCCGCGTTTGGGACATCAGGAGGTCAGATGGGCAGGCAGGCAACCAGAGCCTAGGTGAGAGTCTGCGGTAATGGCGTTGGGAGTGCAGACGGGAAGGTAGCCCAGCCATTGGGAGCTTGGATAGGTGGGAGGTCAGAGCCTAGGCGAGGTGTTGGAAGATCGGTAGGTTGGCAGCCGGTGCCTGGTTGAGAGTCTGTGGTGGGAGCATCAGGAGCTCACATGGGCAGGTGGCCAGGGCATCACAGCTCAGATAGGTGGGCAGCTGGGACGAGAAACCGCATTCAGGGGGTCAGAAGCTCAGATGGGTGGGTGGCAAGGGCCAAAAATAGAGGGGATGGTCAATATTTAAATGGTATCAACTGGTACAAGTAGATGAGTGATGAGATATGCTAGAAAAATGGGAAGAATTTAATGGGATTAATATAAATAGATTCACCATATGGGTTACTTTTGGATGCTCTACTCTCTATGAGCGAGTCAAAACATGAATTGATCATTGTAAATTACTCCTAGTGGCAGGAATTGTTGGGAATGTCAGAAAAACTAAGGGGGAATAGTGCAGGAATCAGTATTAATGCATATTGAATGTTTGGCTCGAGGGCCAAGGAACGTGTTTCTATGCTGTGTTTTTATTCCTTTCAGTACAGAACATTAAGATGTGATCATTGGTGAAGTCGATTTCTGAATTTGTTTTTTTATTGGAGGGAGGATCTGGGCACTTAATACCCTTCCCTTGTTGGCTGGAAGCAGTTAGTGATGAGTTTTCACCTTGAAATGCTGCTGTCCTTCCAGTGAAGGTAATTCTCATATTAATATCCAAGTGATGCTTCCAAGTCCGGAAAGAGAAGTGCACCTGGCCGTGTTTGTTCTTGCAGTGATTTGCAAGGGTTGACGGGGGATATTTTTCATAATGAGGGTGTCCATAATAAGGGGCAGAGCTTCTGACCCCCTGAATGCACTTGTCCAGGTTTAAGATGGGTGGATGTAGCTCATTCAATAACCACAAGCAGATGCAAAGCAAGTGATTAAAGGCTTTAATATTCAGAAATATCAGGCATGTCCCTCCATGCTGCTGGTCCAGATCCAAGGCTGGTATGGAGGGATGAGACTAGGAAAATCAGCCTTTATTGGGTATCTTACAGGGTGGAGTTACAGGGATGGCGATGGTCCAGCCTGTACAATCCAGTGAGGTCACACCTGCACTACTGTGTTCCGCCACATTCACCCCTTTCTTTTAGATGAACTCCGGCGGGGTGAAGCGGGGTAGTTTCCATCATCACCGATCAGGCAGTCTACAACAGTACACAGATTCAGCTGGTCCGGTGGCTTTATCTGCCACTGCGAACGCTGCAGCACCAGTTGTGTCATCATTGGCTCCTGTGGAACGGGAGACATGCTTGGCAGGTTGAATGTCCAGGGGACTGAACTGTGTCAGTGTGAATAGGTTCTGGGGAGGGGGGGGGGGGGGGTTGGTGGACTTGGTTGTAAAGTGAATGATGGCCTGAGGGGCCATGGTGGTGGGCTCGAGTAATCATTTGTCAGGCCGGTCCCTGGGATCGGCTGGTCACTGACAAGGGCTTCTGGGTGCACCTCTCATGCCAGGGCCGCTGCTCGAACTAGTTCCCGGACAGACACCCTGCTTTCCCGCCCATCCAGGTACTGTACATGGGCGTACTGAGAGTTTGCAAGCAGGAGGTGAATTTTCTCTATTAGCGGGACTGCCTTGTGGGTCCTAATGTGCTTGCAGAGAAGCACCAGCCCTGGGATCGTCAGCCTGGGTGTATAAAACTCAGTGCTCCCCATGTTGAACAGGTAGCTCGAGGTGCAGCCTTTTATCTCAATGTCCATCATCGATCACGCCAGTTGGTGTGGCCTGATCTGGTCCAGCACAAAGGAAGACAAAGTCAACTCATTGTCAGAGTCACCGCTGCTGCAGTGTTGGGACACACTGGAGATCCTGAAAATGGCTGCCCCCATGGATTGCATGTGGTGGAGTCCAGAAGAGACATCAGACGTGACGTCATCCAATGTCATCGTCCTCCTGTTCCCACCATTCGGTTCTCAGCTTCTGGAAGTAATGCCGGAAGAGTGCGGTGCAGGTTGCGGTCTGCAGGTGGCGCTGCTGGAGGGGGTTCAAAGCAGCATACCTTTGCATAGTGCCCCTCCTCTGGGAGTTCGAACAGGTTGCGCTATGGGCCGGACAGTACTTCTGTGGGTATTTAACTTGGCCGCAGTTGTTGCACCTTGCATGCTCAGTGGCGGCAGTGGCCGTCAGGGGTCCTAAGTCCTAAGGTGGTGGTGCCTGTGCTCTCCACCTGGTGGCCACGTGGCTTGCTGAGGAGGTTTCCATGTTCTGGGCTGTCTCAAGCGATCGAGCCAGATGCACGACTTCCTAAAGGTTCTGATCACCCTTCCCCAGGAGCTCACTCACAGATATGGTTTGAACGGAAGCCGGCCACTCACCCGTCACGGATGAGTTCCTCATGATGGGCCACTGCTGTCACATCTTGACACCCACAGGCATGCCCCAGCTCCCTCTGGCCCTTATAAAATCGTCGACGGACTCACTCGGGCCCAGATGTCGGGTGACCAGTAGATAGCGAGCATTCATGGGGCACCATATTACTCCTGTAGTTGAGGCATTGCATCGTCGTACTTCTTGCAGTCCCATATTATTCATTATGCTTGGTGGCACACTGATGCAAAGAGCAGATCTTATGGCACCTCGTACAGGCCTTTAAGCAATGTAGCCTCATATCAAATTTGACAGAGGCCTCTGATTCCCTGGGTCTGGATCCCAGGGGTCGGTCTCCAGTTTCTCCACTCGGATCACCTTGTCCATGCCAAGTAATCAGGATATTAAATTGTAGCTCAATCAATAACCACAAGCAGACACAAAGCAAGTGATTAAAGGCTTTAATATCCTAAAGCCTCTGGCTGCTGGCCCGGATCCCAGGTTGGTATGGAGGGGATGAGTTTTTATTGGGTATCTTAAGTAGAGGAGTTACAGGGACAGCAACAGGCCAGCCTGTACAGTCGAGTAGCACACACCTGCACTACCATGGAATCTGAAGGAAGCTAAGAAAGAGTTACAAAACAGAACAATAAACACCATTGGTTTCACACCCCAAATCTCTGGGTGGCACCAGATAAGCACATTTTCCAGACATTTTGATGTTACTCTCATTATAAACTCAACATTTTATTTCTACTGTTAAACAGTACAATTGTGCACTTTCCATTGAACCAACTAAGTTTAAAGGGAAGGAGAAATTGAGCCCATTGAGTTTAGGGCAGTGCAGTTAGTGCAGTTGTTAGCACAACGCTGTTACAGTGGCGGCGACTTGGGTTCGAATACGGCGCTGTCTGTTAGTAGTAAAAACACAAACTGAAACTCATCAGGTTCAATTTCCTGCTCTGCCTGACGACATTTTCCTGGACTTTGATGAAGGGCTCAAGCCCAAAACGTTGGTTGTGTATTTTCATTTTTGCTATATAAAGGATACTCTTTGACCTGCTGAGTTTCTCCAGCTTTGTGTTTTTACTCAAGCCACAGCGTCTGCAGACGTTCGTGTTTTACCACTCTCTGTAAAGAGATTGTGCTTTCTCCAAGTGTCTGCGTAGGTTTCCTCCAGTTGCTCCAATTTCCTCCTACCCTTCAAGATGTACCAGAGTTATAGGTTAATTGAGTCTAATTGGATGGCACGGGCTTTTGGGGTGGAAGGGCCTGTTACCGTGCTGTATGTCTAAATTTACATTCACCAAGGGAGCAGGTAATTGAACCCATTGGGTTTAAAGGTAGCAGAAAATTGAGTTTCAGTTTGTAAGTTTCAGCTGAAACTTACAAACATCCCAGGCTACTGCTACAAACCTGCCCACATTCCTGACCACCAGTGTTCTGGACCTAAACTCTGCTCCAGACACAAGGACCAGCATGATCCCCACCCATAATGGAGTCGGGATTTTCTTGGCCATTCTCTCTTTTTGTTCTGGAAAATTTCAGCCATCTTATTTTTAGGTCTTCCTTTATGCTTGTTTTCATTTTGAATGCTGAGAACCCCGCCCTTTACATTCTCTCTCTCTCCATTCCACTGTTTCACCTCTCAGCCTTTTAAAGTTTGCTCTCCCTTTTCTAATCTCATAATTGTCTCTTTCTTTTACAGAAACTGTCCACTTCCAGCACACGGCAGACCTAATAACCCACTTAATCAATGCAAAGGCTAACTATTCTTTGCAGGTATTTTATCTTTGCGTGATTTGCAGACTTGCTGCTTTGTGTTGAAATGGATTCATTCCCCCGTCAGATGCCTTTGATAGGCTGTGTACCTGTACAATCCCTAGTCTGTCAATTACTGAGTTAGCCGAGGAGATATAGGAGAGACTGGAGTTGTTTCTCTTGGAGTGGAGATGGCAAGACAAAGTGTTTCAGAACTCCAACGGTCCGAGTAAATGAGAAGAAAGATTTCCATTGCTGGAGGACTGATATTGTCAGTGATTTATTGAACATTCCAGCAAGTATAGGCTCTTCGGCCCACAATGTTTTGACAATCTACATAACCCTATTCCTTTTCAATACCCTCTATTTTTCTTGCATTCATGTGTCTATTTAAGAGTCTTTTGAATGTCCCTATTGTACCAGCCTTCACTGGCAATGCATTCAAATTCCGATCTGATTTCAGGTTTATTGTCAGAGTACTTACGTAACATCACATACAACCCTGAGATTCTTTTATCTGCAGGGGAGGCAGAATTACCACTTATTGGCCATGCATGTAAACAAATATCCACATGTAAACAAATAAAGAAATGTAAACAAACTAACTGTGCAATACAGAGATTTTAAAAAATCAATTAAGTGCAAAACTAAGATTCCTTAAATGAGCCCCTGATTGAGTTTGTTGTTGAGGAGTCTGATGGTGGAGTGGGAGCAGCTGTTCCTGAACCCGGTGGGGCGACTCTTGTAGCACCGGTACCTCCTTCCTGATGGTAGCAGCGAGAACAGACCATGTGCTGTGTGATATGGACCTTTTATGACTGCTGCTGCTCTCTGATGGCAGCGTTCCCTGTAGATGTTCTCGATGGTGGGGAGGGTTTTGCCTGTGATGTCTTGGGCTGTGTCCACTACCTTTGGGAGGGCTTTACGCTCAGAGGTATTGGTGTCCCCAAACCAGACCATGATGCAGCTGGTCGGCACACTTTTCACCACACATCTCTAGAAATTTGCCAAGATTTCTGATGTAATTCCAAACCTCTGCAAACTCCTGAGAAAGTAGAGGTGCTTTCTTCACGATGCCATTATGATGTTGGGTCCAGGAAAGATCTTCTGAGATTGTGTCTCCCAAGAACTTAAAATTTGCTCACCCTCTCCAGACACCCACTCTTCTTCTTCTAACTATCCATCCCATAGCATGTTGATGGTTCCTTTCAGTCAGTTTGTGGGGTTTGATATGTGCGTCCTGGAGTGGCTGTACAGGCCGATCCTTAACAGGCATTGCGAGGATACCCCCCTCCTCATAAAGGAACAGCATGGGCGTGAATAGATTTAGGTTGAGTAGGGGTTTGCACAAGTCCAGACCCTCCCTCTCAACATCCCCTCCCGGGTCCAGTGGCATGGTAAGCTCCAAGACGGCTGAAGGAATGAACTTCTGCTGCAACGAATGGCCAGATCAACCTTCGATGCAAGGGAAGCCCTTTCCGGGCTTCACTGCATGTGTTTGCTAGATGGCCATTGGCCCTACTAGAGGGTTTGTCCGCCTTTTGACAGGTCTCGTTTTTCATCCTGCAGGGTGTCTAGCCACCCTCTGCACAAGGCAAGCCTGATGAGGGAGCCAGTTTAGTCACCGACCACCCGACCATGTGACAGGTAGTACTGGGTTACATAGTACCAGTAGCACTCAGATGAGTGACCAGACACCCACTACTCTCTGAGTAAAGAAACCTACCTCTGATTTCCCTTAAACTTTTCTCCACTAACTTTAAACTAATATCCTGTGATATTCATTGTTTTACCAATGAAACCAATCTCATTACACATCAGCGAATGGGTTGCATTTGGAATGCATGAAGTCTATAGAAGCAGAGCCCTAAATAGCTTTGAGAAGTGAGTCGGCTCTTCCTGTCCCCAGAAAGTAGTGGAAGTATAAGAGTCTATGGGGGATTGGGACTATTTATACCGCTGCTTGGTACAACTTGAATGGGACGGTTGGCCTTCTGCTGTATCCTAAATAACTTTGAGAAATGAGTCGGCTGTTCCCGTCCCCAGAAAGTAGAGGAAATATAAGAGTCGATGGGGGGATTGGGACTATTTATACCGCTGGTTGGTACAACTTGAATGGGACAGTTAGCCTCCTGCTGTATAGTTTATGATTCCTTGTGCACAACATGGCAAAGTGGGCTTGACAGGACAGATGGCTGGACTCCTGCTCCTATTTCTTATATATTCCTATGTTCATTTGAATCTACTTGTGGAAGTCCCTTGCTAAGCCCCTTCGCCTTCCCTCCTCCACTCCTTTCAATCATATCTTCAGCCAAATTAGCTCACCTGGTCCATCATTTTCTGAGATGGCTCTGTGTCAAACTTTGCTCATGTGTGTTCTGGCCAGCTGCATCACAGGGTGGCAGAGAAATGGATCGGAGGTCAATCCACGGGACCACAAGAGTGGCAGAGAGGATCACTAGAGCCTCCCTCCAACCCCATCGACGTGATCTACTGTGATCGTTGTCTGAAGAGGGCGCACAAAACTTTGAGGACCCCTTCCACCCTGCGCGCAGCATCTTTCAGCTGCACGTGTCTGGGAAGAGATACAGGAGGATCAGAGCCAGCGCCACCAGGCTGAGGAACAGCTTCTTCCCACAGGCAGTGAACGACCAAAGGAACTGCTCTCACTAACCATCTGAGACTCTCATATTTGCTAAATAATATTTATTTGTATATGTGAATACTTGTCCTGCATATGCCTTGTTTGTATGTGTGTTTTTTGTACCGAGGACTGGAGAACGCTGTTTCATCAGATTGTACTTGTACAATCAGATGACAATAAACTTGACTTTAGTTCCATAGAACATTACAGCACAGGAACGGGCCCTTTAGCCCCTCCTGACTGTGCCAAACTATTATTCAGCCTCATCCCAATAATCTGCACCTGGCCCATAGCTCATCCACGTCCCTACCCAAATATTTTCCTAAATGTCAAGAAATAGGACCTTTGGGGCATGTTTAACTGGCAGCTACAGATGAAGTTGAAGCCTCTTTTGTCATGTTATTTTCTCACCTGCAGATATACCCAGATGAGGGCCACTTCATGGAAAAACCATCAGTCAAGCAGCACCTGCACAAATCCATGGTCCGGTTCTTTGAGAAGTGCTTTAGTGTCCCTGACGATGCCCCATTACAAACAGAAGTGGAGGAGGAAGAGGATGATTAAACTTTTTACGCCGGGTGCCCCAAGCACAAGACATCTCTTTTATAGATACAACTGGTCTTCGTTTTTTTTCCAACACAGTGTTATGTATAGCATGTTACAAAAACTGAGAGCAGCTTCACTGATGTCACGGCTTCGTCATTGGAAAAGAATCCAGCATGAGAATCAAAGTCGGAGTGGCTAAGTGTTCCAATGTAACTGACCACCACACACCCCCCCACCACCCTCCAATAACCCCCACCCTCTCCTCACCAGCAAACAAAAACAGTGCTGCCAATTACTGTGGTAAGATGCGCGAAAATTACCCTTGATGGATGGCGGAGGAGAGGATTGAGGTCAGGTTGGCCAAGTGTTGCCCACGCTCGAAATCAATGATCTGTCAGGTTCACCTGGAAGTCGGCAGCAATGACAACAATGCCCGATACATCAAATTAAACTTAAATTTTAAATTTAAACAAACAGCAGGGTTACGGGCCATTTCAGCCCATGAGTCCATGCCGCCCAATTTACACCCAATTAACCTACACCCCTGGTACGTTTGGGACGGTGGAAGAAAACTGGAACCCTCGGGTACAACCCACACAAACACGGGGAGA
Organism: Narcine bancroftii; assembly: GCF_036971445.1. Taxonomy (NCBI): domain Eukaryota; kingdom Metazoa; phylum Chordata; class Chondrichthyes; order Torpediniformes; family Narcinidae; genus Narcine; species Narcine bancroftii. Next base: position 474,147,329 of record NC_091469.1, on the reverse strand, counting down.
ACGTCCAAACTCCTTGCCGACAGCGCAGGACGACAAATAGCCTCGTTATTCATGACACAACCTTCAGGGCACAACAGCGACAAAGTGATTCGACTTGTAGGGGAACAGGCGTGATGTGAATTTTCCGCACTCAATCCTCAGGGGTGTAAGCTGACACATCCCCTCAGCAGCTGTTCCTGCTTGACTCTACCAGCCAATCCTCTTTCTTCAACTTAGTGTTTTGCATGACAACTTCCTCACCTCACCCCTTGTTGTCACTTCTCCACCTCTCTCTCTCTCCCTCCCTTGTATGACAGACACATCTCAATAAACTGCCACTATCCGTCCTCCTTCACCCCTCACTAGTTTACCAATCCCCCACTGTCCAAACTCTCCCACCCTGTTCTCATTATTCTGGCTGTACTTTTTTTGAAAATTTTAGTTTTAAATTTTTACAAAAACAAACATAATATCACATCTGAAAAAACCTATCCTTTTTAGTGTATTTACACTTTCTTTTCATATGTTTATATAGTCAGATGGGTTCAATGGTGGCTAGAATGCCAGAGAGTCATGGTGGATAACTGTCTGTCAGGATGGAGGCCTGTAACGAGCAGTGTGCCTCAGGGATCGGTGTTGGGTCCCTTGTTGTTTGTAATTTACAATATGAATTGGATGATGGAGTAGTAAATTGGGTTAGTCAATCCGGGTCCAGCGGGAAGTCTGTCCCATAATCCTAATTACAACAAAGGGTCTCACCTTCGCGCAAGTCCATGTGGAACGGACAAAGGTGCCTATTTCTAATGAAGTGCTCTGACCCGAAACATCGACCATTCTTTTTCTCCCACTGATGCTGAGTTCCTCCGGCAGATTGCTCTTTTTTTGTATGTTGTGCAAGGTATCAGCCAAGTCATGGGAACTCTCCATCCATTACCTCCATTCATGTGGTAGGCCATCTCTATTATGACAAATAATAAGTGTTTCCTGTCATTCCAAACCTTTGTACTCTTTGGTAACCAAGCCCACATTGCCTGAATGAATTGACCTCCCAACCCTCTTTCTTTAAACATGGCTGCTCCTTGTCCTGTTTATCCTATCATCGAGATTCCAACTTAATCCATCTCAGCAGTAACGAGGGAACCCAGCTCCAGCTGACGGTTGTCGAATCGTGTGCTGTTATTTCAATGAATGTATATTCCAATTGCACACTAAAGTGTGACAGAGTTCTGGACGTACTTCTAAGGTGTTTTTGTGCCAGTTTTTTTAAAGGCAGCCCATGCGTGCCAGCACAGCACTCAACCTGTGCGCTGTAGCGGGGGTTTGCGTTAAATGTGTGGTGAGAGTGGACGTGTTTAATTTCTTTGTGCTGTCATTTCAGGGTTACTTTCCCCCTCCTCCGTACTTTCTCACTGACTTGAGTGTCATTTCCTCAATTCTCCGAAGCCCCCGTGACCTTGGTTAAAAATCGCACTTGGGCATGTTCTGTTTCATTTCACAATTCTGCTGATCCTGTAAAGCTAAGATGCCGGAACTCCGAGAAATTAGGTTCCCACAAATGATTTGCCGCTGCTCAATACAATTTGGTGTTGACTAGTAAACAAGCAGACAAGATGGGTAACAGTGTTTATAAGTTGACCTAAAGAAAATAGAAAAAAAGAGCAGACATGTTTCAAATTTAAGCTTCAGTCGTTCTGCAGTCAGACCCCTGTAATGCAAAATTCAAGTAACTGCCCAAACAAACCCAAAATCACAGAAAGTAAATAGATAAAAAATATAGAAGTTTAAAATTTCCACTCTATTAGCAAGAAGAGTCATTCCGTTAAGATGGAACGATGAGTTCCCACCTGCACGTCATCAGTAATGATTAATCTGGAGAAAATTAGGCATAAATGTTAAAAAAAAATCAAGCTTTCTTTTGATGAGACTTGGGGCCCATTTATAGCTCATTTGACTAATGAGGTGCAAGGATGAATGTCACTGGCGTGCAGGTTTGGATCCCCTGAGGCCGCTTGCTTGTTCAGATTTAACGCTACATACAATATGAATTTCAACCTTGATTGCTGTGGGTTTGATTTATTTTTTCTCTTCATTTTTTCTTACTTGCCTCTTGCAAATATTAGTATGTATTATATGTTGTGATTTTTTTTTTTAAAAAGCATAAAATCATACAGCTCTAAAACAGTCCTTATGGCCCTCCTTGTCTGTGCTGATCACAGGGCATGTCTGGGTTTACCCCACCAGCCTGCAGTACGCCAGTGTCCTCGACTCCTTTTCTATCCAGATACCCAACTAAATGCCTTTTAAACATTGTGATAATAATGATCTTGATTTTATTGTCATACACACAAGTACAAGTGCACCTAAATTCTTACTTGCTGAGCTAAGCAGATACTTTTCTAGTTAAAAAATAATTCCAACAGCATTCATTAAATTATCCCAGTATGGAAAGAGATAATACATATAAAGGGTAAATGGATAATAAATATTCAAAGTAGTGTAAGAAAAAAGTGGTGTTTTGATAAGTCTTTTTGTGGTGCCTGAATAGTTTACAGTTCGGGTAGTGAGGGGTGGTAGCTGTTGGTTAAAAAAGAACTGTTCTTAAACCTGGAGGGATTGGTCTTCAGGCTTCTGTACCCTCTTGCTGACAGTGACAGTGGGAAGAGGTCATGACCAGGGTGATGTCAGTCCTTTATGACGTTGGCCGCCTCCTTGAGGCAGTGCCTCACTTGGATGACGTCAATGGACGGGAGGTTGGATCTGGCTATGTTTTGCTCCCTTCTGCATTCCTGGGCACTCAAATTACCAAACCAAGTCATGCTGCGACCAGTCAGTTGGCTCATATCTGCCTCCAATTCCTGCTCTGGCAGCTTGTTCCAAACATTCTCCGCCCCTCTGTGAAAGACTTAACTCCTCTCATCTTTTAAACCTGTGCCTTCTGGTTCTAGACTCTCCTTTCCTGGGATAAAGACTGTCCTGTATCCTATCTCTGGCCCCACTAATTGTGTAAACCCCTACTTGGGCTGCACAGTTAGTGTAGCAAATAGCACAATGCTGTTATAGCACCAGCGATCAGGTTTGAATCCTGCACTGTCTGTAAGGAGTTTGCATGTTCTCCCTGTATCTGAGTGCGTTTTCCCCGGGGTTCCAATTTCCTTCTGCTGTTTGAAATGTACCATGGGTTTTAGGTTAATCAGGTATAAATGGGTGGCACGAGCTCGTGGGCTGAACTGGCCTGTCACCATGCTGTATGTCTAAATTAAAATTGAAATTAAGAATGCCACACTGCCTGTAAGGAATGTGTACATTCTCCAGGGGCTCTGGTTTCCTCCCACCATTCAAAACATACCAGGGGTATAGGTCAATTGGGTGTAATTGGGCGGCACAGACTCATAGGCCGAAAGGGCCTGAAACAGTAGTATATTTAAATTTTAAATTTAAATTCACCCCTCAGTCACCCACATTCCACTGAGAATTAACTCAACCTATTTAATCTCTCCTTGTACAGTAACTACAGCCTTCTATTCTATGCAACATCTAGGTAAATCTCTTCTGCACTCTCTCTAATGCGACCACATCCTTCCTATACTGTGATTATCAGAAATGAACACAATGTGCAGTCTTAATCAATATTATGCCCAGATGCAGCATGACGTTCCTCAGTGTATGAGGGCACCCAAATGCTTGTCTTCAGTCCCCTATCCACCTGTGTCCCTATTTTCAGTGAGCCCCCCAAGGTCTCTCTCTCTACATCAATGCTCCGAAGATTTTGATGTTGTTCTTAATTTGGAACTTGAAAAATAAACAGGTGGGGAAATCTCTTTTAATTTAGTGGTCAGTGGATTAACAATGCAAATATTTCCTTTAAAATCACCTCCTTGGACGTTTCAAGTAGTTTGCCCATTGGTGTAGTAAATAGCCAAATGTTAAAAAGTGACAGCCGCGGGGAGCTGAAATTTTTCTCATTTTGTCATTGAAGATTATATAGATAATGTTGCAAATTTACTTTGAATGGGAGAAAGAATTATGAGGAGATATATTTGGTTAAGAATGCACCTGGAAATTGAAAAGAGTCAATAGGTGCAGGAGTAGCCCATTCAGCCCTTCGAACCAGCACCGTCATTCACTGTGATCATGGCTGATTATCCACAATCAGTACCCGTTCCTGCCTTCTCCCTATATCCCTTGGCTCCACTATCTTGAAGAGCTCTATCTAACTCATTCTTGAAAGCATCTGGAGAATTGGCCTCCACTCCCTTTTGAGGGAGAGCATTCACAAAGCAGTGAACATTTAGAAGGATAAGAGGTTTCTCTTCTGGGGACATTGCCTAGATTGGGCTCGTATTTCTGTTTGAGAGGTTAAGGGCCATCCTGGTTGAAGCAGTCAGTGATGCTGGTGGGAGTGATGGGGAATTTATTGTCGGAGGACATGCATGACATCACATACCACCCTGAGATTCTTTTTCCTGTGGGATGCAGGAGGTGGAGAAGAAGTTTGAACATTAGAGCCAGGCTGCTCAGTAGTGATGTGGGGAAATGAAACATTCAAGGGTCAGGATTGACTGACTGCAAGGATGGTGGAACAGAATCAGTGCCTTCAAAAGGGAATTGGAGGGAATGTAACAACACTGATTCACAAGGAGGCAATTTGGCCCATCAGATCCATACCCACACTCAGAGCCATCCCATTAGTCCCACACACTCAGTTTATTTCTCAGTAACCCCAAGAAATGTATTTCCTCTCACACATGCTCACAACCTCCCTTTTGATTCTTCTTGCCATTCGCCCGCACGAAGGGGTAATTTGGAGTGGCAATTAAACTAGTGACAGGTGTTGAAGGTGTGGGAGGAAACCGGAGCAGCTGGGGAGGAGGCCTACATGTTCATCGGGAGAAAGTGCCAACTCCACACTGAAGGTTCATATTGAGTCTAGGTCTCTGGAGATGTAAGGCAGCAGCGCTAACTGCTGTACCTCCAAGGCACCCAACTCACCAGTCTAAAGGGGAAGGACAAGGAAATGAGACTCTATTGAGTCATAGAGCATGGAACAGGCCCTTCAACCCAACTTGTCCATACAGACCCAGTTGATTTATTTTGTCCCATTTGACCTTTCATAACCCTTCCAATCCATATATCTGCCCAGCTGCTTCTTGAATGTTGTACCCACATCTATAGATTCCTCTGGCCACTCGTTCCAGTTACAGACTGCCCTCTGGAGAGCCAGAATGGATTTCATTGTCCGAACAGTCTCCTGAGCAGTAACTTCCATGCTCCTAAACCTGCTCCAGGGCATTAACAGATGGCTGCACCCAAACCTCATCTGTTCTGTTGATGGTCCATATCTGCAATGTGGGATCAACTCATGGCCGATATTCCTACAGGCCCCCAGCCCTCAAAGGCTGATTTCTTCCCCCTCCATTTCCTTCTCCATAGGGTAACAACCCTATGGAGGGGTTCACACATGGAGGCAAACACAGACCCATTCACGTCTCAACTCCCCCAATTTCAGACCTTAGTGCACAAAAGGAGGTTCTAGTGCACGCTTCACTGTCAATAATGAGGACGTGCCCACATTCCCATTTAAATGCTGTGTAAAAACCATTCTCAACCACCCCTCCCCACAACACAAAAATACATCAGGGATTGTATGTTGATTGGTACATATGGGGTCATGGGCTTGTGGGATCGAAAGGCCTGTTACTGTGCTGCATGTCTAAATTTTTTTTAAATCAGTTTCCTGTGTGAAGAAACCCCTTTGGTGATGGTGAACCCCCTCCCCAGTATCCCTTGGCATCGGCACACCCATGTGTGACATTCAAGTTAATATTCCAAAATAATCACTGACTATTCCTTCAGTATGGTGACCTCAGGTGCGTGTGGGACCTCAGAGGAAGATGGAACCAGACACATGAATGTAACAACAAAAATCCCACTGTTGCCATCAAAATGCGAACAAGTTACCATTGGACTACCAATGCTGCGCTACAACTTCATGGTTCTGCGACATTTACATTACGAACCCGTGTTATAAAACTTTTGCTGTCTAAGTATCAATAACTATACTATAGATGCATTTATACCATTGCTTTAAAACATCTCATTTTAATCAATGCTCTGTATGTAAAACTGTCTCACTGTACTCAGTGAGTTGAAAGTATCATTTCCTACCAAACTTACTAAATAAACAAGATTAAATTCTGAGATCCCTCAATTTGGAGGACTGGCTTCGATTTATTTCTGGCAAAGGATGTTTCATTTCACAGATGAGAGATTATTTCAACCAACTGGACATTTTGACATCTGAGGCACTTAACCAAACTGGAAGACCGAGGATGTGTAACTTTGACAGGAAGGGCAGAAATGATTCATCCCAATTCCTTCTTATGTGTGAAGAAGCACTGTTTCGTCACTGAGATTTTTGTGGAGAAGAGGTAACATCAATGGTGTTTGTTACTCAATATAAAGGTTGTACAGGGTGACATATTTGTTCCTTAGGAGTCTTGCAGGGTCCTGGAGTTAAACAAGAAATTCTGCAGATGCTGGGGTCGAGTGCATTGCACAAAAAGTGCTGGAGAAACTCAGCAGGTCACACGAGCATCCACAGAAAGTAAAAGAACATAATAAGAGCAGGGGTAGGTCATCCGGCCCATCAAGCCTGCTCCGCCATTCAATGTGATGACGGCTGGTCTGATGATAGACTCTTCTCCACCTATCTGCCTTTTCCCCATATCTCGATTTCCTTATTATGTAAAACTCTGTCCAACCTTGTCTTAAATATATTTCCTGAGGTACCCTCCACTCCTTCAATGGGCAGCGAATTCCGTAGTTTCACCACCCTTTGAGAAAAGCAGTTCCTCCTCATCTCTGTCCTAAATTAACTACCCTGAATCTTAAGGCTATGTCCCCTAGTTCTGGTCTCCCCCACCAATGGAAACAACACATCTCTATCTAATCTAGGCCTTTCATAATTTTATATGCTTCACTAAGATCCCCTCTCATTCTTATAAATTTCAGCAAGTACAGTCCCAGTCATTCAATCTCTCCTCATAGGCTAACCTGGTGAACCTCTCTGCACTACCTCAAAAGCCAGTACATCCTTCCTCAAGTAAGGAGACCAGAACTGCACGCTGTATTCCGGATGCCGTCTCACCAGTACCTTATGTAGTTGCAGCATAACCTTCCTGCTCTTAAATTCAATCTATCTAGCAATGAAGGCCAACATTCCATTTGCTTTTTGGACTGCACCAGCAAACCAACTTTTTTTGATTCATGCACAAGCACACCCAGTCCTTCTCCTCATCAGCATGCTGCAATCGCCTGCCGTTTAAATAATAATCTGAAAGAACCATTGAACAAGACAGCACAGAAACAAGCCAGCTTGGTCCTTCTAGTTTGTGGTGAACCATTTGTTTTAGCCTAGTCCCTAGCTCTCTGTACCTCTCCCATCCACATACTTGTCTAAATTTTTCTTATATGTTAAATTTGAGCCCCCATTCACCATTTCAGCTGGAAGTTCATTCCACACTCACACCTCTCTGTGTGTGAAGAAGTCCCCTCTTATGTTCCTCCTAAATGTTTCCCTTTCACTCTTGTTTAAATATTTTATTTAAAATTTTCTCCATACATGCAGTCATCTAAATTAATATAGTCACACAAATCGCAAAAAAAATCAAGTTACATACATGATGGTATTCACTCCCATCCCAAAAGCTTTCCTTCCCTAACTCCCCTCCCTCAAAATAATCATAGTCCAATATAAAAGATATTATAAATGTAGAAAAAGAGGGAAAAATATCAGGATTGCACAGAGATGTCATCTAACACACATAAATAAAAATTTTCATTATGCTGCAGGTCTAGAGGGACAGAATGGCATCATTACAAATTTAAGCCTAGTGTATGGGTGTATGGGTGCCAAGTTTTCAAAAAGCATAGACTATTTACTTCTCAAGCTATATGTAATTTTTACCAAAGGAATATAACTTTAAATTTCTGCATGCCTTCTTGGAATAGCTAAAGATTTATCCAATTTCCAAGTGACTGCAATTAATTTCCTCGCCACCGCTAACACTAATTTAACAAATTCCAATTGATATATTGATAGTTTTAGTTTAAGCCTTGTTCCTTCAATATTTCCCAATTAAAAATGAGTATGGACTTTGTGGATTTAAGGGGCCAAATTATAAGTTTCACTTATAGAATTAAAAAGGATGATATGAGAGAAATTGATCAATTAGAAAGAGAGGTAACAGATTTTGAAAAGGATCTTCAAAAATTGAGTGCTAAAGATAAATGTAGACAATTAATTAATAAAAAATTCAGATTAATACATTGCAAACATAAAATTGAGGAAGCAATGATGAGAACAAATCAAATATATTACAAATTAAGTAAGAGATCACATAAAGTATTAGCTTGGCAATTAAAGGCGGAACAGGCTTCAAGAACAATTAATGCAATTAATGCAATTACAAGCCTCAAGAAATAAATGAATCATTTAAAACATTTTATTTGAAAATATATAGTTCAGAATCTTTAAAAGACCAAAATAAATAGATAGTTATTTATCACAGATAATGTTCCTCATTTAAGTTTGGAACAGCAGACTGAGTTGAATGTTCCTTCTACAGAGGTAGAACTGTGGGATTCTATGGGTTTGCTACAGAGTAATAAATCTCTGGGAGAAGATGGATTTCTATATGAATTCTATAAAGAATTTAAAGACATATTAATTCCGATATTTATGCATAGATCAGTTGATGGAGACCCATACTCTCCCAGAATCATTTTCCATGGCAATAATTACAGTGATTCCTAAAAAAAGGTAGAGATCCTTTAAAACCCTCATCTTGTAGGCCGACTTCATTATTAAGTGCAGATTATAAAATTGTGGAAATTTTAGTAAATAGATTGACTAAATTCCTGCCTAAATTAATAAATATGGATCAAACAGGTTTTGTTAAAAAAAGAGGTAGTTGTCAGAAAATGTAACTAGATTACTTAGTTCATTTGGTCCAAAAAAGAGCTGATTTGAATGTGGCAGTGGCATTAGATGCAGAAAAAACAATCGATAGGTTGAAGTGGGATTTTTTGTTTAAGGTGTTCAAAAAATTTGAATGTGGATTGAAATTTGGAAATTGGATTAGAGCATTATGTGATGATCCTAATGCTAATGTAGTGACTAATGGACCTGCACTGTTTCAATTAGCTAGATCAAGTAGACAAGGATGCCCTTTATCCCCAGCTTTGTTTATTTTAGCAATAGAATCTCTTGCTCAAGCAATTCAAAGTGATTTGGAAATGAAAGGATTTAGGATAGGTCGAGAAGAACATAAAATTAATTTATTTGCGGATGATATTTTAATATATTTAACTGAACCTGAAACATCTTTATGAAAATTATATGTTCAGCTGGAAGAATATCTGAAAATTTGGGGTTATAAAATAAATTGGGATATAAGTGAAATTATGCCATTAATGGAAGGTGATACTCAATTTAAATGGCCGAAAGAGGTTATCAAATATAATACGCACAGATAATAATTTGAAAAATATATATAAATTGAATTATTAACTATTACAAAAATTGAGGAAGATTATTTTAAAAATGGATGAATTTACCTATAACTTTGGTGGGAAGGGTTAATTGTATTAAGAAGTGCCTCCTCATTTTCCAACTAAACATTTACCCTTTCACTCTTAACTCATGTCATCTGGTTTGTATCTCACCTAACCTCAGTGGAAAAAGCCTTACTACATTTAATCTGTTTACCCCCCCCCCCTTAATTTTAAATACCTCTATCAAATCTCCCTTCATTCTTCTACGCTTCAGGGAATAAACTCCTAACCTGTTTAACCTTTCCCTGATTCTCATTTCCTCAAGTCCTGGCAACATCCTCGTAAATCTTCTCTGCACTCTTTCTATCTTATTGATACCTTTCCTGTAGTTAGGTGACCAAAACTGCACACAATACTCCAAATTTGTCCTCACCAATGTCTTTTACAACTTTAACATAACATCCAACACCTGTACTCAATACTTTAATTTATGAAGCCTAATATGCCAAAAGCTCTCTTTTCAACCCTATCCACCTGCGATGCCACATTCAGGGAGTTATGTATCTGTATTCCCAATCCTTCTGTTTGACTGCACGCCTCAGTGCCTACCATTTACCATGTATGTCCTTTCTTGGTTTGTCCTTCCTAAATGCAACACCTCACACTTGTCTGCATTAAATTCCATCTGCCATTTTTCAGCCCATTTTTCCAGCTGGTCCAGATCCCTCTGCAAGCTTTGAAAACTTTCTTCGCTGTCTACAATGCCTCCAATCTTAATGTCATCTGCAAACTTGCTGATCAAATTTACCATATTATCATCCAGATTTTTGATACAGATGACGAACAAAAATGGTCCCAGCAACATTCCCTGAGGCACACCACTAGTCACAGTCCTCCGGTGTAAGAAGCAATCATTCACCCATTTCTCCTGTCCACTCATTGTTGATTCCAGTTCACTACTTCACTATGAATATCTAGCATCTGAACCTTCCTTGTCAAAGTTCATGTAGACAACATCGATAAGCTTTTCCTTCATCAATGTCCTGGTAACTCCTTGAAAAACTCTAGATGATTGGTTAAACATGATTCACCATTCACAAAGCCTAACCATTTTCTGGTTATCCAAATATTATATATCCAATCTCTTAGAACACCTTCCAATAATTTATGTCAGGCTCACCGACCTATAATTTCCAGGGTTTCTTTTGGAGCCTTTTTTAAACAACAGAACAGTAGATCTTCCATTCTTCCAACATGGATGATCTCACATTTGCCAACATAGTACTCCATCTTCCTGACCCTTGCCCACTCACTTAACCTATCTATATCTCTGCAGACTCTCTGAATCCTCTGCACAATTTCCTTTTCCACTCATTTTAGTGTCTGTGATAAATCAGTTACACCGTGATTGGCTGCTATTGACTAAATATGCCTTGTGAGACTGATCCTACCCATAGCCTCTTGCAGGCTGCATCTTTCCTTTTTCTCTGATCAGTCAAGGAGGTGGATGGATGTTTGATAGTGCAACAAAGTATATATATATGTTTTTGGGAGATAAATTAGGAAAGGTTTGTTAGAGTAGGTTACATACAAACACTTTAAAACAGATCTTATTTAAAATACTGGAGCTCTGCCCCATGCTAGACATATCGGGGCTTCAAGAGCTTTTGCAAGAGCTTTGAATAGCACTCAGGAGACTTCACTTGGATTTTTGTTTACAAAAGGCAACAGATAAAAGATCTTGTTGGAGCTGCAGATTGTCTGGAAGAGAAAGTTGTTCTAAGAGGGTCATGTAGTTTGGCAATCAGAGAGAGTCAAACAGGCTTTTTCTCTGAGAGAGAGAGAGATAGATAGAGAGAGAGAGAGAGAGAGAGAGAGAGAGAGAGAGAGAGAGAGAGAGAGAATTCTACAGTGTTACAGCCAGCAGAAGCAGCTGGGACTGGAACAGGACAAGCTGTCAAGATTGTGGAAAGCCCCATTTGAAAGATGCCCTGGTCAAAGCCCTGTGGTTCATGTAAGAGGAGGACTGGCTGTCTAATGTTTCACTTGGAATAAAAGAAGCAAAAAGGAACTCTGTGGTGACCTGAAAGAAAGAGGTAATCATCTGGAGAATCCTGATGGGGCAAGTTTCATCAGCAAGAGTGGCTGATGGAGGTACATTAGTTGTGGATGTCCTGGAACAACAAATCTCTCTCTGAAAACCGACAGGACCTTTCTGAGCTGTTACCATTTACCTTTGAAGCACCAAAGCCTGGTGAACTTTATAAATGTTAAATTCTGTGCACAGTATAAGAATTGCCTGCAACCAGTGAACTTGGAGGAATGAGAAGTGAGATTGAACTGTGAACCAAAGAACTTTCCTGAACTTACACACACATCACACACACGTGCGCTTAGAATTAGAAGGGGGTTAAGTAAGTTAGACACAAGAGAAACTTGTCCGTGAACTACTCTTTGCAGACGATGCCGCTTTAGTTGCTCATTCAGAGCCAGCTCTTCAGCGCTTGACGTCCTGCTTTGCGGAAACTGCCAAAATGTTTGGCCTGGAAGTCAGCCTGAAGAAAACTGAGGTCCTCCATCAGCCAGCTCCCCACCATGACTACCAGCCCCCCCACATCTCCATCAGGCACACAAAACTCAAAACGGTCAGCCAGTTTACCTATCTCGGCTGCACCATTTCATCAGATGCAAGGATCGACAATGAGATAGACAACAGACTCGCCAAGGCAAATAGCGCCTTTGGAAGACTACACAAAAGAGTCTGGAAAAACAACCAACTGAAAAACCTCACAAAGATAAGCGTATACAGAGCCGTTGTCATACCCACACTCCTGTTCGGCTCCGAATCATGGGTCCTCTACCGGCACCACCTACAGCTCCTAGAATGCTTCCACCAGCGTTGTCTCCACTCCATCCTCAACATCCATTGGAGCGCTTTCATCCCTAATGTCGAAGTACTCGAGATGGCAGAGGTCGACAGCATCAAGTCCACGCTGCTGAAGATCCAGCTGCGCTGGATGGGTCACGTCTCCAGAATGGAGGACCATCGCCTTCCCAAGATCGTGTTATATGACGAGCTCTCCACTGGCCACCGTGACAGAGGTGCACCAAAGAAAAGGTACAAAGACTGCCTAAAGAAATCTCTTGGTGCCTGCCACATTGACCACCGCCAGTGGGCTGATATCGCCTCAAACCATGCATCTTGGCGCCTCACAGTTTGGCGGGCAGCAACCTCCTTTGAAGAAGACCGCAGAGCCCACCTCACTGACAAAAGGCAAAGGAGGAAAAACCCAACACCCAACCCCAATCAACCAATTTTCCCCTGCAACCGCTGCAACCGTGTCTGCCTGTCCTGCATCGGACTTGTCAGCCACAAACGAGCCTGCAGCTGACGTGGACTTTTTACCCCCTCCATAAATCTTCGTCCGCGAAGCCAAGCCAAAGAAGAAAGATAAGTTAAAGTTTTATTCTATTTTCATGTTTAAATATAATTAAAAGTAACTTTTATTAAAGTAACCCTTTGTATTGGTGAATATCTATGGCTGCTGGGTTTTGGGGTCCTCTGGGCTCATAACACTAGTGTTCCAGTCTTTTTTTTTGAAACTTTATTTATTAATTTTAACATATGAAGAAAGTAAGTAATTCACGTACAGAAAAAATACAAAATAAAGTAATACAAGTACAAAGTAACATAGTTAATACAATACCAATCTCGGCATCTCCCCCTAACAACTAAAAACTAAGACTAAAAGAAAAACTATTTTTAACCCCTAAACCCCCCCATCCCCACCCCCACAATAAAGAGTGAAGAATTAATACTATCAATATAATAAAAAAAATAAAAAATATATATCTTAAAAAAAATCGATATATATAAAAAACAAAAACAAAAAGAACTTAAACGAAAAAAAAACTAATAATTAAAAAAACTAAAAAAAAGAAAAGAAAAAAAGAAAGAAAAAAAGAAAACATATATATAGAAAAAAATATATAATAAAAAAAGTTTTTTTAAAGAAAAAAAATGATTAATTCAAACTTATTTAAATTGTATATAATCTATAAATGGGGTCCACTTTAATTCATAAAAAGACATCTTATCTTGTATAGAAAAAGATATTCTTTCCATAACCAAACAAAATTTCATCTCTGAATACCACCTATCTAAAGACAATACATTTCTATTCTTCCAAGTAATCTCTATACATTTCTTGGCCACTGCCAGCGCTAAGTAAATAAAAGAGATCTGGTAATTATCTAATTCTAAATCAATCAACGGTTGCATATTCCCTAATAAAAATATATCAGGATATAATACAATATGAAGATTATATAGATTATTAAATACAGATTGAATACCTTTCCAAAATTGTTGTAACCGATCACACAACCAAACAGCATGTAAAAAAGTACCAGAAACCTGATCACAACGAAAACAAAGATCTGACTTACTAAAACCAAATTTTTTTAATTTTTCGGGTGTTAAATATAATTGATGTATAAAACTATAATTAATCATCGCTAATCTATCATTAATCAATTTTCGAACACTATTACGGCAGATTTCAGACCAATCTTCTTCAGTTATTGTTAAACTTAAATCTTTTTCCCATTTCATTTTATCTTTATCCCAATCTATTTTACTTTCACTTTCCAACAAAATACGATGCAAACTTGATATATAACCCTTTCTTGGAAATGAGAGCACATATTTCTCAAAATCAGTTTCAGACAGTAAATTCATTTGACGACTGCATATCTGTTTTACAAAAGATCTTAACTGATAATACACAAATATAGAATAACCACTTATATCAAATCTCTTTTGCAATTCTACAAAAGAACAAAAATGACCTTCTAAAAAACAGTCAGATAAATTATGTATTCCTATCTCCTCCCATTGTTTCAAAATAGTATTAGATACCGTGAAAGGAACAAGTTGATTATTATATAATGGTAATCTTCCCGACCACTTATTTTTCAATCCCATTTTATGTAATTTACTTGTCCATAAATTCATTAAATGTTTCAATATTGGTACATCATAAGTTCGTAACAAATTTTTATTCCATCGAAATAAAAATTCATTTGAAAATTTTTCAGAAATAACTGCCAATTCTATCTGTGCCCAACTAGGCGTATCTTATGTGGCCATTAATGCGCTAATAAATCTAAATTGAGCTGCTTCATAATAAAATTGAAAGTTAGGTAGCTGTAACCCTCCAAATTGAAAATCCCACATCAATTTTTTCAACGCCACCCTAGGAAATTTTCCTTTCCACAAAAAATCCATGATTACTTTATATAAATCCTTTAAAAATCTTTTTTGTAAACAACAAGGAATTGATTGAAATAAATATTGTATACGAGGAAAAACATTCATTTTTATAGTATTAATTCTTCCTAATAAACCCAAAGGTAAATCTTTCCATTTAACTAAATCTGCCTTGATCTTCTTCATTAAAGGAAGATAATTAAGTGAATATAAATTTTGGTAGTCAGTATTAACATTAATTCCCAAATATTTAATTTGTTTCGTCCACTTCAAATTCGTAATATTTCTAAACATTGAATAATCATCTTTACTAATTGATAAAATTTCACTTTTAGTCCAATTAACCTTATAACCAGATAATTGACCATAAATCTCTAAGGAATCTTGAAGTGCTGGCAGAGAAACATCAGGATCCACCAAATACAGCAAAATGTCATCCGCAAATAAATTTATTTTATAATCTTCATTCAAGACTCTCATATCTTTGATACTATCATTCTGATGTATTAATTGTACTAGAGGTTCAATAACTAAAGCAAACAAGGCGGGTGATAATGGACATCCTTGTCTAGTAGATGTTGTTAAATTAAAGGATTCTGAAAGCAAACCATTAGTAACAACTCTAGCTTTCGGACCATTATACAGAGCCCTAATCATACCAATAAATGAGAGACCAAATGAAAACTTTTCAAGTACTTTAAATAAAAACTTCCATTCTACTCTATCGAATGCCTTTTCTGCATCCAATGAAACCACCATTGGATAATTCTTCTGAGATTTAGATCTATTTATCAAAGTAATTAATCGTAAAATATTATCCAAAGCATACCTATTTTTTATAAAACCTGTTTGATCATGATGTATTGTCTTTGGTAAATACTGAGCCAACCTATTAGCCAAAACTTTTGCCACTATTTTATAGTCTACATTTAACAAAGATATAGGATGGTAAGAAGTTACCTGTAAGGGATCTTTATCTTTTTTTGGTATAACTGTAATTATAGCATTAGAACAGGACTCAGGTAATTGAAAAGTATCATAAAGTTGTTGTATTACATTCTTAAATAAGGAAGATATATCAACATAAAAGTCTTGTGAAACTCAATAGAAAAACCATCTCCACCAGGCGCTTTTCCATTTGGCATATCTTTTATAGCTATTTCAATTTCACTATCTGTAAAAGGTCTGTCTTCTTGAGATAACTGTGGTAAATTAATATTTTTTTCAAAAAAGAGTCTATTGCATCTTCTTTTATCTCTTTGCATTCAGTCAAATAATTACAAAATTACAAAATTCATCATTAATTTCTTTTTGACTAAAAGTAATACCCGATTTATTTCTAATAGCTGGTATAATCCTAGATAACTGTTCTTTTTTTAATTGCCAAGCTAATACTTTATGAGCTTTCTCACCCCATTCATAAAATTTATTTTTTGAACGATTCAACAGACATTCAAATCATTATGACTGTAACTTATTATACTTCAGCTTTAAATTAGTTAATTGGATCTTTTGGAATTCAGTAGCTTTCTTTTGAAATTCTTTTTCACAGATTGTTATTTTCTTCTCCAAATCCTCAGTTTCTCTAACTCTCTCTTTCTTCAGTTTGGATGCATAACTGATCATTTGACCTCGTAAAAAAGCTTTCATTACGTCCCACAAAACAAACTGATCAGAAACAGAGTGAACATTATTAGCAATGAAATCCTCAATTTGTTTTCTCAAATAAACAATAAATTCTGGCTTTTGTAGTAACATAGTATTAAATCTCCATCTAAAAGTATGTTGTGTAATTTGAAAACTTTGATATTCCAGTAATAACAATGAATGGTCCGAGACTAACCTTGCCTTATAATCCACAGATATAACCTTATCCTGTAAATGTGCTGAAATTAAAAAATAATCAAGTCTTGAAAAAGAATTATGTCGAGAAGAATAAAAAGAAAAGTCTTTCTGTGTAGGATTAAATCTACGCCAAATATCAACTAAATTCAAATTTTTCATCATATTAGCCATATGTATCGCCAACTTAGATTTCTTAATTACCTTTGGATACTTATCCAATAACGGTTCTAATACCATATTTAAATCCCCCCAATCATCACATTGGAATTAGCTTGTCCCAATAATAAAGATATTTCTGTAATAAAAGCAGTGTCTTCAACATTTGGAGCATAAACATCAATCAAAGTCCAGGCTTCATTAGAGATCATACAATTCAACTTAAGTAGTCTTCCTCCATTTTTCTCCTCGTCTTGCAATTGAAACGGTAAATTCTTATGTACCAAAACCGCAACTCCTTTTGCCTTTGAATTAAATGAAGAATAGAAGACTTGTCCAACCCAGTCCCGCTTAAGTTTCAAATGTTCTTTATCTGTCAAATGAGTTTCCTGTAAAAAGGCCACATCTACTTTAAATTTTTTTAAATAAGCAAGTACTTTCTTACGCTTTATAGGATTATTCAAACCCTGAACATTAAGAGAAGCAAATTTAAATTTTGACATGTCTTACAACAGTTAGAAAAAAAAAACTCCAACTCTTACCCCCTTACCCTCTCTTAATACGATCAAAAAAAAAGAAAAAAAAGAAAGAGTAAAAAAAGGAAAAAAAAATTTTTTTTTAATTATTTAAACAAAAAAAACCCTTCACTCTTTAATCTAATAATACAAAAAAAAAGAAAAAACAACGGGTAGGAGGTTAAAAATACCCCCTCCCATCTAAACCGCGCAATGCGGTAACTCCCAAAAAAAATGGGTGTGAGATAACTCACATGTAGCAGATGACTTTCAGAAAATAGTGCCTATCCAGTTCTCTCCCCCAACTCTCACTTCATCTTAAACTAACATCATCATTATTTAATATCCCATTTTTTTGAAAAAAATGCATTAGAAAAAAAAAAGGACAACTCTTCTTTTAATCAGCTCCAACTGCCGAGTCACCATTACGACCATTCCTTCTTGGAGCACGGCTCTTTTCTTCCATCTCTTGTCTCCTTGGAGATCGCGGTGGACTATATCTCTGTTGAAACTGAGTGATTGGCAGCTCTTGAGCAATTACTATAGCTTCCTTTGGAGAATCAAAGAACTTTGATTGGTAACCATCTTGAAAAACCTTCAAAACAGCTGGATATCTAAAGGTTGCCTTATAACATTTCTTCCACAACAACTCTTTAGCAGGATTGAATTCCCGTCATTGGAACATAACCTCTTGACTCAAATCCGCATAGAAGAAAACTCGATTATTTTGAATCATCAAGGGTGATTTTCTCTGTTGTGCATTTCTAATAGCCACTCGTAAAATTATTTCTCTGTCATAATAATTCAAGCAACGAACCAAAACAGGTCTTGGACTTTGACCTGAAATAGGTCTTCTACGCAAAGCTCTGTGAGCACGTTCCAGTATTATACCTTGCGGGAAATGTTCTTGACCCAGCACCTGCGGAATCCATTCAGTAAAAATTTTCTTGGGTCTGGTCCCTCCATACCTTCCGGCAAACCAATAATCTTTATATTGTTCCGTCTGGATTGGTTTTCCAAATAATCAATCTTTTTCACCAAATTTTTATTTTGAGTTTGTAAGTCTTCAACCATTTTGGTCACATCAAGAACTTGATCCCATATTTCGTCTATATCTTCTTCACACGAATTAAATGTATCTCTCACTTCAAGCTTAAAAGCTCCAAACTCAGCCATCTGTTGAGAATGTATTTTCACCAGGGTATTAAACCTAATACCAAGTTCAGTCATAATCTTGGATAATCCCTGCATTGTATAAGATAATTTAGATTCAAGATTCACAATAATCTTTTCAATTGGAAGAGATTCTGACTCAACAGATTCCTGCTTCTTCTGCATAACCAAAGGATCTTCTGTTCCTTCTTTCATTCTGGTTGCCTTCCTTGTAGTATGACTGTGTGTGGAAACCCCAGCCACAGCCTCTCCAGCAGTGACTGGAGGACACTGGCCGGGGTTTTCCCCAGTCCATAATGTATTAAGTTCTCCCAGTACATCAAGTTGTATAGGTTCTTCCATCTCAAGAGGTGCAGTTTGCAGCGCCACCGCTACAGTTGACAGATGGCTTTCCCCAGCTGGTGTTTCAGCTGGTAATACTTCAGCTGATGATACTACAAGCAGTTCATTCATAACATTGCCATCAGATGCTACTGCGCATGTGCGAACCTGAGTAACTCTTTGTTCTAAAGGCTGTTTGGCGCCCTCTTTAGGGGACTCTACCGATGTAACATAGAGCTCTGCATCCGAACACTGTACCTCTCTCCTGGAATCCATTTCACGCTGAGTCCCGGTGTCTTTTCTACAGGTAGGCTCCAAACCTTGAACTTTTGGAAAATGTAGTTTTTTGATGATCTGTTGTCTTTTTTTTTGCTCTTTTTCACCAATTGTACCATCAGAAGTTAAATTAACAGCACTGAAGTTATCTAAACTTTTAAAGAATTTTAACGGGCATTTCTAGACAAAACAATAAGATAGAGTCAGGAGAGGACTGGAAGGATCCTTACGCCATCTTGCCACGCCCAGCGTGTTCCAGTCTTTAGCTATTAAAAGCCTGATTGTTTCACTACTCAGCCTTTTGTGAACTATTGATGGTACCTCAGAGTCATCAAGCAAACGGGGATGCACTGCACTCTGTTCCCTCTTACATATCATTTATGTCCACTGTGAACATTTGCAGGCCCAGCAACGATCCCTGAGGCACCCCACTCCCCACCGATTGCCAACCAGAAAAACACCCCTGCACCCCAACTCTCTGCTTACTTTTGATTAACCAATCCTCTATCTATGCTAATTTATTCCCCCCCCCCCCCAACACACACACTAATTCCATGCATCCTTATCTGTATAAAATTCCTTCTTCAAATCCAGGTAAACGACATCCATCTGTTCCACTCTATCTACTGCAATCATCATATTCTCCAATAAATTGTCAAACACGACCTGCCTTTACTGCATCTGCCTGATTTCTTCTTTAATTATAGTTTCAGGCATTTCCCAACTACAGATGTTAACTGGTCGATAATTCCCTGCCTTTCGTCTATATTTGGTTTTGAACAGTGGCACGACATTACCATTTTCCAATCCATCCAGAGTCCAGAGAATTTTGGTAAATTTTTACCAAAGTCTTGACTAAAACCTTTGCTCTTTCTTTCAGTACCCTGGGATGCATTCCATCATGACCAGGGGA
Source organism: Narcine bancroftii (assembly GCF_036971445.1). Taxonomy (NCBI): domain Eukaryota; kingdom Metazoa; phylum Chordata; class Chondrichthyes; order Torpediniformes; family Narcinidae; genus Narcine; species Narcine bancroftii. Next base: position 474,127,324 of record NC_091469.1, on the reverse strand, counting down.
TTAATCTCAACCTCATTAGTGATAGCTATTACATTCATGTACTCACCTCCCATCACATCCATAAAATCTGCCTTTTGCTTGTTCAACATGTCCTCCACTTGGAATACTGACACAACATAGTCATTCAAAGTCTTGACCATTTCCTCATTATCCAATATCAATACCCCCTTCTCATCTTCCGAGGGTCCAACCTTCACTTTAGCCAACCTTTATATAATTATAAAATCTTTTATATTTTGTGCTAATCTTTTCTCGTAGTCTACCTTCCATTTTGTTACTGCTTGCTTGGTGATTTTTTGCTGCTTGCTTATAAAGGTTTCCCAATCTTCTGGTTTCCCACTATACTTGACAACTTTGATCACATGAGCTTTTATTTTAATACCTTCCTTGATCTCCTTAGTTATCCCAGGCTGTTGTCCCCACCCTTACTGTCCTTACTTTTAACTAGAATATACTTTTATTGAGCTCCGTGAAATATCTCTTAGAAAGTCCTCCAATCCTTCTCAACCATCGCCTGCATTCCCAGTCTACCCTGGCCAACTCTTCCCTCATCCCCTTGTAGTTTCCCTTGTTTAGGCATAACACACTGGTTTTAGACTGAACTATTGTACCCTCCATTTGTATGAGAAATTCAATCATACTGTGCTCACTCTTTCCAAGAGGATCCCTAACTACAAGATCGCTAATTTTACTTGTCTCATATCACCATGCCAGATCCAAGATAGGATGTTCCCTTCCCATATGCATTCTATGAAGTTCTCCTCAAGGTTGCCTTGACTAACCTGATTTACCCAATCTATGTGAATGCTAAAGTCTCCCACAATAATGGCAGATCCATCCTTGCGTGCCTCCAATATTTCTTGGTTTTTTGCCTGGGCCACTGTAGTGGCCTATAGACAACTCCCACTAGTGATTTTTTTTCCCTTTACTATTCCTAATCTCTACCCAAGTGAACTCAACAGTTCACAACTTCATCATACCTTGACTTTATCTTTTCTCCCAAGGTCCAATCCCTCCTCACCTACATTCATGACACCTCACATTCCCTCCAGCTTCTCAACAACTTCAGATTCCCAGAACTGGACCACCTCATCTCACAATGGATGTCCATTCCCTTTATACCTCTATCCCCCATACAGAATTCTGAAATCACTTCACTTCTTCCTGGACCAAAGACCCAACCAGTCACCCTCTACCACCACCCTCCTCTGCCTGGCAGAACTTATCCTCATTTTAAACAACTTCTCCTTTAACTCATCCCACTTCCTCTAAATTAAAGGAGTAGTCATGGTTACCTGTCTGGGTCCCAACTACGCCTGCCTGTTTGTGGGCTTTGTGGAGTAATCCATGCTGCAAGCCTAGTCAAGCAAGACCCTCCAATTCTTCCTCTGGTATATAGAGGACTACATCGGGGCTGCCTCATGCACCCGCGATGAGCTTTTCAACTTCATCCACTTCGCGGCCAACTTCCACCTGGATCTCAAACTCACCTGGAGAATTTGTGACAACTCTCCCCTTCCTGGATCTCTCTGTCTCCATCTCGGGAGACAAGCTTTCCACCAACATATACTACAAATCCTCCAACTCCCCCAATTATCTGGACTATACTTCCTCACAACGTGTCCCCTGCAAGGATTCTATCCTATTCTCTCACTTTCTCTGTCTCCAACTCATCTGTTCCTAAAATGAGGTCTTCCAGTCCAGATCTTCGGAAATGTGTGCCTTCTTCCACAAACGTGGCTTCCCCTACACCACCATCAACTCATGCCTCACCCACATCTCCTCCATTTCCCACTCATCTGCCCTGGCCCCCTCTGCCCCCTGATGCAACCAACATAGAATCCCCCTCATCCTCTCCTACCACCCCACCAGTCTCCAAATCCATTACATCACCCACCGGAAATTCCAGCACTTACTACAGAATCCCACCACCAGAAACAATTTTCCATCTCACCTTTCAGCCTTCTGTAGGGACCGCTCCCTCTGCGATTCCCTCATGTGCTCATCCTTCCCAACCTATTCTGCGCTCCCCCCACCTCCCTGCCCCCAACTGGCACCTTCCCATGCGACTGCAGGAAGTATAATACTTGCGCCCACACCTCCTCCCGCACCTCAGTCTGAGGCCCAAAAGAGGACTTTCAAGAGAATTACTGCACCCGATGCTCTCTTTGTGGCCTTCTCTACATCAGAGTGACTGTTCGCAGATTGGGAGATCGCTTTGCTGAGCACCTCTACTCTGTCCGCCACAATGGAGACCTCTCAGTAGCCAACCATTTCAATTCTGAGTCACACTCCCACATTCACTTGTCTGCCCATGGCCTTATGTACTATCCCACCCTGACCACCTACAGATTGGAGGAACAGCACCCTATTTTCCATCTTGGCACTCTCCAGCCAGAAGGCATTAACATCGACCTCTGCTTTCTCCTAACCTACTCGCCTTTTCTTCCCACCCCTTTCCATTTCCAGTTTATCCAGTTTTCCCCCCTCCCTTCCCCCTCCACCCACCTAGCCAACCTGTGATGATACGCTGCAGTACATCACTCGGCCAACAGGTGGCCTAGAGACACGGCACCCGGCCTAATGACATCTGACCACCAGGTGGGCCTAGAGGTCCCATAGTATAAAGCCGAGGCCCGGGCCGTGTGCTCTCTCTCTCTCTCTCTCTCTCTCTCTCTCTCTCTCTCTCTCTCTCTCTCTCTCTCTCTCTCTCTCTCTCTCTCTCTCTCTCTCTCTCTCTCTCTCTCTCTCTCTCTCTCTCTCTCTTCTCTCCCCGGGATCACTGCTGCAAGCAGCTAGCAGCCAACTATCTTTATGTGAGTGGAATAAAGCTGTGTTGCTCCAAGCACCAATGTGTCTGTGTTTTCCTTTGGTGCAGCCTGCCACAATTTATTCCACTCACATAAAATGTGGGTGATCCCACCCAAGCACAAGGAGGAGATCGAGGAGGAGGACAAACACTTCATGGTTGAGACATGTGTGAGCCCCCATTCCGCCAAACCTGATGAAGACTGGCTCAGACACAGGAATGAGAGCCAGGATGCCAGACCCTTAGCGGACGCCTACCAGGTGACTCCAGTCCTCGGGGAGTCCCACGTCCTTCAGTGGAGGCAACAGTCCCCAGCGATCAGGGCACCTAGAAATTAATCAACAGCAGCATCTCTTAACGATGCTATGGCCGGGCCATCTGGAACTAGACCCCCGGGCCCCCTGCGCACACATGCACTTCAGCCGCTGAAGACATTGTTTCCTGAACTACGCTCACATTATGATGTCGACTGCGTGCCCGGAAGACCTTTTCATGCTGCTGGTGGCCCAGCTGGGAGACCTCCTGTACACGTTAGTCCAGAACTGCACCTCATACAGAGAGGCTATGGACATGCTCCAGTCCCACTATCTCCAAGGGGGAGGCGAAGTACACACGAGACACCGTCTCCTGACCTGAAGACAGCAACCAGGGGAGTCCTTCCGGGATTTCATGCTCTCAGTAAGAGCCCTAGCACGGGCATGCAACTTCCACGCTAAAACCCCACAGCAAATAGCGCATGACCTGATGAGAGACATGCTGGTGACGGGGGTCTGGTCAAATAAAATCTGCCAGTGGCTGTTAGAACAAAGCACGATGTCCCTGGAAGAGGCTGTGAGGGTGGCAGAGGCAATGGAGACAGCTAGAAACAACCTTGGGGAATAACTCCCCAACCACTGCACCAAGCCCCCCCACTCCAACCCTGCTGGACTCACTGAGACCCCGCCAAGATCGAGCCGATAATGTGGAGACGACAATGGTTGCAGCAATGGTGGCTCAGCCAGATAAGACCCATAGATGCCAGTTCTGCGGCCAAAACCCCCAACCCTGGGCACGCTGCCCGGCAAGAGACGCAGACTGCTCGAAATGTTGAAAATGACGCCATTATGCTCAGGTCTGCAAGAGTCTGCGGGCGACTCATATAAATGAGCGGTGGGATAGCTCTGCTTCTTCCCCAGGTTAGCTCGGAAGGAACGCCATGTGCGCCCAGAAGGAGCGGCCATCTTGGACCTGAGATCCAGAGGAGGAGCGCCACCACTACAGAGACCATGAGGAGACTGAGGCATGCACGCTGACTTCCCTCAGGATCAATCAGGCGAGACCACAAAATTTGTCAGAGGCTACGGTCTCCGTGTGGTTGAATGGGTGGAAATTTAAATGTCTGTTGGATGGCGGTAGTATGGAGAGTTTCATAGAGCTGAAATTAGCCAAAGACCACGGGTTCCCCATATACCCCAGCAACAGGCAGATTCTCCTAGCATCCAACATCTACTCAGTCGAAGTAAAGGGGTACTGTGTGGTGACACTAGAAATTAAAGGGAGGGAGTATAGAGACTTCCATCTTCTGGTCCTGGAACAGCTCTGCGCCCCGGTGCTGTTGGGATTAGACTTCCAGTGCCAGCTGGAGAGCCTCACGGTCATCTACAATGGCCCACAGCCCCCACTAGTGCTTACGAGCCAAAATCGCTTGCGCTATCAGTCCTTAATATTGAGCCCTCCCCACTTATTTACCAACCGCACCCCAGACTGTAAACCCATAGCCACAAAGAGCAGGAGGTTCGGTCCCAGAGACAGAGCTTTTATTAAAATTGAGACATAATGGTGAGCCCAGGTAGTCATAGCAAAGACAGGGGAGAAACTACGCTTAGTGGTCGACTACAACCAGAATATTATTAAGTTCTGGATGCATACCCTCTCCCCGGATTAGCGAGATGGTAAATAAGATAGCCCAGTATAAGGTCTTTTCCACCATCGACCTCAAGGCTGTGTACCACCAGGTGCCCATCAGGAGGAGTGACAGGCCCTATACGGTGTTTGAAGCCGATGGCCGACTCTATCAGTTCCTCCGACTCCCGTTTGGAATCACTAACAGGGTATCACTGTTCAAGAGGGAAATGGGCCGACTGGTGGACGACTACCGCCTGGAGGCTGCTTTCCCATACCTGGACAACGTTACCATCTGCGGGCACTCGCTGAACAACCACAGCGCAAACCTAAAGAGATTCCTGGAGGCAGCCAAAGAACGCAACCTGACATACAACAAAGACAAGTGTGTGTTCGGGGCTAAGAAGCTGGCTTTATTGGGTTACGTCGTACAGAACGGGAAGATGGGACCAGATCCGGCTCGCATGCAGGCCCTGATGGACCTACCCATCCCCACTACGCCCAAATCACTCAAAAGATGCCTGAGCTTATTTGCCTATTATGCGCAGTGGATACCTCAGTACGCAGACAGGGCCCATCCATTGATGAGAGCAAAAGAATTCCCCCTACTCAGTGAGGTGGCCCAGGCATTTAACAGCCTGCGCGACCACCTGGCACACATCACCATGAGGGCTGTAGACAAAACACTCCCCTTCCAGGTGGAGACGATGCCTCAGATGTAGCCATAGCAACCACCCTGAACCAGGAGGGATGCCCGGTGGCTTTCTTTTCTCGAAGGTTCAGAAACCATGCACTCAGCAGTGAAGAAAGAGGCCGAGGCCATAGTGGAGGCAGTAAGGCACTGGAGGCACTACCTGGCGGGCAGTTGCTTTACACTGGTCATAGACCAACAGTCGGTAGCTTTTATGTTTGACAATCAGAACAGGGGGAAAACTAAGAATGATAAAATCTTACGTTGGAGGATCGAACTGTCTACTTACTCGTATGACATCCAATACCGCCCCGGTAAGTTCAATGGGCCCCCAGACACGCTGTCCAGGGGTCCTTGCGCAACCACTCAAAACATGTCCCAGCTGCAGAACATCCACAGCGAGCTGGGGCTCCCCAGAGTGACCAAGATATTCCACTTCATTAAGAACGCCAACCTGCCGTTCTCAGCAGAAAAGGTAAGGACTACTACAAGGGGTTGTCTTATATGTGCGGAGTGCAAACCACAGTTCTACTGCCCGCCTGAAGCAGCCCTTATCAAATCCACCTGGCCATTAGAGTGTTTCAGCATTGACTTTAAAGGCCCCCTCCCGTCCACCAATAACAACTGTTACTTTCTCACCATGATAGAGGAGTTCTCCCGGTTCCCTTTTGCCATCCTCTGCGCAGATGTGTCCACGGCAGCAGTAATTAAGTGCCTGAAACCTATCTTCAGCATTTGTGGATACCCTAATTACATCCACACAGACAAGGGGGGGGGCAGCCTTCATGAGTGCCGAGCTGCAGCAATACTTCCGAGAGGGGGGATTGCTACCAGCCGCACCACAAGCTACAGCCCCCAAGGAAACTGGCAAGTAGAGAGGGAGAATGGTACCATTTGAAAGACAGTCCTTCTGATACTAAAGTCAAAGGACCTCCTGGTATCCAGGTGGCAGGAAGTGTTACCCGAGGCATTACACACGATACGCTCGTTATTGTGTACTGTCAAGAACGTGACGCCACATGACAGATTTTTCTCTTTCACAAGGAAATCGGCCCGACCTTGGAGGTGACACGTTGGATGATCTCACTGGGCCCGGAGTTAATCAAGAAACATGGCTAAATGGATAAGTTGGATTTCACAAGGAAATCGGCCCGACCTTGGAGGTGACACGTTGGATGATCTCACTGGGCCCGGAGTTGATGAAGAAGCATGGCTAAATGGATAAGTTGGACCCGCTGGTCGAGAAGGGAGAGCTGATCCATGCGAACCAGAACTACGCGTATGTGACATTCCCCGATGGGAAGGAAGACTCTGTCTCCATGAGGGACCTGGCGCTGGCCGAAGAAGAACTGGCCGAAGAAGGGGAAGAACCAGAAGAACCCCAGCCCGACCCAATCGACATACCGTTGGCATCCCTCCAAGCATCCGCACCACCCTCAGCTGCACCACAGAGGCACCTCCCCCCCCCCCGGGGACCCCAAACCCACAGAGTATACCCACAACACCTGGCCGAACGACCACCCCCACAGCCCAAGCCATGCACCCTCCCTAGGAGATCCCAGAGGGTGCGGAAACCAACGGTATGCCTGGACATGTGAGTAATACCAGGACTTTTTTTAAAGGGGGTGAGTGTGATGATACACTGCAGTACATCATTTGGCCAACAGGTGGCCTAGAGACATGGTACTCGGCCTAATGACATCCGACCACCAGGTGGCCTAGAGGGCCCATAGTATAAAGCCGAGTCCCGGGCCACGTGCTCTCTCTCTTTCTCTCTTTCTCTCTCCCCGGGATCACTGCTGCAAGCAGTTAGCAGCCAACTATCTTTATGTGAGTGGTATAAAGCTGTGTTGCTCCAAGCATCATAGTATCTGTGTTTTCCTTTGGTGCAGCCTGCCACACAACCCTCCTCCCCCAGCTCCCAACTCAATCTCTTTTCATAGACTAATCCCCTCATCTCTGGAATCAACGGTTTAAAATAAGTGACGGAACATTTAGGAGAGATGTCAAAGGCAAGTTTTAAACTCAGAATGCATTATTGTGGGTAGGTGGTGGTGGAGGCTAGTACAATATGGACATTCAAAAAGACTTTTAGGCAGCCACATGGATGTAAGAAAAATAGAGGGTCAGGTAGGAAAGGGTTAGAACAGTGGTTCTCAACCTTTTACTTTTCACTCACATACCATTTTAAGTATTCCCTATGCCATCAGTGCTCTGTGATTAGTAAGGCATTGCTTAAGGTGGTATGTGGGTGGGAAGGAAAGTTTGAGAACCATTCTCTCGACCCAATTATTACTGAAATATTTTGCTTGAGAAAAATTGTCATTTAACCCATTTCCATTGGAGTTATGAAACTGTGCACATAACAAGTCAATTAGGGATGATCAAAACTGTGGTTTTCAAACTTTTTCTTTCTACTCACCTTAAGCAATCCCTTACTAATCACAGAGCACCGACAGCCTAGGGATGACTTAAAAGTGGTTTGTGAGCGGAGAGAACCATTGGGTTCGATTTTAGTGGAGTAGGTTTCCATTGGTCGGTGCAACATCATGGGCTGAATGGACTGTACTGAGAGCTCTAATGGTCTATGTACATTTTAATTTTGTTCTCCAGAGTTCACTGCATTTTTTTTTGGAGAAAGGACACTGCGATTAAGAGGATTTGAAATGAATCAGCTCCACTTTGGAAGAAAAATGAAAGAGAAAATGTTCACTTTGATCAGCATCGTTGCACAATATCAGTCCAACAAATTTCTCTGCAGGTTGTGCTGCTCGTACCCAGCTTTGTCATGATGAAGGCAAATAGTACTTCGAAGCAGTCGAGCAAAACAAATCATTCAGTAATTTGTCACAAAACAATGTCTCTTTTGAAGAAGTCATGCACTACAGGTTTATTTAGACAGGTTCCTGTCCTGAGGCAGCTGCGAAATGGCAGATATGGGAGTAGATTTCTCTGCCAGTGTGTTCTTGGCCATTGAGCCTGAGATTTGTGGGTTGAATTCCCACGTGTGTGGTAGAACATAGAAAATTACAGCACAGTACAGGCCTTTCAGCCCACATTGTTGTCCCGACCTATGTAAACCTGCTCCACTACAACCTAATCCTATTGTAAAGGTTAAAACCTTGTGTTTTTACTTCTTTGTTCATTTTTTGACTATCCCTACAAGACATATTGTTGCTTGTAGTGTTAACATAGTTACTTTGACATCATATGTCATAATATCCGTGCAGACTCGGAGTTTGTATCTCATTCTTCGAAGAACCATGAGGAGGCGTAAGCATCAAAATACTTTTCCTCAAATTCATCTTATTCCGTCTTAATCATCTATTAATCATCTCTTATTATCATCTTGTATCATTATGTATTTAAATAGAGCAGAATGCTTTGTTAATTCATCGTTATGAAAATCTTGATGTGATTCTATGCAAAATGTTTAATCATTATCAATGAATTAAAGCTGCATTTACAGTGTTTGATTTATTAGATTAATAAGATATTAATGCAGAATATTGAAGGTGACATGTTTTGAAATTGGTAAATACGAGAGATTGGCAAGTGTCATCTACATTCTTATTCAAATAAAAGTAAAATTGTGAACTTTGTTTGGAAGAAAGAATTGTGGGAATTTGTCTGAGAGAATTTACAACCAGATCTAAAATTGAGTAGCAGTCTGTGAGAAAATGTCTGCCATCCATGTCTGTCTGAGCATTATCTCAGGTTTCTGCAAGATCTATCACTCAAAATGAAATACCTTAAAGGGGTATCACCTAACAATCCAGCAGATCAATGGGTACCGCAGCATGAGAATCGAGTATACATGAGCAAGGAGCCACAGGTGGCACTGCTAGTGCTCGAATGTCAATGACTAACCCTGTGGAAAGGGCTAGTGACATTTGATCTTTTCCGAGCACACAATTTACGAATCTTCCTGAAAGGGGAACATTTCAACCAGGTTCAACCATGCGAGTTGATCACACTCAACCACTGATGTCTCTTCGTATGCTGAAGTAACCAGCAATAAGTCAAGGTCCAACACCTATGGCACCTGTTCAGGTTCAGCCAGCTCCATTAACCACAAGACAGCCAGTGGCAAGCTATGGTGGCCAAGACAATATATTATCACTCGTAGCAAAACAAAATAAAATTTCTGCTCTGTTAGCGCAGCAACAAGGTTCATATGGTTTACCTAAGAAGGAAATTCTAGTTTTTACTGGTGATCCGTTACAATATCTGACGTTCATGAAATTCTTTGATCATCACATTGAAAGTAATACTGAAAACGCCAAAGACCATCTGTATTACTTGGAACAGTATACTGGAGGAGAGGTGAAGGAGTTAGTCAATAGTTGCCAATATATGGATCCAGAACAAGGTTTTAAAAGGGCAAAAGAATTATTGCAGCATCAATATGGCAATGAACATAAAATCGCAAGGCCCCACATAGACAAGATTCTTTCTTGGTCAACGGTATAATCAGAGGGCTCCAAAGCATATGCACTCTTTCTGAGAGGGTGTTGTAAAACAATGGGAAGTAGTGTAGATTTGCAAGAGCTGAATTTGCTTGCTAATTTGTCAATTATTGTCAACAAATTCCCTTACAAGAAAACATGCTTTAGAAAAATGTTCACGATTGGAGACAAGGTCGTATAATGAAAAATTAACCCTTTTAAAGAAAAATGGAATATGTTTCGGTTTCTTGTGTAAAGGACACATCAGCAAGACTTGTAATAAGTGACTCAGGTGTGATATATGGAATTGAAAACATCCCAAGTTACTGCATACTCAATGAAGTAAAATTAAGAAAGAAGTCAAACAATCTGAATCCCAGACACAGTCAAAGAGAATGCCTCAGCTTCAGTTCAGACCAACAGTCTTACTGGGGCCAGTGACAGAGTCTCTCAATTGTTTCTGTACAGGTTAAGGCTAAACAAAGGAAGCTTCTTTCTGAAGACATGTACTTTCCTTGATCCAGGAAGTACTGCATAAGGTTGTATTGTTGAAGTGATGAATAAACAATCTTCATGGGAGAAGATCACAGATCTTGTTGAAGACAATGAATGATGAAAGGAAGATTGAAATTAATATAGTGTCAGGTTTACAGATTGCTGGATTAAATGGCAATGAATTTTGTGATCTTCCAAATGTATATACTCAGAAGACTTATGCCTGTGAATAAGGAGAATATTCCATATCAGGATAATATCATAGCACCGGATCATCTAAAAGGCATTTGTTTACCCAACGTTGATGCTAAAATCAAGATGTTAATTGGATTAGATGTACCAAAAGCTCTCGAACCTCTTGAAGTAAAAAGGAGTCAAAATGACGGATCTTATGCTGTAAAAACGTGGCTTGGATGGACAATTAACAGACCATTAGTCGGAAAAATGAATAATGATCAGGAGTTGTCAAATGTAAATGTCAACGGAATTTCAGTTGTAAAACTTAATGATCTGTGGGAACAACAGTTTAAAATTGATTTCTGTGAATGCCGCAAAGATATTAAAGAACCTTTAAAGGAGGACAAACAGTTTCTGGTTATGGTTTCAAATTCTGTTAAACATGTTGATGGTCACTTCCGTACTGCATTACCTTTGAAGAAAAGGGAAATTTGTACGCCAGGTGACAAAATAATTTCAGAACAGCATATGCTGAGTTTGAAAAGAAAATTCAAGAGAAATTCTTCCTTTCATTTGGAATGTGCCAATGTCGTGTCGGATATGATAACCAAAAGGGTTATGTGGAAAAGGTATTCACTGAGGAAAAGAATATTGAGCCAGATGAAGTGAAGAAATATGGTTGGGAGCTCATGGATAATATAAGGATTAATGAGGAGGTAGTGTTGGCTATATTGAAAAAGATCATGGTCGATAAATCTCCAGGTCCTGACAAAATATTCCCTAGGACCCTGAGGGAGGTTAGTGAACAAATAGTGGGGGCGTTGACAGAAATATTTAAAATGTCACTGCCAACAGGGGAAGTGCCGAAGGACTGGAGGGTGGCTCATGTTGTTCTGCTGTTCAAAAAGGGATCCAAAAGTAGACCTGATAATTATAGGACTGTAAGTCTGACGTCGGTGCTGGGTAAATTAATGGAAAGTGTTCTTAGAGATGGTACATAGAACTATTTGGAAAGTCAGGGATTGATTCGGAGTAGTCAGCATGGTTTTGTACATGGTAGATCATGTCTAGCAAATCTTATAGAGTTTTTTGAAGAGGTTACTAAAAAGGTTGATGAGGGGAAGGCGGTGGATGTTGTCTATTTGGACTTTAGTAAGGCTTTTGACAAGGTTCTCCATAAGAGATTAGTAAGGAAGGGGGAAGCATTAGGAATTAATGATGAAGTAGTGAGATGGATTCAACAATGGTTGGATGGGAGATGCCAGAGAGTAGTGGTGGAAAATTGTTGAACTGCAGGTCGGTGTCGAGTGGAGTGCCTCAGGGATCCACTGCTGTGTCCACTGCTGTTTGTCATATATATTAACAATCTAAATGGATCAGTAAATTTGCAGATGATACAAAGGTTGGCGGTGCTGTGGACAGTGAAGAAGATTATCAAAGCTTACAGGGTGGTATAGGACAGTTAGAAGAGTGGGCTGGAAGGTGGCAGATGGAGTTTAATACTGATAAATGTGAGGTGCTACATTTTGATAGGACTAATCAAAATAGGACATACACGTTAAGTGGTAGACAACTGAGGAGTGCAGTGGAACAAAGGGATTTAGGAGTCATGGTACATAATTCTCTGAAAATCAAATCACATGGATAGGATGGTGGAGAAGGCATTTAGTGTGTTGGCTTTCATAAATCAGAATATAGAACACAGGAGTTGAGATATTATGTTGAAACTATATAAGGCATTGGTGAGGCCAAATTTGGAATATTGTGTGCAGTTTTGGTCACCAAATTACAGGAAGGATATAAACAGTATAGAGAGAATGCAGAGAAGATTTATGAGAATGTTGCTGGAGTTTGAGGGTTTGAGTTACAGGGAACGATTGAGCAAGCTGGGACTTTATTCTCTCAAGTGTAGAAGGTTGAGGGTTGATTTGATAGAGATATTAAAAATTATAAGGCGGACGGTTAGACTCAATGTGGATAGGCTTTTCCACTGAGAGTGGGGGAGATTCAAACAAGACAGCATGGTTTGAGGGTAAAAGGAGAGAGGTTTAAGGGAAACATAAGGGGAACTTTCTTCACGGAGAGGGTGGTGGGCAAATGGAATGAACTTCCAGCAGTAGAAGTGAGATCGATGTTAATATTCAAGGATAGGTTGGATAGGTATATGAATGGGAGAGGTGTGGAGGGTCATGGGCCAAATGTGGGTCAGTGGGACTAGGTGGGAAATAATGTTTGCCCTGGACTAGTAGGGCCAAACTGGCCTGTTTCTGTGCTGTAAATGGTTATATGGTTATATCACGGAATGTAAAGATGGTAGAATATGATATTTACCTCATCATGGAGTTATACATCCACAAAAGGAGTATTTGATTGTGGAGCATCATTTCAAGGAGTTTCATTGAATTCTCAACTTTTATAAGGTTTAGACTTTACCAATACTTTAATAGGTGTTCTGATAAGATTTTGTAAAGAGCCTATTGCAATTGCTGCAGATATTGAAGCGATGTTTCATCATGTGAAAGTACAATCAGACGATTGATTTTCTACGATTGTTATGGTGGCCTAATGGTGACTACAGTAAAAATATGATTGAATACAGAATGACAGTTCATTTATGTGGAGCAACTTCGTCATTGAGTTGTGCAAATTTTGCTCTCAGGAAATGAGCTGAAGATAATGAAGAGCAACTTAGTTCTCAAGCTATAAGCATCATCAGAAATAATTTCTGTCTTACTTCGGTGGTTTTGGAAAAAGAAGCAATAGATCTTTATCATGACTTAAAAGAGATCTCTAATAAAGGATGTTTCTTCCTTACAAAATAGATTAGCAACAGTCGAGATGGTTTGGCTGTTATACTTGAGACTGAAGGAGCAAAGGAGATAAAATATCTTGACTTGGATTGTGATGTTCTACCTATTGAAAGAATTCTAGGTGTGTTCAATTTGATGATTTCAAATTCAAAATTGTTTTGAAAGAATATTGGGAATATTGACACCAGTAGTATTAACCACCAAGAAAATTTTGTAAGAATTGTGCAGAAGAAAATATGGGTGGGATGAAGCGATATCAGATTCCATCACACACGATTGGATCAATTGAATTGATTTATACTTTCTGGGGATCTATCCAACAAAGGATCCAAGACACAATTAAAATCTTCCGCCAACTAAAATATTTTCATTAGTTTGATTTAATAACAAAAAAGCATCCGAAATAAAACACTCATCGTCCACGTTAGGTGCATAAACATTAAGTAAAGTCCAAGATTCAGTAAAAATTTTACAACTCACCTTTAAAATCCTTCCAGCATTCCCTTCCATAGTTTGCAACTCAAAAGACAAATTCCTATGAATTAAAATTGCTACACCCCTTGCCTGAGAATTAAATGAAGAAATAAACACATGTCCAACCCAATCTCTCTTCAATTTCAAATGTTCTTTTTCAGTCAAATGTGTTTCTTGTAAAAAGGCAATATCAATTTTCATTTTCCTGATGTAAGCCAAAACTTGCTTTCGCTTAATCGGATTATTTAACTCCTGAACATTAAAAGTTGCAAATTTCAAATTAGACATCCTTATAAACTAACAATATAATCACTTACTACAAAATATCACTCCCCTTCTAGTAAGTTAAAACCACTCTCCCTCCCCTAAATATTTTTAAAAGAAAGTATATATAAAAAAAATTAATTATCCCCCCCCCCCCAAAACTGGGTGTGGTAAATCCCACTAGTGGCAGATGAATATCAAAGATTTCAGTGCCATCCACCCTTCCCCCCCAGCTGGAAATACATAATTCACATCAATACAATCCAGTAGTGTAAATATATTCAACCCAATTACTCCATTCCCAATGATTGTTCCGAATCTTCAATATTAATAAGACTTTGTGTTATAACCTCTTTCTTTCCATTTTTCCCATTCTTCCCATTCTGCCCATTTCCATTTTCATTTACCCTCTTTTTAGGGGATAGTGGCAAAACTCTTCCATGTCCTTGTAAATCTGGTAATGAATTAGGAGAAATGAATGCATCTTGGTCATTCTCAAAAAACTGAGATTAAAAGTTACTATAAAAGACTTTTAACACGGCAGGGTATCAAAAAGCAAATTTATAATGTAAGGTAAAAACATCATGAGATGGGACCGGAGAAGGAGTCACCCAGTACTAAGGAGTAACAGAATGCAGATGTGACCTTGTACACTCAAGATAAGCTTTGCACTAACAAGAATGATGTGCAGCAGGCTAACAGAGAAGGGTAGCAACAGTTTATTCATTGGACAATGTCATGGTATGATCATTTACTAAGTACGTATCCTGAGGTATAAAAAAAACACCACTTGCTGATAACGGCAGAATGCGCCTTCTCCACTAACACTGTTAGTTGCAAGTGTTACAATCCGGCAATAAAGAACAAAGAACCTTGATTTCGACTCAGTCTGGTGTCTGACTCACTCATTCATGAACAAAGCAGACCTAACAATTACCCTTCCGCCACAGTACTTCTTGAGCCGAATTAAATTCCTGTTGTCGCCTAATAATTTCTTGATTCAAATCTGTGTAAAAAAATACTCTGTTATTTTGAATCATCACTGGAGATTGACTTTGTCGTGCCTTCTGTACCCCCAACCGTAATATCATTTCTCTGTCTTGATAGTTCAGGCACCGAACTAAGACCACTCGTGGTGGTTGCCCTGGTAACAGTTTCTTTCGTACCATATAACAATTAACAATTACAATTTACAGCACGGAAACAGGCCATTAGGCCCTTCTAGTCCGCACCGAACCAAACACCTCTCTCTAGTCCCACCTCCCTGCACAATGCCCATAAACCTCCATCTTCTCATCCATAGACCTGTCCAACCTTTTCTTAAATAATACAATCGACTCCGCCGCCACTATTTCTCCCGGAAGCTCATTCCACACGTCTACCACTCTCTGAGTAAAGAAGTTCCCCCTCATGTTACCTCTTAACCTCTGCCCCTTAACTCTTAACTCATGTCCTCATGTTTCAATCTCTCCTCTTCTTAACGGAAATAGTCTATCCACATCCACTCTGTCTATCCCTTTCATAATCTTAAATACTTCTATCAAATCCCCTCTCAACCTTCTACGCTCCAAAGAATAAAGACCTAATCTGTCCAATCTCTCCCTATACTCTAGATGCTTAAACCCAGGTAACATTCTGGTAAACCTTCTCTGCACTCTCTCCACTCTGTTTATATCCTTCCTATAATTAGGCGACCAGAACTGCACACAGAACTCCAAATTAGGCCGCACCAACGTCTTATACAATCTCAACATCACCTCCCAACTCCTATATTCCATGCAATGATTGATAAAGGCCAGCATACTAAAAGCCTTCTTCACCACCCTATTCACGTGAGTTTCTACCTTCAGGGAACGATGTACCGTTACTCCTAAATCTTTCTGCTCTTCTGTATTCATCAATGCTCTCTGTGCCCTCTCCAATACAAAATCTTTTGAAAAAACTCTTTGCCCAACACCTCAGGAATCCAACTCTTGAAGAATTTTATTGGATCAGACCCTTCAATATCTTTGGGAAGACCCACAATTTTCACATTGTTTCTCCGACTTTGATTTTCCAGTGAATCAATTTTTTTCAGTAAGTCTTTTTTCTGGATTCCCCAATCCACAAAAGAATCTTCCACTTGCTCTATTTTTTCCTTGTTAGTTCAACTTCAATTTTACATTCAGAAAAAGCTGTTTCAATTTTAAAAAAAATTTCTTGCACTGTATCCACTGATTTATTACATTTACTGACATCCCTCTTAAATGTAGATATATCTTCAGACATATTAGATATTTTAGTTGACACATCCAAAAATCCTTGAGTCAATATAGACATATCACTTCCAAGACTGTGCAAACAGACTCCATTCCAGATTCCAGTTCCACATTTTGAGGCCTACCTTCTTTTGACTGCACCTCCAATTGTTCCCATGAACTGCTAGTTAAAAGTAAGTCTTCCTCTTCCTCCAACATTGTCGGGGCCCTTCCCGGTACAGTTTCAGGTCTGCACACTGTTAGGTCTGCTTTGTTCATGAATGAGTGAGACAAACACCAGACTGAGTCGAAATCAGGGTTCTTCGTTCTTTATTGCCGGATTGTAACACTTGCAACTAACAGTGTTAGTTGGAGAAGGCGCATTCTGCCGTTATCAGCAAGTGTACCTTAGGATACGTACTTAGTAAATTATCATACCATGACATTGTCCAATGAATAAACTGTTGCTATCCTTCTCTGCTAGCTTGCTGCACATCAATTTGTCATTACCACTCTTATCTTGAGAGTACAAGGTCACAACTGCATCTTGTTACGGCCCAGCACTGGGTGACTCCTTCTACATTCCCAGCTCATGATGTTTTTACCTAACAACACCCACCCCCCCCCCCCCCCCCCAACAGCCCACACGCAGTCCAGTAACTCTTGGACCCTTGAAGCACTGTGCAAGCCCGGCAAAGCCAGGGTCTATGCAGAAGCAGCTTCCGACACCATTCTGTACATCCCTGGCTCACCCGATGGCTTCCGACATCACGAATGCGCGAATCAACTCCGGCCGAGCTCGTCATCATGCCGGCGCCATCTTGTGGAGACAAGGTTGGTGCCGGTGTAATACTCACCCTGGCAGGAGTTCTCTGTCCCTTGGAGGTTCCAAACGACAATTCCGTGGCTTCAGCTGGACAGGTAGGCCTCAATTCTTCAGCGCTTTTAAAAGGTAATTTCTTCTGTAATCGAGCTTTCGTTTTTTTTAACATTAGTCGTCATTGTGACCCACTAATGTTCCCAAAAATAAAGATACAACTTTTAATCACTTAGATAAACTTTAAAGATGGGTGCTTAAAAAACTGGCTGAGGAGGGGTGGGATCGCACGTCTGCCCACTATGCCATCTTGCCACACCCCCGTTAAAATAAGTTTCAATGGACGATCCAGAAATCCAAAACACTTATGTGAATACTATTCAAATATCTAAAGAGAAGGATCTGATTATTCTATTAACTTGCTAACATTCCTCATGGTTTAGTTTGAAAAAAGCAGTAGCATGGATTCTTAGATTAAAAACTATGTTGTTACATCGTATCAAAAAGAGAATCTGAAGTCTCAAAAGAGCTGTTACCTAACAGTTGATGAATTAGCGAATGCTCAATTGGAGATAAGGTGTTTGATAATAAGATATCAAAATTAAAGAAGAATTTGAATGTTACAAAGGCAAGTCGTGTCTACAAGCAAAATCCTATTCTTGTAAATGATGTTTTTAGAGTAGAAGGAAGAATGGAAAAAGCAATAATGCCAGAAGTGAAACATCCAATTATATCAGCTAAGATATTTCATATTTCTGAATTGATTGTTCGACATATACATGAAAAGAAAACTGGTCATGGTGGTTGTAATCATGTGTTATCAGAATTACACCAGAAATATTGGACATTTGGTGCTTCAGCATAGATCAAAAGAATTATATCAAAATATGTTCATTGTCAATGTGCAAATGCTAAACCTGGACAACAGCAAGTGGCAGATTTTCCACAAGACAGAGTTTCACCTGATGAACCCATGTGGGAGTTGATTATTTTGGTCCTTTGCAAGTAAAACGAGGAAGAAGTGTTGAAAAATGGTACAGAGCTATTTTTACTTGTTTAACTACAAGAGCAATTCATATTGAAGAAGTGTCATCACTTGATACAGACTCTTTTATCAATGTTCTTTGACGTTTTATTCCAGACATGGTCAAGGAAAAGAATTACGTTCTGATAACGGAGCCCAACTAGGGTTACGAGAAGCAATTTAAAATTGGAATCAACATCAAATTCATGATGCATTCCTTCAGAAAGAAATTAGTTGCATATTTAACCTACCCACAGGATCACATCATGGAGGTGTGTGGGAAAGAATGATTAGATCAATCAAGAAATTCTTAATTCCATTTTGAATGGTCAAATACTGAATGATGACAATTGTGTGTGAAATCAAAGCAATTTTAAATAATCGTCCAATAACAAAAATTCCTGTTGATTCAAATGACTTCGAGGCGCTTACACCGAATCATCTCTTACTTCTTAAATCTAAACCTTTAATGCCTCCAGGACAATTTCAGAAGGAAGATATTTATGCAAGAAGAAGATGGAGACAAGGGGAGTTTATTGCAAATTTATTTTGGAAAAGATGGGTTAAAGAATATCTTTCATTATTACAAGAAAAACAGAAATGGTCTAAAGCTAAATGGAATTTTGTATGTTTGGGAAAATTGTAGATACAGTTCCAGACAAGAAAGGTTTTGTTGGGCAAGTGCAGATTAAAACTAAGACAGGTTACTTAAATCGACCTATTACTAAAATATTTATTTTACAAGAAGCAAAAAGTTTTGATTTCTAATTTTATACTTACTATATTTACTTTTGTATCTGTAATAGTAATTATTATATATTAGTCATTAATGTCCATTATGATAATTAGGAGCTGGAATGTAAAGGTTAAAACCTTATGTTTTTACCTCTTAGTTGATTTTATGACTGTCCCTTTAAGAGAATTTGTTGTTTGTAGTGTTACCATAGTTACTATGATGTCATATGTCATAATATCCATGCAGACTCAGACTTTGTATCTCATTCTTCAAAAAACCATGGAGGAGGCGTAAGCTCAAAATACTTATCTTTGAATTCATCTTATTTCATCTTAATCATCTGTTCTTATCGTCTTATTTTTTTATGTCCTTAAATATAGCCGAATACTTTGTTTATACATTGTTATGAACATTTTGCTGCGAGGTTATGCAAAATGTTCAATCATTATCAAGGAATTAAAGCTATTTACAGCTCCATCTAGAGTTTAATTTATTGGATTAATAAGATAGTCATTTGGAATATCGTCACTTTCATTTCTGTGAAGATGCCATGTTTTGAAATTGGGAAATACGAGAGATTAGAAAGTGTCATCTACACCTACCTCATACCCATAACCCTCTGCTTTCCTCACCTCCTTCTGTCTGTCTAAGTAAAAGTCTTTTGCAAGTGCCTCCACCATCACCCCAGTTGTGCATTTCAGGCGTCCACCACTCTCTGTGTAAAAAAAAATGTACATCTGATGTCTCCTCTAAAATTTCCTCCCTTCACCTCAAACAATACCCTCTGGTACCTGTATACAAAATCATGGGAAGAATAGATCAGGAGAATGCAGAGAGTCTTTTGCCTTGAGTAGGGGAATTGGTATCTGGAGGTCAAATTGAGTGGGGAGAGATTTAATCAGAACCTGAGGATTGACTTATTTTGCTCAGAAGGTGGTCAATGTGTGGAATGGAGAAAGTGGTTGAGGCAGGTACTATTGCTTAAGAAAATGTTGGATGGTTGCATCGATGAGTTGGATTTGGAGGGATGTGGATCAACACAGACAGGTGGGACTAGTGTGGGTGGGACATTGTGGTCAGTGTGGGCAAGTTGGGCCAAAGGGCCTGTTTCTAAGCTCCAAGACTCTATGATTCTATGTAACCCCACAATCATCATTCAACAACATAGATCAGTCAGCCCTTTGAGTAGATACCTATGAATTAGCTTTTATTAACCACATTTTCATGCATTGATGGAGTCCGTTTAATTTATTTAATGCATATTCATCTGACTTTATTTTTAATTATCTGATGGTCAAGAGGAAGCTGAGTTCTAGGGGAGCACTGAATAGAAATGTTTTCTCTGACATCCTTCCAGCCCAACAATTTAAATATGTGTTCTTTCTATCTTGAGCTATGATATTAGTGACTCCTACGTTGCTGGCTCTGAAGGGATGTCCTTTTTTTTGTCTTTTTTCTTTCTTGCAAGATGGCATCAGAATGTCATGACTCTCTGCTAATGCAAAAGAAAACTTTTTCCTGCTTCTCAATACTCAAGACAACTGTGAAAGTTGATTTGTCAGTGAGCTGCGCAATGCATAGGAGCGATCGGAAGGCAGGTAGAAGGGGTGGGGTGGCCCTGATGGTTAGTAATGATGATAAATCACTAGAAAGAAGGGACATTGGGACAGAAGTGGTAGAATCCATATGATTAGTTAAAAAATGGCATGGGTAAAAGGATACTATTGGGAGTTATATACAGGCCCCCAAACAGCAGCCAGACTCTGGACCATGAGTTACAGCTGGAGATAGAAAAAGTACGTCATGAGGAAAATAACAAAATGATTATGGGGGATTTTAACATGAAGGGGGGTTGGGAAAGTCAGGAGGGTACTGGATCTCAGGAGAGAACATTTGTAGAATGCCTACGGGATGGCTTTTCGAGTAGTTGGTCAATAAGCCCACCTGGGGATTGGCGGTTTTGGATTGGGTGATGTGCAATGACCGGAGGTGATTAGGGAATTAAACCTAATTGAACCCTAGGAAGTAGAGATCATAACATGATAGAGTTCAGTTTCAAATTTGAAAATGAAAAGCTGGTATCAAGTGTGTCAATATTTCAGTGGTACAAAGGAAATTACAGAGCTTAGAGAGAGGAATTCGCCGAAGTTGACTGGAAAAGTAAGTTAGATGGAGGGACGGCAGAGCAGAATTGGATGATATTGCTACCAAAAAATAAAGTACAGGATAGATGTATTCCAAGAAAAAATGAAATTATGAATGGAAAAATGACACACATGTGGCCAACAAGAGGTTAAGGCTAAAATAAAAGCAAAAGGGAGGGCATAATAAGGAAGCAAATATCAGGGGGAAAACAGAGGACTGGGAAACTTTCAAAAACTTGCAGAAAGAGACAAAGAAAATCATTAAGAAAGAAAAGATTATTATGAAAGGAAGTTGGAAAATAACATATAAAAGGAAACTAAGTTTTTTTTTAAAAATATGGATAGTAAAAGAAAAATAGGTGTAGATAAAGAACCGATTGAAAATGATACTGCAGAAATTCTAGTTGGCAGAGGAACTAATTGAGTGTTTTTGCCTCAGTCTTCACTGAGGAAGGCAATAGCAGTATCCCTGATAGTCAGAGGTCTCAGGGAATAGAATTAAGTACAGTCAAGATTACTAGAGAATTAGTGTTTGGTAGGCTAAATAGACTAAAGATCAATGTGTCTCCCAGACCGGATGAGGTGCACCCATGGGTTCTGAAGGATGTGGCTTTGGAGATTGTGGAAGCATTGGAAATGATTTTCCAGAAGTCAATAGACTCTGGCAAGGTTCCAAAGGACTGGACAGTCGCAAATGTAGTTCCGCTGTTTAAGAAAGGAGGAAGGCAGAAAAAAAGGAAATTATAGGCCTATTAGTCTGATGTTGGTAGTTGGAAAGTTATTGGAGTCGATCCTCAAGGACAAGGTTATGAAATACCTTGAGGTGCACGAATAATAGGATTCATGAAGGGAAGATTCTGGCTGACTGACCTATTGGAATTTTTTTAGGTAATCTCATGTAGGATGGACAAGGGAGAGGCTGTGAATTTTGTGTATTTGGATTTCAAATGGCCTTCGCTAAGGTGCCACATAAGAGGCTGCTTTTAATAAGATGAGAGCCCATGGAATTACAGGAAAGATAATAGATTGGGTGGAGCATTGGCTAATAGGCAGAAAGCAAAGGGTGGGAATAAAGGGATCCTGTTCTGGTTGGTTGCCAGTTACTAGTGGTGGTCCACAGGGGTCGGTGTTGGGGTTGCTTCTGTTTATAATGTATATCAATGATTTAGGTTATGGATTAAATGGTTTTGTGGCCAAGTTTGCAGATGACATCAAGATAGGTGTTGGAGTAGAAAGCATTGTAGAAACCAAAAAGTTGTACAGCTTAGGATTTAGGACAAAGAAATGGCAGATGAGATGCAATGTTGAGAAATGTACAGTTGTGCATTTTGGAAGAGGAAATAAACAGGGAGATTATTATTTGGATGAGGAGGAATTTCAAAATTTGGAAGTGCAAAGGGACTTGGAGGTCCTCATGATGGATATTCTAAAGGTTAACCACCAGGTTGGATCGGCAATAAAGAAAGCAAATGCTATGTTGACATTCATTTCAACAGAAATAGTGTATCAGAGTAGAGAGGTGTTGAAGAGGCTCTATGGGACATTGGTGAGACCTCATTTGGAGGATTCTGTGCAGTTTTTGGACCCTTTATCTGACAAGGGATGTAATGATGTTGGAGAGAGTTCAGAGAAGATTTACCAGGATGATTCCTGGAATGCAGGGGCTAACATATGAGGAGTGTTTAACAGCTCTTGGACTCTATTCATTAAGTATAGAAGAATGAAAGGGGATCTCATAGAAACATTTCAATGTTGAAAGGATTTTACAGAGTAGATGTGAATAAGATGTTTCCCTTGGAAGGTGAATCCAGGACAAGAGGGAAGAGTCTTAGAATTAAAGGGTACCCATTTAAAACAGAGATGAGGAGAAATTTCTTTTGCTAGAGGGTCTTGGATTTGTGGAATTCATTGCCATATACAGCTGTATAGGCCTGATCATTGGGGGAGATTAATAGATATATAATTAGTCAGGGTATCAAAGGACATGAGGGAAAGGCTGTAATTTGGAACTAGATGGGAGAACGGTTTAGCTCAGGGTTGAGTTGCAGAGCAGACTCGATGGGCCAAATGGCCTACTCCGGTTCCTTGATCTTGTGATCTGTACGGATTGCTGGAGCAAATCAGCAGGTCAGGCGGAAATAGACAGTCAACCCTCTCTGCCCAACTCTGACGTGCCACTAGTCCAGTGCCCCTACCAAGGTGAGGAAAGGAAGGAAAGGTGACCCCCCCTCAGAGTCGTCGAATGTGTTCATGGATCCCACCACCTCCTTCGATGCCACTGCCTCCTGCACCCAGAGGTGAATCCCATCTCCAGGTATCCAAGCCACCTTCCTGCGCCCTCGTTCCGAACCCTCCAAAGTGATTGGCATATCCTGCGTCAGATCCTTTGATCTCCATGGCAGTGTTGTTGCCATCTGAAATATCTTCCTGTCAGTTTTGATTATCATGTTGTATTTCATGTCAGAGTCTTATCCGCGTCATAAGAACATAAGAAATAAGAGCAGGAGTTAGCCATTAGGTCCATCAAGCCTGCTCCGCCATTCAATGAGATCATGGCTGATCTGATGATGGGCTCATCTCCACCTACCTGCCTTTTCTCCATATCCCTTAATTCCCTTATGAAATAGAAATCTATCCAACCTTGACTTAAATATATTTACTGAGGTCACGTCCACTACTACAATGGGCAGTGAATTCCATAGATTCACCACCCCCTGGGAAAAGCAGTTCCTCCTCATCTCCATCTTAAATCTTGAGGTTAGATCCCCTAGTTCTAGTCTCCCCCATTAATAGGTACAATTTACCTACTTCTATCTTAACTATTGCATTCATAATTTTTTATGTTTCTATAAGAGCCCATCTCATTCTTCTAAATGCCGACGAATACAGTCCTAGACGATTCAATCTCTCTTCATAGACTAACCCCCTCATCTCTGGAATCATCCTGTGAACCTCCTCTGCACCGCCTCCAAAGCCAGTACCTCCTTCCTCAAGTAAGGAGATCAGAACAGCAAATAGGACTCCAGATGCTCCAGATGTCAAATTATACAAGGATTCATTAGGAAGCCTGATACAGTATCCCTTCCTGAAATGTCATCAGTTCCTTTCTCCCCCACAGATGCTACCTGATCCTCTGAGATCTCCCAGCAGCTTGTCCTTTTGTTCCAGAATCCGGCACCCACCATCTGTTGCATCTCGGCCATCTGCAAGCAATGAGAGGCTGGAGTTAAACGCAAAATGCCTGCAGATTCTGGGGTCGAATGCAATGCATTCATGAGAGGGACTCAGCGGGGTAAGCAGCATATGCAGAGAGAAATTGTCAATCAGCATTTCGGGTCAGAAGACTTCTTCCATTTCTCCCCATGAATGCAGCCCGGCCCGTTGAGTTTCTCCAGTCTCTCTTCATTTGCTCAAGATTCCAGCATCTTGTTTCTCTGTCTGTGTGAGGCATCCCTCTGCTGGAGACAGTGGGTATTGCTGGAGACTTCAAGTGCCGAAAAAGTCCCTCTTCAGAGTCCATTTACTCAAAGCCAGAATTAATCTCACTTTATTATTCTCCACAAATTCTCACCAGCTACCCCCACCCTAATTCTATCTCTCACCAGTACACGAGGGGAAATATACAATGGGCAAGAAACCCAATTGAGCCATGTGTCAAGGATGCATGCTAGGACACCCTAAACAGAGCGAGCCCACCGTTGCTGGGAGTGGGTGTTACCGGCTCTTGGGACTTGAGCACTAATCCAGTCATATGTGTGAGGGATGGCTTGTGAGAGTTCCCTTGGGACCAAGGGCATTGTAAATACTATAAATAGTTCTCTAATTGTAAATAAAAGGGTTCATTTTGGATTTGGAAAACACTGGTGTTGGTCATTTCTCTCTGGGTCTCACAAGGTGGAAAATTGTATTCCACACAACCGTGTGCACAGCACAAACATTTGGCACATTTACAGCATTTTGGCAGTGAGTTGACAACGTCAGTCACAACAGAACAGCTGCAGACTTTACTCAAGCAGCAGCAGAAAGACCTTGAAGAAATACAAGCGAGGCTGATTGACCAGCTGGCAGAAAAAATGTCCGTTGGGACTCCAGCCATTGTAGAAGGTGAGCCTGAACTTCATTCAAATTCAGCAGATGCTTCAATGAGCTCTATCACTGAGTTCTCATTTGACCCAGAATCAAGCAGTATGAGGACATTTTTTTTCCAGTCGACTTTGCAAAGTTCAATTATGTGTGAAAAATTAGGCTGTTGTTGCAAAAGTTAGGCCCTCAAGAACACAAGCGCTACACAAATTTCATTCTGCCAAAACTTCAGGGAAACACTTAACGTGTTGGCAGAGACATTTGGCGAGCAAACATTCGGTGTCAGTGCCTCAAAATGACTAAGAAAGACACCGAAGATTTTGTGATATACGTGGGTATGGTGAATCAACAGTGTAGGAATGGAGTTGCACCAAGATGTCAATCTTAGAACGTGTTTGCTGGCGAAGATTAAAGCAAGAGTCAGTTATGACTCTTCGAAGATTAACAGCCGAAAGCCAACGCTTAATTAATCTGAAACATGACAGCAAAGTGGTGGAAGGGGCACACCCATCTTCAAGTTTTTTAAGAAATAATGGAGAGAGAAAACAGAAGATTATAGATCAGTCACCCTGATATCCGTGGTGGGGAAGATGCTGGAGTCAATTATAAAAGATGAAATAGCGGCACTTTTGGGTAGCAGTAACAGGATTGGTCCGAGTCAGCATGGATTTATGAAGGGGAAATCATGCTTGTCTAATCTGGAATTTTTAAGAAAATGGACAAGGGAAAGCCAGTGGATGTAGCGTATCTGGACTTTCAGAAAGCCTTTGATAAGGTCCCACGTAGGAGATTAGTGGGCAAAATTAGAGCACATGGTATTGGGGGTAGGGTACTGACGTGGATAGAAAATTGGTTGGCAGAAAGGAAACCAAGAGTAGGAATTAATGGGTCCCTTTCAGAATGGCAGGCAGTGATTAGTGGGGTACCGCAAGGCCCGGTGCTGGGACGGGAGCCATTTACAATGTTCAATAATGATTTAGAGAAGGGATTAGAAATAACATAAGCAAATTTGCAGATGACACAAAGCTTGGTGGCAGTGCGAAATTTGAAATTTGAGGAGAATGTGATGAGAATTCAGGGTGACTGATTAATGAAGTAGACGAAGGCGGCGTTGTCAGGCAATAATCATGGCTTTTATTAGCAGAAACTAATGATACAATAATGAAAGACAATAGGTGCATATACAGTTATACCAACGCGGAGTATCTCAAGTGGTAGAGATAATACACGTCCAATGTCAGTAAAGCGGGGCTAGGCATAGTGAGAGACTGACAGCTCAGCATAGATTCACTACAGTCTCCCCCTGGCAGAAGTAAAAATCAAAGGGACAGCTGCCAGCAATCTACTGCAAGCGTAATACAATATAATAAATGGCATTGAGAATTCACGGACATAGCCAAAACTAGCATGGCAATCAGAATATAATGAGATGTTTATGAATACTGAAGCCTCTCGGGTTGTTTACAGATATGAGTAGTCCTCTTTATCAGAACAGGTGCAGGGGTTGCAGCTTTGGGAACTGGCGGTGTTGATACAGTTCCGTTGTCTGTAGTGTGAGAAGGCCAGACTTCTGGATCCACTCCAGAATCACCAGCATGAGGCAGTGGGGCCTCAGCATGGCCATCTGAATGCTTACTAGGGGTCACAGGTTGGGGTGGTGAGTCCAACCTCTCAGGATCACTCCGAGTAGGGGCGTGCAGAAGGGGTGAACCAGACGGGGTCAGATCTCTTATGGGTACAGTGTCCGTGCTCCATCTGGGAATTTAACATGGGCATAATTGGGGTTAGTATGCAGTAGCTGAACTGGCTGGACTAGAGGGTCCGTTTTACACGTCCAAGCATGTTTCTTCAGCTGTACGGTTCCAGGCTCAGATAGACAGGCTGGCCAGTCCATCAGAGTCCCTGATTTCCTAGGAAAAGTAAACATACGTTCATGAGGTGTTTGATTTGTTTCAGTACATAGTAGAGTCCGAATAGAATGAGGCCCCTTGGGCAGCACGTCCTGCCGCTGAATAACAGGGTGACCATGTGTCTTTAACGCGAGGTTAACAGACTTTCAGACTGTAGCATTAGCCTTTTCGACCTGCCCATTGCCCTGGGGGTTGTAGCTTGTGTTGCAGCTGGTGGCAATCCCTTTGCATAACAGAATTTGGTGCAGCTCTGCACTCATAAATGCTGAGCCTCTGTCTGTATGAATGTAAATGGGAAAACCAAAAATACTGAAAATTCTGTCGAGTGCCTTAATGACAGATGCCGTTGAGACGTCGGGGCAAGGTATCATGTAAGGGAAATCTTGAATACAGTAAGGAAAAATACATTTTTGTTGTTAGAAGGTAAAGGCCCTTTAAAATCTAAGCTGATCCTCTCAAAAGGTCGGGTCGCCTTGATGAGAGTGGCCTCTGGAGCTTTAAAATACTACGGTTTGCATTCTGTGAAAACAGGACAGCTTTTAGTCAGTTTTCTGACTTCTTCGAGGGAGAAAGGAAGGTTTTTAGCCCTTATGTAGTGGAAGAATCTTGTGACCCCTGGGTGGCTGTGGATCTCCTTTAGTCCCTCAAACTGAGCACCGGCAACAGCTTGTGACAATGTGTCGGAGGGATCATTTAACTTGCCAGGTCTGTACAGGATCTTATAATTGTAAGTTGAGAGTTCTATTCATCAGCGTGCCACCTTATCATTTTTAATCTTACTTTTGTGTTTAGTACTAAACATGTAGGCTACAGATTTCTGATCGGTGATCAGATTAAATTTCCTACCAGCTAGAAAGTGTCTCCAGTAGCGAACAGCTTCAATAATAGCCTGGGCTTCTTTTTCAATGGCAGGATGTTTAAGTTCAGGTCCATGTAACATGTGGGAGAAGAATGCCACAGGTCTGCCCTTTTGATTAAGCCATGATTATTTCCTGACTACGCCGCCTTCGTCTACTTCATTAACTGGCACTTCAATTTTATTAGCAGAAACTAATGGTACAATAATGAAAGATAATGGGTGCCTGCACAGTTATACCTGAGGGGAGTGTCTTAAGTAGTAGAGGTAATACACGTCCAATGTCAGTAAAGTGGGGCTAGGCATAGTGGGAGACTGACAGCTCAGCATAGATTCACAACCCTTGGACAGGTTGGGTGAGTGGGCAGAAGCAGTTTAATATGGATAAATGTGAGGTTATCCACTTTGGTGGCAAGAACAGGAAGGCAGATTACTATCTGAATGGTGTCAAGTTAGGAACGGGGAAGTGCAGTGAGATTTTGGTGTCCTTGTTCATCAGTCACAAAGTAAGCATGCAGGTACAGCAGGCAGTGAAGAAAAATAATAGCATGTTGGACTTCGTAACCAGAGGAGTTGTGAAGATGAGCAAAGAGGTCCTTCTGCAGTTTTACAGGGCCCTGGTGAGACCACACCTGGAGTATTGTGTGCAGTTTTGGTCTCCCAAGTGTGAGGAAGGACATTCTTGGTATTGAGGGAGTGCAGTGTAGGTTCATGAGGTTAATTCCTGGGATGGCAGGACTGTCATATGTTGAAAGATTGGAGTGACTGGGCTTGTATACACTGGAACTTAGAAGGATGAGAAGGAATCTGATTGGAACATATAAGATTATTAAGAGATTGGACACGCTAGAGTAGAGACCTCCAGAGTGGTCGATATCGACCCCCAGGGTTCAATGGATCCATCCAGGGGGTCGATACATGCCAGGTCAAAAGGGGGTCCATAACACTGGGGGGTGGGGGTTCGATAATGCAGGGGGAGGAGTCGATTCAAAAGAGTGCCTTTGCACCCCTCCTTCAGACCAGCACAGCCACCACAGTGGGACAGGGGAGAGCTTACCTGCCTTAAACCTTCTTGCACCACCATCACGCATCCCCCTCATTGCTCATGCGCCAGGCGGCACTTCAAGCGTCATTGTCACATTTCCCCCTCATCATGCATGTGCCAGCCTTCTGTGCATGGCCTGCAGACTCCGGGATGCACTAATTAACAGCTAAGTGCCCTTTCTGCCCCTTAATTTGTCGTTTTTTGGGGGGTATACAGCCTACACACCCAAATGGAGGACAAATTAACATCCCGCTCATGGTGGCACCAGACAGAGGACAGGGGGCTCAAAAGCTGGACTTTCTGGCCTAAAACCAGATGTATGGCTACCCCCTATCTAACCCCCCCCCCCCCACTCCCCTGTCCAGCAAACCCCCACGCCCCCATTCAGTATCAGGATTCCATGCCTGGGGGACCATTTAGACCCTGAAGGTCAATGGTCTATAAAGTTTGGAAACCCCTGCGCTAGAGGAAGGAAATATGATCCTGGTGTCGGAGAAGTCCAGAACCAGAGGCCACAGTTTAAGAATAAAGGGTAGACCATTTAGAGCGGAGTTGAGGAAAAATATTTTCACCCAAAGAGTTGTGAATCTGTGGAATCCTCTGCCTCAGAAGACAATGGAGGCCAATTCTCTGGATGCTTTCATGAAAGAGTTACATAGAGATCTTAAACATAGTGGAGTCAAGGGATATGGGGAGAAGGCAGGAAAAGGGTACTGATTGTGGATGATCAGCCATGATCATAATGAATGGTGGTGCTGGTTCGAGGGCTGAATGGCCTACCAGTGCACCTATTGTCTATTGGGAGGGTTTTATTTTGGTAGGAATATATAGGGCAGCACAACATTGAGGGCCAAAGGGCCTGTTCTGTGCTGCAGTGTTCTACGTCCACTGCATATTAGTTCAGTGGTGTGTGAGAGATTAATTAACTCCCAGGACCTGACAGACAATCTCATTGCTTCCGTTTATCACTCTCACTGACATCGGGAACTTTCATGGATGCTTCAGCCTCAAAACAATGCAGGCCCCAATGGGTTGATGTGTAACACAAAAGTCTGCAGTGCAGAGGAGGTTTACCAAGTCGATTCCAGAGATGAGCAGGTTAGTCAATGAAGAGAGATTGAGTCATCTGGGACTGAATTCACAGAAATTTGGAAGAATGGGAAGGGATCTTATACAATTATATAAAATTATGAAAAGCATAAATAAGATAGAGAAAGGAAATATGTTTTCATTGGTGGAGGAGATTAGAACTTGGGGACATAGCCTCAAGATTTCAGGGTAGTAGATTTTGGACGGAGATGAGGAGGAACTGCTTTTCCCAGAGGATGGTGAATCTGTGGAGTTCGCTGCCCATTGAAGCAGTGGAGGCTGTCACGGTCATATACTTACCTTCATCGGGAGCGGTGCTGATGACATAAGCGATGCGACATGTGGGGTAATAGTGCGTGTGTGCGGGTGTGTTAAGCGTCGGTTTATGGGTGATGAAACACAAATGCAGGAGGAGGAGAGAGAGAGGGTCAGGGTCACCCATGTGGCAGTGAGCCAATGAGAAGGTCAAAGGAATTTAGCTGAGTGGTGTTCGATGAGTTGAAGAATCCAATGTTGTGTCTAGTGACTAATAAAAAAGAAACTCAACTTTATGGTGGGCTGAAAGAAACGAGTGAGTATATTTGTAAGTTGTGGTAAATCAGTGCAGTTAAAGGCTACCACAGTAAATTTATTTAAGACAAGGTTGGATAGATATTTACATGGTAGGGGAATTAACAGAAATGGGCAAAAGGAAGGTAGGTGGAGATGAGAATATCATCAGATCAGCCATGATCTCATTGAATAGCAGAGCAGGGTCGACCGGACAGATGGTCCACTGCTCCCATTTCTTATGTTCTTAATAGTCAAATGAGATCAAATATGATCTCCTTCGGTACAATGTGGAACTTAGCACATAGAACGTGACTTTCCAGTCTTTCGATGCCTCTTGCTTATTTTATAAAGTATACAGAAAGACCAAAAGCTGGAGATACCGGAATCTGGAGATTCTGGAGAGACTCTTCAGGTCAGGCAGCATCTGTGGAGAGAAATGATCCATCAGCGTTGTACATCAGGAATCTTTGAACGGTCCTGACCAAAACGGTAAGAGACAATTATTCTCAGGGCCCTGGAGGAGTATAAAGGCTTCTGTACAAAGTGAAGAGAGGAAAATTTAGGGCAGACAATTAGGGGTATGTTTTTTTACACAGCAAGCTGTGGTTTCATGGAATGCACTGCCAGGAGGGGTGGTAGAAGCTGAAACATTAGGAGCATTTAAAAGACTCATGAGACGGGCTCATGAATGAAAAATAAATAGAGGTAGGGAGAGTTTCGTTTTGTTGGAGTCAGTCCAACAAAGAACTATAGAACCATAGAACATTACAGCCCCTTCTAGTCTGTGCCAAACCGATTTGCTTGCCTAGTCCCACTGACCTGCACCCAGTCCATGGCCCTCCAAACCTTTCCCATCCATGTTCAAATTCTTAAATGTTAAAATTGAGCCCGCATTCACCACCTCAGTTGGCAGCTGGTTCCACACTCCTGCCACTCTCTTTGTGAAGAAGTTCCCCCTCATGCTCCCCCCAAACTTTTCCTCTTTCACTCTTAACCCATGTATCTCGTCTACATAGTGGGCCAAGTGGCATGTACTGTTCTATTATGTTCTATGTTTATTGCTGGAAAGAGCTCGAACAGGACATCAGGAATGCCAAAAGGGACCATGAGATGTCCTTGGCCAGTAAAATGACAGGGAACTTTATACTTACATTAAAAACAGGAGGAAGACTAGGGAGAGGATAGGACCACTCAAGGACAGGGTTGGGAGTCAGAGGAAGTGGGTGAGGTGGTAAATGAATGCTTTGCATTAGTTTTTACCAAGGAGAGGATGTAGTACAGTGAAAGGAAACATGCATGTGGAGGATGCTTAAG
The DNA here is from genome assembly GCF_036971445.1 of Narcine bancroftii. Classification (NCBI taxonomy): domain Eukaryota; kingdom Metazoa; phylum Chordata; class Chondrichthyes; order Torpediniformes; family Narcinidae; genus Narcine; species Narcine bancroftii. Next base: position 474,095,468 of record NC_091469.1, on the reverse strand, counting down.
TGTTAGGACATTTTGAACAAAAGAGGTGGTGTGTGGTCCTCGGAGGAGAATTATGGTGGGTAAGTGCCCTGGGCTGGATGGAATACATCCCAGCTATTGATAGAGATAAGTGAAAAGGTTGCTGGGGTCATGGCAAAGATCTTTCCCACCTCACGAGATGTCTGGTGAGTAGTTAATGTTGTAACAGGAAATTACACTGGACCACAAAGACTTTGCTACCTTTTGGGTGTATTTTATGGAATTTGGGCTACAGATCATGAAAATAACATTGACATTTTCCTATCATTTACCATTTTTAGATCTAACCTACTTTGTGATTTCCTGTCATATTTTAAGTCTACCTCAAGCACACAAAACCATGAAGCACAACACGTTATTGAAGATTTACTTGGACATCTTCCCTGCTGATCTTGGTGCAGTCAGTGACGAACAGGGTGAAAGATTTCACTAGGACATTGCAATCATGGAAAAACAGGATCAGGGCAACTGGAATCCATCAACGCTGGCCAACGATTGTTGGACACTGACATGAGAGGCATCAGATGCCGAGTACAAAGTAAATCAGCAGCTAGGTATTTTTAGATCTAAGGCAATGTTTCAGCATTGTTATGCAATTAATTCAATAAAAGTTCATTTAATATTTCCCCAACTTCCCACATGATAGAGAAGATCTGAAATTATCTTTGTGTTCCACTTGAAGTTATCTATCATAGTTTTTTTTCAGGAAGCCAATCTCTTGAAAAACATTGCTGTTGAGCATTATAGACCAATGAGCCTCACATCAGGGAAACTATTGAAATGGATGCTTAGGTGTAAGGTGGACGGACACTTGGAAAGACATGGTCAGATTAGAGGCTCTCAACGTAGCTTGGTGAGGAGACATGGAGAGAAACATGAATGTCTGCAGACGCTGTGATTGTAGACAAAACACAGAAATGCTAGAGGAACTCAGCAGGTCTTGCACCATCCATAGGACGTAAAGATATATTACCGATGTTTCAGGCCTGAGCCCTTCCTCAAGGTATGAGTGAAACTAGACAGGTGTCTGAATTAAAGGCTGGGGGAAGAAAGGGGGGAAGAATGAGAGGGGGACCAACAGACAAAAGGCGCTAAATAGTAATGATAAGAGGAAAGGCGTGAATTGATTTTGGCTTCTGTGATGGGGAAAAGGGGGGGAGAGAGAGAGAGAGAGAGGAGAGAGAGAGAGAGAGAGAGAGAGAGCAAAAGGAAAAGAGGTTGGGAAGGAGATGGGGTGGTACAAGAGACTACATATGCTGGGATCTGAAGCTAAAGAGAATCTACTGAAGGAGCACAATGGGCTGAGCAACATCAGTAGGAGAAAAGGAATGGTCCATGTGCCTGACCGAAACACATCATCAACACTGGGGATGGAGATGGGAGAATTTAGGGTAAAGCAGTCAGGGGGTGGGAGGAGCAGGGCAGGGGCCCGTGTGGGATTGGTCAACCAGGCATGATGGACAGAGGCAGTTGTTTGGTGCATATCAGACAAAGGGGGAGAGACCCAAGGAAGAGACCAAGGGGGGTCAGGAGGAGGAAGAGGAGTCATGTGGGGGGGGGGGGAGGATGTAGGTGGCAAAGGCTGCCATTGTTGGAATCCAATGAGGAGAGAAGGTGACTATGGTGGTGTGGAGAGACCAGATGCGCTGAAGTAGTGGAAGAGTCCAGTGGGGCTTGAGGGGGTAGTAAAACAACATAGGAGCATGTGGGGGGTGGGTGAGGGGAAGATGAGTATGGTTAGGAGGTAGGTGAGAAAGGGGACAAAATGTGGGAGGGGAAAGGGGAAAGAGCAGAAGTGATACAAAAGAAGAGAGAGGGGACTCATTACCTGAAATTAGAAACTTCTATGTTTATACCATTGGGCTGTAGACTGCCCAGGCAGAATAGGAGGTGTTTTTCCTCTAGTTTATGTTGGGCCTCACTCTGGTAGTGTAGAGGTCACAGAACAGACAGGTCAGTGTGGGAATGGGAAGAGGAGCTGAAATGACAGCTCAGAATGGCCATTGTGGACAGAGCGTAGATGCCCTAGTCTCCCAAGTCTGCATTTGGTCTTACTCATGGAGAGGGGGCTACATCTGGAAAGGAAAAGATGGTGGTGAGGGAGGAGGTCCAGGAGCTAGTGTTACATTTCCTGCAGTCGCAGTGGCAAGCATCAGGAGGTCACAGAGAAGTGAGTAGGGATGGGCGGTCAAGGGTGGCACAGAGGGCGTGATCCCTATGGAAGGCAGAAAGGGTAGGTGAAGGGTAGGTTTGTCTGGTGGTAGGGACTAGTTGCAGCTGGGGGAAATTATGTGTAGGCTGGAGGGGTGAAAGGTGAGGGAAAGAGCAGCCCCATCCCTGTTCCATTTAGAGGGAAAGGGATAAGGCAGCTATTCCAAGAGATACAGGAGATTGCACTATTGACCAGAGTAGAGAGGGAGCCAAAGTTGCTTGAAAAAGGAGGACATTTCAGATGTGGTGGAACTTAAGGCCTTGTCTTGAGAACAGATGCGATGGATACAGGAAAGCTGGGAGAAAGGAAAGTCATCCTTACAGGGTGGGAGGAGGTGTAAGCATGGTAGCTGTCAGAGTCAGTGGACGTGTAGTAAATGTTAAAATATAGCTCAGTCTCCTGGAATGGAGACAGAAAGATCCAAAGAGGAGAGCGTTAAGTGCTAGAAATGGTCCAAGTGAATTTCAGTGAGGTAGAGGTTAGTGTCAAATTTGATAAGTTCTGCACAGGTGCAGCAGGAATCCGCAATGGCGGATGTAATGGAGGATGTTCAGGGCTATGTCAGGGTAGATATGAATCAAAGACTGTTCCACAGAGCCAACACGCTGCCGGGCTTTGTAAGGGATAGGATATGTCTTACGAATTAACTGCGTTGTTTGAGGTGGTGTGAGTCTAAGGCAGCGGATTTTGTTGACAGGGATTTCAATAAGGCATTTGACAATCAAAGTTGGTCTAGAAGTTTGCAGATAAATGGGAGCCATGGTGAGCTGACAGTTTGGACATGAACTTGGCTGCTCCATAGTAGACAGAGAGTAGTGATGAAAAGCTAAAGGTGTGGTAATCCACAGAAATCGATGTTGTGACCCCTGCTGTTTGGAATATATATGAATCTTGGAAGAAAAAGTAGGTGGATTGGTTAGTAAGTTTGCAGATGATACTAAGATTGATAGAATTGTGGCCATTTATGAAGAGGGCTGTCAAAGAACACGACAGGATACAGATCAGTCACAGATATGGGCAGAGAAATGCTAGATAGAGTTTAATCTGGGCAAGTGCAAGATATTACACTTTGGAAGTTAATGGCAGAGCTCTTAAAACATTGATATGTAGAGGGATCTAGGTCCACGGTGCATTGAAAGTGCCCACAGACACAATAGTACCATTTAAGAGGCTTTTAGATAGAGACGTGACTATGAAAGGGATGAAGGGATGACATCAAGTGGAAGCAGCAGGGTTTTAGTTTGATTTGGGTATCATGATTAGCACAGACACTTAGGACCTGTTTCTGCACTCATCTCTGTTCATTTTCTCTCTGAGGGTGCTGCCTGGCCTGTTGACTCCCTCTCTTTGTTCACCTGATGTACCATCGATAACTTCAAAGTCTGGAAATTGTAGAGGAACTGATAGGCTTTTATTCAGAACAGAATGGATATCCGCCCATGCTTGTCGATTGTCCTGGACTGAGGAGGGGGCTGTGCCTTTATTCAGGCATCAGTGGGAGGAGCCTCAGGCACAGTCAGTGAGGGGCATGTCCTAGCACATCCATACGAAAATACAATGCGTCCAAACATATGTATGGTGGTTTACCACATCACCACTGATAGGAAGGATATTAATAAGATTGAAAGAGTGCAGAAAAGTTTCACAAGGACATTGCCAGGACTTGAGGATCTAAGTAACAGCTAAAGGTTATAAAGGTTAGGACTTTACTCCCTGTAGTGTACTGTTACAAGTCCAGAGGACCCCAACACCCAGCAGCAAAAGAAATTTACCAAGTCAATGGTTAAACAAAAGTTTAATTTTAATTTTCTTTAAACATAAAAAGGATCAAATTTAACTTATTACTATTAACTTAACTTAACCTAACTTAAACCCCTTCTAATTCTCAGCACACAAGTATGTAATGTGTATATGTTGAGGAAAGTTCTTTGATTCACAGTCTATTCATTCACTTTTCACTCCTCTAAGTTCACGGGTATCAGGCAATTCTTATACTGTGCACAGAATTTAACATTTATGAATTTTCACCAGGCTCTAGTGCTTAACATTAAATGGTTACCACTCAGGAAGGTTCTTGTTGGTTTCAGAGAGAGATTTGTTGCTCATGGGACACAAACAAACTGATTTCCTCCGATTAGCCACTTCAGTGTCTTGCAAAATAAACTTTCCCCATCATGGGTTTTCTAAATGATAACCTCTTCTTCCAAGTCACCACAGAGTTCTCTTGTTTCCCTTATTTCAAGAGAAACATTCTAGCCAGCTATTTCCTCTTGTAAGGACTACAAGGGTTTTGAACAGGCTGAACTCAGAACTCACAACCTGCCTTCAAAATGGGGTTTTCAACAAGCCTGCCAGCTTGCCATGTTACAGCCTCCAAAAGCTACTGAAGAACTGACTTCTCTCTCTCTGAGAAGAATCCTGTTTGTTTGTTTTTTCTCTCTCTCTGGTTGTGAAAAGCAACCACTCCCAAGACTCCAAACCCAATCTTTGAAAGATCTTTATCAGCACTTGAGCCCAGACTGTCCATTTGAGCCTGCTTTTTAAAAATTCCTTCCAAAGCAGTTCCATTGTCTTTGCAAGGGCACTCAGAGTCTGGATATCTGGTTTGAGAAAAGCTCTTGCATTTTAAATGAGATGTAGTTTGTAAGTATCTGTTTGTGAAGTGACCTACACTAAACCCCCACAATCTATCTCATTTAAAGACATATTTATATACAATATATACCTTAACAGTAGAAAAAAATAAGGGGATATTTGATAGAGGAATACAAATTATACCTATGCCATAGATGCTCTGTGGTCAGTAAGGGACTACTTAAGTGAGAAGAACTAGTGAGATTGAGTAAATGCAAGTAGGTTTTTTTTCACTAAGGCTAGGTGAGGCATGAACTATTAGACATCAAAGGTTAAGGGTGAAAGATTAGATAGTGTGGGTTGAGCTACCAGCTCAAATGCAGGCTTGATTTTGACATTTATTGGATAGATTCATGGATGGGTGGGCTATGTCGAACTATGCTCTGGGTTCAGGTCTGTGGGGTGAGGCAGAATAATAATCTAGCATAGACTAGATGGGCTTGTTTCTGTGCTGTTTTGTTCTATAGTTCAAAGGCATTGAGAAACATGACTGCCAGTGCTGGATCGTGCATGGGCGTGGTAGCTCTCGCAGTGCCCCCAGGCAAGCATCTTCTGTCTCACCTGGCTGCTGTACCCTGATGCTGAGCAGGTACTGGGTGTAGAGTATGTTCATTGGGGGGGGATTGCTGGTTCAAAATCTCAGATAGCCTGGAAAGTACACGGGCCCAGCATAGTACCATGCGTTTTTTCGGGTTTGTTTTGATGACCTGAGCCTGTATGTGAATGATCGCCTCAATTGCATGCTTCCAGATCTCAAAGTATGCTTGAGCATCCAGGAGTTGAGGGTCGATATCTATCCTCTCGATGTTGAGGAACCTCTCCATGGTCCTTTTAATTTTAAGTGAGTTAAATTGTTAGCACTGCTGCGCGAATAATTCTGACTCAAATTCCACAGACTGTACAACAGGCTTTAATTAGCTTAAACTTGTATACACCAGGTCTCAGTCTACTCCTGGCTCCAAGAGGGCTGGTCGAGTCTTTATACGGGCCGACAGGTGGGACCAGTTTCCCAAGTTGCCTACCTGCATGTCTAGTGATTGCTGCTGCAGTAGGCTGGTACGAGCACCGCCAGTGTAGTGGTTGTATCATCATAATGGCTATCTGAGAACCTGCGATAATTTATTGCCAAGTCCTGCAAATAAATTTAAGGATTTTACAGGGACGTGGTTGAAGATTGAACGAGCAAAATGTGCCATCAATCCATCAAGGTTAATGCCAATCTGCCTGAACGTACAATATATTTTTTAAATTTACTATCTTGAGCTGGTGACTTCTCCATCTGCCCTATTATTTTTCTCCCTAGATAATCAAGTCCTTTCAACCAATAAAGGCAGCCGGTGGGTTTAATGGGTCCTGCTCTCACTCTGAATTTGCCGACTCCTGAGACTGCATCCAATTTGGGGATCGATACGCAATGAATAAAAGTGGACACCAGCTCCTTTTATAAGGTCAGACATTTTTAGATAGTTTGTAACATTCATCCTGAGTGCCCTCTCTCCCACTCACAGCCTCTCTCCGCACGTCTGTGGCTTTTCAAGTCAAGGCGCGTTTATCTGTCGTTTATACCATAAACCTCGCAGTGTAAAATGAAAACTAGATCACGTTTCTCCAGACCATGGAGCTGGTTATTTACATGGATAAATTACCTCAGAAACATTTTATAAATAACAGATCATAAATAACATACCACTTATAAATATCATGTTATATATGCTAGCCCTGTGTCCCCGGAGTTCAGAAGCCTTACGGCTTTGGGGAAAAAGCTGTCTCGTAATCTGGTCGTGAGGGCCCAAACGCTTCGGCACCTCTTCCTGGATGGCAGGAGGGAGAACAGATTGCGGGAGGGATTTGTGGAGTCCTTCATGATGTTTATGACTTTCCGCAAACAGCAGCCGTTATAAATATCCATCATGGCAGGGGAGAGACCCCAGTAATCCCCTCAGCACTTTTTACTATCCGCTGCAGGGACTTGCATTCTGGGATGATGCAGTTCCCGAACTAGCCAGTGATGCAATTACATAGGATGCTCTCAATGCATCCCCTGTAGAATATACTGGGGATGGAGAGTGGAAGATGGACTTTCCTCAACCTCCTCAGGAAGTAAAGGCGTTGTTGGACCTTCTTGGGAATGGATCTGGTGTTGGGGGGCCAGGAGAGATTCTCCATCAGGAGCATGCCAAGGAATTTGGTGCTCTTGTCTACCTCTGTTGATGGTCAGTGGTGAGTGGTCCCCCTGGGCTCTCCTGAAGTCAACCACCGTCTCCTTTGTTTGTTGATATTCAGGTGTAGGTGGTTGTCTCTGTACCAGTCCATTAGTGTTTGCACCTCCTCTCTGTAAGCTGACTCATCGTTCTTGCTGACAAGCCCCGCCACGGTGATGTTGTGGGTGCTCTTGAACAACCGGCTCAATTGACTGAGCTTTTTGACTGTCTTCCTTTGTATCCCCTTTACCACACCGTAGGCACTGAATCCATCAGCACCATGTTCATCATGGGTCTTTACACAAGCAGACTCGTCAGCACAGAAACAATCTCATCAGGCCACATTCATTCTACCACTCACCAACCTCTTTCACGGACTCATAGGGTTGGACAGAACAGAAACAGGCCCTTTGGCCCTTCAAGTCGATGCCAACCTTTCTGCTCATCTACACTTATCCAATTTACCTGCATCCATACCTGTCTGTCTTAATGCCTCGCGATTGTATTTGCTCTGGCAGCCTGTTGCGAGTATTAGCCAGGTTGTCGGGATGCGGGCGGAAGCCAGAGGCCTTCTGGTAGCGACCAGTTCAACAAGCCCTTTGCTGGTTTCGAAAGCTCGGCTACTCCTCATTTTTCCCAATTTTTTGTGAACATTCTTATCCAGGGAGATGAGGAGTCCTTTATGATATTAGCTATTCCTTGAGAGATGTGGTATAATGCTCCACTTGAAGAAGTAGAATGCTCCCATTCATAGAACATAAACATTACAGCACAGTACAAGCTTTTCGGCCCACAATATTATGCCAACCTATACTCAACAACCTAACCCTTCCCTACCTCACACCCATAAACCCTCTATTTTTCTTGCCATCAATGTGTCTGTCTGTGAGTTTTTTTTAACGTTCCCGCCTCCACCACCACCCCGGCCATGCATTCCAGGCCCTCTCCACTCTCTGTGTTTAAAACTTAACCCCGGTGTCTCCCCAAGACTGAGATACAAATAAATATGACAGGGTAGTGCATTCTATTATCTGAATGTAAATTCAGGATTCTGAATGTAAATAACAAAGATTATAGTACGCCACACAGTCCTGCAGCCTGGCCTTCAGTTCAGCAACTGTGCTCCAGTGGCAGTGGGAAGGAATGTTCATAAGAGCGCTAGGTGCACTAGGCCCGTTGGCCCAACGAGTCTGTCTTGCTATTCTATCATGAGTGGATGCATCCTCCTACTCAGCCCCACACCCCGCCTTTCTCCCCATAACCATTGATGCCCTAACTAATCAAATATCTGCCAATCTCTGCCTTAAATTACACCCAAGGACCTCGCTTCCACAGCCACCTGTGGCTACACGTTCCACAGCCCTCATGACCCTCTGACTGAATACATCTTTCCAAATCTCTGTTTTAATTGACCCCTATCCTGAAGTTGTACCCTCTTGTCCTAGAATCCCCTAATGTGGGGGGAGGGGGGGTTGTTGGGGAACAAAACCTTGCAACAATTACTCTGTCCAGGCCTTTCAACATTCAAAATATCTCTGAGATCCCCTCATAGGCAAATGGGTAGAGTATCAATCTCGCAGTCTGCTCTGGGGACACTCAAGAGATTGCAGATGGTGGAATCTGGAGCCACAAGCCATCTGCTGGAGAAACCCAGCGTGTCAAACAGCATCAGATGGAGAAAAAGGATGGGGGATGTTTCAGGTTGCAACCCTTCATTGAGTACTCAGGGGGTTTCATGCAGCAGATAGTTTGTTGCTCTGGATACCAGCGAACCCTTTGAAACTATTATTTATTTGGTTGCCTTTACTCCTTGATACCAACGGATCGTACTGACTTCAGGGATTGATGTGTTACACATCATAAAAAGCTGAGACTGAACCCAAGGGATAGATAGAGACACATCTGCTATGGTGAGAAATTAAAAGCACAATGCAGGCCAAACAGTGTCCTTTATATAGCAAAGATAAAAATACATACCCGATGTTTCGTGCTTGAGCCTTTGTCAAGGTCTGGGAAAATGTCGGCAGGCGTCCGAACAAAAGTGTGGGGGGGGGGGTGGGTGCAGTGGTCACAAAGGTGACAGGTGGAGAAGGGAGGGAGGGCACAGCAGTGATCAAGAGGAGGAGGGATAGCTAGGGGAAGGGAGGGAGGAGAACTGGAGAGGGGATGGGAAAAGGAGGCTGGGGGGACGAGGAAAGCAGCTTAGCAGAAACCAGAGAAGTTAACGTTAATGCCACCCGGCTGGAGAGAGCCCAGACGGAAAATCAGGAGTTGTTCCTCCAATTTGCGGGTGGTCTTGGTGGGATAGTACATGAGGCCATGGGCAGACGTGCGAGTGTTGGAGTATGACACAGAACTGAAATGGTTGGCCACTGAGAGGTCTATGCTGCTGGTACCGACGGAGTGAAGGTGCTCAGCGAGGCGATCTCCCAATCTGCGCCCAGTCTCTCCGATGTAGGGAACACCCCTCCTCTACTCTTTCAGACGCCTGCTACCATTTTTCCATACTTTGGTAAAGGGCTCAAGCACGAAACGTCAGGTATGTATTTTTTCCTTTGTTGTATAAAGGACACTGTTTGACCAGTTGAGTTTCTCCAGCATTGTGTTTTTACTTCAACTGTAGTGTTTACAGATTTTCATGTCTTAAGTCGTGAGAAATGAGTTGTTCTGAAATCTAAATGGCTCTGCTTGAACAACCACGCTCACTGCTGGAGGACCCTTTCTCTTTATAATAATTAAATGACAGCTGAAGTGCAATTTTCAGAGATTGCTGTTCAATATTTAGTGTGGCTCCACTAAGGTGATGCAATGAGTTCCGAAGTCTGAACGGAGTCCCACAGATAAGCTCAAGGGACCGGCCAACTCTTCATCTCTGCTGCCTGCTTTGCAATTCCCAAACCCAGCCTCAATGTCTACCGCCCTGTGGCACTGACTTCCACCATTACAAAATGTTTCGAGCGTCTGGTAATGGAACACATCAAAGCACAATCCTAGAGACACTGGATCCTTTTCAATTTGCCTATAGAAAGAACTGTTTAATATAATCATTCCCCAGAGGCTGGAGGAGAAGCTGTCCTTGTTGGGACTCAACAGCCCTCTCTGTAACTGGATTCTGGTCTTCCTAATGGAAAGGTCATAGTACATCCGGCTCGGTCGTAGAATATCCAGCACTGTCACACTGAGCACTGGCACACCTCAGGCCTGTGTGCTCAGCCCGTTCCTGTTCACGCTACTGATCCACGACCAGATTGCCAAATCCAGCTCCAACAGTGTCAAGTTTGCAGATGACACAACAGTAGTCGGCCTCATCAGCATTACAGAGAAGAGGTGGAAGATCTTGTGAAATGGTGCAAAAGTAACAACCTGAGGCTCAATGTGGACAAGATGAAGGAGATGATCATGGATTTCAGGAGGACCAGGAATGAGCACCGTCCACTACACATCAGAGAGTGGAGAGCACCAAGTTCCTTGGAGTTCACTTAACTAGTGATCTATGTGGACATGCAACATCTCCTCACTTGTCAGGAAGGTTCAACAGTCGCTGCACTTTCTGAGAAGACAGAATCGGGCAATGCTACTGGCTACCGTTATGTCAACCTTCTATAGGAGCTCTTTTGAGAGTATCCTGGCATCACTGCCTGGTACGATTGCTGCAGAGAAATGGTCAATCTACAGGACCATAAGAGTGGCAGAGAGGATCACTAGAGTCTCCTTCCCCCTCCATTGACGTGATCTACCAGGATCGTTGTCTGAAGAGGATGTGCAAAATCGTTGAAGACCCCTTCCACCTTGAACATAGCATCTTTCAGCTACTCCTGTTGGGGAAGAGATACAGGAGGATCAGAGCCGGGCCGAGGAACAGCTTCTTCCCATGGGCAGTGAGAATGCTGAACGACCAAAGGAACTGCTCTCACTAACCATCCGAGACTCCCATTTTTACAAAACAATATTGGTTTATTGATTGTTTTAGATTTAATACTGCATGTGTATTATTTGTCGGTATGTATGTTATGTGTGGTTGTGTGGTTGTGTGTCTGCGTGTTTTTTGCACCGAGGACGCTGTTTCATTGGGTTATACTTGTACAATAGACTTGATTTGACTTGAGGTGGAGATGCAGTCAAGGCCAAGATTTATACAGAAAAGCTGAGAGCAAGTAGGGACTGGTAAATGAGGAGAGGTGAGGGCAGAATTAGATCCAGCAGCATTAGAATGAGGGGGTGAATATAAAGGCATTGATAGCTCCCACTCCTAGATTTATGTTTTCATGAGCTCGCCATCTGCTGCATTTCATTTTAGATAGAGGACACAGACCTAAAGTGAGAGGGGAAAATTGCAGAAGGGAAATTCTTCATACTGAGGGCAGTGGGGATATGGAACAACCTGCCAGAGGAACTGGTAGAAGAGGGGCCAATGTTACGTTCAAAGGGCACAAAGGCAGCTACATGGATAGGAGAGAGTTAGAGCAATTTTAGGGCAAACACAGGCAAATGGAACGAGGTAGGTTGGCAGGGACAATGCGCACCAAACGCATGGGGAAAAATGGCGGCGCTCCCAGAGTGACTGCTAGTGCGGACCCACAGAGAGCAAGGAGAGGAAACACAGCGCTCCTCTGCAGGGTTCTACTGCCTAGTCAAACTGCTGATGGCTCTATACAGGCTTTAAATGGCTTGTTAAAGGAGCCGATGGTGGTTTATTTTAAAATCCGTGACCGCAGGGTCTGGGTCCAAGATGGCAGAGCCTGTGTTAGACAGCGGCCTCAAGGGGGTCACAGATTCTGGGGAAGCAGAGGACCAGTGCAGAGCACCAGAAAATGGGGAGACCACTACTCCGGTTGAAAAGGAGAGACTACCCATGGGATAGTGACCACGGTGGCGGACCAGTGAGGAGGTCTGAGGCTGAAGAATGCACGGGCCTTTGGTGACTTGAGGCAAAGAACCCACGCAGGCTGCGGGACGCTGGCGACTGCAGTCCAAGGACTCACACCAGGCTGCGGACTGGATCGAGACTGGCTGAGGAGGTACTAGGTATCGAAACCCGGATGTGAAGGGGAGCCGAGGGCGCTCAGGTTCCCTTATTGCATCGGAAGTTCAGATCTGGAGCTCGGTTTGCCGATGGTTTGTACTCTGTGTGGTTGTGGAGGCTGCAGGCGAATCCACGGACGCTCAGTGACTTGGTGGGGGGGGGGGGGGGGGGGGGTGGGACTCTCTTTTGTTTCTCCTTCTCTGACTGTAAGATGTGCACAGCAATTTATTCTGATGGTCTTCCTGTTATCTTTACAGCAGATTTGTGTAATATTACATCCGTTTTATTAAATGAGGATCAATTCATCTTGAATCTTGAAAGGACCTCTTTTCATGCAATGTCTCAAAAAAGGGAGATTTAAATACCAGAGAGAGGCACTGGAGGGCTGCAGAGAGCTTCCCTGTTGGACAAATTACCTCTGGCTTCTGCGTCAACAAGGGTGTACACAATAAGTGAAGGTATTTTACTTGAAAGTAACTTTGATCAATCCAGCGTGAGCATTCACAGTTAATAAGGAGTGTCAAGACGTCTGAACTTCCAGTTCCGTTGACGTATGTTGTCTCACAGAAGCAGGGTTAATTCCCACTGCTCATAAATTCAATGCCAGGTTCCCACAGTCTGCTTCAAGTGCCAACTTCAATATCATTGGATGAAGGTAAAAGTAATTGGGATCGAGTGAGCCTTCCACAGTGGCTGCAAGTAACAACAGAAATCAATACGTCTTTGGAGCTAAGGCAGGCACGTTTACCAAAGATTTTTAAGCTGGATTAATCAATGTCCAACAGCGTTGACGCCAGTTAGCATTGACCCAGGTCATCAAGAGCGAGAGGCAGTCTATTTTGAGTGAAACACGAAAGTCTGCAGACACCGTAATTGTAGTAGATACACACAGGAACTCATCTGGTCTCACATCCTTGCATATTTCAGCCCCTTTGCTGTATGAAGGCAGTATTGCATGAATCAATTTAGGGTCACATATACTCAGGATCGTGTTCAATTCCTGTTTCTCCCCAGCATAGTACCAATGCAGAAAAGGCCATTGAGTTAATTACTACGGAAATACCACTCTACTTAGTGGTCATATACAGCCATGAGATCAATTCAACATCTATTTTCAAAAGGTTTTTTTTAAATATTCTCCACAAATTATCACCATCTGAAGGAGCACATGCTTTCCCTATGCATTCCTCTGGTTGTCTGAACACCCAGAGATTTCATGGGAATGGGTGGCGCAGTTAGCACAACACTGATACAGCACCAGCGACTGGGTTTCCAATCCAGCGCTGTCTGTAAGGAATTTGTACGTTCTCCCCGTGACCTGCGTGGGTTTCCTCTGAGTGCTCCAGTTTCCTCCCACCATTCAAAAAACGTACCGGGGTAGAGGTTAATTGTGTGTATTTGGACGGCATGGACTCATGGGTCAAAAGAGCCTGCTTCTGTGCTGAATGACTACATTTAAAAATTAAACATTGATTGTTATATCCACAAGTCCAAATAAAAGTTTATATCAACGAGCAGTACTTGACAAAGGGCAAAGCAAAGCAAAATTATTTCTCGCACCATCATAAATTAAAAGAACACTTTGTTTTGCTGTCCACGCCAAACTTGCCAGAATCAAAGGTTTTTTTTGGCTATTGCAGTTTTATTCCTTCAACACTCATAAAAGATAGAACCATACAGCACAGGATAGGCCTTTCAGCCCTCGATGTTGTGCCGACCCATATATTCCCTCCTTAAAAAAAGTACTAAGCCCTCCCTACCCCATAACCCTCTATTTTTCTTTCATCTGTGTGTCTGTCGTAAGATCAGTATAAAACATCGGCATTTAATTGCTTCAATCATTTCAGGATTCAGGATAATTTCATCATTATGAGAATGAAACGTAAATTATATTAGATGAAAATTGATTTTTTTTGTAAGATTGGCATTCATGTTAACAAAAATCAATCAAAATCTGAATTAATTTCATGTATTAATTTGAAAGGTTGTATTACATTTCACTGATCAGCCTTGTTCCATTTCACATGTTTTTCATTTTACTACATAGATTCCTGGGATGTAACGGTCACATTATAAGCCTGTATTCATTTCCGCTTAGAAAATTGAGAATGTGTAGCGGCCTGCACACGGAGACGCGGACTGGCCTGCAAAATGGTGGATGAACGCATGGACCTGGGGGTGACTCTGGCTGTCGTCCCAGGTTACCTCCTGCACGGCGGGAAGATAGGTGGGAATGCTGGCCAATACCAATGATGTGGGGCCCTGATGCCAGCGCCTGGGGCCCACATAAATGCGACAGCCAGTCCAATAAACCAGTCTTGACTGTATGCGCCGTTCTTCTCCATGTTCGCGTAGCGCGAACACTACATTGCAGACCCCGACAGGTCCAACCGGCATTTGGACCCAAACATGACGGACCAGGCAGAGCCAGCGACCATCCACGCGGAGCCAGCGACCATCCATGCGGTCTCACTCAGGCTCCAAATGTTTTGGGTGTTACAACTATGCACGTGGTTCGAGCAGGCCGAAGCTCAGTTCCAGCTTTGACATATAGCTGCCGACATCACCTGCTACCTCTACATCACGAGCACTCTCGATCAAGACACAGCAGCAAAGGTTGTGGACTTCCTATGGCAGCCTCTGGAGCAAGGCTAATGCACAACCCTCAAAGACCAGTTAACCCACACTTTGGGCTCTCCCGATGTGAGCATACTACCCGATTGCTGCACATGGATGGATTGGGGGACAAGGTCCTGACCACCCTAATGAGTGAGATGCTCGCTCTAACTGAGGGCCAAAAGCCTTGCCTGCTCTTTGAGCATATCTTTCTGGAGCAGCTGCCCAAGGGTATCCGACTCTTGCTCAAGGACAAGGACTTCAGCAACCCTCAGAAAGTGAAGGACACCAGTGCCATTGTAGACCGCGTCAGCAAACCACACGAACAGCCACCTGTGAGACCAAGGCCAGCAGAGAGGCAAGTTAATACCCTGGGACAATTCTGCTATTATCATCAGCGATGGGGTGTGGAGGCCCGTCGGTGCCGTTCACTCTGTGGGGTTTCTGGGAAACACCCTGGCCAACCGTTGTTGACGGCTGTGGCGGTTGGCCCACGTGATAGCCTCCTCTACTTTTGGGACACCTTGTTGGGCAGGCATTTCCTGGCTGACACTGGTGCCAAGATAAACATCCTGCTCCCCTATAGGACTTGACACCCGCAGGGCCCAGCACTGAAGGCAGCCAACAGCTCTTTCAACCGGCATTTTGGTACCCGCACCATCCCCTTTCGGTTCAGCAACAGCCATTTTACATGGACCTTTGTGCCCACTTGTTGACCTCAAGGGATGTCACTTGGTGCACCCCAGACCTTTTCAGACTCTACCTCTGGGGAAAGCCAAGCTACCCACCCCACCCCCACCCCCACCCCCACCCCCACCTTGACTTTATAACGCTTTCAGACAGCGATTTCACCTGCATCCTAGTGGAGTTCCCCTTGAGAGTGACACCACAGTTCTCCACAGCTGAGCCAAAGCACGGGGTAAGGCACCACATTGTGACCGAGGCCACGCCACCCCCAGCTCCACGCCAGGGCATGCCGTCTCTCAGCTGAAAAGTTCAGTCTCGCGAAGGAGGTGTTTAAGAAAATGGAGGAGCTAGGGATTGTGTGGCACTCCAACAGTCCCTGGGCCTTCCCCCTCCACATGGTGCCAAAAACAGTTGGGGGTGGGGGGGTGAGGTGGAGGCCGTGTGGCGACTACCGCTGCCTCAACAAGACCAGATATCCCGTGCTCCACATCCAAGACTTCGCCGTCAACCTGCATGGGGCATGGGTGTTTTCCAAGGTGGACTTCATCTGGGGGTACCACCAAATTCCAGTTCACCCCCAGGACATCCCCAAGACCATGATCATAGCCCCCTTTGTTCGAATTCCTCCACATGCCCTTTGGTCTGAAAAAGTGGCACAAACTTTCCAGCAGCTGATGGATGCAGTGGGCCGGGACCTTCCATTTGTGTTCATCTACTTGGATGATATCCTCATCACCAGCCACTGCAGCTGCAAAGTCCACACCGTACACCTAAAGCAAATGTGCACCCGGTTGAGTGAGTTTGGACTAACAATTAACTGCACAAAGTGCCAATTCGGCCTGGACACTATTGACTTCCCAGGGCACAGAATAAACAAGCACGAGGCAACACGCCTCCCTGAAAAGGTTTTTTTTTTTGTTTTTTTTTAAAACTTTATTTAAAATTTTATGACATGAATAAAATAAAAATTACATTTAAAGAAATAATAAAAAATAAGATAATAAAAATTAGAATACTACATCATTAAACTACACAAATTACCCCCCCGCAAAAATTATAACACAACATTAATCATCTAATTTAAAATTAGTCCAACCAAAATAAAGAGTGAAGAATTAATTAACAATGTTGTAAATAAAATAGAAAAAAACCACCTTACAAAAAAAAGGATAAAACTTAACAACAAAAAAAATTACTAACAAAAAAAATATCAATACTAAAATAATACCCTTAAACATATATTTAAATCAAACATAATACATGTATTTAACAAATGAAATCCACTTTAAAACTAAGTTCAAATTTCTTTCTTTGGCTTGGCTTCGCGAACGAAGATTTATGGAGGGGGTAAATGTCCACGTCAGCTGCAGGCTCGTTTGTGGCTGACAAGTCCGATGCGGGACAGGCAGACACGGTTGCAGCGGTTGCAGGGGAAAATTGGTTGGTTGGGTTTGGGTGTTGGGTTTTTCCTCCTTTGCCTTTTGTCAGTGAGGTGGGCTCTGCGGTCTTCTTCAAAGGAGGTTGCTGCCCACCGAACTGTGAGGCGCTAAGATGCACGGTTTGAGGCGATATCAGCCCACTGGCGGTGGTCAATGTGGCAAGCACCAAGAGATTTCTTTAGGCAGTCCTTGTACCTTTTCTTTGGTGCACCTCTGTCACGGTGGCCAGTGGAGATCTCGCCATATAACACGATCTTGGGAAGGCGATGGTCCTCCATTCTGGAGACGTTACCCACCCAGCGCAGCTGGATCTTCAGCAGCGTGGACTCGATGCTGTCGACCTCTGCCATCTCGAGTACTTCGACGTTAGGGATGAAAGCACTCCAATGAATGTTGAGGATGGTGCGGAGACAACGCTGGTGGAAGCGTTCTAGGAGCCATAGGTGATGCCGGTAGAGGACCCATGATTCGGAGCCGAACAGAAGTGTGGGTATGACAACGGCTCTGTATACGCTTATCTTTGTGAGGTTTTTCAGTTGGTTGTTTTTCCAGACTCTTTTGTGTAGTCTTCCAAAGGCACTATTTGCCTTGGCGAGTCTGTTGTCTATCTCGTTGTCGATCCTTGCATCTGATGAAATGGTACAGCCGAGATAGGTAAACTGGTTGACCGTTTTGAGTTTTGTGTGCCCGATGGAGATGTGGGGGGGCTGGTAGTCATGGTTGGGAGCTGG
This sequence comes from Narcine bancroftii, assembly GCF_036971445.1. Lineage (NCBI taxonomy): Eukaryota > Metazoa > Chordata > Chondrichthyes > Torpediniformes > Narcinidae > Narcine > Narcine bancroftii. The sequence goes on along the minus strand of NC_091469.1, from coordinate 474,077,907 downwards.
CTGACGGAGGACCTCCGTTTTCTTCAGGCTGACTTCCAGGCCAAATATTTTGGCAGTTTCTGCAAAACAGGACGTCAAGCGCTGAAGAGCTGGCTCTGAATGGGCAACTAAAGCGGCATCATCTGCAAAGAGTAGTTCACGGTCAAGTTTCTCTTGTGTCTTGGTGTGAGCTTGCAGGCGCCTCAGATTGAAGAGACTGCCATCCGTGCGGTACCGGATGTAAACAGCGTCTTCATTGTTGAGGTCTTTCATGGCAGTCATATATCAACCACATATCTGTTATACAAAAAATCATAATTAATAATACATAAATACAGAATTTCCATTAATACCAAGTTTCCTTTATAATTCATCGAGAGAACAAAAACATCCCTTAGAAAAACAATCAGATAAACTTTTTATTCCCTTCCCCTCCCCTTATATAAAAAAGAAAAAAAAAGAAAAAAAAGTTCAAACTCTTATAAAATTCTCCATATTCTTCATTTATAACATCTTCAAAATTCTCTATCGAAATTAACTTAATTTTATTAAACTCTTCTCCCTCAATGTATTTGTACTTAATTTTCTTCTTTTTCTTCTTATCACCTTTCCTCTCATCTTCCTCTTCATCTAATTCAACATCCTCAATTTTTGACTTATTATCTTCTGTAACATCATCCTCTTAAAAAAGAAAGAAAAAAGAGAAAAAAAACCCCCTCCAAAAAAAGAGAAAAAAAAGGAGAGAAAAAAACCTCCTAATTCCCTCTCAATTACAATCAGAAAACAAAAAGAGTTAAAAAAAATATATATATATTTATTTTTTTAAAAATAATTAAAAAACCTTCACTTCTTAACCCAAAAATTAAAAAGAAAAAAAAACAGGTCGGAGGTCACAACTACCTCCTCCTGTTTAAACCGCCCAAAGCGGTAACTCCCCCAAAATATTGGGTGTGAGATAACTCACAGGTAGCTGATGACTTCTGGAAACTAGTGCTCACCCAATTCCCTCTCCCAACTCCCATTTCATTAAACTATCATCATTATTTAAACTATTTAAACTCTTCTCAAAAAAAAAGATAAAAGATTTATTTTTTTAAATCAACGTTACCACTTTGGTCACCATTGCCTCCATTTCTTTTAAAAATCTGGATCCCACCTTACATCTCTACTCTCTTTGGAGACCTTGAAGGACTACATCGTTCTCCCCGAAAAGGTTGAGGCGGTCTGGCACTCCGCCAAGTCATGTACAGTAAAAGGGCTACAAGAACTTTTTCCACAGATTCATACTGGCAGCAGTCTGCATCATATTGAAGGCAGGCAAGTCAGAGGACATTACCTGGGACAATGGGTCTTCGATGCCAAATACGCGCTAGCCAATGCCACTGTCCTGGTACACCCCAGACCGGAGGCACCTACCACTCTGACAGTTGATGCCTCCAACATGGCGGTAGGAAACGTACTGAAACAGCTCATAGAAGGCCAGTGGCAACCCCTGGCCTTTTTCAGCAGGCACCTCTGCCCCCCCCCCACCAGAGCTTAAATGCAGCGCTTTCGATCGCTTTCGACCGAGAGCTATTGGCGCTGTACCTAGTGGTAAGACATTTCCGTTACATCTTGGAAGATCGGCAATTTAAGGACTTCACCGATCACAAGCTGCTGACGTTCCCCTTCCATGTGGTTTCAGACCCGTGGTTGGCCCGACAACAGAGACACTTGTCCTATATGTCTGAATTTACCATGGATATACAGCACATCATGGGGAAAAGCAATGTGCTAGCCGAAGCTCCGTCACGCCCCGTGATTGAGTCGATACACCCCCTGCCCAGGGAGTCGACCATGTAGCCCTTGCCAAAGCACAGCAGCAGAACCCTGAGATCCCTGTGTATAGGACAGCAGTTTCTGGTCTCAGGGTAGAAGATGTCCCCGTCGGCCCAGGTTACCTGACACTACTGTGTGACATCTCCACCGGCAGCCCTTGCCCCATCGTCCCAGCCGCATGGAGGGGCCAGGCTTTTGACACCATACAAAACCTGGCCAATTCTGCAATCCAGGCCAATGTCAAGATGGTGGTTAACAGGCTTGTCTGGCATGGCCTCTTTATGCAGATCAGCCAGTGCGCCAAACCCGCATAAACTGCCAGTCCTCAAAACTGCAAGCTCTCACAAGGGCACCCACGCAGACCTTTGAACCAGAGCAGCACAGGTTCAGCCATATACATATTGACATAGTTGGGCCGCTACCAGTTTCCCATGGAACAGGATGCCTATTGACCATGGTTGACTATTCCATGAGGTAGCCTGAGGCAGTCCCGCTGGCTGATACCACAACAGAAACCTACGCCAGGGTGTCCAGATTTGGGGTCCCAGCACACCTAACCTCGGACGGGGGGCATAATTTATCTCTGGGCTCTGGCAGCACTGGCTAACTTCCTGGGGACACAGCTCCATCACACCATGGTGTATCACCCTCAGGCCATTGGGTTGGTGGAGCGATTTCACAGGCACCTGAAGGCAGCCTTGATGGCCCAGCTCAAGGGAGCAAACTGGGTGGACAAATTGCTTTGGGTCCTGATGGGGACTGGTACCGTGCTGAAGGAAGACTTCAAAACCTCAACTGTGGAGATGGTCTACGGCGCACCCTTAATCATTCCGGGGGAGTTCCTGGCCCACAACAAATGCCTGGAAGATCCCGTGGCCACCCTTGAGAATGTGGCGAAAACTTGGGTCCCTGGTCCCGCGACAACCCCCACCCCACAGCCAGCCCAAACATAACATCCCCAGGGATTTGTCGGTAGGTGTTTGTGCAAAGGGGAACACACCAGCTGCCCCTGCAACGACCCTATGACTGGCCCTACAGGGTCACCAGGGACAACGGCTCCACTTCCATCCTCGACATCAGCAGTAAGGAGGAGACTTTTACCGTCAACTGCCTGAAGCTGGCATATCTGGACTGCGGCCATCCAATCTCCGCTCCTTCCCTGCGTCACAAGGGCAGACTGCCTGAGTCAGTGAACAATGGCCTGATCACTGGTTCTGGAGGAAGTTGTGGAGGGGCCTGTGCAGGAAACACCGACCGGCCCGCAAAATGGCCAACGCACGCAGAGACTGCGTGGGTCTGCGGGTGACACCGGCCGTCATCCCAGATTACCTCCCGCACGGTGAGAAGACAGGGAAATGTGGCAAGAACACCAGCCAATCCCATACCGGCACGCTGATGATTCAGGGCCCTGATGCCAGCATTTGGAGCCCACATAAACATGACCTGCCAATGCAATAAACCAGTTTCGACTTCAAGGTTTCGGTGTGCGTGTCGCTCTTCTCCACACTCATGTAGCACGAACGCTACAAGTTGATGGTAATTGACACATCCAAGATTCTAAAGCAGTTGAGCATAGAATATTACAGCAGTGGACAGGACTTTCGGCCCATGATGCTGTGCTGACTCAATCTAAATATTCTCTCCCTCACACCCAGAACCCCTCTATTTTTCTTACATCTTTGTGCCATCTAAGAGTCTTTTAAATGTCTCTAATGTACCAGCCTCCACCAGCATTGCATTGCATTCTAAGCACACACCAAAAAAAAACTTATCTCTGATGTCTCCCCTAAATTTCGTTCACTCACTTTACACCGATGTCCTCTTCCCTCTGTTGCCACAAGAGAAAGCCGCAGGCTGTCCACCCTATCTAAGCCCCTCATACCCTTTCAGTCTGCCCAAAATCTGACAGGTCTTTCAGCACGTGGAAATGTCAGTGAGGGAATGCTGCAGACTGGCACATTGCAGGCTGCAGGAGTATGTGGTGAGGGATACACTGAGCTTGGCGCAGCCAACGCAAGAGCGCTGTGGGGACGGACCACAATGTAGAGTCCTCCCATTATCAGGCATTGAGGGGGTGAGACTTGGGGGGGGGAGGGTGTCCCTTAAACAACAGAGGGGGGAGAAGCAACAATGGGGTGGTAATGGTGTATTTAGAGAACAAATATACATTGATGATGCCGGTAGAGGACCCATGATTCGGAGCCGAACAGGAGTGTGGGTATGACAACGGCTCTGTATACGCTTATCTTTGTGAGGTTTTTCAGTTGGTTGTTTTTCCAGACTCTTTTGTGTAGTCTTCCAAAGGCACTATTTGCCTACGGCTCCTAGAACGCTTCCACCAGCGTTGTCTCCGCTCCATCCTCAACATCCATTGGAGCGCTTTCATCCCTAACGTCGAAGTACTCGAGATGGCAGAGGTCGACAGCATCGAGTCCATGCTGCTGAAGATCCAGCTGCGCTGGGTGGGTCACGTCTCCAGAATGGAGGACCATCGCCTTCCCAAGATCGTGTTATATGGCGAGCTCTCCACTGGCCACTGTGACAGAGGTGCACCAAAGAAAAGGTACAAGGACTGCCTAAAGAAATCTCTTGGTGCCTGCCACATTGACCACTGCCAGTGGGCTGATATCGCCTCAAACCGTGCATCTTGGCACCTCACAGTTTGGCGGGCAGCAACCTCCTTTGAAGAAGACCGCAGAGCCCACCTCACTGACAAAAGGCAAAGGAGGAAAAACCCAACACCCAACCCCAACCAACCAATTTTCCCCTGCAGCCGCTGCAACCGTGTCTGCCTGTCCCGCATCGGACTTGTCAGCCACAAACGAGCCTGCAGCTGACGTGGACTTTTACCCCCTCCATAAATCTTCGTCCGCGAAGCCAAGCCAAAGAAGAATACATTGATGGCAATGTATAGATACAATTGATGTTATAGGTGTAGAAAGACTTTGAACAGTTTTTAAATTTGTAAATAATTTATTGTGAATAAAGTCTATTTTTGGAAATATGCCAGCTCCTATCCTTGGAAGGGTGGTATCTGGCAGCATTATCCACTTCTCGGGGTGGGCATGCAGAGGTGAAGGGCTTTGTTTCGGATTCAGAAATCACTCACTTCACACAAATACAGAGGGACCTCTTCTCTTGCAGGGCTGTGACTATTTGAAATGATTTAGCCCAGAGATTTGCAGAGGTAGTTTGCTTATTGGTCAATGGGAAGAAAGGGGATTGTGCAAAGTCAGTAAGAAGGGGGAGTTGAAGCGGAGATTAAAATCAGCCATGACTGGTGGAGGATTCAAAAACAGTATGAACTGCTTCCTGCTCCATCTGCTTGGAGACTCGTGGGCAGTAAAATCCCTTTCCTTCTGTTGGCTATAGAGACTTGGACTAACCACAGCAGGAACTTCAAAGAACCGGAGAAGTACCACTCTGCAAAATCCTCCACATCCACAGACCAAATGAAGTCAAAAAGGGTGTTTAATTGTCAATCTGGATGTTTCAGCCCAAATATTCTGTTTTTGCACTGTTTCATGCTCTGGGACATTGAACTTGATGGCTGAGTACATGGTAAATGGTGGGATACAGCAGAGTGGAGGAACAGTGGGATCTTGGGGCCCAGCTCCATAGATCAAGTTGCCGTGCCAGTTGATGGGATGGTTAAGAAGGCGTAAGGTGTGCTGGCCTTCATTGGTTGGGGGATTGAGTTCAAGAGCCGTGAGGTAATGAGGTATAAAACTCCGATTAGTCCACGCTTACAGGAAAAATGTAGATGCTTTGGAGAAAATGCACAGGAGATTGGCCTGGATTGGAGAACATGTCTAAGGAAGAAAGGTGGAGTGAGCTTGGGATTTTCTCTTTGGAATGACAGAGAATGAGAACCAACTTTGTGGAGGTAGAGAAGATTATAATTTTTTTACATATCTTTTGATGTGCAGCATGGAAACAGGCCTTTTCAGCCCACATGCCCATTCCAACCAATTATACCTACCACTCCGGTACATTTTGAAGTGTTGGAGGAACCTGGAGCACCCAAAGGAAAGCAATGCAGAAACAAGGAGAATGTACAAAGAACTTACAGGCAGCACCAGATTCTCACCGGATTGCTGGCACTGTAACAGCGTTGGGCTCACTGCTAAAGCTAACCATGCCATTAGGAGAGGTAGTGATACAGTGGACTGTCAGCACCTTTTCCCTAGGGTGTCAATGGCCAATACCAAAGGACATCTGCTTAACAATGAATGGAGGAAAGTTCAGTTTCAACATCAGAGGAAGATTACTTACACAGATGCCTGAAATGCAATGCCAGGGGTGGTGGTGGAGGAGGTGGGTACAAAAAAAGACATTTAGATGGGCTCATGGATGTACGAAAAGAGTGGGGTTATGGGCTGTGAGAAAGGGAAGGGTTATATTGATGCTGGAAAAGGTTGGCACAACTGTGCTGGACTGTTCTATAACTCTGTGGAAAGGATAGGTGAACTTTTTCAAGGCCAACATCCTCAGCAACACTCGAAACTGCCTTAGCACATGGCCACGTTGTCCACCGATTGTACAGAAGTGGGGCTCTGCTACTTCAAACTCCTGCATGATGTGGTGGAGCTAAATCTGGGATCCAAGATTGATCCTGACCTCGGGAGCTGTCTGTGTGCTGTTTGTACCTTCTCCTCGTGACTAAGTGAGTTTCCCATGGGTGATCCAATTTCCTCTCACACCCCAACATATGGCTTGTGTGAATTACCGCTTCGAGCAGGTAAGTGATAGAAGAATCATAGGAGAGTCGATGACATAGCACAGCATTGTGGGCTGAAAAGCCTGTTCTGTGCTGTAATGTTCTGTGATCTATGGTCCATAGAAGCATAGAACATTACACACAGAAACAGGCCCTTCTCGTCTGCGCCATTCCATTTTTCTGCCTAGTCCCACTGGCCTGCAGTTCATTGCCCTCCATTCCCTCCCATCCAAGTACCAGTCCAAATTCTTCTTAAATATTAAGACTGAGCCCGCATTCACCACTTCAGCTGGCAGCACTCCCATCTCGCTGTGTGTTCAGAAGTTTCCCCCTTATGTTCCCCCTAAACTTTTCCCCATTTACCCTGAACCCATGTCCTCTAGTTTGTATCTCACCTAACCTCACTGGAAAAAAAACCTACCTACATTTACTCTGTCCATACCCATCATCGTTTTGTATACACCTGTCAAATATCCCCTCATTCTTCTATGCTCCAGGGAATAAAGTCCTAATCTGTTTAACCTTTCCCCGTAACTCAGTTCCTGAATTCCAGGCAACATCCTAGTAAATCTTCTCTGCACTCTTTCTATCTTTTTTTTTAAATTTTATTTATAAACTTAAAACCACCAAAATTCAGATATATTATATTACTATAAATCAACTTTTAACATGTGGTATTTATATAAGAAATAGAAAAAGAAAGAGAATTAAGAAGAACCGCCCTAATATCCTTCCCCCTCCCCTCACTGAAAAGAAAGAAAAAAGATTCACAACACGAATACTCCATATTATAAACCTTCTTCTAATGTAAAGAGACCTTTAGGAGAAAGGGAATGTCTGAGCTTCCTTTAAATATTCATACTGGTTCTTTGTGAATATGGGCACCATATTTTCCAAAATATATAGTATTTATCTCTTAAGTTACAAGTAATTTTTTCAAGTCGTGTGCAACTCTGAACTTCTGCATGCCATCTTTGCATTCCCAAATCTATACCTGATTTCCAAGTTGTAGCAATACACTTCCGAGCAATTGCTAAAGCAATTTGTGCAAATTTCACTTGATACATATTCAGTTTTAATTTAGATTCAACTCCTTTCATATCCCCCAATAGAAATAACATTGGATCCTGTGGGAATTTAACCCTCGTTATTCATTCTAACAAATTACCTATTTCCATCCAAAAAGGTTTAACCCTAGGACATTACCAAGTAGTAAAAATATACTAACATGCTGTCCACATCTAAAACATAAATCCAAAAAGGTCTGGTTAAATCTATTTAATTTTTGAGATGTCATATATAACTGATGGATAAAATTATACTGTACCAACCTCTATCTCACATTTATTGTACTTTCCATACATTCTCTAAACACTCAATCACAGGCAAAACCCTCCCTACCATTAAGAACATTGACAGGGAACGCTGCCATTGGAGAGCAGCTGCAATCATCAAGGATCCAGCACACGCTCTGTTCTCACTGCTGCCATCATGAAAGAGGTATCGGTGCCACAAGACTCGCACCACCAGGTTCAGGAACAGCTGCTACCCCTCCACCATCAGACTCCTCAACAACAAATTCATTCACGGACTTATTTAAAGACTCTTTTGCACTTCATTAAATTTTTAAATTTCTGTATTGCACAGTCAGTTTGTTTACATTTCTTTGTTTGTTTACATGTGCACATTGAGTAGTTCTTTTTGCACTACGAATAAAGTGCCTCACCTGCAAGGAAAAGAATCTCAGGGTTGTATGTGATGTCAAGTACGTACTCAGACAATCAATTTGAAATCTGATTAATTGACCATATTCATATAACCCCTTAAGATAGATTTTCAGCCCTGAAAGACTTTAGTGAACCTGCAAGGTTTTAAGTCAATCTGGGGTTTTCATAGTCAAAATTACACTACAGATTGCATTACATTTCATTGGGCAGCATGGCAGGCCCAACACTTTTGCATCGCCAGTGTCCAGGGTTCAAATCCACCGCTATCTGTAAGGAATTTTTATGATCTCCCTCTGACTGCGTGGGTTTCCTTTGCATGCTTTGGGTTCCTCCGACATTCCAAGGTCATATGGAAGTAGTTGGTTAATTGGTCACACGGTTGTCATTGGGTTGTGGATCAGAAGGGCCTGTCACCGTGTTGCATCTCTAAATTATAATTTGGAGACTGCAGATTCTGGAATCTGAGGCTAAACACAATCTGCTGGAGGAACCCAGTGGGTTGAGCGGGAGAAAAAGAATGGCCAGCGAATCAGATAAAAATTTCTGTAAATATTCAACGACCAGGCAGGAATTGCAGTGAGGGCTCAAAATCCCTGGCAAGTTACCATAGAATAACTTTCAGAGAAATTACTTAATATGGTTCCCATTTTCATTTTATTTTCGGCAAAATATTATTAAATTTATTTGATCTTTGTAGTGATTAACATTTTAAGAAGTGAATCCTGGGAAAAAAAAAATGGGAAGGAAGAGAAGCATGAAATTCAGACCTTCTTCCCTTTGTAGATGACCTTGAGAAGATGTATTGGAGTTCCAGTGGCAAAACATACCAAGCGAGAGCATTTAACAGAAAATCTCTGACTTCAGTCCAGTCGATCCAAATCTAATCCAGAAAATAAATCATTTGTGCCTTCCCTGCAATAGAGAATGTCAATAGTAGAAGAAAAATGTAAAGGGGTCATTGCTGGAAGCAAAACATCAAAGCAACAGTCCAATTATTTAACTGAAATAGGATCATGCACAAATATTTCTGAAAAAAAAAAGCAAAATTAAAACTTCAACTGAAAGATAAGCAGTTTAGTCAGATGATACTGAGGGGAAAATTCCTGCAATGTTTGCACTTTGTTTTAAAAAGGTAAATATTGTAAATTTTAAAATTTTATTCACAGCATAGCAGAAACCAATTACAGCCATTTAAACCCAATGACACCCAAATTAACCTACAACCCCATACATTTTGAAGGGTGGAAGAAACCTGGAGCACCTGGGTTTAGCCCAGGGAGAATGGGCAAACTCCTTACAAACAGCGCTAGATTCGAACCAGGGTCACTGGCGCTGTAGTGGTGTTGCGCCCAGATGCGGGAATTAAACCTGCTTGCAAGGCAGCAAAAGAATTTGCCATGTAAGCTCAAAAGTTCATAGTACGAAATGAGCCAAGCACGAGGTCCACCACAAAAATAAACTCCTTGCCATGAGTTTTCAAAAATGGCCTGTATTGACATAGCGCTGTTCACAACTTCCATGCTTCACAGCCAGGCAAGTGCTTGCTGAAGGATAGCCCCTGCAGGAAGGAGGGAAATACAATTCAGATGATGTTCATTGAACTTACCTAATTATTAATATACAGAAAGGGCCACTTGGCCCATTTTGTTTATGCCAGCTCAACAGTCCCATTCCCCCTTTACTTCAGATGCTTCTGTGTTTATATTAATCACATTATGACAGTTGGGGGTATTTGCTTTGGAAAGAAATCTCTAATGTTAACCATGAAATTATTGAATTAATTCCTGAATGGCTGCTCTGCCATGCAGAAAAGGGTTGAGCAGGCTTTATAGACGACACTTTGCAGGTTCTAATATTTCCTCATTTCAAAATGTGTCATCTTCAAGGAAACCCAAGGACGATATTCTGAATTATTATTGTTGCGGATGATGTTTGAACTCATACGCCATCATGTTGAACTAACGAGACCACACCTGAAGTTGTCAGCCAGTGAAGAGTAGAGTGTTTATTACTGTGTTATCTGGCTTAATATAGACACACAACATGTGACCTGGTGTCATGACACCTGAAGTTCTAACGGCCTCATGACATAGCTACATTGAGTAGGCCAGGGCTTCTCAGTAGACCTATGGGTGCTGCTGAGTCAATATGCTTCGTGGCTGTAGTGACAGGAGCTGTTAGCGCTGTGATATGCCACAGACAAGAACCAGTCAAGTATCATTCCAATACAAGGCTTTTATTAACAGATGAAAAGCCACCTCTAAACTGGCCAATGGGAAAGGTTCTCCATCTGTTATACAAGTAGGGTGGAGTATCTCTACAAACATAGCCAATAGCAAGCAATCCCCATTACATCACCACATTCACCCCCCTCTAAAATTGACAAATTTTATAATGGCAAAAGCAAAAGCAAAGGGCAAGGGGGAAAATGGATTGCAAACAGAATAATTGAGAATAATATACCAGCTGCGAGCCTGAGTAAACACACTGCGACTGTGCTCACTGAAACCACAACAAAGATTAGAAATGGTCATAACTAAGTCTTTGTGGCAGCCTTGATATACGTTCAGACCGATGGAAAGGCACAGAAGTTGGAGATTTCTCTTTAACTGAAGGACTCTTGTCAGCAGGTGTTGGCTGAAGGACTTCAGCTGGCAGATTCCCATGAAGAGGGAATTGTTGCTCCAAAGGTTCTCGGGATGAAGAAGGTAAGGAAGGAGGCAGATCAGTGGAAGGACTAGCAGGCAGCAGGCCAGGCGAAGCTAGATCCCTAAGGGAAACAATGTCCTGTCTACCATCGGGAAATACAACATGAGCATATTGTGGATTAGCATGAAGTAGTTGTACAGGCTCCACGAACGGGTCAGCCTTGCTGGGTCTAACATGTTTTCTTAATGGAACATCTCCGGGTTTAGATAGCCAAGTTGGCAAGGTTGATTCATTTTTCTCATTTCTTTTTTTTGAAAACTTTATTTAAAAGAATTTAGACAACTTACAATCAAACATAACAGGAAAAAAAATTTGTATATATAAAAAGAAACAAAAATCCGACCCCACCCTCCCACCCCTTCAACCAGCCCCCTTAAGGGGAGCCAAATATAAAGATAATACAGTGATTATAAAGAATATTTCAAAGTATTTCTAAGTTCATATATTCCAAATAGGAAGACCACATTTTAACAAAAAATGAATAATTATCATGCAGATTACATGTAATTTTTTCCATAATAATACAATTTCTCAACTCATTATGCCAGCGTGTTATATTAACCTCCACATTATCCTTCCAAGTACTAGCTACACATTTTCGTGCTACAGATAGCACTAGACGTACAAATGCAATTTGAAATTTATCCTTTCAAAGAGACCATATATCCCAACAAAAAGATTGATGGGTCTAATGGTAATTTAATCTTAAATAATTTTTCCAAAACCAATCTAATTCCTTCCCAAAATGATTGTACTTTAAAACAAGACCAAACAACATGTAAAAAAGTTCCAGTCCATAGTCCACATCTAAAACAAGAATCCGAATTTCTAAATCCATATTTTTTTCAATTTATCTGGTGTCAAATATAACTGATGTAAAAAATTATAATTAACCGTTTCATAATGTACATTCATCATTTTAGTTACACTATCATAACTTCCCAATTATCTTCCAGAAAAATATAGGTTAAATCATTTTCCCATTTAAGCCTAGATTTTTCCCATTCCAGTTTATCCATACTATCTTGTAATAATTGGTACATATCTGAAATATAACCTTTCTTAGGTACAAAAGAAATCAAAGACTCAAATTTAATCAACATGGGTAAATTCATCTCTTTACCATAATTATCTTCTATCAAAGATCTGAGTTGATAATACACAGAGAATTTACAGATATATCAAATTTCTCCCTCAATTGAAAAGAAATAAATAGACCTTCTTCAAAACAGTCCTGAATTATCTTTATGCCCTGAGAATTCCATCTCTTTAAATGATTATTAAACATTGAAAAAGAAATAAGCTGGTGATGATATAATGGGGTTTGAAATGGTAATTTACCCTTTAATCCTAAAACCCTGTTTCTTTTAACCCATATCCTTAACAAATGTTTTAATACCGGCATATTACATTCCCGCAATAAATCCACATTTCATCTAAATATAAACTGATGTATCTCAACTTCAGATATACAAACCATTTCCACCTTTGCCCAACTCAGAAGTTGGTCCACATCCATCAATCTACTAACAAATTTCAATTGAGCTGCATCATAATAATTTTGAAAGTGAGGTAACTGCAATCTCCCTCAAGCATATTTCCATGTAATTTCATGTAAAACTACTTGGGCTAATTTTCCTTTCCATAAAAACTCCCACACTGCCCTATTCAGATCCTGAAAAAAACCCTTTGAAAATAAACATGGTATAGACTGAAAAAAAATTGAATTAGAGAAAAAATATTAATTTTAACACAATTTACTCGACCAATTAATGTTAACGGCATATCTTTCCATTTAACCAAATCCATTTTAATCCTTTTTAATGAAGGGACATAACTCAATTTATATATAGTCTGTGTTTACTCCCACTCCCAAATATTTAATTCTATCAGACCACTTCAATTTTATAATACTTTTATATTCTGAATAATCCCCATACCCAACTGGCAATATTTCACTCTTATCCCAATTTACTTTATATCCAGACAGCTCTCCAAATTTTAACAAACAATCTTGTAAATATTTCAAAGACTGTTCCGGTTCTGTCAAATATACCAGCACATCATCCGCAAATAAATTAATCTTATATTCATCCTCCCCAATTTTCATTCCTTTAATCTTATCATTCTGTCTTACTGTCTGAGCTAATGGTTCAATAGCCAATGCAAATAAGGCTGGTGACAATGGACAACCTTGTCGAGTCGAACATGTTAAGTTAAATGATAAGGAAATTTGACCATTTGTCACCACCCTAGCAGTTGGATTTGTATATAAGACCTTAACCCAGCCTATAAAATAAGGGCCAAAATTTAACACTTCAAACAAAAAGTTCAATTTGACCCTATCAAAGGCTTTTTCCGCATCTAGCACAACCACCAATGGATGGTTGTGTTGACTAATATTATCAATCTAAGAATATTATCCGATGCGTCTCTATTTTTAATAAAACCTGTTTGATCTATTTGTATCAACTGAAGTAAATATTTGACAAGTCTATTCACTAAAAGCTTCACTATAATTTTATAATGTACATTTAATAAAAAAATAGGACTATACGAAGATACTTTCAATCGGTCCCTTTCTTTCTTAGGAATCACAGTAATTATAGCACTTGAACAAGATTCTGGTAACAACTGCTCCTCTGTTACTTGCTGCAACACATCTACAAATATAGAGGATAAATCTTCATAAAATACTTAAAAAAATTTAACAGAAAATCCATAATCTCCTGGCGACTTTCCATTTGGCATCTCTTGTATAGCCTCTTTAATCTCAAAATTCGTAAATGGAGCATCCAATTCTTTAACCTCATCCTCCCCTAAAACAAGTAAATTTAATTTGGATAAATAGGATTCGATAGAACCAGGATCCTGCTTTCCCTCAGAAATATATATTTTTTGATAAAATGAATAAAACTGATCATTAATTTCCTGAGGTTTATAGGTAACTATTGAATTCTTTTTCACAGCATTAATAATTTGTGATGTCTGTTCCTGTTTTTAATTCCCATGCTAATACCTTATGAGCTCACTCACCCAGTTCATAATAACATTGCTAAGATCGATAAAGTAGACGCTCATACTGATAAGTTTGTAAATTATTATAATGTAATTTCAACTTCATTAAAGCAGCTTTTTTATCTTTTGTAACATCTTTCTAAAAATCCTTTTCCAATTCAGCAATTTGTTTCTCTAACATTAAGCTTTCCGCTGCATATTGCCTTTTAATTTTTGTAGTATAACTGATAATTTGCCCTCGTAAATATGCTTTCAAAGCATCCCACAACACAAAATTACTACATACTGAATTGACATTCTCAGCCAAAAACAAAGTAATCTGCTCCTTAACAAAAATAATAAACTCCGGTTTCTTCAATAGCATTGTATTAAACCTTCATCTGTAAGACGATTGTACTACTTCTGAAACTACACAGGAAAAAAAAAACATAGAATGATCCGATATAACCCGACTTTTATACTCAACCTCTACCTTGCAAATGTGCCGAAACCAAAAAAAAATCTATTCTAGAAAAAGAATCATGTCTAGAGGAATAAAAGGAAAAGTCTTACTCTGTAGGGTTTACTCTCCTCCAAACATCAACCAGATTCAAATCCTTCATCAAAGCTCCTATTTGTGTGCCACCTTTGATTTCCTTATACTTTTCGGAGATCTATCCAATAAAGGATCCAAAACACAATTAAAATCTCCCCCGACCAAAATATTATTATTGGCCTGATTAAGCAATAAAAAAGCCTCTGAAATAAACCGTTCATCATTTACATTTGGTGCATAAATATTTAACAAAGTCCATAATTCATCAAAAATTTTACAATTAACCATCAAAACCCTCCCTGCATTTCCTTCAAATGATTCCAATTCAAACGGTAATTTCTTATGAATTAAAATCGCTATCCCCTTTGCTTTAGAATTAAAAGAAGAAATTACATGGCCAACCCACTCTCACTTCAATTTCAAATGTTCTTTTTCAGTCAAATGTGTTTCTTGCAAAAAAGCAATATCAACTTTCATTTTTATTATATAAGCCAAAACTTGTTTATGCTTAATTGGGTTATTCAAACCCTGAACATTAAAAGTTACAAAATTGAAATTAGACATATCTTAATCTAATAATATATTCCACTACTATAAAATAATGCTCCCCTCTAATTCCCTTAATATTCTAACCCTAACCCTTATGTAAATATTCAAAACAAAAGGAAAAAAAAACTAACAATCCCCAAAACAAACTACTAAAAAGTAGTAGCTCCCGAAAAAACTGGGTGTGGTAAAACCCACTAGTGGCAGATGACTGAAGGTCTCAGTGTCATTCATCCCCCCCAGTCAGACTTTCACAAAGTACTGAAACAAAAATAATCAACCCATTGATTCCAGTCCCAATGATTGTTCCGGATCTTTAATATCAAAAAGACTTTGTGTCAATTCAACTTTCTTCCCATTCTTCCCATGTTTTCCATTCTTCCCATTACCATTGCCATTTACCCTCCTCTCAGGTGACAGTGATGGTGATGATCCATTTCCTCGTAAATATGGCAATGAATTAGCAAAAAATGAATCATGATCATTTTCAAAGAATTAAGATTGAAAGTTCCCATAAAAAACTTTCAACACGGCCGGATAGCGAAAGGAAAATTTATATCCCTTTCGCCACAATACTTCTTTAGCTGAATTAAATTCTTGGAGCCTTCTAATAATTTCTTGACTCAAATCCACATAAAAATACCCCTATTATTCTGGACCATCATTGGAGCCTGATTCTGCCGTCCCTTCTGCACCGCCATTCGTAGTATAATTTCTCTGTCCTGATATTTCAAACAGCGAATCAATACTACTCGTGGTGGTTGGCCTGAAAACGATTTCTTCCTTAGTGCTCTATGTGCTCGATCTAACTCCACACCATCTGGAAAAAAATTCCTTGCCCAACACCTCAGGAATCTAAATCTTAAAAACTTTACCGGATCAGAACCTTCTATATCTTCTGGAAACCTACTATTTTTACATTATTTCTTTGACCCTGATTTTCTAATGAATCAATCTTCTTCAATAATTCTTTCTTCTGGATCCCCCAATCCATGAACGAATCCTCCACTTTTTCCATTTTTTCTCTATTACGCTTCATTTGGTTCTTACATTCAAAAAAAGCTTCTTCAATCTTTTTAAAATTATCTTGTACAGTGTCCACTGATTTTATACATCTACTACTACTAACATCACTTTTAACTACATTAATATCTTGCTTCATACAGGTCATTTCTTCACATATAGTAGTCTTTTTAGTTTTCACTTCCTTGAGTCATCTGAGTAGACATCTGTATTGACATATTTTCCATTTGATGAGCAATCCTTTCCAAAATTGTGAACACTGAATCCAGATCAGGTTCCAACACCTCCCTTTGAGACCTAACTTCTCTGGTCTCAGTCCCCATTTCTTCCTGTGTAAGTTCCTGTAATGTTGATCTTTCTTCCTCCTCTAACATCATAGATCCTCTTCCAGTGCGGCTGCGGTTCTGGATGCCCGTTGATAGCGTGCCAACCTCGTCAGTCCACTGCCTTTCGGGCTCCCCCACAGCCGACACCTTGTCCAGTAATTTCCGGACCCGCAACGCTCCACACATGCCCGGCAAAGTCATCGACCACGTAGCTCCATCTTCCGACGCTACACTGTGCGCTCCTGGACCACCATGCAGTATAGCGGGCTCACAGGTCTGTCTTCGCTTGGCCGATCCACCAGCGCCCCTGGACTCACGGGGGCCCGAATCAGGGCCAGCTGAGCCTGTCACTGAGCTGGCGCCATCTTGCGATTGTGTGATCAGCGCCGGCGTAATACTCAACCGAGCAGGAGTCCTCTGAGGCATGGGGACTCTGGTCAACGACTCCATGGCTTCAACTTGGTAAGTAGGCCTCAGTTCTTCATCACTTTTGTAAGGTCATTTCTTTTGCAATTGAGCTTTTGATTTTTTTCATGTTTATAGCCATTGCAATCCTCCAATATTCCAAAGTCTGTAAATATTATTTTTAACCAATTTTACATATTTTAAATTCGGGTATTTAGAAGTTTAACTGGGGAAGGTGGAATCACATGTCTTTCCACTACGCCATCTTGCCACACCCCCAGTTTTCTCTTTTCTAGGGAAAAGAAAAAGACATTGGTGAGGAGTTTCATTGGTAGCTGTACAAGGCAAAGTATGGATAGAGTTCAAAGCTTCTGGCAGTACTTCTTGCCAGTGGCTGGTGGGGAGACTTTTTGATTTTAACGCTAGTGTGATAGCTTTCCAGATCGTACCATTGCTGCGCTCCACTTGACCATTACCCCGAGGGTTATAGCTTGTAGTGTGACTTGTAGCTATACCCGTGTCAAGAAGATATTGCTGAAGTTCCAAACACATAAAAGCTGATCCTCTGTCACTGTGAATGAAGTTAGGATAACCGAAAATACTGAAAATCAAATCAAGACATTTATTAACAGAAGTAGCAGAAACATTAGCACATGGTGTAGCCAAGGGAAAGCGAGAGAATTATTCATTGACGTTGAGGGAATAGATATTTCTATTGTTTGAGGATAGAGGTCCTTTAAAATCTATGCTGAGGCGTTCGAATGGTCTAGACGCCTTAATCAACGTGGATGTGGAGGGTTTGCAATAGCATGGTTTACACTCTGCACAAACAGGACATTCTTTAATTAGTCTTTCGATCTCTTCCAGTGAGTATGGTAAATTGAGAGACTTCACATAATGATAAAATCTAGTGACTCCCAGGTGACATAATTCATCATGAAGATACTTTAAATGGTCTAGTTGCAGACTTACACAGGTCTTGTGAGAAAGTGCGTCTGAAGGGTCATTGAATTTTCCTGGGCGATAGAGTATATCATAGGTAGAAAGTTTAATTCGCCAATGCATAATCTTATCATTTTTGATCTAGCTCCTCAACTTAGTTTTGAACATATCGGCGACAGATTTTTGATCAGTCAGCAAAGTGAATTTCCTTCCGGCTAAAAAGTGTCTCCAATAGCGAATGGCCCCTACGATAGCTCCCGCTTCCTTTTCAATAGAGGAATGTCTTAACTCCGGCCCATGTAATGTCCGAGAGAAAAAGGCGACTGGTCTCGCAGCTTGGTTTAGTGTAGTAGCTAAGGCCCAATCTGACGCATCAGATTCCACTTGAAATGGCAAATCCTCATCAATAGCTGACATTGTCGCCTTGGCTATATCCTGTTTGATGTTTTCAAAAGCACGGAGGGCTTCCTCATTCAGGGGAAAACTAGTAGTTTTAAACAGTGGCTGTGCTTTGTCAGCGTAGCTGGGCACCCAGTGAGCGTAATAGGGGAAAAACACCAAGCAGCGCTTGAGGGACTTTTGAGTCACCGGTGGGGGCAGATCCATGAGTGGTCTCATTCTCTCTGGGTCTGGGCTGATCTCTCCTTTACTCACGATATAGCCTAGTATAGCCAGGTGTTTAGTGCGGTATACACACTTGTCATCGTTAAGGGTCAGATGTAGATGTTTGGCCACCTGGAGGAATTTTTGTAAGTTCTGTTCATGATCATTTAAGTCTTTGCCACATGTAGTGACATTGTCCAGATAAGGGACGGTGACTTGTAGGTTATGAGTATCTACTAGTTTATCCATCTCTCTTTGGAAGACAGATACCCCGTAGGTAACCCCAAAATAAATACTTTTAAACTGAAAAAGTTTGCCATTTGCCTCAAAAACAGTAAACTGCCTTTCATCTTTGTGAATAGGCACCTGATGATAAGTTGATTTCAGATCAATTGTGGAATATATTTTGTATTGTGCAATCTGGTTTACTATGTCTGAGATACGAGGCAGTGGGTAAGCATCTAGTTGCGTGAACTTGTTTATAGTTTGGCTGTAGTCTACGACCATTCTATATTTCGCGCTATTTTTGATGACTACTACTTGTGCACGCCAAGGACTTGTACTGGGTTTGATCATTTTTTTCCTTCGATAAACACTTAATCTTGTCCTTAATAAAGAGTTTGTCCTCTTTGCTATAGCGCCTAGTCTTTGTAGCTACAGGCTTACAATCCAGGGTTAGATTAGCAAAAAGGCATGGAGATTTAATCTTTAGAGTCGATAACCCGCAAACCGCTTCTTGGGGTACCGTGATCGATGGAAATCTAAACCTAAAAGCTTTGGAGAGCACAGACTGAGGAGCACGTGCAATTTGAAGTCCATATATTCATTTCCCTGTATCTTCAGGGTTATTTTACAACAACTTGTTGCATCTTATTTAGTCCAGAACAAGCCATAGAGATTCTGCGCTTAGATGATAATAAGGTAAGATTTTGGACGCTAGCGGTCATAGGGTGAATATTGCTGTCTGTACTGCCCGAACCAAACAGTCAATTGGCTCCCTGTTTACCTCCACCTTCATCGTGGAAGGCTGAAGATCGTGAGGCCCATTTTAATTGATCTTCATGGAATCTAGGATAGGGTCTCCCCGCGGCAGCGATCCGTCGGTGTTCGCCTCATCACTGGCTGTTCCACTTATGGTTATCTAAGGAAGGATGTTCTTGCAATGGAGGGAGTGCAGAGGCGATTCACCAGGCTGATACCTGGAATGGCAGGAATGACTTATGAGGAAAGATTGCGCAAATTGGGATTGTACTCGCTGGAGTTTAGAAGATTGAGAGGGGATCTCATAGAGACATCTAAAATTCTGGCAGGACTGGACAGAGTGGATGCGGAAGGAATATTTCCAATGGTGGGGGAGTCCAGAACCCGGGGCCATGGTTCGAGGATAATAGGCAAACAATTTAGGACTGAGATGAGGAGGAATTTCTTTACCCAGAGGGTGGTGAATCTGTGGAATTCATTGCCACAGAGGGCAGTAGAGGCAGGTTCATTAAATATATTTAAGAGGGAATTAGATCTATTTCTTCAGTATAAGGGTATTAAAAGTTACGGAGAGAAGGCGGTTGAGGTACTGAACTTTAAGATCAGCCATGATCTCGTTGAATGGCGGAGCAGGCTCAAAGGGTCGAATGACCTACTCCTGCTCCTATCTTCTATGTTTCTATGTTTCTAAGTAGAAGGAGAAGAAGAAGAAGAAGAACTAGATGAATCATTGGCTTTCAACATAGCGGCATTGTGGCAGCGCCCCCGTTTAGCGGCATTGCGGCGGCGCCCCCATTCAGTGGCATTGCGGCGGCGCCCCCATTCAGCGGCGTTGTGGTGGCGCTCCGGTTCAGCGGCATTGCAGCGGCGACCCCGTTCAGCGGCGTTGCCCCCATTCAGCAGCATTGCGGCGGCGCCCCTGTTCAGCGGCGTTGTGGCGGCGCCCCTGTTTAGCAGTAGCGCTCGAATATTTCTTCTTCTTCTTATTCTTCAGCTCATGGTGTGAGCCAGGTGAAGACTCTCATGCTTGGCAGGTTCTAGCCCAATGCCCTCGCTTCCTGCAGTTGGCACAGTTGGCTTGCCTGGCAGGGCACTGGGAGCGAACATGTAGCACCAAACCGCAGAAGAAGCATTTTCTTTAGCGGCTTTTATGCTGTGGTTTAGTGGCGCCCAGCGGCGGATTTTCATCACGGGCAGATCTCGGGGGTGCCGCTTCAGCACCTCTCTCTTTCTCAAGAGCTTCAGCACCTTGTAGAGCAGACTTTAGGACCTTCGCTTGTTGCAGAGCTGCATTAAAGTTCAAGTCCGGGGTCTCCAGTAAATGTGGCCTGATGTACCCCGATTCCAATCCATTTATGAATGCATCCAGCGTTAAGGACTCTCGGTGGGCTTCGGCCGTGACAGCAGCACAAGCGCAGGCTCTGGATAGCCCTTTTAGTGCAAGCGCGAAGGCATCTTTGCTCTCTCCTGCTTGTTGTTTTCAAATGTAAAGCTGATGTCTTGCGAGCAATTTGTTCTGTGGCCGATCATAATAGGTCCTGAGGAGATTCACTGCATTCTTATAGACTCCCGTCTCTCTGACCACACTTCTCCGAGGAAGGCCACAAAATGGCTACGTCTTGCACAGCATTGTTCACTCGCATATATGCTTCAAAACACTGGAGCCAGTGGTGAAAATTATCTCCAGCTCGGGTGGCATCTTGATCTATCTTAAGCCTTCCAGGTTTCAGGGAAGTATCCACGATTGTCTGTTAATAAAATTGATATGCCATAGACAAGGACCAGTCAAGTATCATTCCAATACAGGGCTTTTCTTAACAGATGAAAAACCACCTATATACTGGCCAGTGGGAAAGGCTCTCCATCTGTTATACCAGCAGGATGGAGTATCTCTACAACCGTAGCCAATAGCAAGCAATCAGTATAATTCGCCCCTCCCCAATACATCATCACACACTGGTTCTGCCCACTCCCTCCAAGTGGACCACTGCACTATCTTATTAATCCATTCAACCAAACTTTGTAGATGCAGCTTTAATTCGTTGATAAAACAGACAAACATTTTGCGTAACCTCGCATTAAGATTTTCAGAATGATGAATAAACAAAGCATTCGGCTTTATTTAAAGACATAACGACATTCAACTTCAAAGAAATATACAAGGAATCAGACGAAATAAGACAAATTCAAAGTATCTCGAGCTCCCGTCTCCTTCATGGTTCGTTGAAGAATAAGATGCAAGCTCTTGGTTCGCTCGGATATTACAGTCACTATGGTAACACTACAAACAATACTTTTACTTAAAAGGATAGGCACAAATTTAACTAAGAAGCAAAAACACAAGGTTTTAACCTTTACAGGCTTGCCTTCTAGTCTCTAGAATTTCTGAAGGACTAGATGGGATAGATACAAGGAGAATTGTTCTGCTGGCAAAGGAGTCTATAGTTACAGTCTCAGAATAAGGGAGATGCGAGTTAGGGTGGAAATGAGCAGAACCTTCATTCAGAGGTTGCTGAACCCTTGGAATTCTCTGCCTTGAAAGATTACGGAAGAAGACATCCAAAGATGAGGTGGACGGATTTCTGGTTAGTAGAGAAATTGTGGGATGTGGGTAGGAAAATAGTGTCGATGTACATTAGAAGATCAGCCATGATCGCGATGAACATCTGAGAAAGTTCAAGGGGCTGACCTCCATTTTAGTATTTCTTTGATTATTTTTATGTTCTGTTTTGGGTCCCACGAGCTGAAGTTGGAGAAGGTTCAATGGGATGATTCTGGGAATGAAAGGTGTTTTGACAGCTCTTGGTCTGCATTTGTTGGAATTTAGGAGAATGAGGGGGATCTCTGTACTGACAATAACCACACCAGTTGTGCGAGTATAAGACAGCTTTAATAAACTAATATGTACACTAAGAGGTTTTGTCTCTCCGCAAGATGAACCTGGAAGGCGAGACTGTAGCTCTGGACTGCTTTATATACAAGGTCACCAGGATGACCCCAAGTAACTTAGAGGTGTAATTACACATCACCACAATCTCATTGAAACATTTTGAATGTTGAAAGGGATGGACAAAGTAGATGTAGAAAGGTTGTTTCCCATAGTGTGAGAAGCTAGGACAAGAAGGCACAATTCAGGATTGAAGGGCATCCATGTAAAACAGAGACATGCAGGAATTTTCTTCATCCAGAGGGTGGTAAATGTATGGAATTTGTTGCCACAGGTGGTTGTGGAGGCCAGGTCTTTGGGTGTATTTAAAGCAGAGATTGATGGGTTCTTCATTAGTCAGGGCATCAAAGGTTATGGGGAGAAGGCCAGACAGAGGAGATGTGGGGAAAATGGATCAGCTCATGATTAAATGGAGGGGGAGACTCAATGGGCTGAATAGCCTGTTTCTGCTCCTAGGTCTTATGGTACTTCCTTAAAACCACATCTGATGCACTAACATCTCTTGGCAGGGGTGGGTGGAATTTGCTGGGGAATCTTACCTTGATAAAGGGCTCAAGCCTGAAACATTGGTTATAGCTCTCTATATAAAGTACAGAGTTTGACCCGATGAATTTCCCTAGCATTATGTTTTTACTTTAACCACGGTGTCTGCAGACTTTCGTGTTTTACTACAACCTGCTGGGCTTGCCTGGTTTAGCCTATAAATTATTTCAGAACCTCCTCTTAGTTGCTTCCTCAGTTCAGGGGCACACAGGACAGCATTGACACGGACACCAATCGCAAGAGAGCAAATAAGTTAAGTCAATCCTCTGACACACAGCACGCTGAGAGAAGCTTACCATTGGGCCTCCTGGTCTTCACTCGACATGCCTTCTGCAACCTTGTCTGTGCCTGATTCTGCTGATTAATGTATGAAGCGATGTGTTTTATGGTCCACTACAGCATAAATTTTAGCGTGGCACAAATTGGTGCATCTTTCCCCACCCTTCAGAATCCTGAACCGGTCACAAGGTTTGCATTTCACTGAATGAAGCAACTCAACACATCCTGTCCGACACTGAGTAATAGAATCATCCGGCACTGAAACTGGCCCATTAGTACCCCCAATTTAATGCTGACAATCAAAAGCTCTTGGCCCACATTAATCCTGTTCTCACAGCATCCATAGGAGGTAAAGATTTATTACCGATTTTTCCGGCCTGAGCCCTTCTTCAATGTATGACCATAAAGCAGGCAGGCACCTCAGTAAAGACTGAGAGAGAAAGGCAGAAGAATGGGAAAAAGAGGAGAACAGACCAGCAAACAAAAGGGTTCAAATGGAAATGATGAGGAAAAGTGAGAATTGATTTTGGCTCTGTGAAAGGAGGCAGAGGGAAAAGGGGGGGGGGAAGAACTAGTGGAAAGGGGACAGGGGGAAAAGGATGCGGAGGAGGGTTGGTTTAATGAAAACTGGAGAAATCGATGTTAATGCCATCCAGTTGGAGGGTGCAATGAGAAAACACAGGTGCAGGGTGTAGTGTTAACAGTATATCAAAAAGTGCAGAGTGGAGAGAAAAGTACAGTTAAAATAATGCAATGGTATCATCTCTTTAGCAATGAAAGTTAAGAGTCTGACGGTTAAGAGTCTGATTTCAGCAAGAAGGAATTGGATCTTGAATCTGGAGGTTTGCGATTTCAAACTCGTGCATCTTCTGGCCAACAGGAATGGGGAAAAGACAATGTGACCATGGTGGGTTGGGTCCTTTGATATTCAAGATTCCTTTATTGTCATGTAACAGTACAGAACATGTAATATTACACACAATTGTCTTTGCCTGCCGTAGGGCAGATAAAGAGTCACCATTAGTGCCACCCAGATCCCCTTAGAGTATGATGGAATGATAAGTGAAAGAGAGTCCTTTCACATCACTTAGTGACCATGGGATGTTGGCAGCATTTCCAAAGCAGCAGAAGGTACAGACGGAATTGATGGAAGAGAGGTTGGGTTGCCACGGAGGGAAGGTGACTTGCGATGTAGGGGAGATTTAGTTCCATTTGGAGGAGAGGTTGGTCTGAGATGGAGGGGGGTTTGGATTGGGATTGGGGTAGAGGGGAGTTTGGTGCGGGGTGGAGGGGAGGGATGGTTTGCGTTGGAGGGGAGGGATGGTTTGCGTTGGAGGGAGGGATGGTTTGCATTGGAGGGGAGGGATGGTTTGCGTTGGAGGGAGGGATGGTTTGCGTTGGAGGGGAGGGATGGTTTGCGTTGGAGGGGAGGGATGGTTTGCATTGGAGGGGAGGGATGGTTTGCATTGGAGGGGAGGGATGGTTTGCCTTGGAGGGGAGGGATGGTTTGCGTTGGAGGAGAGGGATGGTTTGCGTTGGAGGGAGGGATGGTTTGCGTTGGAGGGGAGGGATGGTTTGCATTGGAGGGGAGGGATGGTTTGCGTTGGAGGGGAGGGATGGTTTGCGTTGGAGGGGAGGGATGGTTTGCGTTGGAAGGGAGGGATGGATGGCATTGGAGGGGAGGGATGGTTTGCGTTAGAGGGGAGGGATGATTTGCATTGGAGGGGAGGGATGGTTTGCATTGGAGGGGAGGGATGGTTTGCGTTGGAGGGAGGGATGGTTTGCATTGGAGGGGAGGGATGGTTTGCGTTGGAGGGAGGGATGGTTTGCGTTGGAGGGGAGGGATGGTTTGCGTTGGAGGGGAGGGATGGTTTGCATTGGAGGGGAGGGATGGTTTGCCTTGGAGGGGAGGGATGGTTTGCGTTGGAGGAGAGGGATGGTTTGCGTTGGAGGGAGGGATGGTTTGCGTTGGAGGGGAGGGATGGTTTGCGTTGGAGGGGAGGGATGGTTTGCGTTGGAGGGGAGGGATGGTTTGCGTTGGAGGGGAGGGATGGTTTGCGTTGGAAGGGAGGGATGGATGGCATTGGAGGGGAGGGATGGTTTGCGTTAGAGGGGAGGGATGATTTGCATTGGAGGGGAGGGATGGTTTGCGTTGGAGGGGAGGGATGGTTTGCATTGGAGGGGAGGGATGGTTTGCGTTGGAGGGGAGGGATGGTTTGCGTTGGAGGGGAGGGATGGTTTGTGTTGGAGAGGAGAGATGGTTTGCATGATGCTCGAAGTTGAGCTGCATTCACAAATACCCCTCTCACACTTGCCTCAGGTTCTACTGAAGGATTCAAAATTGAGATTGAGAGAGTATTGTCAATGTTACAAAAACCAGACTGCACGTGGTGTTTGGTCACAGAGTCTGGATAGTTGACCCAGTTTCCGTAATCCTCTGTGGCTAATTTAGGGCCTATTTGTGAATTGAACGCAGTTATGCTACCTATTTGGGTGACAGGATTGAATATAACATACGTCAGAGCAGAATGATGGTGTAAATGATGCAGAAGTCAATTAATAAGGGTGGTAGCTCTAACTGAGCCCTGCGCCAGTTGGAAACTTTTCATCTCACCTTCTTAAATTGAGTTCTCAATGACATACGGTTACATTGGATCAGAAAGTTTTGGCTGAATTTTGCAGTGTTATTTATTTTAGTTAGAGCAGATTGTGGGAATACACTAGTCTCTTCCTAAACTGCAAGTGTCTGGGCAGTGTTATGAACTAAATTAGTAGCAATGCGAATAACCAAGACAATGGTTTTGGTAAAACAATAATTTTTATTATTAACTATTAATAACATAAAATTTCTTACTTAACTCTAAACTTAACCCCACTATGCTCAAATGTATATATGTGTGTGTATTAAAACCCAAACCATTACAGTTTAACCACGATTCTGAAGAGATGAATCTAAAGTTCAGTCTTTTGTGTTGTAGCTCAAAGTCTTTACTACCGTTCAAAAGCAATTATGGAGTACGTGTGAGGCATCAGGTTTGTTTAAATTGTTTCTCAAAAGGGATAATGATTTATTTTAAAACATCAAGTCATCAGACATCTTTAAAACACTCAGCTTTCTTTTGTTATGTTGTTTTCAGAACAATGTTTCTTCATACAAACAATTTTTTCTCTTGCTTGGAGATTTTGGAATCTGCCCTCTCTTCCACGATTAATTCACAAACCAAGACAAGGGTTAAACAAAATAGCCATGCGAACATGGACCCAGTAGAAATCTGTCCTCTTTTCCAAAGTGGTTCTTCTTTATTGCCACTAGGTGTTTACAAACTGAGGTTACCCATGAACTGGGCCCCTGCAGCCACTTACACACTCGTCCCTTAATTGCCCAGTCAAACAGCGACTGGGAAGTTTAAGGGCACTCCCGCCCTTCGGTGATGCAGTGAGTGATGTCTCACGCACTCTCCACGTCACCGGAGGCCTCACAGGGAATCCTGTGTTTCCTGTGTTGGCCTCCAAATGGTAAGTGGCTGGGGTGGCTGCGGAATTGGGGTGGGGGGAACAATGACGGACCGGTGGGGAGCAAAGTAGGGGCAGGAGCAATGACTGTCCTTCTTACCCATAATCCCCCACACTGCTGGAACCACTCTGGTTTTCCAGCAGCATGGGGGATTATGGGTAAGGAAGATGGCCATTGCATGCAAGCGCTGATGTCATTTTCTACCCGGGCAGCCATTGATCACTTACAAGTTGACCAGCAGTAGCTGGTACACCCTGTGTACACAGGTGACAATCCATCTCTGAGGTGGTTTGCCTACTTGTGCAGTTTTAAAAAAAATTCTACCCACCAATTGGCCTAAACATGGGTAGATAACCTGCCAACATGTTACAGTCCAATTTGTAAACTCCTAGTAATCTTGTGTATCTCGTATGATAAGGATAATACATAACAGAACAGCACCTCTCTCTTTCTATATATAGAGGCTACTGATTTTCAATCCTGTCTTTTACAGGATGGTCAACCTCCTTCTGGTTTAAAAATGCCTCTCGTTCCAGTAATGTTTTTCCTAAAATTCTCATCACATGATGACACATTTCTGTTTCATTTCTAAAAAGCATGAATCATGATAGATGGGATTTCTGACGACACTTCACACATACAGCACAACTCCGATTATCCAAAATGGACGGGACTGGGCCTATTTTGAATAAACAACTTTTTTTGGAGAACCAGTCATTTTTTTAAAAATAGCCAAGTAGTTACAGCAAATCAGTTGCAACAGTGTTTATACAACAAGAAGCAACAAGGCAAAGGGTTTTTAAGCATTAAAAGAATTTAATTCTGACCAAAAAAAAATGCAAGCCACTGCGGATCTCTGACGCTTCCCCACCGAGGATTTCGGAGAATCTGATTTTGGATAATTGGAATTGTACTGCCTTCTCGAAGTTAAAATGGATCAGACTCCAGACTGCCTGTTAATCAGCCAGTAGCCTGCTCCTGACCAAACACCTATTGTTTATGAGTTTTAGTGGGGCAGTCACGTGATGGTGGACGGCTAGTTGGAGCAGAATCCCAGAGCTCCTCAGAAGCCTAAAGAAAAGACAGAAAAAACCCCAGATAGAAACAAGTCCAGAGAGAAAGGAGGATGGGGAAGAAAGACAAGAAGTCTGCAATGAAAGGTGTAGCCCTGAGGCAGCCCCAGGACATTGGGACCATGTGGTGAGGAGGTCGACGGGGCCTACTCGAGGCGATTGTGGGAGGAGGTCACGGGAGGCTTACCTTCTAAGGAGAGCCATCTTTCATCAAGTCGGGCAAGCAGTGCAGAGCCCAAGAGTAGTGATAAAGACTGGGGGGCAGAGGAGAGTAAAGTCAGGAGGAGGCAGCAACGGCATCGGTGATAGTGGCAACGGCTGCGTTGGCAACAGCAGTGGCATCGGTAGCGGCTACGTCGGTGGCAGCAGTCGCAGCAGCGGTATCAGGTAGGCCAGTGAAGACGTGGGAGAGGGAGGGCTGGCGGTAGTGGGCAGGAGCAGCATCACGGGTGGCATTGGGAGATTGGCCTGACCTACGGCCCAGGCCAATGGTTGCGGACAGCGGGAGAGAAGAGGAGGCGCCGGACGTCAGGAGAAGACGGTGGAAGGCATCGAGGAGGAGGCGATGAAGAGGTCGGTGAGCAGCGATGGGGGGAGTGACAGTGAGGCAGAGGAGGAGAATGGTAGGAAGACAGGCCCACTTTCGCGATGGATGAAGGTGTCTGAGGGAGCAGAGAGACTCACCGGGGAGAGTGGCCTCAGAGGCCACATTGAAAACCGTATTAAGGGGACTTTTGAAAGAAATGGGAGAAATAGAGGGTAATGGCAGATTCAACAGGGAGGGTTGCAGGTGTGGAAGATAGAGTAGAGAGGGTGGAGGACAACGTGGAACGTTTGGAAGGTCAGAGAGATGCCTGGAATAAGGAAAGGGAAGAATCCTGGAGAAACTAGATAGTCTTGAAAAAACTAAATGTCAAAAATGGTTAAAATCGTGGAATTAAAGGAAGGGATGGAAGGGGATGACCTGATCAAGTTTATTAAGGATTGGATCCCTGGCTTTGGGTGAGGACAAGGTAGGGGGAGATTTGAAGATAGAATGGGCCTGCAGTTCTTTTCTCCTCTCCAAGCCGGGACCGGGGCAGCAGCCTCAATTGGTCTTTGTTAAGTTTAGAAAGGGGAAGGGTTCTCTGGGCAGTAGCAGAAGGGGCGAAGGCCAGTTGTGTCCAGGCACAGCAAGTTTTTTTTCCTTTTCAGACATTAGTGGGGCACTACTGCTATGTTAGATCTACAACATCCAAGTGTTGTAGATCTAGCACAGACAAGAGCGGACCCAGGAGTGACCATAGGTCTGGATGTGGAGAAGGCCTTCGACAGACTGGAGTGGGATTTTCTGTTCAAGGTGCTGGAGAAATTCTGACTGGGACAGACATTTATCAGTTGGGTTAAAGCTCGCTACCATAAACATTTGAACCAAAATTATTAAAAACGGGCAGATAGCTCCAATGTTTTCCTTGAGCAGGTCAAGTAGACAGGGTTCCGGTGCTATTCAAACCAGCTATGGGGTCGCTGGCAGAGGCCATTTGGTGGGATCCAGACACAAGGGGGTTCAAGGTGGAACACAAAATCAACCTTTTTGCTGATGACGTGTTAGCATATTTGATGAATTCCGGGGTGGGGTGTGGTCGTTGGCTGGGCTGAGGATCATACTGGAGGATTATGGGAAGGTTTCAGGGTAAATTTGGATAAGAGCGAGGTTATGCCTCTGACAAATAGGGATTACGATCAGTATCAACAGTGAGTTCAAGTGCATTGAATAACATTACAGAAGTTCTTTGTTGTTTAAAGCTTTCTGGGACATCATAAGGTTATGCAAATGGAACTAATTTTTCCTTATTTTAGCAACACTGCTCTTAACTGGTTGCTACGTTGGTGATTGATGCCTCACTTTTTTTCCCCTCTGAAACTTAAACTAGGACATATCCTCGAGAAAGATGACAACAGGGAGGATATAAATGGAAAGATTATAGCAGGTGGAGAAGGCACAGAGACACAAGGTGACATGCATTCTGGAAACATTGTGTTCTATTTCACTTGCACAGAAGTTGAAGCTTCAAACTGGCCTGCAGCCTATTCTGACAGGGCCTGAGCCAGAAAGCACACTTGCTTCAGGAATTTCACCGCAGGAGCTCTTACACAGTGAATGTTGCTGCATTTGTGATCTTCCAAAAAAAAAATTAAACATTGATCACACGTCGCAGCATGTATTCTCTCTGGCATAAATATCAAAATCAGAGTTCTACTCTTTAATTTAGTCTTATGGCGCAGTCATTGAGCCTTCTGTACACCAGGTCTGTGCCAATCATTAAACATCCACTTGCACCAATCCCATTTTATTTCCTGTATATTACTGTCAACTCCTCTCAGGTTCCACCTACACACTCAGAGTCATTCAGAATACAGCAATGCAATACAGGCCCTTTGACCCAAAAACTACCCAAAATTATTACATTTAAATTTAGACACAGAGCACATTAACAGGCCATTTTGACCCTCGAGTCCGTGCCGCCCAATTTATACCCAATTAACCTACATCCCTTGGTACGTTTTGATCCTCTATATTTGTTACATCCTTGTGCCTGTCTAAGAATCTTTTAACTCTCCCCATTGTACCAGCTTCCACCACCACCCTGCCAATGACTGTTCTCTATTCCTGCCTAATCCCATCATAATTAGCCCTTCCCCAAAATGGGCAAGTGCTTTGCCCATTTTGTCTACTTCTACCCTTGTCCATAATGATGCGAAGCTCAGAGAGCTGCCATTACCGTCTCCAAAAAGTTCGCCCATCAAGAGGTCTGTCAGTATGTTTGTTACTCGATACCAGATCCAATATGGACTCTCTCCTTTAGTTGGTGGATCCACACACTGCGTCGGGAATCCTTCTTGGACAAAGACTAATTTTGGTCCATCTAATTCTCCTGCAGTAAGGAGGCACCAGTCAGCATTAGGGGAGTTTAAATCTCCCATATTTTTGCACGATTCCAAAATCTGCCAACTTATGTGTTTGTCAGTGTCCTGAGGGGGCCTATAGAGTCATTGCTGCCTTCCTATTTCTGACTTCCACCTTCACTGACCATGTAGACAATCCCTCCGCAACCTTCACCATTCCTGCAGCTAAGATACTATTCCTGATTATTGATGCCACTCCTCCCACCACTTTTACCTACTTTTCTATCTATTTTGAAACATCTAAACCTGGAACATGCATCAGTGTCATCTGTTATGACCACAAATGCACTAATCCAAGTTCATCGGCCTTATTTTTAACACTTCTCGTATTTAAGGACACACTTTTCAACCACCTCATTTATGCTCCATTCACTGTCTGTCCTTCCTCACAATCTCACTACCTATCACTTCTACCATATCGACGGCTCCATCACCTAGCTAACACTCTGCTTCCCAATCTCGTCGAGCCACTTTAAACCTTCCCCAACGTGTCAAGCAAACCTACTGGCAAGGAAATTGCTCCTTCTCAAGGTGCAACTCATCCCTTTTATTCAAGTAAAACCTTCCCTAAGAGATCCCAATGATCCACAAATTTGAACCCCTATCCCCTGCTCCAACTCTTCAGCCAAGCATGCATCTGCCATAATTTTCTACTCTTGCCCTCCAGAGATCACAACCCTTGAGGTCCAACTCTTCACCTTCCTTTGTAACCCCTTATATTCCTTCAGGACCTCATCACTTGTCCTATCAATGTACCACAATATCTGGCTACACCCCCTCCCTCTCATGAATGCTATGGACACAATCAAAGACATCACTGATCCTGGTACTCAGGAGACAGCATACCATCTGTGTCTTTATCACTTCCACAGAATCTCCAGTCTGTTTCCCCAAACTAAGCAATCCCTTATGACCATCTCTTCCCTTCCTTCCTGAGCCACATTCCATGGCTGTTGCAGTTTTATCCCTGGTTAGTTGTCCCCCTCAACAGAACACCTGTGATTGAGTGAAATGGCCCAGGAGGACCCTCCTATTCCCTTTCCCTCTGCTTAGTCATCCCTGCCCCCTTTGTGACAGCCTCCCTGCAACTCCAATCACCCTCTCAGCCTCCCAAATGGTCTGGAGTTCATCCAGCTTCAGCTCCCTAGTGCAGCCTTAAGGAGCTGCAGCTGGATGCTTCTGGTGTTCCTAATGATTTCGCACAACAGGCTGTCATTCCCATCGCTCAATCCGTGCATTAAGACCTTAGCTATCCTAACCTGTGCCTTCTTACTGCAGCCTTTTCTGACAGGGCTGCTGTCAGTCAACAGCTGCATTACTTCCTCAACCTCTAAGTCCCACTCCCTCTCTTCTATTGGCTACAGTTAATTAGTCAATCTCACATCAGCACCTCCCTTTACTGATGCATTTAAGGATTCCTGCTCTCTCTTCAAGTCTTGATGCTGCTAAACTGAAACTCGCATTACAGTGCCCATTTCATCTTTGGGGTACAAGTGGAAACCGATGTACCTTTTGGAGAATATGAAAATTCCACACCTACTGTATGTGAGGTCAGGATTGAACCCAGCTCCCCTGGTGCTGCAAGGCAATAGTTCTAACTACACCAAGTTGCGGCTTTGTGAAGCAGACAGGAAGGTTTGTAAAAAGAATCAGCTATTAAACTAGGAAAGAAATTTATGGAGCTTTCACATAATTCCAGAGCAATGCACCACCAGTAAAGTTATGGGAGGCGTGGCTAATGTTGTGGTTAACGAGACGCTGTTACAGTGCCAGCGACGCGGGTGCGAATCCAGAGATATTGGTAAGGAGTTTCTAAGTTTCCCTGTGACCTACGTGGATTTTCTCCAGGTGCTCCAGTTTCTTCCCACCTTGCAAAACGTACGGGTTTGTAGGTTAATTGGGCGGCAAGGGTTTAAAAGGCGAGAATTGGCTTTTACCTTGTTGTCAATAAAATTTTTAAAACACAAGTGCTTTTAAAGTACTGGTACTCCCCAACTTGTGACTTATGTCCATCTGCACGTCCAAACTTTTAAAAAATATAAGAAAAACTAACATTTATGCAGTTTATGTATTTGTCAAGCTATACCAGGGATACAGGCCGCGTAAGGGCCAAAATCTGCATACTTACTTTATTTGTCGGCGTCCCAGGGTTCATAGGTTGGGTGCAGCTATCTTGATTCCTGTGTGCATGCACATCTTCGGTTGGCACATGCACAGTGAATTCGCATATTGGAGTTCGGTTGGCGCATATGTGAGTTAAGGGCGCTAATTCAATATCATCAGGGTGGTTAACTTCCCCCAATGTGGGCCAAAGGGCCTATACCTGCACTGTAAATGCACAAAAAAGTGCAGGAGAAACTTCTCAGGTCCCACAGCCTCCATAGGAGGCAAAGATATATAACCAGTGTTTCAGGCGTAAGCCCTTCATCAAGGTAAGAGCAAACAGACATCCGAATTAAAAAAAGAGGCAGGCAAGAGGCCATTTGTGGACAAGTTTTGGAGGACAGGAGAGAAAAGCTGAGAATTGATCAGGTGAAGGGGTAGCTCTGTGAATTGGCAAATTTGTAGTTGTCATTTGAATTGGGTCTAGCCACAGTCATGGGTGTAGAGAGTAGAGCAGTAGGCTAAGTACACATCCTTACAGTGTGTTCATTGTCATGGAGGAGGAGATGTTGTTACTGATCTGCACTGACTGGTCTTCAAGAAAGTCAAGGATCCAGTTGCAGAGGCCCAGATTTTATAACTTGCTGACCAGTACTGAGGGGGGTGATGGTATTGAAACTGGAGCTGTAATTGATGAAAAGCACCCTGATGTGCTGTTGTCCAGATGATCCAGGGCCGAGTGGACAGCCAGTGAGATAGCATCTGCTGAGGTGTGATTGTGACAATGGGCAAACTGCACTGGGTCCAGGTCTTTGCTTAGGTACAAGTTAATTCTGGTCATGACCAACCTCTCAAAGCATTTCGTGACACTAGATGCGAGTGCTCATGGGTGATTGATAGTCATTGAGGTAGCTCATTCTACTCTTCATGGACATTGGTCAGATGATTGATGGCCTCCAACAGGAAACCTCCAACTACAGCAGTGAGAATGAAATACCCATGAACACTTCAGCTGGTTGGTTGTATAAAGTCCAGCAGTGATGCATAATGTCATTAGTCATATTCATCAATTCCAACATAAAATTATTAGCCTGGAAACTTTAAGTTCAATGTACATGTCTAGCAATCTGCCCCTTCAATCTTAGCAGCATCTTCAATTTGTTAAATAAATTCATATGCCACAATTTATCATGTCCAATACCTTGACTCTCCCCTTAATCAGTCCTTGATTTTCCAAATACTGATAAAGCCTGGCTCTCTGAATCCGTCCTATATCCTACACCCGTCTCCCATTGATGTTAGGCACACCAGTTTGATTTCCAGGCTTTTGATTGTGGAACATGCCTATCTGCTTCCACCACTACCCCTGTCATCACATTACAGGCACCCGTAACTGTGTAAAAGGTGATCCACTCATCTCCTTTAACAACAGCCCCTCCTGCTTGACAACACAAGTCCTCCAATTTGAGTCATTTTTAGCCTGGGATAAAGATCCCAACTTTTCCTGACTAGCTAGGCCTTTCATAATTTCATCAACTTCCATCGTCTTCCCTCAGACTCTGAACCTCTGGAATCCAATCTGGACCCAATGGGTCATACCTCCAGTCCAGGCAGCATCCTGGGAAACCTCTTCTGTATTTTTTCCAAAACCTTCACGTCCCCTCCTGCAATGTAACACAAGAATTGCATCGTGTTCCAAGGGCTGTCTAACCAAAGTTTATAAGATGGAAGACAAAACCGGGTTCCTCTTGTATTATGCTGAACCTCACCAGGGTAGTTTGCTTCCAGGCATACAGCACGGTAATAAGCCCTTACAGCCCACAAGCCTGTGTTACACCCAATTAAGCTACAACTCCCAAACATTTTGGAGGGTGGGAGGAAACCAGAGCACATTGGGGAACACTCATGCAGACACAGGGAGAACATGCAAACTCCTTACAGGCAGTGCGGGATTCGAAACCGGGATGCTGGCACTGTAAAAGTGTTGCGCTAACCGCTACACTAACTGTGCCAAAATGGTTTCGGGAGGATTTAGATGGGACAGGTCAGAACAGGATTTAGAATTAATGTGGCGTTCAAAGGAAGCTCAAGATCATCCCTGCAGAGAGATTTTCTGCATTTAGTTTATCAAACCTAGAGGAGGCAATGTTGTGAACACAGAGTGCAGTCCCCTCAACTCCCCCAAAATATCCAAACTCAAGCTTTGATCACAATAAAATTTTGCAGCTGGTCCAGTTTAAATAATGTCAGTGATAAACCTTGGGATTTGGTGGTGGGATGCAGCAATGGCAACACCTTTCGGAATGTCAGCTATTGGGATAAACAATTCAAACTCAAGGCCTAACCCCAGTGGAACAAAAGCAGCTGAAACACTTATTGCTGATATCCAGGCTGCCAAAAACTTTAAGTATGTGCATTTTGACAAACACAAAATGTGCCAGTGAAACTGAAACCTTCGCCTACCAAAAATTCAAGAATCTTTTTGCTCAAATTATTTTTAAAGCCATTTTTATTCAACTCGTGCAATTCTGTGTAAATTTCACAAATTAGAAATACAAAACAACAAAATCTGCATAAAATCCAGAATTTCAAAACATCCATAATTTATCACCCAACAGCCCTTTTTATATATCTTCATAATAAACAAAAGTTAGAGCTAAATTTTCATAAATGGGCTCATC
This sequence comes from Narcine bancroftii, assembly GCF_036971445.1. Lineage (NCBI taxonomy): Eukaryota > Metazoa > Chordata > Chondrichthyes > Torpediniformes > Narcinidae > Narcine > Narcine bancroftii. Next base: position 474,042,489 of record NC_091469.1, on the reverse strand, counting down.
TCACAGTCAGTATCTTAGTTTAAAAACAGCTTATTAAAAATAATTGATTGCTATTTGAACTGGCTGAAATAATCTACAGTGAGAAAAACAAGCCAGCACAGGGAATAAAACATAACAAAATATGTTTTTAAAATGACACACATCGTAAAAAGATGCAATTTTCTTCTTCCTTTCCCGCCTGAATCTGTCGATTTCACTGAAGACTTTTCAAGGTGAACAGCAGTGTCACTGTTTCAGGAAAGGACACCCACGCGCTCCAATCCTCCGTAATTCCTTTCAACATAATAGTGGTAGTCTGACTGCGCTGTCACGCACATACCATTAGGTCAGGTGAATTTATAGGTGAGATTGTTAAGAAAAATGCAAGAATTCTCAAGCATGGCTCAGAACAAAGCAGCACATGAAAGAAAGTGAAACTTCAATCTGACCTTATTGTATTGCACAGCACAATATGCATTGTGAACATGCCTATCTATCCTGGGATATTGTTCTCCCGGCATACCTTTATATTGTAGAAAGCTAACAGTAAAAGATGGAACAAACGCCAAAGGAACAACCTGCAAATTTATATTAGTAATATCTGCACATTTGGATGAATTTATGATCTGCAATTTTTCATTGGTGTGTCTGTTGTCTTAGTCTTGCATTAACAAGGTCTGCTATTAATTCAAACATACAAGGTACATGGCTTCTTTATTAATAAAGCCCATCCGGTATTTGGAAGCACCAAGTACACTGGGTAACTGGAAATTCAGAAAACGTACATTAGGTAATTGAAATCATCCATGCACATTTTCAGATAAATAGTCTGTATTAACCAATTAAGTAAGGCAACATGACCCAAGTAATAACAGGTTATACGACCTTCTATTAATCGTGCATGAGGAGCCGTTATTCCAAGTGTGCACGGATAACAAGATTAAGCATTTGGAGACAAACAAGAGACTGCAGATGCTGGAACCTGACACTAAACACATTGCTGGAGGAACTCAGTGGGTCAAACAGCATCAGTTGGAGAAAAAGAATGGCTGACGTTTCAAGCTGAAATCCCTTTCACAAAGGCTCAATGAAGAGTTTCAGCTCGAAATGTCAACCTTTTCTCCCCCCCTTCTGATGCTGCTTGCTCAGTGATTCCCTCCAGCACCGTTTAACTTTAAGACTTATTATCTGTTTACATTGCTTCCCACAGATTATCCACAATAATTCTGAGGTCCTAAAAGGTTTTGGTGTTAGTGGCCATTCTTTTTTTTTAAAACTTGAAGTGCTTGTCAGCTTATCATTTTGGCAATACAGATCAGGAGGTAGAAAAAAAGCAAAGATGAATTGTTCTCAGTCTATTTATTGTTCAAAGACAAGTCATAAAATGCTCCATTATGAAACATGCTCCTAACCTTTCTCAAAAGACTATCATTAATCTGACCAGTTACCACTGTTTCTTCCTTTGGCTTGGCTTCGCGGACGAAGATTTATGGAGGGGTAAATGTCCACGTCAGCTGCAGGCCCGTTTGTGACTGACAAGTCCGATGCGGGACAGGCAGACACGGTTGCAGCGGTTGCAAGGGAAGATTGGTGGGTTGGGGATGGGTGTTGGGTTTTTCCTCCTTTGTCTTTAGTCAGTGAGGTGGGCTCTGCAGTCTTCTTCAAAGGAGGTTGCTGCCCGCCGAACGGTGAGGCGCCAAGATGCACGGTTTGAGGTTACCACTGTAGAGATCTTGTTTTATGTCCATGAAGGTATTTGTTTAAAATATAGAGAAGTATTGCTCTAATTTTTAAGAAAGAACAATGCCAAAATGAAGAAATGTAGATCTTTCAATTATAATTTTTCTGGAGCATCAAGTGTGCTTCTCAATTTCAATGAAGATGTGTCATCAGGGGTGTCTAATAGTCAGAGATAAGACTGACTTGATTAAGATCCAATGTTTTAGAGTAATTAAAAATTCTGATTTTAGAAATCAAGTTAACAACATCTCCAAAGAGACAACCAAACATTTGTTCATCAGAAATACTTCAACATTCTGCCTATTAGATAAGTACCAGATAGCCAAGTTAACAGGACAGTGCTGAACCTGCACTTAAGTGATTCAAAAAATGGACTAGGGGTCCTGGGTTTGCAGCTGGTATACCTAGCAACTTTGTTCAAACACAAAAATCACAGATAGTGACCATCCAATTACTTATCAAGAGCAGTTAAAGTTAACGTATGAACTAATATTAGGTCCCTCAACTAAACAGTGAAACTGACCAAAGGCAATCGTAGGGAAGCAGTTTTAAAATGATACAAAAATATAAATGGATTTATTTTAAATCCCTTGTCAGAGATTCTGAGCTCAGAATAGGGATCTTTAACTGCTACTTCTAGTCAAAATATTCCCTGTGCAATAGTGATCACGTTGTTCTGCAGTGCTTGGAAGAACAGTGAAATGAATTCTGTCTCAAAACATTCAAAAGATTGTAAATAATCCATTGAAGCCTAGAGCAGAAAGCATACTCGTTAACCTTTTGCGTGTTCAGCTGCAGATATATTCAGGTTTGCTCATATCTAAATTTATCACTTAAAAGAGGAACAATAAACTGGAACAGAAAGTGAACCTTGATGTGCCAAACCCATGAGAAACTGGGAAGGAGGATCAGTCTAAACAACTCCTCACTGGCTTGTGTGGTAACTATCATGGGTTAAATGGCTTTGTACCAAAATTCGAGCTCGTGGGGGGGGTGGTTGCATTATACACGCGTATTTACGGCAGTGCGAATCAGGTGGGCGAGGGGGGAGATAGACAGCAGCGCAAATTGGGCGGGCAAGGGGGGAGAGAGACAGCAGCGCGAATCGGGCGGGTGAGGGAGAAGAGACGGCAGCGTGAATCGGGCAGGCGGGGGAGGGTGGGTCGCATTATACACGTGGCAATTTTTTTTCACTTTTTTCTCCTTAAAAATGGGGGTGGGGTCGCATTATACTCAAAACACATTATACACGCACATTTTCGGTATTTCAGTTTCTTCGCGCCCACCATCTCAACTGAATTAATGCAAGAGATAAAGCAGATTTGGTAAATGTTTTGCAAGGGGCTAAAAGTGGCCAGGGAGAAGGAAACAACTTGCATACCAGTCTGACTTGTACACCTGCAACCCTGTTGCTCCTCTAAATCAGATTTGGAACAATTCCTAATGAGGAAAATTTGAGAGGTTGGTCCAACTGATGATAGAAAGCAGCAGTTAGTTTCTGCAGTGGTGGAAGGGTCTCTTGAAAGAGGCAAGAGTGAATAAGCTGGGAGTACTCTCTTTGGAAAAGTGGTTGCTGAGAGAAGACACTTGAAGCATATAAAATTTTGAGGAGTCTGGAGAGAGGAAATAGAAAAAAACTTTTTAGTTTCAGCTAGTCTATGCCCCTAGGTCTTTGACTGGTGGGAGGCTGGAATTCACTGCCTGAAAGGGTGTTAGAAATGGAGATTTCCAACATATTTAAAATGTATCTGGAAATACTTAAACAGCCAGGATCCAGAGACACAAAACTAGTGATGGAAGGTGGGATCAGGCTGGAGAACTCTTACTCAACACAAGGGGAGTTACTTTTTCCAATATGCTAATTTTTTAATGATTCTATGGTTTAAAAATAGCTATTGAAGGTCTATGCGAATTTATGCAAAACAATACCTGTACACATTTTGAAAACTGAATTTCTGAACACAAAGGATATGATTCATAGTCCAAAGTTTGTGTCAGGACACCCGTCAAAATGAACTCTGCATTGTGAACATCTAGGGAAAAATAATTACAAATCTACAGTGAAAGTTAACGTTACATTTCGTACGTAAGAGCACGGATAAAGCTGAGTTGTAGTTACCTAGGTTTCGAGTGAAATACTCTCGACAGAGGTGAAAATCGTTTTCGCACGAGATCAGGATTAACTCCGACAAACTCTGATGGAGTAAAAGTGAAAGGATCATTGAACAAGTGAAAAAGGATGTTGCTATGGAGCAGGTGAAGACCCTATAGATATTATTCAACTTCCGTCAATTCTGAACTGATACTTCGCTTAGGATTTCTTTTTTAAACAGCTGACATTCATACACGGGAGACAGAGTTCTAACAGCATGGATATAGATAATCCCTTCAACCTAACTTGTCCACGCTGACCAAGCTAGAATATTTGCCCAAATTCAGCCCGTATCCCTCTAAACCTTTCCTAACCATGTACCAGTCTTTTTTTTTTAAATAGCACAACTGCCCATTTCTACCAATTCCTTTGGCAGCTCATTCCATAGGCACATCGCCCGATGTGTGAAGACTGTGCCCCTTAGGTCCATTTTAAATTGATCCTCTCTCACCTTAAATGTCTGTTCTCTGGTTTTAGATTCACCTACACCAGAAGAAAGAGTCAAGGGGGGTCCGGGAGAAACTCAGCAGGTCAAAGGGGGATCCGAGAGAAACTCAGCAGGTGAAAGGGGGATCCGGGAGAAACTCAGCAGGTCAAAGGGGGGTCTGGGAGAAACTCAGCAGGTCAAGGGGGAGGGGTCCGGGAGAAACTCAGAAGGTCAAGGGGAGGGGGTCCGGGAGAAACTCAGCAGGTCAAGGGGGGTCCGGGAGAAACTCAGCAGGTCAAGGGAGGTCTGGGAGGAACTCAGCAGGTCAAGGGGGGTCCGGGAGAAACTCAGCAGGTCAAAGGGGTATCCAGGAGAAACTCAGCAGGTCAAGGGAGGTCCGGGAGAAACTCAGTAGGTCAAGGGGGGTCCGGCAGAAACTCAGCAGGTCAAGGGGGGTCCGGGAGAAACTCAGCAGGTCAAGGGGGTTCCAGCAGAAACTCAGGGGGGGGGGGCCTGACCTCACCAGGACCGTTGCCCACTCCCCCTCCCTGTCGCAGGCCGACCCGCGACTCACGGTGACGGGGCCGCTGATCCGCCGAGATGCCGCCCTGCAGCGAAAGCCGATGCCCCCGCACTGTCGTTGTCCAACCCGATCGCCCGCAAACCCCGCCCTCCCGCACACAGGCCTGAGTAAGGATTATGAACTTTAATCTCAGGATAAAACGATCTTCCAATAGTTTCATGTCACAGTGATAAATATATTCCTGGTTAAAAATGGTCCTGCACCTGGATACAAGCTCATTAGGCATAAAACTTGAAAAGTGTGTAAATCAAAGGATATCTGTACCAATGGAAAAAAGGCATGGCAAATAACCCTGCTAGAGTTCATGCCCACAATCAGTCACCCATTTGATTGTTTCAGGAATCATGTTATTCTCCCACATTCTCAATAGCCTTCAGATTTTACTATTCGACAGCACACTAGCAACATTTGACAAATCCTCTATAGAGAAATATTATTTATTGAATATTTTATTTCTCATTTGTTAATGCTTCTGGAAAGAGTTTATCCAAAACTATTATTAAACATTTATTTTAATAAGAAAAAGTTTAACATTACATATGTTGAAAGAAGAGAAAACATGCAGATGTTGTTGAAAATTTTCAATAAATATTTAGTTCGGCCCTCGACTTAGTCTAAGTTTTTAATTTTGGCCCTCCGTGAATTTGAGTTTGACACCCCTGATCTAGATGATAGGGCGGCAAATTGGATTAGTAAATTTGCAGATGATAAAAAGGTTGGCGGTGTTGTGGGCAGTGAGGAAGATTATCAAACTTACAGGGTGATTATAGGACAGTTAGAAGAGTGGGCTAGAAGGTGGCAGATAGAGTTTAATACTGATGTGAGGTGCTACATTTTGGTAGGACTAATCAAAACAGGTCATACATGTTAAATGGTAGACAGTTGAGGAATGCAGTGGAACAAAAGGATTTAGGAGTCATGGTACATAATTCCCTGAAAGCTGAATCACATGTAGATAGGGTGGTGAAGAAGGCATTTGGTATGTTGGCTTTCATAAATCAGAATATTGATTACAAGAGTTGGGATGTTATGTTGAAGTTGTATAAGGCATTGGTGAGGCCAAATTTGGAAAACTGTGTGAAGCTTTGGTCGCTGAATTACAGGAAGGATATAAACAGAACAGAGAGTGCCGAGGAGGTTTACGAGACTGTTGCCTGGATTTGAGTTACAGGGAATGCTTAAGCAGGTTGGGACTTTATTCTCTGGAGTGTAGAAGGTTGAGGGTGATTTGAGGTATTCAAAATTATAAGGGGGACAAATAGAGTCAATGTGGATAGACTTTTTCCACTGAGAGTGGAGGAGATTCAAATAAGAGAGTGGAATGAACTTCTGGCAGAGGTGGTATAAGTGAGGTTGATGTTAATATTCAAGGGAAATTTAGATAGGTATATGGACGGAAGTGGTATGGGCCAAATGCGGGCCAATGGGATTAGGTGGGAGAAATGATTTGGCGTGAACTAGAAGGGCTGAACTGGCCTGTAAATGGTTATATCTTGATAAGTGGTAATATCGGTTGAACTGAATAGGCATTTTGCAGCAATGTTCCCTGTGGAAGACACCAATGATGGACCAGAAGTTAGAGATGGAGCTTGGGAAGCTGAAGGTGACCTGGACCAGATGGACTACACACCAGGGTTTTGAAAGAGGGAATTGAAGAGATTGTGAATGATGCTTTCAAGAATCGCAGGACTTGGAAATAATTCCATTTGAGGGACAAATTGGAAATATCACACTACCCCGAGAGAGAGAGAGTAAGACAAAAGACAGGAAACTATAGGCTGGTTAGCCTAACTTGAATGGTTGGCAAGATTCTAGCATCCATTATAAAGGAGGAGGCTTCAGAGTACTTGAAAGCACAGGTAAAATAGCCTTAAGTCAGCATGGTTTCCTTCAGGGGAGGTCTTGCCTGATAAATATGTTGAAATTCTTTGAGGAAGAAACGAACAGAACACCTGGTGGTGTGAGGCTTGTGGCACCTATGCCTCTTTCCTGATGCCAGCAATGTGCAGGGTGGAGTGGATCTTTGACGATTGGTGCTTCTCTCCGACAGCTGAATTCCCTGTAGATGTGCTCAACAGTCGGGAAGGTTTTGCCTGTGATGTGGCTGTGTCTACTACCTTTTGGAGGGCTTTATGCTCAGTGGTTTTGGTGTTTCCATACCAGACCATGATGCAGCTGGTCAGCACACTTTCTACCACACCTCTTTAGAAATTTGCCAGGGTTTCTGATGTCATACCAAATGTCTGCAAACTCCTGAGGAAGTAGAGACACTGATGTGCTTTCTTCAGGATGGGTTTGCTGGGTCCAGGAAAGATCCTCTCAGATAGTGAGTCCCAAACTTAAATTTTCTCACCCTCTCTATCTTTGATGCCCCAATGATCACTGGCTTTCCTTTCCTAAAGTCAACAATCAGCTCCTTAGTTTTGCTGACAATAAGTGCAAGGGTGTTGTTGCTGCCCCATTCAGCCAAGTTTTCAATCTCCCTCTTGTGTGCTGACTCATTCCCTTCCTTTATTCAACCCACTACTGTGGTATCATCGGCAAATATGTAGATGGTGTTATTGTCATTACCAAGTTACACAGCCCTAAGTGTAAAATGAGTAGAGCAGAGGGCTGAGAACACAGCCCTGTGGTGCTCTGGTACTGATGAAGATTGTGGAGAAGTTCTTAACAATCTTCAGATTGTGGCTTGGAGGGGAGAAAATCCATGATCCAATTACACAGTGGGATGTTAACTCCCAGCTCTTGGTGTTTGCTGATCAGTTAACTCCCAGCTCTTTTGAGTATACTGATCAGGTGAAGGAATATCCTAAGGGCTTCTACAAATATTGTGGCGGCCCGCAATTGTGGAGATCGGGCCGGCACATCGCGCGGCAGCAGATGCGGACAGAGATCGCTAAAGTGACTCCCAGGACAACGAACTGACGGGGGTAGAAGCTGGGGCAGCATCAGACCAACAACCCTAAAAGGGCAATGGTCAAGCTGTTCAGCTATCTCAGCAGAAACAGGGTGGGGAAGAAGGGCATTCAGATGCATGAATATTCCCACCCGCTATTGTTATTCATACGGGTGACTCAGTCAATCAGCAAAAATGGCGGGAACTTGAACAGTATAAAAGCAGCCTTTCCAGCCCTAATAAAAGAGTTAGCTTAAGCTGCCACACTTTATGTGTGTGTTTCTTTGTAGCGGTCGGCTACAATATAATAGAGCAAAAGTATAGCAAGGGACAAGATTGGTCTTGAAGATCAGAGTGGTCAACTTGTGTGGAGCCAAAGGAAATTGGTGAAATCTTGAATGGGTCTTTTTGCATCTGTATTTACTCGAGAAATGAACACATTCTAAAGAAGTGAGGTCATGGACACTATTCAGATTAATGAGGTGGAGGTACTTGCCGTCTTGAGGCAAACAAGGGTGGTCAAATCCCCAGGGCCTGACAAGATATTCCCTTGGACTTTGAGGGAGGCTAGTGCAGAAAAAAAAGGGGCTCTCGTAGAGGTAAATTAAAGTATTGAGAACATAGAACGCTACAGCACAGAAAACAGGCCATTCTGCCTTTCCAGTCTGTGCTGACCATTGTTCAGCTAGTTTCAATAACCTGCTCCATTCCATAGCTCTCCAAACTTCTCCCATCCATATATCTATTCAATTTATTCTTAAAACTCAAGATCGAGCCCGCATCCAATACATCAGATGGCAGCTCATTCCACACTCCCACCAAACCTTTCCCCTTTCATACTACAGCTATGTCCTCATGTTTATTTCTCCTAATTTCAGTAGAAAGAGCATGCTTGCACTTACTATCTATACCCCTAAATTTTGTAAACTTATATCAAATCCCCCCCTTCTTCTCCTTCGTTTCAAGCAATAAAGTCCTAACTTGTTTATTCTTTCCCTGGAACTCAACTCCTGAAGACCCAGCAGCAACCTAGTAAATCTTCTCTGAACTCTTTCAATCTTATTGAGAGACTTCCTGCAGTTAGGCAACCAAAAATGCACACAACATTCCAAATTTGGCCTCTCCAATGTCTTAAATAACTTCAACATAACATCCCAATTCCTGTACTCAATACTTTGATTTATAAAAGGCCATGATACCAAAAGCTTTCTTTACAACCCTGCCCAGGCTCTTCTAACCCACAAGCCTGTGCTGTCCAATTACATCCAAATGACCTACATTTCACCCCCGCCCCCACCCCCCCCCCCCCCATGCGATTGTTTTGAAAGATGGGAGGAAACCCATGAAGTCACGGGGAGAACACACAAACTCCTTGCAGATAGCAGTGGATTCAAACCCAGGTCGCTAGCACGGTAACGGTGTTACGCTACCTGCTATTCTAATTGCACAATGTGATTATTTTCAATTTTAGTCTGCACTGCTTTCTTGACATGAAAGATGAGCAGCCAAGATAACCAGTGCGAATAAATAGTCGTGCTTATTCTTCTGAGGCTTACACCTTACGATAGAAAAAAAATTCAATGGATAACCCACCTTGTTCTGTTTATGCTCCATGATCTTGCGATAAGATGGCTGCTTGGTTAACAGTTTCCCACCGGCACACTCTAAAATGGCTTTCATTGTTGCGAGACTGGGGCAAATTCCAGGAGTGATGTAGAAGTACTTTCCCTATGAAAGTAGATGAACATTGAGAAAAGTGAACTCGAGGATTAGGGTCTACATATTCTGGTCCAGCCATCAAACGCAAAATGCTTCAAATGATAGAACAGCTCACAGTGAACAAAATGGTGTCTGAACAACTAATTTTTAAAAAAACAATGCAAAAATGCTCAAAATTAATTAAATTGTGCCTCTTTGCTTCCAGAAACAAAGTCCTGAACTCTGAATATTTTTTCTCTCAGTTTTCCTTTCACTGGTTAAAAAGTATGCCACTAACTTGAGGGTAACACTGAAGTTCTTCCATTGACAAGGCAAAAATGGGAGGAGTCACGTGATGGAGTAGTGGCCGGACGGTGAACTCCAGCCCTCTCCAGAAAAGTCGGGAAAAACAAAGGAAAACACAAAGGCACAGAAATAAAAGTTAAAGAAAAGTGAGTATAAAGGTGGAAAGAAGATGGCGACAAAAAAGAAAAATCGAAAGCAACGGTAAGAAGAGAGGAAGAGAAGACAACGGAGGAAGAAGGTGAAGGCCTTACCTGTTCGAAGAGGCCCGCGGTGGAGAGAGAAACCCGCTCCCTCAGGTCGGTAGATAATGGACTACAAAAATGGCTCGCTGAGCCGAGTAAAAGTGCGCAACCGCGCATGAAAAAAAACACACCGATGGGAGGGGGGACCAGCTGGGGAGTCGATCTCCACAGCCGGCAACGACAGCTGCAGAACACCTGCAGCAAGAAGAGAACACAGAAGACAATGGAAACAAGAAAGAAGAGAAGAAAAGGGCAACAAAGAAACAACAGATGGCCAACCCAGAGGAAGAAGAGGAGGAAGAGGAAGAATACAGTGAAACAGAAGAAGAAGAGAAAGGCAAGATAAAGGTTGTACTTTCTCTTATTAAAGGATACATGGAGTCATTTAAAGAATGGCAAACACAGGAATTTAATGATTTAAGAAAAAGAATAAACAACACAGAAGAGAAAATGAATAAAATAGATAAGACCTTAACAGAAATGGGAAAGAAAATGGACAAGATGGAAGAGCGGGCAGTAGCAGCAGAAATGGAGGTAGAAGACTTAAAAAAGAAATTAGAGGAATCTAATAAAAAAACTAAAGAGACACAAGAACTACTAGCTCAAAAAATAGATACAATGGAAAATTATAGCAGAAGAAATAACATAAAGATAGTGGGCCTTAAGGAAGATGAAGAAGGCAAGAATATGAGGGAGTTTATAAAAGAGTGGATCCCTAAGACCCTAGGATGTCCAGAACTACAGCAGGAAATGGAAATAGAAAGGGCACATAGAGTATTGGCCTCTAAACCACAACCACAACAAAAACCAAGATCTATTGTAGTAAAATTCCTAAGATATACTACAAGAGAAAAGGTACTGGAGAAGACAATGGAAAAAGTAAGAGAGGGCAACAAACCACTGGAGTATAAAGGGCAAAAAATCTTCATTTATCCAGATATAAGTTTTGAACTCATAAAGAAGAGAAAAGAGTTCAATACAGCAAAGGCGATTTTATGGAAGAAAGGGTATAAATTTATACTAAAGCATCCAGCGGTATTGAAAATATTTATTCCAGGACAACAAAACAGACTATTCTCGGATCCAGAAGAAGCACGAAAATTTGCAGAACAATTACAAAAATAGACTGAGGGAGGAAGACGGGTAATGAGAGTTAAAATGATCACGATTGATATGTATGTGGGTAAAGACAAAAATAGACTGAGGGATGAAGACAAGTAATGAGAGTAAAAATGATCACGATTGATATGTATGCGGGTAAAGAGGTATAAGAGTGAATAGAGACAATGAGCATACATGAATGTATCTGTACTTAGAGGAAAATATAGATAGTATAGACAAGAATGAATAAGGGAAGGTAATGGAATAGAGAGAATAAGGAGGGAATTAAAAGAGTGACCTTTGTTACATATGAAAAGTGAAATCTTTTCTGGGGGGGGCTGGGTGGGGGGAAATAGCGGTCACTGCAAAATCAGTTGACGCTTGCGAGTGGATTCGCAAACCCAAATGGAGAGGGGAGATGTGGTTGTCCGACAAAGGATAAAGGACAACTCAGGAGGGGAAGGGGAGATTGGGGATAAAGAAGATATAAACAGGAGAATAAGGAAAATGTTGGATGTTGTAGGAATGTTGTCTTATAAAGAGTTGAAAATAAGAAAACAGAAATGGAAAAGGAGGAAAGGTAATGATGGAAAACGGAAAGAGAAGATAAACAAAATATAAAATGGCTACGCTGAACTATATGACTTTAAATATTAATGGAATACATAACCAATTTAAAAGGAAGAAACTACTAAATTTACTGAAAAAGGAAAAAATTGATATAGCATTTGTCCAAGAAACACACTTAACTGAATTGGAGCACAAGAAATTAAAGAGAGATTGGGTAGGACATGTAACAGCAGCATCGTATAATTCAAAAGCAAGAGGAGTTGCTATATTAATTAGTAAAAATGTGCCATTTAAAATAGAAGAGGAAATAATAGATCCAGCAGGGAGATATGTTATGATAAAATGTCAGATATATTCGGAGTTTTGGAATCTACTTAATGTATATTCACCTAACGAAGAAGATCAAAAGTTTATGCAAGATATCTTTTTGAAGGTAGCTAATACGCAAGGGAACATGCTAATAGGAGGGGATTTCAACCTGAATTTGGATCCAAATATGGATAAAACGGGGAAAAAAATTAACAGGAAGAACAAAGTAACCAAATTTATAATTAAATCAATGCAAGAAATGAAACTTTTGGATATATGGAGGAAACAAAACCCAAAAGAAAAGGAATACTCATACTACTCGGCTAGACATAAAACATACTCAAGAATAGACCTATTTTTGTTATCAGCTAGCATGCAGGATAGAGTAAGAAAAACAGAATATAAAGCGAGAATGCTATCGGACCATTCACCCTTAATATTGACAGTAAAGCTAGAGGACATCCCTCCAAGAATGTATAGATGGAGATTAAACCCCATGCTACTTAAAGACAGGATTTTAGAGAATTTATTGAAAAACAATTAAAAATGTATTTTGAAGTAAATACGGAATCAGTGGAAGATAAGTTTATACTATGGGACGCAATGAAAGCGTTCATTAGAGGGCAAATAATAAGTTATGTAACCAAGATGAAGAAGGACTATAATCAGGAAACAGAGCAGTTGGAAAGGGAAATAGTAAACATAGAAAAAAAATTAGCAATGAAGGAAGATACAACTAAAAGAAGAGAATTGGCGGATAAAAAAATAAAATATGAAACATTACAAACATATAAGGTAGAGAAGAATATAATGGGGAGGAGTCACGTGATGGAGTAGTGGCCGGACGGTGAACTCCAGCCCTCTCCAGAAAAGTCGGGAAAAACAAAGGAAAACACAAAGGCACAGAAATAAAAGTTACAGAAAAGTGAGTATAAAGGTGGAAAGAAGATGGCGACAAAAAAAGAAAAATCGAAAGCAACGGTAAGAAGAGAGGAAGAGAAGACAACGGAGGAAAAAGGTGAAGGCCTTACCTGTCCGAAGAGGCCCGCTGCGGAGAGAGAAACCCGCTCCCTCAGGTCGGTAAATAATGGACTACAAAAATGGCTCGCTGAGCCGAGTAAAAGTGCGCAACCGCGCATGCGCGACTCCTCGCACATGCGCGATGCGCATGAAAAAAAACACACCGACGGGAGGGGGGACCAGTTGGGGAGTCGATCTCCACAGCCGGCAACGACAGCTGCAGAACACCTGCAGCAAGAAGAGACCACAGAAGACAATGGAAACAAGAAAGAAGAGAAGGAAAGGGCAACAAAGAAACAACAGATGGCCAACCCAGAGGAAGAGGAAGAGTACAGGGAAATAGAAGAAGAAAAGAAAGGCAAGATAAAGAAGGTACTTTCTCTTATTAAAGGATACATGGAGTCATTTAAAGAATGGCAAACACAGGAATTTAATGATTTAAGAAAAAGAATAAACAACACAGAAGAGAAAATGAATAAAATAGAGATGACCTTAACAGAAATGGGAAATAAAATGGACAAGATGGAAGAGCGGGCAGTAGCAGCAGAAATGGAGGTAGAAGACTTAAAAAAGAAATTGGAGGAATCTAATAAAAAAACTAAAGAGACACAAGAACTACTAGCTCAAAAAATAGATACAATGGAAAATTATAACAGAAGAAATAGCATAAAGATAGTGGGCCTTAAGGAAGATGAAGAAGGCAAGAATATGAGGGAGTTTATAAAAGATTGGATCCCTAAGACCCTAGGATGTCCAGAACTACAGCAAGAAATGGAAATAGAAAGGGCACATAGAGCATTGGCCTCTAAACCACAACCACAACAAAAACCAAGATCTAACCAAGACTATTCTCGGACCCAGAAAAAGCACGAAAATTTGCAGAGCAATTACAAAAATAGACTGAGGGAGGAAGACGGGTAATGAGAGTAAAAATGATCACGATTGATATGTATGTGGGTAAAGAGGTATAAGAGTGAATAGATACAATGTGCATACGTGAATGTATCTGTACTTAGAGGAAAATATAGATAGTATAGACAAGAATGAATAAGGGAAGGTAATGGAATAGAGAGAATAAGGAGGGAATTAAAAGAGTGACCTTTGTTACATATGAAAAGTGAAATCTTTTCTGGGGGGGGCTGGGTGGGGGGAAATAGCGGTCACTGCAAAATCAGTTGACGCTTGCAAGTGGATTCGCAAACCCAAATGGAGAGGGGAGATGTGGTTGTCCGACAAAGGATAAAGGACAACTCAGGAGGGGAAGGGGAGATTGGGGATAAAGAAGATATAAACAGGAGAATAAGGAAAATGTTGGATGTTGTAGGAATGTTGTCTTATAAAGAGTTGAAAATAAGAAAACAAAAATGGAAAAGGAGGAAAGGTAATAATGGAAAAACGGAAGGAGAAGATAAACAAAGTATAAAATGGCTACGCTGAACTATATGACTTTAAATATTAATGGAATACATAACCAAATTAAAAGGAAGAAACTACTAAATTTACTGAAAAAGGAAAAAATTGATATAGCATTTGTCCAAGAAACAGACTTAACTGAATTGGAGCACAAGAAATTAAAGAGAGATTGGGTAGAACATGTAACAGCAGCATCGTATAATTCAAAAGCAAGAAGAGTGGCTATATTAATTAGTAAAAATGTGCCATTTAAAATAGAAGAGGAAATAATAGATCCAGCAGGGAGATATGTAATGATAAAATGTCAGATATATTCGGAGTTTTGGAATCTACTTAATGTATATTCACCTAACGAAGAAGATCAAAAGTTTATGCAAGATATCTTTTTGAAGGTAGCTAATACGCAAGGGAACATACTAATAGGAGGGGATTTCAACCTGAATTTGGATCCAAATATGGATAAAATGGGGAAAAAAATTAACAGAAAGAACAAAGTAACCAAATTTGTAATTAAATCAATGCAAGAAATGAAACTTTTGGATATATGGAGGAAACAAAACCCAAAAGAAAAGGAATACTCATACTACTCGGCTAGACATAAAACATACTCAAGAATAGACCTATTTTTGTTATCAGCTAGTATGCAGGATAGAGTAAGAAAAACAGAATATAAAGCGAGAATACTATCGCACCATTCACCCTTAATATTGACAGTAAAGCTAGAGGACATCCCTCCAAGAATGTATAGATGGAGATTAAACCCCATGCTACCTAAAAGACAGGATTTTAGAGAATTTATTGAAAAACAATTAAAAATGTATTTTGAAGTAAATACGGAATCAGTGGAAGATAAGTTTATACTATGGGACGCAATGAAAGCATTCATTAGAGGGCAAATAATAAGTTATGTAACCAAGATGAAGAAGGACTATAATCAGGAAACAGAGCAGTTGGAAAGGGAAATAGTAAACATAGAAAAAAAATTAGCAATGAAGGAAGATACAACTAAAAGAAGAGAATTGGCGGATAAAAAAATAAAATATGAAACATTACAAACATATAAGGTAGAGAAGAATATAATGAAGACAAAACAGAAATATTATGAATTAGGTGAAAAAACGCACAAAATCCTAGCATGGCAGCTTAAGACAAAACAAGCTAAGAAAATGGTATTGGCATCAAGGAAAAAAGATAAACAAATTACATATAATCCAAAAGAAATTAAGGAAAACTTTAGAGAATTCTATGAACAATTATACCGAACTGAAAACGGAGGGAAAGAAGGGAAAATAGATGAATTTTTGACTAAAATTGAACTACCAAAACTACAAATAGAGGAACAAAATAAATTAACAGAACCATTTGGAACAGTAGAAATACAAGAGATAATAAAAAAATTACCAAATAATAAGACACCAGGAGAGGATGGATTTCCAATAGAATTCTACAAAACATTTAAAGACTTATTAATACCA
The DNA here is from genome assembly GCF_036971445.1 of Narcine bancroftii. Taxonomy (NCBI): domain Eukaryota; kingdom Metazoa; phylum Chordata; class Chondrichthyes; order Torpediniformes; family Narcinidae; genus Narcine; species Narcine bancroftii. The sequence goes on along the minus strand of NC_091469.1, from coordinate 474,026,578 downwards.
CCCCTCCTGGATGTAATCAACCAGATTGATGAAACACAAAGCTTACCAGATTCATGTAAAACAGCAATAATTACAGTAATACTAAAACAAGGGAAAGATCCACTCTCACCAGCGTCATATAGACCAATATCTTTGCTAAACACAGATTATAAGATAATAGCTAAACTATTAGCAAACAGATTAGCAGAGCAGGTACCGAAAATGGTAAATTTAGACCAAACTGGATTTATCAAAAAAAGACGCACAACAGACAATATTTGTAAATTTATTAAATTAATTCATGCAGTAGAAGGAAATAAAGCACCTGCAGTAGCAGTTGCTTTAGACGCAGAGAAGGCCTTCGACAGAGTAGAATGGAATTATTTGTTCAAAGTATTGCAAAAATTCAGTTTACCGGAGAAGTATATTAATTGGATTAAAGCATTATATATGGGACCGTTAGCGAAAGTGACAGTAAATGGACATGTATCAAAGCAATTTAACTTAAGCAGGTCAACGCGGCAGGGATGCCCACTATCACCTTTATTGTTTGCGCTAGCTATAGAACCACTAGCAGAATTGATAACAATAGATAAGAATATAAAAGGAATAAAAATAAAAGACAGGGAATATAAAATCAGTCTATTTGCGGCTGATGTTATAGTGTACTTAACAGAACCAGAACTATCAATAAAAGAATTATATAAGAAATTGAAGGAATATGGAGAAATGTCAGGTTACAAGATAAACGTAAATAAAAGTGAAGCAATGCCTATGAATAATGCGGATTTCTCAAAATTTAAGAAGGAATCTCCATTCAGATGGCAAATGCAGGCAATAAGATACCTAGGTGTACAAATAAACAAAAATCTAGGCCAATTATATAAACTCAATTATAATCCACTAATGAAAAAAATTACAGGACAATTTAGAGCATTGGAAAGATCTACCACTAACACTGATAGGAAGGATAAACTGTATTAAAATGAACATTTTTCCAAGGATATTATACTTATTTCAGGCATTGCCAATACAACTGACAGAAAAATTCTTCAAAGAGTTAAAGAAAATAATAAGGAAATTTTTATGGAGAGGGGGGAAACCGAGGATAGCACTAGATAAATTAACAGAATGGTATAAACAAGGAGGCTTACAATTGCCAAACTTTAAAAATTATTATAGAGCCGCACAATTAAGATACCTATCAGATTTTTATCAAACAAGGGAAAAACCAGACTGGACGAGATTAGAATTAGATAAAATAGGGGAAAAGATACCTGAACACATATTATATAAATGGGACGAAAAATTGGTACAACATAGAACTTCTCCAGTATTACATCATCTCCTCAATATTTGGAAGAAGATTCATGTAGAAAGAAATAAAACAAATTATCAATTACCAAAACTAATATTGACGCAAAATAAGCTACTCCCTTTTACAATAGACAACCTTTCCTTTAGAGAATTGGAAAAAAAGGGATTAAAAGAATAGAAAATTGTTTTTCAGGAAGTAGATTCTTATCCTTTGAACAAATGAGAGATAAGTACAATATAACTGGAGACACAGCGCTGGCATATTACCAACTGAGATCCTACTTGAAGGATAAATTAGGAAGCAATTTGAGTTTACCAGAGGGAAGTAACCTTGAATATGTGATTACAGATACAATGTTAATCAAAAGATTTATAACAAATATGTATATTAAACTGCAAGAAAAGGAGAATGAGGAAACAAATGGTAAAACTAAACAAAAATGGGAACAAGATTTAAATATAAAGATAAAAAAAGAAACATGGGAAAAATTATGTTCTGGAACGATGAGAAATACAATAAATATGAGGCTACGTATGATACAATATAATTGGTTACACAGACTATACATTACACCACAAAAGTTAAATAAATGGGACCCAACAGTATCTGATAGATGTTTTCGATGTAAAAAAAGAAAGGGGAACAACAATTCATGCAATCTGGACATGTGAGAGAGTAGAAAAATTTTGGGATGATCTCAATCAGATATTAAATAAAATAACAGAAAACAATATACCAAAGAATCCAGAGATCTTTCTCCTAAGTAACATAAAAAACAAAGAATTTGGAATTGATTTGGAGGATGCACAAAAAAGATTTGTTAAGATAGCCCTAGCCGTAGCAAAAAAATGTATTATGTCAACCTGGAAATTGGAAGATAATTTGAAAATACAACAATGGTATATAGAAATGAATAAATGTATTCCATTAGAAAAAATAACATATAGTTTAAGAAATAATATTGAAATATTCGAACAAGTATGGGAGCCTTACATTAAATACAACAGCGAAAACCTACCGGGGACAAACATTACCTAAGTTGATAGAAGGAGAAGGAAAGAAAAGAATGGACTCAGTAGAATTTCTGGTGTATTTTTGTTGAATGACAACATTGTCTGACTGGTTTAATGCAACCTAGATTGTATACCTAAAATGGATGAGAGGGGGGGGGTGGGGGGGGTGGCTTGGGAGGAGGGAGGTGGGGGGGGGGGAAGAAAAAGTCACTGTATATGTGTGAAAAAGAAAAAGTGTATATCATGGCTAATGTGATTTATGGTGTGAAAAATAAAAAATTAAAAAAAAAGACAAGGCAAAAATCAAAATCCAACAAAATAAGCTATTCAACTCGCCATGCTCATGGCATTCTTTACCTCAAATAGTTCCACTCTTCTGCTTAATTCCCACAGTCCTTCAAAAGTTTTATTATCAACATCTCTTTCAAGAAAATGCAATTCAGCTTTCACACTTATTCCAGTCCTTAATCCACTTCAGTTTGCCTACCGTCCAAACAGATACACAGTGGATACCATTTCCCAGGCCCTATATTTGGCCCTGAAACACCTGCATGCCAAGGACACCTATGTCAGACTACTGTATATTGACTATAGCACAAGTTTCAAAACCATCAAGCATCCTTATCTTTAGAATCTTGGTCTCAGCACCTGCTTCTGCAAACAGATCCTTGAGTTCCTGCCTAACAGACCAGAGTCAGGAAAGATGGGCATCCCATCCACAATCACCCAACACTGATGCTCTGCCAGGATGTGTGCTCAGCCCTTTACTACACACCCTCCATACCCAGGAACCCATTTCGTCCAAATCCATATTTAAATTCAAGCATAGTAATAGGCCGGATATCAAATAGCCATGAAAAGGAAACAGAGACTAGTGGCATGGTGCCAAGATAGCAACCCCTCAACATCAGGAAGACAAAGGAGCTCATCGAAGAAATTCAGAGAGGCAAAGTCCACATCAATGGAGCTGAAGTGAAGACAATGGCCTCAAGTTTTAAAATGTAAATCTCAATGATAGAGCATAGTAGAAGTCCATTTGAAATTTGTGCCACTCAATTATACCCAATTAATCACCCAACCCTGTATGTTTTTGGAGGGCACCTGAAGGAAATCCATGAAGATCACTGGAAGAATGTACAAACTCCTTATAGTCAGCATGGATTCAAAGCCGATCTCGGTCACTGTACAAGTGTTGCGCTAATCACTACTCTAGCCAGGATGCCCAGTTTTCCCCAGTTGCTGGGAAGAAACATTTTAACTGGCCTCCAACCATCTTGACGTGAGGGTCACGAAAATGCACCAACACAACTACTTTCTCCAGAGACCAAAGAAGTTCGGCATATTGTATCCCCCCACATTACTTGACTTCAGCAGGTACACCATTAAAAGCATTCCAGCTGGATTAATCACAGAGTGATATGGAAGCTCCTCTTCCCAAAAATCAGAAGGAGCTGCAGAATATGGTGAATGTAGCTTAGAGCACAAGAAAAACATCTCTTACCTCCTGTTGCCTTGAAAGGCAGCTAACATACTAAAGTACCCAATCCATCCCAGACACACTTTATTCTCCCTTTGGAAAAGTAGGTTTAAGGATGTGAAATCACCCATCAGCAAGCTTCATGATGGTTTGTTCCCTGCAGTGATCATGCGACTGATCAGACAGCTCAATAGTGCTCGAAAGCTGAGCTTGCTGTGTACTAAATGATCTTTCTAATTTCAGTCCTCTGCTCTATAACCATGTTCTCGCTCTACTATTTTGTACAGTTGTATGCATATTAGAGTTGACTTGCTAGACCCTTCTCTTTATAACAGGAGTAATACTACAGTAAACCTAGAAACTTTGAAGCGAGATCAGAAATTCTTTATCTACCATCCAAACTATTTGGAGACTATATTCACATATTCAGTGTTCGGAGAACAGACTGAAAACAAAATGGTATGCTACTAGAGCTGCTGTGACAGTAGCACTGCCATTGGTGCAGATCCAGGAGAATGGGGAGTGGAGACACACCATGGCCCTACCACCCAGTTCCCATGCCAACAGCTGAATACAAGCTTTAAAGAGCCTATAAAGAAGCTGACTGGGTCTTATTTTTAAATCCTGCAACAATGTGCCGGGCTGTGTCCCATGACGGGTGCAGACTCTAGGTGAGTAGCGGACCGGCACAAGGCACCAGAAATGGAGAACAATCCCCGTCAAGGAGAAGCATGGGAAACGACCCCACAGAGAGGTGACCAAGGCATCAGTCCACCAAGCGGCTAAGCGGTTTAAGGACCCACACAGGCTGTGGGCTGCTGGGGTCTTGCAGTTGCAGGATCCACACAGGCTGCTGGAGACTGGATCATGGGAACCGAGTGTCTGGATTTGAGAGAGAGATAGCAGAGGGCAAGAAAAGGCTCTTGAAGGGGCCTCGGGCTTGCTGTTTGTATTGAAGGTTTGGACCTGGCGTCAACAGGAGATTCTGCAGCTGCAGAGGCCAATCCACAGACATTCAGTACCTCTGAAGGGACTCCCTTTTGCTTCTTTCTCTTAGGGTTAGGGTGCTTATGCCACCTCTTTGCTTGCCATATGGCAAACAAAAGTTAAAGTATACCATGTAGATTATATTTTTAATGTATTATAACCCAACAATAAAAGGAACCTTGAATCTTACCTTGAATAAAGGTGCTCTCTGTGCCCTTTTAAGCGACTCCTCCAAACTAAAACAAAAAAGGACTTCAGCTTCTGCATCTCTCAGTACAAAGTTCTGCTCATCTACAAAGAAAGCAATATATATGTATTAAAAAAAGTAATTAGGAAAAACCACAGCTAAATTATGTACACTTGAAAATCAGTATAACCCAAGAACAATCTTAACTCCAGCATAAGAGTGCACCACATTCTAGTTTTAAAGCAAAACAGAGAGGACATCATTTTTTAGGCAATTCCTGTTATATTGCCACAGACCCCAGAAGGCTTTGAAGGAAAAGAGTGGTAAAGGTGAGGAAATTGCTGACGTGTTGACAAGATGATTGGAAAGAATGAGTAGAACTGCATTTGTTTGGAGGAGTTAGAGGGGAGAATACAATATTAGCACATTTGGTCTCCAAACGCTTATATATATATGTATATATATATATATATAAAAAGATTAAATAATCTCCAGAACAAAGGAGTTTAAATTAATTAATTACCTCTGTCAGCCCAATTCTTAAACCATTGAAGCAAATTTAATATCAAATGCGTGCACTTTTCAAAAATTACAGAGGTTGAAAATATTCAGGTGCTGCTTTTTAAAATAAAATTTGTTGTGGCGTAAAGCCTACTGCTTTGTGATTTGCGTTTCATAGTTATACAAATGTTCTGTTTTAGATAGTCACTGAATATATGCAGAACTTCAGCCAGGCATTAGAAGAGGATGCCAGCACATCCAGCCACAGAGCTCCAAGCAAAATTTTGATCAATTTGTATTGTTAACACCAGATAGTTCCAGATTGAAGCTGAAAAAAAGGAGCTGCATCTTAGATTTCCAGCAATTCACAGAAGATGTATGTGAAAACAAATTACAATATTCCCTTCCAAAATAATTATTCAATAAAGTGATATTTCCCACAGCCAGGCACGTTGAATGTTGTGCTCATCTAACTATCTGCAGCTGCTGTTACAGCACAACTCCTGTGGATTGGGGGGGGGGGGGGGGGGGAGGGGAGAAGTGAAGATGCATCTATCAGCACTCCTCTGCTGAGTCCTGCTGCCGTGACATCTAGCCTGATGGCTCTCTACAGGCTTATATTGCTGCAGAATAGGACTGGCATCTGCTTTGTTTTACACAGAGGTCCAAGATCAAGATGGAAATGCCCACGTGTTGTGGTCTCTGGGGGAGCAGTGGGCAGGTGTAGGGCACCAGCCTCCTGCTGAGAAACCCGGGATATGACCATACAGCTCACAGCAGCGGACCAGCACGAGGTTTGATCACTGAAGGCCTCAGATCTAGCCACTCTTGGCTGGCGACTGGCTTGTGGGAACAAGGAATCAGGACTGAGTTTTGTGAAGGTGCCAATGGCAAGAAGATCTTGGGAGCTAATCAAATCAGGAGATCACATCCAGGGGCTGAAGGTGGACTTAGATGCGTTGGAGCGCGGGTTCACCACTTGAACAGACTGGAAGCCGTAGGGCTACGGAGCTTACAGGAGAATAGGATTTGTCAGGATTCCTGGATACTGTATCTGGAGGGACTCTGTTCCTTTTGTTTCTAGTCTGGATATTGACACTGGCCTTTACAGGACCAACAAAGGAAAATAAATTTTGTGTACATGATAATAAACAAACCTTGATTTAACTATCCAGATAGGCACAGTCAACATTTATACTCTTGCCCTTGAAGTAATGAGAGTACCTTCCCAAATTACTACAGTCCTTATGAAGGTGCTAACCAATTAAATCTTGGAACTCCCTCCCTGCTGGAGTGATTTAATTTTTTTTTAAACAGTTAATTTTTTTAAAAATTAAAATTTAGACATACAACACATTAACAGGCTCTTCTGGCCCATGAGGCCCTGGTGCCCAATTATACCCAATTGGCCTACAACCCCCGTATGTTTTGAAGGGCGGGAGAAATCCAGAGCACCTGGAAGAAACCCACACAGACACAGGAAGAAGGTACAAGCTCCTTGTAGACAGCACCAGATTCAAATCCCAGTCACTGGCACTGTAACAGCATTGCGCTAACCGTTACATTATCCATGCCACCCATTATTAATTGTGTTGCTCATTGATGATGGAACAACCAAGCTAAATTTTAGAAGTTGCAGGTTTGGCACATAGCGCCAGGGTAGCATAGGCAAATAACTACTGTGCATTTAGTAGCTGGTGCCATGGTGTGCAGGCGGTACACATAGTGACTAGAATACTGACTCGAATAAAGGAGCCGTTTACTACTGACTTAGGTTAAACATGCAGTTTTTGAAATTTCATTCATCCAAGGATCAGGCAAGCAATGTAGACAGGTTCCATCCAACTAATCTTGTGAGAGCCAATACTTTTTGGCCCTTGGACCCAGCAAGTCTGCACTGATAGCAATAACCCATTAACATGAATCTAATTTTATTCTTGTTACATTGAACATTGTACCATTTTGGGGTGATTTTACTTAGTGACCAAGTATTGTGCTTTCTGGAATATCCAGAGAGGCGGCCAATTAGAAAGGTCCAAAATCTGTCTCAACCATGAGATGACTGACTTACCTACAAATTTTTGACTTTTAAAGCTCTCCTCCAGCCATTCAGGTGTGACTATGTGGTTGACAGTAGAGATGGCAGTCAGGAATTTCACTGTACGAGTCACCTTGTTCGCTACCAGATGAGTGCATTTCTGAGCAGATTCTGCAACCTCACCACCAAGAACATAGAGTTTCTGAGAACACACAAAAAAACGTCAATTATGAGCAAAATACACCGGCATCAAATTGATTTTCCACTGCAATTCTTGGGGGGGGGGTGAAGGACGAATTGCTCTCTGATTAAAAACTATGGTTCAAGTCAAATCAAATATAATTCCTCCAATAAAAGAGTGAAAAGTCTGGACAATTTTGGTTTGGCAATTGAGAAAACGAATGCTCATTTATCCGGGTGATCCGGGTTCGAATCTGGCGCCGTCTGTAAGGAGTCCATAGTGTCTGCGTAGGTTTCCTCCAATTCCCACCCTTCAAAATGTATAGGCGTTGTAGATTAATTGGGGTATTTGGGGCAGCACAGGGTTTTGGGCTGGAAGGGCCTATTTCCCTAAATTTTAAACATTTAATAAAAAATTGCTATCAACAATCCTTTCATTCAAGACTCATCTAATTTCAGAGAGCACGAAAACTAGCTCATCAGCCCACTGGGTCCATTTGTACTGATCTATATTTTTCCTCAATTTAAGCTTACTCACAAGTGGGCAAGTAAATACTTAATTGTTGTGAGAGTACCTACCACTACTCCCCAGGGAGTGCATTCAGATTTCAACATCCTCCATGACAAAACAAAATCCTCAAATTCCCTCCAAATCCTTTCCTGGCAATGCTATAATTATATCCTATTACAAACACTCTGTCCAATCCATTTATCCTTCCTGGTCTTGCATACCTCGATCAGGCGACTACAAAGTCCTTGCCTATCCCACCACTGCTCCAAGAAATAAAACCATATCCAGTTTTCTCCTCCCATAATCACCCCTTTTGATGTGATCATTGCAATTCGATAGTGTGGCAAATTCAGACTGCACAGAATAATATTAAAATTTTCCTTCAAAATCCTAAAAAGGGGGATTAGTGTTGCCTAATTTTAAATATTATTGGGCAGCTAATATTAGATGTATTAATTTTTGGATACATCGTAAGGACAGAAAGGATGTTCTAGTTGGATTAATTTGTTAATTGATTCTACCAAGAAGTATTCCCTCATTTCGATAGTTGGTGTTCCATTAACTGATAACTTTATTTTTAAACCTAAGTTAAGGATTTGATTTCAACTTAGAAAACATTTTGAATGCCATAGATTTTTATTAATCAATCCTCTTTTAGAGAATTCCTTTTTTTTTAAACCTTCAGTACAAGATTTTGGTTTTTGTCAATGGTCTGAGATTGGTATCCAATCTTTCCAAGATCTCTATTGACCAAAATTTGGCCTCTTTGAAACAATAATCTTCTAAATTTAAAATAACTAAATATCTTTTTTTTAATATTTACAGATTAGGAGGTTTTTAAATTCCTTGGATTAAAACTCCCTCAAGATTTGGAATTATAGATGACAGAGAAGATTTATAATCTTAAACCGAATACAGGTACACTATCCTTTATCTGGAGATCTAAAATCCGGAAAGCTCCAAAACAAATGGGGCGAGAGTCGGGCGGGCGCGAGACGGGCGGCCGCGAGTCAGGCAAGTGGGGGGGGTGGGAAATGACAGCACAAGTCAGGTGGTCAAGAGGGGGAGAACGGCAGCACAATTAAGATGGGCTTAAATCTGGCTTTCCAAAATCCGGAAAAATCCGAAATTTGGAACACACTGCCCCCCAAGGGTTCCTGATAAAGGATCGTGTACCTGTACTTAAAAGTTGTTATCAGTTCTCCTTGTCTAGTGGTAATTCCCAGAACAAGACTAAGAAATGATAGGAGAAAGATTTTCAAGAAAAATTTTCTGATGCAACACGAATTCTATCTTTTCATTAGTTAATTCATCTTCTCTATGTGCCCAACATTCATTATTGCAATTTAAAGTAGTACATTGAGCTTACTTTTCCAATGTTCAATTGGCTAAATTTTATTCTAATTTCTCGTCAAAATGTGATAGATGTAAGACTGAAGAAGGTACATTATATTCATATGTTTTGGTTATCTTCCTTGCTTTCCAGTTATTGGGAAAGTATCTTCTGTATCTTGTCTTTAGTTCTTAACATTAATTTGGCTTCTAATTCTTTCCTTGCCCTGTTTGGAATAAGTAAGTCATCCCATGTAGTTGCCTTTGCTATTCTTATTGACAGAAGAGCTATACTTATGAGATGGAAGTACATGGTTATCTGATGTGATGGCATGCTTGACTCTGGAAAGAAATTATTAATGTAATGAACCTTAATTTTGTAAATTTATGGGGTCCTTTTCCTTAATTATTTTCAGAATTTATAAGATTATTGGTTTGCTTATCCTTTCTTTCATGCATTAATGGAATATTTACGTTCATAAAAACTTCATAAGGGAAGGGGAGATTATTAGAACAATTTTTTCTTTTATATATATTTTGTTTTTTGTCTCTTTCGTGGGTTGTTTACAGCTATTTGTCAATATACATTTATTTGTTGGATATATATATCCTTATTAACCCAACCCCAACCAACCAATTTTCCCCTGCAACCATGTCTGCCTGTCCCGCATCGGACTTGTCAGCCACAAACGAGCCTGCAGCTGACGTGGACATTTACCCCCTCCATAAATCTTCGTCTGCGAAGCCAAGCCAAAGAACTATGAGCATATAAAAAAAACCTCAAAATTATCAGAAAGAGAATATTCCAACTACAACCAAACTATTACTTTATATAGTTGTACCCATAATTTGTTATTATATTCTGTGCTCTTGTTCCATAAGTGTACAACTCTGAGAAAAACAAAGCCAGATATCCTCTCTGTCTTCTTATCCAACTTGATGTACATGTTCATGGTTTACACCCAATTAACCTACACCCCCAGTACATTTTTCCCCAGAAACCGGAGCCAGCAGGGAAAACCCATGCAGACAAAATCAGAATTTATTGTCATGAACAAGTCACAGCATCACATGAATGATCTTGCGACAATAATATACAAAAAATAAATATAGTAGAACACGAGAAGGCAGTGTCTTTGGTTCATTGATCATTCTGGAATCTGATGGCAGCAGGGAAGAAGCTGTCCTTGTGTTGTTGAGGGCTCATCTTTAGGCTCCCGTACCTCCTCGATGGCAGCAGAATCAAGAAGGCATGACCTGGGTGGTGGGGATAGAGGCTGCTGTCTCTTGTAGATGTCCTCGATGGAGGAAAGTCTGGTGCCTGTGATGTCGCAGGCAGAGTTAATAACCACCTGGAGATTTTTTTCCCCCTTGTCCTGAGATTTGGCGAGGATAACGCAGGAAGAATGTACTCCTTTCTGACAGCAGAGGATTCAAACGCCGGTTCCGATCGCTGGTGCTGTATAGGGTTTGACCTAACAGCTGGCCAACCATGCCGCCAAAACTATCTACCTGTGTGATTTCCATCAGGAAACCATGAACATGTACATCAAGGTCCCTACAAATTGGTACTGTCTGGTAGCTGACTATTCATTCCCTCCCTCCCACTGGACTTCTGTGCCCAAATTAGTTTAAACTCTCACCAACAGCACTAGTAAACATTCTCCACCTTCCCACAACAATGTTGAACCTATTCAAATGCTGATCAGCTTTTAGAATCGCCACCGTAAATCTGAAGTTCTCCCTCCTGCACTTTCCGCTCACCTACTCATTCATCCAAGTTATCCGCCCTTACTCATGCTCTGCAAGATGTCCCTTCAGGGAAGGAAATCGATCATCCTTCCTGGCATAGCTAAAACATCACTCCAGATCCAGAGTGATGTGGCCATCTCCTCCTTGCCTCTTGAATGTTATTGTGGAATGGGTATTAGAAAAGAGTAATTCAGCACAGTACAGGCTCTTTAGAGAATGGATATTAAATACTGACCATACCAGAGGAGGGAAAAATAAAAATCACATAAAAGAACTGTATTTTTTTTTAAGTAGCTAGCATAAATAAAAATGAAGCTTTGCCTTAGGCGTTTGGCATAGATTTCAAGTCATGGCTGCCATGTTATTCAGTGGCAAAAGACAAGGTAAAGGTTACCTTGATGTACAGCTGAACTTGTGCAGGTTCAAATCCCGTAAATAGCACTGCTGGAGTGGATTCCGGAGGGAGTTTCTTTGATGGGGGAGGCAAATCCTCAATCCTGGTTTAACAGAAGACACATTGAATATTCATGATTATTACAGTGAGAGAATATACCAATACATTCATCCAACTCTCCAGCCACAAGGATCTCTTTCTTCATCCTCCTAAAAGAAGAAAGCCACTACAATAACACTACATATAGAAAATATTCGACCATGGTGGACAGAGAAGAGATCATTTACAAATAAGATCAATATGGCACTGATCAAATGGTAGACAGTGAACAGAGATTAGTGGACAATTAATTAATTACAAATTTGATTTATTTTCCAATATCTTCAGTCTGAAATCTCATATCTGGAAACTTCCTGGTCTTGATCAACTGAGCATTGGGAATGAAAGCTTTTCTCAGGGGTTGGGAGGAACAATTAATTCTAAAGATCGACGTGCAAATTCAAAAGTTATTACTTTTCTTGAATCTCTTCCTGTATTTTGAAACTACCCACAAAAATTCTATTGCATCGATAATAAAATTTAAACATGAAACCTTGTATTGTTTTTCTCTTAGAAGAGCACTGACTGCAAGAAAGGTGAACTTCCGTAATTTTTACCTATTTATTTTCCACAATTTTTTTGCCGGCTGCTTGAATTCCAAATAATAGGAATAATTTGTTGCAAATGGTTGACCAAGAACGATTTGTATTCTTGTGCCCTAATGGTTCAATTCTGGAATTGCTACTCTTTCTGATGCACAGTGTCAAAAGGCAGAAGAAAACTGTGGTCACATTCCCAGATGATAATTCGGGGGGACAGGACGAATGATTAAACACTAATTTGAATCCCAAATTTGAAATGAATTAACTAAAAATTTGGATTAAAAATATCTCGTCTCTCCTATGTGCAACCACAGATCCTGAGCAGTTTAACTGAAACATTCAAGAGAAGTTCAATTGTACCAGACTATTATTCCAAAAGAATAAAACTGGGAGACCATTCAGCATCACCCTACTAAAGTATTTAACTGAAAATAGAATTTGGCAAGATCACTGGACAAGAGAGGCCATGAAATATTCTTGGCAAACAAGATTAAAAGGAATCCCATCCTACTGCAACTATATCTGGAGCAAAAAGTGCATCAGCCAAAGAGGTATCCTATGCACAGAGCCTGGGGATATAGGTGAAGTCCTAAAGAAACAGTTCTCATTTGCATTCATCATTGGAGAAGAACATAGAAGATGATGAGTTCAACGTGGAGCACGTTGATAGCTGTGAACTTGTCAGCATTAGGAATGGGGAGGTGTTAGATATCATGGAACGCGGAAGTGTTGATAAATCCCCAGGACTAGAAAACATAGGATGTTTTGGAAAGAAAGGGGGAGACAAATGGGGCCCAACAGACAGCTCTGGACCTTCATTAACCATGGATGAAGTACCAGGAGACTGGATGAAAACTAATATTATTCCTTTATTTAATAAGTGCAGCAGGAATAAGCCACGTAACTACAGGCCAATGTCTGCGGGAGAAAAATTATGCAAGAAGAGTTGCACTTATGGATCAGGGATAGGTTTAAGAAAGAAAAATCCCTCCTCATGAATTTATTTGTCTTTTTTTGAAGAGGTTACCTTAAAAATTGAAGATAAAATAGTAGAAGATATCTATATGGTCAGGCATCTGATAAGTTGCGTGATAGTCCAGGTTTATGGATTCAAGGCAAATTATTGCCTTCATTTGCATTCAAAATTGTCTTGGTGATGGGAGGCAAAGGGTGGAGAGGGAAGGATCCTATTCTAACTGGAAGTCTATAACCTGCAGTGTACCATGGGGTTCGGTACTATTACCCTTGGTCAGGATATAGAATACACAAATTAGGACATTATGTTGCAACATCACAAAATACTGGTTAGACTGCATGTGAATAACAAGTGCAATTCCTGTTGCCACACTAGAGGAAGGATGCTGTTCTTCTGAAGAGACTGCAGTGGTGGTTCCCCAAGATGCCGCCTGGATTATGATAGTTATGGGTAAGATTGGATAGGCTGGGCATATTTTTCCTGGAGCAAAGGCAGACCTGACAGATATAACAATTACAATAAGGTATCTAGTAACAATACTGTACCCCTTCCCCGCCCCCCCCCGCCCCCACCCACCCAGTCCCACCCCCAAGACAAGGGTTTCAAAAACAAAAGGGCATAGGTTTAAGGCGAGAGGAAGGAATGTTAAATCGGATTTGAGAGGTGTTAGGTAAAAACATCATGAGCTGGGAATGTAGAAGGAGTCACCCAGTGCTGGGCCGTAACAAGATGTACTCTCAAGATAAGTGGGGATGACAAATTGATGTGCAGGAAACTAGCAGAGAAGGATAGCAATAGTTTATTCATTAGACAATGTCATGGTATGATAATTTACTAAGTACGTATCCTCTTCTTCTTTGGCTTGGCTTCGCGGACGAAGATTTATGGAGGGGGTAAAAGTCCACGTCAGCTGCAGGCTCGTTTGTGGCTGACAAGTCCGATGCGGGACAGGCAGACACGGTTGCAGCGGCTGCAGGGGAAAATTGGTTGGGTGTTGGGTTTTTCCTCCTTTGCCTTTTGTCAGTGAGGTGGGATCTGCGGTCTTCTTCAAAGGAGGTTGCTGCCCGCCAAACTGTGAGGCGCCAAGATGCACGGTTTGAGGCGTTATCAGCCCACTGGCGGTGGTCAATGTGGCAGGCACCAAGAGATTTCTTTAGGCAGTCCTTGTACCTTTTCTTTGGTGCACCTCTGTCACGGTGGCCAGTGGAGAGCTCGCCATATAACACGATCTTGGGAAGGCGATGGCCCTCCATTCTGGAGACGTGACCCATCCAGCGCAGCTGGATCTTCAGCAGCGTGGACTCGATGCTGTCGACCTCTGCCATCTCGAGTACTTCGACGTTAGGAATGAAAGCGCTCCAATGGATGTTGAGGATGGAGCGGAGACAACGCTGGTGGAAGCGTTCTAGGAGTCGTAGGTGGTGCCGGTAGAGGACCCATGATTCGGAGCCGAACAGGAGTGTGGGTATGACAACGGCTCTGTATACGCTTATCTTTGTGAGGTTTTTCAGTTGGTTGTTTTTCCAGACTCTTTTGTGTAGTCTTCCAAAGGCGCTATTTGCCTTGGCGAGTCTGTTGTCTATCTCTTTGTTGATCCTTGCATCAGATGAAATGGAGCAGCCGAGGTAGGTAAACTGGTTGACCGTTTTGAGTTTTGTGTGCCCGATGGAGATGTGGAGGGGGCTGGTGGTCATGGTGGGGAGCTGGCTGATGGAGGACCTCAGTTTTTTTTAGGCTGGCTTCCAGGCCAAACATTTTGGCAGTTTCCGCAAAGCAGGACGTCAAGCGCTGAAGAGCTGGCTCTGAATGGGCAACTAAAGCGGCATCGTCTGCAAAGAGTAGTTCTCGGACAAGTTTCTCTTGTGTCTTGGTGTGAGCTTGCAGGCGCCTCAGATTGAAGAGACTGCCATCCGTGCGGTACCGGATGTAAACAGCGTCTTCATTGTTGGGGTCTTTCATGGCTTGGTTCAGCATCATGCTGAAGAAGATTGAAAAGAGGGTTGGTGCGAGAACACAGCCTTGCTTCACGCCATTGTTAATGGAGAAGGGTTCAGAGAGCTCATTGCTGTATCTGACCCAACCTTGTTGGTTTTCGTGCAGTTGGATAATCATGTTGAGGAACTTTGGGGGACATCCGATGCGCTCTAGTACTTGCCAAAGCCCTTTCCTGCTCATGGTGTCGAAGGCTTTGGTGAGGTCAACAAAGGTGATGTAGAGTCCTTTGTTTTGTTCTCTGCACTTTTCTTGGAGCAAAGACCATGTCAGTAGTTCCTCTGTTTGCGCGAAAGCCGCACTGTGATTCTGGGAGAATATTCTCGGCGACACTAGGTATTATTCTATTTAGTAGAATCCTAGCGAAGATTTTGCCTGCAATGGAGAGCAACGTGATTCCCCTGTAGTTTGAGCAGTCTGATTTCTCGCCTTTGTTTTTGTACAGGGTGATGATGGTGGCATCTCGAAGATCCTGAGGCAGTTTTCCTTGGTCCCAACAAAGCTTGAAAAACTCATGCAGTTTGGCATGCAGAGTTTTGCCGCCAGCCTTCCAGACCTCTGGGGGGATTCCATCCATACCTGCTGCTTTGCCACTTTTCAGTTGTTCGATTGCCTTATATGTCTCATCCAGGGTGAGAACCTCATCCAGCTCTAGCCTTAGGGGCTGTTGAGGGAGCTGGAGCAGGGCGGAATCTTGGACTGAGCGGTTGGCACTGAAAAGAGATTGGAAGTGTTCTGACCATCGGTTGAGGATGGAGATCTTGTCGCTGAGGAGGACTTTGCCGTCTGAGCTGCGCAGCGGGCTTTGGACTTGGGGTGAGGGGCTGTACACAGCCTTTAGAGCCTCGTAGAAACCCCTGAAGTCGCCAATGTCCGCGCTGAGCTGGGTTCGTTTGGCGAGGCTAGTCCACCACTCATTTTGGATCTCCCGGAGTTTGCGCTGAAGATGGCTGCATGCGCGACGGAAGGCTTGTTTCTTCTCTGGACAGGAAGGCTTGTTTCTTCTCTGGACAGGACGACTCAGTCTGGTGTTTGACTCACTCATTCATGAACAAAGCAGACCTAACAGAGGACAACCCTTTATATAAAAAAAAGCACAAGTGGTTGATGTACGAATTTCAATGACGAGGAGGTGGTAGAAACCGATAGGATAAGAATGTTTTAAAAGCATTTAGAGAGATATGAGATGAGGCAAGAATTGGAAGGACATAGACAATGCCTAGGCAATGGGATTAGTTGGCATCATGGCCAGTGTAGATTGAACGTTGAAGGGCCGGTACCTGTGTTGTGCTAATTCTACTGGGCAAGTTCAATCAGGCAAGCAATGTACCAGGTCCAAAACTCTCAGGACTTTGATGCTTAGGCTTTGAACTTCTGGAAGTTTATTTCCAAATTATCTCTCCACAGGAAATTGCAAAAAGGAATCCAAAATTAAAAAAAAAATTTCTTACCTTGATCTTTTCATGGGAGGTGGAATGCTACATTCATTTGGTTTCTGTTTAGACTGGACACGTGCACTCTGTAAGATTAAGCAAAACCAGACTCAAAAAATCTTTTCATATGTTTACAAGCACTTACAGAACTGAAACATAATGTGCTCCACAAGTCCATGCTGGTGCATTTACTCCAAGCATATCACCTTTACTAGGCGAGGCTTCCATCATATTTCTCCATTCATTTCATAAACTTTAAAGCATTAAGAGCTCCTTTGTGCAGAAAAGTTGTGTATCAGCTGGCAGCATTTCATGCCCTCACCATGCTGAATTAAAAGGGTTTTGCTCAAATTACTTTTTCAACCTATAAGGAAAAAAAAACATCTCCAAGAGTACCCCAATAAACTTTACCCAGGTCCAATCTCTCTTTTTAAAAATGTTACTCTGAATCAATTAATAATTTAACACATTTAAGTTTAGTTCAACCCAAAACCTCTTCATGCCCACATATAATCTTTAGAATATAGAAGCACAGTACAGGTCCTTTGGCCCAGGATGCTGTGCCGACTGACTGAAGCCTACTCAAAAGAGTAAACCTTCCCTACCAACAACCCTCTATTTTTCTGGCATCCATGTGCCTGTCTAAGAGACTTTAAATGTCCCTATTGTACCAGTCTCCACCACCATCTCTGGAAACACATTCCAGGCACTCACCACTCTGTGTTTTAAAATAAGCCTTACCTCAGATGCCTCCCATAAACTTTCCTCCCCATACCTTATACAAAGTCCTCTGGTACTTGCTAGTCTCATACCAGGAACAAAAAATGGTGCTCGCTGCCCACCTTATCTATGCCTCGCAATCTTGTAGACCTCTATTAAGTCACCTCTTATCCTTCTTTGCTCCAAAGATAAAAAGTCTAAGTTCTGTTTACCTTGCCTCACAAGAGGTTTTTTCCTAATCCAAGAAAAATGCTGGTAAATTTCCTTTGCACCTTCTCTCGAAGCTTCCACATCCTTCCCGTAATGAGGTGACCAGAACTAAACACAATATTTCAAGTGTGGTCTATCCAGAGTTCTGACTCTTAATCTTAATCCCCCAAATAATGAAGGCCAGCATACCACATGCCTTAAATATCCCATCAACCTGTGAGGCAATCTTCAGCGATCTATGGATTTGGACCTCAAGGTGCCTGTTCTTCCACACGGTTAATAATAATGCCATTATCCGTGTACTCAGTCTTCAGGTTTGATCCCCAAAAATGTATCTGGATTGAACTTTAGCTGCTACTTTTCCCCCAGCTCTGCATCCTGTTGTAACCTATGACAACCTTCCACTATCCACAACACGCCCAACCTTCATGACATTTACTTATTATTCTTTTCTTAGTTTTTTCTCAGCAATTCTTTCAACTTCCACATGCCCCAGCATGTTCAATTCTGAGCTCACATTGACCAAGGACCCTCGCTCTGATGAACACTGAAGCAAATTATTCATTTGGGGCCTCCCTTACCTCCAGGCTCATTTTGCCTCCTTTCTCCTAAGCTTCCCTACCTTCATGTATGCTTAGAGCACCCAAGGGTTTTCCTTAATCTTGCTTCCCAAGGCCTTCTTGTGACCCTTCAGGCTCTCAAGTCCTTTAACTTCCTTACTGGCTATCATTCAATTCTCATGTGCTTTTGCCTATTGCTTCCTGAACCCTTTGTACACTTCTCTTTACAAGCTGTCTCGTCTCTTTTGTCAACCACCGTTCCCTTATCTTAACATCTTTTCCCTGTCTTAGAGGGAAAAAAAACTATCCAGAAACCCTCATGTGGTCCTAAAATTCCTCCACATTGCTTCTGTGCTCCCCACCTCCCCCCCACAAAGATTTGTTCCCAAATTATTCTCCCTAGTTCCTGCCCTAATCTCATCATCATTAGGCCTTCTCCAATTAATCATTTTAACCATTTTATCTACTCCTATCCTTGTCTATGCTGAAGATTAGGAAGTTGTGGTTACTACCACCAAAATGCCCCTCCAGAGACGTCCATCTCCTAACCAGGTTCATTACCTAGTACTAGATCCAGTATGGCCTCTCCTCTAGTCAGCATGTTCACAAACTATGTCAGGAATCCATTTCCTACCCGCGGTCCAAATTCTCTGCAATTTTCCCTCATCGTCAATTTAGGGGGGGTCTTGCACCCAGCGATGACACATTACACATTCACAGGAAGTCCTACTGGATGAGTGTGAACGTATACACAACCAAATTGTTAATTGCTCTCTATATATATATATATATATATATATGTGTAACACCAAGAGAAGGTGTTACACATATAAGAGAAAGTAAATAGAAAATAGACACTGACTGTCTGAAAGCTCTTGTGCAACCTACCGAGTAAGCTTTTCTTGAAGAACAGCAAAGCAAATGATGAACTGTTCTTACACTACAGATTCTTAAATATTGGGCAAATGTAACCAGGCGACCAAAATTATTTAAAATCATAAAAACAAAAATGATTGCTGCTTAAGTCAGAACTTTATAATTTAAGGTAACAAGCGTCAGCACAGTTGAACCTTTATGTTATATTAGGCTTGAAAATTATTTTGTGAAGTTTTACAGTTTGGAATTTGAATATACCAACCAGTCTTTAGAAAGAGGAAAATAGCAGAATGAACTGATTTATTGAAGGCAAACTGAGGTTGACAAGCTTAAATGCTGAAGTGACGACACAATGACACAGCCCACAAATGCCGACATCACGATGCTTCCCCTGCTCAGCCATTTGCCGATTCAGACCGCAAATGGCCTGGGGAAATTACCTAGGTCCGAGCCCTACCCAAGAAGTAGGGCCAACATTTTCACACTGCTGGTTCACAAGAGGGTTCCTAGGAATCCCCATTTTACACAGCGGTGTGAAAAGGCCTAATGACTTCAGACAGACAACAATGTGGTTGACTGATAATTGTTCCCTGAAATGATTTGGAAAGTCTATCAGCAACAAGAAATAGATACTGCCTTTGCAAGTAGCATCCATATTCCATGGACGAAAATATTTTTTTTTATTTTACAAGGCAAACTGACATATTTTAGCTCAATCCTGAATTATCTAATAAATAGTCCCCCAGCACTCAGTAATTTTTGTCTTCACATAATGACTCAAAGTCTGATCCCAAGGTACCTTAACAGGGTGGTAACATCAGAATGAACAACTTGACTGATTTTGTTGGATTCATAAGGCAAATTATGACATAATTAGGCAGGAACTCAGGGAGAGTGGGTGAAACTGTTGTTGAGCAAGCCCACAATTGATATGCAGTTGTTTGAGGCCCAATTAATTTAAAGTCCAGTGTGAAAGGATAAGGGTGTCAAGGTAAAAGAACCTTGGATGATGAGAGGTCATGAACTTAGCCAAGAGGAAAAAGAAGGCATTTTCAAGGTTCTAGAAAGCTACAATTAGAGAGGACCCTGGATAAATATAAAAACTGCAGAAAAGATTTCAAGCAAGGTCTAAAGGGGCCATGAAATGTCCTTGGCAAACAGGATAAAAGAAAATCCTAAAGCATTTTACACCTACATTAAAATCAAGAGAATCACTAGAGAGGAGAGAATTTATGTTTGGAATCTAAGTAAGTGCAAACTTTGCATCAAGGTTTCCCAAGGAGAAGGACATGGACAGTGACTGGGAGCATAATGTGGAGAATGATATTAGAGCATTTTGAGATCAAGAGGGAATGGGAGATCTTTTGAGGAACATAAAGGCAGACAAATCCCCTGGGCCCGATCATCACTGAAAGAGATGTGAAGATATCGCTAGGACCTTGACAAAGATTTTTGCCTCCTTACTTGCAACAGGAGAATTCCCAGAGAACTAGCGAGTGGTTAGTGTACATTAGTTCAATAAGGGGAAAAAAGGATAATCCAGGGAATATAGGCCAGCAAGCCTCACACTGGTAGGAAAACAATTCGAAAGGATTTTCAGGGATAGGATTTATGCATGTTTGAAAAGTCATAGCAGGTTAGTGCTTTGTGAGGGGCAGGCTATGCCTTAACAATTTGATTGAGTTGTTGGAACAGGTGACTAAAATGCTCAATGAAGATAGGACAATAGATGTTGCATGCATAGTCTTTAGTAAGCCATTTAACAAGGACCATCATAGTAAGCCAATTCTGCAGGTGAAAATAGATTGGATCTATGGTGAGTTGATAGTTTGGATGCTCATAGAAGACAGAGGGAAATGGTGAAAAGGTGCTATTTAGACTGGAGACCCATAACTAGTGATGAACACAGGGACTGGTTTTGGGACCCACTGTTGTTTGTGATATAGTATACATAAATGAATTGGATGAAAAGTTGGTGGGTGGGCTTGTAAATTTGCAGATGATACAAAGATTCATAGAAATGTAGACAGTGTAGTGTAGCCATTCTCAATCTTTTTTGGGTATGGCCTCCTTAGGGCTCTGCTCAGTTTATGGGCCCCATTCCTTGTGAAGCAGTCAAGTTTTGTTTCTTCTGTACCTCTCTTCAATTATATTTAAAACATTGTTATGTGAGGTGAAAAAAGAAAAAAAAACAGACTTTTACTTCAATGTGTGGTGGCCCCAAAAGCTATGAATGGAATTCATTATGTAATCATCCCAACTTTTTCATCATGTGATAGAAAATGTTTAATGATGCAGGTGGAGAAGATGTAACATTGAAAGGAAAAGGCAAGATCTATTAGAAACAAAGGTTACCTATGTAGATAGATGTGGGCCAGATCATTAACTGGAGTCTTCATAAAAGAGAGGGGCAACATTTTTTGGAGAAAGTGTGTGAAATAATGCAGAAGATTTAGACTTGCCAAAGGAGAAAGTATTAAGAGGTTTAGATTCTTTGAAAGTGGATCAAATCGTTGAGAATAATAGAATATATGCCCAGCATATAGAAAGTGAGGGAAATATAGAGGCTCTAATCATTATGCTCCAAATGTTCTTGGCAGAAAGGATGCTTGAGTATTGCTAATGTTGTTCCAGTTCCTATGTAGTAATTATTAAAATAACTACTATAATCAAATTGTTTATTTTCAATGGTGGCAAATTATTGATATCAATTATCAGGGGAAGCATACATCTTCACATAGAAAAGTGGAGATTAATCACCAAAAATCAGCATGGACTAAACTGAATTAATTTTTTGTGGAGAGCAATGCACTATAGCGGCATGACAATTCCTGGAAGGAATCGAACCAGCCATGTGACATCAGTGCGTGATGATGTCAGCGTGTGGCGGACACGTGATTTGGGGCTTTTAAAAGGTCGCAAGGGTTGTAAAAAATGAATCTGTTCTGTTCACTCAAAAACACCTTGCGTGGCTATTTCATCGTGTCCACTGATCCCAGTGGCCACAATTGGTGACCCCGCTAAGTCCAAAAATATATTTCTGGACAAACATGGACTCTGCAGCAGTTGCGATGAAGCTACCACCTTTCTGGACAGCTGAGCCTAAACTGTAGTTCCAACAGGCTGAAGTGCAATTTTATCTTCCCAAAGTAGAGTTGGACATCACTCGTTATTACCATCTCGTCAGTGCCATTGCTAAGAGGGACGCCTACGGATCCAAACATGTACCAGCAAGTACGACACTTTAAAAGCACTTTTATTACAGGTATATAACATGTCTCATAGGGAAAGGGAGACCATGCCCCTTCAGAACAAATGGATGAAATGCTGTTCCTGGCATCTGGCGAAAGCTCCAATATGCTATTTGAGCAGCTCTTTTTAGAGCGAATGCCAAGTGATAGTAGACTCTTGTTATCCAAGTGTCCATTTGAAGACCCAAGGGCTGTAGCAGCAGAGGCAGACATTCTATGGCTGGCAACTAACCCCTTCACTCTTGACCCCGTGTCGCATTCTAGTGCTCTTAGCACATCACTCCCTAAAAACAGACAACACCCCAAAATGGGAAAGCAGCCTGTGAACACCTCGTCTTGGTTTTATTATCATAGGCGGTGGGGAATAAATGTTCGCAAGTGCCTTCCACTCCGCTCATTTGCGGTAAACTCCTAGGCCAACTGCCAGTAAGGGTTGCGGCGGTTGCCGACAAACCTGCAAGCCTACTGTATGTATGGGACCAGTTGTCCCAGCGAAAACTTCTGGTGGACACGGGTTCAGATTTGCACCCACGAGTTTTGACATACGCTTTCCTACCCAGGACCTGCAACTACGTGCAGTTAACAGTTCCAACATTCTGACCGTTGGCACCAGGATGATGAATGTCAAGTTCAAGAATCATCTTTACACTTGGCCATTCATTACTGCAGCAGTATCCCGACCTTTGCTTGGTATAGAATTTCTTCGGGCTCATTTATTCCTCATCGACTTAAAAGGGCGTCGGCTAATAGATGCAACTACTTTACAGACCAGTCCTCTGGCAGATGCCTTTACCTCTGCTCTGCACCTCCAAACATTAAGTAAACCAGTGGATGAATTCTCCAAGCTGTTGGAAGATTTCCCCGAAATTATTACTCTACAATTTTCTGCCTCCACTGCAAAGCATGGTGTTACTCACTGCATTGGTACTAAAGGCCCACCTCTCCATTCTAAAGGGTGTCACTTGCCTCCAAAGAAGCTGCATTTAGGTAAGGAAGAGTATGCCAGGATGGAGGAACTAGACATAATTCGTAGGGCTGACAGTCCCTGGGCATCTTCATTACATATGGTCCTGAAACACAATGGAGATTGGCAACCATGTGGAGATTACAGGCAGCTTAACAATGCCACCATTCCAGATCGTTATCCGATACCTCATAGTCAGGATTTCTCGGCTAATTTGCATGGAGCAAAGACCTTCTCCATTACAGACGGTGTGTGGCCGTCACCAAGTATCAGGAGAGCTGGAAGACATTCTTAAAACACCAATAATTACCCCCTTCGGCTTGTTCAAGTTTTTACGACTGCCATTCGGATTAAAGAATGTTGCTCAATAATTTCAATGGGTGATGGATGCGTTAGGACATGATATAACCAATGTCTTCATTTACCTCAACGGCACTTTAGTGGCCAGTGGGACCAGGAGGGATCTCCAAGCTTCATCTGCAGAGCTCGTGTATGGCACATCGTTGGTGGTCCCAGGGGATTCCCCTTCCATTCAACTCCAATGATCCTAAGGAACCGTTGACCAGGCTAAGGGAGACCGTAGGAAAATTGACCCTTATACCACTATCTTCGCATGGAGAACACTCTTCCTTTGTGCCCAAAGACTTCAAAAACTGAAAATGTGTCTTCATCCATAGGGAAACTTGGTCAACCTTTGCAGAGACCTTACGAAGGACCTCATAGAATACTCAGACAAACTAGGTCAACCTGTATTTTGGACATTGGAGGGAAGCCACAGTCGTTCACTACTGTGACAGATTATAGATATGTTTCTGGGAGACAAATTCGGGCAGTTTTTTTTAGTGTAGGTCACATATAAACACTTCAAAACAGATCTCATTTAAAATACTGGTGCTCTGCTCAAGCTAGACAGGTCAGCTCCATATGCCTTTGCAAAAACTTTGAAGTTGTCCAAGAGATTTCACTAATGGATTGTTGTTTTGAAAAGCAACAGATAAAAGAACTCAGAAGTAGGTTCGGAGCCGCAGGCTGTCTGGGAGTGCTGCTTCCTGTTCTAAGAGGGTCATGTAGTTTTGGAAGCAGAGAGAGATAAGCAGGCTAGAGAGAGAGAGAGAGAGCGAGAGAGAGATAAGCAGGCGAGAGAGAGATAAGCAGACGAGAGAGAGATAAGCAAGCGAGCGAGAGAGTGTGAGAGAGAGATAGATTGATAAGCAGGCGAGCGAGAGAGTGTGAGAGAGAGAGATAGATTGATAAGCAGGCGAGAGAGAGAGAGAGAGAGCGAGAGGAATTCAGTTCTGCAGTTTTACAGTTCAGCAGCAGCAGATGGGACTGGAACAGGACAAGCTGGCAAGCTTGTGGAAAACCCCTATTTGAAAGGCAGGTTGTGAGTTCTTAGTTCAGCCTGGTCAAAGCCCTTCTGGTTCATACAAGAGGAGAGGACTGGCTGGCAAATGTTTCACTTTAAATAAGTTAAACAAAAAGGAACTCTGTGGTGACCTAAAAGAAAGAGGTTTTCATCTGGAAAACCCTGATGGGCCAAGTTTCTTCGGCAAGTCACTGAAGTGGCTGATCGGAAGGAATCAGTTGTGGGTCTCCAGTGAACAACAAATCTCTCTCTGTAAACTGACAATAACATTTCTTATTGTATATTTTATTTATTACACAAATAAAGCATACAATCAAAAGCAAAATACAAATATACATAATATTTTCTCCCCTATAATCCCCCACCCCTCTCTAAACTACCCTAAAGAAAAAAAAGAAAGACAAGAGGAGATCAACTCACATATCAGGCAAAATATCGCTATGAATGGTGCAACCCCAACAGCAGGAGAAAAAAAAACTACTACAAATTTAAATCCATATATTTCCTATACGGGCAGTACACCTTAACAAAAAAGGATAATTATTATGTAAATTTTACGTTATCTTTTCCAATGGACTACAAGACCTAATTTCCATATGCCACAGTTGAATGCTTAAATCAGTCTTTTTTTCCCAATAGCCAAATATTTTCTTGCCACAGCTAACACCAGTATCAAAAATGCAATTTGAAACATATAAAATTTTAATTCCAGTCTCTATTTTTTAATATAACCCAATAAAAATACCAGAAGGTCAAGCGAGATTTTGAATTTAAATAAACCTTCTAAGAATTCCATAATTCTATTCTAAAGGTTTCACTGTCTCACACAACCAAATAGAATGTAAAAAAGAACCAACTTGTTTATGACATCTAAAACAAAAATCAGAAGAAATAAACATATTTCTTTAACCTCTCAGAAGTTAAGTAGAGTTGATGTATAATATAATCAACCAATTTATAGCTTACATTCACTAATTTAGTCATACTATCTTCACATATAGTCATCCAATCATCCTAAGAAATAGAAATAGACAAATCTTTTTTCTCACCTAACCCTAGATTTATTAATATCTGGCATTTTATGTTGTAATAAAGCATACATCTCAAATATAAATCCCTTCTTACCTCCTTCAGTAAGTAAACTTTCAAATCTTGGTGGTAATTTTAATTGTTTGCATCCACTGTTGGATAAATCTCCAAAATCGGTAGTTAAAACAAAGATGGCTAAGCAGTTAATGACGGTAATGAAGGATTTGAATTTGGTAGAGATTTGGAGAAAATTGAACCTGACGGAAAAGGATTTTTCTTTTTATTCATCTAGGCATGATTCTTATTCTAGAATAGATATATTTTTAGTGACTAGAACCTTTCTGAGTGGTAACCATTTACCTTTGAAGCACCAAAGCCTGGTGAACTTCATAAATGTTAAATTCTGTGCACAGTATAAGAATTGCCTGCCACCAGTGAATTTGGAGGAATGAGAAGTGAGATTGGACTGTGAATCAAAGAGCTTTTCTGAACTTACACACACATTACATACATGTGCGTTTAGAATTAGAAGGGGGTTAAGTTAGGTTAGTTAAGTTAATAGTGACAAGTTAAAGTTTGATCCTGTTTTCATGTTTAAAGATAATTAAAAGCAACTTTTGTTTAAGTAACCATTTGTCTTGGTGAATATCTATTGCTGCTGGGTTTTGGGGTCCTCTGGGCTCGTAACACTATTGACAGGCTTAAACCAGCTTATGTAGAGAAGTCTTCCCCACTGCAGCAGCCAACAGTCCATCGCAGAGGTCGACCACCTAAAAGACAAACAAATTTGTTGCCAGTTCTGGGGGTGTTGGGGCTGTTGTGGTGCTGTGACGGCACTACAACTCCCAGAAAGCATCGAACTGGCTATGTGACATCAGTGTGGGATGATGTCAGCGTGTGTCGGGTGCATAATTCTTTTAAAAGATTGCACAGGTTCTGAAGAATAAATCCATTCCATTTACTCAAAAAATGCCTTTGGTGGTTATTTCATTGTGTCCACTGTGATTCCAGTGGCCACAGGAGCAAGTAATATAAAAACATTTGCATCATTTATAACAAAGAAGAAAACTTTAGACTACAGGGAGATATGGGTGGCCTGATAAGTTCTTAAAAAAAAGGAATGAATGAAATTCAATCCAAAAGTGTGAGGTAATGTTTTGGAGAACTGCATTTAACAAGGTTGAATAGAGAAATGATTAAACATGTTACAGGGGCAAGATTCACCAGACTGGTTACTTGTAACGCTATGAGCATTGTACGAGAAGACATCAAGTTGGTTCAGCATCTACACTTCACAAATTGAAAGAACGAAAAGTGATCCAATTGAAATATATCCAACACAGAGAAGCTAGGCAGGGTTGATATGGAGAAAATAAGGTGCCCAGTGTTAGGTCTGCTTTGTTCATGAATGAGTGAGACAAACACCAGACTGAGTCGAAATCAGGGTTCTTTGTTCTTTATTACCGGATTGTAACACTTGCGACTAACCATGTTAGTCGGAGAATGCATTCTGCCGTTATCAGCAAAATGGTGATTTTTTATACCCTTGGATATGTGCTTAGAACATCATCATATCATTACTTGTCCAATGACTAAAACTGTTGCTATCCTTTCCCTGCTAGCTTCCTGCCTCTCAATCCATCAATGTCTCTCTTATCTTGTAAGTACAAGGATGCATTCACATCTTGTTACAGCCCTGCACATTCCCATCTCATGATGTTTTACCTAACAGGAGTACAAGGACACCTCCCCTTCTTGTTACAGCCCTGTACAGGGTAACTCCTTACACATTCCCATCTCATGATGTTTTACCTTACACCAGATAAGGAATTACAGTCATAAACTGTAGTAGAAAAGGTTAAAGCTGATGGATGATGGGAAAATTGACCAATTTGAAATAAACTGAATTTAAAACTGTTGCTAGTTGAGAGGAGCCTTGAGTGATAAAGTGCTATGCCAAGAGATCAAAATAAACATGACATGAAGTTTCTAGGAATCAAGGCAAGATGGTGTCTGGAGTTTGGGTGGAACGGTTAGCGCGACATTGTTGGAGCGCCAGTGATCGGGACCAGAGTTCAAATCCAGTGCTATAAGAAGTTTGTATGTTCTCGTGTCTGCGTGGGTTTTCTCCGGGTGCCTTCCACCGTTTGAAGAGTACGAGGAAATACTGTTTTAGATGCACCCATATACTATCTAATCACCTACATCAAAATAGCAGTACAGTATTAAAAGAGCAATAATAATGTTAATTAGGTGTAACTGGGCAGCACAGGACCATGGGCAGAAATGGCCAAGTTGTACGTCTAAATTGAACTCCGGGATCCTAATATGCAAGAAAGAATCAGGCCAGTTTATCTGTTTTCCTGCATAAATATATACTTTGTTGCTGCTAAACTTTAGCGTTCTGACAGCAGTGACGGCTGCCGCAGTCTCTCCACGATATCATACTAATAAACAGAGCGAATCTCGAAGGCTGCATCTTTGAGTTAATTTGTACAACACAAACAAAGACTGACATGACCTTTGAAATTACACACTCTGGAGGGCTAATAAAAATGAGTCAATGACTGCATTCAAAGTTGAGGTTTCTGGGTATTAAAAAAAATTCAGGGATTATGGAAATAGGGCAAGAAATAACATAGGAAATCAGCCATATTTGGAATGGCAGAATGAGCTCAAGGGCCTCCTCCTGTTCTTATTTCTTATGACCTATTTCCCATATCAGAGAGATTAAAAACAATGGGAGTAGATTTTAAGTACCTGCTAATCCAAACCCTGCTGACCTCCAGCACTTTACATAATTGTTAGCTACATGGCCCTATACAATATCTGTGGTAGGTAAAATGCAACAGGGAAAAAAACAGAAATGCTGCGGGAACTCAGCAGGTCTTGCAGTGTCCATAAGAGGTAAAGATATACAACCGACATTTCAGGTCTGAGCCCTTCTTGTACCTAGAAGGGTTCAGGCCCGAAACGTCAGTTATACATCTATCTCCTAAGGACACAGTGAGATATGCTGAGTTCCTCCAGCAGTCGTGTTTTTACTACAATCATAGCATCTGCAGACTTCAGGGTTTCACTCAAATGGCAGTTCAGGGTCATTACCTCCACTCAGGAAACCCACTCCTCCTCCTCCATACCTTCTTTCCCCTCCCTTGCCCCATCTACCTGCCCATCATCTACGTCTTCCTCCCTCTAGCTCTGCATTCCCCATCCTTCCATCCTCCCATCACAGTGAATCCTCCTCAGCCTCATCATTTCTCCCAATCCATTCCACTCTTACCTGTATTTACAGATCAACCTGCCATTCTGTACTCCTCCCCCTCCCTTTATTTGGGCTTCTGCCAGTTTCTTGCTATTCCTGATCAAGGGTTTTGGCCTGAAACATTGACTATCAATTGCCTTCCATGGAAGGTGCCTGTCCTGCTAATCTTCAAGTCTTTGGCTTGGCTTCGCGGACGAAGATTTATAGAGGGGGTAAATGTCCACGTCAGCTGCAGGCTCGTTTGTGGCTGACAAGTCCGATGCGGGACAGGCAGACACGGTTGCAGCGGTTGCAGGGG
The DNA here is from genome assembly GCF_036971445.1 of Narcine bancroftii. Taxonomy (NCBI): domain Eukaryota; kingdom Metazoa; phylum Chordata; class Chondrichthyes; order Torpediniformes; family Narcinidae; genus Narcine; species Narcine bancroftii. The sequence continues at coordinate 473,997,328 of NC_091469.1, read as the reverse complement.
AAAATTGGTGGGTTGGGGTTGGGTGTTTCCTCCTTTGTCTTTTGTCAGTGAGGTGGGCTCTGCGGTCTCTTCAAAGGAGGTTGCTGCCCGCCGAACTGTGAGGTTTGAGGCGATATCAGCCCACTGGCGGTGGTCAATGCGGCAGGCACCAAGAGATTTCTTCAGGCAGTCCTTGTACCTCTTTGGTGCACCTCTGTCACGGTGGCCAGTGGAGAGCTCGTCATATAACACGATCTTGGGAAGGCGATGGTCCTCCATTCTGGAGACGTGACCCACCCAACGCAGCTGGACCTTCAGCAGCGTAGACTCGATGCTGTCGGTCTCTGCCATCTCGAGTACTTCGATGTTAGGGATGAAGGCGCTCCAATGAATGTTGAGGATGGAGCGGAGACAACGCTGGTGGAAGCGTTCTAGGAGCCGTAGGTGATGCCGGTAGAGGACCCATGATTCGGAGCCGAACAGGAGTGTGGGTATGACAACAGCTCTGTATACGCTTATCTTTGTGAGGTTTCTCAGTTGGTATTTACAAGACTTTACTCGAGAGGATGGAGAACAGGGAAAGGAATGCCACATTATAACGACACGTCGTATTTTCTGCATTTTTGGTCACACAGCTGCAGGAAAGATATCAAGTTTGAAAGTGTGTAGAAAAGATTCACAAGAATCTTGCCAGGCCTGGTAAGATTGAATTATAAAGAGAGGCTGGATAGGTTGGTTCTTTTATCCCAGCAGTATTAGAGGCCAGGGAGAACCTTATAGAAGTTTAGAAAATCATGAGGGGCATGGGTAAAGGTAAATAGTCAGACATTTTTCCCAGGTAGGGGAAATCTAACACTAGAGAGATGGAAAATGCTTAAAAACTAAGGTGAGAAGGGGAAGATTTGAAAGGCTCGTGAGAGAACAATTGCCAGAGGAAGTGGAAGAAGCAGGACAATTTATAACTTTCTTAAATTTAAGAATGTTAACAGGTCCTTCTGGCCCATGAGCCCATGCCCCCTAACTACACAAATTAACGAACAACCCCTCTAACTACACATGTTGACAGGATTTCAGGGTCTGAGTTACAGGGAAAGGTTGTGCAGACTGGGGCTTTTTTCTCTGGAGCGTAGAGGGGACTTGATAGAGGTGTTTAAGATTTTAAAAGGGACAAACAGAGTAAATGTGGATAGGCTTTTTCAATTAAGAAAGGGGGAGATTCAAACTAGAGGACATGGTTTAAGATTGAAGGGGGAAAATTATGAGGGGAACATGAGGGGAAATTTCTTTACGCAGAGGGTGGTGGGGATGTGGAATGAGCTTCCGGCAGACGTGGTCGAGGTGGGATCATTGGTTACATTTAAGGAAAGACTGGATCGTTACATGGAGAGGAGAGGACTGGAGGGTATGGACCGGGTGCTGGTCAGTGGGACTAGGAGGGTGGGGATTTGTTACGGCATGGACTAGTAGGGCTGAACTGGCCTGTTCTGTGCTGTAAGTGGTTATTTGGTTAATCCCCATAACTACACAAATCAACGTACAACCCCCCTAACTACACAAATTAACGTACAACCCCCCAACTACACAAATTAGCAAACAATCCCCCTAACTACACAAATTAACGTACAACCCCCCAACTACACAAATTAGCAAACAATCCCCCTAACTACACAAATTAACGTACAATCCCCCTAAATACACAAATTAACGTACAATCCCCCTAACTACACAAATTAACGTACAACCCCCCTAACTACACAAATTAACGTACAACCCCCCTAACTACACAAATTAGCAAACATTCCCCCTAACTACACAAATTAACGTAGAATCCCCCTAACTACACAAATTAACGTACAATTCCCCTAAATACACAAATTAATGTACAATCCCCCTAACTACACAAATTAACGTACAACCCCCCAACTACACAAATTAGCAAACAATCTCCCTAACTACACAAATTAGCAAACAATCCCCCTAACTACACAAATTAACGTACAATCCCCCTAAATACACAAATTAACGTACAATCCCCCTAAATACACAAATTAACGTACAATCCCCCTAACTACACAAATTAACGTACAATCCCCCTAACTACACAAATTAACGAACAATCCCCCTAAATACACAAATTAACGTACAATCCCCCTAAATACACAAATTAACGTACAATCCCCCTAAATACACAAATTAACGTACAATCCCCTTAAATACACAAATTAACATACAATCCCCATACATTTAAGGGTGGGAGGAAACCAGAGCACCCGGAGAAAACCAATGCAGACACGGGGAGAACGTAGAAACTCATTACAGTCAGCACCAGATTCAAACTAAGGGCTATAATAGCGTTGTGCTAACTGCCATGCCAACCATCCTGCCCAATTTTAGAGAGATGAATAGATAAGAAAGGTTTAGAGAGTTATGGGCCAAAAGTAAGCAAATGGGGCCAGTTTGGTCAGAATGAACAAGTTGACCAAAGGATCCATTTCTGCAGTGAAGAACTCTACGATACTACGAACGGATAGAGAATGCTACTGTCATAACATTTGAGCAGTGCCCAGACAAGCACATGAATCATTAAGGCACAGACAGCTGCAGACTAAATTTAGTAAATGATATGTGTATAGATGGGAAATTGTTGCCACCATTATGGGCTGAAGGGCCAGTTCCTGAACTGCACAATCTGACCACATTTTGCCTCTTCACACAAAACTCCCATTCCTTTCACATGCTCTATCGCAACAGCTGACTTGACTCTCCACAGCTCGGTGGGTATGCAATTAACCAATTTTGAATTACACAAGATAAAATTGTGTTTGCTCTCGGCCAAACAAAAATCTACGCTAGCTGACAAGCTGAGGGCAGCTGCTGACAGCAGAGATCTCAATTTTATCATTTTAATGGGCAACATTACCAGCAAATTGTGTCTAATTTAATACTCATCCAATGTCCATTGCTCATAAGATTTCTGCCAGATATTTGAAAAGTTTGATAGTTAAAATACTTTCAGTGTGGTTATTAAATCTGAAAGCTGTCAAGAAAACACAAAATGCTCAATACCAAAAATAAAAAGGTAACGCGTCGTGACAGCCAAACTCCACATTCTGACTTGCTCAACTTGAAAGGACAAAGTTAGCATGACTACCTCTCATCTCCTTTTCCCCGGTTGCAAGAGGAACATCAAAGTAAATGCAGCTACACAAAGCAATTTGTCAAGTAAAGCAACAGTAGGCCTGAAGCTTCTTACCTCATGCAGCAAAGCGCTGATGACTTTAACTTAGATAAATATTTAATTTTTTAAATTATGTACACATTAATATCAAGTATGACCAACTAAGAGAGGAAAACTGTTGGTGGAATTTTAGGGTAAGGCAGCAAATGAGGCGAACAGGTAGTTGATATTTCCATTGGAGACCCTGCATCAGGTGCAAGTGAGGGGAGATAGAGAACCATAGAACATTACTGCACAGTAACAGGCCCTACAGATGGGCACCAAGGTTAGTGCAACACTGCTCCAGCATCAACAACTGGGACTGGGGTTACTATGCTGTATATTTAAATAACAAACAAACCAACATAAATAAATGAAGATGCTGCTCAACCCAGAATCCTCCAGTTTTTTTGCTCCTGATTCCAGCATCTGCAGGTCTCTTTGTTTGAGAGTAAAGCTTCTTTGAAACTCCAGATGCTCCATCAACTCAACTGCATAGACCACCATTTTTAAGCCCTGTCCCCAGAACAAGAACTTCATAAGTTCTATGAACTGTTATGAGCCTGAAGACCCCAAAACCCAGCAACAATGGATATTCACCAAGACAAATGGTGACTTAAACAAAAGATGCTTTTAATTATCTTTAAACATGAAAACAGAATCACACTTTAACTTAACCCCCTTCTAATTCTAAGCGCACGTGTGTGCAAGTTCAGAAAAGTTCTTTGGTTCACAGTCCAATCTCACTTCTCATTCCTCCAAGTTCACTGCTTGCAGTCAATTCTTAGACTGTGCACAGAAATTAACATTTATGAAGTTCACCAGGCTTTGGTGCTTCAAAGGTAAATGGTTACTGCTCAGGAAGGCTCTTGTCAATTTTCATAGAGAGATTTGTTGTGCCTGGACATCCACAACTGATTTCCATCAGCCACTTCAGTGTCCTGCTGACTAAAGATGCCCCTTCAGGGTTTTCCAGATGATAACCTTTCTTTCAGGTCACCACAGAGTTCCTTTTTGTTTCTTTTATTCCAAGTGAAACATTAGACAACCAGTCCTCATCTCTTGCATGAACCACAAGGTCTTTGACCAGGCCGTCTTCCAAATGGGGCTTTCCACAAGCTTGCCAGCTTGTCCTGATCCAGTACCAGCTGCTTCTGCTGGCTGTAACACTGTAGAAGTCTCTCTCTCTCTCTCTATCTCTGAGAAAGCCTGTTTAACTCTCTCTGCTTGCAAAACCACATGATCCCCTTAGAACATTCTGCGGCTCCAACAAGATCTTTCATCTGGTTTTTGTAAACAACAATCCATCAGTGAAGTCTCTTGGGCACTCTCCAAAGCTCTTGCTAAAGCTGTGGAGTCGGTATGTCTAGCATTAGCAGAGCTCCAATATTTCAAATATGATCTGTTTTAAAGTGTTTGTATGTAACAAACCTTTCCCAATTTATCTCCCAAAAACATATCTATATACTCTGTAACAAAGCATTGCTACTGCTACTGTAATCAAGGAAATAGGTTTGGGGTAGACACCTGCAATTGGAAAAAAAGGTGGTGCTGCCATAAAGAGAGTGAGGAGTGGAGACACGGGGCTCTTCTGCAAGGTACTAATGCCAAGTCGAACTACCGACAGCTCCATACAAGCTTTAAACAGACCGTTAAAGGAGCCAATGGTGGTTTATTCTAAAGTTCTGCGACCATGGGGTCTGGGCCCAAGATGGCAGCACCCGTGTTTGGCAGCGGCCTCGAGGGGTTAAAGACTGCAGGTAAGCAGAGGACTGGTGTCGGGCATCGTTTGAGAGGGAAAAGCAGAGCAGATGACCCACAGGACAGGGATCATGGTGGTGGACCAATGAGGAGCTCTGTGGGTGAAGAACACTCAGGTGGCAGGCTGCTGGCAACTGTGGTCAAAAGACTTGCACCAGGCTGCGGACTGCTGGAGACTAGCTGAAGGGGTACCAGGTATCAGACCCAGGATGTGAGAGGGTGCTGAGGGCATTGAAGTCTTCATGCTGCAGAGGCACTCAAGGCAAATCAAAGGACACTCAGCGACTCTGGAGGACTCTCTTGCTTCTCTTTGTCTGACTGTAGGAGTACCGGGCAATTCATGCTGATGGCGAATCTTTGTCTGCCTTATGGCAGACTAAAGTCAATTTTGTGTAATATTATGTGACAATAAAGGAATCTAGAATACTCAGCAAAATTACAACAAAGACTTATCAGAGCCTCTTCTGGAGCCAGCACATCAAGAAAACTGAAGGGGGCACACCAATGTCTCTACTTTCTAAGGGATTGTGAAGATTTTGCATGTCATCAAATGTTATCAAATTTCTAAAGGTGTATAGTACAAGCCCTTCAGCCCAGTGTTGCACCGACCTATACGCACCTACTTCACAACAATTTAATCTTTCCACCTGACACCCGTAACCCTCTACCTAATAGATAGTCTTATTTAAAAGAGTCTTTTAAATGTCTCCAATCCACCACCCCCAATCCACTACTCCAGTCACCTATCATTCTGTAATTTACCTCTGACGTTTTCCCTCTTCACCTTCCCATCACCCACTGGTTTTTTTTTTCCATACCTTGACGAAGGGCTCAGACCCGAAATGTTAGCTACCCTTTAATTCTATAGATGCTGCAAGACTTGCTGAGTTTCTCCAGCACATCAAGGCCAATATCAGCATGGTTTTTTTAAATAAATTTTAAGCACAGTATTCATTTAGGACCTCCCCTACTTCGTCCGTGACCAGACACATTTCTTCCGGTTAAAGGGGTGGGTGGGGGGAAATCAGTCCTACCCTTAGTCATCCTATTATGGATTGTAAAGTATACTGACTGGTGCATCACAAGAGCCCAGGAACTGAGAAGGCCGCAGAAAATGGCACTTCCAACCAATTAATATCAAAGAACACAAAAGGATATTCCTCAGTTAGATATGGAGGAAAAAATGGTAAATGTAGCTTAATCTTGACAAGTGCAAGGTGCTTCATTTTGGAAGGTCAAATGAAGGGAGAATACATTCTCTTAATTGTAGGAGTTTTAAAACAACTGATGTGGAGAGGGACAGGAGGATCCAGGACCATAAGCACATTGAAAGTGGCCAGACAATTATATAGGGTGGTCAATACCACATATTGCTTAATTGGGCAGAGCACTGCATATTAAAGCAAGGTGGTCACATTGCAGTTAGACAAAACTTTTGTTAAGACTGCACTAGGAATACTATTTGCAATTCTGGTTCCCTAAATACAGGAAGGATGTGGATGCTTTGGAAAGAGAATAGAAGAGGTTTACTACAATGTTGCTAGGTTGAGAGGGTACGAGAGATTGGACAAATTTAAGTTGTTTTCTCTGGAGTGCAAGAGGCTGAGGAGCAACCTGACATGTGTGTAAAATTATGAGAGGCAAAAGTGTCATGCATTGGAGGACATGCTTTTAAGATGAGCTGGAAGTTCAAGGGTGACGGGTAGAGCAAATACTGTATTTTGCATAGTGATAGATGTCTGGAGCGGGCAGCCAAAAGTAGTGGAAGAAGCAGATACAACAGCAGTGTTTAAGAGGCTTCGTGATGGATACACGAATATGATGGGATACTTATTACATGCAAGCAGCAGATTTTTAGTTTGATTTGGACATCATGAACAGTTTTTGTTTTAAAAAGTTCTAAATTTACAAGGATGAAGTGGGACAAAACAGCTCATTTGTGCTTTTCTACAAAAAGAGTAGGGCCACAGATACAAATAAATACATCAGTTGCAGGTTTCCTTTCGAGCTACTCTCACAATGTATGCAAAACCCCCACCTTTCTGATGTAACTACTCATGCATTAGCACTGTGAAAATGCCCGAACTAAATGGTGGCTCATCAATCCTGCTTACGATCCAAAAAATGAGAATATTTTAATTTCTTCGTTTTTTCCAAACCAGGTGGGGAGGGTACTGTTGGACCTGTACACTTTTTAGAACCCTGGGCTCCCAGCTACCATGACACACAGAGCCGAAGGGGACGTCATCGTGCTGCCCAAGATTTTAAGCCGGTTCGATTTCATGGCACGTGATTGGCCACAGTACATTACTTTCATTGAATAAAAGCAGCTACTTTCCTAAAATAACAAAATATTTAACTCACAACGATAACTGAGAGGGCAAATAAATCTTATCCAGTTGCATGTTAAAATTAATAGATTAAATTTTTAAAAAACCAACAGCTCACAGTTCTAGTCACCAGACGATTAGAAGAATGAGACTATACTGGAGAGTGTAATCTCAAGATTGGAGGACTTCTCAGTTGAGAGCATGGATATGGCAGGCTTATTTTCCCTGGAACAAAGGGAACCAGGGCATGGATAGGGTAGATAGTCAATACTGTTTTCCCACAATAGAATCAAAAAGGCATAGGTTGAAGATGAGAGGAAGGGGTTTTAAAGGGGATCTTAGTGTGTTTTTTGTTTTAAAATGAGGTAGTTGATTTCTGGAACTTGCTGTCAGAAGCGATGCTGGAATCAAAGTCTCATAGTTGCTGTTGTTTCAGTTTTGCTCTATTCTTGTTTTTCTGCATTTAAAATATGCAGGTCATTTGTATCATTGCAGCAAGAAACTTTTTATAAACCTCTCAACTTAGATAACTGCATAATTTTGCAATGACATAGACAATAAATGGGCAAACACATGCAGTATTTTTCTTTTTAAATGTGAGTAAAATTCCAAGAGGATAATTGAAACAAGAGCTGACGTGACTAGGGAACCAGCTTATGGGTACTATAAGAGCATGTGTACTCGAATAACACAAGTACCATCCCCAGAATCCCAGCACATATTTATCCCTCAGTCAAGTACATTTAAATAGATTAATCAATCATTATTCTCTCTGGCTAGAACTCACTGCCCATTCACAACTGCTGTGAGAAGAAGGTGCTAACTTCTTGAACTGGTGCAGGCTGTGTGATGAACAAATTCCCAAAATAGGATCCCAGGACTTGATGTCCTTGGGGGTAAAAAAAAAAGACCATACAGTGAAAATCCAGAAATCTGGATCACCCAAAAATCCAGACTTCTCAAAACCTTGTGGCTTTTGAGTGCATGTATGCATACACCAACACCACAGTTACACAACCGCAACAAGTGACCACATAGAAGTTGCAGAAATAAGAATCTTTTTTTCCATTTTGCTTATTAACTAGATATTTCATATAAAATATAAATTTTTTTTACCTGTTTATTCTCCTTAAATTTTAATTTTAAAAGTACTGCCAGAAAATCTGGAACATATAAAAGTCCTGAACAGTCAAGATTTTAGGATTTTTACTGTACATTTCCAAGTCAGAATGCTATCCAACTTGGAAGGGAACCTAAAGGTGGCAGTGTTCCATTGCAACTGTCTTCCAAAACAGAATTTGCAAGTTTGGCGCAGACTACTGAAGTCTTGATAATTGCAAAACTACATTGGTCCAACAAAGAATGTTACAGGTACACGATCCTTTATCCAGACATCTAAAATCTGGAAAGCTCCAAAATCTGGCAAGTGGGGAGAGGGGTGGCCGAGGGACCGGAGGTCTGGCGGCTGAAAGGGGGTGGGGATGGATACGGCAGCACAATTCGGATGGACTTTCCGAAATCTGGAAAAATCCAGAACACACTGTCCCGCCCAAGGTTCTGGATAAAGGATTGTGTGCCTGTATAGCTGCACTGAGCTGAGCAAGGAGGGTGGATTCCATCACCTATCTAACCGGTCTTAGATGGTGCAAAGTGGTGAATTAATTCCTGCAAAAAATTGATTTTCTGACTTCACATCACAAGAGGACAAAAATTTGAATTGCCATGGTCTAATAGGCTACGCATAAAGATCTGGTAAACTGAATTAGTACAAGGAAGTCTTGAGAATTAGCCTGGACATGATGAGCCCAAGGACCAGCTTCTTTGTGGAACAAAACAATTCTACAAGGCGGCATTTGACTCAGACTTGCTCTTGCGTGAGTATTTAGATAGCTGGTTCAGTTAAGTTTCTGATTTATGGTGACCCCAGGAGTGTTGATGCAGGAGATCTAACAAAGATATTTCCATTGATGGGCGGTGTGGCCATGCGAAAGACTTACACAGACAGGTTTTGAGTTGAGCTTTCCATTAAAGAGTACTAAATAGACAGTTACAACTTGAAAATCAAGATTTTCTTCATCAGAAATAGATAAAGCTAGCCCAAAGAAGCTAAGGCAGCTGAGAACAAAGATTGAAGCAGCTCCTATTAAAATGGGGACATCGGATGAAAGTCCGAAAGGGAGCAGTTCAAAAATGGCGACGAGACTGGGAGAACCAAGTAAAACTGGGGAGTCGGGTCAAGAATGGAGCATCATCCAGGAAAAAAAGTGGAGAATTCGAAAAACTGATTCATACATATTGAAATGGTGATGAGATACATGACAGAAAAAAATTATTGAAATTAAAGAGATGGTTCAGGACTTGATGGAGAGAATGGGTCGAGCCGAAAATAAATTGACGAAAACTCATGAGAAACTTGTGACTTTGGAAATAAAAAGCCAAAGAATGGGAGCCTGATAAACAAGACTGCTTGACAAAACTGATCGTTTGAAGAACTTTATTTGACAGAACAATGTCCGAATTATTGGACTAAAAGAAGGGATCAAGGGAAGAAACCCGGTGTTAAAAGACCAATTTGGAAACAAACTACATATCGAGAGAGCTCAACGAACACTTGGATCAGAAGAACCGGCAACCAGAAACCAGGACCAGACCTGGTGAGACTTTTAAGCTATTAAGAATGGGAGATATTCTCAGAGCAGCATATGATTTTTCTGAGCAGAATAATGACTGGCCCAAGGTTGATCATGAAAAGGTACTATTTTTTCAGGACTCTAACCCGATCTTGATTAAACATTAAAAAAAAATTGAAGATATGAAAAGACAACTACATGCTAAAATCCTGAAATACTCTGATATACCGCGCGACTTTGAGGATTGAAGTAGTGGAGGGGAACCGGCAATTTTTACAGACCAAAAACGAGGTTGAAGACTTTCTGCACAGTTGGTATATTAAAAAGAGCATTCAAGGTTGCCAAGGGAGAAGATTGTGAAGATATTTATAATGGAACTAAACAAAGGTAGCATAGGTTGCATTTTTTACTTTTGTTAAACTATCTCATTTATTATTTAAAAATGTATAGACATGTTCACTGAGAGCTCAGTAAAAGGTAAATAATCTAGGAAAAGTAGTAGCAGGGTCTAAGGGGAGAATGGAATCTGGAAAAGAGTAACAAAAAAGATGGCGCTAAAGAGAAGGGTTCTTCTTCCTGGAGAGATTCCGCAGGCTTTTTTTGTGGGCTTTCGCATATGTTGACATATACGTCACCATTAGGGCAGGGACAGTGTGTTTTTCTTAAAGAGGAAGGATTACTTTATTAAAGAGTCAAGGAGATTTTAATATTAAAATATATTGTTTAAAAGAAGAATATGGATAGAACATTAAAGTGTATTAGTTTTAATGTTAATGGAATTAACGATACGTTGAAGAGAAAAAAGGTCTTGGCATACCTAAAAAAAATTAAAGGCAGATATTTTTACAAGAAACACTCCTTACCAAATTGGAACATATTAAATTAAAAAGAGGATGGGTGGGGCAAGTAATATCATCTTAATTTGGATCAAAAGCAAGAGATGTAGTGATTTTAATTGTTAAAAATACTAATAATAATAGAAAACACATTAAATGATCAAGCTGGAAGATTTGTAATAGCGTATTGAAAAATGCATGCAGAATCATGGACGTTTATTAATATTTATGCCCCAAACTATGACGATGAAGTCTTTATGAAGGATATCTTTTTAGAAACTGCTGGGGGAAGACAAAATATTTTAACTGGACGAGATTTCAATTTTTGTTTATATTCAATATTGGACAAATCAGCGAGAACAATAACAAGGGAGAAAGCTGCAAAAACGACTATTGGTTATGAAGGATTTAAATTTAATTAATATATTGAGGCAGCTCAACTACTTATAAAGAGATTATTCATTCTATTCAAGGGTACATGATTCAGACACAAGGATTAAGCTATTTTTAATGTCTGCTCAGTGTAACGGATATCATATTTTATATTGTATATAGATGTTTTTGAACGAGATAGATTGTGGGAGTAGTGTAGGTCACAAACAAACACTTCACAAAATAAATTTCATTTAAAATGCAAGAGCTTTGCTGAAAGTAAGTCATGAAGGCTCTGAGAGCCTTTGCAAAGACAATAAAACAAGGAGACTGTTTTGCTAAAGAATTTCAAAAGCAGGTGTAAATAGATTATTGTTTTGAAAGCAACAGGTGAATGGAGAGAGAGAGAGAAAGAATAAAAACCGGTTTCTGCAGTCATGGCAAGCTCTCAGCTTGTTGAAACCCCATTTTGAAGATGGGTTGTGAGTTCTGAGTTTAGCCTGTTGAAAATCCTTGTGGTCCATACAACAGGAAATGGCTGGCTAGAGTGCTTCACCTGAAATAAGGGAAGCAAAAGGAACTCTGTGGTGACCTGCAAAAGAAGAGGTTATCATCTGGAAAATCCTGATGGGGCAAGTTTCTTAGGCAAGACACTGAAGTGGCTGATTGGAGGGAATCAATTTGTATCCAATGAGCAACAAATCTCTCTGAAACCAACAAAAAACTTCCTGTGAGGATTGAAAACCAATTAATTTTAAACTACCAGAGGTTGGTGAAAATTCATAAATGTCAAATTCTGTGTACAGTATAAGAATTACTTGCAACCAGTGAACTTGGAGGAGGGAGAAGTGAGATTGGACTGTGAATCAGAGAACTTTTATGAACTTACACACATATTACATACACGTGCACTTAGAATTAGAAGGAGATAAAGTTAGGTTATGTTAATAGTTTGATTCTGTTTTCATGTTTAAAGAAATTAAAAATGACTTTTGTTTAAGTGACCATTTGTCTTGGTGAATTTCTATTGCTGCTAGGTTTTGGGGTCCTCTGGGCCTGTAACATCAGTTACAAAGAAGAGTGGTAAAAAGCGACCATTTGGCAAGACTTTTATTATACCACTCGCCATTTACGATAATAGAAAAACAAGAAACTATATATAGATGGTGCCTTAATGCTGCATTATTAAAGAGGAAGGATTTTGTGAATTTATTAAGAGACAGACAGAAATATTTTGTGAAAACAATCTTCCTTCTACTGATAATAGTTTTCTCATATGGGATACACTTAAAGCTTACTTGAGGGAACAAATTATTTCTTATACTCAAAATCTTGAAAGAATATGTGAGAGATTTAGAAGATCTAGAGAAGGATATCACAAAAATGGAAAGAGAATATCAGATAAGGAACACAAGAAAAATCTAGAATATTAGAGAACTAAAATTACAATACACTTCAGATATATAGAATGGAAAAAAAATTACATTACAATCTAAACAAAATTATTACGAACTAGGAGAATGGGCACACACACTGTTATCTTGGCAGGTTAAAGCAGGAGTTATCCAGAATGATAAATGCAATAGAAACAGAAGCTGATACTATAACATATAATCGAAAAGAAATAAATAATACATCTAGACAATACGATATGAAACTATATAAATCTGAATTAGGAGATGAAAAACATAATGAAAATATATATTTTTTAAATTGACTTCCTAAACTAGAAGAGAAGAAGAGAACATAGATGCACCTTTTACGTAGGAGGAAATAAATGAAGCTTTAGATATTTTACAAGCCAACAAGGCCCCAGGGGAAAGATGGGTTCCCTCCTGAGTTCTATAGACAATTTAAAGATTTGTGGATGCCTCTTTTGATGGATGGTGGTGAAGATCCAAACCCTCCTGGAAACTTTTTCAACTGCTATAATTACAGTGCAAGGGTGGAGTTTAACAAGATGGAGGAGATGGGTATCATGCGGTGTTCAGACAGCCTGGGGGCCTCTCCGCTCCATATGGTGCCCAAGTACACAGGAGGATGGAGGCTGTGTGGGGACTACAGGAAGTTGAATGAAGCGAACATCTCTGATCAGTACCCAGTCCCGCACATCAAGAAATTCATGGTCAACCTGCAAGGGGCATGCATCTTTTCAAAGATGGAACTCGTGCAAGGGTATCATTAAGTCCCTGTCCACCCAGATGATACCCCAAAACAGCCATCGTAACCCTGTTTGGCCTTTTTGAATTCATTAGAATGTCTTATGGGCCTAAAGAATGCAGTCCAGACATTCCAACGACTCATGAACGTAGTAGGGTGGGACCCAGACTTTCTGTTCATCTTCCTGGATGACATCCTGATAACTAAGAACACCTAGTACACAAATGCGCCTACTCTGCCGCCACCGCCTCAGTGACTACGGCCTGGCGGTCAACCTTCCCAGTGCCAGTTCGGCCTACCCACCAGTGACTTCTTGGGGTACCGGATTGTCACAGAGCTGTTCCCCTGCCAGGGAAGTGGTGGCCATTCGCAAATTCGTCAGGCCCAACAGTCAAGGGCCTGCAGAAATTTGTCGGGATGGTTAATTTTTTTTTTTTAAACACCGTTTCATTCCATCAGCAGCCTGGATGATGCGCCCCCTGTTCAGCTTGATGTCTGGCAAAACCAAAGAGCTAGCTTGAACAAAAGAAGCGATGGCAGCTTTTGACCAGGCCACGGATACTCTCAACAAATGCCATGCTCCTGTCCACCCCTGGGCAGACGTTTCCACAACCCTCACCGTAGACGCCTCCGAACCAGCAGTCTGTGGCATACTCGAACAGTTAATTGAAAGCCAAAGGAAGCTGCTCGTCTTCTTCAGCTGACACCTGAGGCCCCCAGAGATCAAGTACAGCGCATTCGACAGAGCTGCTGGCCCAATATCTGGCTATTTGACATTTCAGGTATTTCCTGGAAGGGAGTTCACGATCTTCACCAATCACAAGCCCCTCACCTTTGCGTTCGCCAAGGTGTCCGACCTCTGGTCAGCCCACCAGCAGCCACACCTGTCCTTCATATCTGAATTCACCATCACAATCAAGCATATCTCAGGGCAGAGCAACATGGTGGCTGACGCGCGGTCCTGGACGTCCATCCAGTCAGTGCACGCTCTGGCTCCAGGAGTGAATTACGAGCTGTTAGCAGAGGCACAACAGGAGGACAATGAACTATTGGCATACTGAACCGCATTCACCAGACTCTGCCTCAAGGACGTACCAATTAGGCCCAGTGGTACCAAACTCCTATGTGACACTTCTACCGGGAAACCTTGGCCCATCATACTGGCTGCTTTGAGGCGCCAGATCTTTGACACTTTGCATGGGTTAGCCCACCCTTCCATCCTGGCGACCACCCAGCAAATCACAGATCATTTCATGTTGGCGTGGCCTACGCAAGCAGGTCGACCACTGGGCCAGAACGTGCACACGCTGCCAGACCTCCAAGGTCCAGAGGCATGTAAAGGCACTGCTGCAACCTTTCCAGCCAGCACACAAGAGGTTCGAGCATGTACACGTGGACATCGTCGGCCTATTCTCGCCTTAAAAGGGGTTAGGTACCCATTGACAATGATGGACAGGTTCACAAGGTGGCCGGAAGCCATTTCAATCACCGACGGTAGAGGAATGCGCCAGGACGCTAATCACAACCTGGGTGGCTCCTGTCCACATCACTTTGGACAGAGTGGCACAGTTTACCTCGGCTCTGTGGTCAGCAGCAACGCAGAAACTCAGCGCTCCACCAGATGACTGTGTACCACCCTCAATCAAACAGCCTGGTGGAACTTTTCCACAGGCACCTGAAGTCAGCCCTGATGGCATTCCTCCAAGGACCCAACTGGATAGACAAACTCTCATGGGTGCCACTGGGCATCCACACAACCCCCAAAGAAGACCTAACTAGTGTATGGTGCACCGCTCACAGTACCATGGCCAAGAGGACACACCAGCAAAGGGTCCTGACCAGACTTCAGGAGAGACTTGGAACACTGCCTCAGGTGCCAACATCCCATCATGGGCCAAGGCCCTTCTTCGTATCCAAAGACCTGCAGCAGAGCAAGTACATGTTCGTCTGCCAAGGAGCACACAGACCATCCCTGCAGCAGCTGTATGAAGGACCGTATAAGTGGTACATCATAACAGGGCAATTTGTGTTTTGGATGTGGATGGCTGGGAGGAGACATTTACTATAGACCACTTCAAGCAGTCACAGTCCCACCAGTCAAGAGCAGCCACATAAAACAGATAGGAAGCGCTGAAACCATACTCTGTACACTTTCACCAGTTCTTTTGGGGGGGGGGGGTGGGGTGGTTGGTGGGTCATATGGCAGCTCATCCATGCAGCAGGCGAACCAGGGTCAGCAGTTGCGGTCGAGTCCGCAGTCAGAAACATACTCAGAAGCTGTTCTTTTCTTTGGCTTGGCTTCGCGGACGAAGATTTATGGAGGGGGTAAAAGTCCACGTCAGCTGCAGGCTCGTTTGTGGCTGACAAGTCCGATGCGGGACAGGCAGACACGGTTGCAGCGGCTGCAGGGGAAAAATGGTTGGTTGGGGTTGGGTGTTGGGTTTTTCCTCCTTTGCCTTTTGTCAGTGAGGTGTTAGTGCATGGGAAAATAACGGACAGGAAGTTGATGTCACTTCCACCCTGCAGGACTGGGATGAGGATGGACTATTTAAGCGTGCAAGTATGAATCAGTTGGTTTGAAATTCTACTCGACTCAGTGTTTTTTCCACTCGTCATGGCCAATAGCCACATGTGGGCGATATCTGGAACTTGCAGCCAGAAGTAGAATAAGATACTACACTGGACAACAACTACCCCCCCCCCCCCCCCCCCCCAAGGTTTGCTGCCTAAAAAAAAAATTGGGAATTATGATAGATGACTTCAAGCTGAACACAAAGAAAATTCCAGATTTGCTGAATCACGTAGGAAGTTGGAGAAACATTCAATTAACTTTGAATTTAGCACGTTTAATCGCATAATGATGCTGACCTAAAAATGTTTTGCTGCTCATTTTCATTTGTACTCAGCATCTGATGCCTCTCATGTCAGTGTCCAACAATAATCGGCCAGCATTGATGGGTTCCAGTGGCCCTGATACTGTATTTCCATTGTCACAAAGTCCTGCTGAAACCTTTCACCCTGTTCAGCCCCATCTGAACCAAGATCAACAGGGAAAATGTCCAAGTACGAATGCAGAAAATGGATTTTCAAAGACATGTTGCACTTTGTGGTTTTCGACGGTTGAAGCAGGTTAAAAATTAGGTTTTTTTAAATTACTTGATAGGAAAATTTTATGGTTATTTTCGTGAGCAGCAGCCCAAAATCCATAAAATACACCCAAAGGTGATTAGGAAGCAAAATCTTCATTGCCCAAAGTAATTATTATAATTAACACAAACTTGGGCAGACACTAAAATAGTTGAGGCATGAAAGGATACAATCCTAATGCAGAAAAATGAAATTCATGTTAACGTCAAAGATTTGTGAAGAACCTTTTTGTGGGCTGAAAATATCGATGATTCACACAGGTTAATTAAATATTAAACGTACCATTAAAAGCTCCGGTGATATTTTCAACGGCACTCGCCAAGCAGCTGTAAAAAAAGATTTAAAAGAGTATAACTATACAATAACAGTAGTAAGCCAAATCCCTATTCAATTCCCGTAAGTCATTCATTTCAAATGAAAAATATCTTTTGTAGGCTAATAAAGACCATATACTCCAAGCAGAGCACTCAGTAAAAATACACTTTCGTGAAACTTTGCTGGACATTCAACATTTTACTTTTCATTAACTGTTTTTCTCGTCACAGGTGCTACCCAATCTGCTGAGTAGTTCAAACATTTCCTGTCATGACACTTCCCCCCCCCCCCCCCCCTCCATTCTATTTGGCCTTCCATCAGCAAAATACTGTATCACGAATCTGACTGAATTTTTTTTGAAGATGTGACAATTAAGGTTTTGAGGGCAGAGCTGAGGATGTCGTGTGCATGGATTTCATAAGGTTCTCTGCAATAGACTGTTCTAAAAGGTTAGGTCACAAGGGATCCAAGAACAGGCTGGATAAAAATTGGCTTCATGGAAGAAAGCACAAGGTCATGGCTGAAAGTTGATTTTTCGACTGGAGGCTTGTGACTGGTGATGTACCACAAGGTTCTATGGTGGGCCCATTGCTGTTTGTCATCTATAATCAATTATTTAGATAGGCCATGCATGGCATGATTAGCAAATAGGCAGATGATTCCAAAGCATCTGGTATTATAGTGAAGGCTGTTCCCAGGATCTTGATCAGTTGGGTAGGTAGAAGAATGATTGATGGAATTTAATACAGAGAAATGTAAGGTGTTGCATTTTAGAAGGTCTAACATGGGTAGAACCTACATAGTGAATGGTAGGGAACTGGAGAGTATTGTGGAACAGAGGGATCAAGGAGTACAAGTATTTAGTGCCTTGGGTGGATAGTGTAGTCAAAAAGACTTTTGGTAATTGGCATTCATCAGAATATCAAGTATAAAAGTTGGGAGGTCATGTTGCAGTTGGTGAGGCCCATTTGGTGAATTGTGATCAGTGTGCTCACCGTGCCACTGGAAAGCAGTTCTCAAGCTGGAGAGGGTGGAGAGAAGATTTACAGGGACATTCTGAAGATTCGGGGTGGGGGGTGCCTGAGCTACAGGAAAAAATTGAGCAGCCTTGGGCTTTATTCTTTGGAACACAGGAAGTCAAGGAATGATCTCAGAGGTGTACAAAATTATGAGAGGGACATCTTTTGTCCCAAGTAGAGTATGGTGAATCAGTGACCAGAGGATTAAGGTGAAGGGGGAAAGATTTAACAGGAACCTGAGGGCTAACTTAAAAAAAAAAATAAGCAAAGGGACGTTGCGGCAGCTACTATTGCAAGGTTTAAAAACAAATTGGACAGATTCATGAACAGAATAGGTAAAAGGTATATGGGCCAAACGCAGACAAATGGGACTCACGTGGGAGGGGTATTTTGGTTGGTGTGAGCAAGTTGAGCCAAAGGGCCTGTTTCCATGCTGTCTGACTCTATCAAAATAATACGAGAAGAATTCATCAAGTGAAAGTTGACATACTCTACCTAAAAGATTTGAGACCAGTTGGGGATTAGGGGCAAGAGGATCTTGCAATCCGAACACTGTGTAGCGATTATGCTGAATCTGCCGCAATGCATCGAAGTTTCCAAGAAGAATATCACAAAGCCATAATGCGTTCACACACGGTATTCTCCACTCTTTTGCCTTCTCATATTTCAGTCCATAGGGTCTGCTCTCAAGACAAGCCAAGAGGAACATAGAGTTAGTTCAGTGAATAGGAACAATTATCCAGTGAATGCAAGAATAGTCTCCACACACATTTCTAATTAGCACCATCCCCTTTTCTGATGAGCCCTCCCCGTCACAGTTCTTGTGGCAGGTAAATTTTTTTTAATTTCTAAAAGCATGCTTAAGTTAAGAATATCTGGTGAGCAAAGGTGCTACATTCAACCTGTTAGAATGGATCCTTTAGAAATACTGCAAATATTGAGCTTTGTTTTTACATTTTTATGCAAAAGGGAGTAATCCAGTTATAGGTTTTAGATTTAAAATTAAAATGTTAGAATGAAGTGAGAGCTACTAGCTTTGGACTTCTAACACTTTCACTGAAGATGTATTTAAGAATAATGGGTAGTGAAACAAACTGCGAGGAACTTAGTAGCATCTTTGTGTGTAGGGGAGGGGAGGGTGAAAAGATGCTGTTCGACCGACTGAGGTCCTCCAGTTTGTTTTTTATGCCTCAGATTTCACTTTTTACAGTCTCTCTGGTGGAGAAGCTGTCCTAGCTGGACTTCCTCCACAAAGACCACAGTATTTCCAGGACTTTAGCAGAATGTCGAGCACCATAACGCTGAGTACTGGGGCACCTCAGGGCTGTGTGCTCAGCCCACTCCTGATCATGAATGCATCACTAGATCCAGCTCCAACAGTGTCATCAAGTTTGAAGAGGTCACAACAGTAATTGGCCTCATCAGCAACAAAGATGAGTTGCACTACAGAGAAGAGGTGGAAAATCTTGTGAAATGGTGCCATTAACAACCTGACTCCCAACGTGGACAAGATGAAGGAAATAATGGTAGACTTCAGCATGACCAGGATTGATCACTCTCCACTACACATCAGCAATTCTGTAGTGGAGAGAGTGGAGAGCAACAAATTCCTTGGAGTTCATTCATCTATTGTGGACACTCAACATCTCCTCATTTGTCAGTAAAGTGCAACAGTGACTGCACATCCTGAAAAGTCTGAACTGGCCACTACCAGGTCTACCTTCTATAGGAGCTCTAACTAGAGCATCCAGGCCAGATGCATAACAGTGTGGTATGGTTGCTTCAGTGGCAGAGAGGATCTCTGGAGTCTGTTAGGAGCTCAAAGGACCCCAAATCCCAGCAGCAATAGAGATTCACCAAGACAAGTATTTACTTAAACAAAAGTTTTTAATTATCTTTAAACATGAAAACAGAATCAAACTTTAACTTATCTCTTTACTTAACTAACCCAAATTAACCCTCTTCTAATTCTAAGTGCATGTGTATGATGTGTGTGTAAATTTAAAAGTTATTTGGTTCATAGTTCAATCTCATTTCTCCTTCTTCCAAGTTCTGTGGATGAGGGCAATTCTTATACTGTGCACAGAATTTAACATGTATTAAGTTCACCAGGCTTTGGTGCTCAAAAGGTAAGTGTTTTCCGCTCAGAAAGGTTCTTGTAGGGTTTGCACAGAGAGATTTATTGTTCCAGGATTTCCACAACTGAGGTATCACCATTAGTCATCTCAATGTCTTGCTGATAAAACTTGCCCCATATGGGTTCTCCAAATGGTAACCTCTTTCTTTCAGGCTACTACAGAGTTCCTTTCTGTTCTACTTATTCCAAGAGAAACATCAGATAGATAGCAATTACAGCCATCCACTGCTCTGGAACTTTGTTTCCAACCAGCTCTTCCTGGCTTGCATTGTTCAGCTCCTTTCAGTGTCAGACACACAAGCTGAGAGAGCTTATCTTCTCTCCTTCTCTCTTTCTCTCCAATTCCCAACTGCCAGAAATCCCATTTGACTCTCTGACTTGCAAAAACCCACACCTTCCTCAGCAAACCACAGGAGTTCTCCTCTCTTGGTCAAGCTGTCATCTTAGATGAACAAACCCCAGGATTAACCTTTTTGTAAACACACTGTAGGTACCCGCAGCCAGTTTGTCTCCTCCAAAACAATGGCTATCCATTTCATGACATCATTTCAATTAGCACCTACTTGCGAAATGTGCATAAAAGTCTCCTGAATGTTACTGAATACAAATTCTTCAGTCTTTCAAATAAGATCCGTTTTAAAATGCATGTACGTAACCCACTAATCTTACCAAATTCTCCCAAAATTTATCCATTGCAAGTCTCACCCCCACCCCCATTGATGTGCACCAGGATCATTGTCTGAAGAGGGCATGCAAAATCATTGAGGACCCCTTCCACGCTGCCCACACCATCTTGTAGCTGCTCTCGTCAGGGAAGAGACACAGGAGTATTTGAGCCAGTACAGGCAATGAGAATGATGAACGACCAAAGGAACTGCTCTCACTAATCATCCGAGACTCTCATTTTTTTTGTCTTGTATATGTATTATTTGTCTGTATGACAAATAATGTCTGGCTGTGTACTACATGTTTTGCACCAATGACAGGAGAACACAGTTTTGTCAGGTTGTACTTGTACAATCAGATGACAAACTTGACTTCGGCCATCTGGTCGTTGTTACGAGCCCAGACAACACCAAAACCCAACAGCAATAGATATTCATCAAGACAAGTGGTTACTTAAACAAAAGTTACTTTTAATTATCTTTAAACATGTAAACAGAATCACATTTAAACTTATCACTATTGACTTAACTAACCTAACTTAACCCCCTTTTAATTCTAAGCGCACATGTATGTAATGTGTGTGTAAGTTCAGAAAAGTTCTTTGGTTCACAGTCCAATCTCACTTCTCATTCCTCCAAGTTCACTGGTTGCAAGCAATTCTTATACTATGCACAAAATTTAACATTTATAAAGTTCTCCAGGCTTTGGTGCTTGAAAGGTAAATGGTTACCACTCAGGAAGGCTCCTGCCAGTTTTCAGAGAGAGGTTTGTTGTACATTTACTTCCATCAGCCACTTCAGTGTCTTGCTGAAGAAACTTGCCCCCTCAGGTTCTCCAGATGATAAACTCTCTTTCAAGTCACCACAGAGTTCCTTTTTCTTTCTCTTATTTCAAGTGAAACATTAGACAGCCTGTCCTCTTTCACAAGGGCCTTGACCAGGCTGAACTAAGCACTCACAACTAGTCTTCCAATTGGGGCTTTCGACATGCTTGCCAGCTTGTCCTGTTCCAGTCCCAGCTGCTGCTGCTGCTGACTGTAAAACTGTAGAACTAATCTGTCTCTCTCCCTCTCTCTGAGAAAAAGCCGGTTTTTACTCTCTGCTTGCCAAACCACATGACCCTCCTAGAATAGCAGGTTCCACTCCAGACAGTCTGCGGCTCTGACAAGTTCTTTCATCTGTTGCCTTTTTGTAAACAACAATCCATTAGTGAAGTCTCTTGGGCACTCTCCAAAGCTTTTGCAAAGGCTCTAGGATGAGTAGAGCTCCAGTATTTTAAATAAGATCTGTTTTAAAGTGTTCGTATGTGAACTACACTAAAAAAACTTGCCCCAATTTATCTCCCAAAAATATATCTCTATACATAATCTGTCAACATTGTAGACTGCTGAGATGGAATACTAGGTATTGTTCCTCCAATTTGGACAAACATCAACATAAAGAACCTCACCCACAAGAACCTCACCCACTTAATCTGGCTCCACACACAAATTCCCTTTCCTGTTCGTGACTGGATCTACCCTTTCCCAAGCCACAATCTTGCCCAAATAGGCTTAGAAATTACTTTGGGATTTTCCTTAATCGTCAAAAGTAGCACTCAAATGGTGAATAAAAAATATTTTAAAGAAAAATCTTTAAGCTGTGAGGAATGTAAATAAATACATAGTTCTTTCAAAAGAAACTGCAAAAAAAAAACTAATGTGTTGAAGGATACTGATGTAGCTATCCTTTTCAATTAAATAAACGTAGCCATAAGTCAAAAGCAAAATATTAAAATCCTGGCTATGTTCTTCCCTCTCTTATTCCCTTGATTTATTGCTAGTTTGGAGAATCAAGCATCTGTGACAATTTTTAATGCACGATATTAAATTGTTAATGCACCCATTGAATTTTCAGTTATATACACAAAGCTAAAAACAAAAGGAGGCTATGATATCATTCACAGCAAAACTAGTATTACAGGCTGGCTGTTTATGCATTCACAAGGCAGATGGGATTGAACAGTTGGTGGTTTTGTTTGCAAGCAATGCATTGCAAAAAGCAATTGAAACCTTCTTGCCTTTTAAGAATTAGAATTTGATAAGAAATCAATAGACAATAGATGATTATCCACAATTAGTATCCTGTCCCTGCCTTCTCCCTTTATCCTTCAACTCTCCCATCTTTAAGAGCTCTAACTCTTTCTTGAAACCATCAGAGAATGTCTTCTGAGGCAGAGGAATCCACAGATTCACAACACTCTGGGTGAAAAAGTTTTTCCTCAACTCCATTCTAAATGGTCTATCCCTTATTCTTGTACTGTGGCCTCCGGTTATGGACACCCCTAACATGTTTCCTGCCTCTAGTGTGTCCAATCCCTTAATAATCTTGTATGTTTCAATCAGATCCCCTCTCATCCTTCTAAATTTCAGTGTATACAAGCCCAATTGCTCAAATCTTTTAACATATGACAGTCCTGCCATCCTGGGAATTAACCTCATGAATCTACGCTGCACTCCCTCAATAGAAAGGTCCTTCCTCAAACTTGGGAGATCAAAACTGCATGCAGTACTCCAGATGTGATCTCACAAGGTCCTGTATAACTGCAGAAGGCAAACATGCCATTAGCTTCCTTCACTGCCTGCGGCACCTGCATGCTTACTTTCAATGACTGATGAACAAGGAAACCTAAATCTCGCTGCACTTCTCCTATTCCTAACTTGACACCAATCAGATAGTAATCTGCCTTCCTGTTCTTGCCATCATGTGCGATGAGGGTGAAGTGTGACGATGATGCTTGAAGTCCCGCCTGGCACATGCACAATGAGGGGTATGCGTGATGTTGGAGCACAAAGTTTTAAGGCACGCAAGCTCTCCCCCATCCCACTGTGGTGGACGGGACCGAGGGAGGGGTGCGGAGGCGCTATTTTAAATCAACACCTCCCCACACGTTATCAACCACCCCTACCCCCCCCAGTGTTATTGACCTCCTTTTATCCTGGTATTTATCGACCCACTGGATTGACCCATTGATCCCTGTGGGTTGATATCAATCACTCTGGAGATCCCTACTCTAACGTGTCCATTCTCTTAATAATCTTATGTTCTAATCAGATCTCTTCTCATCCTTCTAAGTTCCAGTGTACACAAGCCCAGTCACTCCAATCTTTCAACATATGACAGCCCCGCCATCCTGGCAATTAACCTCATGAACCTACACTGCACTCCCTCATTAGCAAGAATGTCCTTCCTCAAACTTGGGAGACCAAAACTGCACGCAATACTCCAGGTGTGGTCTCACCAGGGACCTGAACAACTGCAGTCTTTGCTCCTCTACTCAATTCCTCTTGTTATGAAGGCCAACATGCCATTAATTTTTTTCACTGCCTGCTGTACCTGCATGCTTACTTTGTGACTGATGAACAAGGACACCGAAATCTCACTGCACTTCCCCGTTCCTAACTTGACACCATTCAGATAGTAATCTGCCTTCCTATTCTTGCCACCAAAGTGGATAACCTCACATTTATCCTTATTAAACTGCATCTGCCCATTCACCCAACCTGTCCAAGTCACCCTGCATTCTCATAACATCCTCCTCACATTTCGCACTGGCACCCAGCTTTATGTCATCTGCAAATTTGCTTATGTTATTTCTAATCCCTTCATCTAAATTATTAATGTATATTGTAAATGGCTCCAGTCCCAGCACCGAGCTTTGTGGTACCTCACTAGTCACTGCTTGCCATTCTGAAAGGGACCCATTAATCCCTACTGTTTCCTGTCTGCCAACCAATTTTCTATCCACGTCAGTACCCTACCCACAATACCATGTGCTTTAATTTTGCCCACTAATCTCCTACGTGGGACCTTATCAAAGGCTTTCTGAAAGTCCAGATACGCTACATCCACTGGCTTTCCCTTGTCTATTTTCATAGTTACATCCTTAAAAATTCCAGATTAGACAAGCATGATTTCCCCTTCATAAATCCATCCTGACTCAGACCAATCCTGTTACTGCTACCCAAATGCCGCTATTTCATCTTTTCTAATCGACTCCAGCATCTCCCCCACCACGGATATCAGGGTAACTGGTCTACAATCCCCAGTTTTCTCTCTCCCTCATTTCTTAAAAAGTGGGATAACATTATCTATCCTCAAATCCACAGGAATTGATCCTGAATCTATAGAGCATTGGAAAATGATTACCAATGTGACCACTATTTCTTGAGCCATCTCCTTACGTACCCTGGGATACAGACCATCAGGCCCTGGGATTTATTAGCCTTCAATCCCATCAGTCTACCCAACACCATTTTCTGCCTAATGTGATTTCCTTCAGTTCCTCCATTACCCTAGGTACTCTGTCAACTATTACATCTGAGAGATTGGATCTGCCTTCACAAGGAAAGACAAACAAACTACCTGTTCAACTCGTCTGCCCTTTCCTGTTCCCCATAATAATTTCACCCATTTTGGTCTTCAAGGGACCAACTTTGATCTTAACTAATTTTTTCCCCTTCACACACCTAAAGCACTTTTTACTATCCTCCTTTATTTTCTTGGCTAACTTTCCTTTGTACCTCATTTCTCCCTGTATTGCCTTTTTAGACATCTGTTGCTCTAAAACTTTCCCAATCCTCTGGTTTTCCACTCAACTTTTCCATGTTATACTTCCCTTTTATTTTTACTGTCCTTGACTTCTCTTGCCAGCCACCGTCACCCTTTATTCCACTTAGAATCCTTCTTCCTCTTTGGAATGAACCGATCCTGCACCTTCTGTATTATTCCCAGAAATGGCTGCCATTGTTGTTCCATGGTTATCCCTGCTATGGTATCTTTCCAGTCAACTTTGGCCAGTTCATCCCTCATGGCTCCATTGTCCCTTTTGTTCAACTGTAATATTGACACTTCTGATTTTCCCTTCTCCCTCTCAAATTGTAGATTAAAACTCATCATATTAGATAAAGGGAGGCAAAATAGTGGGAGTATCATCAACTGGTGTCACTATCTCCTAATGGCTCTTTATCTCAAGTTCCCTTATCAAAACTAGTTCACTAAATCCCGAATTGCCTTCTCCCTATTGGCTCTAGTACAATCTGCTCTAAGAATCCATCTCGGAAGCACTCCATAAACTCCCTTTTTTGGGGTCCAGTACCAACCTGATTTTCCCAGTCTACCTGAATGTTGAAACCTCCCATTACAACCATAGCATGAGCTTTGGGATATGCCAATTTTAACTCTTGATTCAACTTGAACCCTATATGGGGGCCTGTAGATAACTCCCATTAGGGTCTTTTTGCCCTTACAATTTCTCAGTTTTATCCATATTGACTCTACATCTCCTGATTCAATGTCATCCCTCGCAAGGGACTGAATTTCATTCCTCACCAACAGAGCCACCCCACCCCCTCTGCCCTCCTGTCTGTCCTTTCAAGAGTATGTATATTTATTTCCCAGCCCTGGTCCTCTTGCAGCCATGTCTCTGTTATCCTTACAAAATCATACTTGCCAATTTCCAAATGAGCCTCCAGCACATCCACTTTAATTTTTTTCTTCTTCGTGCATTCATATGTAATACTTTTAATCCATTACTCCCTGCCCCTTTCACATGCATTCCTATTGCATTTGGCCATACTCTCTGATCCCTTCCTCAGCTTTCTGCCCTGTTAATTCTGTTGTCTTTCATAACTTTTCTTATTTTCTCTTTCCCTTCAACTCTATCCTTGTATTTCCAGTTCATCTCCTTCCCCCTCACTACCTAGTTTAAGCACACCCATGTAGCAGGGGCAAACTTGCCTGCCAGAATTCTGGTCCCCCTCCTGTTGAGGTGTAATCCATCCCTTTTGTACAATTTATCCTTTCCCCAAAACAGATCCCAGTGGTCAAGGAACCTAAATCCCTGC
This sequence comes from Narcine bancroftii, assembly GCF_036971445.1. Taxonomy (NCBI): domain Eukaryota; kingdom Metazoa; phylum Chordata; class Chondrichthyes; order Torpediniformes; family Narcinidae; genus Narcine; species Narcine bancroftii. Next base: position 473,970,875 of record NC_091469.1, on the reverse strand, counting down.
TTCCTGCATTAGCTCCTCAGCCACACATTCTGATCCCCCATCTCCTTGTTCCTGCTCTCACCAGCACAATGAACTGGAAGCAAATGGGAGATGACCACCCTGGAGATCCTGCTTTTCTACCTTCTTCCAAGTTCTGAAGTCACGCTGCACAATTTCTTTCCTCTTATTCCCAATGTTATTTCTGCCGACATGTACTACCGGTTCCAGCTGTTCACCTTCACCCTTGAGGATGCCCTGCAATCAGTTCATGAAGTCCTGGATCCTGACACTAGGTAGGCAACACACCATCCTTTAATCCCACCTGGTGCGGCAGAAACCCATTTCTGTACCTCACTATGGAGTCCCTACTACCACAGCTCTGCTTGACTTCTGGATCCTTGGCTTTGCTTCAGCGTCAATTTTTGTCTCTCAGACCTGTCCGTCTCTCAGACTGGCAGTGTCTTCTGTCCCAACAGCTTCCAAATGGGTGAACCTGATTTCAAGAGGTACATTCCACGCAATCTCCTGTACTCCAGCATCCATCCCTTTCTCATTATCATCCCCCCCCTTGTCACTTCTGGCATCTCTGGAGTAATGACCTCGCTGTAGTTCCTGACCAGAAAGCTCTCGTTTACCCTGGATGAACCTGAGGTTATCCAGTTGCTTCTCTAGTGCCCCAACATGGTCCTTGCACAGTTGTAGCAGCCATATCATGCAAGCCTCACAATGAATCAGTTTGTCTGTAATTTCTTCACCACTCCTCACTCTCCTTAACTGTGGCATAGTCTCCTCTTTCAGTCTCCTCACTGAAAACTTTTGAGCCAAACACTTGCACTTTTCTTGACTGGCCACTCCCCAACATAGACTACGAACTAATCCAAACACAAAATACATCTTTAAAATAGGATGAGATATTAATCCCACAAAGCTTGTATGTCCTTTGCTTAGTGTGATCTATTATGACACACCACAGTCATCTATTATCAGTAGCTAGGAATAGATGCTTTAAAACTCAAGGAACATAACTCAAGGATCAATGGATTGAGAATTTGCAACTTGCCATTATCCTTGCACAACCCTGTTTTTTTTTTCCTGACTGATTTCTTCCTGGAAGGTTCTAGAATTGCTTTTTTCAATTATCATGTAAAAGTCACAGGTTCTGGTGGTGCTAAAATTCCAGCAGTGCTCAACAGTTGGGGCCCAAACTATTCTGGAAGGGGAAAGTGCACCAACCAGCAGAAGAAGCTGCCTTGTTCTATTCATGTTTGTGAGCAACACGGAAACCCACAGTAAGCCATCACTCATAGCTGCTCCAGCAACATGAAAAAAATCCTCTCATCTCTTTTTTAAATTTTTTTATTTTTCACACTATAAACCACATTGATCAAGATACATACATTTTCCTTTTCAAATATATAGTGTTGTTTTCTCCCCCCCCTTCCCATCCCACCCCCCCTACCTCCCCTCCCATTCATTTAAAGTTCAGAATCTAAGATACATTAAACCCGTCAAACAATGTTGTCACTCAATAAAAACAAACAAGAAATTCCATTGAGTCAATTCTTTTCATTCCCTTCTCCTTCTGCCATTTTAGGTGGTAGATGTCCCCGGTAGGTTTTCTCTATTGTGTTTCATGTATGGCTCCCATATTTGTTCAAATATTGTAATATTATTTCTTAAATTATATGTTATTTTTTCTAATGGAATACATTTATTCATTTCTATATACCATTGTTGTAATCTCAAGTTATCTTCTAATTTCCAGGCTGACATAATATATTTTTTTGCTACAGCTAGGGCTATCCTAACAAATCATTTTTGTGCACCATCCAAATCAAGTCCAAATTCTTTGTTTTTTTATGTTACTTAGGAGGAAGATCTCTGGGTTTTTTGGTACATTGCTTTTTGTGATTTTATTTAATATCTGGTTTAAATATTCCCAAAATTTTTTCACTTTCTCACTTGTCCAGATTACATGAATTGTTGTTCCCATTTCCTTTTTACAGCGAAAACATCTGTCAGATACTGTTGGGTCCCAGTTATTTAACTTTTGAGGTGTAATATATAGCCTGTGTATCCAGTTATATTGTAACATACGTAACCTCGTATTTATTGTATTTCTCATAGTTCCTGAGCATAACTTCTCCCATGTTTCATTCTTTATCTTTATGTTTAGATCTTGTTCCCATTTTTGTTTAGTTTTACTATTTGTTTCCTCGTTCTCCTTTTCTTGTAGTTTAATATACATGTTTGTTATAAATTTTTTGATTATCATTGTATGTAATCACATTCAAAATTACTTCCCTCTGGTAACCTCAGACTGCTTCCCAATTTGTCCTTCAAGTAGGATTTCAGATGGTAGTATGCCAACACTGTATCGTGAGTTATATTATATTTATCCTTCATTTGTTCAAATGATAATAATTTATTTCCTGAAAAGCAATTTTCTATTCTTTTGATCCCTTTTTTCTCCCATTCTCTAAAGGAAAGGTTATCTATTGTAAAAGGGATTAGCTGATTTTGCGTCACTATTAGTTTTGGTAGTTGGTAATTTGTTTTATTCCTTTCTACATGAATCTTCTTCCAAATATTGAGCAGATGATGTAATACTGGAGAATTCCTACGTTGTACCAATTTTTCATCCCATTTATATAATATATGTTCGGGTATCTTCTCCCCTATTTTATCTAGTTCTAATCTAGTCCAATCTGGCTTTTCCCTTGTTTGATAAAAATCTGATAGGTATCTTAATTGTGCGGCTCTATAATAATTTTTAAAGTTTGGCAGTTGTAAGCCTCCTTGTTTATACCATTCTGTTAATTTATCTAGTGCTATCCTCGGTTTCCCCCCTTTCCATAAAAATTTCCTTATTATTTTCTTTAACTCCTTGAAGAATTTCTCTGTCAAGTATATTGGCAATGCCTGAAATAGGTATTGTATCCTTGGGAAAATGTTCATTTTAATACAGTTTATCCTTCCTATTAGTGTTAGTGGTAAGTCTTTCCAATGCTCTAAGTCGCCCTGTAATTTTTTCATTAGTGGATAATAATTGAGTTTATATAGATGGCCGAGGTTTTTATTTATTTGTATACCTAGGTATCGTATTGCTTGCATTTGCCATCTGAATGGTGATTCTTTCTTAAATTTTGAGAAATCCACATTATTCATTGGCATTGCTTCACTTTTATTTGCGTTGATCTTGTATCCTGACACTTCTCCATATTCCTTCAATTTCTTATATAATTCTTTTATTGATATTTCTGGTTCTGTTAAGTATGCTATAACGTCATCTGCAAATAAACTGATTTTATATTCCTTGTCTTTTATTTTTATCCCTTTTATTTTATGTTCTTATCAGTTCTGCTAGTGGTTCTATGGCTAACGCGAACAATAAGGGCGATAGTGGGCATCCCTGCCTTGTTGATCTGCTTAAGTTAAATTGTTTTGATATATATCCATTTACTGTCACTTTCGCCAATGGCCCCTTACATAATGCTTTAATCCAAGTAATATATTTCTCTGGTAAACTGAATTTTTGTAGTACTTTGAATAAATAATTCCATTCTACTCTATCAAAGGCCTTCTCTGCGTCTAAAGCAACCACTACTGTTGGTGCTTTATTTCCTTCTACTGCATGAATTAAGTTAATAAATTTACAAATATTGTCTGTTGTTCGTCTTTTTTTAATAAATCCAGTTTGGTCTAGATTTACTATTTTTGGTACATAGTCGGCTAATCTGTTTGCTAATAGTTTAGCTATTATTTTATAATCTGTGTGAAGTAAAGATATTGGTCTATATGACACTGGTGCGAGTGGATCTTTCCCTGTCTTTGGTATTACTGTAATTATTGCTGTTTTGCATGAATCTGGTAAGCTTTGTGTTTTATCAATCTGGTTGATTACTTCCAGGAGGGGAGGAATTAATAAATCTTTAAATATTTTATAGAATTCTATTGGGAATCCATCCTCTCCTGGTGTTTTATTATTCGGTAGTTTTTTTATTATCTCTTGTATTTCTACTATTTCAAATGGTTCTGTTAATTTATTTTGTTCCTCTATTTGTAATTTCGGTAGTTCAATTTTAGTTAAAAATTCATCTATTTTGTCTTCTTTCCCTTCATTTTCAGTTTGGTATAATTGTTCGTAGAATTCTCTGAAGTTTTCAATAATCTCCGATGGATTATATGTGATTTGTTTGTCTTTTTTCCTTGATGCCAATACCATTCTCTTAGTTTGTTCTGTCTTAAGCTGCCATGTTAGAAATTTGTGCGTTTTTTCTCCTAGTTCATAATATTTCTGTTTTGTCTTCATTATGTTCTTCTCCACCTTATATGTTTGCAGTGTTTCATATTTTATTTTTTTATCTGCCAATTCTCTTCTTTTAGTTGTGTCTTCCTTCATTGCTAATTCTTTTTCTATATTTGCTATTTCCCTTTCCAACTGCTCTGTTTCCTGATTGTAGTCCTTCTTCATCTTGGTTACATAACTTATTATTTGCCCTCTGATGAACGCTTTCATTGCGTCCCATAGTATAAACTTATCTTTCACTGATTCCGTATTTATTTCAAAGTACATTTTAATTTGTCTTTCAATGAATTCTCTAAAATCCTGCCTTTTAAGTAGCATGGAGATTAATCTCCATCTATACATTCTTGGAGGGATGTCCTCTAACTCTATTGTCAATATCAGGGGTGAGTGGTCCGATAATATTCCAACTTTATATTCTGTTTTTCTAACTCTGTCTTGCATGCGAGCTGATAACAGGAATAGGTCTATTCTTGAGTATATTTTATGTCTACCTGAATAATATGAATATTCCTTTTCCTTTGGGTGTTGTTTCCTCCATATATCCAAAAGTTGCATTTCTTGCATCGATTTAATTATAAATTTGGTTACTTTGTTCTTTCTGTTAATTTTTTTCCCAGTTTTATCCATGTTTGAATCCAAATTAAGGTTGAAATCCCCTCCTATTAGGATGTTCCCTTGCGTGTCTGCTATCTTCAAAAAAATATCTTGCATAAATTTTTGATCTTCTTCGTTAGGTGAATAAACATTGGGTAAATTCCAAAACTCCGAATATATCTGACATTTTATCATTACATATCTCCCTGCTGGATCTATTATTTCCTCTTCTATTTTAATTGGTACATTTTTACTGATTAATATAGCTACTCCTCTTGCTTTTGAATTATATGACACTGCTGTTACATGTCCTATCCAATCTCTCTTTAATTTCTTGTGCTCCATTTCAGTTAAGTGTGTTTCTTGCACGAATGCTATATCAATTTTTTCTTTTTTCAATAAATTTAGCAGTTTCTTCCTTTTGATTTGGTTATGTATTCCGTTAATATTTAAAGTCATATAAATCAACATAGCCATTTCATACTTTGTTTATCTTTCCTTTCCGTTTCCTCATCATCACCTTTCCTCCTTATCTATTTCTGCTTTCTTGTTTTGAACACTTTATAAGACAACATTTCTAAAACATCAAACATTTCCCTTATTCTCCTATCTAAAATTTCTTTAACCCCACTATCCCCTCCCCTTCCTGAGTTGCCCTTTATCCCTTGTTGGGCAACCACATCTCCCCTCTCCATTTGGATTTGCAAATTCACTCGCAAGCATCAACTGATTTCGCAGTGACCCTAACTCCTCCCCACCCAGCACCCCCAGAAAAGATTTTAATTTTCATATACAACAAAGGTCACTCTCTTAATTCCCTCCCTACTTCCTCTCTTCCCTTTCTTTCCCTTATTAATTCTTATCTATACTCTATATATTTTCCTTTAAATACGCATACACTCATGGACACACATATATACATACACACACACACATATATATATATATATATACCCATATACACACATATATATATATACCCATATACACACATACATATAGTTTGTGGTCATTTTTGCTCTCGTTACATGTCTTCATCTCTCTGTCTGTTTTGTAGTTGTTCTGCAAAATTTCGTGCTTCCTCCGGATCCGAGAATAGTCTGTCTTGCTGCCCTGGAATAACTATTTTAAGTACCGCTGGGTACTTTAGCATAAATTTATATCCTTTTTTCCATAGGATCTCTTTTGCTGTATTAAACTCCTTTCTCTTCTTCAGCTGTTCAAAACTTATGTCTGGATAGAAAAAAAATTTTTGACCTTTGTATTCCAGTGGCTTTTTGTCTTCTCTTATTTTCTTCATTGCTTTCTCCAATATATTTTCTCTTGTTGTATATCTTAGGAATTTTACTAAAACGGATCTTGGTTTTTGTTGTGGCTGTGGTTTAGGGGTTAATGTTCTATGTGCCCTTTCTATTTCCATTTCTTCCTGTAATTCTGGTCTTCCTAGGACCCTGGGGATCCAATCTTTTATAAATTCTCTCATATTCTTGCCTTCTTCATCTTCCTTAAGGCCCACTATCTTTATATTATTTCTTCTATTATCTTTCTTTGGCTTGGCTTTGCGGACGAAGATTTATGGAGGGGGTAAATGTCCACGTCAGCTGCAGGCTCGTTTGTGGCTGACAAGTCCGATGCAGGACAGGCAGACACGGTTGCAGCGGTTGCAGGGGAAAATTGGTTGGTTGGGGTTGGGTGTTGGGTTTTTCCTCTTTTGTGTTTTGTCAGTGAGGTGGGCTCTGCAGTCTTCTTCAAAGGAGGTTGCTGCCCGCCGAACTGTGAGGCGCGAAGATGTACGGTTTGAGGCGATATCAGCCCACTGGCGGTGGTCAATGTGGCAGGCACCAAGAGATTTCTTTAGGCAGTCCTTGTACCTCTTCTTTGGTGCACCTCTGTCACGGTGGCCAGTGGAGAGCTCGTCATATAACACGATCTTGGGAAGGCGATGGTCCTCCCTTCTTCTATTATAATTTTCCATTCTATCTATCTTCTGACCTAACAGTTCTTGTGTCTCTTTAACTTTTTTATTAGATTCTTCTAATTTCTCTTTCAAGTCCTCTACTTCCACTTCTACGGCTGTTTCTCGTTCTTCCACCTTGTCCACTCTTTTTCCTATATCTGACATGACCATCTCTAATCTATTCATTTTTTCTTCTGTACTTTTAATTCTTCTTTTTATTTCACTAAATTCTTGTGATTGCCATTCTTTTACTGATTCCATATATTCTTTAAAATATATATATATCCATTGTCTTGCCTTTCCCTTCTTCCATTTCTCTGTGTTCTTCTTCTTCCTCTGGGTTGGTCATCTGTTGTTTCCTTGATTTCTTTTTACTCTCTTCTTTCTTGTTCTCGTTGTTTTCTATGTTCTCTTCTTGTTGTTGTGCTGTGGCTGTCATTCTCAGCTGTGGAGATCGACTCCTCAGCTGGTCCCCTCTCCCGTCAGTGTTTTTTTTGGCATGCGCAGTTGCGCACTTTTGCTTGGCTCCACGAGCCATTTTTGTAGTCCCGAGCTTGGGACTTCGACTGACCTGAGGGAGCGGGATTCTCTCTCCGCGGCGGGCCTCCTCGGACAGATAAGGCCTTCACCTTCTTCCGACGTCCTTTCTTCTTCTCTTCTTCCCGTTGCTTTCGACTTTTCTTTCTTCGTTGCCATTTTCTTCCCACCTTTACTTTCACTTTATTTTAATTTTTGTGTTTGTGCCTTTGTGTTTTTTTTTATATAAACTTTTCCGGAGAGGGCTGGAGTTCCCCGACCGGCCACTACTCCATCACGTGACTCCTCAAAAAAATCCTCTCATCCATGCAAAATCCTCCATCACTAGTTTCCATAAAACCTTAAACTCTCTATGCCCTGCTAATGCTGCCTTCTGCTACATCCCTTCTATTTCTGTCACAGGATTGGCAATAAGAATTAGAGTTTTTAAATCTTCAAACTCTAGAATTCAATCCTGAAACATCTCTACCTCTTCCCCTACCTTTCTGTGATCAAACTTTGGCTCTCCTACCTTAATACCCACCAACACCAGAGATTCTCAGTGAGGAACTCTAGTGGTAAAATGCAAGTTGATCAGTATGTCATTAGTAAAGTTTACAATGCACAGAGAAGCAGATCACAGATAAAGGGGGACAAAATAGTGGGAGTATTATCAACTGGTGTTACAAGAGCGAGAGAATAGGGATTAAATAGACAATTCCAAAATGTGTCTTTCATTTGGTTGCATACTTTTCAACATTTCATGTATTCAAAAACACGCTTGGTATTGAGAAATCATCAGGAGTTGTCAACTGTGAGGACAATCAAGGAAACAGCACCACCACACATTCCAAATTAATATTTAACATTAACAGTACCATCAATAAAAACTTTTAATAATGAACTCTATCATAAAAGTCTGCTGATCTAAACAGACATATGCACCTAAAGTAAAGCAATCATGAAAGCCCCCAGCAAGTAAAAATTTACCAGGATGCAAGACTTCAGTTACACTGAAAATTTAAGCAGAGGAGATTTAATGTGAGCATTCAAAGTGATAAATGGCTTCAAGGAAAGAAATACAGGTCAATAACCAGGAAAAGTTAAAAACAAAGCACATAATTTGGCTTTAATTTTTTTTTACAATCTAGAATGCACTGTTAGAGAAGGGTGGTTGGAAAATTTTTAAAAAAGGACACTAAGTTATTAACTGGATAACTTTCTTCGAGCCAGTCCAGGTATTATGTGCGACATTGGCCTCCCTCTTTGCCTTTAGGATCATGAAATGTCAGAGAACCTGTGAAACAAAACTACTTTTTAAAACTTTGTACTCAAAAGGTGAAAAATTTCTGCTCCAATAGTCATCTGAAATAATAAGTGAGGCAGCATCTGTGGGGAAAGGTTTCAACGGGAAACGTTAACTCGGTTTCTCTTTCCACGGTTGCTACCGGATCTGTCAAGTTGAAATAATCATGTATAAAACCCATAGAATTTGAAACCTTTAGAAGCTTGTTGGAATTCAGAATCTAGGGAAGAGGTGAAAAGTTACAAGCCTCTCAGACTGGTACTGACTGAAACAACCTTGGGATGCCTAAAGAGGGAGTCAAAGCAGAGAGTGCAGGAATGCGAGAAGAGATAAGGGGTCCTGATGTTTTCACAGAGTTTGAAGAATTATAAATGTCCTTTGTTCTACATGTTTTTTTTTTAAAACCTTGTTGTATAATCATGGAGACTGCAGGCTTAGAGGATGGGGATTGCTTCTTGTCCTATATGTAATGCTTTATGTTGAGAAGCTGTACTTTTAGATCACGTGTGTATGTGGCTGATGTTATCCTTTGTCTTACTACTACCTTGCTTGAATATATAAATATCCAGTGCATTCCTTGCAAGGCAGAGATCCTACCAGACTGCTTCAAGTGTGACAACAGTAGAGGGCTCTTCCAGGTATCTTTTTTTCTTTGGCTTGGCTTCGCGGACGAAGACTTATGGAGGGGGTAAAAAGTCCACGTCAGCTGCAGGCTCGTTTGTGGCTGACAAGTCCGATGCGGGACAGGCAGACACGATTGCAGCGGTTGCAGGGGAAAATTGGTGGGTTGGGGTTGGGTGTTGGGTTTTTCCTCCTCTGCCTTTTGTCAGTGAGGTAGGCTCTGCGGTCTTCTTCAAAGGAGGTTGCTGCCCGCCAAACTGTGAGGCGCCAAGATGCACGGTTTGAGGCGATATCAGCCCACTGGCGGTGGTCAATGTGGCAGGCACCAAGAGATTTCTTTAGGCAGTCCTTGTACCTTTTCTTTGGTGCACCTCTGTCACGGTGGCCAGTGGAGAGCTCGCCATATAACACGATCTTGGGAAGGCGATGGTTCTCCATTCTGGAGACGTGACCCATCCAGCGCAGCTGGATCTTCAGCAGCGTGGACTCGATGCTGTCGACCTCTGCCATCTCGAGTACTTCGACGTTAGGGATGTAAGCGCTCCAATGGATGTTGAGGATGGAGCGGAGACAAGGCTGGTGGAAGCGTTCTAGGAGCCGTAGGTGGTGCCGGTAGAGGACCCATGATTCGGAGCCGAACAGGAGTGTGGGTATGACAACGGCTCTGTATACGCTTATCTTTGTGAGGTTTTTCAGTTGGTTGTTTTTCCAGACTCTTTTGTGTAGTCTTCCAAAGGCGCTATTTGCCTTGGCGAGTCTGTTGTCTATCTCATTGTCGATCCTTGCATCTGATGAAATGGTGCAGCCGAGATAGGTAAACTGGTTGACCGTTTTGAGTTTTGTGTGCCCGATGGAGATGTGGGGGGGCTGGTAATCATGGTGGGGAGCTGGCTGATGGAGGACCTCAGTTTTCTTCAGGCTGACTTCCAGGCCAAACATTTTGGCAGTTTCCGCAAAGCAGGACGTCAAGCGCTGAAGAGCTGGCTCTGAATGGGCAACTAAAGCGGCATCGTCTGCAAAGAGTAGTTCACGGACAAGTTTCTCTTGTGTCTTGGTGTGAGCTTGCAGGCGCCTCAGATTGAAGAGACTGCCATCCGTGCGGTACCGGATGTAAACAGCGTCTTCATTGTTGGGGTTCGCTAGGATTCTACTAAATAGAATAATACCTAGTGTCGCCGAGAATATTCTCCCAGAATCACAATGCGGCTTTCGCGCAAACAGAGGAACTACTGACATGGTCTTTGCCCTCAGACAGCTCCAAGAAAAATGCAGAGAACAAAACAAAGGACTCTACATCACCTTTGTTGACCTCACCAAAGCCTTCGACACCGTGAGCAGGAAAGGGCTTTGGCAAATACTAGAGCGCATCGGATGTCCCCCAAAGTTCCTCAACATGATTATCCAACTGCACGAAAACCAACAAGGTCGGGTCAGATACAGCAATGAGCTCTCTGAACCCTTCTCCATTAACAATGGCGTGAAGCAAGGCTGTTCTGGCACCAACCCTCTTCCAGGTAGCGGTTACCTAATAACCAGTTAACCAAGGAATTCTGTGTGCTTGATTGCATCGGGAGCAACAAAAACCCACTACAACAAAGTATTCCCGGCTTTTTCAGCTTTTATAATGCTGCTCTGTTATTTCTGTGACTTAGAACTACTATCCAGTAATTCCATATTCTATCATTACTCACTCTGTAAATTCTGCAGCTTCCAAACACTGGAGAATCACGACACAGTCTCTGAAAAGGCAAGCACTAATGACGGCCACAATTATGGCACTTCTAACTATCAATCATTCCACTTCAGTAAGAACATTAGCAAACTGTTTACCTCTGCAAATTACTCCTGTTCATGTGATGGATTAGGTCTTCAGTCAAGGCAAAGGCAAAATTCAATCTGTGTGACCTCTATACTCAATTAATAGGATATATAATGCAGATATAATTGCTCAGCTCGATTTGATTGGAACACCAGACTTAACACATTCTAAACCAATGAAATGCTGTACATGCTCGGAATTAGATGATAATTCAACTATAAACTTCATTTTTATTTCTTAAACATTTATTTGCTGTGATTTTAAATTGGGAACCAAGAACTTACTCTTTGCAGATGAGGACAGTATTGCTTCGGCAGAGGTAGCCTGTGTACTTGGCTCCTGCCAAATAGCCCATCAGTTTCAAATCATCTCGGTCGCCATGCATGAATCCAGTTACAGATATCATCTGCAGCATTAAAGAAAAAAAAAAATCAGTATATTTTGCCAAACTAATAAATTTAGTTTCATCCAAAGTGCTCAAAAAAAAAGTCATGAAGCCAACTGTACAATCTTGTACAGTACACTCTCTATGGCTATGGTGTCTCTTTACTGCGACAATATATCCCTGATTATTTGAACAAATCAAAAATATGACTCAAATGAAGACTCATTTTCTCTTGTCTATTCCACACATTGCCAATCTTAGCTTTTAGTTGTGTCTACCATGATGCCATTTGCCAATCAGGATTTAATTCACAAACTGGATCAATAACACAACTGAATTTATGGATTACAATTCAGACCACATCAGAAACCCTATGCACACCTCTGAATCTCTTTCAGCTTGAAAAACAGGAATCTTAGAATTGTTTTGATACGCAAGGCCATTATTTGGTTCCGATTCTCTGCCTGCTCGTACACAGCAATTCATTTAGTCACCTTCCCTCTGGACTTGTGTATCTTTTGAAAGCAGAAATTATCACTTCCTGCATAAAAAATTATCTCACATCTCCCTGCATCTTTTTACCTCTTTATTTCTGTGCTCCCTGAGAGGTAAGGAAGCAAAGCGAGCTTGTGGCGCAGGATCCAAAAGAATAATTGAATCAATTATAACATTTCCTATTTGGAAACTATTTTCATTCATTAAAAAGCTGAGAGGAATAGAAGCCAATGAATAATTTTACATTTCATGTAGATTTTAGCAACGGTGCTATAACAGAGTTTACTGGTACATTATCTACTCTCTCCTTTTACACCATTTGGCAGATTTCATGATAACTACACAAGGAAAACAAAGGTTTGTATCAACATTGTCACAATTATAAAAATACTGGGCGAGAGAACAGTTGCAAGAAATTTTAAGTAATAAAAACAAACTGCATGTGGAAGAGATGGTGGGACTCTGATCAGCTTACTGCCCCAACCTACCCAATGGGAGCATTAATCAGTCATGCCAGAGATTCAAGGTTGCTTCCAACAGTAGTGCAAAGCATTAAATATTCCATTCATCTTAAACAAGAGACCTTGACAAGCATAATCTCAAAAAGCTCTATATACCTATAATCAAAAGATAGGACATGAGAAAGGACATGCTGGCAGCATTTGTGAGAAGAGCAGAAAATCATTTTCAGGTTTAAACATTTCAACAAAATCCTTTGTCAGAGAGCAGAATCCATTACATCAACTCTATGCAGGAGTGAAATGAATTATGAGGAACTATCTTGAAAACTGACATGACCTGTCATCACATTCCATCTTCCTTAATTCCAGAAGCAATTTGGGTGTGCAATTCAGATTTTTTTTTTGTAACCCTGAGTTATTGCAGTGGGAGCCTGCACTTGAGATGCTTCTTTCTAGGATAGATGCGAGATAGCTACATAAACCAGGAAGGTTGCATTTATTACATATTATGAACAAAGGCAATGTTTGAAGGTAATCTTTTATCCAAAACCAAAGCAATAACACTCAAGAATGTCATTAATCTCCAAGAATTTAAGGGGTCACTAAAACAAGAAGTGAAGTGTAATTGATGTTTGCTTTAAACATAATCTTTGAATTAACAGCCATTTTCTTCTTTCTTTGGCTTGGCTTCGCGGACGAAGATTTATGGAGGGGGTAAAAAGTCCACGTCAGCTGCAGGCTCGTTGGTGACTGACAAGTCCGATGCGGGACAGGCAGACACGGTTGCACTGGTTGCAGGGGAAAATTGGTTGGTTGGGGTTGGGTGTTGGGTTTTTCCTCCTTTGTCTTTTGTCCGTGCAGTAGGCACTTCAGTAGATTCAACACCCCAACTGTACTGCTATAAACAGGAGCTTTAGATTAAATACAAATTAAAATGTTGGCTATAGCCACCATTGAACACTTTATCATTAATGACAGCCTCTGAATAATGAATGTTCTAATTGGCCAATCACAAGAACAATCTTATTCAAGCAATGACAGAAAAAGCAGACATGATCTGGTTTTGAGAAGCAGAATTAATAAACCTCATTAATGGATGGAGTTAGTCACAGACGGTCATCGAGTCATACAGCATGGAAGAAGCCCTGTGGCCCAACATCTCCATGCTGACCATGTTGACTTTCTGGGCCAGTCCAACTTGGCTATTCTTTTTTCTTTGGCTTGGCTTCGCGGACGAAGATTTATGGAGGGGGTAAAAAGTCCACGTCAGCTGCAGGCTCGTTTGTGGCTGACCAGTCCGATGCGGGACAGGCAGACACGATTGCAGCGGATGCAAGGGAAAATTGGTTGGTTGGGGTTGGGTGTTGGGTTTTTCCTCCTTTGCCTTTTGTCCGTGAGGTGGGCTCTGCGGTCTTCTTCAAAGGAGGCTGCTGCCCGCCAAACTGTGAGGCGCCAAGATGCACGGTTTGAGGCGTAATCAGCCCACTGGCGGTGGTCAATGTGGCAGGCACCAAGAGATTGGCTATAATTGGCATATATATTTCCACCAGTGGTTCTCAACCAGTGAGCCATGGCCCACTAGTGGGCAACAGCACATTTTTATGTGGGTCTTTAAAAATGTTAATTAAAATACTTTAAATTAGATAAAGATGTGCTTATTCCAGAGTTGTCTTTGACTTGAAAATATCGCAAAGTCATTGCCACGAGTGGGCCATGGTAGGTTAGGCTGGAACCTAAGTGGGGCTTCAATGTGGATTGTGAAGTCATGTGACCTCTCCACTTGGAACCTGGTAAGAGCATGGATTGCCATGTGACCTTTCTGTCTGGAACCTGGTAGGAGAGTGGATGGTCATCTGACCTTTCCATCTTGAATCTTGTTGGAATTCACATCACCTGCCAATTAAGGTTGGACTCTCTCCACCCATTAGTGCAGACCAGACCATCGACCTCTTTAATCACTCGGTGATTACCCAGACCAGATCCTGCAGCATAAAGTCCACCATGTGCAGTAACTCCCTCTTTTGCTCTTCAGTCCCAAGATGAACCCTGCTCCACTCCAGGTGTCTCACTGGAGGAGTCATTGATAAGGTATGCAGGGATCGGAGCTGTAAGATAGCACTGGAACCATGCCCACATTAAACAAGAAGCCACAGATAGCGTTTTGTAATCCTTGGTTGTTATGAATTTGTACACAGTTGCTGGTACCAATAGGGTTAAATCTGTTGTGACCGAGTTGTGCTGTTTATATGAATGCAAGCAGTTGCTAGTATCGGTAATGTTTTGTTTAGTCTGATGTGATGGATTAAACGGTGTTTAAGTGATTGAGAGTACAAGTGTGTGTTATCCTTGTTCTTATTCCCTTACATATAGTTAATAGGATCCTTCCTGTGTCCAAACTCATTGCTCTTTGGACCCACCAATTTTTTTCCTTCCCACACAACAGCCTTAGACTGAAAATGGTTGAGAACCACTGCTGAACCCTTTCTATATATCTGGCCAAATATCCTTTGATCTTCAAATTAGTGTCACTTCTTTTGGCTCCTCATTTAATGTCATAGGAACCATCGTCTGAATGAAAAAGTTGCCTTATGTGCCCTCTTAAATCTCTCTGCTCTCAACTTGAACCCATGACCTGCACTGAGTAAATTTGCACATCATCAAAATTGGTGGCAGGGAAAACAGTGAGGCAGGATATCTAAGTTCACAACAGGATCTAGATCAATTGGGAAGCTGGCCAAGTAATGGCACATGGAATTTGATGAGTGCGAGGGGTTGCAGTTGGCAAATCAGGTCGGGGTAGGACCTGTACAATAAATGGCAGGGAACTGAAGAGCACTGCAGAACAAAGACTTCAAGGAGCGCAGTGCACAGTTCCTGGAAAGTGGCAACACAGATGGATAAAGTGGTGAAGCAGGGTTTTGTCATGTTTGCCTTCACTTAAGTGTATAGAGTACAAAAGTTGGGACCTTGCACTTCAGTAGTCCAGTGTGAAATTCCCGTTGCGGTTACTCACATGTTGAGAGCAGGGTTTACCACCTGGAGGAAAAGCTACAGGAAAATGCAGCCCTCTATGAGGAGGAACCATTTTTTTCTTCTTCAAAACGGTGTTTAGCCAATGAGCAGTGACACATCGCTTTCCCTCTCTCAAGGCCTGTCAACAATAGGAAGAAGACAACAAGTAGAAGTGAGAACATTTAAAATTTTACAATAGGGGATTAGAAAATATAGTTTCCAATGTGGAAGAAAGCCTAATTAAAATGCACAAACTAACAAAAAAAAAAGCAATATTTAAATTCCACAATGCCCAAACTTGAGAGTTCTGCAGCAAATCAACTTCATAATGTTAGATGAATCCTAAAAAGAAGTGCATACCTTAGGCTCAGTGCTGCTGGGTTGCCAAACTCCAAGACAACTCATTAGAATGAGAAATTTGCCAATTTATCATTGATGGCAGTGTGGAAACAATCTCATCATTCTTGAAGAAATTATTTTTGAAAAAGCATAATTTTAGTGGAAGGTGTAGAAATGGAAGAAAAAAGTAATCCAAAAAGGAAAATATAGAGCACGATAGGAAATAGGATCAAGCCATTGGACCCCCTGAGCCTGCTTCCTTATTGAACAAAAGGAGGGCTGATCTACTTCAAGACGAGTTCCCACTATCTTAATAAACTTCAAGTCCTGCTGAGTATTAAATCCTGTAATAAAATTTGTCTGCTCTAACTGCAGTATTCTCAGCATCATCCAATTTCAACCCCACTATAATTTGATAATCTTTCAAGTGCACAATTTAAATGCCCTCTTAAAATTAGTTTTGCCCATTAGAGCATGGAACACTAAAGCGCAGTACTGGCCCTTCGGCCCACAATGTTGAGCCAAGCAATAGTAACACTCAGAAAACTAAACCTTCTGTTTTTTAATTCATGTGCCCAAGAGTCTTTTAAATGTCCCAATTGTGCCAGCCTCTACCACTAGCATCCCTGGCAATGCAATCCAAGCAAAAAAACTACACCTCTTTCTACCCGTCACCTGATACTGCGAATCACCAAAATGTATTGATGTGCCATTGCTTTTTCTCACTGAAAAATATTTATTTTGAGAATACAATGCACAATTTACACTATCATCTAACACGGATGCAGAAATTAAGCAGTAGAATGGAGTATCAGATCAAATGTACCAACATTTTGGCACAAGCAGTAGGGACATCAAATTCAAAGTGCTCTGTGGGACTGACCGGAGGCTGGTGAAAACTCCTATCCAGCCTCCAGCACTGTTACACAGGCTCAGAGTGAGATGGAAACTGTAGAGGACAGTGATCAGACAAGAATAGGATAGCGAAAGAAGTGATCCACAAAAAATTAGAGAATTTGAGAGGGTGTATTGGCAATGTGGTTGGGAGGGGTCATATCGTCTGTTGAATAGGTAGACTGGGATCAGCTGCATCAAATTCTGAAGGTGTCTTTTGTGATAATTATTGTTGTGAACCATTCCTACAATGGGACAAAACTAATGAACTGCAGTCAGATATAATTTCTTATTAGGTGCATCCTTTACTGCACTGATAGTCCCCCACCAGAGAGCAACCTGTAAAAGTTAATTATATTCCAAAAAGGTCAACTCCATCACAAAATATAATGATATCAGATGAACGCAGCTGATGGTGGCCTTGCGTTCAGGATTCAACCTTACTACTTTCAGCACGTGTCCTTTTTCTTAATACTAAGTGGGTCATAGAATTACAGTTCAGAAACAATCGATCCTTGCTAGTGTCTATGCCCTTCTATCTTACTTCCTCATACTAAACGTGGCAATTTTGTTAATTTTTACTCTCCAGATTCACTTGAATCCAGCCTGCTTATTGTCTCTCGCGCTCAAGTTTTGGCATCTTCTGGAAATTTTTGAAATGGTGCCTTGTATACCAGTGACCAAGTCATAAGTATGACTCAACTCTACACATTTATGACCTAAATCTACAGTTTTTTTTGGCCAATCTGCTGAAGGTTGAAATCCTTTTCCCAAGAATTTCCTTTCCTCCCACTGGTACTGCTGAATCCAATTTCTCCAACAGGTTTTTTTTCTACTTAGATCCCAGCATCTGCAATCTCTGGTCTCCATAACTAGCTCCTTCTTCATTTTTAAATTATTCTTGGTAATTTATTGCTCATTGTTAACTGCCTCCAAATGAAATGCTGTTAAAAGTTCAACGCATTGATGAGTCTGGAAAACAATAGATCTCCTCATGGTACATTAATGAAGCAAATAGGTTATAGACTCCTGAATCATAGAAACATGCTCTTCAGCCTAACACTGACTAAAATGTCCTACCCACATTAGTCATACCTGTCTGCATTTGGCCCATATCCCTCTAAATCTATCCTATCCATGCATTCGTCCAAACATTTCTGTAATGTTGCCTGCCTCTTACCACCTCTTCCGGCACCTCATTTCATATACTCCTCACCACTGAAACGGCTATTCAGTCTAAATTCAAGTTCCCAATTTACTTATTGACTGAATTTATATTCCTTAAGTGCCAAGGTGGTTTTCAACTTCTGTCTCTGATCAATGATCCAGTACGCTGGCTGCCAGTGGAGCAAGTTGATCACAATGTTATCACAGCATAGAATGCTGGAAACACTCAAATGGTCAAACAGCATCCTCAGGCAGAAATAGTCAATGTTTTAAGTCAAGGTTCTTGACATTGGTGTGAAACATTTGCAGGTCAGAGCAGCATACATGGAAAGAGTTGACGGATTGCAATATTAGGATTTAATTTTCCAGAATGTGTGGATTGGGACGAGTTGTTTTTGAGCAAGAATGCGTGAGGTAAGTGAAAGACCTACAAAGGTGAAATTTTGAGAGTAGACTTTGTATGTTCCTAACAGGATTAAAAGCAAGATTAACAGGCATAGAGAACATTGGCTTTTGAAGGATATTGGTGACCTGGTTTGGAAGAGTGAAGTGTATAGGAGATATAGGCAACATAGAGCAAATGAGGTATTTGAGGAGTATTAAAAAAATGCAAGAAAACCTCAAGAAAGAAATTAGGAAAGCTAAAAGACACAAGTTTGCTTTGGCAGACAATAAGAAGAAAAATCCAAAGGGTTTCTGATGGGTATATTAAAAGCAAAAGGATAGCAAGGGACAAAATTGATCTCCTCAAAGATCAGAGCAGAAAAAAGCTTACCTAGATTTACTTTGTGTATCCCGCTAATAATTTTAAATACCTCTATCAAATCTCCCCTCATTCCTCTACACTCCAGGGAATAAAGCCCTAACCTGTTTAACCTTTCCCTGTAACTCAGTTCCTGAACTCCAGGCAACATCCTAGTAAATAGTCTGCTCTATATCAAGCTTGTTGATACCTTTCCAGTCATTTGGTGACCAAAACTGAACCAAAAAATCTCCAAATTTGGCCTCACCAACATTTTATACAACTTTACCGTAATATCCCAACTCCCCCATTCAATACTTTGATTTATGAAGGCCAATATTCCAAAAGCTCTCTTTACAACCCTATCCACCTGCCATTAGCAAGTCCAGGATTCAGTAACAGAGAGGGGTGTCGAGTCCATAAGCACTGCATACCTATATATTGAGTTTAAAAACTTTCCTGAATGCATTTGACAAACTCCAAGCCAACCAGCCCTTTTAGAGTATGGGAGTCCTAGTCAATATGAGGAAAATTAAAAGCTTCTACAATCACAACTTTATGTTGCCTGCAGCTGTCTGCTCTCTACAGATTGCTCCTCCAATTCTCGTTGACTATTGGGTAGTCTATAATACAACCCCATGAGTGTGGTGATAACTTTCCTGTTCCTCAGCTCCATCCATATAGCCTCAGTATATTAGCCTGCTGATCTGTCCTGCTGAGTACAGCTGATATTTTTCCCTGAGGAGCAATGCCACTCCTCCCCCTTTCATCATTCTTTCCCCCCCCCCCCCGCATCTAAAGTAACAGAAGCCCACAACATGGAGCTGTCAGTCATGCCCCTCCTGCAACCAAGTTTCACTAGTGGTCACAATAAACTGCGTGTACCAATCCACACTCTAAGCTCACTGCCTTTCTGACTGTACTCCTTACATTGAAATAGATGCACCCAAGAACACTTCCACCACATACAACTTGTTGACTTCGAATAGTGCATGCAATTTTCACATCATCTTTTCCCTCCTCCACTCCTCCAGCTGTTCTGGCACTTTGGTTCCCATCCCCCTACAAATCTATCTTAAATCCACCAGCGAACCTACCTGCAAGGATATTAATCCCCCTCCAGTGCAGTCATGGGTCAGTAACGTGAACAGTAGCAGGCTGAGCACACAGCCCTTGAGGTGTGGCAGTATTCAGCGTGATATTGCTCAACCTCCTTCTCCCGACATGAACATACTGTGGTCTTTCCATTAGCAAGTCCAGGATTCAGTAACAGAGAGGGGTGTCGAGTCCAAGCAAGGACACTATCCTATGAGGAATGATTGTAACAAACGCCAAGTTGAAGTCAATGAACAGCAGCCTGGCGTATGAGGCGTCATTCTCCAGGTGGGCCAGAACTGAGTGAAGTTATACTGCTAAAGAAACCCTGCTGTAGGAATTCTGCGTTGAGAAGCATCAGTAGGAGGAAAGGAAATTCTTGGGGAAGGATTTTGACCCTGAATTATTGTGGGGTTTTTTTTGCCAAGGAATAGGTTAGAAGGAAGTAAGATAGAAGGGTGTTCACAGGGCATCGACACTTGCAAGGATCAGTTGTTTCCATATTGTAATTCTATGACATGCCAAGTATAGAGAGAGGGGATTCAAGTGCTGAAAGTAACAAGGTTGAATCCTTAGGGAAAGCCATGTATCATCAGCTATGTTCATCTGATCTCATTATTTTTAACCTTTCAGGAATATAATTAACCTTTGTGCTCTGGTGGGTGAGTCAGGGCAGTAAAGGATGAATCTGATAAAAGATCATATCTAATGGGTGATTGCAGTTTATCAGTTTTATGCCATCGCAGGAATTTGTCAAGTTAGCAATGAAGATGGCAAATGCAATGTTGGCATTTTTATCTCAAGGAAAAGGATACAAGATCAGGTATCTCTAGGGCAAAAGGGCACAACTTCAGGATTGAAGGGCACCCATTTAAAACAGAGATGCAGAGAAATTTCTTTAGCCTGGGAGTAGTGAACCTCTGGAATTTTCTACCACCAGCAGCTATGGAGGCCAACTTGTTGGGTGTATTTAAGGCAGAGATTGTTAGGCATCTTGAACGTCAGGGTATCAAAGGGGTGAAGGCAAGTGGGAGAATGGATCAGCTCATGATGGAATGGATGAGATGGCTTGATGGTCCAAATGGCTTACTTCTGCTCCTACGTTATGGTCTATGGAGGAACTCGGCTATCAGGTGGCAAAACCATTCATGTATTATTTCAAGGTCCCACATGCACAATAGGCACAAGTCCACAAGAGCCTGGGCAAATTAAGCCAAAAGGGTGGCTGTCGCTGTTTGTTCTTGGGAACTGGAAGCATCTCAGTAGTCGTGCGCCCAGAGATCAGCTTTGAGATCTATACATTTATGAGATGGATGTGAATGTTGAAGTGAAGTTTGCAGGTGTCATAAAAATTGATGGTATTGTTTAGAGTGAGGATATAATATTGATAAGTTTGTAAAATGGACAGAGAAATGGTAGATGCAATTAAATCCTACAGAATATTAGGTGATGCTGTTTGGGAGGATAAATCAGGCTTGGAATATACACACAATGAATGGCAGATCTCAGGAGATACTGAGGAACTGAAAGGCCTTTGTACAAATTCCAAGATCCCTGAAGACAGCAGCACCAATAATTAAGCTAGTCAAGACTTGTGGGATATTTTCCTTCATTAGACAGGGTACAGAATACAAGAGCAGGAAGGTTATGGGACAATACAAAATATTAGCTGCCTCACAGTTGGGAGTAGTTCTGATATCCACAGCATAGGAAGATGGTACAGAAACTATAGAAAAGATATTTTTAAGAATGCCAAGAGGGATTGAGTATTTCAGCTCCAAAGAGAGACTAAAAAGTGAGACAACTCCCCCCACCCCCCAACCAGATATATGACCATACAAGTTTAATGCATGGCGTAGGAAACTTAGAAGGAACTTGAGAAAGACTTTTTTCATTGGAGTACAGCGGTTGAGGGACTGGCAGAAGCATTTTAGAATTTGAACCACCATTTGAAATGTTATAGTATAGAAGGCTGTGGACTGAGAAATGGAAAATAGAATTAGCATAGATTGGCAATTGATACCCAGCACAGACACAGTGGGTCACAGTGCTGTTTCAATTTTATAAGAAACTATAAACAGATAAAGAAAAGAGTAGTTTTAACAGTTCCATAGGATAGCACAACCTGTCAACTCTTCCTGTACTTCTGTCCCTTCAGGAACAAAGTGCAAACATTGTATTAGCTATGTAAATCCATAATAGCCTCAACCTCAATTGGGTAGGCAGGACTAAAGGTCACCGCTTGAATAATGTGTGCTATCCTGAGCATCTCATTACATTAAGGAGCTTCAAAGCAGTTAGCGTCCAACTTGATTCAACGCAGTGCAGTTTCCCAGTACTTCCATTTTCCTAAACAACTAGAAATGATCTGCACATCCAAAGTTCTGGTTGCCTGCCTCTTTAAATCCCATTTCAATCACATTCCGATTAGTCGATAGCTTTCTAGAGACCCAATGCAAGCTCGACAAGAAAGACCTGGTCTTCAAACTGCGAATGTTGTAGCCTTCTGGGCTCCATCAAATTCACCAACTCGCGCTCTTGCTGGAGATGAAAAACTGGAGGTGCTGGAATCCAGGGCCATAAAAAGGTCTGGAAGGACACAACTGAGCTTCTTCAGCAGCCTGGTTTTCCACTCTTTCTTGCATTCTGTCTAAAAACATTCTATTTCTGCAGGCTGTCGTTTTAGCTCAGTCTTTCTCTTCCTATTGGTACAGCTTTGGCCTGCTGATTATGCCCCAGGCTTTTATTATTAGCAACAAGTAATAGCAAAAAAAAATTAATGGGTTTTAACTGTCATTGATCGCATCCTATTAAAAATATACTCTTTGTAACTACTCATTCCTCCCTTACACCTCTTGCCGAAAACAAGTCAGTTTTCTCATTCCACTTCTAACCAGCCAAGAAACATTTCTTGTTTCTCTTCTCATAGATCATAAATCTCTGCCTGACCTGTTGAGATTTTCTAGCATTTTTTCTATTTTATTTTTAAACCTTATGACTCAATTAGGATTTCTTCTCCGGACACTTAAAACTTTGCCAGCATTAAAGATCAACTGGCCAACTCCCAAATATCAGTTCTTTTGGGCAGTAAATCAATACAAATCTATCATTTCTGGTCATAATCAGCAGATACAAGATTTTCTTGCAACAATTTTTTTTTAAATTTATGAATAGGCCAACACTTCACAAAATGAAAGTTAATCTTGAAACTGGAACAAAGGAACATAGTTCCTTGGAGTAAATGGTGATGATACAAGATTTGAAGAGAGAGTAGGCAGATCCAAACCTTTTCACTTGAAGCCATAGCTGATACTATAGAGGAAAATTAGACTTTGCTTGTTTTGACATAAAGGTAGGAATTAGCTCAGTATCTACTTTGTGTTTCAGCCCTTCATTTTACCTCATTTGATACATTAGCTCAGTTCCTTTCTGGCTGAGTATTACGAAGAACTGATTACTGCACACAAATTTCGGGGTTTTTTTTTAAATAATTCCAACAGATCACAAATAAGCATCTTAAAATTAAAACTGTCATTCAGGAACACAAGAAACAACATTGGGAGCAATCCAAACAATCAAAATAAATTTGGAGAGAGATAAAGATGCACAATGTCTTCCAAAAAAAAAGCAAGCCAATAAAATATACATAATTGGAGGAAGTAAAGGCAATTAAATTTACATTTTTACCTGGGCATACATATTGCTGACTTGACTTTCACACAAAAGGTGGGTACATCTGTTTGTTAGAGTAGGATCTACAATTCCGCCATGTAACTGGATAATCTAAATAAAAATATAAACAAACTTAAAGCAATTTAACACCCAAAATATTACACATGGATAAAAAGTATGAATGATACTGCCAAGATTGCAGATGCTAAAATATGGAGCCAAAATAAAACCAAGGAGCTTGAAGAAGTTTGCATCTGAGGAGGGAGAGATTGTTGATATTTTAATTCAAGTGCCCACATACTACCCATTTCATTTTACAGCCCATTTTAAATCTGCATTTCCCATATACAGGAAAAGGAACATGATCAATTCATACAATACACTTAAATGACTCAGACGGCCCACATCCTCAGCTCAGAGGGCAAATTATCTAGATAGCAAACTTTATACATCAGTTCTACAGCAATATTCAACCTGAAGCTTCACAACACACAAAAATGCTGGAGGTGCAACATCCATAGGAAGTAAATGGCAATCAGAATCAGAATTTATTGTCATGAACAAGGCACAAATTGGTTGCTTTGCTGTCGCATCACATTCAGAAACCACACGAAAAATAGTGCATGAAAAGTCAAAATAAGGCAGTGTCTTTGGTTCCTTGATCATTCAGGAATCTGATGGTAACAGGGAAGAAGTTGTCCTTGTGCCACTGAATGATCATCCTCATGTTCCTGTACCTTTTTCTTGATGGCAGCAGAGTGAAGAGAGCATGGCCTGAGTGGTGGAGGTCCTGGAGGATAGAAGTTGCTTTCTTAAGACACTACCTCTTGTAGATGTCCTTGATGAAATGAAGTCTGATGCCTATGATGTCACAGGTCATGTTAACAAACCTCTGAAGATTTTTTTCTAGTCTTGAGCATTGGTACTTCTGCACCAGACAGTCATGCAAACAGACAAAATGCTCACTTGTAGAAGTTTTCAAGAGTCTTCAGTGACATACTGAATCTCCTCAAACACCTCACGAAGTATAGCCACTGACGAGTCTTCTTCGTGATTGCATCGACATGGAGGCTCCAAGACAGATTCTCGGAGATGTTGACAGCCAGGAATTTGAAGTTCTTGACCCTCTCCACAACCGAGTCCTCAATGAGGAATGGATCGTGTTCTCCCGACTTCCTCCTGAAGTTCACAATCATCTCTTTGGTTTTGCTAAGTTTGAGTGCAAGGTTGTTGGTGTGACACCACTCAACAAACTGATCTATTCCCCTCCTATACACTTCCTCATTACCATTTGTGATTCTGCTGGCCAACCCTGGTGTCATTGACAAATTTGTAGATAGCACTGGAATTGTGCCTGGCTACACAGTTATGGGTGCATAGTGAGTAGAGCAGTGGGCTAAGCACGCAGGTTGATAGTCCATAAAGAGGAGACAGTTTCCAATTCATTCTGACTTGGTCTTCCAATGAGGAAGTCAAGGATTGAGTTGCAGAGGGGTGCAGAGGCCCAGGGTTTGGGGCTTCTTGATCAGCACTGAGGGAATAATGGTGTTTAAGGCTGAACTGTACTCTATGAAGAGCAGCTACATGCTTGAGTCGCTGTTTTTGAGTGGATCCAGAGCAGAGAGGAAAGCCAGTGATATTGCGTCTGCTGTGGAGCATTGGTGATAGACGAATTACAGTGGGTGAAGACTTCTGCTTAGGTATGTGTTAATTCTGGTCAAGACCAAACTCTCAAAGCATTTCATTACAGTAAATGTTAGTGCTACCGGGTGTAGTTGTTGAGGAAGCTCACTCTGTTCTTTTTTAGACACCAGGATGATTGATGTCCTTTTGAAGCAGCTGGGAATCTTTGAAAATGTCCACGAACACACTGGCTAGTTGGTTGACAGATTTTCAGTACCCTGCCAAGAACGCCACCAGGGCTTGATTCCTTGCAAGAGTTCACCCTCATGAATATGTTCTGTCATTTGCCTCTGAGACACATCACAGGGACCTCAACCTTTGCAAGGATTCCTGTTGGCACTGTTGGGATTGTGATGGATTATATCATATTTTATATTGTTATTGAAGGAGATAGATTGTGGGAGTAGTGTAGGTCACAAACAAACACTTCACAAAACAGATCTCATTTAAAATGCCAGAGCTCTGCTCAAGCCAGACAGTCCAGGCTCCGAGTGCCTTTGCAAAAACTTTGAAGAGTGCCTATAGAGACTTCACAAGTAGGTGTTAATTGGAAATGCTGTAGAGTAATGGATTATTGTTTTGGAAAGCAACAGATGAATGAACTCAGAAGATTGGATCTGGTGGCGCAGCCTGAGTGCAAACTGCTCTTCTAAGAGGGTC
This sequence comes from Narcine bancroftii, assembly GCF_036971445.1. Taxonomy (NCBI): domain Eukaryota; kingdom Metazoa; phylum Chordata; class Chondrichthyes; order Torpediniformes; family Narcinidae; genus Narcine; species Narcine bancroftii. Next base: position 473,945,169 of record NC_091469.1, on the reverse strand, counting down.
ACGTGAGAGAGAGAGAGAGAGAGAGAGAGAGAAAAAGAGCACGCAAGAAAGAGAAAGAAAGAAAAAGGAAGGAAACTGGTTTCTGGAGTCATGGCAAGCTGGCAGTTTGTGAATTCTGAGTTCAGCTTGTTGAAAACCCTTGTGGGCCATACAAGAGGAAATGGATGGCTAGAGTGTTTCACCTGAAATAAGAGAAACAAAAGGAACTCTGTGGTGACCTGCAGAAGAAGAGGTTTTCATTTTTAAAACGCTGATAGGGCAAGTTTCTTCAGCAAGACAATGAAGTGGCTGATGGAAGTAAATTAGTTTGTGTCCAACGAGCAACAAATCTCTCTCTCTGAAATCAACAAGAACCTTCCTAAGCAGTAACCATTTACCTTTAAGCACCAGAGCCTGGTGCTTAAAATTAAAAATTAATAAATGTTAAGTTCTGTGCACAGTATAAAAATTGCCTGCAACCAGTCAACTTGGAGGAATGAGAAGTGCGATTGGACTGTGAATCAAAGAACTTTTCTGAACTTGTACACATTACATACACGTGCACTTAAGAATTAGAAGGGGGTTAGGTTAATAGTAACAAGTTAAAGTTTGATCCTGTTTTTGTTTAAAGAAAAATAAAAATGACTTTTATTTAAGTAACTATTTGTCTTGGTGAATTTCTATTGCTGCTGGGCCCGTAACAGAATCTCCTTCTCAGAGGGCATAGTGTTCAGCTCATCGCGTAGTGAAGTATCACAGACATCTTATGATGTTTACCCTCACTTTATAGGCTGAAATGGCCTGCACTCCCCATTAGAGCTGGTATGTATCTGTCTCTAGCTTCCTCTCGAATTGCCACTTTGTTTCAGAGATAACCTTCCACAGATCATACCTGGACTTCTTGTACAGATCTGGATTCCTGGCCTCAAAAGCCCCTCATCTCAACCTCAGCAGGTTTTCAAATCCTCTGATTCATCCAAGGCTTCTGGTTGGGGAACACTCAGTAATTCGTCCACACAGATCTTGATGAAGTTGGTGACACATGCTGCATATTCATTCAAGTCTAAGGATAAGTTCTTGAATATGGTACACTCCACTGATTCAAAAGCAGTCCTGGCAACGCTTCTCCACCTCTCTCAAACATACTTTCACCGTCTTCACTCCTGGTGCTGTGTCCTCAGTCTCTGCTTGTATGCCAGGAGTAGAAGAACAGCTAGGTGATCAGACTTGCCGAAGTGCAGTCATGGTATGGCTTGGTAGGTGTTTTTCATGGTGGCGTAGCAGTGGTCCTCTGGTTTGCTCCTCTGGTCTCATATGTGACATGTTGGTGGTACTTTGTTAGTCTTCTTCAGATGGCCCTGATTGAAGTCCCCTACAATGATCAGGAATCCATCACGATGTGCTATCACGTGGTTGCTTATCAGTGTTCAGTTCCTCCAGTGTCAGCCTGATGTTAGCCTGGGGCAGAATGCACACTATGACTGGGATGATGGCGGTGAACTCCCTCAGCTGGCACTTGACTGCCAGATGTGGCAGATCAGGAGAGCAGGACTGGGACATAACCATTATGTTTGTGCACTACAATGAATTGATGATTTCACAAATGCCACCTCCCTTCGTTTTTCCTGACGCCTATGTCCGGTGAATGCAGTGAAGGGTTGTAGTACCATGTCAGAATGTCCTTGTTTAACCATGTTTCTGTGAAGCACATCACACAGCCCTCCCCAATGTCTCTCTGATGTTGTAAACTGGCTCAGAGTTCATTGAGTTTGTTCTTCAAGGATTGTACATAGAGAATGGAAGCCTCAGGGCCCAGTGTCTTAGCATGACTTGTAGGTCCCCCCCAGCCCACCCCACCTCCCCCCGACATTCATATGGTCTGAGCTTCTCTAAATGGCCCGAGGGCCGGCTGCTGGTAACTCCTGCAGTGTTTAAATGGTCCAGGAGATATCTCTTTAAATCTCGAATGATGCTTTAAATGGACTGAATGTCTGCGCATTCAATGTTTTGGGCCTGAGCCCTTTGTCAGGGATCTGTAAAAACAGGTATATTTCTGAATAAAAAGATGGAGTGAAGAAGAGCAAAAGGGAGAATCTCAGGCCCAGCAGGTACAAGGTGCTGGATCCAGGTTGGAGGGTAGAAGAGAAAAAAGCTGAAAAATGAAGGGGAAAGAGAGCAGAGGGCCAAGAAGGGTAGCTCTCTGATAGAAGGGTGGGGGGGAGGGGAACAAAAAACAGTAAAGAGAAAGATCAAGAGGATTAATGAAAATTGGAGGTCAATACCAATGCCAGCTGATTGGAGACTGCCAAGGCAAAAGAACCATCCAAATTGTGGATGGTTAAGGGCTCAGGACTGAAACGCTCTTTGCCTTTTAGATGCTGCATAACCTGCTGAGTTTCTACAACATTTTTGCATATTGCACTTCATCCCAGCATCGACAGACGTGTTTAATTCAACCTGAAACTTTCCTACTTTGCGCGTAAAAAAACAAGAAATCCAAAGACTGTGGATTCAAGTCCCACTTCATTAACACAATGCAAGCTGGTGCATCCTAGTTTAGTGTCAAGATAGAGGGTAGGGGTTGTATTGATTATGGATGAAATATCCCATGATATTATTTCAAGAGCTAGACCAACATACCCCTCCATAAATCTTCGTCCGCGAAGCCAAGCCAAAGAAGACCAACATTTACAGAATTTGGACTAATATTTTCCCTTCACTGAAGCCAATCATCTCCTCATGATTACATTGCTTTGTTACATTTATATCGACTGCTATTCCCTTTAAATTTAGGACAATACTTAAAACAATGTATATTAATAACAGAGTACTGCGACCTCTTGTAATTGCATTACACAAATTCAGTTTTCAGTTTTAAATTGTTTTCCTGTAGATGTAAACATTATTTTCTTTATGATTACCTGCTTCAGTTAACAATATGATATCCTTTTCAATACATGTATACCATTATTTATTTCAAGAGGCCCAGTTCCTCCCCATAGTGTAGAAAAATCCACATAGTTCAAAACTAAATCTTCGTGATAAATGTCACAATGAATTGAGGAATTGTATAGAATTAAATAGAATTTACTAGAAATCACAGACGAGACCATTTGGGATAAAGAGCCAGTTTCTGTTCTATTGTTAAGGCTTCTCAAGTTTGATGGCAGGCAGTCCAGTGGTCAAGTTATAGAGCCTCTGCCTCACAGTACCAGTGATCCAGGTTCTATCTTGGCCTCAGGTGCTGTCTGTGCAGACTTGCTCTGGGTACTCCATTGCCCTCCAATAGCCCAATAATGGCAAATAACCAACCACTCTAAATTGCTCAGTGTTTAGATGAATGGCAGAATCTTAGAGAGCTGTTAGTGTAGGATTGGTGGTTAATATGAACTCAGTAGGTTGAAGGGTCCATTTCCATGCTGTCTCTCTCTATGGCTTGTGTATTTCATTACCTCATCATGCCTGCATACATTTCGAGTTACTTTTCCCTCTTACTCATCCACTATCTCTTTATATTATTCACCAAGTGCTGTTTTGAGTTTAATTTAGTGAACGCAACACTCTGAACATCGGATGCTGTGTTGAGTTTCTACAGCACATTTCTGGACATCGATATATATTTTTTTCTGTGCTGCCCTAATTGACCTACAACCCCAGAATATTTTGAATGGTGGGAAGAAATCAGAGCACCTGGAGGAAACTCACGGAAACTTCTTACAGTCAGCTCCAGATTCAAACCCTAGTCATTGGTGCTGTAACAGCGTTGCATTAACCACCACTGTCCTAAAGAAAGGAAGCAACCCTATTCAGTTCTAAGCTCATTTATGATATCAGCTTTGTACATCTTTCACACATTTAGCCAACATTTCTTTATAAGGCTTTTTAATGACCTTGTGGAATACTCTCATGTTGGAACTTTATCTGTTATTAAAACCCACTGCTCCCAGATAGGTTCTTAATAAACAAGATACTCCAGTTCTAATTTTGTAAACATAGCGGCCAAAATGGCATGAAGCATGGAGGAAAAGGGTGGATAAAATTAGGATAAGAAATTCACGTCTTAAGATAGTGGGAGCTGAAGGCGAGGTTTCTAATGTAGAAGAAAGCAAGTTTAACAGTGACCTAAACGGGTGCAGTTCCATTGGAGGACAGTAGGATTAACCCAGCAATTTGAGTAGTTACCTTTTTCCACGTCACCAGCAGCTGTTTATCACACATCTGCTCAGGATAGTCAGCAATTGCGAAAACACAACCCAGTAAAAATGATTCTTCCGGGACTGAAAAAAAAAAGGAAATTGAATTTAAACAAGATGGAAAATTTAAAATTAATACATTTTCCATGAAGCAAATACTTAAATATTATTGAATACAGCATGCAAATTAACTATTAATCTACAACATGATCCCACCACCAGACGCACCTTCCCCTCTCTACCTTCTGTAGGGACCGCCCACCCCCACGACTCCCTTGTCCACTTATCCTTTCCTATTAATTACTCCCTTGGCACCACTCCCTGTGGCAGCAGGATGTGCCATATCTCCACCTGCACCACCATTCAAGGCCCTCAGCAGTCCTTCCAAGTGAAGCAATACATTACTTGTGTATCTGCAAAAGTAATCTACTCCATCTATTGCTCCCATTGTGGCCCTCTCTATGTCGGAGAGGCTGGACGCAGACTGGGAAATAAATAAATAAATAGATAAATGGAAAATTTGCTTTGCTGAGCGTCTTTGCTTTGTCCATATCAAAAACAGCAATCTCCCCATGGAGAATCATTTCAATTCTGCATCCCACTCCCGCACTGACATGTCTGTCCATGGCCTAGTGTACTATCAAACCAAAACCATCCATAAATGGGAGAAGCAACACCTAATATTCCACTCTCTAGCCAGACGGCATTAATGTCTATTTCTCCAGTTTCTGCAAGCCTACTCCCTGTTCTTCCTCTCTCTCTCTACATCCCCCCGTCTTCTTTCCTCCAGTTCCCAGAGGGTGCACAAAATCAGTGAGGACCCCTTCCACCCCGCACACAGCATCTTTCAGCTGCTCACATCAGGGAAGAGATACAGGAGGATCAGAGCCAGCACCATCAGGGTGGGGAACTGCTTCTTCCCACAGGCAGTGAGAATGCAGAATCACCAAAGAAACTGCTCACACTAACCATCTGAGAATCATTTGTACAAAACAATATTTATTTATTTGTATAGATAAAATACTTGTCCTGTATCAGTTTTATTTTTCTATGTGTTATGTTTGGTTGTGCCTCTGCATGTTTGCAGAGAATGATGTTTTGTCAGGTTATACTCGTCTTGAGCTCTCTATCCCTTGTTTGCTAGTGTGCCCTCCCTTATCCACCTAATACCTCTTGCCTGTGAAACTGTGCCCCACCCCCTGTCCCTCACCCCTACTATTTTGTTCAAGGGCTTCCCTCATGCTGTCCATGCCTTGATGAAGGGCTCAAGTCTGAAACGTTGGTTATGCATTTTTATCTTTGCTAGATAAAAAACGATGACCTGCTGAATTTCTCCAGGGTTGTGTTTTTACCCAAAATGACTACATGTTATCAAATTGTGAATAATCTTTTGTTATCCAAAATCAGAAAGTAATCCTCCGTCATCCCCCCCCCCCCCCAAACTTTGGCTTCATGTTTGCTGAGGTCATTTATAGAATAGGGAATTTAGTCAAACAGACTATTCAGCACATTTTTCAGGTCTCTGAATTAAGACAGAATATATTAAAAAGGGTATTTTGTTAGAAATAATTTTGCCTTGAGTCATTTTTTCAGGTATTTACAAGTTGGGCATTTTGCTCACTTCAAACTATCTGATTTTCCTCGAATCTCAAATATTCAAGATTTTTAAAAAAATTTAAAGTTTGTTCACGGTGGATTAATATCACGCATTTGTAACGACTCATTGGATTTAAGATCAACCTTCATGTCTGGGATTAAGAATGACTGGGAACGTGATCTAAATATAACATTTTCAGGTGACGATTGGTACTCTTAGCTTGATTAATGATTCCTCATTTGTACAAGACATTGTTTATTACAATTTACGGTGGTACATAGAAATCATACGCCAAACTCAAATCACCTTACTTTTATGCAGATGTTGATCCATAATGTGAGAAGCTTCCGTGATTCATACATTTTGGGAGTGTCCCAATGTAGGAAGATTTGGGGGAGACATTTTTCAAACTTTATCAATGATTTTTAAAATCAAAATAGATTAAAATTAAAATCAAAATAGCCTTTTGATTGCCTTGTTTGGTTTTTCTCATGAACCGGCTATACCCCTCTGTCTGCATCCCAAGAGAAAGTTTTAGCTTTTATCATGCTCATGGCTAGACAAGCAATTTTAATGAAATGGAAAGATGACTCTTCACCTACTCATATGCAGTGGTTACGTGATGTTATGTCCTATTTAAGCTTGGAGAAAATTAGATACAATGTTATAGATGGTCTCAATTTGAAAAGATGCGAGTCTTCTTCAGGTGTATTCTCTGCTTTCAAGCGGCTGCATTCAGATGGCTGCGGCGATTATCCCTCTCGGAGGAGGGTTACAAAGTTCGCCACGCAGGAAACTCCTGCGCATTCAAGAGGCCTCCCAACAGTCGCAAATTGCCATAATATGCAATTTTACAAGCGGGGATTTTAGCTACCTGAAAGTGCCTATAGAATACTATTCGTGCTGGTAAGATTTAAGCAGATTGGATGCTCCGATGATTCTGTCTAGTGTCTGAAGGTCGCTATCTGATCCATATCTTTACACTCTTTTCTATAGGTAATCTATAGAAGGGAAATGATCAGATTTAGAATTAGATTTTGGGGATTTTTTTTAGATAAACTTGCTAAATATGGGTTTAATTATGATAGTCTTACATCACATTAGACAGAAATTACCCTTTGTTTAAACCAAGGGATTGTTTAATGTAGTTTACTTGATTTCTATCCAGAATTATTTTTAAGAAAGTTTGTATGTTTGTATGTAGGATTTATATGGAACTGAGAAAAATGGATCATGCATTGGGGAAAATCTTGGCTGTTGTTACAGTTAGTTATTAGTTTGGCAGAGCATTGTGGGCCTAAGGGCCTGTACTCTCCTATAGATTCTCATGTTCTATTGCAATCGGTCTCGAATACTTAAGTGTTTGATTACACCCCAGTCGCATATTCCAAATCTCTTTGAATATCCAAATTTCAAAAGGAGTACCTTGAGAGATTGCTCAAGATGATATTCTCAAGTCTAGACTTGTGGTCTTTATAGTGAAAAAATATTGTTATTTACCTGTCTAGATCTTAATATAAACTAGCAGTATTAGGCCATTCAGCCTATTGAGCCTGGTCTCCCATTCAAATCAGGGTTGATATATTTTTTCCTCAACCCCATTTCCCTGCCTTCTACCTTTGAAACAGTAACCAATGACCTATTAATCTCTGTTAAATATACTCAATGATTTGGCCTTCACAGCCATTTACGGCACCAAATTCCACAGATTATGTTCCTCATGATTATCCATTGAGGGGGGAAAAAAAATTCCACAGAACTTTCTCCTCACTTTTGTTCTAGAGAGACTTCCTTTTATTCTGAAGCTATGTACTCTGGTTCCAGACTCTCCTATGACTGATTATGAAAGCCATTTTTGGAAACATATTGCCCCCCAAAAAATTTAAGAAAATTAAACAATTTTTGTTGCATCAGTGGACAGTCAGATTCATCATCCTCCCAAAGCTTAAAAATTCCTATTCCTTCAGCCTTTATAGGAATAGCCCATTGCTTGATCATTTGTCTTGCCCACTTGAAAACAATTGCTGATTTTAATTAAAAGAATTCCATTAACAAGTCCCATCCTACCACAAATATCACACTGAAGTACCAACTGATCAATTTGTTCAGATTTAATGAATCATAATTACCTAACACAAGAACCCAAATGAAATCCATGCCGACACTGTCTGGACTTGATGCAAATTTGCTTCCAGAAGGAACATCATTTGTAAGCAGCACATTATAAAAATCCTAATAGATGCCCTTGTTAAAAAAAATAGAATTACTCGACTTGAAGCTTGAAATAAAACAGGCTATTTGGCCTAACTATCTCATATTTGTTTTCCACATAAGCCTTACTCCACCAGATGCTCCAAATCAGGACAACTTCAGGAACTCCCCTTATTGCCCATCAATTACTTCATGTCATTACTGTCAAGGCTTTATTAATCTGAAAAGCACTTCCACCTCTGCATACTTTGGAAAACATAATGATCAATAAAGTAGGTTCCATTTCCCCCCAAGGTTAAACGTGGGAGCCTGCACTTCAGGAGTAACTGTTAAATTTGCAATTGCTTCTGCCCCCACATTAAAATAAATTGTCATTTGACCTGCTCTTTGAAGACAACGTATTCTTTCCTTTGCTCTTTTGACCCCTTTGATTAATACATGGCCTTTTCAAGATTAATTGAGGAGCTATACAGACATGCTACTCAAAATGCTTAACAAGAATGCCCAATTAACCATAAATGATGTTTGGTATGACTGTAAGGCATGACACGCAGTTGACTCGAACTGCTGCCGAGAATATTAACTTTGAGTTGTCACTGTACTCAAGAGAAGAGTTCTGAATATTGCATTTGGGATTAAAATACACTAATTCCCCACAGTAAAAATAACAATGAAAATCATTAAAAGTCCTTCCTTGCCAAAGGAACAATTCGGAACAGTTGCACAATAAATATTTACAAATTAAATCAGGTTGAATGTAAACAATTAACTTTTTTTGACTTTATAAAATGTAGATATTTTAATGAATTGTAATGAAAGATCTATATACTTGACATGCACATCCAACATTAATGGAATGCAAAGATACAGAGGGACCGAGGAGAAATGAAGCAAAACAGAGATGACCCATTTTGAGACTCAGAGCTGACTTTTCAAATGCTATCAGATATGTTGGAAGACCAAGCTCCTGAAAGATGCAGGTGTTGATGGGTAACCCAAATACTTCTTCAGAAAATCATTCCAAGGGAGCTGGGATATAGAAACAGCAGTGTACAGCAAAGCTTGGAATGACTAAAGTGAATATGATGGGGGAAAAGATCTTGTAGTGGGGGGTAACCTGATCCTAAACACCACAAAAACAAAGGAAATCATTCTGGACTTCAGGAAGCACAGGTCTGACCCGCTCCCCCTCTACATAGATGGTGACTGTGTGACGAGGGTCCACAGCTTCACCCTCCTGGGCATCAATATCTCAGACGACCTCTCCTGGACTGTAAACACTTCAGCAGTCATCAAAAAGGCCCAGAGGTGCCTGTACTTCCTGAGAATGCTCAAAAAGAGCAAGGTGGGTCAGAGAGCTGCTGATTACCTTCTACAGTTCCACCGTACAGAGCATCCTGCTGTACTGCAACACAGTATGGTTCTCCCATTGCACTGAAGAAGAGCGGCAAAGACTTCAACGGGTGGTGAGGGCAGCAGAAAAGATAATTGGATGTCCCCTACCCTCCCTGAAGGATCTCAACACCTCTCGTTGCCTCAGTAGAGCACAAGCAATAATAAAGGATCCCACCCACCCTGCCCTGCATCTGTTTGACCTACTACCCTCTGGCAGATGCTACAGGTCAATCAAGACAAGAACAGATTCAGAAACAGCTTTTTCCCCCAGGCTGTCACTACACTGAACACACATATCCACAAATTCCCCTCTCTGTCCTCCACATCTATTATACATACAGCCGACACCCCCTCTCTATTCACATAAAGGACATATATGGCACTGTAAATTAAATCAACTTCTGTGGTGCTGCCTGTGGTTGCGACGCTGCATTGGTAACCTTGTACTGCTGTCATAAATCTCGTTGTATAACTTGTACAATGACAATAAAAAGCTATTTTATTTGATTTGATTTTTAAAAAATGACAAATTATGTTCATCATGATTATCCATTGAGGGGGGGGGGAAAAAAATGAGCAAGTTAATTCTTTCTTTCAAAAAAAAAATCATCTCCAGATTCAAAGTTATGCCACCTCATGAGGAGAGACTACAATTGCACGGTGACAAAACCACATGGGAAATGTTGACATGGCAATTTAAAGCGCGTAGGGAAAAGGTGACCACAAATCCTATCAGTGAGAATGAGAAGACAAAGCCCAATATTTTATAAGGAACGTTTGGAGCAAATTGGGTTTTCGCTCTTTGGAGTTTGGAAGTTGAACTTATTGAAACACAAGATGGTCGAAAGGTTTTGCTGAAACAAGCCGAGCGGTTATTTCTCTGGAGAGAGATTTTAAAAGCAGGAGATTTTTATCTCTCGAAGTTTATGAATCTTTGGATCGCTTCACTCCGGAGAACAATGACGACTGAATCACACGAGGTAGATTCATTGGAAGGAAGATTAATCCGGGTTTGCAAGTCGGAGGGAAAGCTAGAGCTGAAGCTCGCCATCTCTGCGCTTGCATTTTATGCCCTTTAAAACAAATGCAGATGGATCAACAATAGGGTTAGGGTTAGCCACATTACACATTAGTTGAAGAAAAATATTTCCTGTCTAATCACTTACTTTCCAAGCCAGGATCATGCCCAAAGATTTGCAGCTGCTGCTGAGCAACAGGAGGGTGGTGGCGCTGGTGGTGAGGATGATACTGTTGCTGGAGCTGTTGTTGCTGCAATCGCTGCAGTTGGTGCTGCAGTTGGTGCTGCAGGGAGAACGGGTGCTGCTGCTGTGGGAATGGGTGCTGGTGAAGCTGCATTAGATGCTGCTGTTGCTGGAGGTGGAGCAGCTGCTGCTGAGCTTCAGGTGTTAGCTGCTTAACTGGTGCGAAAACAACGGCGTTGGGATGCCGAACATCAGGGCCTTGCTGGTTCTGATTCGCTTCCAGATTTTTGGTTGGGGCTGAAAGGGACTGCAAGATCTGAAGAGTTGGGGGTGGGGGGGGAGCACATTGGAGAAAAAAAAAGAGTGGATTCGTAAAGGAGTCAGAGACAAATGATACATTTTAAATGTAAAACCAACTACTGCAAGAGATTCTGAGCAAAAGGTTAGAGCATGGAATCGCAGGTCTAGGCCACCCACACGGTCACTCAAGACCGACCGCTCAACTGTGCGATGAGATTGGAGGTGATCTTATCATTAGCCTCAATAAAACTTTGATTCCCCTTTACCCCCTCCCAATGGATTCTGTGCAATCTGCTGAGCTTCTCCAGTCGACTGTGACTTAGACTCTGAGGTGGCCAAACAAGCCAGTTGAGAGGAAATGGTTAATGGTCCCATTAGTAATGTTTCTATTCTGATAAGAATTTTATTTTTAAATTGAGGAGAGTCCCCTCCAGCAATCTTTTTTTAAAGAAAGATAACAGGCATACGGATTGAATAGGTCTTTGATGTTCTGGTTTGCCAGAACAATGAGAAAAATAAAAGCCAATGTGACCCAAGGTTAAGAGTCAAGTTGAATTTAACATCGACTCAGGAGGAGGATGTACAGGATGCCGATGCAAGTGGGTCACAGTCAGTTTTAGCTTCGAAGCAAGCGTTCAGAAACATGAAGTGTGACAGAATTTCATAAATGACAAAAAGGCGGCGAAGCCAAAACTTCAGATGCAATTGGCAAAAAGAACAAGAGGTCATTTTATTTCACAATGAGCTGTTGGAAGCACAACTAGTAACAATGCAAAAAGGTGATTTGAATATTTTATGGGGATGGTGGGGAGACTTGCACAGTTATGAGGAGTGCAATTAACTGTATTAGTCTTGACCAAGGACCAGCACTGGGATCCAGCTACTTCCTGCGCTACATCTTTCCTGTGCTGTCTCATTCCATGATTTTTCTTTCACCCCGGCTTGAAGCATTAACTGTTTCTCCTTCTCCTTGCAGCCCAACCCCATTGGTGTTTCTAGCATTTTGTCAGCATACAAGTTCATCCACAGAAGTACAAAGTCAACCAATATCCACATGAGAAACTGAAATGAGCACCCTCAGCATTGATTACACAGGAGCAGAGGTTAGCAATAAAACTAGCAGACATTGCTGCTCATGGACTGAATCTTAATGCAATTAATCAATAGTGTGGAGCACTGAATCTTCCTGCAGTGATGAATATACAGCTGCATAAATGCGGACCATCCATAGAGGACAGACAATTCCAATTCATTCCCGAGTCTTGCACATTGTTTACAATCTCCAATTTGTTTCAAGGCCCTGCTTAAATCAATTTCCATCAGCCACATGGGGTAGTGAGCTCCAAGATCATAATTACTCCGTTTTTTTTCCACATTCACTCTTGTACCTAGTCTTATACTTTCAACCTGTCCTGTTTGCACCATCACATTCACACTAAACCAGGCACGATTTTGTACATTTTCATTGTTTCCTTTTAAAACTCCCTGCTCCTAGACGTACAAGGCCAGATGCTCCAATCTAAACCTGGAGCCAAAATATCTAGTAAAACACAATGCTGGAGAAATTTAGCAGGTCAAACAGTATACTTCATATAGGAAAGATAAATTACCAACATTGTGGACTTGAGCCCTTTATAATATAGCAGGCACCCAAACAAAATGGTTGTGGGATGAGGGGCAGGGGGAGCAGCAGAGTCGCAAAAGCAGGAGGTAATAGGTGGATAAGGGAGGGAGGGCACACCATCAAACAGGGAGGGGGGGATGATTCTGAATGAAGAGGGAAGGGGATAGAGAGCTGGAAGAAAGTCAGGGGGATGAGAAGAGAGAAAGAAAAAGAAAACAGAGAGTAGGCTAGCAGAAACTGAAGAAGTCTATGTGAATCCCATCTGGATGATGAGTTCCCAGACAGCAAATTAGGTGTGGCTCTTCCAATTTACGGGTGGTCTTGGTCTCATCTTTGGAGCTTCCCTCAAAAATATCTTCTACACCTTTTCTTGGATATTTGGACTGACATGTGGTGCACATTTAGCAAACAAATAATTATAAAAGAACTGACAGTACAATGCGAGTGAAGTACTGTAATTTAAGGTTCAGCAGGGTCACAGCCTCAGGAAAAAAAATTGAGCCTGCTGGTTCAAGAGCAGCGGCTCCTGTTGCAAAATTTTTTTTTAAATCCATAGTTAGGGCGAGATGCATCCTTGATGATGCTTTCCATCCTGCCCAGGCATTTCTGATTGATGCTCTCAATGGTGGGCAATTGGGTGCCGATAATCCACTGGGCAGTTTTCACCACCTGCTGAAATGCTTTACTGTCTGATACAAGATAACTTCCATACCACACTGAGATGCCATAGTACGCTCTCAATGGTACCATGGCAAAAATCCATCAGTATCCTGGGACACAGGTGAGCTTTCTTGATACTATGCAGGAAATAAAGGTGCTGTTGAGCCTTTTTGATCAAAATAGAGGAGTTTAGGGACCAGGTGATATCGTCCGAAATGTGGATACCAAGACATTTGAAACTTTTATGTAAATAGGGGCATAAGTGTGGCTTTCAGCAAGCTTTAAGTCCACAATGATCTCCTTGGTCTTCTGAGTGTTCAGGGCCAAGTTGTTGTCATCACATCATACGGCCAGGTGCTGGACCTTGTCCCATAGGCCGTTTCATCAACTCCTCTAATCAGGCCAACCATCGTGGTGTCATCTGCGAACTTGATTATGGAATTAGAACAATATACAGAAACACAGTGATGGGTGAAAATGGAAGAGAACAAATTGTCTAACTTAGCAGCTTGGGGTCTACTGTATAGAGGAATCCATTGAGACAATGGATCATTCAAGAAAGCAAATGTTCCAAGCCCACTTTTGCCCAAAACTCTGCAAATTATTCTCTGAAGTGCTATCCAATTGCCTTTTAACGGCACTCACTATTTCTTTTCCACCCCCTGCAGGCTGAGAATTCCAATAATTAACATAGGTTCAAGCACATGCATTTAACATAATGCATTTCCCTAGTGATGCCTAGATACAGTTCCACAGTCCCTTGCACAGGGCTACTACAGCAAACATTAGAAATTATATGTGTACTGCCAAGTTCAATGATTGTACTTGGTAGTTTCAGCTGCTCTGGAAGACTGAATAAAGTTCACTGAATAAAGTTCTGCAATTGGCATCTTTTTCCTGCAAAACACACACACTCCAACTCTGGAATCAGTAACCTGCTTCCAAAAACTGCATTTTACCTTGTAATGGAGGATTAAAACCATGTGCCCAGATGCTTTTTGCTTATGTGGAACTGACGACACTGGATCCACACACAGGTCACCTTACTTTCAGAACTAGCAGATGTAATTAAACTCAGCGATGGGGATTTATCTGAAGATACACTTTGAAATAGAATTCCACTGTGAGGCCCAGGGAAAGCAGTTGTCAAATGCAACACTCTGAAAATGACGAATTGGTCACAACCTGTCTTGCTCGAGAAATTTTAATAAGTCTTTGTATCTACGAGATAAACCAGGAAATCATAACATCCTGGTTCCATAATAATTAATCTTCTAAATTGTAGAATGTAATGTTCAGTTTTGATTTTGACTGACAAATGTTAGAAGGAGTAGGCGCATGATTAATTGTTTTTGGGGTATATAAGCCTGTGGTCCTGCTGCTGAAGTTTAGACTCTCCGAGGGGTGGGAACACCCCTTGTCAAGAAGGAAGAACAGCCAGAGTCCGAGCAACGTCCCGGTCGGGGGAGGTGGAGAAGGTGCTACCAGCGCCCTGACAACCTACTACAAGTGTGCAGTCGTGCCTCGCTTCGGCAGTTGGGACCAGTCCAAGCGTTGATAAGTATAGTTGGGAAGGGCTTGCATATTGTAGTGTGAAATCAGCTTTTGAATTAGTAATAAAGATTTGTATAAACTGAACTGCTCTCGGTGTGTGTGTCTATTTTCTTTCGGTAGCTCAAACACTGTGACCAATCTAAACCGATCAAAATGAGAGGTATAAGTTTACCCAAGACATACCTAATGCTCATTCTAAAACCTGGAACAGTCACTGAGATGCATTTAAAGTGTAATAACCACAGTTTGTCTCGGTTGGTAGCAGCATATCAAGCACCGTCACGCTGAGCAGTGCCACACCTCAGGGCTGTGTGCTCAGGCTGCTACTAATCCACAATTGCATCACCAGATCCAGCTCCAACAGTGTCATCAAGGTGGCAGATGACATCAGTAGTTGGTCTCCTCAGCAACAACGAGGAGAAAATTTGTGATACTCTGCAACCGGAGTCTCAACCTGGACAAGATGAAGGGGATGAACATGGACTTCAGGAGGACAAGGAATGACCACCCTCCACTGCACATTAATAAATCCGTAGTAGAGGGTAGAGAGCACCAAGTTCTTTTGGGAGTCCACTTAACTAGTCACCCATCATGGACACAGACAGATTCTCACTGGTCTGGAAGGCACAACAGTGACTGCACCTCCTGAGAAGATTGAATGAAGCCTTCTATCGAGGCTCCATAGAGTCCATCCTGGCTGGCTGCATCACAGTTTGGTATAGTTGCTGCAAAGAAATGGATCAGTGGTCATTCCACAGGACCTCAAGAGTGGAAGAGAGGATCACAGGAGTCTTCTTCCCACCACATTGGCGGGATCGTTGTGTGAAGAGGGCGTGCAAAATCACTGAGGACTCCTTCCACCCCACACACAGCATTTTTCACCTGCTCCTCATGGGAAAGAGAGACAGGAATATCAGAGCCAGCACCACCAGGCTGAGAAACTGCATCATTCCACAGGCAGTGAGAATGTTGAACAACCAAAGGAGGTGCTCATACAAACCACCTGAGACTCTCCTATTTATGAAACAATATTTATTTATAATTGGGAATTACCTGTCATGTATTGTTGGTCTGCATGCACGTCATGTCTGGCTGCGTCTCTGCTCGTTTTGCACCATGACCAGAGAACACTGCTTCACCAGGTTGCACTTGTGCAATCAAATAATAAATAAGCTTGACTTGAAATATAATGCAAGGTGCCAACTTGCATTCACCAACAAATAGTTGGACTTGTTTCAGAGATATTGGTTTGGAAATACTGGCCAGGGAAGGTAGCTTCCTTGTTCTTCTTCAAATACCACCATGAGAGTTACAAACATCATTTTGATGAAAATCAGCTCTATGCAAGAGGGCAATCAGGGTTTGTGCACTCATACATCTAGAATGGGACTGAATCAACAACTTTGAGCTGCCAATGCAAAGCAGGATCCATATTTCCTATTGTATGTTATACATAGTCCAGAATCATAGATCCAATGTGTCTGGCTGGAAGCATTCCAGAATCCTAAGTATGGTCCAGCAACACAGAGCCTAAGACAGCACTGCAAAGAACCCTTATCCCTAAAACAGTCCTGACAATCTATGAGAGCTGTAAAAACAGTGACTTTAAAAAATATATATATTTAAATGTATTTGTGGAATTAAAACTAAATATCCATTTTTAATGCGAAAACACCTTGCAAAGAGGTGCAAACATTAAACAAACATTTTTTTTTTTAAAAAAAAAGAGGGAGTGGCAAGCCCAATCAACAAGTGTTGCTCACATTTCATTAGTCCACATCTTCTTTTGTACTTGCCAGGTGGAAACTTGCACATGCCAGGGCGCCAGGGCAGCCCAGGCCAGGGCGCCAGGGCAGCCCAGGCCAGGGCGCCAGGGCAGCCCAGGCCAGGGCGCCAGGGCAGCCCAGGCCAGGGCGCCAGGGCAGCCCAGGCCAGGGCGCCAGGGCAGCCCAGGCCAGGGCGCCAGGGCAGCCCAGGCCAGGGCGCCAGGGCAGCCCAGGCCAGGGCGCCAGGGCAGCCCAGGCCAGCGCGCCAGGGCAGCCCAGGCCAGCGCGCCAGGGCAGCCCAGGCCAGCGCGCCAGGGCAGCCCAGGCCAGCGCGCCAGGGCAGCCCAGGCCAGCGCGCCAGGGCAGCCCAGGCCAGCGCGCCAGGGCAGCCCAGGCCAGCGCGCCAGGGCAGCCATGGCCAGCGCGCCAGGGCAGCCCAGGCCAGCGCGCCAGGGCAGCCAAGGCCAGCGCGCCAGGGCAGCCAAGGCCAGCGCGCCAGGGCAGCCATGGCCAGCGCGCCAGGGCAGCCATGGCCAGTACTACAGGGCACTTAAGGCAAGTGCAAGTTAAAGGGAGACAGTTTTCTTTTTACACAGAGTGTGGTAAGTGCCTGGAATGGTGGTGGAGGTTCACACAATAGGGACATTAAGGGACTCTTAGATACATGAATATATGAAAAAAAATAGCAGGTAATGGGCAGTGAGGTTGTGATGTGCAAGTCTGATGATGGAATGGATTGGTATTGATCAGCAGAACATCATGAGCTAAAGGCTCTGAATTATGCTATAACATGGCAGAGTCTCCACTGGTTTCAAGAAGGGCTTCATACCAGAACTAAAATATCAGACTTCGATTTATAGACGACAGCTCTACCTTCAAAAGTCCGTCCAAACTCACTCCCAAGCTTCATAATTTATACCTCAGCACCAAAAAAAAAATGGTGACACACTAGGTGGCAGCGACCACTTCGATCCTCACATCAGTGAAATCCCCAACCCATTACATACTATGATCAGGAAATACTTGAGAAAATAAGAAATAGGAACTGGACTTTCAAATTAGTGGATTGGATCGTTAAGATACTGAGTGATTTTAATCTTCTGAAGCAAAGAACTCAGATTGCAGAGTGGATTGTGGGAGACGTGTCGGCCAGAGGGAGGGGTGCCATTGAAAGCATTGCTAGAGAAGACAGAAGGGTGGAAAACAGGTCAACATCAGGGTCAGATTGACAGTTAACCCCATTCAGACCTGCGCTCCAGACAATCTTAAGCCACATTCAGGTGCTCGGTCACAGATAATGCGCTGGCAGACGCAGCTGGGGGAGTGCAGCTGGGTCGTTCAGGTGGCCGCGGAGAAGATGCCTTTCTGTCACCTGAACGTGCCGGCTAGAGAGCCACGTCGGAACGAATGCCAGCTCCTGTGGACTGTGGCTGTAGTCCCACTGCTGCTTTCAGGTGCAACAGGGGATTCTCCGAGCCGGAGAATATACCTACAGGAGGAGGGTTAGGAAAGTGCTCCTCCTGCCAAATTCTCCACTTTCAGGTGGCCACCCAACGGCCGCATTTGGGGAGAATAGGCGGCTTTACAGTCGGGTATTCTGGCCACCTGAAATCGGCTTTAGCTCTCAAATGCAAAATTGTTGAAGCAAAAAAATGGACTACCTGAGACTGCACTGAACCAGAGAGAATGGCAGGGCTGCCATTACAGAAATGTAGCTCCAGGACTCCATAACCAGACTCAGCAATCAGCAATCCAGCTTGATGAGCTTATGTCCTTCAGAAGCTGCTTCTTCTGCAAGACTTGAGAGGGGAAATGTGCATTTACATCAGCAAAAGATGGTGCACAAATGTCTCTGTTGTAAAGAATTTCTGCTCAGCAGAGCTAGATCGAGAAATGACTGTTGAAATGCAGACCGTCCACCTGCCCAGGGAAGTTTTAGCCACACTGATTACTGCAGTCTTTGTAGTGCCTTCAGCTAATGAAGGAGCTTTCAAGTGCCATCTGCCAAGCCCAGATTTGCCACCCTCAGGTGCCATGAATGTAGCTGACAACTTCAATCACACCAACCTGAAAATAGTCTGGTCATAGTTTCAACAACACATCAACTTCACCAGAGGAGAGAACTCCCTGGATTGGGTGTATACCAATGTCCCTGGTGCCTTCAAGGCTGTCCCTCAGCCCCATCTTGGTTACTCAGTTCTCATATCTGTCCTACTAATCCCTGAATCTGGCAAATTGTACTAAGCCAGTTTGCAGGGAGAGAGGATGTTGCTGGGTGGGTGCACTACAGGACTGCTTTGAGACAGAGACGATCAGTTTCAAGGAGACACCCACCTATAACAGTCAAGTAAATATAGAGTGCATGAGCTCAGTGGTTGGCTACATCAGCAAGTGCAGAGGATGTCACCAAGATCAAATGCTTCACAACCAGGGCAAACCAGAAGACATGGTTGGATGCAGAAGCCCAGACACTTCTCAGAGCTCGTGATGCTGCCTTTAAGATGGTGGACATGAAGGCACAAATGTTAGTCAGAGTTGAACTCTCCCTTGCATAGAGGATTCACAGACAGCTGTGTGACACTGGCAACATGAGGCACATGTGGCAAGGGATCAAGACTAACAGATCACAAGTCAAGCTTGTAAATTACAAACAATGATGCCTCCCTTCCGGACAGACTGGTTCACAGGTTCACATGGTGTGCAGAATGATGTCAAAGAAAGCTCCTTGGCCCCCTGAAGAGTAGACTGCCTGCATAACTGTAGCCAAGGTGCTCCCACACAAGGTGGTGGGTCCAAACAACATACCTGGTTGGGTACTGAAGGACTGTGCAGACCAATTGACAGGTCTTTATGGACAACCTCAACACCTCAATGCAGCAGTCTTTTGTCCTCACAGGTTTCAAGAGAGCCACCATCATCCCAGTACTAAAGAGCTACATTAACAGGCCTCAATGACTACTGCCCTCTGGCAACAGCCTCCAGCATTATGGAATGCATGAAGTGTCTGGTAATGGAACGCATCAAAGCACATGTCTTGGGTAAACTTATACCTCTCATTTTGTTCGTTTTAGATTGGTCACAGTGTTTGAGCTACCGAAAGAAAATAGACACACACACCGAGAGCAGTTCAGTTTATACAAATGTTTATTACAAATTCAAAAGCTGATTTTAAACTACAATATGCAAGCCCTTCCCAACTATACTTATCAACGCCTGGACTGTTCCCAACTGCCGAAGCGAGGCAACGACTGCACACTTGTAGTAGGTTGTCAGGGCGCCGGTAGCAGCTTCTCCACCTCCCCCGACCGGGACATTGGCTGGACTCTAGAAGTTCTTCTTGCTGAGAGATGTTGCCACCTCTCGGAGAGTCTCAAACTTCAGCAGCTGGACCATGG
This sequence comes from Narcine bancroftii, assembly GCF_036971445.1. NCBI lineage: Eukaryota > Metazoa > Chordata > Chondrichthyes > Torpediniformes > Narcinidae > Narcine > Narcine bancroftii. The sequence continues at coordinate 473,925,293 of NC_091469.1, read as the reverse complement.
CTTACATTACCCAAAAACTGCTTACCCAAGCACCTATTCCCAGCACAGCAAGAAAGATAAATGAGCAAGCTAGCATGCTAGAGTTCAATCGAATAACATAATTTTCAGCTTATCACTTTGAATACAATGGTTTATTTTGCATCAAGGCTAGGCCTCGGACAGTCTGTGACCAAAACAAGCAGGAAGATTAAATGTTCTTGGTACACAGGTGTCCTATCGTCAGATAACTGCATCTCTGGCCCCTCGGTGGAATTTAGCTTATGTCTGCTGATTCTAAAAAACAAGCAGGTTCTCAGCCCTGCAGAAGCAAAGGCTGCAAAAGTGAAAAAAACATGGTTAGAATCTTCCATTACAGCACACTTCCCAGAGATGCTGAGCCAATTTAAATTCATCTACAGAAGAAACAATTCCTCTGAAGATGCTATAGGCTTGTCCCTCCACTCTGTCCTGACCCACCTGGAGAACAGCACCTCATTCGCCAGGCTGCTGTTCATCGACTTCAGCTCAGCATTTAATACAATCATTCCCAGAAGCCGGTGGATAAGCTGTCCTCTTTGAAACTCAACTACCTCTCTCTGTAACTGGATCCTGGACTTTCTAACAGAAAGACCACAGACTGTCTGAGTCAGAGGCAGAACCTTGAGCGCCATCACAGTGAGCACAGGCAAACCACAGGGCTGTCTGAGCTCAGCCCATTCCTGACCCACAATTGCATCGCGAGATCCAGGTCCAATAGCATGATCAAGTTTGCAAATGACAACAGTAGAGTGCTCATCAGCAACAATGAGGAGTCGCACTCGAGGTGGAAAACCTCGTAACATGGTGCAAAAATAGCAACCCGAGTACAGCGGGGGGGTGAAGGGGGCGTAGCACCCCTTACAGTGCCCCCATTTGGAAAATTTACACACAAAATTACCCGTTTCAATTCTTTTATTGAATTTCAAAGTAAAAATGTACATTTCAAAATAATGAGAAAAAAATCACTGTATACTAACAACATTTTTATTGACTTTAAAAAAGTTTAACCTTAGTGGTTTGTCAATTTATTCTTTTCTTTCTCCATGCTTTTTTGTTTCCTTCAAGGTGTCTTTGCTGCTTTATTCCATCTTGTTTTTGACTTTCAATAACTAAATAATAGATAGATAATGCTGGCCAACACCTCCCCACCGAGGCACTGCTCCTGCCAGTAGCCCAAAGTCCCCGCTGCTGCCCACCAGCAGCCCGAGGTCCAATGCACTTCTGCTGAAAGGTAGCAGTGAGAAAACTGATGAACCCTGATCTGAGCTCCTGAACACAGAAATCATTCAAAAACATGGAAAATGGATTTTAAATGCACAGAAATCTGTGGAAAATTCACATGCCCGTTGAATGGGGCAAGGTGACCAGCCACCATTACCTCAACCTTCTACAGGAGCTCTATTGAGAGCATCCTGTCCAGCTGCATCACAGCGTAATACAGTTGCTGCAGAGAAATGGATCGGAGGTCAATCCACAGGACCACAAGAGTGGCAGAGAGGATCACTGGAGAATCCCCCAACCCCCCCCCCCCCCCCAATCGACGTGATCTATCAGGATCGTAGTCTAAAGAAGGCGGGCAAAGTTATTGAAGATCTCTACCACCCCACACACATCTTTCAGCTACCCCCTTCAGAGTAAACACCACCAGATGGAGAAACCTCTTCTTCCTGCGGGCAAGAGAATCCTGAATGACCAAAGGAATTGCTTACACTAACCATTTGAGACTCTAATCTTTACTAAACAATGTTTATTTAATACATGTATATTTGTCCTGCATACGTTTTCATCATCTGTGTGTTAAGGCTGGTTGTATGCCTGCATGTATTGCACAGAGGATCGGAGATCAGATTCTACTTGTGCAATCGGAAGATAAAGGTAAACTCTCCACAAGATCCTTGACTTGCTTTCTAACAGACCACAATCAATGAAGATGGGTAACTCTATGATCCCATCAATGTTCTAAAGATATGAACTCAATCCACATACTCCCAATACACCCACGACTGTACAGATAAATAGCATTCCAACTCCATCTTCAAATGTACTGACCATACCACAGTAGTGGGCCCAGTATCAAATAACAAATCAGAAAACAGAAATGTGACTGAAAGTCTCGTAGCATGATGCCAAGATAACCTTTCTCTTAAAAGATGAGATAAAGGAGATGGTCAGGGACAGAATGGTATTGAATTGAAAGATTAGAAAGCTGCAAGTTCTTTTTATATCCAATGACTTAACTCAGGAAAAAGCAATCAATATGACGATCAAGAAATTGCACCAATGCCTCAACTTGGAAAATTAAGGAAGTTCAAGCATGTGCTCCTGCCTCTAAACAACTTCTGCAAGTACATTGAAGCACACCTACTAGATGCCACGCAGCAGGGTTAAGGCGCTGCTCAGCTCAAGATCAAAAGCTACAGAAAGTAGTGAATACAACTCAGAAATAAAGGAAAATTTCCCTCCCGCTTCAGACTTCAGCTACATCTCCCTCTCCCCAAGAAAGGCAGCCACATAATGAAGAACCCATCACACCCCATTCATACTTTTTCACTCTTCCTATTGTTACAAGCCCAAAGGACCCCAAAACCCAGCAGCAATAGATATTCACCAAGACAAGTAGCTATTTAAACAAAAATTGTTTTTAATTATCTTTAAACATAAAAACAGAATCAAACTCTAACTTATCTCTATTAACTTAACTAAACCCAACTTAACCCCCTTCTAATTCTAAGTGCATGTGTATGTGATATGTGTGTGCGCATGTAAGTTATTTGGTTCACAATTCAATCTCACTTCTCATTCTTCCAAGTTATCTGGTTGCAGACAATTCTTATATTGTGCACAGAATTTATAAAGTTCACCAGGCTTTGGTGCTCAAAAGGTAAATGTTTACCGCACAGTAAGGTTCTCGTAGGGTTTGCAGAGAGATTTGTTGTTCCAGGATTTCCACAACTGAGGTGCCACTATTAGTCACCTCAATGTCTCGCTGATGAAACTTGCCCCATCAGAGTTCTCCAGATGATAACCTCTTTCTTTCAGGCTACACACAGAGTTCCTTTCTGTTCCACTTATTCCAAGAGAAACATCAGACAGATAGCACTTCCAGCCATCTGCCGCTCTGGAGTTTTCTGTTTCAGTTTCAACAAGCTTCTTGGCTTGCACTGTTCAGCTGTCTCTCTCTCTCTCATCTGAAAGACCAACTCCCAGAAAGCCTATGTGACTCTCTCACTTGCAAAACCCCTGACCTTCTCCAGAAAACAATACGAGTTAATTTTCTTGGTCAAGCTGTTGTCTTTAGGTAAACAAAAACCCAGGAATGACCTTTCTGTGCACTGTCAAAACCCTTGCAAAGAGCTTTCAACAGCCAGAGCTTCTCCTGCTTGTTGCTTTAATGACATCATTTCAATTAGCACCTACTTGTGAAATCTGCACAGCATTCTCCATAGTTTCTGTAAATTCACTGAATATGAATTCTTCAATATTTCAAATAAGATCTGCTTTAAAGAGTATGTATGTAACCTACTCTAATTTTACCTCCCAAATATTCCATTACACCATAGAAGATTAAGAGTGCGAAAACACACACCAACACAAGTTTCCTCCCTGCAGCCATTAAGATCCTGAATGAACCCCACAACTGTGCTATTATGCGGTGTTTGCTTGGATCTTCCTTTGAGTTGTAATCCCATATTCTGTAAATTGTTAGTCTGTTCAAAGTACTAGGTATTTTGTGACAAATAAATTAGAAATCAACTGAACAAGTTATCGACAAGTCCATACTTAAGAGGACAGTACTGGTCACTCATCTAAAGGAAGATAATCAATAAGTTGTAAGGGTGCAGAGGGGATTCACCAGAATATTACTGAGACTAGAGGGCTTGAGTTAAGGAGAGTTGGATAGGCTAGGACTCTAGATATTTATTCCCTGGAGTGCAGGAGGTTGAGAAAATCGTGTAGGGCATGATAAAGTGAATGCTCGTAGTCTTTTTCCCTAGGGCAGATGATTCTCAAACTAGAGAACACAGGTTTAAAGTGAGAAGGACCCAAAGGGCAACTTCTTCCATTCAGTCTGTATCTGAAACAATCTGCAGAGGAAACTAGGTTTAAAAGACATTTGGACAGATATCTGCTCAGGAATGATTTAGACGACTATCAACCAAGTGCACACAAATGGAATCAGTCCAGATGCCAACTTAGTCAGCAGGCTGAAGGGCCTTTCCCATGCTGTATTACTCTAATGTGCTGTTGCGCTGGCACCTTCCAAAGTGCCTCAGCTGACTTCCAGTGTGGATTTTGTACATTCTCCCTCTGAATGTACAAGTTTCTTACAAGTGTTCTGTTTCTTCCTACACATTTATGTTGGTAGGTTAAATGGCAACTGTAAATGGCTCCCAATGTGAATAGGAGTCATGTAAAATAACTGCAGTGTGTTTTATAGAGGGTAAAACATTGCAGTCACTGTATGCAAGTGGTGAAGGAAGTGAACATTTAGTGATGCTGAGGGAATGGCTAACCAAGCAGATTTTGTGAAAAGTACACCTGCCCCTTTATTTTCCCCAAGATAAATTTTTCTTTGGAGTATTAGAGGTAATTAATGTCCACTGGATTCTTGACTGCAAACTTTGTATTTCTAGAGTCAAATGCACAAAGACAGTATGGAAACACTTCAGCCCACCATCAACCATCCGCTTACATTAATCCTAATTTTATTCTCATTAACATCACCCAACCCAAATGCTCACTATAGTGGGTCAATTAATGCACGAAGCCTCAAACTGGTATGATGTGGAAGGAAACTGGAGCACCCAAAGGAAATGTACAAGATTACAAGAACATTATGCAGATAGTACCCAAGGTATGTTCTAAATCCAGGTGTCTGGCACTCCAAGTCAGTAGCTCTGTAGTTACTTCACTGTGCCACCTTTAGAATTGCATAGTACCCATGAAATCTGGTCTAGTTGAATTTCTGGCCAAATGACCAGGATATTTATGGTGTGGGGACTCAGTGACAAGTCAAAGGCAGTTAAACTCTCTCTTTGCAGGTAGGAATTGTCTGGCACTATTGCAACGTGACGTCATTATTTTACTGCCTACATGCTTACCAGTCCCTTATTTTGTGTCTCATGAACCCTTGTTTGTGACTCGCTCTCAAGTGGAAACATCTTAAATTCCACCCCACAAACTGACCTTAGGATCTTGCATGTTTGAATAAAGTCATCCCTCATTCTTCTAAACTCTGCTGTCTTGCTTATCTCTTAACGGGGGGGGGGGGGGAATCAATCCAGGAATTAGCCTGGAGAACCTCTTTCTAATAGTAATATAATAGTATATCCAATACTATTATATCCTTCTCAGTGCAGGAACCAATTCTGTGCACGGAATTCCAGGTGTGGCTATCAACTGTAATAAAACCTCATCCATTGTTAAACTATCATCCCTTTGCACTAAAGGCAGACATGTTATTTGCCTTCCTAAACTTCATGCTGAACTGCCTGCTAACTCAAGATTCATGTACTAGATCACCAAATCTCTCCAATTTCACTTGCTTGAAATCTCTCTACATTTAGGTTTTGATTTTTCACTGAAGTTCATTATTTCCTACTTATCCACATCAAATGTGGCACCTGGAGTTTGCACCTTATCACACTGCAGAATCACAATGCCTTCAGGATAAGTCCTTGCACCTATAATTGGCAAAGTTGGAAATCTTATTTTTAATTCCTTCCTCCAGCTCATTAATAAAATGAGCAAACACACTTTTTCAACTTTTGATGAAAGGAAGATGCTGAAGGTAGTTAGGCCTAGGACATTACCATAAGGAACTCTTAAAGGATGTTTTAAGGTTAGGATGACTGTTTCAAGTTGGTTAAGGACAAGAGACAAAAAGAGCATGTGGCCAAATGACACTGGCAGGGCATGAACTGAGAAAACGGCATACAACCAAGAATGAGGCTGCTCCACTGCAAGTGACAGGGGATTGCACTTAAACTTCAAGGATGACAAGAAAAATATCAGTAGGCCAGTTTCCCTGGCTGAAGAGTCCCAATAGGAAGGCCAAAAAGGGGGATTATAATCTACACAGGCTCTGTTGGACATTTCTGCCTCCTCACCCCTTTCATGAGAGACAATCATTGCAAATGACATCAGACCTCCCCAATTTAAAAAAATCTGATCATCAGATTTGATTAAAATGAAAACAGATTTCAGATTTATTGTCAGAGTACATACATGACATTATAAATCTGAAATTCCTTTCCCTGTGGGCATAAATGAATTACCACTATATGGTAAAGATAAACTATACAGTGTAAACAAGAACTGTAAACAGTTAAATGTAAACAAACTGACAGCAATACAAACAGAAAAAATAGAAAATTAATAAAGTTCACAAATGTGAGTCCTTAAATGAGTTTGTCGTTGAGGAGTCCGTTGGTGGAGGGGTAGCAGCTGTTCCTAAACCTGGTGGTGCGAGTCTTGTGGCACCTATACCTCTGTCCTGATGGCAGCAGTGAGAACAGAGCGCATGCTGGGTAGAGTGGGTCTTTGGTGATTGCTGCTGCCCTCCAACACCAGCAATCCCTGTAGATGTACTCAATAATGAGAAAGGTTTTGCTTGTGATATCCTGCACTGTGTCCAGCACCTTTTGGAGGTCTTTATGCTCAGGGTATTGAGGTTCCCATACCTGACCACGATGCAGCTAGTCAGTACACTTTCCCCCACACACAAGTAGAAATTTACCAGGGTTTCTGGTGTCCACACCTCCACAAACTCCTGAGGAAGTAGAGGCACGGACGTGTTCTTCACAATGCCATTTGGTGTGTTGGGTCCAGGAAAGATCCTCCGAGATAGTAAATCCCAAGAACTTAAATTTGCTCACCCTCTTCCACCTCTAATCCCCAAATGATCACTAAATTGTACACTTCTGGCTTTCCTTTCCTGAAGTCAACAATCAGTGCCTTAGTGTTGGTGACCGAGTACAAGGTTGTTGTTGGTGCCCCATTCAGCCAAGTTTTCAATCTCCATCCTGTCGGCTGACCCATCCCCTTCCTTTATACCACCGGCTACCGTGGTATCGCCAGCAAATTTGTAGATGGTGTTATTGTTGCATCATTTGATTGAAATGTTTCATTTTAATTGAAAACATGAAAAAGGAAAATTAATAACAAATTTAATTTGAACTTAGTTTAATTTCAGACATAACAGCTCATTTCTCCCATTTTCCACAATGCAATCCAAAGATCTAAAACTGAAAGACCAGCTGAATATTAGAAAGCAAATATTCAGCAATTACCAGCTCATTCTAGCCCAGAGTCATAGAAACATGGGGGAAGAACAGAAGGCCATTTCAGACTGAGAAAGGAATTTCTTCACTCAGCAAAGTGGCGTGGAGGGGAGGCAGGCAATAAATGCTTGGAATTCTCTGCCCCAGGGGACAACTGATGTGCAAATATACTTAAGACAGATTGATAGGTCTGCACACTAAAGGATGAGGGGGAAAACTGACAAAAGGGCAAGGGTCAAGTTTCAACCTTAATTTACTAGCCTGAGATATTGATCTAGAAATACAAGCTCAAATCCCAACCCAGCAGGGATGGAATTTAATTTGAAGTAGATAAATACATTTAGAATTAAAAGTTAGAATTAGTAATGAAGTTGTTGAGTAATCATTAAAATATTACCTGGCTTAGCAATGCCCTTCAGGGAAGAACATCTTCCATCCAAAGCCAATCAAGGTTGCACAAGAATGGACTACCACAAATATGGTTGAATCTTAGGGTGTCCTAATGCTGATCCGGCCCACACTAATCAACCGCCCTTCAACTGAAAACAGTGGAGGCTTAGGAGTCCAGTTGGCCTGCACGTGGATCCATTTCTTCCAAAATGAATATATTCCAGCAAGACATACTGGAATCTAGCTAGACAACTTTTGCACGGGCAAAAGCAAATGCAGGTTGAGGTTGAGAAAGTGTCTGAAATTTCCAGCTCAGCTTGCATCTTTGTGCATGTACTTCAATCAGACAAGGCGCTTTTCATTCTTTTTAAAAGCACTTGTATCACTAAAAGCACAGTATGAATTTATTATTTCCATAATGTATTTTCAAAAACTATCAAAATCAAATAGATTGTGGTAAAACAAAAATTAAAAGATTACAAAAACTCAACAATTCTGAATACTGTATTTGATAGCATATAGGACCCCCCCCTCCCCCACCCAATAAAGCCTCAAAAAACCACCCCAGATCCTACATGTGAAGGTGGCATCACTTAAAGAGCTTTCATGTGTCAGATGGCAACTGGAGGGAAGCGCTCAAGCGACACTACTGCACACAAACTAAAAGTTGTAACACATGCTAAAGAGCACAGAGATAAAGTGTTTAGAGTGCTACCTCGAGCAAAAATGGTACACACAAGGAGAAAGCAAGAAAAACAACTAGAGGCTGCTAAAAGGAGTCAACATAACCTTTGTTGTTTGGTCACAACTTGGAATTTAAAAAAACTGGGTGCTAAATGAAAGAGAAACAGGAAAATGCATCTCTACCAAGATGATAATGCACAAGGCCAGGAGCTTTGGACAAGAACAAAAAGACAGAACAATTTTGCCAGCAGATTATGGAAAAAACTAGACTTTCATAAGTTTGTAATAAATGCACAAAAACAAACTTGCTTTGAACTGAGCCAAATAGGGAACATCGATGAAGTTCCAGTAACATTCAATGTACTGTCCAACTAAACTAGGAGTTAAAACCATTGTAGTAAAATCCACTGGTCATGAAAACAAACGAGACAGGAGTTCAGGCCTGTTGAGCTGATGGTGCAAAGCTGCCACCATTTGTAATATTTAAATGAAAGACTCACCCCAAATAAAAAAAATACCACACCTGTTTGTTCACGATCACAAAACGGGAATCAAATTACGAATTCAGAAAATATGACGAAAGCATTCTGGTGGGCTCTTAGAAAGACCTGGACTTCTATTCTGGGATCAGTTCAGGGCTCACAAAAATTGAGACATTTATAAAAAAGGCGCTCAAACTGAAAAACCCAAACGGCTGTTATTCCTGGTGCCGGACAAGCCAATTGTAGCCTTTAGATGTGTGTACGGGTGCTTAATCTTTTACGCAAAATCCTTGGGTCCAGGCACTTTTTGGATTACAGAATAATGGCAATGGCAGAACTTTGTTTTTAGCAAATTCCCTCAAAGGCACTCCAACTAGAAGGGGCACTGGGCCCTGGGGAGGGGCGGGGGGGGGGGAGGGGGGGTGCGTGCTAATAGGGCTGTATTATAGACCAACCAAGAGAATTAGAACAGCATATCTGTAGGGAGATAGCACACTGGTGTAAGAAACAAAATTGTGAAAGGAAATTTTAAACTTTCCGCACATGGACTGGGACTCTCGTACGGTCAAAGGACTGGATGGGTTCGAGTTTGTCAAATGGGTACAGGAAAGTTTTCTACATCAATATGCAGAGATACCAACAAGATGCAATACTTGGATCTTTTAGGGAACCAGGCAGGTCAGGTGGCAGAAGTATGTGTAAGTGAGCATTTTGGGTCCAGTGACCACAATATCATTAGTTTCAAGTTAATTATGGAGAAGGATAGGTCTGGGTCTCTGAATTGAAGAAAGGGCCAATTCTGAGGAAATGAGGAAGGATCTTGGAGGAGTCCATTAGAATGTTATTTTCTAGCAAGGACGTATCCAGCAGGTGGAAGGCCTTCAAGGACGAAATTTTAAGAATTCAGAGAACACATGATGAATAAGGGCAAAGTTAGCAGATTATAGGGAACCTTGATTTTCAAGGGATATTGGAGAACTAGTTAAGAAAAGGAGGGGGCTACATATACTGTACAGGCAACAAAGAACAAATGAGCTACTGGCAGAGTAGAGAAAATGTAAGAGAATGATTAAGGAAATTAGGAAGGCAAAAAGAAGGCATGAAGGTGCTTTGACAGATAATGTGAAGGAAAATGCAATGGGTTGCTACAAAGTAGCAGGATAGTAAGAGACCCCTAGAAAATCAGAGTGGTGTAGAGTGTATGCTACCGTGAAGTGTGGAAAGAACAACATGCACCCACAAGGAATCAAAGTCGAAGACTGATTTAATGCATTGGCTTATATTTTCTCCTTGCTGCTGACGACAGGAGTGATGTCATGACAGAGCCGATCTCCGGTTGGGCGGTGTTCCCACTGTTGCTCATCATTTCCCGCCATGCAGGTGGTCACCTGGGATGAAGCTCATTGGCAGTCACCATATTTGTCAGCCATTTTGTGTAGCAGGCCACGTCCCAGTTAATGGGCTGCTACACGACCGCCCAGAACCGGAGATTGGAGCACAGATCGGCGCTTTCGGTGCCCCACCTCTGCACCACGGGCACTGTGTGGAGACCAGCTGGCTAATGTCTAGATGTGTTGATTTGAGGCAGTCGATCATGAAAGTCTCTTCCTCACCGCTGATATCCAGCACACCTGTCGCGTTGTATCCGATTACTTTATATAGCCCCTTATATGACCATTGCAGAGGTGTTCGGTGTGCCCCGTCCACCCCGAACGAAAGCGTACTCACAGGACTCCAACTCTTTGCAGATGTAGGATTTGGCCTGACCATGTGGCAGAGGCTGCAAAGCTGCTAGAGTATAGAGTCTTTCCCTCGGCTTAGTCAACGAGGCTGTGGGGTCCCTCTTGGTCCTTGGCGGCAGTGTAATCTGTTTCATTAAAAGAGGTTTCTGCCTAAGCAGACTCTCTTTAATTGAATAAACTGCCATAATCTCATGCTCACTGAGAAGTGCACATTGTTCCATGCAACTAATTAACTGATCACACAATTTAACAATTATCCATGGACATTTTTTCACCCCTGTTCACAACGTCATCTTCTTCGTCACTGCTCTCCTCATGCCTCTCGTCATTTAACACCATTTCACCAATTTCTCCATCACTCAAGGAATGCACAACAGGTGCATCATGGTCAACATTCAGCACTTCTTCGAAATCAGCTGCTTCCAATGCATTGACATTTTCTGCTGCAACATTTTTGGCATAAAAGCAATGAGGCTTGATATCATCTTCTCATTACTAACACAGAATCCTTCAGGTTCATTTTCATCGAACATTGTTGCAGGCCAAAGTTTGTGTCAAGCATTTTTTTAAAAATGATGATTCAGTTACATTTTTCCAAGCGCATAAATAGCATCCTTAAGAATGAACTCTTTGGAAGTCTTTGATACATATCTGTTGACTGCAACAAGTATGCAGTTCAGAAAAATCTTTATAGTTGTTCTTCATTGAGCATAAAATTCCTTGTATTGTCGATGTCACATTTCGGGTTGGGGGTGAGGTAAATGCCAAAAACATCATTTTTCAATGTTTCAAACATGGTCAATATCTGCGATTTTTTTCCCCTATGCAATATTTTCCTATTTTTCATTAGTCTCTGATCATCCCTATAAAACTTTAACAACTTTTCTTTCTGCTTCTTTATACCATATATAGTAGTTCCCACATCAATCTTCAATAAGACGTTGGACAGATAACCCACGATCAAGTTTCTGCAATAATGTCTTTCTGGGCTATGGATAATGACAGACGCTTCCTTTTCTGCTTCTCACTGTTACCCATAGGGAACTCTACAGCTATTTTTGACATTTTTCAGCCTTCAAAGTCCATGAGCAGCAGAGGAATCTGACATCGAGCAGTCGATGATGAATCAGGCGTCTGTATTTTCCTCCTAACACTTATAAAGTAAGGATTCCACGAATTACCGACGCAGAGTAACACGATTTATTCAAGTGTGAATTGAATGTCGGTCATGTCAGGTCACGATTGGCGCCAAACACGATCTTTAGTGAGCAAATGACATTCAGTGAAAAGAAAAATTTCAGTTTTCGGAGAAAAGATTAAGCACTGTATAAACAAGCCATTTCAAAATACCTTGAGGGAACACTGAAACAAATGGACCATGCACTGGCACGAACAGGAACGTCCCACCATTATACAGGTGTGTGAGTGGGTGAAGACTTCTTGTGACAATGTAAGAGCTAGAATTACATTTAAGGCTTTTAAGAAGTGTGGAACCAGTAATGCTCTTGATGGCACGGAGGATAATGGATTATTTGAAGACAATTATACCAGCAGTACTGAGGCTGAGTTTTTGGGCTTGGACAATGATACTGATGAATGTTCAGTGAGGATGATTGAAGTCTTCGATTTAGAACATAGTTGTTTTATTGTGTTTTTGTTCATGATAGTTTTACTGTTTTTATTAAAGGTTTTCACTTGTTAACGACACCAGTATTATTAAAACAATTTTTACTTATGTCCCAGCTGCATGTTCTGTCCAGGTTTTACCAGTACTCAAATTTTTCCTAAAATCTCCTGCTAAAATGGGGTGGGGAGGAGGAAAGAAGAAGGAGGGAGTCCTGAATACCAGTGGGTCCAATATACCATCAAATTCAGTAAAAGTGATCTACTGGAGATATTGTTTCATTCACCACAGACACCAATGCCCTGATGGATATTCCAATGTTGCTCTTGCTTCCATCAAAACTCATTCTGTCAATCTGGTTTAAAGCCACCAGGGTTTGAAAGAGGAAATGGATGGGACTGTGTGAGAGCTATCTTAATGAATTTGTTATACATCATCATTACAGCAGGAATAACAACATTCTACAAAGCCAAACAAAAAGAGGTGAAGACGAATCAAGTTCACTCTCAGCTGAGGCCCTTTAGATGTTCTGGCTTCTCCATCTTGGATTCCCATGCATATATGGCCAAAAGTGGACTGGAGGTCACAGTGGCAGGAGAAAAATAAGCCAGGTGTAATTCACAACTGTTGGTCTGCTTTGGCAGTTTTAGGTGCCATGATTGTCCCATTCATCAAAATACATTTGCCAACCCCAAATAAAGGGTAGGTACCCTAGGAACCCATGTGGAACCCAAAACAAAATAGAAGATGGAAATCAGAAAGAGATATTTTGCAAGAGGCATCAGTGAAGAAATAGAATACAGTAAATATTTCCGGGTGAGCAACAGATTGTTATTCTATAGATTCTGGCTTTTTTCCTTCCTGCCATAGGAGATAACCCAATATTTTCCATTCAACCAATTTTTCCCAACGCAACTTCATTTTTTCCCCCCCAGACTCACCCTCACAACTTACATTTGCATCATCAGCAAATGAAGAGTGACCTCTTCATTCAAGTCGCCTTTAGATGACATGGTCATACCAGGAATTGCCCAGGCTACTTTTGTACTGTAATATTATTTAATTACATCACCACCTTCTTTCCCAGATTTGCATTAAAAAAGGTGCTCCAGAACAATTCCATTTGTTCTCTTTGAAAAGAATGCAAAGGGTCACTTACTTGTGCAACATTTGATGGTCTGGAGATCTGCTGAATATCAGCATTGTTCGTAATATTCCTCAGTGTCCTGACTGCAGGGCTCCAGGCAGCAACTAATTCTGGCCTCTCAGCACCCTGCAATCCTTGCCCAGGGCTAATCAGGCTGTTTCTGGCTTCTAGGGCAGAGACAGTGCCAGGGACCGGCGGGACATTGGCACATAGGTTGATCAGAGCAGAGTCCTTCCCATGAGCAAGCCGGCGCTTTGCAGTGGCAGATGGCGGGATCTCCGCTGGTGTCCAGTTCAAGTTCCTCTCTTGCTTCTCGGGGGAGGAGTCCGAGGAATCATCAAACATGATTTCTCCCGTTGTTTTCTCAGACCTACTGTCCCTCTTCGGCGAGAAACCCAACATGCTCAAGGGTGAGCCCCCCCGTGATGATACTGGGCTGCTCTTGGCTGACCGTTTGTCATCTGCACTATCCTCTAGCTCAGCCTCTTCATTTCCAGCTGGCTCTTCTGGTTCCTCTTCCACCTCCTCTTCCTCTTGAATAATAAGGCGTGGGTGATACGTGGACTCATCCTTCTGGGATTTTTCTTCAACGCAGTCCTCCACCCAGTCTGGCGTTACAATTTTAATGCTGCTCTGCTTCAAAGCACAATTGTATTTTTCCTGTCAAAGGTGAATGGAAATAGAATAAATCTGTTACCAAAGTAATGAGATTTGATGATCCAGAGCACACATGTCAAACTCAGGCCCGCGGGCCAAATTTGGCCCATGATATAATTATATTTGGCCCACAAGATCACATCAAATATGTATTAGAGCTGGCCCGCTGGCCACCACGCCAGTATAGCGCATGCACAGCTAATACTACAAATCCCAGAATGCTTTGCAAATGTGTTGGCATCAGCCCACTAATCTCCCCCATCTCCTCTCTTTCCTTTCATTAGCACCTGCGACCTGTCGCCGAACTCACGTGTAATAAACCCCTTACAAAAAATGGCCAAACGAAAGACAGAAAACAGGACCTTTCAAGACAGGTGGGAGGCAAACTCTGACCCCAGAGTTTGATGAACTTGCATCTAAGAAGAGATGCCAAGTATCTGGTTTAGACCCAGGTGCATCAGAGTAAATCACAGTGGAGCAAGCTAAGCTTGGATTCATATTTTCTTTGGTTGGACTGTTCATAATTGAAAGATTGGATTTTCATTGAAGCAAGTTGTTTTTTTTTGACTTGTTGGCTTGTGAAAAAAAAACATTTAAAAGGAGCTTAAAGGCTATAGAGAAATATTATTTATTGAATATTTTATTTCTCATTTGTTAATGCTTCTTCTGGAAAGAGTTTAACCAAAACTATTATTAAACATTTATTTTAATAAGAAAAAGTTTAACATTACATATGTTGAAAGAAGAGAAAACATGCAGATGTTGTTGAAAATTTTCAATAAATATTTAGTTTGGCCCACGATTTAGTCCAAGTTTTTAAATTTTGGCCCTCTGTGAATCTGAGTTTGACACCCCTGATCCAGAGAAGAAAGTGAAAACATTTCAAACTGCACTGGAGCATTACAAGTCAGCACATGATCGCATACCAGACACGGCAATATTAAGATAAATGACCAAAACCTTGCCCAAACAGTTTGGGTTTATAAAGCAGAGGTTTAGAGAAATAATTTGAAAATATTGGCCCTGGGCAGCTGGTGGTTGCAAAAGCCCTTCAAGATGCTTGAATTAAGGGAAGCACAGAGACAGATTTGGAGGGCAAGAAGGAAGAATGAAACCATGGATAACAGGGACAAAAGACCAGAATATATATATTTTTTTTAAATCAAGCTGTTATCAAACTAAAAACAAAGTTGGTGTTCCGATGAGAACAAATTACTTCAAGTATAGGTACAACAGCGGCTGAAACCAAGCCCAAAATAGGGGATCCTAGGTCATGTAGTTCTATTCTATTTGGGAAGAGGGGTTAGATCCAAAAACTGACAGAATCCCAACAATAAAGCTTAGTCACAGCCAATCACAAATTGATGAAGGTATTACAAAACATTAAACTACTTCCTGTTGGAATGAAGAAACCATCAGTTTTTTGGCCAATAAAATGCTGTCAAATGCAAGTGCCGAGACAGCATCACCATCTAAGGACAAGTCACAAATAGCAACCCCAGATGTTACTATTGTTACCCAGTCAATTCAGACACCACCATCTGTGGCAACAAGCCATTCAATAAGTATTTATGATCACAGCATTGGCTGCCTCGTGCACATTTGCTTTTAACGGCCGGCTGTAAAAAGCAAAGATTTTATGGTCTGGCACACACAAGCCATTGAAGTTAGCTTGAAAGGCAGGTTTGATACATCTAAAGAATAACCCATTAAAAGATCTGGACTTCAAAAACACCAATTCATTCTCTCCTGTTTTAACAAAGATGGACAAAAGCAATTCTTCTTAACCAGCAATACCCTTTCCTCTTGCTTCACTGCACAAAAATTATTGAAACGAGTGGAGATGGAAAAAAAAAGCCCTTTGCTCAGTAGTGCCTTTCTTGCAATCCATGCAAATATTTCAGAGGACATCAAATGAGAAATTATTTCAAAATTAGGGAGATTTTGATGGAGCAAGAAGCAAGTGTTTCCATTGGCAGAGCAATTTGAAAGGACCAGATAGTGGCAAAAATAGGGAAACACAGCATTTTCACATGGGATATAGAATAGAATTAAAAGGAAAGCTAACATATAGCATCATCCATGATCTTCAAGATTGAAAGGTTGCTGTCGTTTTGTTTTTGATCTGGAAAGGGGTGAAAGACGATGATTCAATAGCAATTTAAAAAAATGAAACTGAACTGTAATAAACTTAAAATCCTTGCAGAAGGAGAAAACAGTAGACAACGTGGAGACAGTCACACACTTGCTAAAAGAATTTTACATTATTAGAATAAGAACAAGATCAAGTTTGGCTCTTCTATAACATTTTCCATTTTATTTTAGGAAAGTAATTTCAAATTAAACAGTCAACCTTATTGACTATGTGCCATCAATACAGAGCAAGTTTAGGCCCTTTTTTTGGGGAGGGATGGGAGGAAGGGAAAGAATTTGGGGGGGGGGGGAATGAATTCCCTGAATATAAAGCGCTGATTGCTTTTCAAATGTTTCAAAGGATGACATCTTGAACAATTAGAAACACCCCTTCTAGTGGCAACTTTATCACTTGGCCATATGGCATCAACTTCTTTATCAGCTGACAAATTAAGCATGTGGAGATATGAAAGCATGTTAACATTTCTGCTACCCATCTCTCTTTGGCTTGGCTTCGCGGACGAAGATTTATGGAGGGGTAATGTCCACGTCAGCTGCAGGCTCGTTTGTGGCTGACAAGTCCGATGTGGGACAGGAAGACTAAATCATAAGATTCAAAGTTACCAGTACAGTATTGAAGGGTTTATAGGACCATCCCACTTTCCCACTCCCCCCGAAATACAAGCGTAGTGGGGCTTTCCTCTGCAAGATCGCAACAGGAGGAAAACACTCAAATTACTCACCCAGCTCCAAGAAACCCAGAGAGGTGCTGTGGCTGTCCAGGAAGTGGGCCCGCAACTTCACAGACCACCTTCTCTATGGGTGGTCCATGCTTTTCTAAGTCACCACCACCACTCATTTCTCCTGGTGAGGCTGACCGCAAAGGCCTCAGCCAGCAGCACAACAGCCATGTTTGTAGTATATGCCGATAGTCCAACTGACCGCTTGCTTTGAGGGGAGTGCTGGGCGGCTATGATCAGCCTCCATGCTGACCCTTTGTTCGACAAGCACAGCCCCCTCCCCCACCACGAGCAAAGTAATGAGACATGATGGCAGGTGGCATTGAGCAAACAGCCTGTCTGCTCCCTGTGATGGTGGGCCCTGCCCATTGCCCTGGTGACAGGCTTCTCTCCTTCCTCACCCGTAGGTCCCGACATGCCTGTCAATCAATCAGCGTTTGCACAATTTGGAGGAGGGGGGGGGGGAGCAGCCTGAGCCTCAACATGCACCGGGCAGAAGGATGTGTTGTTCGTGTGCAAGAAGGCTTCAGCGTCTCAGCCATGCAAGGCTGGAGGGTTTCCATCAAAGGGAATCAAGGCTCATACACACATACATTATCTACAAGGGGCCTTGCAGGAGGAGCTAGTTCACCAACTTATTCATAAATACAAACAAATTTTTCCTAAAATTTCCCACTAAAATGGGAGGGTGGTCTTGTATGCCATCAAATATGGTAATACATATTGCAAGTAGAGATATCAAACGCCATCACTCCAATGAGCAGTCCTCCCATTATCTGGCAAAGGAAACCCTGGCTTCCATGCATCACCTTCATTGAGTCACAATGGAGATGCCAAAAAAATGCAAAACTGAAAACTGTTTGAATTCTAGTAAATGAAGAGAGAAGCCCGAGAGATTCAAGTCAGGCAGAATCCATGGGGAGAAATAGACAGTCAACATTTTGGTTGAGGATTTTTTTTTTGCAAGATTAAGGTGGAAGAGAAATGGCAAGCAAAATAACAAAGGGGGAGGGGGAAGGACTGGAAGGACCAAAAAGTTAAAATATACTGGACAAGTGAAGGAGAGAGGGATCAAATGAAAAGTCAGGTATGACAACTCAGGGTGTGGAGAGGTAAAGTGGGTGGTGATAGAAAAGTACTGGAATGGGAGGGATAAAAAAGGAAAAACAGTGGAACCAGATCAAGGTGGGATTAGCTGAGATTAGAAAATTTCATGTTCGTATCATTGTTTTTTTTTTTGTGTTTTTTTTTTTCCGGCCACCCAGGCAGGTCCATTCAAATTTAGATTTGACATCACCCTGACATTGGATGAGGCAGAGGACGGACACATCTATGTGGGAATAGTGAGAATGAAAATGGCTGGCAACCAGAAGTTCCGACTGGCACCCAAGAACATAGCTCAGAGGTCGTCAAACCTGCTCCTGGTCTCACCAATATGAACCACATTTAGAGCATTGAAATCTGAGGACAAGGTTGGAGGAAGTGCATATGAAACACTGCATCACCTGGATGGTCTGTTTATAGTCCTGCAGTTGGTGAGAGTCTGAAATAATGATGTGCTGGATAGAGAGGCTGGTGGGGTGAAAAGTGAGGACCATGTGAATTGAATCTTTGTTCTCTCTGGAGGAGGCAGGGTGAAAGCAAAAGTATATGGATTAGAAGATATGCAGGCAAGGAATTTATCAATTACAGCAGGGATGGAGCCACACATCTTGAAGTGAGAACATTTCAGAGAAGAGAGTATGACTTGTCAGAATCAGTGGGTTTGTAACATTTGTGGATACTTTGCTTTCTGAGATGGAGACTGAGAATTCCAGTAAGAGGGAAGAGGTTCCAGAATTGGTCCAAGTCAATTTGAGGCAGGGTAGAAATTTACAGTGAAAATTATGCAAGTGTTGATTTCTGCACAGGTAATCAAATGCTAAGAGGCAGCTCCAATGCAGTCATCGATAGCTGTGGAGAAAGAATTCGAAGGCAACATTGAAAGGTAATCACAAGGAAGTTTGCAACATGATCCTCTCTCCATGTAGCCAACAAAATTATGAAAGTGTACTTATGGCTACACCTGGAAGTTGAACAAAATGAGAGTAATTGACAGAAATTGAGGGTGAGAACCAGTTCAGCAATTGGAAGAGTGTGTTAGTAGATTTGTACCCATGCATCAGCAAGCTGCAAAAGAAACACTTACCCCCTGAGGCTCCGGTACTATTAAATGGGTGCAAGCATTGTTAAGTTTGAGCTGGCAGTCTCCTCCATGGAAAGTAATCAAGGCCCACAATATATTGCGATCTTCCGCATATACCTGAAGTAATAATGCAAGCACAAACATGTTTTAGGTACTTCTGTCCATCACCGACCAGGTCAATTCAATGGCAAGATGTGATACTTAATTTATTGGTTGAAGCACAGAATACTGGGAGGAACAGTGGGAAATGCTAGATTACTTTGTAAAAACAGAACAATTGGAAAACAGCAACAGGAGTGGACAAGTCAAGGGAAACCACGCTTAACAAATCAACTGAAACATCATGTAACAAAATAGGGGTGAACCAACAGACGTGCTGTATTTGGAGCAAGTCTTAGTTAAAAGACAAGTATGCAAAATGAAAACATTGGCATAGATTGAGAATTAGTTGACACACAAGAACAAATGGGTATTTATCTGGGTCGCAAGCAGCAACATTGCCATTCAATACAAATATCAGCGATTTACAATTATCGAAGAGAGAACTAAATATTGCATCTCAAAGTTTTCAGATGGCTCAAACTTTGGAGGTGGAAGGGGGTAAACAAGCTGTGAAGAGATACAGGCATTTCAATATGAATTATAGATACTTTAAGTAGCAAAATTAGCAGATGGAGTTTAATTGAATAGAGAGCTTTTGGCATTTGGCCTTCAATAATCAAACTATTAAGTACTGTAAAATTATACAGGACATTAGTGAGGCCAAATTTGGAGTACTGTGTGCAGTGTGGGTCATCCTAACTACAGGAATGGTACCAATAAAATTAAGAGTGCAGAGATTTACTCAGATGTTGCCAGGCTTGAACTGAGTTACAGGAAGGTGAAACAGGTTAGGATTTTTTTCCCCCAAGAGCATAAAAAAATGAGGACTTTTTATAGAGGTTTCCAAAATTATGATTGGCATGGAGTAAAAGTAGGCTTTTTCCACTGAGAATAGATGAGATCTAAACCAGCAGATATGGGTTAAGGGCGAAAGGGGAAAAGTCTTCACAGAGAGTGGTGGGAGTATAGAATAAGCTGCCAGCTGAAGTGGTGAATGCAAGCTCAATTTTAACATTTAAGTAGAATTTGCACAGGTACATGGATGGGAAAGGTATGGAGGTATATGGAATGGGTGCAGGACTAGACAGGATAATAGTTTGGCACAGGCGAGAAGGACCTGTTTTGTGTGTTGTAATTTTGTGGTTCTAAAACAAAAAAGGAATGATATAATAGTATTTTAAAAAGCCTATACACAAATTGCTGTAAAATTTGAAAGATGCTGTTGCAGTAACCTGAATACGTAACTGAAGCCCCTTTCACACTTGCCAGTTATCCCAGGAATCGAACGCCAATCGGCATTTAAAGCGGCAAATGTGAAAGCAAAATCTGCTCAACACCGGCGTCAAATTACATCATCTCACGCCGTGGATTGCCGGCCTTGACTCCTAGTACAATCGCCAGCGTCTGCAGATTGCGGCATTGAGATCAGGCAAGTGAGAAACAGGCACCAACACTTCAGGCATTTCAGATTAAAGGGAGAACAGGCCAAACGCCAGGATAAACCCTTGCAAGTGTGAAAAAGGCCAAACCACCATTCCTATCCCAGGACACTGAACGGCCGATTTACTGGGATGCAAGTGTGAAAAAGAGCTTGAAATGCTTTTTAGATGACACACTGCAAACACAGTACATACGTGAAAAGAGTGTGAATGTTAAGATGGTGTGCCAATCATTAAAATTAGTGCACTTTTAACATATTAATAGGCTGCAAACAGATTTGGAAACCATCCAGGGTTGGTCAGTCATTAAACAAATGGAAGTCTTTCTTAAGGAAAGAAAGTGGATTGTACTCCAGCGACATACCCGTGAGAGACAAGCTGTAACCCCTGAAAATATCTGTCCTCCATCTGGTGAGAAACCAGTTACTCTGAGGGATTTAAGTTAAGAAAACAAGCCAAAAAGCATGCAATTAAACAATAAAAGTGATAACAGCATCCCACTGGATAAAACAAGACTTGAACTAGAAAGCCCACACAAGATGCTTTAGACACAAATCAAGAGGGATCACCTGGGGGGGGTGGAAGAGGGTGAAATGGAGTGGGGACTTCAGAAGCTGCAAAATTTCATCCACCTACAAATTAATGTCAGATGGTGGAGAAACACGATCACGAGAGATTTTTTTGGGGGCACCATCAGATTGAAATGCTTCCCTGCCCCAATGCAGAACAAAAAAAATTGTCAGATTGTCACTGCAACTTTTCCATGCACCATTGCCCCCAAATGCCTGTTCAATAACCCGTAGAGCGCTGAAAGGATACGGAAGGAGTTGGCCACATCGAACTGACAAAAATACCCAGGAAGGCTGTAAAAGAGGGGAAAAAAATGTCAATCAGTTTTACATTCGGAAGCCAAAGCAAAACGGAGCAATTGTGAATTTTTTTCATTTTTGTATTAAGGTGGCAATTCCAGACTGGTGCAAGAATAAATTAATATTTAAAATGCACATTGCCAGTTCAGCGCACACCCATTTCCAACCACCCCCCCCCCCCCCCCGCCCCATGATAATTAGTAGAGGTACAACTGAATTTTCCAGGTGCGCGTGATCACGCGTTGTGTGGACCGGCAAACTAAAGGCAAGGAACGTCACTTTTAAACTTGCATTTTTTTTTTTTTTAAAAACTATTTATTTTTCTTACTTTTTTTCCGTTCCTTGAGGCTGCCAGTTGCTCGAATTCCAGGTTTTTTTTTTTACTGTATGCTTTCGCAAAATAAAAGTTCACTTACATACAAACTACAGCGGTCCCAGAATCCTTCAGAAAATAAAATCCTCATTAAACAGACACTGAACACAGACACGATGATATAGGAGGTTTTACTGTTGAAAGATTCTCTAGTAATCCTATTTCCCAGCTCCTCAGCAAAATTCTGTTTTCCAACTAGTGCTCACAACCACCAAACATGGCAGATTTAGAAACAATCTAAGTCTATCTTCAAGACCTCAGTCAGTGCATCATTCCTTCATTGCCACAATAAAGCAGCTTATTCAAGTGCTTTAGACCAACCAATTTCAACTTTTTTTTTCAGCTATGCCCCTCCCCTGCTTGTAGGACTCCCCTCAGTTTATGGGACCCCTTCCCTGTGAAGCAGTCAAGTTTTGGCTTCTTTCGTACTTTTCTCCTACCGACTACATAAAGCAATAATTCATGATACGCAAGGTGAAAAGGAAAAGAGGCATTTACTTAATGTGCAGTGGCCCGGTGGTGGTTGGGGGAGGTGGGGGTGCCATAGGGCCCCTATTAAGAATGGCTGCTTCAGACTATGGAGTCAGACTATGACTCAAGTTAATACCGTAAACTTGAAGTGTGCAATAAACAAATTACTTTGGAAAAAGAGTCTGATCTTGCCTTTTGCAAATTTGAAGAGATGAACAAAAGACAACTGTAGATTGGCTATCTTCCACTGAAACAAATTACACAGGAGAGCAATGACAAATTTCGCACTCCAATGAAAGCCAAGTCACATTTTATAAAAATATCTTTTTTTAAATTAAGACAGAAGTCAATTCCAACAGCCTGTTAATTGTGATTTCACTGGGAGCATCAAGTACAAACCAACTGTAATCTATTAAGTGATGGAGGAGACCGTGGTATCCAATAAATCAGTTCAATGAAGCTTCATTATTTGGGCTCTTGAAGCTCATATTCCCACAAGAAAACAGAGCAAGTTAAATGTTATGAAATTTGCCTTGGATTAAACTCGGCCTTCAATTGGGACAAACAAGTTGTTAAATGGTCTTACACAGCACAAGCTTATGGGCTTATTTGCTTGGAGAACAGGCAATAAAGAAATGTAGATTTCTGGTCTTTATGTGAGACAAGGCAAATACAAAAATTAAATACAAAATTGGAGAAGGAAGTTAAGAAAAAATTGCTCGGGATTCTAACTACAACTAACCACTATGGAGATGGAAATGAGACAAAAAAATGGATACAAAGCTCAGTGGTGAACTTGTAGAAAAGCAGGACAGATGTGAAATCTTGTGACCCCCTCCTACTGCCATTTTTTATTTTTAAACAAATTATATAAACCACCTCTACACAAAAAGGTAGAAAACCATTAGTTCAACAATAATGAAAAATGAAACTCTGCGAATGAAGTAATTGCAGCTACAAAAGATGCATTATCCTCTGCCTGCCTCTCTTTCTCCATGGTCCATTTACCCTCAAGCAAAAAAGAAACTGCAGGAAATGTCACTGACATAGACCAAAGGAAGATCTGGCCACACATTTTCAAAGGTGAAATGTTCTGATGAAGTCTCAGCTCCAGAACATTGATAGCTTCTCTTTCCACAGATGGTGCCTGGTCTGCTGAGTTTTTTTTTGTGTGCATATTATGTTTTTATTTCAGATCACCAGCATTTGTGGGTTTTTTTTTCCAGATTTTCAAAGAATGTTTCACAAGAGACTCCTGAGTAACGGGTTACAAAAGGTCAGGTGCACAGATCAGGAGGAAGGTAGCAGTGGGCAGAAAGATGGTTAATGGAACCAGCAGCTGTGATCGTTGGCTATACTAGCACCTGTGAAGGTTTGGAAGTTGTACAACCTTGACTGCCCCCCAAGTAATTTAAGAGTGAACCACATGAGTAGATCTGGACTACATCAGAGCCACATCAAGGGATGTCCTTGATGAAGGGCACCATAAACACAGATTTGGTTTACTTAAAGTTTCCCTCCCCCAACAAATTTATTTAGATTTTAATAAAAATTCAATTAATTGTTCTCTGGTTACAATGGTGGGCATCAAAAATCATTTTAAACTGTCACATGCACCAAGGTACAGGAAAACTTAAATGTGAGAGATTCCAAGTCCACACAATTTTTACCTCTATTTCTATTACTGGTACTGCTCTGAGCCCTGAGACACCTGGATAACATTGGCTCTAATGTCAGATTCTTGTTTATTGACTATAGCTGTGCTTTCAACACCATAATCCCAAACTAATTCATCTCCAAATTCCTGAACCGAGGTGTTAGCAACCCCAGTTTCCTTATGTAAAGTGAGGACAGTAAAACCCGTGCTATCCGAAATCTACAGGGCTTTGTCGATGCCAGATAAATGAGATTTCTAGTTACTTCTGACTCATTCTTGTAATGGCCAACTAATACACCTGCATTAATAAACAGTTCAAAAGGCAAAATACCATTCGGTATTTGCACTGAACCAATTTCATTTGCATGTATATCTTCACTCTTTGGCTTGGCTTCGCGGACGAAGATTTATGGAGGGGGGAAAAGTCCACGTCAGCTGCAGGCTCGTTTGTGGCTGACAAGTCCGATGCGGGACAGGCAGACATGGTTACAGCGGTTGCAAGGGAAAATTGGTGGGTTGGGGTTGGGTGTGGGGTTTTTCCTCCTTTGTCTTTTGTCAGTGAGGTGGCCTTCTTCAAAGGAGGTTGCTGCCCGCCGAACTGTGAGGCGCCAAGATGCACGGTTTGAAGCGATATCAGCCCACCGGCGGTGGTCAATGGGGCAGGCACCAAGAGATTTCTTTAGGCAGTCCTTGTACCTTTTCTTTGGTGCACCTCTGTCACGGTGGCCAGTGGAGAGCTCGCCATATAACACGATCTTGGGAAGGCGATGGTCCTCCATTCTGGAGACGTGTCCCACCCAGCGCAGCTGGATCTTCAGCATCGTGGACTCGATGCTGTCGACCTCTGCCATCTCGAGTACTTCGACGTTAGGGATGAAAGCGCTCCAATGGATGTTGAGGATGGAGCGGATGCATGTATATAAGCCTTAAAGAATTACCTTATTTTCAGTCACATTCTTTGAAAACAATTGACTGTCACTGCATCCGTAGGTTTCTTCCCCTCCATGGAGCCACCCGAAAGACGGACAATAACATTATAGATAAAATCCGCTCCCCCAAATTTATAGATAAAACTGTACTCATACACTTAATAATATACTGAAAGATAAACACTCTCACAAGGCAGCATTAACCAGCTCTTCATCCTGGGCTACACCATTTTATTCAAACACAACTTTATTCAAACAGTTGCTATTAGCAAAGCATGACCAAGGTACACTGCTAGCTAAATATTTGCTCCCATCTTCAAAGGTTTATGTTTCTTCACAGAACATTTACTTTTACAATTCTAAACTATTATTTGTTTATTTATTTTTATTTCTTTCACTTTTTTTTAAATTTAATTTCCTCAATTTTTTTTGCCAGTTGCTTAAATTCCAAATAACGGGGTTTTACTGTATCGGCAACAATCCATTCTCCACAATTGAACTAAATTATTTATTATGTCTCAAATACCAATGCAACTTTGTTTTGCTTGCAAACCAGGCCGTCATCCTATATATTACACAACAGGTAGTACAAGGATTAAAAACCAAATATGCAGGAGATAATGGAACAACAAAAAGTAAAAGGTATGGTGTTAAAGAGGAAGTATAGTTAAAGTGCACAAGGCTTCATTTTCATTAAACTGAGGTCCATTCAAGGCTCTGATAACCGTAGGAAGTAAACGGTCATTGAATCTGAAAGAAATTTCCCATTGCTCCTGACCAAATACTGCTCTAACTCCATTGACAAGGTTGCAGATAACTTCACTGCATTAGGTGAGATGCAGAGATTAAGCACAGGAAGAAGATAAAGAATTCAGCAGAATGATATCAGGCTAACAATTTCACGTTCAATGTCAAAACATAGGAGCTGGTCACTGACTTTGAGGGGTGAAACGTGTCTCAATCAACAAAGTGGAGAAGGTAGAGAGGCTTCAGTTTTTAGACAAAAAAATATCAACAATAATCTATCCTGATCCAATCTCATGAACATCAGGGCCAAGAATGCCTTTACTTCTCAAAAACCCAAAGGAAAGTTGGCACGTCCCTAATACCTCATCATTTTTTTTTTAAATTTATAGATGCATCATCAAAAGTATTGTGCATCTTATCTTGGCCTCGGAACTGTTCTGTTCAAGATCATGAGATATTTCAGAGTTGTGAAAGCAGCCCAGGCCATCATGCAAACCAACCTCACCTCCTTGGACAGTCTACACTTCCTGCTGCCTCAGGAAAGCGATTAACATCTTTAAGGATGCATCCCACTTTCGTCACATTCTCTTCTCCTCTATTCTATTGGGCAGAAGATACACGAGTTTAATTAAAAAAAAATGCACCACTAGATTCAGGACTTCCCCCTCCCACCCACCCCCAACTGTTATCAGACTCTTAAATGGACCTTTTATCAGTGAAAGATGAAATATTGATCTCAAAATCCACTCCATTGCAGCTTTTACTCTGGTTTAACTGTATTTCTCTTTGTTACACAATACTCCGCATTTTCATTTCACTTTTGAATTCTTGGGTAAGGCTCAACTTGTCTGGATAGCATACAAAATAAAGCTTTTCTACAGTACCTTGGTGCATGTGACAATCGACTGAATTTGTAGCCAAAGAAAACACAGGAGAAAAGACATGTATTCAGTTACTTGCAGAGGTTTGAAAGCTAGCTGGTGTCATTGGGGTTAGTTAAATGAATTGATATTCAACACACCAATTGCACCATATAACAAAACCAAATTCAATTACTTTATGATGCTCCATCTGTTTAATAAATAGCCACATCTGTTATTCAACAAGTGCAATGCTAGCTCTCTGGGGAAGAGGGAAACGAATAACAATGCAACATTAACCCCATTTCTTTCTCCACTGACTCTCCCCAAAGTTATTTTCATCTTTTTCTCATTTATTTTTGACAGATGCATATCATTTTGCCAATCAACACAAGAATTACTTAATGTACAACACCTAAATGAAGAGCAGGGGAGGCTGTATACGGGAGAACCCCACTGCCACCAAACAAGCACAGAATCGAGAGACAGGAAACTGAATACCACAAGAGTTTTTTTTAAATACTGTATGTACAATCCATCACATTAAAAAGAAATCAACACCAACTTAAACAAGGACAAATATGGATGAGGGATAGCATTATATTCAAACCATTTAGAAAACAAACGCCCAAAGATTTACAGTTCCAAATGGCCCTGTAAATAACTTGTTCAAAAACTTCAAGAGCCTTGGGTACTAAACAAAACAAATTATACACCTTGATTTAAGCATCACACTTTAAAAAGGTTGCTAAAGAATCATTTACAAAAATCAGAAAATTATAAATTACTGACAGTAGAACTGGCACAACTAATTTTAATAATCTCATCCTTGCTTTAAATTTTATAAAAGTGGTATAGCCTTTGTTGTCCCATTTGAGCATTTAGGGAGAAAAATAAAATCACCTCATTCCTTTAAATACCAGACGTGGCAGGGACATGGAGCCAGCAGTGGATTGAGGCAAACTGGATTTGATGATCTGTGGCCTCTTTCTATGTGATCCTATTACATTATTTCACAAAACTTGATAGAAATAAGGCACTTTTCAATCTGAAAAGATGTTTCACAGGTAGAGGAAATGGAAATCCAATTGATACTGAATCAAATCAAGATAATTTCCAAGCATTTTGCTTTTACATTTTGGAGTAACATTGAGTATTAATTCAGCCAGTAAACTTGGAGGCAAATAAACAAGACATTTAATGGCTTCAAGCAGTTTTGTTGAAGCAGATTATCAAAAGTTACTGTGGAATAATACAAAGCTCACCTTAACCACTGGCAGATCAAACACTTCCCGTGCTTCCCCAACTTCAGGGTTCTCACCATCTTCTGCAATGATGTGTGTTGCTAGCGCATTATAAGAAACCTCTTTTGCCTTTCCAGCCTTCAATAGCTGAATCACCTAATTCAAAAAGAAAACTGTAAGCACACAATAGACACAAGAAAAATTGCAACCTAATTCTAACAAATTTCAGCCAACATCTGCCCAGAATGAAACCTGGCACCAAAATAATAAGAAACAAATGTTTTCTGTTAGCCAGAGAGGATTAGTTCATCAAGATTAGACCAAATGACCCTAATAATTGCTTCAAATTAACTCAGAGTAGTTGAACTAAAGAGCATGAATTTTATTATCACTGATTGAAATCATGCACAAAAGAGAAAAAATATTAGGTGTTTGAGACTTCAAAGCAAGGCGGCAGAAGTGCTGGGATAGAAAAATTGTCCCAGATTCCAATTTCTGAGGGGTATGCATGCATTGAAAGATCCAGGAGATAAGTGTGTGAGTGAAACATGTGCATGATCAGTCAAGAAAACTATTCAAGAAAAATGGAGTGTACAAGGAAAAATAGTTATGGGAGTTATGGATGAGAGGTGGGGAAAAGTTAGAGTGTTCTGGAGTAGGTTTACTGAGGCTGGCACAATATTGCACAAAGGCCTGTACAGTGCTATAATATTCTGTGTTCTAATAACTGGTTAAACAGGAGTGGAAAAATGAATTAAAATATTAAAATGAGTTTTTTGGGATTCCTTATACAAATAAAGATTTTTTTTAGAGCTAATGTAACCTTGGCTTCATTCACCAATCGATCCACAGCAGATGCAAACTCACTGGCTCTCCACTCAGCCCTGGATCACCTAAACAACAGCAACACATGCATCAGGCTCCCTTTCGTTGATTGCAGCTCTGCTTTCAACACCATCAAACCCTCAATACTGGTCAGCAAGCTTCAAGATCTGCACCTTGTTCTGCAACTGAATCCTTTACCTCCTCATCAGAAGACCACAGTCAATACAAATCAGAAACAACATTTCCTCCTCACTGACATTCAACACACCCCACATCAAGGATACATGCTTAGGCCACTGCTCTACACCCATGATTGTGTGGCTAGACACAATTCATGTGGGCACATCACAGTCATCGGCGGAATCACATCCAGGAGTGAGAATGTACAATCTGATGAAACAGCATTTCTACAAACCATGATTTGTACATACAATACAGCATTTCTTTCTTTCTTTTTCAATCTTTTTATTATTATTGTTATAATTTATAAACACATACAATTCAAAGAGATATAAAAAATACATAGTAAGTAATGAATTAATACAGAGATATTAAACAATAATATTACAGAATAAAAATATATCATTAAAAAAAAATTTTAGATCAGTTTAGGGTGTGAACTATCTCTTAAAAAAAAAGATATAATTAATAATATATGAAAAAAAGAGAAAAAAAAACCCTAAAAAAGAAAAAACAAATCTGAATTAAAAAAACAAAAAAAAAACAAAAAAAACCTACAGATATAGCTAAACCACGCCGATCACTCCGATCTCATCTTACAGCCCAATTATCATACATAATCATAGAAAGAAAACAGAGCCAGATCAACTCACCACAAATGAAGGCATTTAATAATCATTTATACATAAAGATATAATTTAAATATATACAAATATTGTGGGATGATCTACTGTTACAGAATACTGTTCATCAATTTTAGCATGTAGGAACTCTTGATTTTGATGTTTTTGTACCTCCTTGATGGTAGTGGGTCAAAGATACTGTGTGCTGGATGGAAAAAAAAAGAATTTTTAGTCCTATTTAAGCAACAATCCCAATAAGTGTCATTAATGGAGGAAAGGAAGACCCCAGTGATATTCTCAGCCACTTTAATAATCGTCTGTATTGACTTCGGATCTGCCACTTCACAGTGACTGTAATGCAGCCACACAGGACACATTCAACTGAGCTCCTGTAAAAAGCCAAGATGAGGGCTGATAATCTTGCCTTCCTCGTCTTCCTGAGGAAGCAGAGGTGCTGATGTGCTCTCTTGATGAACAAGGAAGGAACAAGTAAAACAAGGTTATTTTAAAAATCTCCAAATTTTTCTGAAAGTTCAAATTAATATCAAATAGTACAACACCACACTTGCTGGAAATCTTAATAAAACCACAAAATCCTGGAAAAGCTCCACAGGTTAGGGAGCAACTGGGCAAAGAGAAAGAGTTTAAGGTTAATGACCTTTTATGAGAACAAATATTGAGGATGCATCTCTCCATTAGATGTTGCCTTGCCAGACCTGAGGAATATCTCAGCATTTTATTTCTAGTTTATTATTTTTTTCAATGTGGCCTAATAATATTAGATTAACAAAATGACCATGCATTTCTGTACTGTAGTGTTTTATGGTTCGAGGCAAAAGTATGGTTTGATACACACTAGTTTGTGTACTGTAGTGTTCTAAAACAGCATGTAGGAAAACTACAGGCTATTCCCAGGTAACAAGCAAGCTTCATTTACCCTCCCCCACCACCCAGATCTCCACAAGTAGATTTTGTCAGAAAATGCATTAAAATAAATCAAATATGGTTTCCATGCCTTGACAGCATTGCAATGAATGACATCAAAAACACACAAGACTGACAAAGAATAATTATTGAAAGTGGAGAAAGGAAACTAGTTTTGCCGTTAGTGGTAACAAATGCACGCAAGCACGACTGACTTCTAATTTTATTATGGGAGCTCATAAATTGGGCATTCACTAATGGTAGAGAACTTATTCATTTGTAACAAGACTCAATGCTAAAACTATTTATTTTTCAGGTCAAATTACACAATCAAGAAGATGGTGTTATAATACATTTCTAAATATGTATCCTGAATAAGCATCTCACTCTCGCCACTGGTTTTTCCTCTGGAGACCTGCTGAGGTCAGACTCCTGCCAGGGCTCAGGGACAGGAAGACAAATTTAGTTATGCAAACATTTTTGGAGAAAAAAAATTGCTGATTACAAACAGAATGCTGTTCAACAAATTGCTGAGATGTTCCACCAAAAACAGAGTTACTGACAAAATAAGAAAGAACAATGCAAAATTGCTTCAAATTCTGGGTCTTAATTTTAGTGATAAATAGGCAGGAATGTTGAGAAATTCAAGAGGAATCACCACATCAGGCAGACAGCAAGTATCTGCAGATCTATGCCTTCAGCCAATAAAACAAATGGATGGGTTAAGGCAGCAGTTGAGATTATTCAGGTCATTGGTAAGTGACAATTGCTTTGTACATGGTCAACCTTTCATGGCCATGTACAAAGCACACTCAACCTGGTGTATTTCAGACTGCTCACAGTTGCTCTTTTATTAACACACAAGTGAAGATTTGAAGGAAAAAAAGACAATGGAAGGACACCGATTTGAAGCATTGACCCACATGGCCCACTGGCCCACATGGCCCACTGGCCCACATGGCCCACTGACCCACATGGCCCACTGACCCACATGGCCCACTGACCCACATGGCCCACTGACCCACATGGCCCACTGACCCACATGGCCCACTGACCCACATGGCCCACTGACCCACATGGCCCATTGTGCATTTGGGTCAATGGATGCAATTCTTTGTTGGTCTGAATAATGTCAGCTCTTGTAGTTACAGAAGCTGATGGCTAATACCAGGATTAATCCAGCTGCCACCTCAGTGTTTCTTCCCTCCTTGACAGTGAACCAAACATAGGCATGGATTATTCCTATAGGTGCCCACTTTATTTCATCCTCCACTTAACAGCTTTGAGTAGAGGCAACTGTCATATTTAAAAGAGGCTTCATACCTGCCCTAGCACCAAGATATACCAGTGGAAAGTGAAATAACAAACAGTATTTTGTACCTTGCATAAATTATCAAGGTTCAACACTTGAAAGACATGTTGGATCACATTAGTTTAACACACACAAATATCCAGATTCCAGATGTATTTCCAGAGTACATACATGACATAAAATACAATTCAGATTCAATCAAAAAAACTCTAAACATACACATGTAAAAAAATAAAGAACAGTAAACCAATAAATGAATGTAAACAAGTTGAATGCAATACAGATTTTTTTTTTAAATCAATAAAGTGCACAAGTCATTAAATGAATCCCTGATTGAGTTTGTCATTGAGTCTGATGGTGAAAGGCAGCAGCCTTTCTTGTGGCACCTATACTTCTTTCCTGATGGTAGCAACGAGAACAGAGCGTATTTTGGGTGGTGTGGATCTTTGATTGCTGCTGCTCTCCCTCAGCCAAATTCTTTGTAGATGCTCTCGATAGTGCAGAGGGTTTTGCTTGTGATGTTTTGGGCTGTGTCCACAACCTTTTGGAGGGCTTTATATTCAGGGGTATTGGTGTCGCATACCAGTCCCTGATGCAGCGAGTTAGCATACTTTCCACCACACATCTGTAGAAATTTGCCAAGGTTTCCAAAGGCATACCAAACCTCTACAAACCCCTGAGAAAGTAGAGGCTCTGAGATGCTTTTTTCACGATGCCATTAGAGTTTTGGGTCCAGGATATATCCTCTGATAAAGTTTTGTACAAAAAAAAAATCAAGTGGCCAGAAGATTGTAGATGAATTTCTGATGGCCAAATCCCCAAAGAGCTACTTTATGGAAGATGGAGGACAATCCATCACAAGGCAAAAAGACAGTATCAAAAGACTCTCAAAAACTTTTCTGATTGGTTTCAGCATTGACAAAGACTTCTGAGAATAATGAGCAATGGATAATCCAATTTCACACATCCACAGAAACATTTACGTGAACATGCTAAAATGGAGGAGACATAGATGAAAAGATGACCTCAAAAATCAAGAACCTCTGATACTACTCCTGTCTCCTTTGAAAACCTGAGCCCAGATTTAACTAAACATTCCCACCTTCATACACATCACAAAAAGACTTTATGATGGCTCAAATGTTTACCTTTATAACATAGATGCAGTAAAACACCACCCCAAATGTAGCAGGCTTACGGCAATCAGATTCCTTTGCAGAATCTAACCAAATAATATTGCCAGACACTCAAAATTGTATCAAGGTTTTGTTTTCGGCTGGAAACCTAGAATGCTCCAATTATTGAAAATGGCAGACTCACAAACATTTATCCCAAGGTATTGTTATAAACATCAATCATGTTTCTCCAATAAAGCTCAAAACCAGAATTAGAAATCATGAACATGCGTCACAAAATTTGTTTTATGGCATCATACAGGTGCAAAGTTTGCTGCAAATTATTTTGGAAATAAATAATTGTGCAAAAAGAATTGTGTGGTGGTGTCTGTGGTTCATTGTCCATTCAGAAATCTAATGGCAGAGGGCAAAAAGCCACTTGTGCATTGTTGGATGTTCGACTTCAGGCTGCATACACCCATCCTGATGGTAGCAATAAGAAGGTATGGCTTGGGCAGTGAGAGCCCTTGAGGATAGAGGTGCATTCTTGAATCATTGTCTCTTGTAAATATCCTTAATGGGGACAAGTCCATGATAGTGCTATCTAAATTCACAACTCTGTTTTCTTTACCTGTGCATTGGCATCTCCATACCATAGTGATGCAACCTGTCAGAATATGCTCCACAATACACCTGTAGAGGTTTGCAAGAATGACACAAGTTGAGCCACTGGCAAGTCTTCTTTGTGATTACGTCAACATGAAGACCCCAGGATGGATCTTCAGAGATGTTGACACGCAGGAATTTGAAATTCTTAACCCTTTCAATTTCTGACTCCTCGACAAAGACTGGTTTGTGTTCTCCTGACTTCCCCTCCTGAAGACCACAATCAGTTCCTTAGTTTTGCTAACGTTGAGTCCAAGGCTGCTGTGACATCACTCAACCAGTTGATCTATCTTACTCCTGCATGCTTCCTGCGAATCTGCAAATTTGTAGATGGCCTAATCACACAGTAACGGGTGTAGAGTGAGTAGAGCAGTAGGTTAAGCACACATTCTTGAGGTGCGATTGTGTTGATTGTCAGTGAGGAGGAAGCAATGTTTCCGATTCGTACAGTGGTCTCCTGATGAGGAAGTCAAGGATCCATTTGCAGAGGCCCAGGTTTTGAAACTTGCTGACCAGTACTAAGGGGATGATCATGTTAACAGCTGTGCTGCAGTTAATGAAACATCACCTTGATGTATGTATTGCTGTTGTATGGGTGATCCAGAGCTAAGTGGAGAGCCAGTGCGATTGCATCTGCTATGGAGTGATTATGGCAGTAGGCAAATTGCAGTGGGTCCAGATCTTAATTAAGAGTTAATTCTGGCCATGAATCAGTCTCTCCAAACATTTCACCAGTGGATGTGAGTGCCACTGGGTGATAGTCACCAAGTCAGCTCACTCTACTCTTCCTGGGCACCATATGAACCAGGTGGGAATCTCCAACTGCAGCAAACAACTTTTAATTATCATCATTTCACTTCCACAGCTCCACAGCAACTGGCACAACCTTCTACTATTGTGTCCACAGTATTTTACTGTG
This sequence comes from Narcine bancroftii, assembly GCF_036971445.1. Lineage (NCBI taxonomy): Eukaryota > Metazoa > Chordata > Chondrichthyes > Torpediniformes > Narcinidae > Narcine > Narcine bancroftii. The sequence continues at coordinate 473,890,953 of NC_091469.1, read as the reverse complement.
GGGAAATAATTTTAAAAACACCATCATCAGAATTCCTTTGTCCTTGTACACTTCCAGGCTCGGGCTGCCCTCAAATTATCACCCTCCTGTCTATGCACTCTCCAAACAAATGGTGACTATCCTCAAGTCAGAATTAGAATGTATTGTCATGAACAAGTCACAAAACTTATTGTTGCGTGGCAACGTCACAATTCAAATATTCACATTAATCACCTTACAAAAATAAATAAAAATAGTGCCCTAAAAGTCAAAGTAAGGCATTATCTTGGGTTCATTGACCATTCAGGAATCTGATGGCAGTGGGGAAGAAGCTGTCCTTGTGCTGCTGGGTGCTCGCCTTCAGGCATCTGTACCTTTTCCCCAATTGTAGCCGAGTGAAGGGGGAATCCTTGAGAATAGAGGCTGCTTTAAGAACACCACCTCTTGTTCCAATACCAAATTGGAACAGTACAGCACAGGAGCAAGCTTAACAGCCCAGCATGCCCATACTGACCATGATGCCAAACAAATTCCATCTGCCTGTATCCCCACCAATTCAAGAGTCTGTGCAAATGTCTTTTGAACTTTACTTTTATATCTGCTTCTATCACATTTTAAAGCACTTGACAATCTCTATCATACAAATCACCTTTAAACTTTCCCCTCTCACCTTAAACAATACCTGGGGAAAAGACAGAGTACCCTATCTATAGCCACTTTCAGGTGGAATCGCCTGGAGAATATGGCTGTGGATGTCTGCAAAGGGACGTTCAGGTGGCAGCGCTGAAGGAGGTGTTCTGCCACCTGAAAGGTCTGAAGTGGGGAGAGGGGCCACAGAGCAAACACCAGCTCCTGAGCCCGGGCAGGAGCTGCCGTCTTGACAGTTTTAAGCATCTGGAACATTGCGTTAATTTTTACTTCTTGTTTGAAAGAAAGCTTTGACACTCCCATTTTTAAATTTATTGATAATGCTGAAAATTTGCTAGCCTTTAAACTTGTAGAGATTCCCTCCTATCCATGATCACTATTGTTTCAAGTCTTACCTGCATTAGTAGTGACCTTCAACGTTCCTACAATCTGCGCTCCCATTTCAACTCACACCGGCATGTGCAACGACTGCTCCGTTTGGTTCACCACTGCTTTCTCGCCTCCCCACTGCCTGACAGCCAGCCGGCAGGGAATTGTGGGGATGGGGCGGCCGGCCCCTAGAATCCAGACTTATCAAAAGCTCTCACCTTTCGTGTGCGCGCGTAAGCACTACAGATGCACAGTGGCAACAAGTAACCAGTTTATTTTTCTTTAAATTGTTCATTTTGATAAATGAACCACGCAGTATTTGCTGATGGATAAACTGTCACAATTCACCTGTCATCTCTTCTTTATTCCTCCTTAAATTTGAATTTTAAAATTACTGCCCAAGAATCCAGAAAATCAGGACCAACCCAATCCCCGAGCAGTCAGGATTTTTGCAAGAAGTATCATAAACCATTCCAGTCTTTGACTGGTAATTCAACACCATCTCGCAACCCAAAACTACAACGAAAAAATAGGAGAAGCAACACCACCGCATCAGATTCTTTTCCACTGCTGGAGCACCTTTCTCAACTGCAAAGCACCTGTACCTCAAGGGCGAAAACAATTTACAACAGCTCAACAACTTCTCAGGGCAAGATGAGAAATCTCAGTACTACGGCCGCCCCAGCCCAGCTGCCCCCCAGCGGGAAGGGTGGCTGCCCCCCCAGCCTGCCCACTGCTGGGCACCTGAAAGCTGCTAGCAGCTTTGCCCGAGCTGCTTTCAGGTGCAATGGGAGATTCTTGGAGAAGGATATTGTACCTACAAGAGAAGGGTTAAGTACATAAACCTCCTGGCCGGGTTCTCCACTTTCAGGTGGCCGCCCGACAACTGCATAGGGCTACAACAGGCTGCTTTACAGTCGGTTATTATGGCCACCTGAAAGTGGTTTATGCCTCTCATAAAATGTATACAGTTCTATCAGGTCACTCTTCAGCCTTGCATTACTGGAGATAAAACAATCTGAGTTTGCCCAACTTCACTTTGCAGCCAATACACTCCAATCCTAGCAATATCCTGGGTGAACCTCTTCTTCACCCTCTCCAAAGCTTCCACAACCTTCCTACATATAGTTTGGCCAAAATAGTACATGAAACTCCATACAAGGCCTAACTGACAGAGCTACAACATGATTTGCCAACTTTTGCACTAATCAATGGAGGCATGCCTTCTTTACCAACCTATCCACCCAAAGACCAACTGCATATCAATGCTCCCAAGAATCCTGCCAATTACTGCTTACATTCATTTCTCTTTAATTTCACCTTCAAAAGTGCAACACTTCACACGTAACTGGATGAAATTCCTTATGCTATTTCCCCACCCAAATAATTTGACCACATTCCTCATTTTTCACAACACATTTTTTATGTTTACTACCAGACCATCCACATTTTCATCTGGGTCATTCACACAGAGAGGATCCAATACCAATGCTGTTACTGTAGCAGCTCAACTCAAATACAAATTACAGGATCAAATAGCTAGCATAGCAGGTCCAACTTTTTTTTTTTTTTTTTTAAAAAGTTACTACTTCAATTCATCTGACAGAGATCTAATGTTTCCTGTGAAGAAACTAAGAGGCAAATCGCACTGGCCAGATCCAAAAAACACTAGTCAACACTGGAACACCTGTACATACCAAGTCTCAGAAATATTAAAACTAGTAAATGTGAGCTCACCTCCCAACCTGCATTGCATTTAACAAGAAATACAAAATAGATCCAATTGTGTCTTGGCAAAATTATTGAGGTGAAAGCTCATGGACCCAAAATATCAACTGCTGCCTGTTAAGCATCTCCAACATTTCTACTTTTCTTTCACATTTCCAGCTTCTGAAATTTTATATACAAGTTAAGTTGCCAGTAGAAAAAGAATCCAGAACTGACTAGGCAACACCTTGAACAAGTCCAGGTTTCTCACAATCCAACACAGAAGACTGAAATGGATCCATGGCTCAATCAAAAGAAAAACTGTTTCAATTTAATGCTCTTGCTTCACAATTCAATACTCAGCAGAGGGGAATACAACTTCATTATATGTTCTGAAATTCAATCTATTGAGCAATGAAGACAAACTTTCTATTTGCCTCGTTAATTAAAAGTTCAACTTGATTGTCATCAGATTGCACAACTACAACCCGACAAAACATCATTCTCCAGTCCTGGGTGCAAAACGTGCAGACATACGAGACATAACACAAATACAGACAAACAATACATTTGCAGGACAAATATATAAAAATAAATATTATTTAGTAAATATTAGAGACACAGATGTTTAGTGTGTAGTCATTCAGCAGTCTCACTGCCTGTGGGAAGAAGCGGTTCCTCAGCCTGGTGGTACTGGTAAGACATTCGCACTGAACCATCATTTACCTGGTTCACCTGGATCTCTTGGATCTAAGGGCCCCTCCTCCAGCGGTGATTTCACAAGTGACATATAACGTGTTTGCAGGGCAGTGAAATCATAGCGGGAATAAAGCAGATACGTGCTCAATGAATAAAAGACCATGGGAAAATCTGCCACAGTCTGTTCAAACTTAGGACAAACCCACAGACCAGCTTGTCATTATTCCTTAAACAATAGAGAATAACAACTATTTACATAGCATTACATTATATTAGGTATTATAAGTAATCTTGAAATCTGATCTACCCTTCAACCAAGACAAGAGCCCTGTTGAATTTTACTCACCCTGCCCAGTTGGGACCTTTCACACCACCAGATTACCTGCAACAGACCCGCTAAATTGGCTGGTTCAACTTTCCCAACAACCACAGCTGAAAGATAAGCCACTTTCAGGTGCTCGGTCGCAGATAATGCGCAAGGAGACGCAGCTGAGGGAGTGTAGCTGGAACGAGAAGAATGTCCCAGCTAAGAGAGCCACGTCCGAGTGAATGCCGGTTCCTGTGAACCGTGGCCGTAGTCCCACTACTGCTTTCAGGTGCAACGGGGAATTCTCGGAGCCGGAGATTATACCTACAGGAGGAGGGTTAGGTAAGTGCCCCTCCTGGCCGGGTTCTCCACTTTCAGGTGGCCTCCCGACAGCCGCATAGGGGTAGAATATGCGGCTTTACATCAGGGTATTTTGGCCACCTGAAAGTGGTTATAGAGTGTTCAGGGTGGTAGGGGTCCTCCATTTTTGCACACCCTCTTCAACAACAATCCTAGTAGATTCTTTGATGGGTTGGTGGGGGTTGGGAAGACCCCAGTAATTTTCTCTGCCACTCATAATCCTGTCGATTGACCTCCAATCCAATTACGTACAGTAACCACACCACACTATGATGCAGCCAGTCCAGGAATCTCTCGATCGAGCTCCTGAAGAAGGCTGACATGATGGTAGCCAATTACCTGTTGCACCAGCAACCCAACATTTTGCAATCCGTGCACCAGCACTCCCAAGTATATCGGCACAATAGCATGCTGCAATCTTTCACTATTTACATAATTTGATTTTTTAAATTTTCTGCCCAAGTGGATAACAGGACGTTTACCAACATTGTACTCTATCTGCTTGTCGCTGAGGAGGACTTTGCCGTCTGAGCTGCGCAGCGGGCTTTGGACTTGTGGTGAGGGGCCGTACACAGCCTTTAGAGCCTCGTAGAAACCCATGAAGTCACCAATGTCCGCGCTGAGCTGGGTTCGCTTGGCGAGGCTAGTCCACCACTCATTTTGGATCTCCCGGAGTTTGCGCTGAAGATGGCTGCATGCGTGACGGAAGGCTTGTTTCTTCTCTGGACAGGACTGCTTTGTAAGGTGAGCCTGGTGGGCAGCTCGCTTCTTTGCCAGCAGCTCCTGGATTTCCTGGCTGTTTTCGTCGAACCAGTCCTTGTTTTTCCTGGAGGAGAAGCCCAGTACCTCTTCAGTGGATTGCAGTATGGTAGTCTTCAACTGATCCCAGAGGGTTTCAGGGGACGGGTCCGTGAGGCGGATTGCATCGTCGAGCTTTGCTTTGAGGTTTGCCTGGAAGTTTCCTCTCGCTTCGTCTGACTGCAGGTTTCCAACATTGAACCTCTTTCTGGGGGCTCTACTGTTCCTGGGCTTTGGCTTGAAGTGAAGGTTGAGCTTGCAGCGAACCAGCCGGTGGTCAGTGTGGCATTCCGCGCTGGGCATGACCCTGGTGTGGAGCACATCTCGTTTGTCACTTTCTCGCACCAGGATGTAGTCCAGGAGGTGCCAGTGTTTGGATCAGGGATGCATCCAGGTAGTCTTAAAGCTGTCCCTCTGCTGAAAAAGGGTGTTTGTAATGACAAGCCACTGTTCTGCGCAGAGCTCCAACAGGAGGCGCCCATTGTCGTTGCACTTGCCGACGCTGTGCTTGCCCAGGATTCCTGGCCAGGTTTCTGAGTCTTTGCCGACGCGAGCGTTGAAGTTGCCAAGGATCTCCATCCTCAACCGATGGTCAGAACACTTCCAATCTCTTTTCAGTGCCAACCGCTCAGTCCAAGATTCCGCCCTGCTCCAGCTCCCTCAAAAGCCCCTAAGGCTAGAGCTGGATGAGGTCCTCACCCAGGATGAGACATATAAGGCAATCGAACAACTGAAAAGTGGCAAAGCAGCAGGTATGGATGGAATCCCCCCCAGAGGTCTGGAAGACTGGCGGCAAAACTCTGCATGTCAAACTGCATGAGTTTTTCAAGCTTTGTTGAGACCAAGGAAAACTGCCTCAGGACCTTCGTGATGCCACCATCATCACCCTGTACAAAAACAAAGGCGAGAAATCAGACTGCTCAAACTACAGGGGAATCACGCTGCTCTCCATTGCAGGCAAAATCTTCGCTAGGATTCTCCTAAATAGAATAATACCTAGTGTCGCCGAGAATATTCTCCCAGAATCACAGTGCGGCTTTCACGCAAACAGAGGAACTACTGCCATGGTCTTTGCCCTCAGACAGCTCCAAGAAAAGTGCAAAGAACAAAACAAAGGACTCTACATCACCTTTGTTGACCTCACCAAAGCCTTCGACACCGTGAGCAGGAAAGGGCTTTGGCAAATACTAGAGCGCATCGGATGCCCCCCAAAGTTCCTCAACATGATTATCCAACTGCACGAAAACCAACAAGGTCGGGTCAGATACAGCAATGAGCTCTCTGAACCATTCTCCATTAACAATGGCGTGAAGCAAGGCTGTGTTCTCGCACCAACCCTCTTTTCAATCTTCTTCAGCATGATGCTGAACCAAGCCATAAAAGACCTCAACAATGAAGACGCTGTTTACATCCGGTACCGCACGGATGGCAGTCTCTTCAATCTGAGGCGCCTGCAAGCTCACACCAAGACACAAGAGAAACTTGTCCGTGAACTACTCTTTGCAGACGATGCCGCTTTAGTTGCCCATTCAGAGCCAGCTCTTCAGCGCTTGACGTCCTGTTTTGCGGAAACTGCCAAAATATTTGGCCTGGAAGTCATCCTGAAGAAAACTGAGGTCCTCCATCAGCCAGCTCCCCACCATGACTACCAGCTCCCCCACATCTCCATCGGGCACACAAAACTCAAAACGGTCAACCAGTTTACCTATCTCGGCTGCACCATTTCATCAGATGCAACGATCGACAACGAGATAGACAACAGACTCACCAAGGCAAATAGCGCCTTTGGAAGACTACACAAAAGAGTCTGGAAAAACAACCAACTGAAAAACCTCACAAAGATAAGCGTATACAGAGCCGTTGTCATACCCACACTCCTGTTCAGCTCCGAATCATGGGTCCTCTACCGGCATCACCTACGGCTCATAGAACACTTCTACCAGCGTTGTCTCCGCTCCATCCTCAACATTCATTGGAGCGCTTTCATCCCTAACGTCGAAGTACTCGAGATGGCAGAGGTCGACAGCATCGAGTCCACGCTGCTGAAGATCCAGCTGCGCTGGGTGGGTCACGTCTCCAGAATGGAGGACCATCGCCTTCCCAAGATCGTGTTTTATGGCGAGCTCTCCACTGGCCACCGTGACAGAGGTGCACCAAAGAAAAGGTACAAGGACTACCTAAAGAAATCTCTTGGTGCCTGCCCCATTGACCACCGCCAGTGGGCTGATATCGCCTCAAACCGTGCATCTTGGCACCTCACAGTTTGGCGGGCAGCAACCTCCTTTGAAGAAGACCGCAGAGCCCACCTCACTGACAAAAGGCAAAGGAGGAAAAACCCAACACCCAACCCCAACCAACCAATTTTCCGCTGCAACCGCTGCAATCGTGTCTGCCTGTCCCGCATCGGACTTGTCAGCCACAAACGAGCCTGCAGCTGACGTGGACTTTTTACCCCCTCCAAAAATCTTCATCCGCGAAGCCAAGCCAAAGATAGATGTTAAGATAACTGGCTTATCATTACATACCTTTTGCTTACATCCTTTTTCAAACAATGGTATGACATCTGCTGCCTTCCAATTCACCAGGACTTAGCCAGAATCCAAATAAGTTTGGTGAATTATCATCAACACCTCAAGTATAACTTTCCCAATTTCTTTCAGTATCCTGCGATGCATTTCATCAGAACCAGGTGACTTATCTACCTTTAGACCAACTAGTTTGCTCAGCACGACCTCTTGAATATCAAGGTCCTCATCTAGCATCACATCCATAATATCTCTTTGGCAAGTCTCCCACAGCAAAGATGGACATAAAATAGTCATTCAAAGCATTTACCATTTCCACATTACCAAATATTAACTCCTCATCTTCCAAAAAGGATTAGGTTCCCTTTAGCCATCCTTTTACATTTTATACAACTGTAAAAACTTTTACCATTTGTTTTACTATTTTGTATTAGTTTACTTTCATAAATCAATCTCCTCTTCATTTATTAGCTAGTGGGTCTTTCTTCCATTTTAGTTTTCCCAATCTTCTTGTTTCCCAAATATGGTTAACAATTTGTACTTATGAGCATTTGGCTTGATACTTTCCTTCGTTTTCTAGGTCATTAAGGTTGGCTCTCCCTACCCTTACTGACCTTGTTTTTAACTGCAATATACTTTTGTTGACCACTGTGAAAAATCTCTGAAAATCTTCCACTGCTCCTCATCTGTCCCACCTTATAGCCTGTGTTCCCATTCTGCAATGTCCAACACCTCCCTCATCCCATTGTGGTCACTCTTGTTCAGGCATAATATAGTAGTTTTAGATAAAAATCATTGCATCCTTTATTGGTATGATAAACTCAATCAGATTGTGGTCCTGTCAGTACCTTTACTTCCTTAGGAGTTTGCAGAGGTTTGGTATGACTTCAGAAATCCTGGCAAATTTCTAGAGGTATGGTAGAAAGCATTCTGACCGGCTGCATCACAGTCTGGTATGGGGATGACAATACCCCTGAGCAGAAAGCCCTCCAAAAGGTAGTGGGCACAGCCCAGGACATCACAGCCAAAACCCTTCCCACCATCAAGAGCAACTACAGTGAACTCTGTTGTCGGAGAGCAGCATCAAGGATCCACATCACCCACCATACTCTGGTTTAGCTGTTGCTATCAGGAAAGGGGGTATAGGTGCCACAAGGCTTGCGTCACCAGATTCAGGAACAGCTGCTATCATTCCACCATCAGAATCAACAACAAACTCAATCAGGACCTCATTTAAGAACTTTTACACTTTGATTTCTTTTCTCTCTGTGCTGCATAGTTTGTTTGCCTTTCTTTCTTTATTTACATGTGTATGTTGAGCAGGGGTTTTTTTTTGCACTACCACTAAGTTGTCATGCTGCCTCGCCTGCAGGAAAAAGAACCTCAGGGTTGTATGTATGTACTCTGCCAATAAATCTGAAATCACTCTTTCCAAAGATTCTCAGCAACAAGATCATCAAGTTTGACCATCTCTCTGCACAGAGACTGGATCTAAGTCAACATGCTCCCTTGTAGGGTCAGTAACATGCTGCTCGAGATGTAATCACTGATGCATTCCATGAAGTCCTCATGCCTCAACCAAGTTTATTCTCCCAATTTAAGTGCAAATTAAGGTTCCCCATGACGACCCCTGTTCCACTGTTATATGCATCAGATATTTATTTATGTTTGTTTATTGTCTTTACCACTGTAACCCTGCTATTGGTGATCAATAAAGACAACTCCCACCAGCGTTTTTTTTCCCCCTTTACTATTACCACTACTCTCTAATTCAGATGGATTTAACATTCTGCTTCTTAGATCCTGTATTGTCTCACTAGCCCCTTTCACTCTCGCATATCAGTAAATCAGCCATTCAGTGTCCCTGGATAGGAATGGGGATTTGGCCTTTCACACTAACCAGGACACTTTCACACTTGCAAGGGTTTATCCCTGGAGTTTGGTCTGTTTTCCCTTTAATCCAGAGTGCCTGCAATGTTGCTGCCCGCTTCACACTTGCCTAATCTCAACGCCGGCGTCCGCAGGCGCTGTGAGTTGCACTGGGGGCGGGGGTGTCGAGGCCGGCCGTCCCCGGCGTGAGATGATGTCACCTGACACCAGCGTTGACCACTTTAAAGGCCGACTGGGATCGCTGGGAAGTGTGAAAGGGGCGACTGTCACCCTGATGTTACCTTCCATTAAGAGTGCTACCCCCCACCACCCTTGCTTGCCTCGTGGATCCCTGCTCCTCCCCTTGGATGTGTAATTGCAAATCAGCTCCACCCTGCAACCACATTTCAGAAAAAGGTCAACAAAAAAAATCTAATTCCTCTGTTCTCTGATTTGTGCCAGTTGTACAGAGTTTTCCCAATTTGATTATGTCCAAATTTCATCAAGCATTCAAACCCAAATCCATCAGCAAGGCAGCAAGTTACAGGCCTTTGTTAAAGTTGTAAACAAACATCACTTTGCATTAAAAACAAAAAGTTAAGGGTTCACTTTCCATTGGTCCTTCCTGGTTTTCCCAACCTTGTTGGTGCTTCTAATCGGAGCAGTTCTTTTCGTTTTCCCTCTGCTCTTTTATTTCCCCCCCAAACCACTCTTCTCCAGTGTTTGCTCCAGCCACACTCTGCTCTCTCAATGGCTCCCTCCCTGCCCCACCAAGAGGCCGCTGTGCCCACCATGCAGGCCACTATCTGGCAGGAAGTGCACGAGCGGTACATCCTGCTCTCACAGTCCGGCCTCAAAACAGCCCACTATTAGGCAACACGAAGACTCGAAGGAAGCCCCCCAGCCACAACATCCGACACGGCCCCCAGCCCTTGGGGGACACGGCCCCGGTCCCCCCCCCCCCCCCAACCAGGGCACCAACACCCTCACCGCAGCCAGACATCAGGCCCGGGCCCAGCCTAGGATTAGGACGGGCCCCGCTGCCCAAGCGGAGTGACGACCCCTCCTCACCCCCCCCCCCCCCCCCCCGCCGCTCACCTGCGGATCGATCTCTCCCACGGCGAAGAACTTCACCTCCTTGAAGAGCGGCTCGGCCGGCGGCCCCGCCGGGCGCGGCGTCTCGGCCATGGGCGCGGGGCCCGGGGGTGTCTGAGTCGCCGCTCCTCTCCCGGCCCCTCCCCCCCCTCCTCTCTCTCTCTCAGTCCCGACTCATCCTCGCGCTCGAGCCCGCGCGCCCAGAACCTGCCAGCACGAAGGTGGGGGCGGGTACGGGGTGGGGGGGGCTCAACACATCCCACCGACAAAGGCCAGGAGTCCGATTCCCCTTCACACCGCGCTCGCCCTCCGTTGCGACCGCGACGAGGCTCCCGCCAGCTTCAAAGCTCAACCTCAAACTCCCCGAACACCCGCGCGCGCGCCCCCCGCCCCCGGCCTTCGATGATCGCGCCCACGTCACGATGGGCGGGGAAATTAGCTGCGAATTCGGCGGGAAAGGGGCTGCGTGTTTTTATTTACCAGCCCTGGGGCGTGACGTCACGCGTCGCCCCCAGCCCAGGGGCGTGACGTCACGCGTCGCCTCCAGCCCTGAGGCCTGAGCGCACACACACTGCCCGGCGGCCTCCAGAGCTGAGGCGTGACGTCACGTACACTGCCTGGCGCCCTCCAGCCCTGAGGCCTGAGCACACACACTGCCTGGCCTCCTCCAGCCCTGAGGCGTGACGACACATACACTGCCTGGCCTCCTCCAGCCCTGACGTGTGACGTCACGTACACTGCCTGGCGCCCTCCAGCCCTGAGGCGTGACGTCACGTACACTGCCTGGCGCCCTCCAGCCCTGAGACGTGACTTCACATACACTGCCTGGCCTCCTCCAGCCCTGAGGCGTGACGTCACGTACACTGTCTGGCGCCCTCCAGCCCTGAGACGTGACTTCACATACACTGCCTGGCCTCCTCCAGCCCTGAGGCGAGACTTCACGTACACTGTCTGGCGCCCTCCAGCCCTGAGACGTGACTTCACATACACTGCCTGGCCTCCTCCAGCCCTGAGGCGTGACTTCACGTACACTGTCTGGCGCCCTCCAGCCCTGGGGCGTGACATCACATACACTGCCTGCCCTCCTCCAACCCTGAGGCATGACATCACATACACTGCCTGCCCTCCTCCAGCCCTGAGGCATGACATCACTACACTGCCTGGCGTCCTCCAGCCCTGAGGCAGGATGACACATACTACCTGGTCGCCTCCAGTCCTGAGGGGTAATGTCACACACTGCCTGCCTGCCTCCACATGTGCACTCCACATTCAAGGATCAACAGTGTGCCACGTTGCCATGTTCTGGAGTTGGCGGGTAAAGTGTAGTGAGTATACACTTTGTACACATGTTTGCTATTTATTTCAATAAATGTGTCATTTGTAGATCTGCTCACATTTCTCTGTCTCTTCCATAACAGTTCCCAGGATGAGGTCTTCCAGTCCAGATTATCTGAAATTTCTTCCTTCCATAAGCGTGGCTTCCCCTCCACCACCATTAACTCAGCCCTTACCCACATGTCCAGCATATCCTGCTCATCTGCCCTCTTCCCCTCGACACAAGAACACAAGATTCCCCTTGTCCTCACCTATTACCTAACCAGCCTCCGCATCCAGCACATTATTGTGATAGTACAGACCTATCACCAATGTATATAGTTACAGTATCTAGAGTATGTAATGACTGTGCTTACAGCGATTGGCTGAGAGCTTAGCCACGCCTACTGTCTGGGCCTTAAAGGGTTGTGTCCCTAGCCAGGTCGGATCATTCCGGACTGGTCGGCCACCTGTGAAGAGCTCCTGTCTTTTGCTAATAAAAGCCTTGGTTTGGATCAACAAGTCTTTGATTCTTTCGACGAGCTCTACAATTTTATTAGCAAAAATATTTTTTTTAAAAAGGGATGGAACGTCTGACTCGGCCAGAAAAACTTGACATCGACCCACAGTCAGCTACAGCCTTCAAAGCCTTTAAGTTCTGGCTGTTGTACTTTGAAAACTTCCTGAGATTCATTCAGGTAGAGGAGGATAACCAGCGTCTAACATCATTGTTGTCTATGGTGTCCTTGAGAGTCTACGAGAACATCCAGGATGAGACCACTTACACCACAGCCATAAAGGTACTGAAAGAACTGTATGATCAACCAATGAACAGAGTTCATGACGGCTCGTGCTTGCGTCGAGGAAGCAACAGCCCAGCGAGTCTAGCAGGGCATATTTACAAGTAGTCAAAACTTTGGGCAAAGACTATAACTGTGTGGACAAAACTGCTGCTGAGATCACAAACGATCTCGTCCGGGATGCCTATGTGGCCGGGCTCCGATCGAACGAAGTGAGGCTGCGCTTGCTCGAACAAGGGGTAGAAAAACCAGAGGACGTGGCCCGGAATGCAATCACAATGGAAGATGGAGCCTTAAAGTCCACCGAGTTCTCTAGGGACTGGTCCCCACGTTCTGATGTGAGAAGAGTGCCCTTCTACCCTGCCACCCCCTAAGATACTGACGGCCTGTCGGCTGCTGCTACACTGCCCCCTGCGAACCCAAAATGTTATTTCTGCGGGAGGGACAAACACAGCAGGTCCCAGTGCCCAGCAAGAAAAGCCAGGTGCCAGAAGTGCCTTAAAAATGGCCACTTTGCTGCAGTCTGTAGGTCTAAAATGGCCGCCGGCAAACACAGTGCCTCGTGTGAAACCCAACCGCCACTATCCCATTCAAACTCTTCTTCTCCAGAGCTCTCGTCCAATGTGAGTGAGGGCTCCCCTGCAAGGCAACGGCAACGCCTGACGTCACGGAGATGCCGAACCCGGAAGGGGCAGCCCACCCTCGCAACCATGATGTTGGCCCGCCTCTCGCCTCCGTGCAGAACACTCGACCCGGCCTCGGTCCCGACTGTAGAGGCCGTTATTGCCACGGCCACGACCACCCCCGGGGCCGACGCTGCCGCTGCCACCACCACAGCCACCCCCGGAGACGACGCTACCGCTACCACTGCCCGCTCCCCTGCTGCCGCTGCCAACCACGAGCAACAACCCCCACTACTTACCGTTCATCTGCCGACGCGGCCACAACAGCACCTCCGAGAGTACCTCCAACCTGCTCCTCCAGCGACTGTGTCTATGAAGTCATCCCATTGCGTGGCGTCATCCCGTTGCGTGACGTCAACACGCGGATCACCCCTGTCAACACGATCAGCGGCTGCTTCTATAACACTAAATCAGCAATGCTCTCATCCCCTCACTAAAGCAATGGATCTGATTAAAGTGCATGGACACTACACCAATTACTTATTTGACTCTGGGTCAACTGACAGTTTTATCCGGCCAGACCTGGCCCTCCGTTGTGGACTTGACATTATCCCCACTACCAGAGGATCTCGTTAGGGATGAGGTCGCACTCGACTGGGAAAAAGGGGTATTGCATCACCACGCTGGAAGTACAGGGCGTAACGGTCACCCACATCAAATTATTCATCCTTCCCCAATTGTGCGCCCCAGTGTTGCTGGGATTAGACTTTCAGTGTCAGTTTCGAACGGTGTCCCTACACTTTGGGGGTCCCCACGCCCCCCCCCTCTCGGTCTGCCATCGCCCCACCCCTGAAGCACCCGAGCAACCCACCCCTGTGCCCCGAGGCCACTCCTGCGGCTTTTCCACACTCCGGATTGCCCCGCCAGCACTCTTCGCAAACCTCACCCCTGGCTGGAAGCCTGTGGCCACCAAAAGTCGGCAATATAGTTACGAAAACAGGCAATTCATTAGGAGTGAGGTGCTTAGATTGCTGGATGAGGGCATCGTCGAACCCAGTTCAAGTCCGTGGAGAGCCCAGGTGGTGGTTGTCAAGAACGGGGAAAAGCTACGGATGGTGGGTCGACTATAGCCAGACCATTAACCGCCTCACGCTCCTGGATGCGTACCCCCTGCCACGCAACACGGATGTGGTGAACCAGATCGCCCAATACCGCATATTGGGGTGAATGTGGGTGAATGTGATAGTACAGACCTATATAGTTACCGCACCACTGACCTACGTTCGGCCTACCACCAGCTCCCGATCCGCTGTGAGGACCGACCATTCATGGCCTTCAAAGCGAATGGGCGGCTGTATCAATTTCTCAGGGTACCATTCGGGGTCACGAATGGTGTCGCGGTCTTCCAGCGGGAAATAGGCCAGATGGTGGACCAGAACGGGCTAACCACTACCTTCCCGTATCTGAACAATGTCACCATCTGCGGCCACAACGTGCAGGACCACGACGCCAACCTAGACAAATTTCTTCAAACTGCCGGTCGGCTGAACCTGACCTACAATTTTGATAAGTGTGTCTTCCAGACCACACGACTCGCGATTCTAGGTTGCATGGTGGAGAATGGGGTAGTGATGCCAGATCCTGACCACATGCGTCCCCTAATGGACTTACCCCACCCCCCCCCCCCCCCACCATACCCAGAAAGCGCTCAAACGCTGCCTGGGCTTTTTCTCGTATTACGCCCAATGGGTTCCACACTACGCCAACAAGGCGCGTCCTCTTATCAAGACCATCTCCTTTCCCCTCTCGACCGAAGCCAGAGCGGCTTTCGATCGAATCAAATCCGACATCGCCGCTGCAACGCTGCACGTGATCGATGAGTCTGTCCCGTTTCAAGTCGAGAGCGATGCATCTGATTTCGCCCTGGCAGCCACCTTGAACCAGGCCGGTTGGCCTGTAGCCTTCTTCTCCAGAACCCACCAGGGACCAGCGAGTAGACACTCCTCGGTCGAGAAGGATGCCCAGGCCATAGTTGAAGCGGTGCGTCGTTGGAGACATTACCTCGCTGGGAGGCGCTTTACACTGTTGACTGATCAACGCGCGGTCTCCTTCATGTTCAGCAACACCCAGTGAAGTAAGATAAAAAAATGACAAAATCGCCAGATGGAGAATTGAACTCTCCAACTTAACTATGACATCCTGTACCGGTCTGGTAAGCTCAACGACCCGCCTGACGCGCTCTCCAGGGGGACGTGTGCCAGCGTACAGATGGACAGACTACAGAAAACTCCATGAGGCGCTCTGTCATCCTGGGGTCACTAGGTTTGCCCACTTTGTGAAGGCGCGCAACCTACCCTACACAGTTGAGTAGATTCGCTCCATTACCCGAGCCTGTTCGGTGAGCGCTGAATGCAAGCCCCACTTCTTCCGTCTAGGGAACTCCCACATTATCAAAGCCACCCGCCCCTTCGAGCGTCTTAGCGTAGACTTTAAGGGGCTCCTACCGTCGACCAACCGTAATAACTACATCCTTACGGCCATCGACGAGTACTCCCGCTTCCCGTTTGCTGTGCCCTGCCCAGATACCACCGCCACCTCAGTGATACAGGCCCTTCACAGAATCTTCGCCATTTTCGGGTACCCCAATTCCATCCACAGTGATAGTGGGTCCTCAGTCATGAGCGCAGAGCTGCAACAGTACCTTCTGGAGTGTGGTATCGCTTCAAGCAGGACCACTAGCTATCACCCACGCGGTAACGGCCAGGTCGAGAGGGAGAATGCCACCATCTGGAGAGCGGTTACACTGGCTCTCCGGTCTAAAGGTCTCCCCACCTCTCACTGGCAGGAGGTTTTCACTAGTGCCTTACACTCCATCCGCTCCCTCCTATGTACCGCAACAAATGCCACCCCCCACGAAAGGATGTTCCTTTTCCCAAGGAAATCCAAATCAGGAACCACTGTACCGGCATGGCTCACCGTCCCTGGCCCCGTCCTTTTGCGACCCCACGTCCGGCACTCAAAGAACGACCCCTTGGTCGACTGAGTGACTCGACTCCACGCGAACCCGCATTACGCCTACGTTGAGTTTCCAGATGGGCGGGAGGACACTGTTTCAGTGCGGGACCTAGCTCAGGATGCGGTAGGCCCAGCAACCCCCCCAACCCAACCTTCCCCAACTCTTTATTCCCCAAGCCCCGTGCCGGAACAGAAGGACCAACAGCACCCCAACGACCCGGGCCACCCTGATGACAACACGGCTGGGGAATTGAGCGAAGGAGCGGTCGCACCCGACAAGCCCGCTGGTGACACCACTCCAGTGACCCCAATCCCGGCACCACGGCGGTGACGCCGGATGGTCAGACCCCCTGAACGCCTCAGTCCTTAACCTACCCCTTCCATTCATTCTCTCCCTCGTTTTTTTTCCTTCCCTTCTCCCTCTTCAGCCCTTCCACCCCAGGGTCAGTTCTCCAAGAAGGGGTGAATGTGATAGTACAGACCTATCACCAATTTATATAGTTACAGTATCTAGAGTATGTATGTAATGACTGTGCTTACAGCGATTGGCTGAGAGCTTAGCCATGCCTACTGTCTGGGCCTTAAAGGGTTGTGTCCCTAGCCAGGTCAGATCATTCCGGACTGGTCGGTCACCTGTGAAGAGCTCCTGTCTTTTGCTAATAAAAGCCTTGGTTTGGATCAACAAGTCATTGGTTCTTTCGACGAGCTCTACAATTATCCTCCAAAATTTCTGGTACTTATAACAGGATCCCACTACCAATCACATTTTTCCCACTCCTCCCCTCTCCGCACTCCCCTTGTGCACTCAGTCCTTCCCATTAATCGTCCCCTTGCACCTTCCCCTGCAGCCATGGGAAGTGCCACAGACACCCATACCTTTTTCCTCACCATTTGAGACCCCAAATAGTCCTTTCTATTGTTCCCATTGTGGCCTTCTCTGTTAGAGAGGCTCGAGAAAAACTGGGAAATCGCTTCGCTGAGCACCTTCGCTCTGTCTGTGTCAGTGATAGTGGCCAACTATTTCAATTGTGCACCCCATTTCCACACTGATGTGTCTGTCCATGGCTTCATACTGACAAACCAAGACCACCCATAAATTGGAGGAGCAGCACTTAATATTCTGTCTGGGCATCCTCCAACCGGATAGCATGAACATCGACTTCTCTGGTTTCTGCTTGCCTACTCCCCATTCTCTCTCTCTTCCTCAACCCTCTGCCTCCTTTCCTCCAGCTCTCCATGCCTTCCTTCTCCATTCACTGAGCCATCCCTTCTCCCCTTGTCTGCTGGTGTGCCCTCCCTTATCTACTGCCTGTGGGACTGTGCTCCTCCCCATGCTCCTCCACCCCCACCATTTTGTTTGGACGCCTGCCTACATTTAGCTCATACCTTGATGAAATCCAAAACGTTGGCAATATTTGCTGTTCAAAATATGCTGTTTGACCAGCTGAGTTTCTCCAACATTATATTTTTACTTCAACCAGTGTCTGCAGACTTTCATGTTTTACTTCTTACACAATCAGACATAACACATAAGCAGGCAAACAATATATGTTCATATGTACAAATAAATAAATGTTTGTAGATCTGCTTTACTATTTAATTACATCCACTGTACACAGACACACACCCCCACACACACACCCCCACACACACACCCCCACACACACACACCCCCACACACACACACACACATACACACCCCCATACGCATACACACCCACACACCCCCCACACCCACACACCCCCCCACACAAACACACACACACAGACACACACACACACACACACACATGTGTATGCATAGACACACACACACACACATGCGTATGTACACACACACACACATGCGTATGCATAGACAAACACACACACATGCGTATGCATAGACAAACACACACACATGATGTGTGCGGAGGTTGTTACAGAGTGAATATGTTTGCTTTAGGTTGCAAGGTTTTGGATTGGCACTTTAAATCCGTTAATTTACAAAAAAAATCGAATAAAACTAAGTAGAAAAGTTCAAGGTATCCCCTTGGACTTTAAGGCTAGTCCAGAAATTGCAGGGGCTCTAATCTTTCTTGGCCATAGATGAAGCGCTGATGGAATGCAAATGTTGTTCCTTTGTTTAAGAAAGGCTATATGAATTAACCAAGAAATTATGGATCAGTGAGACTGCTTTCAATAGTGGATAAGTTATGGGAAGATATCTAAGAGACTGTATATACACAAATCTGTATTTGGATAGACGGGGACTGAATAAGAATCGTCAACATGGGTTTCTATAACTTATCCACTATTGATAGCAGGCTCACTGATCCATGATTTCTTGGTTAAATCATATAACCTTTCTTAAACATTGTAATTTTGGAACATCCCTGTGGCCGTTCCCCTGCAACAAATAAGTATACTGTTTTAGATATCATTGGGGGTGATGATCTACCAGGGGCTAGTCATAGAGGTCACGTCTCTGGCACAGAGTCTACCCCCTCGGCTCAGAAGGGAAGGTAGAGAAGAGGAGAGCTATGATGATCGGGGATTTGTTTGTTAGTCGAACAGATAGGAGGTTCTGTCAACAAGATTGTTTCCCCGATAGTATGTTGCCTCTCAGGTGCCAGGGTCAGGGTAATAAATCTCAGGTTCAGGAGAAGGAGAGTGGCAGTGAACCAATGAAAAGGTCAGAAGAGTTTGTCTGGGGTGGTGTTTGGGGAGTTGATGAATGCAATGTTGTGTCTAGTGAATAAGAAAGAGGTCGACTTCATGGTGTGCTGAAAGAAATGAGTGAGTGTATTCTTTATTTGTTTTTAAGCTGTGGAAAATCAGTGCTGTTACAAGTGGTGACCCTGTGAGTTGGCGGATCGTGCTGACCTTTTGCATGGAAGTTAGAAGGATTGGCTTCTTCCCCTAGTCAACAGGAGCAAATGAAACTGCACCAACTGTTTACTGCACCAGCACCTTATCAATTGAAGGTAGCGCCGTTGTGGTCATGAGCCCCTGTTCACCGGTCATGGAACTTGTGGCTGTCAGATGCAGACCATTCCATCTATTGGGAATTCACCATGGTCCATATAGTCCCCAGAGGCTAGTGGAGAAGCTGTCCACACTGGGACTCAACACTGTAACTAGATCCTAGACTTCAGAAATGAAAGACCACAGTCTGTCCGTCTCGGTAGAAGAACATAGAGCACCGTCAAGCTGAGCACTGGTGGAACACACTACTGTCCCACGGCTGGATCAAAAGATCCAGCTCCAACAGTGTCATCAAGTTTGAAGATGACATGACAGTAGTTGGCCTCATCAGCCCCAACGATGAATCAGACTACAGAGAAAAGGTGGAAAATCTCGTGAAATGGTACAAGAGTAACAAACAACCTGAGCCTCAATGTGGACAAGACGAAGGGGATGATCGTGGACTTCAGGAGGACCAGAAATGACCACCTTCAACTACATATCAACAACTCTGTAGTAGAAAGAGTGGAGAGCACCAAGTTCCTTGTTGTTCATTTAACTAGTGACCTATCGTGGACATTAAACATCTCTCACTTGTCAGGTAGACGCAATAGCGACTGTACATCCTGAGAAGACTGTAGGAGCTCCATCAAGAGCGTCCTGGCCAGCTGCATCACAGAGTGGTATAATGGCTGTAGAGAAATGGATCGGAGATCAATCTACAGGACCATAAGAGTGGCAGAGAGGATCACCAGAGACTCCCTCCCCTCCATTGACGTGATGTAGGATAATTGTCTGAAGAGGGTGTGCAAAATCATGGAGGACCCCTTCCACCCTGCACACAGCATCTTTCAGCTGCTCCTGTTGGAAAAGAGATACAGGAGTATTAGAGCCAGCACCACCAGGCTGAGGAACAGCTTCTTCCCAGAGGCAGTAAGAATGCTAAACAACCAAAGAACCTGCTCACACTAACCATCTGAGGCTCTTATTTGTACAAAACAATATCTATTTATTTATTTATATGTATTGATTAAATATTTGTCCTCCCTATGTATTGTTTGTCTGCAGGTGTGATAGGTCTGGTTGTGTGTCTGCATGTTTTACATGGAGGACAGGAGAACGCTGTTTCCTCAGGTTGTACTTGACCAATCAGATGACAATAAGCTTGATTGTCGAAAAGTCTTTTAAATGTAATAATTGTACTTTAATCTACCACTTCCTCTAGCAGCACGTTTTACATACCCACCAGACCTCAAGCAAACTTTCAAATTTATTGTCAGTGTACATACATGACATCACATACAACCCCAAGATTCTTTCAGCTGCAGATGAGGCAGAATTGCCACTTATTGGTAATGTATTGCATTGCAGAAACTTTCCTCTCCTCTCTTGACACCTCCCTCTACTTTGGCTTGGAGCCAACAGGCTGAAAGGCCCATCTCAATTGGAAATGCTCTATTCTCCCTCCTCCCATTGGGGAGAAATTTCATTCAAGAGTGCGAAATTGCGTGTCAATAGTTTCAGCCCTGCTGTCACCTGGTGACTGAATGAAACCCTCAGCAGTGCTCTCATGTACCTTTGCTATGTACTAACGGTTCAAAGGTTCCTTTTAATGTCACATAATAATACATTAAAATGTAATATACCTGTTATTTAACTTTAACTTTTGTCTGCCTTAAGGTAAACAAAGAGTCATTGCCTGGCGCCATTAACAATAGAAGCAAAAGAGAGCCACGGCAAAGACAGAGTGACCGTGGGATTCTCCTCCAGCGCTCTCGCAGCCTCTTCAGCTGCACAAACTCTAATTCGGCAACTTGAGTTCCAGATCCAATCTCTGATACGATCACCGCCTGAGGCCCTTCAGGAGCTCTTCTTGCCCTCAGCACCCTCTCGAATTCCAGTTCTGATAAGCTGGTTACCATGAGCCAGTCTCCAGCAGCCTGCGTGTGTCCTTCGACTGCAAGTCACCTGTGGCTCACAGCCTGAGTGAGTTCTTTGAGAAATGATCTTGCTCTCTGTCTAACATTAGGCTTTGTAACTGTTCTTCCTCTGCTATTTTGTAAGTTGACTAGCTGGCCCACTTGCAGAAGAACCCTTCTCCCTACCAGGTACAAGGTGACGATAAACTTTAAACCTCACTGTCTCCAATGCCCCTTCACTGATCTCTCACTCCTCACTATCTCCAGAGCTCTCTCTGATCCCTTGCTCTTCACTGTCTCCAATGCTCCCTTACAGTTTGCTTCCTCACTGAATCTTCCCCTCCAGTGATCCCTCATTTTTCACTCACTGAGTGCTCCCTTGTTGATTCTTCACCATCTCTGGTTCTCCCTCACTAATTCATCACTCCTCTGTCTCCATGGCCTCCTCACTAAGTACTCATTCCCCATTATCTCCAGTACTTGCCTACTCTTTCTCAATTCTCACTATCTCTGAGGCTCTCACCAATTCCTTGGTTTTTTTTTATTGTTCAATCCTCTCTCCTATTAGCTGACACGTAGTTGGATGTCCCAATCAATAACCAGATGACAGACACATGGATCCTTTAGAATCACTGGGGCAGAAACATGACTCAACGACTCATTGGACTATTCTCCTGACAATCACAATATTGACCAAGGAGCCAATGCGAAGCATGGTGCAGTGTCGATGAGGTCCATTCTCCATGTGTTGTCCACCACAGGTTTAGATTCAAAAGCAACATAGCTTCCATGTTTGTGTACTTGAGCTCATTAGTGGGTGAACTGCTGGTGGAAAGGGAACATGACCAGGCTGGCCACAAACAATATACCCATTCGAATCAAACTCAATCAGAGTCAAATGGAATAGAAAATTAAGTGGCCAGAGAGCCAGTGATCATTGGGATATCAGGTGAATACATTTAAATCCCTGTGAGTCACCATCATGGAGGACATTTCCTGCACCCATCATACTAATGCCATTGAGAAGAAGTCACATCAGTGCCTCTATTTCCTCAGAGGTTCGCTATGTCAATGGAATTCTTGGCAAACTTCTACAGACGTGTGGTAGAAAGTGTGCTGACCGTCTGCATCACAGCCTGGTATGGAGGCACCAAAACCTCCGAGCGGAAAACCCTGCAAAAGTTAGTGGACTCAGCCCAGTATTTGGTGCTCTCTATTCTCCACTGCTGAGTTATTGATGTGGCTCTTCACCACTTAAATATCTTCTGAAAGTGGCATGCCTGGGATTAGATGCCAATCTCCAGGTGGACATATAAGTCTGATCAGTAATTCATATTTTTGGTTTATTGATCAAATTATGAAGTTTCACTGTTAATTAAACCAACATTGCTATCTGCTGTGCAAGAACTAATTGACCACAAATTAAATGGGGGCACAAAGTTGAAAAGCAAAGCTAAATATAATCTGGTGGAAGAACTCACTGAGTCGAGCAGCATCAAGGGGCTAAAGGAATGCTTGGTGTTTCGGACCAAAACCCTTTAAAGAGACCTGTTACTGAAACCCTTTAATAAGTCTTGCTAAAGGGATTCAGCCCAAAATGTTGACCAATCTTGTTCTACCACTGATGTTGCTTGACCCATGGAGTTCCTCCAGCAGATTATGCCTAGATTGAAATTCCACCATTTGCAATCTCTAGTTTTCAACCTTTTTCTTTCCACTCACATACCACTTTAAGAATTCCCTCTGCCATCGGTGCTCTGTGATTAGTAAGGGATTACTGAAGGTGCATGTGAGTGGAAAGAAAAAGGTTGAGAACCACTGCTCTTGTGTGTCTTTGGGAAACCGAGCTATTGGTTTATTGCTATGTCGCCACCTTGTGCTTGAAGGAGATGATTCAGTTATAAGTAATTGAACACAAAAAGAACTACACATGCTAAGATCTAAGTGCTGGGGATTCTCGACAGATTGGCCAGGTACTGTGGAGGGAGAACAGGTAAATTACTGGAGAATATTCTGAGGGAGAAGATATGGGCATGGGTGGGTTGGGGATAGTCAGCATGGTTTAGTAAGTGGCAGATCATGCCTCACAATTTTTTTTTGAAAATGTGACCAACGAGGTTGATGAGGGCAGATCTGTAGACATTGTTTATACAAGGCATTCAATAAGCTAAACCGGCCTGGAAGGTTAGATTGCATGGGATCCAAAGTGCAATAGCCGATTGGGTAGAACATTGGGTTCATGAAAGAAAGCAAGGGCTGATGGTGGGAGGTTGCTTTTCAGAAAGGAGAACTGTAACCAGTGGTATGCCTCAGGGTTTGGTGCTGAGCCCATTCCTGTTTGTCATCTATATCAATAATCTAGATGAAGACATGCACGGCCTGATTATCAAGTTTGGTTTTCTTTGGCTTGGCTTCGCGGACGAAGATTTATGGAGGGGTAATGTCAGCTGCAGGCTCGTTTGTGGCTGACAAGTCTGATGCGGGACAGGCAGACACGATTGCAGCGGTTGCAAGGGAAAATTGGTGGGTTGGGGCTGGGTGTTGGGTTTTTCCTCCTTTGTCTTTTGTCAGTGAGGTGGGCCCTGCAGTCTTCTTCAAAGGAGGTGGCTGCCCGCCGAAATGAGAGGTGCCAAGATGGATAGTTTGAGGTGATATCAGCCCACTGGTGGTGGTCAATGTGGCAGGCACCAAGAGATTTCTTTAGGCAGTCCTTGTACCTCTTCTTTGGTGCACCTCTGTCTCGGTGGCCAGTGGAGATCTCGCCATATAACATGATCTTGGGAAGGCGATGGTCCTCCATTCTGAAGACGTGACCTACCCAGCGCAGTTGGATCTTCAGCAGCGTGGATTCGATGCTGTCGGCCTCTGCCATCTCGAGTACTTCGATGTTGGTGATGAAGTCGCTCCAATGAATGTTGAGGATGGAGCGGAGACAACGCTGGTGGAAGCATTCTAGGAGCCATAGGTGATGCCGGTAGAGGACCCATGATTCGGAGCCGAACAGGAGTGTGGGTATGACAACGGCTCTGTATACGCTAATCTTTGTGAGGTTTTTCAGTTGGTTGTTTTTCCAGACTCTTTTGTGTAGTCTTCCAAAGGCACTATTTGCCTTGGCGAGTCTGTTGTCTATCTTGTTATCGATCCTTGCATCTGATGAAATGGTGCAGCCGAGATAGGTAAACTGGTTGACCGTTTTGAGTTTTGTGTGCCCGATGGAGATGTGGAGGGGCTGGTAGTCATGGTGGGGAGCTGTCTGATGGAGGACCTCAGTTTTCTTCAGGCTGACTTCCAGGCCAAACATTTTGGCAGTTTCCGCAAAACAGGACGTCAAGCGCTGAAGAGCTGGCTCTGAATGGGCAACTAAAGCGGCATCGGTTGCCAAAGATTGCAGCAGGATCTTGATAGTTGGGCAACCAACTTACTTCAATTTCTCATTTAGTCAATGGGTTATTCCCAACAGAGGAATGGTTGATAAAATTTAATACAGAGAAACATGAGATATTGCATGTTGGGAGGTACATGGATCTGGGAATGTTGTAGAGCAGAGTGATCCAGGAGTATAGGTACATAGTTCCTTGAAAGGGGCATCACAAGGAGTTAGGGCAGTCCAAAAGTAGGTTCCTTGGCCTTTATCAATCACAGGAGTATAGGTACATAGTTCCTTGAAAGGGGCATCACAGGGAGTTAGGGCGGTCCAAAAGTAGGTTCCTTGGCCTTTATCAATCACATTATTGAGTACTAAATTTCAAAGGTCATATTGCAGTTATATAAGAGGTTGATGAGTCCCCATTTGGAGTACAGGTTCAGTACCTCATATCCTAAACGCTTGGGCCAGATGCTTTTCGGTTTTTTCAGTTTTCGGAATTAAACACCACAGTAGCATCAGCAAAATACCTGTATCAGCGTTTAAACAGAAATAACAAACAACGCAGGCTTGTTGAGCTCTGACATGATGCCACAAGTGGAAAATTCACATGAAATAATATTTAGTATTTAACAAAATAAACAATCTCTGCTTACAAAAGAAGATAAATGCAGCACCAAACATTAGAAATTCTCCTCAATGGCTTTTTCAGATGTTTTCTTCAGTGTCATCTGCCTCATCAATAATGGTTTTTGTCTTTTCCAACACCTCCTCACCGTCCCTGCCAGTCCTGACACCTCCTCACTGCCGCTGCCGAACCCGACACCTTCCCTCTGGAGCCACCGATCCTGACACCTCTCCACCGCTGTCACCAGTCTCTGACACCTCCTCACTGTCGGTCCCCAACACCTCACCAACACCATCGTCAACCTGGACATTACCCCACCGCCGCTGCCAATCCTGACATCTCCCCATCGCCATCACTGGTCCCCGACATCTCCCCGTCACATTTTTCTCTAGCCAATCACAAGTATTTCCTCTGTTTTTCTCCCGACCTCCCCGACCCCCAGTCCCCCAACTCCTCTTCACTGCTGATGCCGACACCTCCCCACCACAGTCACCGGTCCCCGACACCTCCCCACCACCGTCACCGGTCCCCGACACCTCCCCACCACTGTCACCGGTCCCCGACACCTCCCCACCACTGTCACCGGTCCCCGACACCTCCCCACCACTGTCACCGGTCCCCGACACCTCCCCACCACTGTCACCGGTCCCCGACACCTCCCCACCACTGTCACCGGTCCCCGACACCTCCCCACCACTGTCACCGGTCCCCGACACCTCCCCACCACTGCCACCGGTCCCCGACACCTCCCCACCACTGCCACCAGTCCGCGACTATGGACCAAAGCCCGAGGTCCCTGCTCCTGTCCGGAAACCCGAGATCTCTGCTCCTGCCCAGGAGCCCAAGGTGACTTCTTTGATGCAGACGGCATCTCAACCTGAGGTTGAGAATGGAGTGGCCATAACTGACTCCGGCTGCAGCCGATGCTAAAAACTTGGACTCAGCTCCATTTGGCATCTTTCCTGACAGAAGCAAAGATTTTGTTTTGTACTACAGAGCTCTGTTGTAACCACACTGATGCGAACAGAGTGCCAGAGCCCCACATGAGCAAGTCATGTGGTGAATTCTTTTCAACTTGTGACGTTATGTCGGTGCTAAAATGTTTTTGGATCTTTTTTGGTTTTCGGAACTTTGGATACGGGATTCTCGACCTGTTTTGTGTTCAGTTTTGAACACTGAACTACTGGAAAGAGGGTATAGAGAAGATTTACAAGGATGTTGCTAGGACTCAGGGCTTAAGCTATAGGGAGAGGTTGAGGAGGCTTTATTCCTCGGAGCACAGAAGGATGAGGGGTGAGCTAATAGAGACATACAAAATTATGAGAGGAATAGGTTAAGTGAATGCAGATTCTTTTGCCCAGAGTAGTGGAACATTTGGACTGATTCTGAATAGGATGGGTTTGGAGGGATATGGGCCAAATGCAGGCAGTTGGGACTAAGGTTGGCAGGACATTTTGGTCAGTTTGGGGAAGCTGGGCCAAAGGGCCTGTTTCCATGCTACGTGACTCCAAATACAGAGTTAACATGCCAGGACAATGACCCTTCAGGCAAGTTGAAAAATGAGACAACAAATGCATTTAAAGTTGCTGGGAAGGAGAGGTGGGGAGAAAAACAGAGGAAATACTTGTAATTGGTTAGACAACAATGTGACCTTATTGCTCTTGTCGCCATCATAGAAAATGGAATCCTAACTTATCTTTCAGGAGGAATCTAAATAGATGAAGAAGAATAAGGGGAGTTAAAGAGGGGAAAACAAAAATGCAGTAACTACATGTAGAGCAAAGCAGTTGCTAAAAATCTGAAATAGAGAGAATGACAGAAATGTTCAGCAGGTAAACAGGAACTGTGGAGAGGGCAGAAATATGGTTAATGTTAACAGTTGATGACCTTACATCAGGACTGACCAAACTGCAAAAGCTGGTTATCGAAATTATTAAATTCAAGATTACACACATTAACTGCACCACTGGCTAGCTGTGAACATTATTTATTTCTACTGGATCAGTGGATTAATTCATGTTTGGCAGATTACAAGCTAAGTTCATTTCACAGCACTCCAAAATTCAGGCCACTAGGATTGCTGGAAACCTGGAAGGCATTTGAAGGCCTGAAGTTGGTGCCACATGGAGACAAAGGTGAAAGACTTTCTGCACCCATCACTAACTGGTTACTTGCTGCAGACCCCATTGCTCAACCATCATGTTTTCATTTCTCATGTTGCCATTCCCAATGCTGAGAGAGGCCTCTGAGTGGCCACCCATCAGCATTGGGATCATAAGTACAGTCAAACCTGTAGTCGTGGAATGCATAGGCAAAGCATTTCCTTTGTTCTCTCCTTCCCTGCAACTTGTAAAGCATTTGTGCAGTTCTGCTAAAGGATTGTTAACTCTGCATTTACAATCAACTCGACTTGCCCACACTGACCAAAAGAAAGGTATTAAGTAAAAACCTGGGAATTATAGATTAGTGAGTCTTATGTCAGTAACGGGCAACCTATTAGAGAGGATTCTTAGGGACATGATTTACGAGCATTTAGAAAAGCATCGCGTTCTCCCTTTTAGTCAGCATGTCTTTGTGATGGGGAGGACATACCTCATGAACCCAATTGAGTTTTCTGAAGAGGTGACAAAATAAACTGAGTGGTGGGTGTGGTGTATATGGATTTTAGTAAGGCATTGGATAGGTCTCCCATGGAAGGCTCATTCAGAAAGTTTTATGTTTTCTATTCTATTTTCTGTTCCTTTTATAATTATGATCTTTTTTTTAACGTGCTAATTAAATTGTTGTTTTAAAATGCATTAAGTCGAAGGACAGCCAGGGAGTTATCTCTAATTTTTTTGGCCAATACTTGCTCCTCAAAATGCTTCTCTAAAAGAGATATTTTCTGTTCGTTTTCAGACTGTTGCCCGTGGGATCTTGCTATGCATAAATGTTTCCTATATTTACAACAGCGATGTACATACAGTAATTGGCTATAAAGCAGTTTGACAAATTGCAGTAGCTTATTTGCTTATTTGTTAAATTGCCCTCTTTAAATACTATGATAAGGAAATAAGGAAGTATATAAATCTTCCAGATAAAAATAGATATTCCATCTTGGTTTCCATCTATATTCTGAGTCAGTCTCAATGCGTGTACGTGATTTGAGCAACTTCAGTCTCCTCACACTGAAGAAGTAATCTATTATACTTGCATTAGAATTAATGTGTTTTTAACAAAGACCGATCATGTGTGATAATTAACAAATCAACTCTAATTATTTCTGGAATATCAGGCTTCCCCATCACCCAGTGTGTTTAACCTCAATATCTAAACCATGCAAATTATCATCATGCCACTGTAAGATAAAAAAGAACTCTCCCCAGAATAGGTTGTGTTCAGATTGACACCAATTATCAGGCGTTTCTGTCTGTTTGGCCCAACCATACTAGTCTCCTCAGTGGCCAATGAAGCTCCTGGATCTCATCTTGCCAGAATAATAGGGAACAATGTTTGGACTATGCATTATTACAGGTCGGATTGTACTGATAATCCCGATGGTGACGGCTGGGCCACTCAGAGGCCTCGCTCAGTGTTGGGAATAACCCACTGACCATATGAGAAAATGAATCAGAATCAGGATTTATTGCCGTGAAACACGTCATGAAATTCGTTGTTTTGTGGCAGCGTCGCAGGGCAAACATTCATATAAACCATTTTACACCAATCAATAAAAATAGTGCATGACAAGTCAAATTGAAGGAAGTGTCTTTGGTTTATTGATCATTCAGGAATCTGATGGCAACAGGGAAGAAGCCGTCCCTGCGCCGCTGAGTGCTCATCCTCATGCTGCTTTACCTTTTTTCCCAATGGTAACAGAGTGAAGAGGGCTTGGCCTGGGTGATGAAGGTCCTTGAAGAAAGAGACTGCTTTCTTAAGACACTTCCTCTTGTAGATGTCCTTGATGGAGTGAAGTCCAGGTCAGATCCTCGGAGATGTTGACACCCAGGAATTTGAAGTTCTTGACCCTCTCCACTACTGAGCCCTTGATGAGGACTGGGTCATGTTCTGACTTCCTCTTGAAGTCCACAATCATCTCCTTGGTTTGGCTCATGTTGAGTTCAAGGTTGTTGGTGTAACACCACTCAATGAGTTGATCTATCTCCCTCCATGTACACTTCCTCATTGCCATTCGTGATCCTGCTGTGGTGTCATTGGCAAATTTGTAGATAGTATTGGAATTGTGCCTGGCTACACAGTCTTGAGTGTAGAGTGAGTAGAGCAGTGGGCTAAGCATGCATCCTTGAAGTGCGCCTGTGTTGATAGTCAGTGAGGAGGAGACATGTTCGATTCATACTGACTGTGGTCTTCTGATGAGAAAATCGAGGATCAGTTGCAGAAGAGGGTGTAGAGGCTTTGGAGCTTCTTGACCAAGGTTTGAAACTTCTTGATCAGCGCTAAAGGAATAATGGTGTTGAAGGCTGAGCTGTAGTCTATGAAGAGCATCCATATGTATGAGTTGCTGTTTTTGAGGTGATCCAGAGCTGACTGGAGAGCCAACAATATTGCGTCTGCTGTGGAACAATTGTGACAATAGGCGAACTGCAGAAACATGTTGATTCAGCAATGGGAGCCTGCAGTGAATGGGTGTAGAAATACTTACATCTCTCCTACTGAATAGCTCCCATGTAGCACCAAGTTCAGGCCTTCAAATGCCTTCCAGGCATGCTGCAATCCTTGTTGCAGGCAATGTATGGATGTTGGAGTGCTGTGCAATGTACCTAGCCTGTGCTTGCCAACAACAAATTGATTCACTAACCCACATAAGTGAGTGGGTAGTGGCCACTTGTCCATGAGAACATTGATAAAATGGGTATCAGCCTCGGGAGACAATGAGAAGAAAATCATTTCTGTTCATAACCATGAGTTAACCAGATTCCTATTACAAACTCTCTTTCTACCTTGTTCTTTTTTGTCTTGGGTGTTGATTGTACAGTTGGAATATTGGCTCCCCTGAGTGGTTGGGTGTATTTTTTTTAAATCAGGATCTCATTTATCCTCTGATTGTACTGTGGAATATGAAATCTTGTTTTGAAAAATGCTGCTGGAATTAATGAATCCTTTCAGAAGGGCAAAACAAAAGTGAGATATATTGAACAACACAATTTTAATTGGTATACAGGAATAGAAAGACCTGCAGGTTCATGTACACCAGTCTTCAGAGGTGGCAGAACAAGCTGAAATAGTTGCTACAAAAGCAATCGTTGGCTTCATAAACCGAAATAAAGAGTATAAAAGAGGGGAATTTATTCTAACACTTCAGCATTAGGACCATGGGAAGGATGTAATGTTTTAGGGAGAATGCAGGAGTCGTTTTCCTGGAATGGTTCCAAGGCTGAAGAACTTCAATTATGTGAGATGTCATGGAGTCCAAGAATTATTTGCCTGTGAATTATTCTCTCTCAACAACTGCACCCTGATCTTCAAAGACCCATAGTCATGAAGTCATGCAGCATGGAAAAGTCCCTTCAGCCCAACTTGTGCATGTTGACCAAGAATGCATTCCGGGCTACTCCCATTTGACTGCATTTGGTGCATAACCTTCTAAACCCTTCCTGTATTTCTCCAAATGCTTTTTGAACATTGTAATTATACCAGCATTTAAAGCTTCCTCTGGCAGCTCATGAGCTACCCTCTTAAATATCTCACCTTAAACCTATGCCATCTAGTTTTAGAATTACACTGCATGAGAGACTGTGAGCATTCACTTTATCCATGCCCCTTGTGATTTTATAAACTTCTATTAGGTCATTCCTCAACCTCCAATGCTCCATAGAATAAGGACCCAATCTATCCCAGCCTCTCCCTTTAAATTAAGTTTTCTAGTTTCCACAAGAGCCTAGTGGACCTCTTCTGAAGAGACTGAAGAGATTATTTTCATTAGAGCTCATTCATCCTATCTACTCTTCTTTAAGAATATTCATCTTTGATTTCTCCTGCTGAACCAACTTTAGGCTTTCTGACTCAAAGGAATACAAAGTGGTGAAACATGAAATGCTGGAGGAACTTCAGCTGGTCTCACAGTATCCATGGGAGGAAAAAATATATTACCCACATTTTGGGCCCTAGCCCTTTAAGCAAATAATAGGAAGGCATCTGAATAAAGATTGGGAGAGAAAGGAGGAAGATTGGGAAAGGGAGGAGTCCAGACCAACAGCCAAAAGGTGTCAATTGTATAGGAAAGTGAAAATTGATTTGGGCTCTGAGTAAGGAGACAGAAGGAAAATGGAAGAAAGAGACAGGTGACAGGGGGAAGAAGAAGGGGGAAGAAGGGTTAAACAGATACCACAGAAGTTGATATTCATGCCATCCAGTTGGAGGGTGCCCAGATGGAAGATGAGGTGTTGTTCCTCCAATTTATAGGTGGTCCCATTCTGGCACTTCATGAGATCATGGGCAGACAGATCTGCAAGGGAATGAAATGGGGGATTGAAATGGGTAGTCACTGGGAGAACAATTCTTTCTACAGAACTGAAGATTATTATTCTGGGAATTGTTCTCGGAAATAACCTCTGGATCCTTCCTTCAGGAGAGATACCCTTTGTAAAGTGTAGTTCCTAAAACTGGGAGTGGTGATGCCTGGTCAATGGGGAAATAAGATGAACTTTCCTCATAGAGTATACTGGTTATGACATTGATCTGTCATAGACAGGGTTGAGAGCATATTATGTGCATATAATGGTCACCTCCTCTTTTGTCAGGAAGGCACAACGATGCCTACACTCCCTAAGGAGGTTGAGGAGGACAAGGCGACCAGCCCCCTTCTTGACAACATTCTACAGGAGCATAATTGAGAGTCTCCTGTTTGGATGCATCATTGCGTGGTATAGTTGCAGCAAAGCATTAAACCGGATCAATATTGAGGATCATTAAATCAGCTGAGAAGATCATTAGGCTCTCCCTTTCCTCCATTGATGACATTCACCTGGAGTGTTGGTTAAGTTGACCTTAAAGAGTTATTGAGGATCCCTATCATCCATCACAATATCTATGACCTACTATTTTCATAAAGGAGGGAAAGGAGCATCAAAATCAGGACTGCCTGACTGTAAGCTATTTAGCTTATTCCCACAGGCTGTGAGATTGATGAATGGTATCCTGTAACCCTGGCTCTCTTATAAATGAAAGTGAGAAAATTATTCCAGAATATTTATACATATTTATTTTAGATTGTATTTTTAATGTATCTATGTAATTATTATTAGCTGTGTGAGAAATGAATTATAAGTACGTGTGGTCCAGAGAAACGCTGTTTCATCTGATTGTATATGTATGTTCAGATGATAATAAGCTTGAACTTGAACAGAGAATGCACTCCATTAAAAGAGAGTAGAAACAAATTCAATAATGACTGACTCAACGGCACTAAATTCTCCAACAGGTTGGAGCATGCTTTTAAGGGAAAGACCACATGATCTTAGGAGGAGCATTGAGAATAAGGGCTGTTGACTGTCCTCCCACAGGGAATAGTCTAATTTCCGCAGATGAATCTATGGATGCAAGGTGGGTTTACTGATGGGATACACTGATGGGACTTATCAAAAGAGAGAACTGGATATTTAATCATAAGGAAAAGAAATAAATGTTCTTTGAGCAGCTTAATTATCAATCTACAATTCATTTCCTCTTATTTGATGTCGTATTTCAAAGTAATTTGACCGATTTATTTACTTTAGTTGTTGATGCAGTGATACTGTTCATACCATTCATTTGATCTGGAAGAGCGGATAGAGTGTAGCGTTTCTAAGTTTGCTGACAAAACTAAATTGAGTGGAAAAGGAAATTGTGCAGAGGATATGAAAAGTCTGCAGAGAGGTTAAGTGAATGGGCAGATGAGGTAGAATGTTGGTATATGTGAGGTTATCCACTTAGGAAGGGAAAATGGAAGATCAAATTATTATTTAAATGGTAAGTGATTGCAGTATGCTGCCATGTAGAAGGACTTGGGAGTGGCTGTGCATGAATCAGAAAAGTTTGGTTTGCAGGTGCAGCAGATTATCAAGAAGGCAAATAGAATGTTGGCCGTCATTGCTAGAGGGATTTAAATTTAGAATCAGAGCGGATATGCTGCAACTGTACAAGGTACTGGTGAGATGACATCTGGATATTGTTTGCAGTTCTGTTCTCCTTACTTGAGGAAGGATGTACTGGCTTTGGAGGCAGTGCAGATGAGGTTCACCAGGCTGATTCCAGAGATGAAGCGGGACTACACTCCCGGGACTACACTCGCTGGAATTTAGAGGAATGAGAGGGGATCTTATAGAAACATATTAAATTATGAGAGGCATAGATAATATTGAGGTAGGTAAGTCTTTTCCATTGGTAGGGAAGACTAGAACTAGGGTACATAGCCTCAAGATTCAGTGTAGTAAATTTAAAAAGGAGATGAGGAGGATCTGCTTTCCCAGAGGGCAGTGAATCTGTGGAATTTGCTGCCCATTGAAGCAGTGGAGGCCAGCTCAGTAAATATATTAAAGACAAGTTTGGATAGATTTCTATATAGTAAGGGAATTAAGGGATATCAGGAAAAGGCAGATAGGTGGAATTGAGCCTATTATCAGATCTGCCAGGGTCTTATTGAATGGCAGAGCAGGCGCGATGGGCTGGATGGCCTTCCCCTGCTCCTATTTCTTGTGTTCTTATTCGCCTTGACAGCTCAAAGCCAGCTCCTTAATGATAATGATAAAGTCAGTGGCAAGCAATAAGAGAAGCCCTTCCAATGTGATCTGTTCAAAAGTGCTGAGTCTACAAATTGATCCTAAAGTGATGGTTTTCAAACTTCCCCCCTAAACTCACATTCCACTTTAAGCTATCCCTATGCCATAAGTGCTCTGCGATTGGTAAGGGATTGCTTAAGGTGGTATGTGAGTTTAGGGGGACAGTTTGAAAACCACTGTCCTAAAGTAACACTATTCAAGGCCCCAAACCGTCCTTCCAAGTGAAGCAATGCATGAATCTGAAGGGGTCAGTTATTGCATCTGGTGCTCCTGATGTGGCTTCCTCTATGTCAGGGAGATCTGGACACAGACTGGAAGATTGTTTTGTTGAGCACCTTCACTCTGTTCGCTGCAACAGCATGGACAGGCCAGTGGCCAACCATTTTAATTCCACACCCAATTTCCACACTGACAAGACTGTCCATTGCCATATACACTGTCAAGTCAAGGCCAACTGCAAATTGGAGGAACATCACCTTATATTGTCTCAGGAGTCACCAACCAGATGGCATCAGTATTGGCTTCTTCATTTTCCATTAACTACCTCTCTTTCCCTACCCCTCTGCCTCCTTCCCTCTAGCTCCCCACCCCTTTCCGTCTGACAGAATGCTGACCTTCTTAGCCCTCTGCCCTCTCCCCATCACTTCTCAGCTTCTTTCCCTTCTACCCTCTACACCTTTATCACCAATTTCTTCTTACCTGTTAGCCTGTGCTCTTCCCCATTCCCCTTCCTCCTTCCTTCCACCATATTTCGTTCAGATGTCTACCTGTTTTTTTTTTCCCACATTCCCGATGAAGGGCTCAGGCCTGAAGCATCAATTGCCTTTTGCTTGCTATGGACCTGCTGAGTTTCTCCAGCACTTGTGTGTATTGTATTGTGGCAGTGTTGTTCTGTTTATTAATCCAGTGAAAAATGTCCTGTGACATTTCCAATTCTAATACAGATTCAGCTAAACCATCTTAGATATTTATCATGTAATAAAGATGAGCAAAAATCTGCACTTGTATCTTATTTACCTTCTGGCAGACCCAGATATAATTCTTCCATTGACAGATTGGGTCTTGACCCATAGTATATGAATATTTACCTTTCTTTGTCATTGCATGCTTCATTAGAATTCAGATTAATAAATTTCTTTTCTTTATTGACAGTACTCCCTGTGCTTCTCTACTCAGCCGGTTAACATCTTGCAATCAGTAGATTTTCCATTGATTAGGATTAAAGTTTATTGTGTTGCAAATACCGTAGAGTCAGTGTTGGCTGCCCCACAATCTTTCCACCATCTGCGTGGCTCAAATTAGATTTTATTTTTTTAATGTAGACATGCAGCATGGTAACACACCCTTCCGGTTCACTGCCCCCCCCTCCCCCCAAATACATGAATTAAACTACAACCCCTGTACATTTTAGGAGGATAGGAGGAAACTGGAGCATCTGGGGGAAAGCCACGCTGTTGTTAGGAATTAAAGTACCTTTAAAGAAATTGCTCGAGACAAAAATTGAGAACAAAGAACATTTATTACTACAACAATGCAAAGTTGGGTGCTTCCCCTTACCCTGGGAATACACACATACACTGGGGCTCACCCAACTTTTATACAGTCGATTTCAGTATCAGAGTGCCCTCCCCCTTACATTCTTCTGCCCCCTGGATGGGTTTGGCATAGGTAATTCTTCCTGCCTACGTGCAGTTTCAGTACACTTGGAGGACCAGGGGGTATCCTGTGGGTGCCCCATCATGTCATTGTCCTTATTCACACCTTCCTGATTCTCTGGGCTACAGTCTCTTGATATGCAGAGTTGACTCATTCTATCTAGGGTTGGCTAATTTCATATGTATAAATCTGTGTATGGTTAGCTAATTAGAAATGTATGACTTGGTACTTCTGTCCAGGGCTAGGAGACCCTTATCTGATCCAGACTACCTCAACTTCCTACATTCTATTGTACCTTACCATTCCTTATCTTAGTCCTATGGTCTTGTCACAAAGGCTAGAAGATTCTTATGTTAATCGTGCTGACTCTGCTTTCCTGCATCCTAAGCCCCAAGCTTATCCTGTTTGAACTGGTTACAGCCATTTACTGATGAACTTTAGTTTCTTCCATGTTCATAATTTTAGATCAATTTTCCCATCTCTCACACTGTCACAGGGAGAAAAGTACCAACTCTTTACAGACAGTGCAGGATTCCGACCCAGATTGCTGGCGCTTTAATAACATTGCACTGCCAGGGATGGCCAAACTTGCTTAACATAAGAGCCACAAAAAAACAATAAACTTTGGAAGTTTGAGAACCGCAATCACGTGATTGCAACTGTGAGAAACAGAAGGACCTTCACAGAATTTGCTCGAGACAAAAATTGAGAACAAAGAACATTTATTATACAACAATGCAAAGTTGGGTGCTTCCCCTTACCCTGGGAATACACACACATACTGAGGCTCACCCAACTTTTATACAGTCCATTTCAGTGTAGAGGTACCCTCCCCCCCACCCCCCCTAACATTCTTCTGCCTCCTGGATAAGTTTTGCATTAGGCAATCCTGTCTGCCTACGTGCTGTTTCTGTGAACTTGGAGGACCAGGGGGTATCTTGTCTGTGTCCCATCATGTCATTGTCCTTATTCACCTGCCTTTGTCCTTATTCACACCTTCCCAACCCTCAGGGCTTACTAACACTTATATGCAGAACTTGCTAATTCTGTCTAAGGCTTACTAATTACATATGCGGAACTTGGTCTAAGGCTAGAAGATTCTTATCTTATTCAGACTAACTTTACTTCCTACATTCTATTATCGACCCTTCATACTGGCTTTATTCCTTCTTTTTCTTCTTTGGCTTGGCTTCGCGGACGAAGATTTATGGAGGGGGTAAAAAGTCCACGTCAGCTGCAGGCTCGTTTGTGGCTGACAAGTCCGATGCGGGACAGGCAGACACGATTGCAGCGGTTGCAAGGGAAAATTGGTTGGTTGGGGTTGGGTGTTGGGTTTTTCCTCCTTTGCCTTTTGTCAGTGAGGTGGGCTCTGCGGTCTTCATCAAAGGAGGTTGCTGCCCGCCAAACTGTGAGGCGCCAAGATGCACGGTTTGAGGCGTTATCAGCCCACTGGCGGTAGTCAATGTGGCAGGCACCAAGAGATTTCTTTAGGCAGTCCTTGTACCTTTTCTTTGGTGCACCTCTGTCACGGTGGCCAGTGGAGAGCTCGCCATATAATACGATCTTGGGAAGGCGATGGTCCTCCATTCTGGAGACGTGACCCATCCAGCGCAGCTGGATCTTCATAAGCGTGGACTCGATGCTGTCGACCTCTGCCATCTCGAGTACTTCGACGTTAGGGGTGTAAGCGCTCCAATGGATGTTGAGGATGGAGCGGAGACAACGCTGGTGGAAGCGTTCTAGGAGCCGTAGGTGGTGCCGGTAGAGGACCCATGATTCGGAGCCGAACAGGAGTGTGGGTATGACAACGGCTCTGTATACGCTTATCTTTGTGAGGTTTTTCAGTTGGTTGTTTTTCCAGACTCTTTTGTGTAGTCTTCCAAAGGCGCTATTTGCCTTGGCGAGTCTGTTGTCTATCTCATTGTCGATCCTTGCATCTGATGAAATGGTGCAGCCGAGATAGGTAAACTGGTTGACCGTTTTGAGTTTTGTGTGCCCGATGGAGATGTGGGGGGGCTGGTAGTCATGGTGGGGAGCTGGCTGATGGAGGACCTCAGTTTTCTTCAGGCTGACTTCCAGGCCAAACATTTTGGCAGTTTCCGCAAAACAGGTCGTCAAGCGCTGAAGAGCTGGCTCTGAATGGGCAACTAAAGCGGCATCATCTGCAAAGAGTAGTTCACAGACAAGTTTCTCTTGTGTCTTGGTGTGAGCTTGCAGGCGCCTCAGATTGAAGAGACTGCCATCCGTGCGGTACCGGATGTAAACAGCGTCTTCATTGTTGGGGTCTTTCATGGCTTGGTTCAGCATCATGCTGAAGAAGATTGAAAAGAGGGTTGGTGCCAGAACACAGCCTTGCTTCACGCCATTGTTAATGGAGAAGGGTTCAGAGAGCTCATTGCTGTATCTGACCCGACCTTGTTGGTTTTCGTGCAGTTGGATAATCATGTTGAGGAACTTTGGGGTCATCCGATGCGCTCTAGTATTTGCCAAAGCCCTTTCCTGCTCACGGTGTCGAAGGCTTTGGTGAGGTCAACAAAGGTGATGTAGAGTCCTTTGTTTTGTTCTCTGCACTTTTCTTGGAGCTGTCTGAGGGCAAAGACCATGTCAGTGGTTCCTCTGTTTGCGCGAAAGCCGCACTGTGATTCTGGGAGAATATTCTCGGCGACACTAGGTATTATTCTATTTAGTAGAATCCTAGCGAAGATTTTGCCTGCAATGGAGAGCAACGTGATTCCCCTGTAGTTTGAGCAGTCTGATTTCTCGCCTTTGTTTTTGTACAGGGTGATGATGGTGGCATCACGAAGATCCTGAGGCAGTTTACCTTGGTCCCAACAAAGCTTGAAAAACTCATGCAGTTTGGCATGCAGAGTTTTGCCGCCAGCCTTCCAGACTTCTGGGGGGATTCCATCCATACCTGCTGCTTTGCCACTTTTCAGTTGTTCGATTGCCTTATATGTCTCATCCAGGGTTACACATATATCCATACTAGCTTTCTTCATCTCTCATATTTTCATATTAGTTTTACTCATCTCTCACACAACCTTGCTGACTAAAACTACCATTGTGAGCAGCGGCCTGTCTCAGCCACCTTACTGTACATGCTGTTGTATAGGACGACGATGTACAGGACGACCCTGGAATTTCCACATCAATGTTGGTTATGAGTGATACCCTTTCAAAAAGGCTCCCGCCCCCAAAGAAAATCTGGCACTAACTGCTGATCAGTGGATGCTGTTAAAAGCAAATCACAATATTTTAATAAAAATTATTATTATTTAAAGGTTTACATTTTATTTGAATATTGTAAAATAAACCACTGTGGGCTCCAATGATAGGCCATTTAAAGCCCATACAGAGCCAACAGCACTGAGATCGGGTGGATGGATAGCACGGAGGAGCGCTGAGACTTCTCAAATAACTAACGGGTCATGCGCAGGATTGAGTTGGAGCCACCAAGAAGATACAGTGGAGTTGCAACTTCATTGTCAAGATAAGAATTTTAGACTCTTTGTATAGGACGACCCAAATTTAAGGTGAAAATTTGAAGCTTAGCTGATCGTCCTATACAACAGCATATATGCTACTGTTGCGAGTCGCAGACTGTATGTCAAAGAGCCGCATGTGGCTCGTGAGCTGCTGTTTGGCCACCCCTGCTCTATGCTAACCTTAAGGTTCCAGCCCAAAACATCTACCATCCTTTATCTCCCATTGATACTGCTCAACCAAGCATTTTCAGGACTGCTCTCAAATTCTTTATCTCTCTCAGCTCAAAATTTGCATTCAGCAATGAGATATCCATGTTTACCACTGATGTTCAGGCATAACTAACGTCAGTCACAAAATAAAATGTGTGGATCGGGGCAGCAGAATAACAGAGCCCTGGGTTCAATTCTGTCCTCGGGCTGCCTGTGTGGAGTTTGCATGCTCTCCCTGTAATTGCTTTGGTTTCAGTTCCCTCCCATATCCTAAAGCTGCAGGGAGGTTAATTGGCTCCTGTCAATGAACCCTAATGTGGGAGAATGACAATAAAATTAAAAGTGGTATATGAGAGAGAATACGTTCAGGAATGTAGTGAAATGAGGGGAGAGGGAATGGGACTGATGGGATTTTACTCTGCTGGCCTTGGCTTGGATTTGTCAGTGTAGTCGGTAAGGAACTAGATCAATCCCACACTGAAGGCCTTGCACTTCATAGGGCATTAAACAAAATAATCGAGCTATGATGGAGGAAGAGGTCAAGAAGAAGCTGCACCCAAAGCTTCAGCTGTCAAAATCTTTGAAAGTTTTTGATGTCTAAGTTATATCTAAGGGCTGCTGATGCGGACCTGCAGAGACTGGAGACACAACGCTCTCCTGAAGGGTTCTACTGCCCCGTGCTGCTGCCAACACCTCCATACAGGCTTTATTGAAAATTTTGCGACTACATGGTCTGGGCCCAAGATGGCGGCACCCGTGTTCGCCAGTGATGTTGAGGCGTAGCGGACACTGGGGGAGTGGCAGTCTGGCGTGGGGCATGGTAATGGGGAGAACACGCCACATTGTGAAAGAAAAGCAGAGAATAGTGACGATGGCAGTGACGGACTAGCGTGGGGATCTGCAGCTGAAGGACACTCACAGGCAGCGAGCCCATACAGGCTCCTGGTGATGAGGTCGAAAGACCCACACCAGGCTGAAGGCTTCCTTATCATGTCAGAGGTTTGGATGTGGTGTCGGGTTGCCGATAGTTTGAACCGAACTGGAGTTTTGTGTGGCTGTGGTGAGGAATATGAGTTTTAAAACATTGGAAAAAAAGAGAGAAGCAGAGCACATTCCATTGTGAATGTTGATGATTCATCAACATCAAACTTATTCTCATTTGGAAAAGACAGTAAAAATCTATTAACCATTGGATAATGTGCATGACCAGGGGTAAAGAATCCTCAGAGCCATCCAAAGAAATATGTATTAATAAGGAGAGAGGATTGCAAAAGTCTGAATGTTCTGGAAAGCTGGAACTTGATCTGTATAAATATGCAACTAGTGAGCCATGTAGCAGGCTCCCTTGTCGTGAGACAAGTTGCATGCGGCAGTCCTTCTTGCTGTAACAGAGTTCTCACCCTTTGCAAAGCAACAATAAAGATCTTTGCAGCTGAATTGTTTTTTCATTTTTTCAAGTATTCGCAGGTCTACCTTTAATGACGGATCAACTCTTTTGCTTCTCTTTCTTTGTCTGTAAGGGGTGCCTGGAAATGCTAATGGTGAATCTTAGTCTGGCTTATAGCAGTCTAAAGGCAAGTTCATGGAGTATTACATTTCTGTTTTCTTACACGACAATAAATAGTATCTGATCTGATCGATTTGAACCATTAAACCCCCCTTTCTCCTGCCAAGGCTCCAGAGTTTAGTTTCTTTATAGAGCACATTTAAAATAATTGAACAGATCATAAATTACATCATAACTTAAGCAGCTATTTAAAATGCAGTATAAAACAGGTACCTGAGGTTTAGAATTGTACATACAACATGGTAGTAACCAATAATCGCCTCAAAACGCTTGCGAGTGAATATACAACTTTAACCTGGATTTAAAAGAGTTAAAGGAGGGGGCTGATTTGATGGAGGGAGGGATGTTGTTCCACAGTTTGG
Organism: Narcine bancroftii; assembly: GCF_036971445.1. Lineage (NCBI taxonomy): Eukaryota > Metazoa > Chordata > Chondrichthyes > Torpediniformes > Narcinidae > Narcine > Narcine bancroftii. Next base: position 473,849,952 of record NC_091469.1, on the reverse strand, counting down.
GGGCTGCAATAGCAAATATATACATTATTTTAGAACTTCCACATAGATCACTACAGCACAGTACAGGCCCTTCGGCTCTTGATGTTGTGCCGTCCTATATAATCCTACCAAAATTTTAAAAAAGTAAACCCCACGCCCCTCATAACCCTTTATTTTTCTTTCATCCATGCGCCTGTCTAAGAGTCTCTTAAATGCCCCTAATGTTTCACCCTCCATCCCTGGCAAAGCATTCCATGCAGCCACAACTCTCTGCATAAAAAACATACCCGATGTCTCCCCCAAACTTTCCTCCCTTCACTTTGCACAGATACTTTATAATTCAAAATGAACTAATATTTACTTCTATCCCTCATGTGTGTTTCCCTCTATTGAAATGCAAAAGGAAGTTGTATCCATTACCAGATAAAAGGTAAAGGTTCCATTATTGTCATGCGATATAACATTTAAAATGTAACATACAAGAAATCTTTTGACTTCTGTCTACCGTAAGGCAGACAGTCACCACATTGTCCAATGCCCCTCACAGAAACCTACGGCACCTGGTGTTCCAAGGTCGTCTCCCTTCCAAGTACTGATCAGTTCTGAGCCTGCTTAGCTTCTGAGAGCAGACAACCTCAGGTGTATTCAGGGTATTATTCAACCCGATGATGGATCTCATGTGGATACTTCACCTTAAATGGTAGGGACATGCCACAGCCTTGCACCCCTTCTCGAAGAGTGCCACACCGGACTGCAATTGGCAACCATCAATGTGGGAGCTTCTGCATTGGACCAGAAATCCCCGATTAACAGGAAATATTGGCAATTTTGTGAAATGCTGACACTTTGCAACAAAAACGAGGTTGTTATATCTGCATAGTAAGGAACATGATGCAAAGATGGGATTTGAAATCTATATCCACTGTGTTCTGAAAAATATCAAAATTATCTCAAGGGGCTGAGTGACTATTTAAGTTTTTGGGAGTCACTATCTCGAAGGATCTTTCCTGGAGCCAACACATGAAGAAAGCACGTCAGCACCTCTACTTCCTCAGGAGTTTGCGGGGGTTTGGTATGACATCAGAAACACTGACCAATTTCTACAGAGGTGTGGCAAAATGTGTGCTGACCAGCTGCATCATGGTCTGGTATGGGGACACCAATACCCCTGAGCATAAAGCCTTGCAAAAACTAGTGGACACAGACATCACGGGCAAAACCCTCCCCACCATCAAGAGCGTCAACCGGGAACGCTGCCGCCAGAGAGCAACAGCAGTCATCAAGGTTCTTCATCACCTAGCACACTCTGTTCTCGCTGCTGCCATCAGGAAAGAGGTCCAGATGCCACAAGACTCACACCAGCAGGTTCAGGAACAGCTGCTACCCCTCCACCATCAGACTCCTCAACAACAAACTCCATCAGGGTCTCATTGAAGAACTCTTACTTGTGCACTTTATTTTTGTTTCGTCGGTTTGTTTACATGTTTAGTTTAGTTTGTTTTGCGCTAACGATAAGTGGTAATCTGCCTCATCCTCATTGCATGTGATGCCATGTATGTACTCTAACAATAAATATGAAATCTGACTAGCCCTTGTTTCAGTGCAGGTATTCCCCGATTTACCCCTTATGCGATTTTCAGCCATCCGTACATATGAAAGTTGGGCCTATTTATGCAAAGAGAGAGAGAGTTGGCCATGTTGAATTTGATGAACTATATCACAGATACAGTGAAATTCCGACATACGTCCATTCCAAGGTACGACTGATTGGCCAGCATGGAAGACAAATGTAAGTTGAGGAGTACCTGTATTCAGAAAATGTTGAACTTCATTTTTAGTCACACCAGTATTGGCTCCTAGGCAATGATGATGTTCAAATAGAAGTTCTATTTTCCATCGGGAACCCTACTAATCAATGCAATTAAACTGATATTTAAATTAGAATTTAGCTTTGCATTCATTTGGAGATTACCACTGAGAGGGATGCAATATCATAACAGGATTATTTGCACACATTCTCTGTGAGTCGGTTTTATTAAAAGGCATGTTATTTAACCTTTTCACGAGCTGACAAGAATGCCTCCTTCATTATTTCAGAAACCAGTCAGAAAGCAACTGCCATAATGCTACCTCTTTCCCCTTGCTCGCTCCCTCTGGATCTTGTAATACTGTGCAAACAAAGATCTGTGTAGATGCAACTAACAAGCTTGTGTTCAATCCTGTGTTCGAAGTACGTGGCGCATATTTCAGTGGTGATATGATATTTTCTTCAGTGGTCCTTTGATTTTCCAGAATTGGCTGTTGAGCGATGGATGCATGAGCTGAGGGTATTTTTCTTTACCCTGGAAGGCAGCGGTGAAGTGGCTGTGACTCTGTGAGCAGAGGAAAGAGGAAGGGGTGTGGAAAGGAAAAAAAAAGTGAGGTGAAGATGGAAAGAAAGCAGGGGGAAAACTGACAGTAGAAATAAGAGTCAAGGAATCAGGACATTTTTTTAATGGGGAGGGGAAAGGAGATTTTGAGAAGGGACAGTGTTAATATTGAGAGGTGAGTGATAGGAGGCATCTTAATAATATCTGAGAGGGGTGGAAGGACCAATTGAGCTGGTGTGAGCATAGCTATGTTGGGATGGAACTGACTGCAAACAGAGTGCCTGGAGGGAGGAAATACCAGTTTGAAGGAGAGGCGAGGAACCATCACCGTGAACCAATTTGGGGAGATTTTTGAATATAAAAGCAAACTGCTGAAGGGATTTCGTGAGTCAGGCAGGATTCATGTAGGCAAAAGGATGTTTAATGGTTTGACTCAAGACACTGCATCAGACCTAAAACATCAACCCCTGTCTCTTTGCTTCGACAGATGTTGGCTGACCCATTGTGTTCCTCCAGCAGTTTGTTTTCATTTGCTCAAGATTTCAATGTCTGCAATTTATCATCTCTCAACTTCAGGATACAGCTTCTTTCAGTCTTAGTAATGGGATACAAAAGCAAAGAAGCCAGGATCAATCTCAATAAAAGGGTGGCTTCATCAAAACTGGTCACCAGGAATGATGTTGACCTTGGAGAGTGACTACAATGAATCTAGGTATGAAGCACTTCAATTGCTTGACAGTCTGGAGTTAGAACATAGGAATCTTCCCCACAGTACAGGCCCTTCAGCCCATAATGTTGTGCAAACTCATAACCTACTCTAACAACTGCCTAGATTTCCCTCCTGAATAACCCTCCATTTTTCTTAATTCCATGTACCTATCTGATAGACTCTTCAAAGATCCTATTGTACCTGCTTCCAATACCATTTTTGACAGCATATTTCATGTACTCACCACTTTCTGTGTGAACCACTCCCCATGCACCTAAAAACTATGCCCCGAGTATTAGTCAGTTCAACCCTCGGAAAAGGCCTCTGGCCATCCTACTATCAATGTCTCTCATCTTATGCATTTCTATCATCTCACCCCTCATCCTCTGTCATCCCAAGGAGAAAAGACCAAGTTCACTCGACCTATCCAAATAGCAACCTTGGAAATCTCCTCTACAGCATCCACATTCTTCCTGTAGCAAAGTGACCGGAACTGAACACAATATTCTAAGCGGGGTTCTTATATAGATGCAACACTACCTCTCTTTTCTTGGACTCAGTCCTATAGTTAATGAAAGGCAACACACCATACACCTTCTTAACAACGCTATCACCCAGTGCAGCAGCGTTGACAGGTCAGGGACCCCAAGATCTCTCAGTTATTCCACATTTCTCAAATTTCTCCCATTAACATTGTATTCAAATCTGACCTACTGAAACGAACCAGTTCACATTTTTCTCAGTTAAGTGCCATCGGCCATTTCTCAGTCCAACTCTGCAGCCTGCATCCTAACCTCTGGTAACCTTCCAGACTATCCATAACACTACCAATCTTTGTGTAATTCGCATACTTACTCATCCATCCTTGCACATCCTCATCCAGGTCACTGAAAAAAAAAACCCACCAAGAGGAAGGGTCCCAATAAACATCCCTGATGAACACCAACTTCTCCTGTCCCTAGGGCAGACAGAGACATTGCTGCTTCTGGCAAGACTTGAGGAGGGGAATTGTGCATTTACATCAGTGAGAACTGGTGCATTAATGTCTCTGTTGTGAAGCAGACATTGAGTACCTGATGGTGAAATGCAGTTCCTTTTTCCTGCCCAGGAAATGCTCGGCTGCAGTCTATGTTCTGCCTTTGGCTAATGAAGGTGAAGCCATGAGCAATAGAACATTACAGCACTGAAACAGGCCTCTTTGGCCCTTCTAGTCTGTACAGAACCATTTTGTTTGCTTTGTCCCACTGACCTGCAACCAATCTGTAGCCTTCTATACCTATCCTAACCATGTCCAAATTCTTCTTAAAAGTTAAAATTGACTCCACATTCACCACCACCAAGGAGCATTACATGGTGCCATCTGTGAAACCCAGACGTCCCACCCTGATGGTGCCATGATTGTTGCTGCAAATTCAATCATACCAACCTGAAAACAGTCTTATCGTGGTTTCAACAGCACAGCAACTTTGCCGCCAGAAGATGGAACATCTTAGAGCGGATGTACACCAACATCCCTTGTGCATACAAGGCTGCCCCTCGCCCCCATCTTGGTTACTTGGATCACATATCCATCCTGCTAATCCTGGCCAACAGACCACTGGCAAAGCAAACTAAGCCAGTTCGCAGGGAGAACAGGATGTGGCCGGGGATGTGGGGGGCAGGGGGAGGGTGAGCACAGCAACACTTCAAGACTGCTTTGAGACCACAAACTGGAGCTGTTTCAGGGAGGTGGCCACCTATAATGGCCATGTAAACATAGAGGAGCACACGAGCTCAATGACTGGCTACATCAGCAAGTGCATTGAGGAAGTCACCGAGATCAAATGCTTCACAACCAAGGCTAACCAGAAACCTTGGATGCAGAGGTCTGGGTCCTTCTCAGAGCTTGTGATGTTGCCTTCAGGACAGGGAATGGCACTAAGATCAGCCAGGGCTGAACTCTCTGAACAATTCAGAAGACAAAGCAGAGGTATGACCAGAAGATTCATAGACAGCTGTGTGACACCAGTGACACAAGACCCATGTGGCAATAGATCAAGACTATTTCAGATCACAAGACAATCTTGTGAGTTAAAGACAACAACACCTCCTTTCTGGACATACTGAACATCTTCTTTGATGAGAAGAGCAGGATGACACCAAAGAAAGCTTCACATCCTTCTGATGAATGGGTCCCCTGCTGAGCCATGGCCGAGGTGAGGAGAAACCTATCCAAAGTGAATGCACACAAGGTGTAGGGATCAGACAACATACCTGGTCAGGTACTGAAGGACTATGCAGACCTATTGATGGAGGTCTTTACAGACAATAAACTTGACTTGATGATGTGAACTGTAATAAGTTGTAATACCTCCACCTCTAGCTCTCTCTTGTGGATGGGAGTGGAATCTCCACTGAGGTCCTGTTGTGAGGACTTAACCATAGAACCATTTACAGCACAGAAACTGTGCCGAACATCTCCCACCTAATCCCACTGACCCGCATTTGGCCCATAACCCTCCACACCTCTCCTGTCCATATACCTATCCAACCTTTCCTTGAATATTAACATTGACTTTGCTTCTACCACCACTGCTGGAAGTTCATTCCATACCCCCACCACTCTCTGCATGAAGAAATTTCCCCTTATATTTCCTTTAAACTTTCCCCTTTTACTCTCAATCCATGCCCTCTTGTTTGAGTCTCCCTCACTCTCAGTGGAAAAAGCCTATCCACATTGACTCTATCTGTTCCCCTTATAATTTTGAATACCTCTATCAAATCACCCCTCAACCTTCTATGCTCCAGGGAATAAAGTCCCAGCCTGCTCAACCGTTCCCTGTAACTAAAACCCTGAAACCCCAGCAACAGTCTTATAAATCTCCTCTGCAATCTCTCTATTCTGTTTATATCCTTCCTGTAGTTCGGCAGCCAAACTGTACACTATTTTCCAAATTTGGCCTCATCAATGCCTTATACAATTTCACATAACATCCCAACTCCTGTGTTCTATATTCTGATTTATGAAAGCCAACGTACTAAATGCCTTCTCCACCACCCTATCCACGTGATTCAACTTTCAGAGAATTATGTACCATGACTCCTAAATCCCTTTGTTCCACTGCACTCCTCAATTGTCTACCACTTAACGTGTATGTCCTATTTTGATTAGTCCTACCAAAATATAGCAGCTCACATTTATCAGTATTAAGCTCCATCTGCCATCTTTCAGCCTACTCTTCTAACTGTCCTAGATCACCCTGTAAGCTTTGATAATCTTCCTCACTGTCCACAACACCACCAACCTTTGTATCTTCTGCACATTTACTGATCCAATTTGCCACCCTATCATCGAGATTGTTAATATATATGACAAGCAGTAGTGGACCAAGTATCGATCCCTGAAGCACTCCACTCAACACTGGCCTCCAATTCGACAAACAATCCCATTTTGAATAAACCTATATGTTTATCTCTGTGTGAATATCTTACACATTTGATGACCAGGGTGGGATTATGTTTTCAAAATTTAGCTTGCCTGTTTAGTTGGAAGGGCAAGCGATACCAAGAAAGGTATTTTGGATGTTTTTGAACAGCTAGAAGCTGAAAGATTTGTTTTTCAAATTTTGAAAACACCTGGTGAGGCAGAGCCAGGCCCAGATCCCACGATGGTTTCATCGGAAGACTCGAGTTTCAGCAAATTCAAGAGACATTCACCACTTATGTGGAAAGGTTAGATATGTTCTTTGCTGCAAATTATATTGTTGAATTTGGAGGCTCTAACACATTACAGCAAAATGAAGCTATTGAGTCCAAAAAAAGGGCTATGTTTCTGACTGAAGTGGGACCTACTGTTTTTGAGACGTTAAAAAACTTGTTGGCTCCTGCAAAACCAAAAGATATGGCATTGAAGGACTTTCTCACAAAGCTAACTGAACATTATAACTCCAAACCATTGGAAACAGCTGAGAGCTATAGATTCAGTACTTGATGCAAACTGACAGAAGAGGACATAAATAACTTCATTGTTGCAATAAAAAGGCTGACCATACATTGGAATTTTGGCCTTTTTCAAGATCGTGCCTTACGAGACCACTTTGTATGTGGACTGAAAAGTGAGAGCATTCGAAGTTAATGACAATGTCCAATCTGACATTTGACTTAGCCTGTTCCGCAGCTTTGTCCATGGACCTTGCATAGAAGGGTTCCCGAGAGGTGAGAATGAGTCAATGTCAAGCAGCAGGCGAAGTGAATAGGCTTCAGTCTAGCAAGCCGATGCACCCAGAGTCAGCAAAGAACGAAAGTCGCCCAGTCACCGAAAAGCAGCAAAGTGTCAATGCTAACATGTTACCGATGTTTAGGGACTCGTGATGAATTTATGCCCTTTTTTAAGAGCAGAATGCTATGTTGGTCACCTGGTGAAAGCCAGGCAAAAAAGGCCAAGGGAAAAGCAACAATGAAGAATCGCCAGTCACTGCACTCGGTATAGGAACTGACGACAGATATTGAGCCATTAAGCCTGTACACTATATACAGCAACTCCACACTTCACACAGATTGGGTCCCAAACGTGACCGTACAAGTTGAATTAAATGGAGAACCGGTTATGATGGCGCATCGGTCAGCGTCATACCCGAGTTGGTATATCGGCAGAAGCTGAGCCAGCTCCCTTTGGATGGAAAGCAGATTGAGCTAAGAAGTTATGGAGGAGAAAGAATTCCCATTTTAGGAAGCGTACTCAGTTGAGTACTTAGGGCACAGGATAGACCAGGAGCATTAACATCCCACCAACTGTAAGGTTGATGCATTAAAAAATGCACCCACAACATCTCAGAGCTCAGATCCTTTTTAGGGTTAGTAAATTACGATGGCAAGTTCATGAGAAATTTGTCAACAATTTTGCATCCTCTAACTGAACTCTTAAGAAAAGAAGTGAAATAGAAGTGGACGCGCTCTTGTGAGCAAGTTTTCAGTGTTAAGCACAGATAGTTGAGGGTAAAATGCTGGTACGTTTATGATGTGAATAAGCCAGTGAAGCTAGCATGTGATGCTTCACCCTATGTGTAGGTGCAGTACTTACTAATGTACTAAAAAATGGGGAGGAAAGACCCATTTTCTTTGCATCTAGAACCCATTGTCCTAGTGGAAAAAAAACTATGCACAGATAGAGCGAGAAGCTCTTGCTTTGATCTTTGGTTTTATAAGGTTCCACAAATACCTTTTGTGATAGGGCACCAATGTGTATATGTACATATATGTAGGGAATTGAGGGATAAGATGGTAGTGTAGGATGTCTGTGATTGGCTGAGAGTGTAGCCACACCTACTGGCAGGTCTTAAAGGATTGCTCCTAGCCAGACCAGGTCATTCTGGACTGGTCGACCTACTTGTGATATGCTCCAGTCTTTTAGTTAATAAAAGCCTTGGTTTGAATCAACAAGTCTTTGGTTCTTTTGACGCGCACTACACCTTTATGGCCATAAGTTCACCATAGAGGCAGATCACAAGCCCTTATCAGTGATTCTACATCCTCAGGCCAACATTAGCTGCTGCCAGGATGCAGAGATGGGTATTGATATCGTCTGCTTATCATTATGACATTCAATATTAAAAGTCTACGGAGCATGGCAATCCTGATGTTTTGTCCAGATTGCCATTCAAATATGCTTTTGTTCCAAATAAAGAAGATGTGTTCTGCTTTTCTTATGTAGAGGAGTTGCTTGTCATGTCAGAAGATATTAGTCAGGCTACACGCACAGACGGAGTTTTGTCAAGCATACGAGAGTATATCTCAAATGGTTGGCCAAATCACTTGTCTGAATCAGAGTCAGAAATGAAGCCATTCTTCGTGTGTGGCCATGAAGTGTCAGTAGACCTGGGTTGTGTCACGTGGGGAGCTAGGGGTGGTTATTCTGATGAGATACAGAGCACAATTACCAAGAGATCTACATGATCAACAACCAGGGATGTGTTTGACAAAGAGTTTAGCTAAAAGCAACCTATTGTACAGGTCTCAGTACAATGTGTCAAAGAGTGTGTCAATTGGAAAGAATCCACCAACAGTTCCTCTCCAACCATGAATTTTGCCTTCCAGGGTGTGGCAAAGAGTACACGTAGACTTTGCGAGCGAGAGGGGCAGAAATTGTTCCTTGCGATTCATAGTCATTCAAAGTGGGTTGAGGTGTTTACGATGACCAAAAGGGCCTGTTACTGTGCTAAATTATTGATGGTGAGAAAAATCTTCCAAGACTAGTCTTAGCCAGGGTTAGAACTTGTGATTTGCTCTGGTAGAGACCCAGTGAAACATGATGTATACAATAATTGTTCCATGATTCTCAGATGACTGCATATTTGAGATATATTATTTGGGAGTGCTTTGTACTCATTCAAGTGAATCCACAAGAATATTTGGGCTGTTCTGCTGAAATAAAAAGGTAAAACAACATCTGTGCCATTAAAAATGAAAAGTTGGCATTGGTGAAAGCGACCATCTGGCATTGAGAACACAGCTGAACCAACGTTATGACTGAGATCTGTGTTTTAATCCATCTGGTTTGCAAGCACCACCAATATCACTTAAACTACAGTCGTACTGGAAGTGCTTGTAGAATCAGGCACAATGTTAGCATTAACCATAACCATATAACTGTTTACGGCATAGAAACAGGCCATGTCGGCCCTTCAAGTCCACGCTGGTTCACTTGAACAACTCCACTAGCTTCCCCCTCCTGCTCTCCGCCCATAACCCTCCAATCCCTCACAACCATGTACACAACCAACCTTCTCTTAAATGACAGAAGGGACCCTGCCGCAACTAACTCTTTTGGAAGATCATTCCATTCTGCCACCGCTCTCTGAGTGAAAAAGCATCCTCTAATATTGAAGAAGCTTCAGGCAGTGACATGAATATGTAGGGAATTAAGGGATAAGAGTGAGTTATTACATTTTTGAAGGACAAACCCAGGTAGAACATACACAGAAAATGGCAGGACTCTGAGGAATGCAGTAGAACAGAGGGGTCTGGGAATACAGAAACATAACTCCCTGAAAGAGGTGTCACAGGTAGGAAGTGTAGCTCATATTGTTCCATTGTTTAAAAAAAGCTCCAAAAGTAACCCTGGAAATTATAGGCCGGTGAGCCTGACGTCAGTAGAAGGTAAATTATTGGAAAGTGTTCTAAGAAATTGGATATATACTTATTTGGATAGCCAGAAACTGATCAGGGATAGTCAACATGGTTTTGTGTATTGGAGGTCATGTTTAACCAATCTTATAGAAGTTTTTGAGGTGGTTACCAGGAAAGTTGACAATGGAAAGGCTGTGGATGTTGTCTACATGGACTTCAGTAAAACCTTTGACAAGGTCCCACTTGAGAGGTTAGTATTGGTGAAGTATTGAACTGGATTCAACAATGGCTGGACAGGATAAGCCAGAGGGTGTTGGTGGATGATTGCTTCTCAGATTGGAGGCCAGTGACTAGTGATGTGCCTCAGGGATCTGTGCTGGGACCATTGTTATTTGTCATCTATATCAATGATTTGGATAATAAGGTGGTAAATTGGATCAGCAAGTTGCAGATGGCACTGGTGGAGGTGTTGTGGACAGTGAGGAAGGTTTTCAAAACTTGCAGAGGGATCTGGACCAGCTGGAAATATGGGCTGAAAAATGGCAGATGCAATTTAATGCAAACAAGTGTGAACTATTGCATTTTGGACAAACCAAGAAAAGACATGCATGGTAAATGGTAGGGCACTGAGAAATGTGGTAGAATTGGGAAAACAGATATATAATTCCCTAAAAGCCATGTCTCAAGTGGTTGTAAAGAGAGCTCTTGGCTTATTGGCCTTCATAAATAAAGTACTGAGTATATGAGTTGGGATGTTATGGTAAAGTTGTATAAGACATTGGTAAGATAAAATTTGGGGTATTATGTGCAGTTTTGATAAGATATCAATAAGATTGAAAGAGGGCAGAAAAGATTTACCAGGACTTCAGGAACTGAGTTACAGGGAAAAGTTAAACAGGAGGCGTAGAAGAGAGATGGGAGATTTGATAGAGGTATACATAATTATGAGGGGTATAAAAAGAGTAGATGCAAATAGGCCTTTTCCACTGAAGTTAGGTGAGATACCAACAAGAGGACATGGTTTAAGGATGAAGGAGGAAAAGTTTAGGGGGAATATTGAGGGGAACCTCTTCACTCTGAGAGTAGTGAGAGTGTGGAACAAGCTGCCAGCTGAAGTGGTGAATAAGGAATTCATTAAAAATTTGGATGGGAGGGGTATGGAGTTCTTGTGGATTGAATGCAAGTCCCTGGGACTTGGCAGATTAATAGTTTGGCACAGACTAGAAGGGCTGAAGGGCCTGTTTTCTGTGCTGTAATTTTGGATTTGGCTCTATGGTTTTACGTGAAGGCAGCAGAAATTTAATCATGTTCGGCACAGCACGGACATCCTGGAATGAAGGGCATGTTCCTGTGCTCTTTCATTCTATGTTCCCCTCTGCACACAAAGCCCAATACCAAAAATGTCTTATCTATATTGTCACTTCAGATGACAGAGAATTGAACTTACTGATCCTCCCTCTGAAGGGTGTCAGGAATGGACAACAAATACTAATTGGTCAGTGATTCCCACATCCAACAAATTATATTTTTAAAATTTGTCTAACTAAACCAATGTATGAATAAAACTAATTACAATAATTGGATCAATGTAATCCTGTATGAATGCATCTAGCAAAATAGGGCTCATTGCGGATTCCTACCATGCAGAACCTTTGACCTACCACCATCAGGAAAGAAGGAGCAACTAATGAGGACTGGCAGATTGGAAATAGCTTCTTCCCATAGGCTGTGAGATTGATGAAACCGTGCATCTTGGCGCCTCACAGTTCGGCGGGCAGCAACCTCCTTTGAAGAAGACCGCAGAGCCCACCTCACTGACAAAAGACAAAGGAGGAAAAACCCAACACCCAACCCCAACCCACCAATTTTACCCTGCAACCGCTGCAACCGTGTCTGCCTGTCCCGCATCGGACTTGTCAGCCACAAACGAGCCTGCAGCTGACGTGGACATTTACCCCTCCATAAATCTTCGTCCGCGAAGCCAAGCCAAAGAAGAAGAATATATGCAGTCTGATCATAATACACCTAGGCTTGAATTTGAACAGTCAGCTTTTTCAATTGACTTTCCCTCGCGACAGGGTAATCAGAGGAAAGAAATAATAAAAAGACTATAATTAGAGATAATGAGCCTCATTAGAGGACTTGAAAGGGAATGTGGCACAAATGGCATTAATGTAAGAATTATGTAAATGAATGGATAATGGTTGGAGCGGACAGTGGGTGAAGGACCGGTTTCAGTGTTGCATCTCTGCTGTGGCTCTGTGACTCCAGAGCAGTACACCAACGGCATTACAGCGCCAGCAATCGGGAGTGAGGTTCGAATCCCGCGCTGTCTGTAAGAAATTTGTACGTTCTACCCCCGTCTGCATGGATTTTCCCTAGGGGCTCTGGTTTCCTCCCACCGTTCAAAATGTACTGGGGGGAGGGGGGTGGTTGTAGGCCGATTGGGTGTAATTGAGCAGCATGGGCTCAAGAGCTTATTACTGTACACTATGTCTAAACTTAAATTTAAAGAGCACCCTATCCTCTACACGAGAGGCCAAAAGCAGAATACTGTGGCAATTCAGCAGGTTAGACAGTACCTGTGAAAAGAGAACCAGGGTTAATATCTGAGGTAAAAACCCATGATCAAAACCAAAAAAATTAATCAAATTAGTTTTAAGTTACTCAGTGGGGAGGATGGATCAAATTGGTCTCGCCATGATGTCATAGAGTTGTGGAATTATTCAACACAGAAAAGGGCCCTTCAGCCCATCACATCCATGTTGAACTATTTGCCTATCTGCATTCATCCCATTTGCTCTCTCTATGACCATACACATCGAGGCCTTGTGGGTTTAAGTATATAACATGGTAATTATATCTGATTCTGCCGTCTCTTCTGGCAGTGTGTTTCACATATAAACCATTCTCTGTGTTAATCTTACGTCTCAAACCTTTAAGTTGAGAGTGAAGGAGAGATACATAGTGGTTAGTTTAAGTCAAGTTCATTATCTTCTAACTGTACATATCCAACCAGATGAAACAGCATTCTTCGGACCATGGTGCACACACATGCACACACAATACATTTCTCACACAGCACATAATAAACTCTACACAGAAATATAATGATATATATTTGTATAAATAATTTGGAATAATTTACATTGTTTTATTCATAAGAGACCCAAGGTTACAGAATACCCTTCACTCTGTGGGAAGAAGCTATTTCTCAGCCTGGCAGCCCTGATTTTGAAGCTCCTGTACCTCCTTCCTGAAGGTAGTGGGTCAAAGATACTGTGTAGGGATCTTCAACAAATTTTTAAGCCCTATTTATGCAACAATCCCAGTGAGTGGCATGAATGGAGGAAAGAGTGACCCCAGTGATCTTCTCAGCCTTTATAATGTTCCTCCATTGACTTGTGGCCAATGCTTTGCAGTTACCATACCGCACAATGATGCAGCCAGACAGTCTCACTCTCAATTGTGCTCCTGTTAGATGTTGTCAAGATGGGGGCTGGTAGCCCTCCTCAACATCCTTAATGTCGGAACTGCTCAGCTTCCGGACTAAGGAGGAGTTGTTGTGGATCCAGGATAGGATTTCCATTATGCAAAACTATGTGCTCTCCACTGTTTCCATGATGGAGATATTAATGTGAGGTGGAGAGTGGCCGACCTTCATCCTTCTGAAGTCCACACTCATCTCCTTTGTCTTGACAATGTTAACACTTCAATTGTTTTCCTCCTTCCATTTGACGTGCCTCCCAACTTCTCTCAAGAAACAAACTCATCATTGTTGCCGATGAGGCCAACTACTGTTGTATCATCCAGAAACTCTGTTGGAACGCAGTCTGGAGCATGAGCAATCAGAGAGCCAGGAAGTATGGAAGCAACCTCTTTCGCCCATTATATCCACAATAACCTATGGGCAGCCATCCATTATTAACTCCATCTTCCATCACTTGACCCATGGACCTCTTCAGTGATGTGGTGAAACATGGGTGATAGGAAGAAGAAAACCATCCCTCTTTCTAAATGTATATTACTCCATATTTTTAATATATGATGTAATATTGGTGTATTTTTATTCCTTACTAAATTTATAAATGGAATGAGAAATTAATGTTCAAAAACATTCTCTTTTAATTTATATAACTCTATCTTGAGCCAAACTGGTTTCTCCCCCCCAGTCGATAGAAGTTTGACAAAAATTTTAATTGAGCTGCCTTATAGTAGTTTAAAAAATTTGATAGCTGTAAACCCCCTTGATTATATGATCATATTAACTTGTCCAAAACCACCCTTGATTTCTTACCCTCCTATAGAAATGTTCTTATTAATTTATTCAGTTTTTGGAAAAATATTCCTGATAAGAGAATAGGTAACGATTGAAAAAATACTGTAATTTTATACAGTTTAGATTGTCTTGGATCTTTTTTTAATAGTGGTCGATAGTTTAATTTAAACAGATGATTTAAATTATTGTCTATACTAATACCTAGATAACATGTTGCCTGCATCTGTCATTTAAAAGGAGATTCCTGTTTACAATGTGTATAATCAGCTGCATTCATTGTCAGGCTGTTTTGAATATATAATTACAGGCACATTGATAGTTAAAAAAATTATAACATATAAATATATATTAAATTGCAAAATGATAAAGAAATCTACAAATCAAAACAACATTGGGAAGAGGATTTAAATATACAGATAAAAAAATGAAACGGTCTGATAATTACTCAGTATTGTATGAATCAATTTGTTACAGAGATTATATATTACACTTCAAAAATTAAAAGAATGGAATCCCACATTATCAGATAAATGCTTCCATTGAAAACAAGTAATTGGTACAATACTACATTTAATTTGGACATGTGAGAAAGTAATTTTTTTCTGGGAAGAATTGAATCTAATATTAAATCAAATGACAAAAATAAAATACCTGAAGAACCAAAAAAATTTCTATTAAGTAATACAAACGATAAAGACTTACAGTTAAAATTGGATAGATCTCAAAAACAGTTTATCATGATTGCTTTAGCAGCAGCAAAAGTAATGCACAGCAATAACTTGGAAAATGGAAACATCTTTGAAAATACAGCGCTGGTAAATAGAAATAGATCGCTGTATTCCAGTAGAAAAAAATTACCTGATAATTTTACAATTTAAAATAAAATCTGGGAACCATATATAAAGTTCATTGGTGATCCCCAGATTCAAACTGCCAACTCTTAAAGGGATAGTATAATGTATGTTACCGAATATATTATATATTGTAGCGGCTACTACGGTAGAGCTACTGAAGTAAATCAAAAACTCAAGCCAGATTAGTCAACTCAAGACTGATTTATTCAGAGTTTACAGGCTTCTTTTATTTTTCCGCATGTCCCGGGCTCCACAGGACAAGGTGGGACGTCATACGAGATTGCTGGCGACTCACGGGACCGGCACCCTTGCGAGTGTCCCGCGCCTTCCGGCAGGAGACTCAGCAGCTCAACGTGCATTCCTCAGCACTCAGTATCTCTCGTGCGTGGTCCGTTAGGTGAGTATGCAGAAGTTATGGCTATGGTTCTGCACGCCCGCAGAACCGCACCAACGACAGTTTGTGTTACCATGCTGTGTGCCCACTTGGCTAACTACACGTCCGCTACATTACCCCCCACCCTGAATTGTCACCAGAAATTAAAACACCAGTTGCGTGTGCCTTAGGTGGATGTCCACGCCGTCTGGGCTGGGGGCATTGAATGGGTGAAATGGGATCCAGATGGGCAGGCTTGAGTCTGTCTACACTAAACAGCTGCAAATGCCTCCAATGTCCAAAGTAAACAACTCCGTCCCTCTTAATCACGTGGAAAGGGCCCTCATATGGTCGTTGTAACAGTGCTCCTGGGACCTGTCTACATACAAAAACAAAATCAGCGTCCAGGAGCTGTGGTGGCATATGTTGTTTAGGGGTTCCATCCCAGTTGGTAGGAATGGGTTTGCTGTTAGTGATCCCCACCTCGAAGCTGCTGAAGGACGTCCAGGTCAGAGTGGGTTGTGAAATGAATGCCTCCTGGAACTGTAAGGACCGTACCATAAACCATCTCTGTAGTAATGCAGACAAATCTTACTTTGGGGACGTGCGCACTCCCAGTAGAACCCATGGCAACTCATCGACCCAAATGGAACCAGTGAGTTGGGCCTTAAGTGCGGACTTCAGTTGTCGGTGGAAACCTTCCACGAGGCCATTGGGGTGCCGTAGTGTGGTGCAGGTTTGTGCCACAAAAGCACGCAAAGGCAGACCCTAATGCAGAGGTGAATTGTGCTCCGTGGTCTGAAGTTATGTGCATTGGGACACCAAATTTAGCGATCCAATTGACAATGAACACCCTAGCACATGTTTCACTGTCGCTGGAAGGCAACGGGATAGCCTCTGGCCAGCGTGTGGAACGGTCCACCATTGTTAAAATGTATCTCATGTTTTGAGATACTGGCAATGGTCCAACCAGGTCCACATGCATGTATTCAACCTCCTGCATACCGCTGGGAAAGGCTGAAGTGGTGCCTTGGAGGGCCACTGAATTTTGGACATCTGGCAGAAGGTACATGTACGTGTCCATTGAGCGACATTTTTTTTAATCCATGCCATATGTATTTATTTAATATGAACTTGAATGATGTTCTGATGGACGGATGAGACAAGCCGTGTATCTGGTCAAAAAGGTGTCGCCTCCATGATGAGAGAATCAATGATCTAGGGTAGCCCAAAGACACGTCACAAAGAAGGGTTGGGCCGCCTTGTTGTGGTGCCACCCGTTGTACGTCCAGGTTAGTAATGGCCATACTGTATGCCTGAACATCAAGGTCTACGGCCTGTTGTGGTGCGCAATTGAACAGAAACAAACACACAAAACAAAGTCTGCTCTACAGGCTTTATTCAACTTAAACCTTCACAGAACTAGCTGTGAGAATACTGGTGCAAGCTCTGAGACTGGCTTCCAAAGGGCTGGACCCAGCTTATATCCCGGAGGGTGATTGACAGCCAACTGGGTGGAGCTTGTCCATTCAAGTCAACTGATTGACAGCCGGCCAAGTGTTGTCCTGTCCTCCCATGTTCTTCTGCAGGTACAGAGGTCGCCCCCTGCAGTAGGCTGGCAGAGTCTCTGCGACCGTTGTAGGATTGGCTCCTGGTCACAAGTTGGCGAGGGTAAGCGAGGGCTGTGGGCAGTGGCCAGAGTGGCTGGCGTGATACAGCATGGAGGGGTGGCTGGGGGGGGGGGGGCTGGGGCTGAGGCATGTGTGATGCGTCGGATGGGTGGGGGTGCAGGTTCGTCCCCCATGGTTGGAGTAAGTCCTTGGTGTCTGGAGAGATCTTGAGTGTTCCATAGCTGTCCGGGGTCAGGGCAGTGTGTCAGGCCAGCATGGTCCTGTGCTGGAGAACCCTGTGCTATGGTGGGTGCTCCTGCTGGTACCAGGTCTCTGGTTGAGACGGTGTCCTCCCTTCCGCTGCTGAACCTAACGTAGGCGTAGTTGTGGTTCGCATGTAGGAGGAACACCTGCTCGACCAGGGGTTCGGCCTTGTGTGCCCGCACGTGTCTATGCAGGACCACCAGACCCGGGGGCGCGAGCTATGCTGGGAGAGATGTTCCCGTTGCTGATTTCCTGGGGAACGAAAACAGGTGTTCGTGAGGGGTCTCATTGGTAGCCGTGTACAGGAGTGACCAAATGGCATGGAGCCCCTTGGGGAGGGGACCCTGCCAGTACTCTATGGACCACCCCTTTGACTTAAGGGCCAGCACCTCATTCTTGCGTTCCACTTGCCCATTACCTCTCAGGTTGTAACTAGTCCCCTTGCTGTCAGGTACTGGCGCTGTTCCTCACTCATGAAGCTAGACTCCCAGTCCCAGTCGCTGTGGGTGAATGTGGGGTAGCCGGACATGGTGAAGATCTGTGTCAGTGCCTTGATAATGGTGGCTGTGGAGGTGTCTGGGCAAGAGATAGCGAAAGAGAAGCAGGAGTACTCATCTATGACCATGAGGAAATAGACATTTCGATTTGTGGAAGGCAGGGGCCCCTTGAAGTCCATGCTGGAATGCTCGAAGGGCCGAGTGGCCTTTACGACATGAGCCTGGGGCGGGCAGAAGAAACAAGATTTGCATTCCGTGCACACCCGGCACGCCTCAGTCATGGTCCTGATGTCCCTGACAGTGTACAGGTTCGAGGACTTGATGAAGTGGTATAAGCCGGTGACGCCAGGGTGGCAGAGGATCTCGCACCGTGCCTGCAGCTGGTTGTTACGGAGCGACGTGCAGGTCCGGGAGAGAGCATTGGGGGAGTCATTAAACTTCCCCGGGCGTTACTGATGTTGTAGCTGTACATTGCCAGCTCGACTCTGCAGCGCAAGATCTTGTCATTCTTGATCTTGCCCATGTGGGTAGTGTTGAACATGAACACCACTGCCAGCTGATCGGGGAGGAGGGTGAACCTCCTGCCGGCCAGGTAGTGGCACTAGTGGCGGACTGCTCACACAATCTCCTGGGCCGCATTTTCAATGGCAGAGTGCCCTAGCTCAGAACTGTGGAGGGTCCTGGAGAAGAATGCAACCGGGCGCCCCCCTTGAGGGTTGAGGCTAGCGGCAAGGGCTACATTGGAGGCATCGCTCTCCACCTAAAAGGGGAGTTCTCATCCATGGCATGCATCATAGCATCTGCAATATCCTGCCTGATGTGCATGAAGTCTGCCTGCCAAACAGTTCCCGATCATATGTACTATATTTCACTTCCGCTGGCCTTAAATGTCTGCTGAAGAAAGCAAGGGGTTGATAACGGCCATTGATGTACTGCTCCAGAACCACACCCATGGCCATACTCGAGGCATCAGTGCAAAGTCCCAAGGTAGCCTGAGGGTTGGGATGGGCGAACATTGCTGCTTTGGCAATGCCTCTTTGGCAGCCATAAACGCAACCTCTTCCTCTGATGGCCAGGTAATATCCCTGTGCTTGGTGGAGATGATCTGAAACAGTGGTCAAAGAATGTCAGCAGCTGCAGGAATAAACCAGTGATAAAAAATTTATCTTGGTCAAAAACTTCTGCAGATCCTTAACCGTGGTAGGTTTGGAAAAAGCACCGTTGGCCGTGATCTTGTGTTCTAGGAAGTCGATGGTGGATCTACCAAATTGACATTTGCCAGAGTTGATAGTAAGACCATTGGAAAAGGCAGCACAAATACCCGCATGTGGTGATCTTGCTCAGTCTGACTGGCTACAAGGATATCATCCAAGAAAATGTATGCAAACTCCAAATCCCTGCCTAAAGCGTCCATCAGCCGTTAGAAGGTTGGAGCAGGGTTTTTCAATCCAGATGGCATTCTGAAAAATTAAAAAAGACTGAAAGGGGTAATAATTGCTGTTTTAGGGATGTCATCCTACTGGATGGACCAGATCAACCTTGGGAAAAAATGCAGCAATGGTGTAGATGGGCAGCAAAATCCTGTATATGAGAAATCGGGTGCCTGCCGAGTGTAGTAACATCGTTAAACCTACGGTAATTACCGCAGGGTCTCCATCCACCTGTGTTCTTGGGTACCATGTGTAATGGCGATGCCCGAGGACTGTTGGAGAGTCGAATGATACCCAACTCCTCCATTGCCGTAAGCTCTGCCTTTGCTTGCAGCAGTTTATCAGGTGGAAGATGACGAGCTCTGGCATGAATCGGTGGGCTTGAAGTGTCTATGTAATGAGACACCCATGGGCTGTTTTTGAGGCATTGGAATTAGGAGTGAGAATACGGGGAAATTTGTTGAGCAGGACAGCATAGGCATTATTGTGCAGAGTATGTACCCTGAGCTGGGAAACACTCCCTTTGATGTCTGAAAAGTGGTGGCATGAAACAATTCCCTCCATTTCACGTCCACCAGTAAGTCATGGGATCATAAAAGGTCCGCACCCAAAATTGGCTGAGCAACAGAAGCTAAGACGCAATTCCAATGGAATGTGGTCCCTCCTATTCCAATTGAGATCTGTCGCGTGTCAAAGCTGGGGTTGGTAGTCCCATTTGCCGCTCAAAGAGCCAGGTATTGTTGTTTATGCATTCTTTCAAAATAGGTTGGCGGGAGTAAACTGGCCTCAGCACCCACATCTACAAGAAACCTGCACTTACCTGCGTCATCTTGAAGATACAATAGGCCCTTATTTGCGCCAGCTGCCGAGGCCACGACTGGCAGCCGGCTTTTTCGTTTCCCGCCTTTTTCCTGTAATAGGTACATGGCTGGACACAATTTATGGGCATTTTTTTCCCCAATGGTGATGGTAAAAACACCATTCTTGACGCACGTCAGCACGTTCCTCCTTCATTGATCTGCTGAAGCAGTCTCTCCAAGTGAGTTTCACTGTTGGTCACAATAAAAATGAAGCACTTTCCTTCCAAAAGACCCTCTGGGCACAGGTGAATCCATCGAAATGGCCCAGTCATTCCACGGCCGCAAGAGCTGCTTCAAAAGGCTGCTTTCTCATCAGCAGTCAGAATGGTTCTCCCTTGCAACATCACAATGCCTTTGCAAATGTATCGAATCTGGAACAGACTGAGACAAACCTTCCCTCAGTTCTTCCAGTGTCTCGAATTATCACTGGGCTGTGACTCATGTTTTGATGTTTCTTGTGTGAAATGTTAACTGTGACCATTCAGTTCCTCCTGTCTATACTATCCCTTACAGCGATAATCCCATTTTACTAAAAAGGGAGCTCGTAATAATACAGTTTACTTTTAAAATTTGATAAATTAGTAAGTCATCCTTCTTGGGCAAAAATGGAACTGAACTTTTCTAAGAAATCGCTTATGTTACCAATTTTAGGTTTTATTTTACCCTTTTCATTTTCTAAATTGATACATAATCGGATAATGAGAATTAGATTGAGAGTATGGGCTCAATTTAGAATTTTTTTTTCTCTTATAGATAACCATTTATTCCCACCTTCAGTAGTAGATGAAGTCTTTAAGGCAGTGGTTCTCTTTTTCTTTCCACTCACATTCCACTTTAAGTCATCCCTGTACCATCGGTGCTCTGTGATTAGTAAGGGATTGCTTAAGGTGGGATGTGAGTGGGAAGGGAAGGTTGAGAACCACTGCTCTAGACCCAATTGTTAATGAAAGATTTTGTTTGAGGAAAATTGTCATAGGCTCATTTCCTTTGGAGTTATGAAACGGTGTACATAACGAGTCAATTAGGTACAATTAAAACAGTGGTTTTCAACCTTTTTCTTTCCATCCACATCCCTTACTAATCACAGAACACCGATGGCATAGGGAATACTTGAAGTGGTTTGTCAGTGGAAAGAAAAAAGTTTGAAAATCACTGCAAGGAATGGTATAGATTTGGTATTAAAATTTTTTAAAGATTTATTTATTCAAAATAACTTCTTTTTAACAATTATCAGTTAAATTTAAGCTCTCTAATAGACATATGTTAATTTTAAATGATCTTTTCAATTTATTTTTTATTATATATAGGTGATTAATATGTACTATGTATTCTGTGTGTATGTGTGCGCACCATGGCTCAGAGAAATGCTGCTTCATCAGCTTGTACATGTACAGTCAGATGATAAAAAGCTTGAAGTTGAACCATTCACCATCTGCAAGATGCAGTGGAGCAACTCACCAAAACCCTTTTAACAGCTAAAGAGCATGTTAACACCATCACTTCTAAGTTACCCTCCAGGCTGCACCCCACCCTGACTTTTTTAAAAATTACTTAATAATCATAATAAATTCATACAATAAAAATAGAAACAAAGACATAGCATTTTAACGTTTTACAACCCCACACCCCCTAGCCTAACCCATCCCACCCTCCCAACCCCCCTCTAAACTACCCCAAAAAGAAAGTAAAAGAGGAAATCAAAGAACATAAGACCCATCAATTATCTGTCATGGTACGAGGCACCACCACCAATGCGTGGGAATAAAAATTAATAATCCAATCGCATATATTCCATACACGGGCTCCAGGTTTTAACAAAAAAGGAATAATTATTACGTAGATTATATGTCATCTTTTCCAATGGAATACAAGATCTCATTTCCAAATGCCATCGTTGAATTCTCAAATTGGTCTCATTTTTCCAAGTGATTGCCAATCATTTTCTAGCCACAGCTAAAGCTAATCTGAATTTGAAATTTATTTAATTTTAACTCCAAACTCAATTTCTTAATATCACTCAATAAAAACACCAACGGGTCAAGTGAAATCTTAAATTTGAAAACAGCTTCTAAAAGTGCCTTTATTCTGTTCCAAAAGGGTTTCACCATCGCGCACAACCAAGTAGCAATGTATAAAAGAACCAACTTCCTTATGACATCTGAAACATAAATAAGAAATAAACTTATATTTCCTTAATTTCTCAGGAGTTAAGTGTAACTGATGAAGAAAATTATAATGTAGCTTACATTTACAATTTTAGTCACATTATCCTCACATAAAGTCATCCAATCATTCTGGGAAATAGATACAGACAATTTTTCCCCATTTTAATTTGGATTTATAAACATCTGGCTTAAAAATTTTAATCTGCAATAAAGCATACATCTCAGATATAAATCCTTTCTTACCACCATCAGTAGGTAGATGTTCAAATTTAGACTGCCTAGGTCATCTTAAGATATGCCCAACAATAAGGCTTTAACTTGATAATAGGAAAAAAGAGTATTTGAAGATATTTAATATTTCTCTTTCATTCTTTGAAACAAAATAAAATATCCAGTCCCATAACAATCTTCTACCAATTTAATTCCTTTCTGCTCCCACAACTTCAAAAGTTGATTATTAAATGTAAAAGGGAAAAAGCTCATTTTGAAACAAAGGAGTTTTAGCCGAAATTTTACCTTCAGTACCTATAAATTCATTCTTCTTAGTCCACAATTCCATTAAAGGTTTCAACACTGGCAAATTATAATTATATAATAACTGAGAATTCCATCTATAAATAAACTGATCTGCCTGCTTCTCACCAATCTGAGATAATTCAATATTAGCCCATATCCAAGGTTTATCCACTTTAAACATCCTGTTAATGGATTTCAACTGTGCCAACTCATAATAATTCTGAAAATGAGGAAGTTACAACCCTCCTAATGCATCCTTCCAGGTTAATTTCTGTAATGACACTCTCGCCGTTTTACCTTTCAACAACAATTTCCTCACTGAAGCATTCAGATATTTGAAAATTTTTTGAAGAATCTTGCAAAAATCTTGAAAATTATATTTAATACAGGGAAAGATATTCATTTTAACACAATTAGCACATCCTATTAATGTTATAGGCAAATCTTTCCACTGATTTAAATCATGTTTAATTTCAGACAATAGAGGCAAATAATTAAATTCATAAAAGTGATTATAATTATTATCTATTATAA
Organism: Narcine bancroftii; assembly: GCF_036971445.1. Lineage (NCBI taxonomy): Eukaryota > Metazoa > Chordata > Chondrichthyes > Torpediniformes > Narcinidae > Narcine > Narcine bancroftii. The sequence continues at coordinate 473,826,409 of NC_091469.1, read as the reverse complement.
CATTTAAATATTTAATCTGGTCAGACCATTTAAATTTCACAATCTGCCTACAAAATGAATACCATACTGCTCCAACCTGTCATGCAGACTCCCCAAAGACAACAGAGGTTGTGTCAAAACATCATCTGCAAACAAATTTATTTTATACTCATCTGCTTTCACCTTAATACCCTTAATATTACTATCCTGTCTTTTCATCTGAGCCAAAGGTTCAATAACCCACACAAATAGAGCTGGTGACAAAGGACAGCCATGTCTCACCTTAATACCCTTAATATTACTATCCTGTCTATTCATCTGAGCCAAAGGTTCAATAACCCACACAAATAGAGCTGGCGACAAAGGACAGCCTTGTCTAATCAATCTAGATAACACAAAAGGTCCATTTGTCACAACTCTAGCTGTAGGATTTTTATATAAAGCCTTAATCCAACCAATAAAAAGAGGCCCAAAGTCAAACTTCTCCAAAGCTTTAAACAAAAAACTCCACTCTACTCTATCAAAGGCCTTCTCTGCATCGAGAGAAATTACCATAGGTTGGTCAGATTGCTCTTGATAAATATTAAAGTTATCAACTTTACAATAGTATCTGCTGAATGCCGATTTTTAATAAAACCCACCTCATCTACATGAATCAAATCTAGTAAATATTCAGCTAATCTATTGGCCAGAACCTTGGCAATAATTTTATAATCTACATTCAATAAAAAAACAGGTCTATAAGATCCTGCTTGTAGTGGGTCTCTATCCTTCTTAAGAATAACTGTAACAATTACTTTACAAAAAGAATCCGGAAAAGAACCAGTCTCCGTTGCCTGTTTCAATACATCCATCAATAAAGGGATTAATAAATCCTGAAATGCTTTATAAAATTCAGAAGTAAAACCATCATCCCCTGGTGACTTCCCACTAGGCATAGATCAAAGTGCTTCCATCACTTCTTTAACAGTAAAAAAAGCATTCACATCCTTCAAAGAAGGTAAGACAAATTTTCCCTTAATCTTCCAGTACTTCAGAAGTATTCAATTTCTCATGAAATGTACAAAACTCATCATTAAGTTCTTGAGGGTTATGTGTAATAATTGAATCATGTCCGATAGCATTTATTGTTCTGAAACTTTGCTCTGTCTTTAACTGCCACATTAAATCTTTATGAGCTCTCTCACCCAACTCAAAATATCACTGTTTAGTTCTCTGCAATAATTTCTCAAACTTATAAGTTTGTAACGAGTTATACCATAATTTCAAATGAACTTCCGTAAAGTCTCGCGGCAAATCCTTTTCCAAAATCTCTATCTCCTTCTCCTATTCACTAGTCTCAACCATATGTTTTTTTTAAATTTAAGCATCCCATCCAGACTTGAAAATATATTGCCAGTACTTCACCATTACTGGGACAATTAAAAAAATTTTTTTACAGAATCGGATTCAGAATTTACTGTCATGAACATGTCATGAAATTCATTGTTTTGCGCAGCTTCACAGTGCAAACATTTATATAAACCACCTTACCAAATAAATAAAAATAGTACAAGAACAAGAAGATGACAAATTAAGGTAGTCTCTGTGTTCAGGGATCTGATGGGTTTCCTTGAAGAAGGCCTCAGGCCTGAAATGTCGGCCCATATATCTTTGTCTCCTATAGATGCTGAAAAGACCAGCTGAGTTCCTACAGCAATCTGGTGTTTTTAACTACAATCACAGTATCTGCAGCGTATAGTGTTTCACTCTGATGGATTTACACCACAGTAGAAGTCGATTCCAGCCAACCCATGCTGCCCAGTGACACCCAAGTAACCTATAAATCCAGTATGTTTTGGAGAGTTGGAAGAAACACAGGTCAGGAGGAGAATGCCCAAACTCCTTACATACATTCGGAATTTGAGCCTGGGTCGCTGGCACTGTAATAACTTTGTGCTTACTGCTACGCTCACCATGCTGCCAATCATGAATCATGGAAATCCCTCCCTTACAGCATTACGGATACATCTGCACCTCAAGGGCTGCGGTGGTTCAAGAAGGTAGCTCACCCCACCTTCCTGAGAGCAATGAAGGGTGGGCAATTAAATGCCGGCTCAGACTGTAAATCCCAAATCCCTTGAATTAATAAACAAAAGAGAAACAGAATTAATGTTTCAGGCCAAAATTACATTTTATCGCAACTGGGCTCATTAACTTTTGTTAAAATCCATACGATTTGACACATGTAATCTATATTAAGTACAATTCACTAGCCTGAAGAAATAATCCTGATTTTTAATCAGTTGACATTATGCTGATTTTCTCCAACTCAGCAGAGAGAAAATGCTGTGGTACAGAAAAATGCTGGAGAAGCTCAGCACAAGACAGTCAATGTTTCAGTAAACGTTGAGCCCCTTCCTCAAGGCTAGGGGAGAAAGAGGAGGAGAGGAGAGGTGAGACAGGGACCAGGAGGTGATTGGAGGACCAAAGGGATGCTGGACAGTTGTTAGTGGCTGGGGGAAGGGGAGGATTTGGGAGACAGAGGCAGATGATAGGTGGAAGACAAATAGAGAAGAGAGAAAATAAGAATGTGGGATGTGAGCCGGTGCCTTGGATGGGTTTTGATGAAGGGTTTGGTGTGAAACCATTTCCTTTCTCCCACTGACACCACTCAACCCACTGAGCTCCCCCAGCGTGCTTGTTGCTCCAGATTTCCAGCAACTCCTGTTTCCTGTGAATCTCCTTGGTGTTGATCAGAGAGATTCAGAGCCTCTCCTTTCACTTTAGGGTCTTTGAATATTGCTGCATGAAAGTCTCTGCTGTGCATCTTAATCTAATTCCATCAAGGCATCTTTTAACCTGGTGACTCCCAAAGTGGGCGCTGGCACCCCCTTGTGAACAGTGGAAGATCTAAGCGGTCGATGAGACAAAAGCAGGCAGTTAGGGGGAGGAGAGGAAAAAGGGGACATTCTGAGCCTTCAGTTATTCAGTCTGCTGCAAAGTTTAATGAAGAAGCCAGTGCAGTAATTTTTCTGGCCAGACTTAGAGTAGCAGTAGTGATCTGGTTTTGGTGGCTGCCATGTTTATTGCATCATTACCGCGCTCTCAGAGCTGCTACCAACTGCCCCCTCTCAGCACCACTACAAGGACCATCTCAGTATCGCCACTATTCCCCCTCCACCCCATTCAGTACCACCACTAACCCCTGACCCATCACCCAGCTCAGCACTGCCACTAACCCCCCTCTACCCCACTCAGCGCCGCCACTAACCGCCCCTTACCCAGCTCAGAGCCGCCACTATTTCCTGCTCAGTCCTGCTCAACACCCCCACTACACTCCCTCGGTGCCAACATTAACTCCCTCCCCCCAGCGCCTTTGTATGAGGGGGGGTCATGGGCACTCGGGATGTGGCCTGGAGGCCAAGGGGGCAGCAGCCTGAAAAGGTTTGGGTACTCTGTTTTAACCCTTTATCCTCCAATTGATTTTTTTTTCCATTGGGAGCTAATTGCACTTGAAAAGGCCTTGAAATTCAAGTTCATTATCATATGCAACCAGACAAAACATTTCTCCAGACCACAGTTCACACACATATACATCACATATTGAACAGAGAACACCACAGTAGAATACAGGCCCTCCAGTCCTAGACGTTGTGCCGACCTATATATTCCTATATATAAAAAAGCCCTTCCTATTTTTCATCCAGGAGCCTGCCTAAGAGTCTCGTAAGTGCCCCCAAAATTTCAGCCTCCATCACTGTCTTGGTTAAACTTATACCTCTCACTTTGTTCATTTTAGATTGGTCACAGTGTTTGAGCTACCAAAAGAAAATAGACACACACACCGAGAGCAGTTCAGTTTATGCAAATGTTTATTACAAATTCAAAAGCTGATTTCACTCTACAATATGCAAGCTCTTCCCAACTATACTTATCAACGCCTGGACTGGTCCCAACTGCCGAAGCGAGGCAACGACTGCACACTTGTAGTAGGTTGTGGGGGCGCCGGTAGCAGCTTCTCCACCTCCCCTGACCGGGACGTTGGCTGGACTCTAGAAGTTCTTCTTCTTGCTGAGAGATGTTGCCACCTCTCGGAGAGTCTCAAACTTCAGCAGCGGGACCATGGCTTATATTACCCAAAAACTGCTTACCCAAGCACCTATTCCCAGCACAGCAAGAAAGATAAGCGAGCAAGCTAGCATGCTCGGCTATTAACGAATTAACGAATAACATAATTTTCAGCTTATCACTTTGAATACAGTGGTTTATTTGCCTCTGACAGTCTGTGACCAAAACAAGCAGGAAGATTAAATGTTCTTGGTACACAGATGTCCTTTCTTCAGATAACTGCATCTCTGGCCCCTTGGTGGAATTTAGCTTATGTCTGCTGATTCTAAAACACAAGCAGGTTCTCAGCCTTGCAAAACCAAGAGCAGCAAATTTAAAAATACAGGTTAGAATCTTCCATTACAATCACCACCCCTGGCAAGGCATTCCATGCCGAAGTGTCTCGCAAATGCCCCCAATGTTTCAGCCTCCAGTCTAGGATTGGCAGTAGCTAGAAAATGTATAGCTGTCACTTGGAAAAATGATGTTCAACTGAGTATATAAAGATGGCACAACAAAATTCAATCATGTATTTATTTGGAAAATATACTGTATAATTTGCAGAATAATTATTCATATTTTTGTTAAGATGTAGTCTGTGTTTGGAATGCATGGGTTTAGATATTAAGTAAAAGTTTTATTTGTGATGAGATATGTAAAAGGATGGCACACCGTACAGCAACTTGATATAACCTGATATTACTGTTTTATTTAAAAATAAGCTCCGAAGGGGGGAGGGTTGTAGGGGGTGAGATAGGTGGGAGGTGGTCGGAGGGGGAGTAGTAGGGAATAATTTGTTTTGGATTTGTAAAATTCTTAAATAAAATTCTCCAAAAAAAATTCTTTGATCTCTAAGGGGTCACTAGAGGAAATGGAGACCCCATAGATCTTCTAGGCCATTTTCATGATCCATTTTGACCAAGGTTAGATGCTTCATCAAATTCCTATGCCCTGTGGTGAATTTACAATGAGTAAATCAGGAGTAATTTAAAAAAAATGATAGTCTTACAGTGACATGGCCTCCCTTGGCCTCATCCGCTGCCAGGGTCAGGCTAAACATAAACATAAGGATCGCCTCCTATTCCTCCTGGATGTAACAAAATGAACATTAATTTTGCTAATTGTACATAACCCCAACCTCCATCTCTTTTTTACACTCTCCTGTATTTTTTTCCTCTCTCTAATGTTTCCTTCCTTCCAAAGAAAAAAAAAACACCTAGTCGGTAAAGGGTTCAGACCCAAAACATTGACTGATCATTTCCACCCATGGATGCTACCCGACCTGCTGAATTCCTCCAGCAATGATGGGGGAGACGAGGACTAGAGGGCATAGTTTAAGAATACAGGGTAGGCCCTTTAGGACGGAGATGAGAAAACATTTTTTTACCCAGAGAAGTGTGAATCTGTGGAATGCTCTGCCACAGAGGGTGGTAGAGGCAGATTATGTTCAAAAGAGAGTTAGATAAGACTCTAGTGGGCAAAGGAGTTAAGGGTTATGGGGATAAGGCTGGAAAGGAGTACTGATGGTAGTGATCAGCCATGATCTGTAAAATGGCGGTGCTGGCTCGACGGGCCGAAGGGCCTACTCCAGCTCCTATTGTCTATTATTTGCCTATGACAGAAGATGATTGTGGTCTAATTCAACTGAGTGAGCCTTGCACTGAACTACCACAGTGTAACTATTACAGAGCAAGGTCTAAGTCAAATGGCAGATGGAGACTAGATGCCACTGCACAGGCTTAGCAGCAGCGTATTCACACATGCACACACCCATCCACACACAGCTATTGGCAATCTTCCTTCACACAAATACACAGGACACCACACGGGACAAATTCACCCACACACCTGGCCACCCACACAGCTTTTGGCAATTAATTCCTCCTTCACACACAGGACTAATACAATGCGCACCCCCCCCCCCCCCCCCCACCACACCACAGGGGACAAATTCACCCACACACCAGACTCAGAGGACAAATGCAGACAGGTACCGCATGTGCACACACACCCACCCACCTATATCACACACAGAGAGAATAATCACGCTGGAGGGTGGGGATTTGTTCACACACACAAGGCAGGACAAATACAAATACATACAATGCACACCACAGGGTTCTCACAAACACACCTTCAGGGATAAAGAAAATAAATAAAAGCCGAGACACTGGACGTCCGAAATAAAAAGGCAGCCTGCTGGAAACAGGCGGCTTTCTCAGTTCTGGTGAAGCATCCCGGACCTGACAGATCTGAGCGAATCCCAGCCCCTGCGGTTGGAGCGGCGCTCCTGTCCGCTTTCTGGCGGACGCTCGCTAAACAGATGATCCATTGAAGACAATGGGGAGAAAGAGTTTCGCCGACACAACTCTGAACAGTGAACTCTCGCCGAATCCTTGCCCTTCTCACAATCGGATCCCTTTTCCCGACTCAATGCTGGAACAACCCTGTTGAAATCTCAGCGCAGGGTGAGGCACGGTGCATAAATCACCCGGGAAGGTGAAATGAATGGGACTGTTGCCCGTGCGCTGCTAAACTCGATCTAAAGGTCTAGTGTTCCGACCCTTCCCTTCCTCGCTTCACACGAACCAATCCAGCGTACAGGCAAAGTTAGGAAGTTAGTTCACGCTTTATATTCCAGCTGAAACGAGTCAAACATCCGTTTTCAGAGGTCAGCAAGCATGATATCCCCACCCACCCCACCCTCCCTCCACCACCCCCACCCACCCTCCCTCCACCACCCCCACCCTCCCTCCACCACCCCCACCCACCCTCCCTCCACCACCCCCACCCACCCTCCCTCCACCACCCCCCCACCCTCCCTCCACCACCCCCCCCCACCCTCCCTCCACCACCCCCCCACCCTCCCTCCACCACCCCCCCTCACCCTCCCTCCACCACCCCCCACCCTCCCTCCCTCCACCCCCACCCACCCTCCCTCCTCCACCCCCACCCTCCCTCCACCACCCCCACCCTCCCTCCTCCACCCCCACCCTCCCTCCACCACCCCCCCCACCCTCCCTCCACCACCCCCCACCCACCCTCCCTCCACCCCCACCCACCCTCCCTCCCTCCTCCACCCCCCCCACCCTCCCTCCACCCCCCCACCCTCCCTCCACCCCCCCCACCCTCCCTCCACCCCCCCCACCTTCCCTCCACCCCCCCCACCCTCCCTCCACCACCCCCGAGATCGTTCATTGTAGAAGATTGACCATGGGGCGTTGAACGAAACGAGCCCGATCACGGGAAGCAGAAGCAATCGTGGCGCCTTCTTGTGATACAATTACATGGATGGGAGAGGATTGGAGGGGTATGGACCAGGTGCTGGAGGGTGGGGATTTGTTCACACACACAGGACAGGACAAATACAAATACATACAATGCACCCCCCCCCCCACCACACCACAGGGGACAAATTCACTCACCCCACCCACACACCAGACTCAGAGGACAAATGCAGACAGGTACCGCATGTGCACACACACCCACACACCCGAGGACTAGGAGGGTGGGGATTTGTTCAGGCATGGACTAGTAGGGCCAAACTGGCCTGTTCTCTGCTGTATATGGTTCTTCTGGCATTGAACCGCACGCCAAGTCCCAGGCAGCGGGCCGAGCCGCCCGCTGGCTCACTGGGAGCCCTCCCGACACCGGTGGGACCCGCCAGCGGCAACCTGGGCGAGGATGACAAGGTTTTAATTTCAGAAAGATACGATTCGGTCAGCGTTTAAATAAGAAAAAAGAAAGATTGAAATGGACGTAAATAAATCTTGAACAAAGGGGACTGGAGAATGAGTTGGGGTTTTTAAACATCGCGTATTTAAAGTAAGAGGGGAACACGGCCACAGACACAGCGCGGACTATATCCTACGCGGGGCGAGCATCCTTTGACTGGAAAGGCTCGGATCGGCGCTGTCAAACAAGTGCTGCATTGTCCCAGACTCCCCCTTCCTTCCCCCCCCCTCCCCCTCCCCCTTCCCCCCCCCCCTCCCCCCCCCCCTTCCCCCCCCCCTTTCCCCCCCCTTCCCTTCCCCCCCCTTCCCCCTTTCCCCCTTCCCCCTTCCCCCTCCCCCCTTCCCCCCTTCCCCCCTTCCCCCCTTCCCCCTTCCCCCTTCCCCCTTCCCCCCCCTTTCCCCCCCTTTCCCCCCCCTTCCCCCCCTCTTCCCCCCCTCTTCCCCCCCCTTTCCCCCCCCTTCCCCCCCTCTTCCCCCCCTCTTCCCAGCGCACCGAAGCGAATGCTTTCGGCTCCGTGCTGCCCACACGAGTTCCCTTCGCCAGTTGCTCGGGAATGATCCCAGCTGATTTTACTCTTGATAAAGCATCACGACTTCTACACTTGACTAGAATAAAAGACGAAGGTCTGCAAATTGTAGTAAAACCACCCAGAAATGCTGGACCAACACATCAGGTCTCGCAGCTTCCATGGGGAGGGGGGGGGGGGGGGATAAATATATACAAAGCACGTTTCGAGCCTGATCCCTTGTCTGCTGACAAGGGGCACATATTAAAATAGCAAATGAAGGGGGAAGAATGGGAGGGGGCGAAGTGCAGTCCAACAGACAAAAGGTGTTAATTGGAAATGATAAGAGGATGAGGAAAGGTGAGAATTAATAGGGGGAAGGGGAAATACTTCTCAGCCTGACCCGCTCACTCTCTCCAGCTTCTCATTTCTCCAGCATCTTTGTGTTTCTTCAGAAGGCCCCGATATTCCCATCCTTAACACCGCTCTGCTGGTTTCTATGGGCGCTTGCTGGCTTGTCCCGCAGGAGCCCCACCCGGAGATTTCAGGTTCACTTAGAGTTACTTCAGCTGAGCTTGGGACAGATGCGCCAAGAGGAGGCGATCGGCAAACTTCACTTGGACAAAGCTCCGGCCTTGATTTGCACCGCCCCCTGTACGAGAGCTCTCAAACTTTGGTCTTCAGAGTGACATTAGACCGGCGAGTATGGACACACGATCATATAGACTCGATAGGATAGACTGAACAAATAAGGGCTCAGACCGGAATCGTCGTCAATAAAGCCCCCTTCCCACTCTTCTTCTGGTGGCGGGTGGGAGTCCAGACCAACAGCCAAAAGGTATAAATTAGATGTGATAAAAGGTAGGAATTGATTTTGGCTCTGCGAACAGAGACCGAGGGAAAAGGGGATGGGGAGGGAGAGAGAGCAAGAGGGAAGGAGACAAAGGGCTCAGACCGGAATCGTCGGCAATAAAGCCCCCTTCCCACTCTTCTTCTCTGTCTCCTTCCGTCTTGTTCTCTCTCTCTCCCTCCACCCCCCCCCCCCCTCTTTTCCCTCGGTCTCTGTTCGCAGAGCCAAAATCAATTCCTATCTTTTATCACATCTAATTTATACCTTTTGGCTGTTGGTCTGGACTCCCACCCGCCACCAGCGCCTATTCTTCCCCCGAACCCTCTTGTCCTTAACTGAGATGCCTGTCTGCTCATTGTACATGAGGAAGGGCTCAGGCCCGAAAAGTCGGTAATATATCTTTACCACCAATAGAGGCTGCGAGACCGGATGAGTCTGCGGGGGGGGGAGGGTGGGGGTGGGGTGGGGGGGGGGGGGGTGGGGGACGACCCCAGGATTGTAGAGTATGTGATGTCATGTCATATCTGGCAATAAATCTGAAATCTGACAGCGCTCGGCTTTTACATAGAAGAATCGCAATGGAACTCGGCCCGGCTGCAATCCCGACTGGATCCCAACAGCATCAAGGCCAGCACCCTGGTCACATCCTCTTCTTACTGCTACCTGAAGTCCAGCTTCAAGGCAGTGAACCATCAAAGTGTGCAGACGGTGTGGTTGGAGTAAAAGGACAAAAATGGTCGGATGCCTGCTGAGTTTCTCCAGCAACTCAAGGTTCAAGGACCGTTTTTCCGAAAGTTGAAAGTCTGCAAACACAAGCATGGCGCAGGAAATCAGCCAATCTGGCAGCGTCCAAGGGAGGTAAAGATACCTCATGGACGTTTCCAAAGGTGACCGTACTCATTAACCTCCCCTTACTATTCCAGTTACAAACTACTCCGGGCCACAAACCATTTCTTGTTTCTTACACCCACTGTAACTGTGAATGTTGATTAGCTTTTGTATTTATGATCTCTCCGTACTGCGTTGACTTCATGTACTATTGGAGATAGTAATTTTAATAAAATTGCCCTTTTTGCACACAAGTATTTATGCGTAGGACCACAGAACGCGACTACACAGAAATAGACCCCCTCCATCCTTCTGCACTGTGTCTGAACCATTTGGCCTCGTCCCTCTGACCTGCATCCAACCCATAGCCCTCCATACCTTTCCCATCCATGTATCGGTCCAAATTCTTCCTGAATGTTAAAAAATGAGCCCCCATTCACCATCTCGCCCACATTCCACACTCCCACCACTCTCTGTGTGAAGAAGTTCCCTCTAATGTTTCCTTTAAAGTTTTCCACGTTCCATGTCCTGTGGTTTCTATCTCCTCTACCCTCAGTGGGGAAAAAAAGCCCATCTCCATTTACTCTGTCTCCCTCATAATTTTAAATACCTCTATCAAATCTCCCCTCATTCTTCTACGCTCCAGGAATAAGGTCCGAACCTAATGTACTTATGTGGATGACAATAAACTCATCATGGAACAGACTCTTGGAACATAACTCTCTGTACATACGGGGTCGTTGCGCGCAGAAAGCGGTCTCTCGGCCCACCGTGCCTTTTCCAAGGCGCTTCAAGTCTCACCTCAACGCCGTGAATGTCACTGTCTCCACCAGCACCTCGGTTCCAGGCTCCAACATAGCGTAGCCGAGAGAAACACGGGAAATGTAAATGCTGAAATCTGGGGGAGCAATGAACTCCCCGAGGAACTGCGGCCAGGTAGCGTCGGTCGGCATTAAGGGTCGGGACCCTTTAGCCCCGGCTCGACAGCGTGTGGGTTTCATTCAGATCAATTGTGAAAGACAGAATTGCTGGAGGGACTCAGTAGATTGATTGGGCATGGAAACGATTTCAATTTATGGATTGATTTAAATGATTTAACCCTTTGGAGTCAGGCCATTTTAAATTTTTACTCTGATCTGGGTCCATGGGTAAACTACAGTAGGAACACCAGAATGGATGGGTATAAAACCGGTCCTGCAACACCGGGACACGGAGGATATGCATTTGTGGATAGTCACGGAAAACGGGGACACCGAGACCAAAGGGTTAAATGCTGAATATAACCTTTCCAGTAAACGGGTGCAACGCTCCGCCACTTGCCCCGTGTGGCACTAAACCTGCGCTGGGACGGTGGGCGTGTTCCCCTCTTCTTTAAACTCAAACCCCGTGTGCTGAAATCTAATTTTCGCCCTCCAACCCCTTTGTTCAACATTTATTTACGAACAATGCATGTATTTATATAATTTCCATTTAAACACTGACAGAATCTTATCTTTCTGAAATTAAAACGTTGTCATCCTTGTTCAGGGTGCCCCTAATGGGTCCCATGGAAGGTGTCCAGCCGGCTGAGTTCCTCCAGCGATTCTTTGTTTGCTGAAGATTCCATTACGTGCAGCTTTTATGCTTCTAATTAAAAAGGACAGGCTGCTGAAGGCCGGGACTCTGTGTGTGTGTGTGTGTGTGTGTGAGAGAGAGAGAAACTCTGTGTATGTGTGGGCGTGTGGGACTGACTGTGTGTGTATTTGTGACCATGTGTGTAAGACTGTGTGAGCCTGTGATTGTGACTCTGTGTGTATGTGTGTGAGAGGGACTGGGTGTGTGTGTGTGACTCTGTGTTGTGTGAGAGAGAGACTGTGCATGTGTGAGAGAGACTGTGTGTGACTGTGTGTGAGATAGAGACTATGCGTGTGACTTCGTGTGTGTGTGAGAGAGAAAGACTGAGTGATGTGACTGTGTGTGAGAGACCATGTGTGTGTGAGAGAGACTGTGTGCGTGAGAGAAGGCGGGGACGGGGTACTGAACTTTAAGATCAGCCATGATCTAGTTGAATGGCAGAGCAGGCTTGAAGGATCGAATAACCTACTCCTGCTCCTATCTTCTATGTTTCTATGTGTGAGAGAGACTGTGTGTGTGTGTGACTGTGTGTGTGTGAGAGAGAGAGAAACTCTGTGTATGTGTGGGACTGACTGTGTGTGTATTTGTGACCATGTGTGTAAGACTGTGTGAGCCTGTGATTGTGACTCTGTGTGTATGTGTGTGAGAGGGACTGGGTGTGTGTGTGTGACTCTGTGTTGTGTGTGAGAGAGAGAGACTGTGGGTGTGTGAGAGAGACTGTGTGTGTGAGAGAGAGAGACTGTGTGTGACTGTGTGTGAGATAGAGTCTATGCGTGTGACTTCGTGTGTGTGAGAGAGAGAAAAACTGCGTGATGTGACTGTTTGTGTGTGAGAGACCGTGTGTGTGAGAGACTGTGTGTGTGAGAAAGAGACTGTGCATGTGTGACTGTGTGAGAGAGAGACTGCATGTGTGTGACTGTGTGTGAGATAGAGAGACTGTGCGTGTGTGACTTCATGTGTGAGAGACTGCATAATGTGACTGTTTGTGTGAGAGAGACTGTGTGAGAGAGACTGCGTGTGTGTGACTGTGCGTGAGATAGAGAGACTGTGTGTGTGATAGAGAGAGACTGCGTGATGTGACTATGTTTGTGTGTGAGTGTGACTGTGTGTGTGAGAGACTATGTGAGAGATAGAGAGACTGCGTGTGTGTGACTGTGCGTGAGAGGGAGACTGTGTGCCTATGTGTAAGAGAGAGACCGTGTGTGTGTGTGTGAGAGAGAGAGAGAGAGAGACTGTGTGTGTGACTGTGTGTGTAAGAGGGAGACTGTGTGAGAGGGAGAAACTGTGTGTGTGTGACTGTGTGTGAGAGAGAGACTATGTGAGAGATAGAGAGACTGCGTGTGTGTGACTGTGCGTGACAGGGAGACTGTGTGCCTATGTGTAAGAGAGAGACTGTGTGTGTGTGTGTGTGTGTGTGTGAGAGAGAGAGAGAGAGAGACTGTGTGTGAGAGGGAGACTGTGTGTGTGAGAGGGAGACTGTGTGTGAGAGGGAGAGACTGTGCATGTGTGACTGTGTGTGAGAGACTGTACGTGTGTGACTGTGTGAGAGGGAGAGACTGTGCGTGCATGTGTGTAGATTGTGTTTGAGACTATGTGTGAGAGATTGTGTTTGAGACTGTGTGTGAGAGATTGTGTTTGAGACTGTGTGTGAGAGATTGTGTTTGAGACTGTGTGAGAGGTTGTGTTTGAGACTGTGTGTGAGATTGTGTTTGAGACTGTGTGTGAGAGGTTGTGTTTGAGACTGTGTGTGAGAGGTTGTGTTTGAGACTGTGTGAGATTGTGTTTGAGACTGTGTGAGAGGTTGTGTTTGAGACTGTGTGTGAGAGGTTGTGTTTGAGACTGTGTGTGAGATTGTGTTTGAGACTGTGTGTGAGATTGTGTTTGAGACTGTGTGTGAGAGGTTGTGTTTGAGACTGTGTGTGAGAGGTTGTGTTTGAGACTGTGTGTGAGAGATTGTGTTTGAGACTGTGTGTGAGAGATTGTGTTTGAGACTGTGTGAGAGGTTGTGTTTGAGACTGTGTGTGAGATTGTGTTTGAGACTGTGTGTGAGAGGTTGTGTTTGAGACTGTGTGTGAGAGGTTGTGTTTGAGACTGTGTGAGATTGTGTTTGAGACTGTGTGAGAGGTTGTGTTTGAGACTGTGTGTGAGAGGTTGTGTTTGAGACTGTGTGTGAGATTGTGTTTGAGACTGTGTGTGAGATTGTGTTTGAGACTGTGTGTGAGAGGTTGTGTTTGAGACTGTGTGTGAGAGGTTGTGTTTGAGACTGTGTGTGTGTGAGAGAGAGAGAGCGATGAACTGCCAGGAACGAATGATTAACACGCACAGCTAGTTGGTGCTGCCTGGAAACATCCAAGCATCCGGCTTGGTTGCTTCAGACACAATTCTGTCCTGCCGGCAGATTCTCGCTGCCAACATAACGGTGGGGTGACGCCGTGTGCGACAACCCGCGCTGTCTGGTCCGGGCTTGGGGCGAGGAGGGTCGCTTCTTCTAACCCGAGCGCCGGGGATCAGCTGGTTGCCGGGGTTTGACGCAAGTGTTTCTCCTCCTTAAATCAACTCGGAGCCGATCTTTCTCCTCGTCCACCTTGTCCGCAGGTCGGCTCCGAGCGGCGGCGCTGAGTGCGAGATGTTGAGGGGGAAACCTCTCGAGTGGCCAGGTACGCTTTCCATCCCATCGCATCGCGCCGCTCCCCTGCCGCCTTGATCTGCTTCCACCGAGCGCCTGGTTCTCCTTTATTTCAATCCATTGCAGCGTTCCTCGCCAGACCAAGTGTCCACTTGGGCTGAAAGCACGTACTCTTGAACCAAGACCAAAGGACTCAAGGGAGAATGGAGCGGAGGTAGAGTGGCGCTGAGTTGCACCTGAAGACGGCTTCCAGGCACCAAGCGAACGCTGCCGCATTGGGACGCCCACCTCGTTCAGGAGCCCCAGTAGAAGAGCATGGGTCTCTCAAACCACACGGCGTGGGGGAACTGGACGGCGGGCTCGGCCGACCTGTCCCCGAAGCCGGCTTCGGTTTTCAGCATCCTTGTCCTGACCTTGCTGGCGATGCTGGTGGTGGCGACCTTCCTGTGGAACGTCTTGATCCTGGTGACCATCCTGCGGGTGAGGACCTTCCACCGGGTCCCCCACAACCTGGTGGCGTCCATGGCCATCTCGGACGTGATGGTGGCTGCCCTGGTCATGCCGCTGAGCCTGGTCCACGAGTTGGACGGACGGCGCTGGAGGCTGGGCAAGGTCCTGTGTCAGGTGTGGATCTCCTTCGACGTTCTGTGTTGCACGGCCAGCATCTGGAACGTGACGGCCATCGCTCTCGACCGCTACTGGTCCATTACCAGACACTTGGAGTACACGCTGAAAACCAGGAAAAAGATTTCCAACATCATGATCGTCCTGACTTGGGTCCTGTCCTCGGTCATCTCCCTGTCGCCGCTCTTCGGATGGGGCAAGACCTACTCGGAGCGGGAGTTTCGATGCCAAGTTAGCCAGGAGCCCTCCTACACCATCTTCTCCACCTTCGGGGCTTTCTACCTGCCGCTCTGCGTGGTTCTCTTCGTCTACTGGAAAATTTACAAAGCCGCCAAATTTCGCATCGGATCGCGGCTGGCCAACACCATCAGCCCGATGCCCGATGTGGTCGAGGTGCAATGTCTTGGCCGCTGCGTGTTTCCTGCAACCGGGTCGGACGGGCATGGGAGCGGGCGGGGTGGGGGGATAAAGCTGGGGTCTGGTGCAGCGGACCAAAGTGCCTGAGCAATTCAAGCAGGTCATCCGTGGAAATGGATGCATGGATCTCTCTCTCTCTCTCTCTCTCTCTCTCTCACACACACACACACACACACACGCACAGTCTCTCTCTCTCTCTCTCACACACACACACACACACAGTCACACACGCACAATCTCACACACACACAGTCACACACAGAGTCACACAAGCACAGTCTCTCTCACACACACAGTTTCTCTCTCTCACACACACAGTCTCTCTCTCTCACACACACACACAGTCACACACACAGTCTCACACACACAGTCTCTCACACACACAGTCTCTCTCTCACACACAGTCTCTCTCACACACACAGTCTCTCTCTCACACACACAGTTTTTCTCTCTCTCACACACACAGTCTCTCTCTCACACACACTCACACACACACAGTCACACACACAGTCTCACACACACAGTCTCTCTCACACACATAGTCACACACACAGTCTCTCTCTCTCACACACTCACACACACACAGTCTCTCTCACACACATAGTCACATACACAGTCTCTCTCTCTCTCACACACACACACACACACACACAGTCACACACGCACAATCTCACACACACACAGTCACACACAGAGTCACACAAGCACAGTCTCTCTCACACACACAGTTTCTCTCTCTCACACACACAGTCTCTCTCTCACACACACACACACAGTCACACACACAGTCTCACACACACAGTCTCTCTCTCACACACAGAGTCACACACACAGTCTCTCACACACACACAGTCTCTCACACAGTCTCTCTCTCTCTCACACACACAGTCTCTCTCTCACACACAGTCTCTCTCTCACACACACAGTTTTTCTCTCTCTCACACACACAGTCTCTCTCTCACACACACTCACACACACACAGTCACACACACAGTCTCACACACACAGTCTCTCTCACACACATAGTCACACACACAGTCTCTCTCTCTCACACACTCACACACACACAGTCTCTCTCACACACATAGTCACATACACAGTCTCTCTCTCTCTCTCTCACACACACACACACACACACACATAGTCACACACACATGCACAGAGTCTCTCTCACAGATCCATGGACCTGCTGAGTTTCTCCAACAGGGCGAGAGCTGTCAAAGGGGTTCAAGGGGAAGGCGAGAAAAAGGGGATCAGGAGAGGATAGGAACGGGGAGGGGGGGGAAGAGACGCAAGGCAGGGAGAACTTGTAAGGGATAGAGTGAATGAGGGAGAGTGCGAAAGGAAGAAGAGAACGGGTATGAGAGATGAAAAGCAAGTGGAGGGGAATGTGAGTGAGTGAACATGTGTGTGAGTGTGTGTGTGTGTGTGTGTGTGTGTGTGTGGGGGGGTGGTGGTGAGAGTTCACGAAAGAGCAAGTGAGGATCAGCAGGAGGGAATGAGGGAGAAGGGGTCAGTGAAGTGAAGAGAGCTTGGGGAGGGATGTGTCCCAGGGAGAAGCAGTGATGGAGAGAGGGAGAGAAAATGAATGTGAGAATAGAAGATACCTGAGCAAGACAAGAGATAGAGACACATGGAGGGAAGGGAAATCAGGAGATGTGTGAATAAACAGGGTAAAAGACTGGTAGGAAATAGAGAGGAGAAAAAGAAATAGAAAGAGAGACAGGGAGACAGATAGAGAGAGTGAGAGAGACCACAACATGATTTGCTAATGGCAGTTCTAAAGTGTGTTGAAGTCTTTTTTTTAGGCTGTGTCAGATAAATAGGCAACATATTTCTCAATTACTGCATGTCCATGGCACTGGCAAGCTCATTTCTAATTGCTGGAGAAGATGCTTGGACTACTGTAGTTCTTCTGGTGGATTAGTCCCATGGGGCTGTTGAGTGAAGTTTCTGGATTTAAAATGTAGAAAAAGTTGTCCTGGTGGGCAAATGGTTGTGGTGTTCCCCTGTGGTTGCAGCCCTTATCCTCTTGGTGGTAGAGGTCGCAGGTTTGGGAGGAGCTGCAGGGTGAGTAACTGCAGAGCATTTTGTGGAAGGTGACAACTGCAGCCAAAATGTACTGGTGGTGGAGGAAATGTATGTCTGGCTGGCTGGCGGATAGAGTGTCCATCCAGGGGTTGCTTTATACTGCATGGGGCCATAAGTCGTACACATTCAGGCAAGTGAAGAGTCTTCCATCAAACATCTGACCAATGGATGACTAGCTGGTGAATAAGGAGGGATGGGAGAGAGAGGATCCAGATGGAGAAAGCTTAAAGAAGGTAGAGGACGGGGTAAAAAGGTGAAATGAAGAGAGAGCGATCTGTAGAAAGAGGGCAATCAACTAGTGGAAAAGAGCAAAGCTAAAAAATAGGGAGAAAATCAGAAAACAGAGAGGGGAAAAATATAAAAAAAAAGATATGTTGAGGGAACATTCCAAGCGTAAGAGGAGGAGAAATATAAGATCACTGAAGAGGTGAAATAGGTAAATTAAAGGAGAGCAGAGAGACAAAGAATACGTAGAAGAGAGATAAAAAGGCGAGGTAATCCATCAGGAAGTGAGAAATATAAAAGTGAGAAGGGATTATTCTCAATTCATTAAAGGGTAAAATAAAGATGAAAGAGGTGATGAAACTATGTGGTGGGCTGGAAGAAGGGAGACTGAGGGGTAGGGAAAGGAAGACACTCGGGGAGAAGGTTAATGTTGGGAAAATCACAGGAAAAATTAACATAATCACTGCCTATGTGGTCGTTCACACTGGGCGCTTTTTTAGACTGCCAGTACCTGAGTGCAGCAGTCCTGGTGGTTGGACGTGCAGTGGAGTGGATGACCATCAATGAATTTTCCCGATAAGATTTACACGGCAGGCTTCCTCCAAAAATGTTGTAGGGGTCCCGCAAGATAAATCGCGGAGCAGGAACTGGTTCAAAATTCCTGCACATTCCTTCTCAGAATGCCCTGTAACGGCACAATTCCTTGATTGTGCCGTTACATGCCTGCAGTCTAAAAACCATAATTGTTAATTTTGTCTGGTTTAACAGCAGGGCTGGAAATACACAAAAGTGCGGGAGAACAGGTCATGCACCATCCAGAGGAAATGAAGGGCAGCCAATGTTAAATATATTCTCCAGCACCCCACCCTCTTCCCTGCCTTCTCCTATCAGAGAGCAACCCTTAGCCCTCTGCCCTCTCCCCTATCATTTCTCAGTGTTTTTTCTCCTACTCTCCCACCTATATCCACCTCAACTTTTAGCTTGCAACCATCCCCTTCCCCTCCCTCCTTCCTATCCTCTTTTTTATTCAGCCTACTTGTCTCTGATTCATGACAAAGGGCCCAGAGAGTTGTTGATCTGTGGAATGCTTTGCCACAGAGGGTGGAGGAGGTGGGCTCTCTGGATAAGGTCAAGAGGGAGTTAGATAAGGTTCTTGTGGACAGGGGAATAAAGGGTTATGGGAAGGCAGGGATAGGGTGGAAGATTAGCCATGATCTAAATGAATGGCGGTGCTGGCTTGATGGGCTGAACGGCCTACTCTATTGACTCAAAATGTTGGTTTCCCTTTACTTTCTATGGATGCTGTGTGATCTGAGTTTCTACACCACTTTTGTGCCTGGCATTATGCAATGTTAATAAGATTGGTTATTCGGGAGCTTCTAGTTACAACTAGTGTCTTCTGGCAGGTGAAAGAGGCCTCCCACCAGCCTGAGATGGTCTTCACTGTTCGCCATGCGACCGTCACTTTCCAGACTGATGGCGAGACCTGGCGGGAGCAGAAGGAGAAGAAAGCCGCGCTGATGGTTGGCATTCTCATCGGGGTCTTTGTGCTGTGCTGGATCCCGTTCTTCATCACCGAACTTATCAACCCCCTCTGCTCATGTGACATCCCCCCGATTTGGAAGAGCATCTTCCTCTGGCTTGGATACTCCAATTCCTTCTTCAACCCATTGATATACACCGCCTTCAACAAGAACTACAACAACGCCTTCAGAAACCTCTTCTCCAGACAGCGATGAAAGCACTGCCAGACAACTCTCTCCCCTATGTATTCAAGTTCTGGACACATCAGAATGCACAGGGAATGGGATAAGGAGTGGAGATGGTTTAGAGGGACAAGCTGTCAAAGTGTTATCACCATCCTTGGAGGCATGAGGTTGGAGTATAAGAATTCTTACCCATTCTGTCTCTGGGAACAGTGACCGTATCTTACAGAACTAAGCAGCTGTTTACAGTGAAAGTCCATCTGAAACCTTTTAACATGATCAAATGTTTTGTCATTAAGGATGTATAAAACTTTCAATTGTGCAACACATCAAGTATCTATTTGTCCCAGATATGAGAGAAACTATAAATGGTTTCCAACAAGGACAGCTTGATATTGTGTTGACCAAGTCCATTTTATATTAAATTCTTAATACTAAATTTAATAACAGGCTCTTTTGGCCCACAAGCCTGTACTGCCCAATTACACCTGATTAACCTACAAGCCAGGTAGATTTTTGAATGATGGGACAAAAGCAAAGCACCCAAAGGAAACCCACGTAGATGCAGGGAGAACGTACAAACTCCTTATAGACAGGTCCAGATTCGAACCCAGTCGCTGAAGCTGTAATAGCGATGCGCTAACTGCTACACCAACCATGCTGCACTGGACACCGACATTATCCACATGACAGAAAATAATAGAGTTTCTCTTATATTTTGCCAGGAATGTGATCGCACCACTAACCACCCTCTGTGAAGCCCTGGTTTGCTCACCCCTCCACACCCTTGGTCCCTGACACTTACTCTATCAATCTCTAGAGGTGCAACACTTGTTCTTACACCTCCCCTCTCACCATCAGCCAGGTGCATAAACAGCCTTTCCAGGCGAGGCAAAGCTTTTCATGTACCTTCTCCAACCTCGTTTGCTGCATTCAGTGCTCTTAGTGTGGCCACCTCTACTCGAGGAGACCAAGTGCAGATGAGGCGACTGATTTCCAGAGCACCTGCACTCTGTCCATAGCGTCTATCCCAATCTCCCAATCGTTAGCCATAGAAACATAGAAAACTTACAGCACAATTCAAGCCCTTCTGCCCCACAAAGTTGTTCCGAACATGTCCCTAGCTTAGAAATTACTAGGCTTTCCTGTAGCCCTCTATTTTCCTAAACTCCATGTCCTTATCCAGAAGTCTTTTAAAGGACCCTATCATATCTGCCTCCACTACTGTTGTTCCACGCACCCACTACTCTTGGTGTAAAAAAACTTAACCTGACATCTCCTCTGTACCTACTCCCCAGCACCTTAACCCTATGTCCTTTTGTGGCAACCATTTCAGCCCTGGAAAAAAGCCTCTGATTATCTACACAATCAATTCCTCTCATCATCTTACACACCTCTATTAGGTCTCCTCTCAACCCCCGCTGCTCCAAGGAGAAAAGGCCGAGTTCACTCAACCTGTTTTTATAAGGCATACTCCCTAAATCAGGCAACATCCTAGAAAATTTTCTCTGCGCCCTTTTTATGGCTTCCACATCCTTCCAGTAGTGAGGTGACCAGAACTGAGCATAATACTCCAAGTGGGGTCTAACCAGGGTCGTATATAGCTGCAATTTCCATTTCAGCTCCCTTTCCCATTTCAACACTGGGCTGTCTATCCTTGGTCTTTTGCATTGCCAGAGTGAGCCCAGCGCAAGCATAAGTAACAACACCTCATATTCTGCCTGGGTAGAATACCCAGGCATGAATCGATTTTCCAATTTCAGGTAATCCCTACCTCCTGCATTTCCCTTACCTGATCCACCTCTGGTTCTCCCATTTTTATCCTCTTTCCCTTACCCCCTATCACCAATTTCCATCTCTTCTCCCTCCTGGATTCATTCACCCATGACTCACACATTTCACTCATCAGATTCCCTCCCCCATCTGGTTCTATCAGCGCTTCAACTCTCCCTTCCCATTATCCCCTTCACTTCACAGATTCCAGTATTGGTTACCTTTATGTTCATTCCATCCCTCGCCCCCACCCCACTCCACCAGCTGTCTTCACGTTTACCTTCTCCTCCCTCCACCCCACTCAGCTCTTTGCAAGGACCTATCACCACCCGCCTCTGTTTCCCAATTCTACCTCTCCCTCTCGACCACCCCTCCCATCATCCTTCGCCATTCTTCGTTCACTTATCCCCTCCTGTCCATTTTTATCACATCTTCCGCTCTCCTCTATACACTGGCTAACCTCTATGATCAGTGCCGATACAGGATCTCGACTGGAAATGTTGACAATTTCTTTCGCCCTGTAGATCCTGCTTGACCAGTTGAGTTTGTCTGGCAGTTTGTTTTTACTCTCAGATAAATCCCACCAAATCAATTCATCCATTATGGTATCGAGAAAGCATTGAATACATAGATACAGGAATGCTTGTCAGTTTTTTGCCACAGGCTTGTGATCCCAAATTAGTTGCACATTGAGCCTAGCTGTTCCTATATAATAAAAACAGGGTCATTGCTCAGATATATCCTGTCCAGTCAAAGCACGATAAATCCAATCCATATATCCACCTGAACACATCAGCAAATGTAGCATCAAAAGTTCCACCATTGGCCACTTTCTTGGCATTATTAACTCACCAATGGTTTGTTTGGGTTCTGCCAGGACTATACAGTTTTAACCAAACATGGACAAAGGGACTGAATGAATCGAGTATGACCTTTCATAACACCAACTTTGATAAAGTCTAGGCCAATGGGCATCAATGTGTGGATTCACATATACATGGAAGAGCTCACATTAAAGGCAGTGCCACTTGAAAGGATATTTTCAGCCCTAAACTTTATTGCTGAAATCCTTAGCAGTTATGTTCTAAGGTGCATCTGTGACCTTCTGAAATATTGGACAAATGTTCAGTTTCATTCACAACTCCTTGGAAGCTGAAGCAGCCCAGGTATGTAACACATTCAGATATGATCAATGTTTTGGCTTGGAATAGGAAATGAAAAGTAACATTTACAAGTGTTACTGAATGTTTGCTTGGAGTGGAATTTCACCACCTCTCCTAATCGTTCAACAAGGTTACCATGAATGAATCCTTGATGTTGTCATCAATTAGAAATGTAACTGGATCAACCACAAAAATACAAGAACCAGTCAAAGGCTGTGCTTTTCGACTCAGTTGTCTTTACACCACCTGGAGTATTAAAAAGGAATATTTGCTAGTTGCCTGGGTGAGTGTTGTTCCAAAAACGCTCAAGAAGATACTATCCAACTTGATTGATTGGCATCGTCCACTACTTTAACTAGGCGCTCCCTCCATCAGCGCCATATCATGGCTGCATGCGGGGTATATATCTATGTAATGCATTGTAGTTTCTCACCAAGAAATCTTCAACAGCATGTCCCAAACCTAGACTTTTCCCATTTGAGGGCAATCCTCAAATTCCCATTAAGTATGTGCACCTTCTGGACTTGTAAATATTTTGCATTGCTGGATCAAGACCCTGGAACTGACTTCCCAAAAATAGTTTGGGAGCTCCTTTATTACATTGACTGCAAAGGTTCAAGAAAGCAGCTTACCACCAATCTCTTGATGACATTGTCAACAATGCCCATTTACCATGACCGATTAAAGACAATAAATCTCCTCCTAAAATCTACAACTTTGTTCGATGTTTTGGATAACACACATTCACCCCATGGTTCCTACAGAAGAGCTTTGATCTCATACATTAAATCTACTTCTCTTTCCACAGATGCTGCCTGACCCTGCTGAGTGTTTCCAGCATTCTCTATTTTTAATTGAACCGTGTTTTGATGCAACCTTTTGAAGATGAACCACATAATCTCTGAATGTTGATATATGTTGGAAAATCAGTGGATCGGTCATTATCTGCAAAGCAGGTAAAAGATGTGATGAAGTGTGTGTTATGGAATCTTACTGCACACAAGGAAACCCATTCAGTTCATTATTAAGATGTGACTGTTGCAAGATCCAATTAGTTCAATCTCCTCCTTAATCCATTTCTAGTCTGTTGCCACTTGTTAGAAGTAATAACATTTTAACCAAAGGGATTTAAAAGAGAGGCACCCTTTGTCAAAGTATTTAGATAAATTCAGACTCTAGGCATTTTTAACCAGCCTTACCATTTTCACAATGAGCAACTACACAGAAAAGATGAAGAATCCACACATCAATTCCTTAACAGAACGAGATTAGGCAAAGCCGTGCGTGACTGTAACCTGCTGACTCCCTCACTCACATGACCATAAATTAATTTACGGACTTAATCTGCTTCTTTGCAAAGGTGGATTGATAATATCCTGATTTTTCATCGAGTTTTTGGCATCAGTCCGTGCAGCAACTGAAATGTATGCACTTTTGAAGGGGAGCATTGAATATGAATTGAACGCATGTGTGGAACGTACGTGTCCTTTACGATTGCTGGGAAACCTTGCCTCTACCTTGAGTTCACTCTGTGTATACCCCTGGTATGTTTTAATTGATCAATTTAAAAGTGATAGCTCTTAAGTATCATGGTTTGCAAAGTGCTCTTAAGTATAGGTTGGGGTTTGACCAAAACTTGGAGTAAGTACCAAAGACCTTTAAATCAAATCAAATTAAATCATTGCTGGGTTTCAGAGTGACTTGGAAGGAACTTTCTGTGATGAAGGTTAGTTTTGTGGACCATGAACTGTTTAATTGGTTGAAAATCATGGTAATGGCCAATCTATTTTTTAAACACTGCCTGTAAAGGTGGGGGAAGGACATTCAATTATTATATTGATAAGGGCACTGGATAAGCGGATTTTAAATTTTAATTACAATAAAACCCCTGGTATCCAGCATGTATGGGGATTGGAAGCTGCTGGATAAGTGCTTGAGATTGCATGTTGCAAACTAATGTTGAGGTGTCCCAATTTTAAACTCCCGCATATTTTACCTATTTATTGCCCTTGATTGTTTTTTTTTTGCCAGTTGCATGAGGTTGTCCAGAGGCTTGAATTCCGGATAACAGAGGTTTTAGTATATAATTTTTACTCTGGCCCACTCCCAAATAGCCTAATTAATCTACAGCCGGTACATTTTGAAGGGCGGAAGGAAACTAGAGCACCTGGAGGAAACCCATGTAGGCACGGGAGAATGTTCAAACTCCTTACAGACAGTGCTAGATTTGAACCCATGTTGCTGGCGCTGTAATAGTGTTGTACTAAACATGCCGCCCATTTTACTGGTGCTGCGGGGAAAGGGGAGATGCACGATCAATTTGGTATTCTTTGACAAAGACACAATGCGCCAAATCACCTTTTTCTTATTGTATCAGGATTGTTGGCCACTCAGCTCAATTGTTCTATGCTTGTAATAATGGTCTGCATTCTGAGATTTGAATTTAGACACAGCATTCTCTTTCTAATATATGCCTGCTCTTCTAATTAGAAAATAGTGTCATTCTTAGAGAGAGAGGTGAGAGGGGCAGTGACACCAAGGGGGAGGTGGGAGGTGGACTCATTCCGTTGGAAGGTTCTATCATTCCAGGAGAGAGAGCAGAGGAATGGTGAGATCCTTCATTCCAAGGAAGAGGGTAGAAAGGGTCATCATTCTGATGGAGAGAGATAAGCACCTTGCAGACTGCGCCAGATTTGAACCCGGCTTGCTTGCATTGTAATAACGTGGCACTATCCGCTACACTAACTGTGCTGCCCTTATCGAGGCAAGTCCCCTCAGATTTACCCCTGCGGGTAGAGCAATAATAAAACAAAGTGCAGAGTACAGTGATGCAGTAAGTCAAAAAGTGCAAGGTGCAGTGTTAAATAGATAGAACATCGATCAGCAAAAGGGCCTTTTGTCTCATGTGTCTATGACGAACACGATGCCCCGGTTTAAACCAAAATTCTGCTGCTTTTCACATAAATACATATCTCCCCATCTCTTTCATATTCAGAGATTCATAGGGATATGGAGTCATACACCGTGGAAATTGACCCTTCAACCTAATTTGCCCACGTCAACCAAAATGTCCCATCCACATGAATTTCACACATCTGCATTTGCCCCATATCCATCTAAATCCATCTATCTGCCCAAATGTTTCTTAAACATTGCAATAGTACCTGCCTCAACCATCTTCTCCGACAGTCCATTCCATACAGCCACCACCCACTGTGTAAAAATGTTACCCCTCAAGTTCCTGTTCAATCTCTCCCTCCTCACCTTCAACCTACATCCTCTGGTTACTGATTCCCCTGTTCAGGGCTAAACACCCTGAGTGCTCACCTGTTCTATTCCCCTCGTGATTTTGTTGACCTCTTTGAGATTATCCCTCATCTTCCTGCCCTCCCTGGAATAAAGCCGTAGCCTCATATCTTGGCAACATCTTCGTAAATCTTCTTTACACCCTCTCCAGCTTGACAGCATTTTTCTTTGGAAAAGTGACCAAGACGGAAAGCAATACTCCAGATGTCTATCTAGAAGCCTCTTAAATGCTTGTATGGTATCTGCTTCCACCACTATTCCTGATGACAGCTCGCTCCAGGCACACACCACTCTGTGTATAAACATTGTCCCGCCTATCTCATCTCCTTTAAACTCCCCAATCACATTTAACGCATCTCCAACAGGATTTGACATTTTTTACCCAGGGAAAAAGATTCTGTCTGCCTACCTCTCATAATGTTATAGACTAGTGGTTTTCTTTCTATTCACATACCACCTTAACTAATCCCCTATGCCATAGGTGCTCTGTGATTACTTAAGGTGCTGTGTGAGTGCGAAAGGGAAGGCTGAGAGCCACTGCTCTCGACCCAATTGTTACTGAAATATTTTGTTGGATGAAAATGGCCACTGGCCCATTTCCTTTGGAGTTATGAAACCGTGCACATGACGAGTCATTTAGGGACGATTAAAACAGTGGTTTACTAACTTTTTTTTCCCCACTCACATACCACTTTAAGTAATGCTTTACTAATCACAAAGCACCTATGGCATAGGCATTACTAAAGGTGATATGTGAGTGGAAAGAAAAAGTTGAGAACCATTGTTATAGACCTATCAGGTCTCCTCTCAGTCTCTGATTCTCAGGAGAAAACAGCCCAAGTCTATCGAACCTCTTTCAGCTTTGGCCAATTGTACAAAATAGGTATGAAGACAAACTTACAGAATATAGAGAAAAGTACAGTTAAATACCATATATATTCATATAATAGTCAATCCCATGCAATAGTCAACCTCCTTCCTCTTTTTGGCCCGGAAATTGGCTGTTTAACATATGACCTGGGAAAAAGTTGAACCCCCTATTTTTGGCCCTGACTTCCTGCCCATCCAAGCTCCCAACACCCCCACCACAGAACCTTGCCTCTGCCTGCGTGCCCATCCGAGCTCCCGAGTTCCCTAACGATTGCCCACCGGAGCTCCCGACGCCCCGACCGCAGATCCTCACCCTGGTTGCCTGCCCCCTGGAGCACACCATGCCCCAGCCACAGACTCTCTCCTAGACCCCTGTCATCTGCCCATCCAAGCTGCTGACACCCCGAACGCAGACTACCACCCGGTCCCAGCCATCCAAGCTCCAGACACATTGAACTATGCAGAAGTATGAACCGTGTAAAAGTCAACGGCTCAAAATTTGACCCAAAAAAATGTTCCAAAAGCTTGTCTATTACTATTATAAATGGTTGTGCAGGGGCATCATCTTTTACCAATGCGAGGTTTATTTAAGAATTTAATAGCAATTGGAAAGTGACTTGAACCTAGAGGTTCCTGCCATTTGTAGGATTTTGCCTTTGTCTTGACTTCACACACTTGCTTTGACTCTGCTTTACTTTAATATCCTGAGGGAGGGCAGTGCCTACATTGGAAGGGCAGCAGCTGGGTCTAAGACTAGTCTTGGGTCTTCTAATACGCTAGCATTCTGTAAAACATTTCTCCTCAATTGATGATGAAACAGCGTCCTGTCAGTAACATGCAGTTCCCCACTAGCAGTTGCTAGGAATTCTGTTCCGTAAATCTGTTGCCTGTTCTCTTCGCCATGTTTCGGTGCTGCTCCATGAGTGAACTACTTCTCCAGGTCATCATGGAGGCTTTGGAAAAGGTACAGAAGATTTCCAAATGGCTTCCGGGAATCTGGACCAGCGGTCCAGAAGGTGTGAGGGAGAGCAGGCCACACTCGTGACTGCAGGTGCCGACAGCACCTGACAGGTTCAATATGTTGCGTCCAGGGCCAACGAGGAGAGAGAGCAGGCAGCTGGAAGTGGAGAGTGAAGCAGCGCCCAAGACTCCCTGCCTTTGGACAGATCTGAATTGGGTGATTGCACAGAGCCTTTTGTCTAGTGTCAGGGAATCAAGAAACAGAGGAAATAGGTTTAAGGTCAGGAAAGATTTAAGAGATGGAATTGATTTGTGTAATCTTTAGTTATAAAATATATATTTCTTAGTTTGTGGGCTGGATACAGGGTCACACTCAGGTCGCATTACATTTACAGAGACTCAGAAAGAGAGTGCATTTTTTGTGGTCGCGGCATCTGGAAAGCAGAACCATAAAGGTGAAGAAGTTTCCTTAATTGAAACCATGTACCATATGTGGTTCTTAAAAGCATTTTTGTGTACATTGAGCATTACACTGGCAGCTGTTTCAAAACCTCAAGTACCATTTGGAAGACCTGAGCCAGACTTTCCAGAGTTATAACCACTTAACAGAGATGAGGTCAGAAGTGGGTGGGTGTGAAGGGGTCATCTATCATAAGTTATGTTTTGGACAGAAATGAAAAAGAAACAGTGGTGATGTTGGGTCACATGTTTTCAGGGAGATATAAATGAAGAGAGAGAGACATTTTGAAACCAGTTGGAAGAAACCCTACCTCCTGTGAATACAGAATTGCTTTCTCCCTCAAGAGGTTTCAAAATCCTTTGAAAAGGATCTGTGTTCTTCTTATTAGCAGAAGGAACACCCAGAGGTATTTTAAAAGAAAATAGCCACTCCAACTGCTCCTTTAAGAAAAGAGAGGCAGCCTCATTTGTATCCAGAGGAATGGTCACTTTTGATTAAGAAGTTTGAAATCAGTGGAAAACAGACACCATAACTCCTAGGCAGGATTAGAGGGAGTTTGTGAAATTACTTGGAGAAACAAATCTCTCTCTGAAAGACAACAAATCAAGAGACTTGTGAGTTTAAAGAAATCTAAAGACATAGTGCTTCATAATTACTTCTGAATTGTGATTTAAAAATCCTCAAACAACAGAAGAATTTTGATGCTGAAGTGTAAAACTGACTTTTCAGACTAAAGATTAAACTGTGATGGTTTGAAATTTAACACACATACATATCTACATTTGCATGTAATGGAATTAAGTTAGTTAAGTTTAGAGCTAAGTAAGAAATGTTATGTTATTGATAATTTAATGAAAACTATTATTTTGAATTTACCATGATCAGGTGAAATTTCCATTGTTGTTCCTTTGTTAGTATGAATAAGATTTTATTAGTTTGTAACATAGGAACCTGAGGAGTTCCTTTTTTACACAGAGGGTGCTGGGTGTCTGGATCAAAATTGAGTGGAAGAGAAAATTGTAATGAGGATGTGGAGAGTCTGCAGAGGGATATAGTTAAGCTGGATGAGTGGGCAAAGGTCTGGCAGATGGAGTACAATGTTAGTAAGTGTGAGGTTATCCACTTTGGCAAGAAAAATAAAAGAGCTGAATATTATTTAAAGGGTGAAAAACTACAGCATGCTGTAGTGCAGAGAGACTTGGGAGGGCTTGTGCATGAATCGCAAAAAGTTAGGTTGCAGGTGCAGCAGGTTATTAAGAAGCCAAATGGAATGTTGGCCTTCATCGCTAGAGGAATCAAATTCAGGAGGAGGGAGGTAATGTTGCAACTGTATAAGGTACTGGTGAGACTGCACCTGGAGTACTGTGTCCAGTTCTGGTCTCCATATTTGAGGAAGGATATACTGGCTTTGGAGACGGTCCAGAGGAGGTTTACTAGGTTGATCCCTGGGATGAAGGGGTTGACTTATGATGAAAGATTAATTCGTCTAGGATTGTATTCGCTCGAGTTCAGAAGAATGAGAGGAGATCTTATAGAAACATATAGGATTATGAAGGGTATGGATAGGATAGATGTAGGAAGGTTTTTTGAGCTGGCCGAGGAAACTAAAACGAGAGAACACAGTCTCAAGATTCGGGGGAGTAGATTTAGGACAGAGATGAGGAAAACTAGTTTTTCCCAGAGAGTAGTGAATGTTTGGAATTCTCTAACCAGGGAAGTGGTTGAGGCTGCTTCATTAGACATATTTAAAATTCGGTTAGATCAATTTTTACATGATAGAGGAATTAGGGGATATGGGGAGAAGGCAGGTAGGTGGAGTTAGGTCATAAATTAGATCAGCCGTGACCGTATTGAATGGCGGATCAGGCTCGATGGGCCATTTTTGGCCTACTCCTGTTCCTACTTCCTATATTCCTAAGGTCGTAGTAGAGTTGGTTGAGGCAGTTCTATTGCAACGTTCAAGAAATATTTGGATGAATACATGGAGAGGATAGGTTTAGAGGGATATGGGCCAAACACAGGCAGGTGGGATTAGTGGGGGTGGAACGTTTTGGTCAGCAGGTTGAGCTAAATTTCCTGTTTTGATGCTGTATGACTGTATGATTCAGTGACGACAGGATAAAGCAGTGGTAGCTATGGCAACAGATATGGTGTTAATGGAGCAGCTACATCTGAGGAATTTGTGTGATCCTTGACCACCTGCTGTCTCTGAATAGACTTTCTTTTCTTTATATCATTTCAATTTTGTCTGCAAAATGGCACCAGAGTTCTTTGCTGGTCATTGAAGGGTATGGAAAAGAAAGTCTTTCACATTTCTAAGTACATGTGAGAATCGCAAATAAGTCCATACTAAATCTCAATTATTGAATTTAAATTTCCCAGATGAGGTGTTGGAATTTGACCTCGTCTCTAGATCAAAATCTGGATTCTAGCTCCAAGTTTAATACTTTAACCACTTTGCTGCCATTCTAAGTAGAAGGCTCTTGGTTTTCATCATTTCCAGTGTTATCCAAATATGTGGCCCAACCATGTCCACTCGCATTGTTTCTACATTTTGTTGTAGCAGTGTTAAGAGATATAATATTCAATTTTGATTTTATGATTTAGATGCTTTATTTATTTGGAAATCACAGGGATCCGTGGAGAATCATGACTGCCATAAAAATATTAAGTATAATTACAAGGTTTAACAAGGATCAGAGGTGGAGAGGGTGAGCAAATTTAAGTTCCTGGGAGTCACTATCTCAGAGGATCTTTCCTGGACCCAGCACACAAATGGCATCGTGAAGAAAGCACGTCAGCCCCTCTACTTCCTCAGGAGTTTGTGGAGGTTTGGTATGAGTTCAGAAACCCTGGGAAATTTCTACTTGTGTGTGGCAGAAAGTATGCTGACTGATGCATCATGGTCTGGTATGGGGAACATCAATACTCCTGAGTATAAAGCCATCCAAAAGGTAGTGGACACAACCCAGGACATCACAGGCAAAACCGTCCCCACCATTGAATACATCTACAGGGAATGCTGCCGTTGGAGAGCATCAGCAGTCATCAAAGACTCACATCACCCAGCACATGTTCTGTTCTCACTGCTCCCATCAGGAAAGAGGTACAGGTGGCACAAGACTCGTACCAAAAAGTTCAGGAACAGCTGTGACAAACTCAAATCAGAGACTCATTTAAGGGCTCTTACTTGTGCACTTCATTGATTTTCTTTTATTCTCCCTGTATTGCACAGTCAGTTTGTTTACATTCGTTATGTTTACAGTTCTTTGTTTGTTTACATGTTTTACACTGTGCACATTTTATTTTTTGCACTACCAATTAGTGGTATTTCTGCCGCCCCCCCCCCCCCCCCCGCAGGAAAAAGGGATCTCGGATTGGTATGTGATGTCATGTATGTTCTTGGACAATACACGTGAAATCTGCTGGAGAACTGGAACAGGACATAAAAGTACTGACTCAGCAGGTCATGGAAAGCTTAGGGCCCAGGCCCGAAACATCAACTGCCTATTGCCTTCCATGGATACCGCGTGGCTGGCTGAGATCCCCCAGCACTTACTAATCAAATTACCAACTCTGATGGTGACCCTGTTCAACATGCTGACAAGTGAAGAATGAGCTTTATATGCTCAAACAACAATCACTCCATGGATCATTCTGAATGTGTATGCTAAAGTGTAAAATTGACTCCAATCATAGCACAGATACTAAAAATACTCATTTTGTTTTCACAGGGATCTAATTTTAAATGTACTCTAAATTGATAGCTGCATTCTGTTCTTTCATAGAAAGACATTTGCCAGAAAACAGGCCTATATGAAGCAATTTTCCACTAAAAACAAAATCCCTCCCCCCCAAAAAAAATCAAAGTTAGTACGACCAGCAATTGAATGCAGAAAAAAAAACACTTACACAATACAAAATAGTTGCATTTCTATCGTGCCCTTCCAGATCCATTTTAAAATTTCAAAATGCATTAACATCCTTCTGAAGTGCAGCCAAAAGGATGAACAACCTACTGCTGCCCCTCCTGTTGAAGTTTTCCACATTTTCTACCTTGAAACAGCCCCACATGCTCCTCACGTTCACCCACGGGGTCTTGCTTTTAGCATCATTGGAAAAAAGTCCCAAATGAAGGGGTTTCAGACTGAAAAATTGAATCTTTTTTTTCTCCACAGATGTTGCTGAATGTATTTCAGGTTTCCAGCTTCTGGCGTTTGTTCCACTTTCATTTGCCTTTGAGACGTTCCACCTGCAGAATATCAGTCTAGATATTTATACATCAGTAGATGCATAGAGTCGAAGATGAGCATAGGACATAGAACAATGCAGCACAGTGCAGGCCCTTCAGCCATCGATGTTGTTCTGACCCATATATTCCTTCCAAAAAAAATCATAAACCTTCCCTTCCCCCATAACCCTCTATTTTTCTTTTATCGATGTGCCTGTCGAAAAATCTCGTAAATGTCCCCAATATTTCAGCCTCTGCTACTGTCCCCGGCAAAGGCCCCACAACTCTCTGTGTAAAGTTTAGTGTAAGGCTACTCAATCTCTCCTCATCAGCTTACTCCCTCATTTTCAGAATCAATTCAGTGAACTTCCTCCTTATCAATTATAAGAGGCATTGATAGGGCAGACGGTCAGAATTTCTAGGATATAAATGTCAGTTACACTGGGCAACAAAGGTTGGCTTCCTGAGGGAAAAAAAATTTGGAGATTATGATAGACAACTTCAAACTGAACACAAAGATAATTTCACATTTGCTGTATCACTTAGGAGGTTGGAGAATGAACGTTTATTGAATATTTCATAATCGCATAACGATGCTGACACATTGTGTTAATTCAACTGACCTGAAAATGCTTGGCCGCTAATTTGAATATGCCTGAGATTGTCTGATCGTGGAAGCTAAGCAGCATGGTCAGTACTTGGAGGGGAGACTGCCTAGGAGCACAAGGTGCTGTAGGTTTCTGTGAGGGGCACTGGAAAAAATGGCAGCTCTCTGTCTGCCATACGGTAGACAAAATTAAAGAATTTCATGGATGTTACATTCTAAATGTAGTATCATGTGACAATAATGGAACCTTTACCTTTACTCAGCATCTGATGCCTCTCGTGTCAGTGTCCAAAAATAGTCGGCCAGCCAGCATCCATGTACCTGTCTAAGAGTTTCTTAACTACCTCTAATGTTTCAGCCTCCACCTCCACATCTGGCAAGGCATTCCAGGCACCCACAACTCTCTGTGTAAAAAATACTTAACCCTAATATCTCCTCAAACTTTCCTCCCTTCACTTTGTACTGATGTCCTCTGGTGTTTGCTATTCCTGCTCTGGGAAAAAAAAGTGCTGGCTGTCCACCTCGTCTATGCCTCTCAGAATCATGTTTGCCTAAATAGGTCAGGGCATAGAATATAACAGTAGGGACATGATGTTGAATTGTCATAAACTTCTAGGTAGTCCATAGAATATTGTGGTAAACAAGAAATTCTGCAGATGCTGGGACCGAAGTTCACAAAAGTTTCTAGAGAAACTCAGCAGGTCAGGTAGGATCCATCGGTAGGAAGGGTTTAGTTTTTGATTTGGTAGGAACATATGGGTCTACGCATCTTTGAGGGCCAAAGGGCCTGTATAGTGCTGTAGTGTTCTAT
Organism: Narcine bancroftii; assembly: GCF_036971445.1. Taxonomy (NCBI): domain Eukaryota; kingdom Metazoa; phylum Chordata; class Chondrichthyes; order Torpediniformes; family Narcinidae; genus Narcine; species Narcine bancroftii. The sequence goes on along the minus strand of NC_091469.1, from coordinate 473,792,939 downwards.
GTCACATGTCTTCTTCACTGCCCTCTGTGGCTGTGTTGCCACTTTCAGGGAACTATGAACTAAGATCCCTCTGTTCATCAACATCCCTTAACTCCTTATCATTAATGTGTACCATAACTCTGTTTGACTCTCCAAGGGAGTATGCTGAGAGAGACAGGAAAAGCTGTTTGAGAGTGGTTCCAGAGATGAGGACAACAGTTGAAAGGGTATATTGGAATGAGAGGGGGTATTTTCCAAAGAATAGGCTGGAAGAGATCTGATAGAAGTGTTGTACATGTCAGTGTATAAGGCAACTGGGTGTATAAGATGACCTCCAGAATTTCCACATAAAATATAGGTTCTGAACTACTGTATAAGATTTCTACGTCTGGCATTTACAGCAGAGAGCTTACTGCTCCAATAGTCCTCTACTAAACATCCCACTGACTAGTGGAGTTAAGCACACTACTCAGCCACACAGTCTTGGTTATTTACAATTAGCTAATTTATTTCAAGTAATGGCAAAATACGCCCAATAATATGGATCAAATGCTCCAAGCTAGTGTAACATAAACTCTAGTGATGTCTCCATCGCCACTAATCCACAGGATATTAAGATTCAGATTTAATACTTGGTGTCCAAGATGACCCCTGATTTTGGGGTGAGAATTTTAAGGTTCATATTCCGTCTTGTACATCAACATATATGGCATATAAAGTGTCGAAGAGCCTTGACAGAGTGGAAAGAAGTTGTTTCTGTTAGTGGAGAGGGCAAGGACAAGATATATTATAAAGGAGAAAAGAAATTAACGGTGACAGAAGAAAAGTTTTAGTGCAGCTTGTGATTGGACTGGAATATTAGGCTATATATTTTAGAGGAAGTTGACAATCTAGTCTTGAGGGAATGGGATGAACTCATGGTGTAGGTAAATTTTCAGGGCCATGGGCAAAGAGCATTGGGAAGACATGACAGGTCAAAAAGCCCATTTCCCTGCTCTGTTTGGCAATGGGGATAGTGGGGTAAATGGATTCCATATGTGTTGTAATCATTCCACGACCCTATGTTGTATGCTTTTGGTGCAAGGTATGATCTCATAAACGACTCTCATTTGTGGGTCAGTTGGGATCACCCTTCTCCCCTGAGTCCAAGGTTCATGCAAATCTAGTTGGGCATGGAACTCAGGGAGTTGCACTGTGAGGGTGACTATACAATGGTATTTTGGGTGGCAAAACCAATTTGCAACAGAAAGGCACAAGCAAACCAAGATACACAGAAGGGGTTCAATGAGTTGAGCGGCATCCACAGAGGGAAATGGCCAGTCAATGTTTTGAGACCCTCCAGCCTGGCAGCAGTGGATTCTTTATACTCAGCAAGAGGCTGGAATCTGGAACCTGAATGAGTAGTTGAGGCTGGGACTAACAACATTTCAGTATTTTGATCAGCTCTTGAAGGACAATGAAGTGGGTCAGGAGTTAGAAAATGCAATTAGTACTTGATAGATAGGACTGAAGGGCCTACTTCTCTGCTCTGAACTCTTTGACTCCAGGATCACTTCCTTTCCCTAGTCGAATTCCCTCAACAGACACACTTGACCGCGATGGGCATGTTCTACATGACCACCACTGCTGCCTTTCCTCCATTGAAACTGGTCTTCAAAAGAATACGATCAAAGTAATCGTAGGACTTCTTCCAATGTCTTCAGCTAAATCACTTCTGACAGGCAAAGCAAAAAACCCTCTTTACTTAATGAGACAGCTTATGTTCAGACAATTGGAGAATAGTAGTGAATACCAAAAAGTAAACAGGATTTTGGAATATACAGTAAATCCATGAAAGAAAATAGGCCTTTGGAGTATAATTCCATGAAGAACCATGTTTATTATTCTGCATGGTACTCCTTGCTTTTTAATTATTTCACTGCATTATAATTATGAGGAAACTGACAGGAATAAAAAGAAGATTGCCTGCCACAGCAGTAAAAGGGGAACCTGTTTTTAAAAGTAGATGAACAATAGGCAGATAACTAGTTCAGGATTTTTTCTGACCAGTGTGCCTTTGGACCATCATTATTAACTGCTTTCTAAAGCACAGATTGGCGAAGAGAGAGAGAGAGAGAGAGAGAGAGAGAGAGAGGATTGGTTACATCCTCTACTCCTTCACTCTGATTCTCCACAGCCCCCCCCCCCACCCCCCGTGGTCCGCACCCTGCCATCGTCATGGCTATCCCTCGAGGATGAAGACCTTCATTCCTATGGGCTCTCAAGTGGCTTATGAGTCCACTTGGAAAGTGGTCGACCGAGCGAAGAAGCCCGTGTGCGTATTTGCCTAATGTGTACTTAATGCCGCACTCCAAGAAGCACATGGTACTTCACAAATCAACCAACTAGTTCCAATGGTGTGGAAATCTTGACAAGTGGAGCTGATGGATTTGTGGCAGCTTTCGTCCACCTTGGTCCGCCTGCTCCACCGTTGAGGTCTTGATTGGATTGTTTTATGTCAAAGACCTCAGCCTCGACCTTACTGCCATGGATGGTCCTACTAAGACCTCCAAATGGCATCACTCTCAGCATCTCAGGACCGCACACGCTTCTCCACCATGACAAGGTGACAATCCACGGAAAAGTCTGTTCCCCACACTCCCATTGTCCACACTCTATTAACCACACAAAGCAACACATTGTGAATTATTTTAGAAGTTCATTTTCAAATAGAATTCTAACCATGCTCTTTTTGAATGTATTCACAATTGCACAGGAAACAATGTCCAAAGAGATATGTTTGACAGTCATTGGAACATAAAGTCAAATCTTGCAGTTAACGATCAATGAGCAGAGCTTGCACTTAAGCTGCCCACAAAGTTTCCAAGTTGTTGATGTACTACATAAAAGCACTGGAGAAATTCAGCAGGTCATGCAGCTTCTATGGTAAGCAGAAATATATGACCAATGGTTCAACCTGTCAAGGTGTAAGCCAAAAAACAGGCAGGCACCTGAATCAAAAGGTAGAGGGAGGAGGGAAGAGGGGGCAGAGGCAGGACTACAGGCCCAAATGTCACAACTGGATATGGGTGGGAGGGTAGAAGAGAAAAAAAGCTGGTAAAGAGATAGAGAGAGCGGGATATCTCTCTCTGGATGGAGAATGAAGGCGGGGTTGGGGGGTGGATGGGAGCTAGCAGAAAGCAGACAGGGAGATAGGGAAAGAAAGTGGGGCTGGGGAGTGACCCCCAGATGGAATTGTGTTGTTCCTCCATTTTGAAGGTGGCCTCAGTTTGGCAAAGCATGAGGCCATGGACAAATAGGTCAGAGTGGGAATTGGGTCTGGAATTTTATCCTGCAGCCTTTGATCTTCTACAGAAACCCTTTATTTTTTATTAATTTTTATTTTATTTTTCACACTATGAACCATATTAACCAAAATACACACATACATTTCCCTCTTGAATATACACAGTGTCATTTTCTCCCCTTCCCCCCCTCCTTCCTTCCCAACCCCCTCCCTACCTACTAAATGTTCAACATATACAATACAATAAACCCATTAAACAATGTAATCACACAATGAAAATAAACAAGAAAATTGTGTCATCTACTTTTACACACTGGATCAGGTCATTTCGTCTTCTTCTCCTTCTGTCATTTTAGGGGGTGGAGGTCCGCGGTAGGACTTCTCTGTTGTGTTCCATGTACGGTTCCCAAATTTGTTCGAATACTGTGATGTTATTTCTTTTATGTTATTTTTTCCAATGGAATACATTTATTCATTTCTATATACCATTGCTGTACTCTCAGGCTCTCATCTGATTTCCAGGTTGACATTATATATTTTTTTGCTACAGCTAAGGCTATCATAATAAATCTTTTCTGTGCTTCATCCAAATCGAGGCCTAATTCTTTACTTCTTATATTACTTATAAGAAAGATCTCTGGATTTTTTGGTATGTTGCTTTTTGTGATTTTATTTAATACCTGATTTAGATCTTCCCAAAACGTTTCCACTTCCTCACATGCCCAAATTGCATGTACTGTTGTTCCCGTTTCCTTCTTACAGCAAAAACATCGATCTGATACTGTTGGGTCCCATTTATTTAACTTTTGGGACGTGGTGTATAGCCTGTGTAACCAATTATATTGTATCATGCGTAACCTCATGTTTATTGTATTTCTCATAGTTCCGGAGCATAGCTTTTCCCATGTTTCATTCTTTATCTTTATGTTTAGATCTTGTTCCCACTTTTATTTGGGTTTACAGCTTGTTTCCTCGTTCTCTTTCTCTTGCAGCTTGATGTACATGTTTGTTATAAATCTTTTAATTATCATTGTGTCTGTAATCACATATTCAAAATTGCTTCCTTCTGGTAATCTGTCTGTTTCCCAATTTGTCCTTCAAGTAGGTTTTCAGTTGGTGGTAGGCAAATTTTGTACCGTGAGTTCTACCATATTTGTACTTCATTTGTTCAAAAGATAATAAATTATTTACCCCCCAAAAAATTTCTATTCTTTTGATCCCTTTTCTCTCCCATTCTCTAAAGGAGAAGAATGAAGAAATTACAAGATGACTTAGAACATTGGAAAGATTTACCACTAACACTGATAGGAAGGGTAAATTGCATTAAAATGAATATCCTCCCAAGTGTTAGAATCAGAAGTACCTTCACAGAAATTGCTCAAGACAAAAATTGAGAACAAAAAACATTTATTATACAACAATGCAAAGTTGGGTGCTTCCCCTTACCCTGGGAATACACACACACACACACACACTGGGGCTCACCCGACTTTTATACAGTTGATTTCAGTATAGAAGTACCCTCCCCCTTACATTCTTCTGCCTCCTGGATGAGTTTGGCATTAGGCAATCCTGTCTGCCTAAGTGCTGTTTCTGTGAACTTAGAGGACGGTATCCAGTCGGTGTCCCATCATGTCATTGTACTTATTGTCCTTATTGACAAACCTGCCTTTGTTCTAATTCACACCTTCCAGGCTCTCAGGGCTACAACCTTCTTGTATGCAGAACTTGCTAATTCTGTCTAAGGCTAGAAGACCCTTATCTTATCCAAACTTAAGTTTACCTACATTCTATTATCTATTATCTATCCTTATCTTATTCATACTGGCTTTATTCATTACACATATATCTATACTAGTTATCTCATCTTCATATTTTTATATCAGTTTTACTTATCTCTCACAATCCTCACTTTTCTTTTAGCTACACTTCGTGACTTCTCAACTGGAATGTATTACTTTTTTGATCTCGATGATGGGGTGGTGAATTGGATTAGTAAATATGCAGACGATACTAAGATAGGTGGAATAGTGGATAATGAAGAAGGTTTTCAAGGATTGCAGAGGGATTTGGGCTGCTTAGAAAATTGGGCTGAAAAATGGCAGATGGAATTTAATGCTGATAAGTGTGAGGTGCTTCATTTTGGTAAGAAGAATCAGAATAGGACATACGTGGTAAATGGGAGAGCATTGAGGAATACAGAAGAGCAGAAAGATTTAGGAGTAACGGTACATCGTTCCCTGAAGGTAGAAACTCACGTGAATAGGGTGGTGAAGAAGGCTTTTAGTATGCTGCCCTTTATCAATCATTGCATGGAATATAGGAGTTGGGAGGTGATGTTGAGATTGTATAAGACGTTGGTGCGGCCTAATTTGGAGTTCTGTGTGCAGTTCTGGTCGCCTAATTATAGGAAGGGGATATAAACAGAGTGGAGAGAGTGCAGAGAAGGTTGACCAGAATGTTACCTGGGTTTAAGCATCTGGAGTATAGGGAGAGATTGGACAGATTAGGTCTTTATTCTTTGGAGCGTAGAAGGTTGAGAGGGGATTTGATAGAAGTATTTAAGATTATGAAAGGGATAGACAGAGTGGATGTGGATAGACTATTTCCATTAAGAGGAGGAAAGATTAAAACAAGAGGACATGAGTTAAGAATTAAGGGGCAGAGGTTTAGAGGTAACATGAGGGGGAACTTCTTTACTCAGAGAGTGGTAGCCGTGTGGAATGAGCTTCCGGGAGAAAAAGTGGCGGCGGAGTCAATTGTATTATTTAAGAAAAGGTTGGACAGGTCTATGGATGAGAAGAAGATGGAGGGTTATGGGCATTGTGCAGGGAGGTGGGACTAGAAAGGGGTGTTTGGTTCGGTGCAGACTAGAAGAGCCTAATGGCCTGTTTCCGTGCTGTAATTGTTATGTTATGTTATGTTATGTTATGTAAACTTGGTCTTTTTTCCCAGCTGGTCAGTAAACGAACTGCAGTCTCAGCATCATCAGAGAGAATTAGGGAAACATACATCCTTTGGGTTATAGTGTTCTGACGAGGGATCTGTTGAATTAAATACTGCACACAAGTCTTTAGGCAGGGGAGCACCATAATGGCCAGAATAGCGAGTCCAGCTGCTATAAGGGCTGTGGGTATCAGTCTCCAGTTACCAATAAAAAGTCTAGTCCATCCCACACCGGACCAAGGTTGCCAAGTCTGAGCCTGGGCATGGGAAGATTTTCGAACTCCTGAAGAAGTGTCTTTAACTGCCTGACCGTTGTGAGCATTGTCATTAACCAGTCTTTCACAAATGCTGCCTTCATCAGCCAACGAGTAATCGAGAGCCAGGCGGTTTTGTTGAACTGTGGCTCGTATCTGTCGTTTTTCTTCAGCCCATAAATTCAGGGCCATCACTATCTGTTCGGTGATGATCTCCAAGGCTGGAGTCTGATTAAACGATTTAAATGCCAAGCAGCTGTGGTGTTCTGGAGCAGCTTACGTCATTTACAACTGGAACTCCCCTTACAATGGTGGTTCTTAACATTCCGAATGTCTGTGTGACCCAAAGGATGATTTACAGGAGACCAAGTTGGGGAGGGGTGTTTCTTGTCACTTAACCTGTGAGTTGCAGCTTTTCTGCGAACATTAGCATAAGTATCACTGAACCTGTGAGTTGCAGCCTGTCTGTGAACATTAGCATATGTATTCACTCTGTCTCTGCTACATGTACAATCCTGACTAACATTCTGTCTGTCATTGTCCCACCATCTTCTTTGTGCTCTCCCTTTAAAACTCCTCTTTTTAATACCTGTAGACGCCGAAATACAAATCAAATCTACTCCCCGAGGGCCGTTCTGTTCCCCTGGTCCATGTGGGGATCCTATATTAACCCCTACCCCACTATGACTATACTCTATACCTGCGCCCTGTCTACATTCTAAAGGTAAATAATTGTCACCTCTGCTGCCCCTGTTCCAGGAGGACTTAATACATCGTGAGCAATTTGGTGATTTCCCAAAAATTGGGAACCAACAAGTAAGCAAAACAGCAAATGGTAAAAACATTACAGCACTTTTTCCCGGCGTAGTGTAACTTTCAGATCAGAAGGATGAAGGACTGCATGCCAGGTGGAGGGTAGATTATCAATGTCGTTAGTCTGTGGTTCAGCAGCTCGTTTAATTCATTGGATGTGGCTCCATCCCTTTTCTTTCGTTTGCACGGCAGTGTCTGTAATCAAAAGTACACAATAGGGGCCATTCCAGACAGGTTTTAGTTGGTGATCTTGCCATGCTTTGACATATACCCAATCACCAGGTTTAATAGAATGAATAGGATACTCCAGGGGTGGGCAGTAACAGCTGCATGTCTATTTTCTCCGTGAGCGTAGCCTATTTGGCAGCTGCATCTGCCTGTCTGTTCCCCTGTGCTTCAGGACTGTCACCACTTTGATGGCTTCGTACATGAACTACAGCTATCTCCTCAGGTAATGTAAGAGCATCCAGAGATTGGAGAATTAAGTTTTCATGGATCAACTTTTGTCCTTTTCCAGTTATCATTCCCCGCTCTTTCCAGATCTTCCCAAAGGTGTACACTACACCAAAAGCGTATTTTGAGTCCGTGTAGATAGTGCCCACCTTGTTCTCTAGACCCTGGAGAGCTCGACAGAGGGCATACAATTCACAAGATGGTGCTGACCAATGACCGGGGAGGCAACCAGCTTCAATCACCACTCCTTCTTTCCCATCCACTACACTATACCCGCTATAGCGAGTGCCATCAATGCAACGGGAAGATCTATCAATAAACCACCTTTCACCCTCCTGTAAAGGCTCATCGCTTAAATCCTCTCTAATTTTGGTCTGTAAATCTATTACCTCTAAACATACATGCTCTAACTCATTTATGGTATTGTCAGAATTTGGAGAAACCAAGAAAGCTGCTGGATTATGTTCTTTATTTGTAATCAGGGTCAAATCATCCCTATCCATTAGGATCGCTTCATATTTTAAAATTCTAGAGTCTGTGAGCCACCTTCCAGCACATTGTAAGAGAATATTGCGGACTGTGTGAGGGGTGTGAACTATCATCGGGGCACCAAACGTAATCTTTCGTCCTTCCTCAACTAAAATAGCAGTGGCTGCGATGGCTTGCACACACTCTAGCCAACCACGACAAACAGGGTCTAAAACTTTTGATAGAAAAGCAACTGGCTGTCTACAGCCTGCTCTCTCTTGTGTTAGTACTTCGGTGGCTACACCTCCTTTCGCATTGGTATATAGGTCAAATGGCTTATTTAGGTCGGGTAAAGCCAACACTGGGGCACTGATAAGGCGCTGTTTCACCAAGTTAAAACCTTTAATCTCTTCCTCTGTCCAGACAACAGCTTCGCCCCCTAGAATTGTGAGTTTATCATAGAGGAATTTGACCAGGCTAGAATAATTTTCAATCCAGAGTCTACAGTATCCCACCAAACCAAGGAATTTCCTAAGTTCTTGGGCATTCTTGGGAGGTGGGATCTGTAGAATACCACGTATCCTCTCTGGACTTATTTTCCTAGTTCCCTGACTTACCAGATGACCTAAGTATTTAACTTCTGATTGAACAAATTGTAATTTGGATTCGCTCACCCTGAGACCCTTATTCTCCAGAAAATTCAAAAGTTCAACAGTATACTGTTTAACTAATTTGTACGTTTTCCCCGTAATTAACAAATCATCAACATATTGTATCAACTGACAATCCTCTCTCCGAGGAGCCTCATCTAATATTTGTTCTAAGACCTGGCCGAATAAATTTGATGATTCTGTAAAGCCCTGGGGAAGGACCGTCCACCGGTATTGATTCTTGCGTCCAGTAAAAGGATTTTCCCATTCAAAGGCAAACATGTCTCTGCTCTCTGTTGCTAATGGACAGGTCCATAAAGCATCTTTGAGGTCAATCACACTAAACCATTTACTATGGGGATTGATTTTACCCATTATTGTATAGGGATTAGGTACAACCGGGTGACGGGTGAGAATAATTTTGTTCAGCTCCCTCAAGTCCTCCACTAATCGATAGGTACTGTCTGGTTTTTGAACAGGTAAAATTGGGGTATTAAAAGGTGACATAAAAGGTTTGAGTATACCATCTTTCACCAACTGGTCAATTACTAGCTGCAGCCCCTTTCGGCCAGCCATCGGAATTGGATACTGTTTTCGTCTAATTACTTGCTCAGGATCTTTTAAAGTAACTTGCAGGGGAGGAATATCTAACACTCCTCTATTGCCTCTTTCTGCCCATACTCCAGGATTTATTAGTTCTCGATCTTCCTCACTTAATACATACAATTGAACCCCGATACCCGATTCCTGTGGTCTGGTGCTAATAGCCAATTGGTCCTGTAAATCTCGTCCTAACAAACAAACTCCAGCTTGGGGAATTAGTGAAATATCCTCTGTTATTATCTTTTCTTCCATTTGTATTCTTACATCCCTTAATACAGGGACCGTAAAATCTCTTCCTCCTACTCCCGAAATCATCACGGTCCCCTCTATCTTAACACCCTCGGCTGGTTGTAAAATAGTAGACTGGGCTGCCCCAGAATCTACTAAAAAGGTCATCTTGTCATTGTGGGGAACTATGCTTTAATTTACCAATGGTTCTCCGTGCAGCCCCACGGTGTGTATTGACTGAGAACTGTGACCCCCCCCTATTCATAATCTGCTTCCATCTGTCTGACTCTGGCTTTACCCTACCCTTAATTTAGTCTATGTGTCGTCTGAGTCCAGCGTGTTCGTTAAATGAAGTGATAGGAGAATCAGTTTATTACACAGCATAAGAATAAAGCTTAACAGAGCTCTGGTTCAGTCGTTAGTTCATAGGTCACCTGCACAGTGAGCTATTCCCCAAGACTGACCTCTACTGTCCAGTCTCTACAGTTTATATAGCTCAACCTTATCATACAGAACAAAAGTTGGCTTCCTTTGCTAGATTTCATTATCATACAGAACAAAAGTTGGCTTTCTTTGCTAGATTTCTTGCATAAGATTTATCACAAGTAATTTCCAACCTCACAAAGATAAGCATATACAGAGCCGTTGTCATACCCACACTCCTGTTCGGCTCCGAATCATGGGTCCTCTACCGGCATCACCTACAGCTCCTAGAACGCTTCCACCAGCGTTGTCTCCGCTCCATCCTCAACATTCATTGGAGCGCTTTCATCCCTAACGTCGAAGTACTTGAGATGGCAGAGGTCGACAGCATCGAGTCCACGCTGCTGAAGATCCAGCTGCGCTGGGTGGGTCACGTCTCCAGAATGGAGGACCATCGCCTTCCCAAGATCGTGTTCTATGGCGAGCTCTCCACTGGCCACCGTGACAGAGGTGCACCAAAGAAAAGGTACAAGGACTGCCTAAAGAAATTTCTTGGTGCCTGCGACATTGACCACCGCCAGTGGGCTGATATCGCCTCAAACCGTGCATCTTGGCACCTCACAGTTTGGCGGGCAGCAACCTCCTTTGAAGAAGACCGCAGAGCCCACCTCACTGACAAAAGGCAAAGGAGGAAAAACCCAACACCCAACCAACCAATTTTCCCCTGCAACCACTGCAACCGTGTCTGCCTGTCCCGCATCGGACTTGTCAGCCACAAACGAGCCTGCAGCTGACGTGGACATTTACCCCCTCCATAAATCTTCGTCCGCCAAGCCAAGCCAAAGAAGAAAGAGAGTTCCCATCTTAATCCTCAAGGTCAGAATATCCTGTTGTTTTGATCAGAAATCAATTCATACCCCAGATATTTCTAATTATTTCTTTGTTCTCATCTGGCCATATTCTTCTGTTCTACTAAACACCTCCTTCTGTCTTAGCTTCTTACTGATTCCATTCTCTTTGTTTCTGACAGTCTCTGTCAGATTCTTTTTTGTTTGTGCTAATCAACACCTCCTTTTGCCTTAACCTTCCTACTAAATTGTTTCATACATATCCTCTCTTTTGTATTTTGGGAGCAGGTAATTCTAAACCTACTGTAATCAGCCAACTTTGCTACATACTGTGGCTGCCCCTTACTTACATTACTCTTTCCCTTCACCATGAGGTAAATATTAAATTGTCACATAGTATTGAATTCATGTATACAAACTGAATTGTACATAAGCATATATTCTACATATTTTCTATGGTTAATTAACCCCTATATTCCAACACATCAGTGCGTAAGGTCGTGTCTCCCTGGCTTGCATTGGGCATTCTCTCTTAAAATGTCCCTCCTTTTACAATGGTAGTAAACTAATGTTCCTGTTTCCCAATTCCTACCGGGATTACCACAAGGTCCCAGGAACAGCCGTTGTCCCCGGAATTCCCCTCTACCCTTGCCCCTGCTCTGGTCTCTACTCTCCCACTCCCGGAGCTCCTCCCAATGTCCAGGAGCTGGCACACAGCCCCTACCCTTTCCTTGCTGTCCCTCCACAACTTCCTTGACTGCCTGCATCAAAATCTTAGCCTTTCCTTTCTGTTTATTGGGCATTCTCTCTTAAAATTACGCACCTCCATACTAGTCAGGGGCACATTTACAAAACCGAGACCCCCTCCCATGGGAACTTCCCGTAAAGGTCTCATCCAGTTAATTTCTGGCTTATCCTCTCCTTTATAATGTCTAGATTCCTGGTCTCCAGGAAATGAATCAAAGGGTTCTGCCCTTCCCTCCTGGAGGGTCTCACACTGTTTTGAATCAAAGTCTCCTCCCTCTCTTGTCAATTGAGGTGGTAATCTAGTACTTTGTGAACAGGTCATCACCCCTACTTTCTTCTCCTTTCTTTAGCTGTGGGGGAGGAGGGGAAGGTGCAGAAGGGTAGAGCATAGGAGAGAGGGGAAAGATAGGAGCCTGCATAGGAGGAGCATAAGGTGGAGGAAGGGAATGTAACACATCCCATCCTTGTGTTTCAGGGACAAAAGGTTCCTCATCCTTCTTGTCCTTACATTCCTTTTCATTCAAAACCAGTTGATCAACCGATTCACTGAGCCAGCAGACTGCATATTCCCTGCTCTCAATATTATCTCTTTGGTTTTGATAGAGCCAGATGTTCAATGCCTGACACATCCAGTCATCCTCGGATCCGAGCTTTGGCCAATATACTGAACTCCCTTTTATCGGACTTTTAACCCATTCCAGACAGCAATACCTGACCATGGTCTGTTTGTCTTTCCCACGGATTTTCCCCGCACCCCAATCAGATAGCATTAATCCTAACGGACTTTGCTTAGTTATCTGATTGTCCCGTCCTTCCTTAGGACTATTTCCCTTGCTACTCACACCTTCCATACTAACAGGTAAGTAAAATTCCTCTTACTGGGATCCAGTAGCTATTCCTAGCGCGCTTCCTTAACGTCCTCCCGTCATTAGTTCTCAATGCCTCTTCTCGGATATCACTCGCTTCATCCACTGACCAGTCACCCACCGTCCGTGAGTCCAGCTGAATCAGCTGGGGTGCACCTACCCTCGTCGTCGGGCACTCTGTCAGTGGAGGGAGTGGGATCCCGGATGAGCCCCCATTTGTTAGAAACAGAAGTACCTTCACAGAAATTGCTCGAGACAAAAATTGAGAACATTTATTATACAACAATGCAAAGTTGGGTGCTTCCCTTACCCTGGGAATACACACACACACACACACACACACACACACACACACACACACACACACACACACACACTGGGGCTCACCGGACTTTTATACAGTTGATTTCAGTATAGAAGTACCCTCCCCCTTACATTCTTCTGCCTCCTGGATGAGTTTGGCATTAGGCAATCCTGTCTGCCTACGTGCTGTTTCTGTGAACTTGGAGGACCAGGGGGTATCCTGTCAGTGTCCCATCATGTCATTGTCCTTTTGTCCTTATTCACAAACCTGCCTTTGTTCTAATTCACACCTTCCCGGCCCTCAGGGCTACAACCTTCTTATATGCAGAACTTGCTAATTCTGTCTAAGGCTAGAAGACCCTTATCTTATCCAAACTAACTTTACCTACTTTCTATTATCTATTATCTATCCTTATCTTATTCATACTGGCTTTATTTCTTTGGCTTGGCTTCGCGGACGAAGATTTATGGAGGGGGTAAAAAGTCCACGTCAGCTGCAGGCTCGTTTGTGGCTGACAAGTCCGATGCGGGACAGGCAGACAGGCTTTATTTATTACACATATATCTATACTAGTTACCTCATCTTCATATTTTTATATCAGTTTTACTTATCTCTCACACTTGGTGCCTGCCACATTGACCACCGCCAGTGGGCTGATAACGCCTCAAACCGTGCATCTTGGCGCCTCACAGTTTGGCGGGCAGCAACCTCCTTTGAAGAAGACCGCAGAGCCCGCCTCACTGACAAAAGGCAAAGGAGGAAAAACCCAACACCCAACCCCAACCCACCAATTTTCCCCTGCAGCCGCTGCAACCGCGTCTGCCTGTCCCGCATCGGACTTTTCAGCCACAAACGAGCCTGCAGCTGACGTGGACTTTTTATCCCCTCCATAAATCTTCGTCCGCGAAGCCAAGCCAAAGAAAGAAGACACAAGGATACAATACCTATTTCAATCGTTACCAATTCCCTTAACTGAGAAATCCTTCAATGAGCTAAAGAAAATAATAAGGAAATTCTTATGGAAAGGGGGGAAACCGAGGATAGCACTAGATAAATTAACAGAATGATACAAACAAGGGGGCTTACAGCCACCAAACTTTAAAAATAGTTATGGAGCAGCACAATTAAGATATCTATCAGATTTTTATCAAACAAGGGAAAAACCAGATTGGACCAGTTTAGAGCTAGATAAAATAGGGGAGAAGGTACCAGAACATATACTATATAAGTGGGATGAAAAGCTGGAGCCACTTAGAAGTTCCCCAGTACTGCACCACCTGCTCAACATTTGGAAGAAGATTCACGTCGAAAGGAAAAGAAAAATTACCGACTACCAAAATTATTATTGACGCAAAATCAGAAACCCTTTCTTAATGGTTCTACTGAAGCTGCTATAATGGCAGCGCTGCTGGTGCAGACCGTGGAGAGGGGGGAGTGGAGACACAGTGCTGCTCTGCAGGGTCCTACTGTCCAGTCTTGATGCCAATGGTTGTGTAGAGGTTTTTAAACGGCCTGTTAAAGGAGCCAAAAGTGTTTTATTTAAAACTTGCAAACACTAAAGTCTGTGCCCAAGTTGTCATCATGTGAAGGAACTGTTATCATTAATCCTGAGTTGTAAACTATATTATTTTTAGTAAAGACTTTGTGGGTTTGGAAACAGGGGTAAAACACACACAGAGAACATTACATTAGTTTGAAGCAGACACAGAGGTTCCATCAAGAAGCTATAAAAAATCTTAGGGATTAGTTTTGCTGAAAGCCTGTTTGGTCAAGGAGACAATTTGTCTGCCACTTCAGAGTGTTAAGTTGTTTGATTATTGTTCTCTGTTGGAACCTAAGACAATGAAAGTTTGCTAAGGCGAAGCACCTGTGTAAACAGAGGATCATCTTTTTAGCTGTGTAGACAAACATTTTCTAGTTAACTTTTGGAAAAGTTGGAACTTCAAACACTCATAACATAACATAACATAACAATTACAGCACGGAAACAGGCCATTAGGCCCTTCTAGTCCGCACCGAACCAAACACCCCTTTCTAGTCCCACCTCCCTGCACAATGCCCATAACCCTCCATCTTCTTCTCATCCATAGACCTGTCCAACCTTTTCTTAAATAATACAATTGATTCCGCCGCCACTATTTCTCCCGGAAGATCATTCCACACAGCTACCACTCTCTGAGTAAAGAAGTTCCCCCTCATGTTACCTCTAAACCTCTGCCCCTTAATTCTTAACTCATGTCCTCATTTTAAACTTTCCTCCTCTTAACAGAAATAGTCTATCCACATCCATTCTGTCTATCCCTTTAATAATCTTAAATACTTCTAACAAATCCCCTCTCAACCTTCTACGCTCCAAAGAATAAAGATCCAATCTGTCCAATCTCTCCCCATACTCCAGATGCTTAAACCCAGGCAACATTCTGGTCAACCTTCTCTGCACTCTCTCCACTCTGTTTATATCCTTCCTATAATTAGGCGACCAGAACTGCACACAGAACTCCAAATGAGGCCACACCAACGTCTTATACAATCTCAACATCACCTCCCAACTCCTATATTCCATGCAATGATTGATAAAGGGCAGCATACTAAAAGCCTTCTTCACCACCCTATTCACGTGAGTTTCTACCTTCAGGGAACGATGTACCGTCACTCCTAAATCTTTCTGCTCTTCTGTATTCCTCAATGCTCTCCCATTTACCACTTATGTCCTATTCTGATTCGTCTTACCAAAATGAAGCACCTCACACTTATCAGCATTAAATTCCATCTGCCATTTTTCAGCCCAATTTTCTAAGCAGCCCAAATCCCTCTGCAATCCTTGAAAACCTTCTTCATTATCCACTATTCCACCTATCTTAGTATCGTCTGCATATTTACTAATCCAATTCACCACCCCATCATCTAGATCATTAATGTATATAATGAACAACAATGGGCCCAATACAGATCCTTGAGGCACACCACTGGTCACCGGCCTCCAACCTGACAGACAATTATCCACTACCACTCTCTGGCCTCTCCCTTTCAGCCAATGTTCAATCCATTTGACTATCTTAAAATTTATACCTTAAGACTGCACCTTCCTAACTAACCTTCCATGTGGTACCTTATCGAAGGCCTTACTGAAGTCCATATAGACAACATCCACTGCGCTACCCTCATCCACATTCCTAGTCACCTCTTCAAAAAATTCAATCAGATTGGTCAAACATGACCTTCCTCCCACAAATCCATGTTGAGTGCTCCTGATCAGACCCTGTCTATCCAGATGTTTATAAGTACTATCTCTAAGAATTTTCTCCATTAATTTACCTACCACAGACGTCAAACTTACAGGCCGATAGTTGCCAGGCTTCCTCCTTGAACCCTTTTTAAATAACGGAACCACATGCGCAATGCGCCAATCCTCCGGCACTATCCCCATATCTAATGACATTTGAAAAATTACCGCCAGAGCCTCTGCTATTTCCTCCTTCACTTCTCTCAATGTCCTGGGGAAGATCCCGTCTGGTCCTGGAGACTTATCCACCTTTATATTCTTCAAAAGCCTTAAAACTACACCTTTTGTAATCTCTATATTCCCCATATTTACCCAATTTGCTTTTTTTATCCCACATCTCCCAATATCCTTCTCCTTAGTGAATACCGAAGAAAAGAAACTGTTCAATATCTCCCCCATTTCTCTAGGTTCCACACACAGTTTTCCACTCTGATTTTCTAAGGGACCAATTTTGTCTCTAGCTTTCCTCTTACCATTAACATATTTGTAGAACTCTTTTGGATTAGTTTTCACCCTGCTTGCCATAGTTTTCTCGTACCTTCTTTTAGCTTTCCTAATTCCTCTCTTAAGATTCCTCTTACATTCAATGTATCTTTCAAACATCTCCTTAACTCCATGCTTCTTATATCTAATGTACGCCTCCCTTTTTCTTTGAACCAAGTTTCCAATATTCCTTGAAAACCACGGCTCTCTCAAACCTTTTGCCCCTCCTTTTAACCTAACAGGAACATAAAGCTTTTGCACTCTCAAAATCTGGTCTTTAAAAGACTTCCATCTCTCTACTACATCCTGCCCATAAAACAAATTGTCCCAATGCACACCCTGCAAGTCCTTTCGCATCTCCTCAAATCTAGCTTTTCCCCAATCAAAAACCTCAATCCTTGGCCCTGATTTCTCTCTTTCCATAATGACATTGAAGCTGATGGCATTATGATCACTGGACCCGAAGTGCTCGCCAACACTAACCTCCGTCACTTGACCCAACCCATTTGCCAACAGTAGATCTAACACTGCTCCTTCTCTGGTCGGCACCTCTACATATTGTTGTAAAAAACTATCTTGCACACATTTCACAAACTCTAACCCATCCATTCCTTTCACAGAATGTGTTTCCCAATCTATATGTGGAAAATTAAAATCTCCCATAATTACAACCCTGTGCTTATCACAAATATCTACTATCTCCCTACAGATTTGCTCCTCTAGGTCTCGGTCCCTTCCGGGTGGTCTATAAAACACCCCTACAAGTGTAACCTCTCCTTTCCTACTCCTCAGTTCCACCCAAATAGCCTCCGTGGATCTGCCCTCTAATCTATCCTTCCTAGGCACCGCTGTAATATTTTCCCTGACAAGCAATGCAACCCCACCTCCTCTTGCCCCTCCGACTCTATCACACCTAAAACAACGAAACCCAGGGATATTCAGTTGCCAATCACATCCCTCCTGCAACCATGTCTCACTAATCGCTACCACATCATACTTCCAAGTATCAATCCACACTCAGAGAGAAACACTTGTATAATCTAGCAAGAGGCCATCTAAGCATGATTCAAACTTTTGGAGAAATGGAACAGATTGATGTCATGTCACGCGATTAAAGACATTTGAAAAGCTACATTTGAGAAACATCTGATGTCAGAAATGCAGCAGCCTCTGGTTAGAGAGGTTCTTTTCTCGTTGCATTCTCTTTATCATGGGAGATGCATGAAATCAGTGGTAAGGAAGAGCCACTTCAGCTGTCTATTTGAAAGGAGGTCAGTTTCATCATGTCCATTTTTACATGGCCACTTCATGTAACCCTTGTCAGGGTTTGAGAAATCATTGTGGAAGAAAACAGAAGTTCTGAAACCTCCAAAGTGGGAAACCAAGAGAGGGAAATCATTCATATTAAAAAATTAATTCTCTGGAAAACAATTCTACAAGAATTTTGTGAGCCTTGAGAAGTCTGATGCATTATACCTACTCCCTATATACTTTTGAGCAACAATTTAAATAATTTGTTTCAACACAAAACTGACTGAATTTTAAAAATTGATTCTTTTTACATTTGTTCCTAAACTGTAATAGTTTTGGGAGATAACATCTCTCTCACATGCACACACATTTGTGCGTAGTGGGATTAAGTTAGAGTCAAGTTTAAAGTAACAAGTGTTATGTTATTAATAGTTATTAATAAAAATTATTGCTTTGAAGAGACCATTATCTTGGTGAATTTCGATTGCTGCTGGTCTAGATTGTAATAGGTGTCTGTGCCAGGCAGTGTACCACGAGGGGTTGCAGACCCTAGGGAACAGTTGACTGGTTCAGCGCATCAGAAGAGGGGGATCACCTCCCGTTAAGAAGAAGCATGGGAGATGACCCCGCAGGGAAGATGACCAATGAGGGTCTCAGCGGCTGAAGGACATACATAGGCTGCAAGCTGCTGGAAACTCGTGACTGAAGGACGCACAGAGGCTGCAGGTAACTTGCAGTTGCAGGACCCACACAGGGTCATGAGAACCAGGTATCGAACCACGATTTGAGAGGGTACTGAGGGCAAGTAGAGGTCCTTAATCCTATTGGAGGTTTGGACCTGGAGCTAGGGTTGCCAGTGCATTGAACAGGCATTTGTGTGGCTGCAGAGATGGTGGGAGCACACTCAGTTTTTTTTGTAGAGACAAACTTTTGCTTCGTTATCTTCTATCGTTAGGGGCATAGGGCCATGCTCATGGTGACTCTTGTGTGACAGCAGATAAATGCTGAAGGATATGAAGTATATTACATTTTTATGTATTATTACATGACAATGAAAGGAGCCTTGAACTTTGAAAGTTTATTTTTTTGAGAAGAGTTGACTTGTGAAATGCACCTGAGACTCTCATCCGTCAGTCCATTTCAAGTGCCATCTCCAGCCACGCGAGGCTCAGACTGCTGCCACCAGTAAACTTAAAAATACTTAAGGACAGTCGTCAGAATGTTCCATTCAACTAATGTTTTATGTCACTACCACATTCCTGCACTCGCTCCATATCCTTGAATTCCCTTTACATTCTCAAGCATGCGTTCCAGCCTTTCTTATCACTTTCTTTCTTCAGCGTTTGTGAGAATTTTCTTAAGTTGCTCAACAGAACCACAGAGCACAACAGCACAGAAATTTTACCAAGGTACAGACAGACTTAGGAGGACATGGTCATAGGTTACCATGTGTAGTGTCTGCTGCGGCAGCGCTACCGAGTAAAGAGACGTCCACACAGCGTCTGACTTTATTGGTTTGAATTCCCCGCGTCTCCACGCTGGTCCACCCACTTCTGGTGACGTACCCGCTGGCTTCTGGAAATGACGTCATTGTGTTGCAGTGTCACTCTCCAGCCGGCTGACCGCCATGTGAAAGTGGAGGGCTCCTTAGCCTGCACGTGGTGCCAGGGGCGAGCTCCTTCTCAGGAGTGAAGGGGAGCCCACACCATCTTGGACCGGCCGCATGTTGCAGCGATTTGGTCCGTTTACTTGCGTGGTTGCTCAGCCCGCTACAAAAATATTTTAAAAATATACAAAATGTGTGTTCATGTATGTATATATATATATATCTATATACACACACACACACACACACACACACACACACACATATATCTACAATGTGTTTGCATTTGTTGTTTTTGCAATACTGTTTAATTTAAACGGTATTGCAAAAACAATGATTGGAAACACACACACACACATCTATGGTAAACTATAACCATGTTCTCCTTTGGAATGGCCACCCTAAATTATTTCTCCACGTCCCAACCTCCCACAAAAATCTGTCTCCCTTCACCTTAAGCAGCACACAAAGATGCTGGAGAAATTTAGCAGGTCACATAGCACCCATAGGAAGTCAAGGGTCACCGAAGTTTCGGGCCTGGGATTCCTGATGAACAGCAGCGTGCACAGCATCTTCCAGCTGCTCCAATCAGGAGCGAGATACAGGTGTACCAGAGCCAGAGCCTCCAGGCTGAGAACGAGCTTCTTCCCAATGGGCAGTGAGGCAGCTGAATGAGGGACGAACTGCTCGTACAAACTCTCCCAGACTCTACCATTGAACTCATTTTATATCTGTATTGCATATAAATTGTTTGTCAATATGTGCGCTATGTCTACAGATGTGTTTGCCAATTTTTTACACCAAGGACTGAAGGATACTGTGGCATCCAGTTGTACTAATACAATTGTATGATCCTAATAAACTTGAAACTCTGAAGTTCGGAGCAGAAATAGACTATTTAGCTCAACAATGGCCCAACCATTTCATCATGAGCTCATCTATTTCACCATCTGGTCCCTCTGCCCAGCCTTCTCCTTATAACCTTTAATGCCCTTGCTAATCGTGTTTTAAATACGACCACTACCAATACTATGAACACTACTACCACAACTAGTACCACTACCACCACTACTTCTACCACCACTACCACCTCTACCACCACTACTTCTACCACCACTACCATTGCTACTACTACGACCACCAACAATACTACCACTGCCACAACTACGACTACCATTTATACTACTGCCACCACCATTAATTCTACCATTACTTTTCTTTGGCTTGGCTTCGCGGACGAAGATTTATGGAGGGGGTAAAAGTCCACGTCAGCTGCAGGCTCGTTTGTGGCTGACAAGTCCGATGCGGGACAGGCAGACACGGTTGCAGCGGTTGCAAGGGAAAATTGGTGGGTTGGGGTTGGGTGTTGGGTTTTTCCTCCTTTGTCTTTTGTCAGTGAGGTGGGCTCTGCGGTCTTCTTCAAAGGAGGTTGCTGCCCGCCAAACTGTGAGGCGCCAAGATGCACGGTTTGAGGCGAGATCAGCCCACTGGCGGTGGTCAATGGGGCAGGCACCAAGAGATTTCTCTAGGCAGTCCTTGTACCTCTTCTTTGGTGCACCTCTGTCTCGGTGGCCAGTGGAGAGCTCTCCATACAACACGATCTTGGGAAGGCGATGGTCCTCCATTCTGGAGATTTGACCTACCCAGCGCAGATGGATCTTCAGCAGCGTGGATTCGATGCTGACGGCCTCTGCCATCTCGAGTACTTTGATGTTGGAGATGAAGTCACTCCAATGAATGTTGAGGATGGAGCGGAGACAACGCTGGTGGAAGCGTTCTAGGAGCCATAAGTGATGCCCGTAGAGGACCCATGATTCGGAGCCGAACAGGAGTGTGGGTATGACAACGGCTCTGTATACGCTTATCTTTGTGAGGTTTTTCAGTTGGTTGTTTTTCCAGACTCTTTTGTGTAGTCTTCCAAAGGCGCTATTTGCCTTGGCGAGTCTGTTGTCTATCTCGTTGTCGATCCTTGCATCCGATGAAATGGTGCAGCCGAGATAGGTAAACTGGTTGACCGTTTTGAGTTTTGTGTGCCCGATGGAGATGTGGGGGGTGCTGGTAGTCATGGTGGGGAGCTGGCTGATGGAGGACCTCAGTTTTGTTCAGGCTGACTTCCAGGCCAAACATTTTGGCAGTTTCCGCAAAACAGGACATCAAGTGCTGAAGAGCTGGCTCTGAATGGGCAACTAAAGCGGCATCGTCTGCAAAGAGTAGTTCACGGACAAGTTGCTCTTGTGTCTTGGTGTGAGCTTGCAGGTGCCTCAGATTGAAGAGACTGCCATCCGTGCGGTACCGGGTGTAAACAGTGTCTTCATTGTTGGCTTGTTTCAGCATCATGCTGAAGAAGATTGAAAAGAGGGTTGGTGCGAGAACGCAGCCTTGCTCCACGCCATTGTTAATGGAGAAGGGTTCAGAGAGTTCATTGCTGTATCTGACCTGACCTTGTTGGTTTTCGTGCAGTTGGATAACCATGTTGAGGAACTATGGGGGGCATCCGAGGTGCTCTAGTATTTGCCAAAGCCCTTTCCACTCACGGTGTCGAAGGCTTTGGTGAGGTCAACAAAGGTGATGTAGAGTCCTTTGTTTTGTTCTCTGCACTTTTCTTGGAGCTGTCTGAGGGCAAAGAACATGTCAGTAGTTCTTCAGTTTGCGCGAAAGCCGCACTGTGATTCTGGGAGAATATTCTCGGCGACACTAGGTATTATTCTATTTAGGAGAATCCTAGCGAAGGTTTTGCCTGCAATGGAGAGCAGCGTGATTCCCCTGTAGTTTGAGCAGTCTGATTTCTCGCCTTTGTTTTTGTACAGGGTGATGATGATGGCATCACCAAGGTCCTGAGGCAGCTTTCCTTGGTCCCAACAGAGCTTGAAAAACTCATGCAGTTTGGCATGCAGAGTTTTGCCGCCAGCCTTCCAGACCTCTGGGGGATTCCATCCATACCTGCTGCTTTGCCACTTTTCAGTTGTTCAATTGCCTTATATGTCTCTTCCCGGGTGTGGACCTCATCCAGCTCTAGCCTTAAGGGCTGTTGAGGGAGCTGGAGCAGGGTGGATTCTTGGACTGAGCGGTTGGCACTGAAAAGAGTTTGGAAGTGTTCTGACCATCGGTTGAGGATGGAGATCTTGTCGCTGAGGAGGACTTTGCTTTCTGAGCTGAGCAGCGGGCTTTGGACTTGGGGTGAGGGTCCATACACAGCTTTTAGAGCCTCGTAAAAACCCCTGAAGTCGCCAACGTCAGCGCTGAGCTGGGTTCATTTGGCGAGGCTAGTCCACCACTCATTTTGGATCTCCGCGAGTTTGCACTGAAGCTGGCTGCATGCGCGATGGAAGGCTCATTTTTTCTCTGGCCAGGACGGCTTTGCAAGGTGAGCCTGGTGGGCAGCTCGCTTCTTTGCCAGCAGCTCCTGGATTTCCTGGTTGTTTTCGTCGAACCAGTCCTTGTTTTTCCTGGAGGAGAAGCCCAGTACCACTTCAGTGGATTGCAGTATGGCAGTCTTCAGCTGATTCCAGAGGGTTTCAGGGGACGAGTCCGTGAGGCGGATTGCATCCTCGAGCTTTGCTTTGAGGTTTACCTGGAAGTTTCCTCTCACTTCGTCTGACTGCAAGTTTCCAACATTGAACCTCTTTCTGGGGGCTTTACTGTTCCTGGACTTTGGCTTGAAGTGAAGGTTGAGCTTGCAGCGAACCAGCCGGTGGTCAGTGTGGCATTCCGCGCTGGGCATGACCCTGGTGTGGAGCACATCTCGTTTGTCACTTTCTCGCACCAGGGCGTAGTCCAGGAGGTGCCAGTGTTTGGATCGAGGATGCATCCAGGTAGTCTTCAGGCTGTCCCTCTACTGAAAAAGGGTGTTTGTAATGACAAGCCGCTGTTCTGCGCAGAGCTCCAACAGGAGGCGCCCATTGTCGTTGCACTTGCCGACACCATGCTTGCCAAGGATTCCTGGCCTGGTTTCTGAGTCTTTGCCGACACGAGCGTTGAAGTCGCCAAGGATGACAACCTTGTCGGCTGTAGGGGTGCATTGAATGAGGTTGCGCAGATCAGTGTAGAACTTGTCCTTTTCTGCTGGTTCTGCCTGGTGGGTTGGAGCATAGACACTGATGAGGGTAATGCGACGCTTGTTTTGAAGGGGGAGTCTCATGGACATGATCCGGTCCGAGTGGCCTGTCGGGAGGTTTTCGAGTTTGGAGGCAATGGAGTTCTTGACCATGAAGCCTACACCAGATAGGCGTCGTTCATCCATAGGCTTGCCAGACCAGTAGAGTGTGTAGCCCGCGCCGCGTTCTTGGAGGCTGCCTACATCTGCAAGACGGACTTCACTGAGAGCGGCTATGTCGATGTCAAGTCTGAGGAGTTCATGTGCGATGAGGGCAGACCGACTTTCGGGTCGGTGGCTGTCAGCCTTGTCTAGCATGGTTCTGATGTTCCAGCATGCTAGCTTGAGTTTGTGAGCATCTTTTGAGGGGGAGGACGTGGAGGGGGAGGACGTGGAGGGGGAGGACGTAGACCTGTCCTCGGACCTGCGCAAAGGAGCTTTTAGGTGGAGTGCAGTGTGCGCAGTACTGGCCCCACCCTTTACACCCATGGTTAGTGTGCCGTGGCCAAGCAAGACGTGGCAGCGAGGTCCTTGGGTCGTAGGTTTTATATCGGAGTGGCCTTCTCCTATGCAGGTTTCTTACCCGGGCTGGAGGGGCCTGACTCCTCTCCTAGGTCGGACCATACCTGGTCGCAAATTACCTGTGGACATGGCCTAGGTAAGTTTAATTGGGTTCTCTAACTACCTCTGAGGTGGGTCAGCGACCCGGTTGGATTCTGACACGTCTCAGCTTGCTTGGCCACGGCACACTAACCATGGGTGTAAAGGGTGGTGCCAGTACTGCACTCCACCTAAAAGCTCCTTTGCGCAGGCCCGAGGACAGGTCCACGTCCTCCCCCTCAAAAGATGCTCACAAACTCAAGCTAGCATGCTGGAACATCAGAACCATGCTAGACAAGGCCGACAGCCACCGACCCGAAAGTCGGTCTGCCCTCATCGCACATGAACTCCTCAGACTTGACATCGACATAGCCGCTCTCAGTGAAGTCCGTCTTGCAGATGTAACTGGAAGGCAGCGGCGGCCCTGGCCCCGGTCCGGGCAGAGGGTAGGCGGCGGCGGCCCCGGCCCCAATCCGAGCAGAAGGTAGGTGGCGGCGGCCCCGATCCGGGCAAAAGCGAGGGGGAGGCGGCGGCCCCGGCCTCGGCAGAGCGAAGCAGGCGGAGGTCCCGGTCCGGGCAGAAAGAAGGAGGCGGCGGCCCCGGTCCGGGCACAGGGTAGGCGGC
The DNA here is from genome assembly GCF_036971445.1 of Narcine bancroftii. Lineage (NCBI taxonomy): Eukaryota > Metazoa > Chordata > Chondrichthyes > Torpediniformes > Narcinidae > Narcine > Narcine bancroftii. Next base: position 473,768,131 of record NC_091469.1, on the reverse strand, counting down.
GGCGGCCCCGATTACTGCAACTACCACTACTACTTCCACTACCTCAACCACTATTAATAATAGAATTACTACTGTGTCCAGACAAGACAGCTCCTGGGGGCCTTTCTGAAACTTTGGGGAGTGCCCAAGAGACTTCACTAATGGATTGTTGCTTTGAAAAGCAATGGATGAAAGAGATCAGAGGAGTAGTTTGGAGCCGCAGGATGTCTGGGTGTGCAGCTTGCTGTTCTAAGATGGTCATGTGGTTTTTGAAAGCAGAGAGAGTTGAGCAGCTTTTTCTCTGAGAGAGAGAGAGAGAGAGAGAGAGAGAGAGAGAGAGAGAGAGAGAGAGAGAGAGAGAGTCAGAGAGAGAGAGAGTCAGAGAGAGAGAGAGAGAGAGAGAGTCAGAGAGAGAGAGAGAGTCAGAGAGAGAGAGAGAGAGAGAGTCAGAGAGAGAGAGAAAGTCAGAGAGAGAGAGAGAGAGTCAGAGAGAGAGAGAGAGTCAGAGAGAGAGAGAGAGTCAGAGAGAGAGAGAGAGAGAGAGAGAGAGTCAGAGAGAGAGAGAGAGAGTCAGAGAGTGAGAGAGAGAGAGAGAGAGTCAGAGAGAGAGAGAGAGAGAGAGTCAGAGAGAGAGAGAGAGTCAGAGAGAGAGAGAGAGAGTCAGAGAGAGAGAGAGAGTCAGAGAGAGAGAGAGAGTCAGAGAGAGAGAGAGAGAGAGAGAGAGTCAGAGAGAGAGAGAGAGAGTCAGAGAGTGAGAGAGAGAGAGAGAGAGTCAGAGAGAGAGAGAGAGAGAGTCAGAGAGAGAGAGAGAGAGTCAGAGAGAGAGAGAGAGAGAGAGAGAGAGAGAGTCAGAGAGAGAGAGAGAGTCAGAGAGAGAGAGAGAGAGAGAGAGAGAGATAGATAGAGAGAGAGAGAGAGAGAGAGAGAGAGAGATCAGTTCTACAGAGTTACAGTCAACAACAACAGCTGGGACTGGAACAGGACAAGCTGGCAAGCTTGTGGAAAATCGTATTTGGAAGATGGGTTGTGAGTTCTTATTTCAGCCTGGTCAAAGCCCTTGTGGTTCATGCAAGAGGAGAGGACTGGCTGTCTAATGTTTCACTTGAAATAAGAGAAACAAGTAGGAACTCGGTGATGACCTGAAAGAAAGAGGCTATCATCTGGAGAACCCTGAAGGATCTAATTTCTTTGGCAAGAAAATGACGTGGCTGTGTCGAGGACCAACAAATCTCTCTCTGAAAACCGACAAGAACCTTCTTGAGCAGTAACTATTTATCTTTCAAGCACCAAAGCCTTGGTGAACTTTATAAATGTTAAATTCTGTGCACAGTCTAAGAATGGCCTGCAACCAGTGAACTTGGAGGAATGAGAAGTGAGATTGGACTGTGAACCAAAGAACCTTTCTGAACTTACACACACGTCACACACACGTGCGCTTAGAATTAGAAGGGGGTTAAGTTAAGTTAATAGTGATAAGTTAAAGTTTAATCCTGTTTTCATATTTAAAGATAATTAAAAGCAACTTTTGTTTAAGTAAGCATTTGTCTTGGTGAATATCTATTGCTGCTGGGTTTTAGGGTCCTCTGGGCTCGTAACATAACTATACCACTACTACAACTTCTACTCCAGTTTGTTCCCACCCTTCAAAACGTACAAGGGTTGTTGGTGTATTTGGGTGACACGGGCTTGAGGGCCAGAAAGGCCTTTTACTATGCTGTATGTCGAAATTTAAATTTAAATTTTCCCATAAACTATTTGATCTCTTGTGCCCATCAACTCCACTGTGATTCACATCCCTATTCAATGAGAGTAATTTAACAGTTGCTAATTAATCAGAATAATCACATATAATTTATTTAAGAATTTCAATTGTGACAAAGCAGGTAATTATAGGCTGGTTATAGGAGCAGAAATGGGCTAATCGGCCCATCAAGTCTTCTCTGCCATGCTATCATGTGTTGATCCTTCCTCCCACTCAGCCCCATCTCCCTGACCTTCTCCCTGTAACCCTTAAGCCTGTGACTCATCAAAAACCTGTAAATTTCTGCCTTCAATGCACCCAACGACCTCACTTCCACAGCTGCCGTTGGTAACAAGCACCACGGACTCACGACTCTGTGGCAAAATACATTTCTCTGCATCTGAAGTTGTGTCCTCTTGTCCTACACTCCCCTACCATATTTTACAACCTTGCCACATCTACTCTGTCCAGGCCTTTCAGCATTTGAAATGTCTCTAGGAGGACCCCCTCATCCTCTGTACAGTCCAAGAGCTAACAAGCATTCCTCATATGTTAATCCTTTCATTCCCTGAGCTATCTCCAACATCAGGACATGCTTCCTCAAATAAGGCACCCAAAACTGTACACAGTATTCCAAGAGAGGTCTCACCACCTGTCCCAATAACCGGGTAATTATTGGAGAAGGTTCTTCAGAATAGGGATTTACTCACGTTTGGAAAAGCACAGATCTATTAGGAAGAACTTCTATGACTTGGTGCAGGGGTGGTCACGACTTACAAACAGATGAGTTTTTTGAGGAGGTGAGAAGATGATTGAAGAGGTTTGGGCAGTGAATGCTATCAATATGGAATTTACACAAGCACTTGATAAGGTTCTTCTTGAGAGGCTGATCCAGAAGATTAAGGGACACAGGATCCACAGAGACGAGTAGATTCGATTCAAAATTGCATTGGCCATTCAAGACAAAGGATCGTGGTGGAGCGTAGGGTTGTTATTCTGACAGGGTGCCAGAAACCTGTGGCTTTCCACAGGAAACAGTGCAGGGAACTCTGTTGCTTGTGATATAATTGTCGATGGGCTGATTGGCAAGTTTGCAGATGAAATGAAAATTAGAGCAGTTGGGTATTATGGGGTACGTTGTCAAAAGGTTCAGCAGGGATAGAGTTCAGTTGAAAATATAAGAGGAGAATCTGCAGGTTAAGTTAAAATCTGGACAAGACTAATGTGTTGCCCTTTGGGAGGTCAAATGTAGGAGGAAAATACACAGTAAATGGTTTTCACTTTACCGATGCAGCATGGAAGAAGGCCCTTCCGGCTGATGAAGCCCGTGCCACTCAACAACATCCCATTAACCTACCACTTCCATACATTTTGGAAGGTGAAGAGAAGCCAGAGAACCTGAAGCAAACCCTATTAGGCCATGGAGAGGACATAGCAGGATGTTTTGGAGCAGTGATGTACGGAGGGATGTACGTATTTGGGGTGCAATCCATAGCTCTCTGGCAGTGGAAATACAAATGAATGGGGCTTTGTGGGCAATTCCGATTACCACATTGCAGGAAGGATGTGGAGGGCGGTATATTGGATGGCTTAGATGTTGTGGGCCAAAGGGTCTGTTTCTGAACTGTACAATTCAGTGATTCTAAGATGATAATAGATTGAGAAAACATTTAGTTCTTCTTTTCAAAGTTATTGAAATCCATTTAATTTCTTTCAAACGTCCGATCCACTGGCCATGAAGGTTTTGTTTCCTGAACACTTTTGGATGTATTTTATGGATTTTTGGCTGCTGTTTGTGAAAGCCATCTTAAAATGTTCCTGTCGCATACCTTTTTTTTTTAGATAGCACCTGGTTTTGAGATTTCCTGTCAGATTTTAAGTTTACTTCAAGTCTACAAAACTACAAAGTGCAGCATATCATTGAAAAGTCATTTTCTGCCTTTGCACTTGGACTCCTTCCCTGTGACGAACACGGTGAAAGGTTTCACCAGGACATTGCGACTATGGACAAGCGGTATCAGGGCAACTGGAATCCATCAATGCCAGCTGACTACTGCTGGACACTGACATGAGAGGCATCAGATGCTGAGTACAAATGAAATCAGCGGCAAAACCTTATGCGATGAAACATGCTAACTTCAATCAAATTTAATTTAATGTTTCTCCAACTTCCCATGTAATACAGCAAATCTTGTCTTCAGCTTAAAGTTGTCCCCAATTTTATTTTTCAGGAAATAAACCTTTTGAAAAAAATTGTTGTCCACTGATATAGGGAATATTTAAAACAACCAATGTGCCTTTAATACAGGTGGGTGTCAAAGATTGTCAGGGGTTGTCCTAAGACACTCACTCACTGCCTTTTTTCTCCTCATGGGAAGGCTGTAGATCACAGAATCATAAAGATGTTACCTCGCATAAGGCAAATGTTTGGCCCACCACGTCTATGTCAATTCAAACACAGCCAGCTAATTTAATCCCATCTTTCAGGGGTTAATGCAAATTGGAGAAGTCAATATTGATGCTGTCTGGTTGGAGCCTGTCAAGATGGAATACAGTATTGTTCCTTCAATGTGCAGGTGTCCTCAATTTGGCAGAACATGAGGGCATGGATAGATATGTCAATGTGGCAATGTGTGGAATTAAAGTGGTTGGCCACGGGGAGGCCCTTTCTGTGCAGTGGCTCAACTAAAGGATCTCCCAGTCTGTGCCAGTCTCCCCAGTGTAGAGGAGGCTGTATTGGGGGCGCCGGATGCAGTAGGTAACCTCAACAGATTCACAAGTGTGGTGTTGCTTCACTTGGAAGGACTGTTGGGGCCCAAACTGTGGTGAGGGAGGAGGTGTAAGTGCAAGTGCTCATACTTAACTTACAAATAATATTTTCCCTGTTTTTCTATTTCCATTTTAAATTCACCCCCAATATTTTCTATATAAGCTTTCTCCTAGATTGACATCTTTTATTTTGCCTTTTTCTATGCTAGGACCACCTTATCAACTCAGGTCTCTAGATTTGGCATCCCACCCTTTCCCTTTGTAGGTACTCTCTTCCCCTAAATACTTTGAAGTCCCTTCTTGCATCCATCCCATTGCACAGAGACAAATTTACCGAGAGCTTGCTTGATGGCCCACATTTGCTAAGTTATTTCTCACTCGGGTCAAATTGGGTGGCCTCACAATTTAGAACCCCTCTTCATGTTTCATCTTGGCAAGCAAGAGAGACTGCACTTGATCGACACACAAAATGCTGGAGGAACTCAGCAGGTCAATATCTTGGGTTACCAAGCCTTCATCAGGAATAGGAGATGGCCAAAATGTAATGGAAGAGAGGGGAGGAGCATGGGTTGACAGGTGATAGGCAGAAACAGATGGTAGAAAGGTATAAGTGGACAAATAAGTAAGAAGCTTGGAAGAGAGAGGGGTGAGGAAGATGCTTTATGGGCAATGGAAGGAAATAAAGTGGGTGTGGAGCTGGAGGGAGGAAGGGGTGGATAATGGTCATCTTTGTTTTTTTTTCCATAATATGCTAAATGTAACTGTATTAATAGGTTCAATAGTTGGTGCTCCCATGAGGTGCAGATGAACTGGGTTTGATCTTGATCTACAGAAGGTAGAAGTTTGCGGGGGTTGTGACAGGTGGAATGCCTCAGGGTTTGGTGCTGGACCCATTGCTGTTCCTCGTCTACATCAATAATTTTGATGTAAATGTACGTGACATGATTATCAAATGTGCGGATGATGCTGAAGTGTCTGTAACTGCAGAGAGTGAAGATGGTCACCGAAAATTTCAGCAGGAACTTGATTGGCTGGGCAGGTGGGCAGAGTCAATGGATTTAAAACAGAGAAATGTGAGGTGTATGGAAGGGATCTGTAGAGGAGAGTGAGCTAGGAGTTTAGGTTCATAGTCCACCTCACTGACAAAAGGCAAAGGAGGAAAAACCCAACACCCAACCCCAACCCACCAATTTTCCCCTGCAACCGCTGCAACCGTGTCTGCCTGTCCCGCATCGGACTTGTCAGCCACCAACGAGCCTGCAGCAGACGTGGACATACCCCTCCATAAATCTTCGTCCGCGAAGCCAAGCCAAAGAAAGAACCTTGAAAGTGGCATCGGGGTAGATAGGGTGGTCAAAAAGGCTTTTGGCAAATTGGTCTTTATCAGTCAGAGTAATGAGTAAACAAGTTGGGAGGTCATGTTCCAATTGTATAAGACTTAGGCAAGGCCACATTTGGAGTGTTGTTATCAGTTTTGTTCATCTTGCTGTAAGCAAAAAGATGTCAAGCTAGATAAGATACAGAGAAGGCTGGTTGCCTGAGGAGGTGGTTGAGGCAGGTACCCTTGAAACGTTTAAGAACCATTTGGATGGATATATGGATAGGGTGTGTTTAGAGGGACGTGGGCCAATCGCAGGCAGGCAAGACGAGGGTGGGTCGGACATTTTTGCTCAGCATGGTCAGAAGTAGAAATGTACTGAAATGCAGAAGGAACGCGGCTAGTCTCACAGTGTCTCCAGGTGGCAAAACTATATTACCGACATTTCGGGCCTGAGCCCTTCATCAAGGTACAGGCGAAAAACAGGAAGTCATCTGAATAAAGTCTTAGGAATAGCAGGGGGAGCAGATCAGGCCAACAGTCAAAAGGTGCTATTTGGATATGATAAGAGGAGAGGTAAGAACTGATTATGGCTCTGTAAAAGAGCCAGAGGGAAAAGGGGAAAGCGAGAGAGAGAGAGAGAGAGAGAGAGAGAGAGAGAGAGAAAGAGACAGAGACAGAGACAGAGACACAGAGAGAAAGATAGAGTCAGAGCTGGAGTAAAGGTGACGGGGCAAGCAAGGTGGGGGGGGGGGGGGAATTTAACGGAAACCAGAGAGGTCAAAGTTATGCCATCCGGTTGGAAGGTGCCCAGACAGAAGATCGGAAGATGAGGTTTTGTTCCTCCTATGTATGGGTGGTTTCAGTCTGCCAGCATATCTTTGCTTCCTATGGCTGAGTTCTTCCATCATTTTACTGTGTTTTTACTACAAACACAGTGTCTGCAGACTTTTGTGTTTCACTCCATCAAGTTGGCCTGAAGGATCTGTTCCCTCACGATGCCATCCCTAGACTAAGACTATGATCACAGCTGCCATCTGTGTAAAATTCTCCCTGTGATTCCATGAGCTTCCCTTAAATGCTCCAGTTCCTGCCACAGTTGAAGAACTGAGCGCAGAACTGGTTATTACACTTTCACAAGGATACAATCACTCTGGAGCAAGGGCAGAGGAGATTGACCAAGCTGTTGCCTGGGATAAAACACAAAGAGAGGCATTCTTGTGAACCCTTTGTGTTTAAGCACATTTTCCAGTTCGATGACATCCTTGCAATGGGAAGGTGAGCAGAACCGCACACAGCTTTCCAAATGTGGCTTCCTAAAATCTTGACCGTGTGTAGTTCCTGCAGCAATTTTTTTTTTTTGGCTTCAGATTACAGCATCTGCGACCTATCGTTCCTCCACCTCACACTCCTCGGTCTGATTTCAGGTTATCAGTAGCTGCTGCAGATGGATTCATATTGCACCAAAGGCGAAGCAGCAGTTGCCAATTAGACCTTTGAAGATCCCCTTGCTGGAAAAACACCGAGGGAAATAAACTGTTTTTTTTATCCTGCAACTAACTTGTGGCTGCATAAGGAGATAAGATTATGGTTCCTTTCTTCTGCCCCATGCCTAACAGACATTGCAAAATGTTCAGAGTGCTTCACCTTCTGTAAAAAAAACATGTTAGTGACTGTAGAAATGATTCTTAGCTGTGTTAAAGTGAGCGACTGAGGCAAAGGAAAGACAAAGCCCTCCCACCCCACCACTACATTCCTATTCAGAAGCTTACCTGCTTTTAGCTTGATGAATGTTGGTTACCCTTTCACTTCTGATAGATGCTGGTCTGACCTGCTGAGTTTCTCCAGCGCTCTTGTGTACTGCAGCTAAAATCAAAGCATCTGCAGAGTTTCCTGTCTCAAATGGAGAATTATACTGTTTACTCCAGGCCAAGTGTGAGTGAGTCTGGGGGCTCGGCTTAAGGAAATGATACCACTGACTTTGCGGTGTGGGAGGTGTCAATTAACTGGAAAATTACCTGGGCTCCAGTGGAAAAGATCTGATGACTAACAGCAGAGACTCAGATTCTCAAGAATTTAGTATAAGGGGTACTTTAATGAATGTTTCTAAGCTATCAGGGGAACTAATAGAGTAGATGGAAACAACATATTTTTACAGTGGTTAGAGCCACATGGTTAGCATAGTGAGTAATGCAATGCTATTACGGCACCAGCGGCCTGTGGTTGAATTAACGCTGTCTGTAAAGAATTTGTACATTCTCCTCATGTCTGCGTGGGTTTTCCCCAGGTGCTCCGGTTTCCTCCCACCCTTCAAACATTATAGATTAATTTGGGTGCAATTGGGTAGCATGGGTGTAAATGGCTGGAGTCCGATTCTACCGTGCTTTGAATAAAAATTTAAAATAAAAATTTAAATTTTTTTTAAATGAAAATTTAGACATACAGCATGGTAGCAGGCCATTTCGGCGCACGAGCCAGTGTGCCGCCCATTTAACACCCAATTAACCTACAACCCTTGGAATATTTCAAACAGTGAGAGGAAACCAAAGTCCCCAGAGGAAACTCACACAGATACAGAGAGAACGCACAAACTCTTTTCAGTGTTCGAACCCCGGTCCTGATCGTTGGTGCGATAACCATAGCCCCCCGAATTTAATTTAATCTATGGCTGGCTTTTTGGATGTGAAGTTAAGAAAGGCTTATAAATTAGTAATTTGTCCATTTCCTTTGAAGACAGCAATTGATGCTTGGTCAGTAGTTAATTTTGGTGACCCACCTACCAGCATGCAAATTGGTTCCTGAAATGGCAGACGTGCTGTGAAAAACATGGGAAATTGACCTGCGTTCAACACAGGCTTTTATCAGACCTGATAACATCACGGATGATGTCACTTCCTGTCCATGTGACAGAAGCAGTGATGTATATAAGCACAGCATGCAAGCTGGAGGTGTCAGGCTTGCACTAGACTCCATAGTGTGTACAATTCTCTTCCCTGTGTATACATCAACCTGAACACTGATGTCTATAGTAGCTCAATATGGAATACTTCGCTACAGGCTCATTGATATACAATCTTGAGATACCTGCACTTACATTATTCCAGATCTTACTCACGCCAAGTTTGTGTAAGCCATGAGTCAATGGTCGGGTTCTTAACAGTGTGGAGGAACAGAGAAATCTTGGGGTCCAGGTCCCTCAAGGTTCCTGTGCAAGTTGATAAGATGGTTAAGAAGGTATGTGGCATGTTGGCCTTCATAAGTGTGGGGACTGAGTTCAAGAGTTATGAGGTAATGCTCTAGTTAGACTACATTTTGAGTATTACATTCTGGTTGCCTCATTACAGATGTAGATGCTTTGAAGAGGGTGCCTTGATTGGAGAGCATGTCACATGAAGTAAAGGTGGCAGAGCTAGGGCTTTTCACTTTGGAGTAACAAAGGGTAAGAGGTGACTTAATTGAACTATAAAGGATTATGAGGGGCTTAGATAGCGTGAACGGCCAGCATTATTTTCTTGGGTGGCAATAGCAAATGCCAGAGGACACATTTAAGGTGAGTGGAGGAAAGCTTAGGGGCAATATTGAAGGTAAGAGTTTTACACAGAAAGTGGTGGAATGGATTTGCAGGGGAGGTGGTGGAGGTTGGTATTATTGGGACATAGTTACATGGGTGTAAGGACCCCAAAACCCAGCAGCAATAGACATTCACCAAGACAAGAAGTTACTTAAACAAAAGTTCTTTTTAATGATCTTTAAACATGAAAACAGAATCAAACTTTAACTTATCTCTATTAACTTAACTAACCTAACTAACCTTCTAATTCTAAGTACACATGTATGTAATATGTGTGTAATTTTAAGAAAAGTTCTTTGGTTCACAGTTCAATCTCACTTCTCCTTCTTCCAAGTTCTCTGGTTGCAGGCAATTCTTGTACTGTGCACAGAATTGAACATGTATAAAGTTCACCAGGCTTTGGTGCTCGAAAGGTAAATGTTTACTGTTCAGGAAGGTTCTTTAGAGGTTTGCAGAGAGAGATTTGTTGTTCCAGGATTTCCACAACTGAGGGACCACCATTAGTACCTCAATGTCTCGCTGATGAAACTTTTCCTATCAGCGTTCTCTTTCTTTCAGACTACCACAGAGTTCTTTTCTGTTCCGCTTATTGCAAGAGAAGCATCATTCAGATAGCACTTCCAGCCGTCCGCTGCTCTGGAGCTTTTGTTTCAATTCCAACAAGCTTCTCCTGCTTGTTTTGGCTGTGACTGTTCAGTCTCTCTCTCTCCATCTCAGATTCCAACCTCCCAGCCATATGTTCTTCTATCTCTTTCACTTGCAAAAACCCCACCTTCTCCAGCAAACAATAGGAGTTAATCTTCTACTCCCATCTGTTGTTTTTAGGTAAACAGGAACTCAGGAGTGACTTTTGAGTGAGCACTTTGCAGAAAGGTCAGAAGTCTTGTAAAAATGTTCAACACAGATGACCTGTCTCCAGTCCATTCATTTCCTGACATCATTTCAATTAGCACTTGTGAAATGTGCAAAGCATTCTCTATAGTTTCTGTAAAGTCACTGAATATGAATTCTTCACTATTTCAAATAAGATCTGTTTTAAATGTGTGTATGTATGTAACCTACTCTAATTTTACCAATTTATCTCCCAAATATATCTACAAATATTCTGGACTGCGCTGTAAGGTTCTATATTTTATGAGGTTGACTGAATAACCGGTGATCATATTGAACCATTTGAGATCTGTAGGGGATCAAGACAGCATAGATGTCAGGATATTTCCACTCATGAGAAAGTCTCAAATGAGGGAATAAAGCTACAAGATACGTGGGTGGTAATTTCTTGCAGACTCCACTCCCCCAGCGAACTGTAGAATCCAGATCACTGGAGGCATCTGAAGAGAAAGTTCGTCAATTTTTGAAAGATTGATGACGTGATGGTTCTGAGAAACTGACACCGAAGAGGAAATAAGGCCTGGGGCAAATCAGCCATGGTGATTATTGAATGGCAGGGCAGGCTTGAAGCCCCGCTCCAATTTTCTTCACTTTGTGTGTTACCTTCTAAGACTAAAAACTCTCTGGCTGAGTGTTCAGCCACCAAGTTCCCTCATCTAAACCTCTCCTGACCTCACCTACTTTTATATCTTCAGTTTTGTGGCCAAGGCCTCAGGTCAATGGTGCTAATATCTCTTTTTAACACTAATTTTAATACAATAATTCCCCTTGAATTTTTTTCAATTATGAAAGATATTGTTTAAAACGTAAAGATTTCGTTAAAAAGGAAGCTGTGGAATTTAACTAAAGTTGTTAGCATTGAGTAGTATGGAGCAAAGGTGGGAGTATTGGATTAGATTACATCTTCACAAGTGCATTGAGACCTATTGAGATTATATCTATGTAAATATGCACCGTGGTCCTGGAGAAACTATCTCATCCTTACCGTGCGAGCATGGTATGAACGATAAATAAAGTTGACTTGACTTGACTTGAGACCCAGCTATTCTTCTAGAGATGGATAATTATTTACAGTGTAGCACCTTTCAGTATTTTTATATTGAAAACTGAGGTTCGCAGACTGAATGCTCCAGTGTATTTGGGACCTTGTAGTAACATCACAACATAGGCCCACACAAAGTGGGAAAGAAAAATATTCATGCTTGAAGATTGGCTACAGAGACAGCTCAGCCTTGAACTGAGTGAATAGAAGAGTGTCAAGGGATTAAATTGTCCAATTATACTCCAAGTAGAAGTAAGATTCTTCTTTATGAGCGATCAATGGCACAAGCACAAGTGAGGGTTATTAAAAGTAGTGATCATTAGCTGGAATGAGCTGCCAACAATAATAATGAGGGCTGGCTGGCAGAATATTTGAGAAACAACCCTGGGATGTCAATATTCCGGGCTGACGAGACAATGCCCAGAGACAACTCAACCTCTGTCATTGCTTCCAATCAGTCATATTGTCCAGGTTGCTTAAAGTTAGATTTTGTTTCAGTTTTACATTTGCCTGCTTGACTGAAAATCCTTGAAAAAACAAATTATATCAACAGCACTTCAACTGTCCTCAGAATGCTTGAGAAAAATCTTTTGTTGTTAACTGGAAAGGCATAGATTAGAAATTTTAAATTATTTACTTTCATTTCTTAATGCAGAGATAGAGTTAAATGTGGTCAGATTTCCGATTTATTATACATACATGACATCACATATAAACCTGAAATTCTTTGTCCTATGGGTGAGGCAGAATTACTACTTCTTGGTGATGCAAAAAAAAACTGTACTCAACGTACACATGCAAACAAATAAAGAAATGTAAACAAACTGACTGTGCAATAGAGAGAGAAAATAATTTAATTAAGTGTAAATGAGTCCCTGATTGAGTTTGTCGTTGAGGAGTCTGATGGTGAAGGGGTAGCACCTGTTCCTGAACCTGGTGGTACGAGTCTTGTGGCACCTGACCCTCTTTCCTGATGGTTACAAAGCAGCTGCTCTCCGACGGTGGAGGTCCTTGTCGATGCTCTTGATGGTGGGATGGGTTTTGCCTGTGATGTCGTGGGCTGTGTGCACTATCTTTATCAGGGATATTGGTGTTCCCGTACCAGAAATGTGATGCAGAACTGGTCAGCACACTTACCACCACACATCTTTAGAAATTTACCAGAGGTTCTGATGTCATACCAAACCTCTGAGGAAGTAGAGGCACTGACGTGCTTTCTTCATTATGTCTTTAGTGTGTTGGGTCCACGAAAGATCCTCTGAGATAATGACTCCCAAGAACTTAAATTTGCTCACCTTCACCTCTGGTCCCCAAGTGATCACTGGATTGTACATCTTTAGTTTTCCCTTCCTGAAGTCAATAATCACTTCTTGGTTTTGGAGACCTTGAGTGCGAGGTTGTTGTTGGTGCACCATTTGGCCAAGTTTTCATTCTTCATCCTGTATGTTAACTCATCGTCCTGTTTTATACAACCTGTGGTTTTGTCAGTGAATATGTAGATGGTGCAGACATAGGTTTATAGTGAGTAGAGCGGGGGACTAAGAATGCTCTGGTACCGATGGAGATTGTGGAGGAGATGTTCTTAAAAATTCTCACTGTTTGGGACATGGAGATGAGGAAATCCATGATTCAATTACACAGTGAAGTGCTGAGTCCCAGGTCTCGGAGTTTGCTGATCAGTTTTGAGGGGATGATGGTGTTAAATGCCGAACTGTAGTCGATAAAGAGCATCCTGATGTATGCATCTCTGCTGTCCAGGTGTTCCAGGGCTTTGTGTAGATGTAGAGCCAGTGAGATGGCATCTGCCATAGACCTGTTGCTAAGCTAGGGGAATTGGAATGGATCCATGTCTCCACTCAGACAGGAGCTGATCTGCTTCAACACCAGCTTTTCAAAACACTTCATCACTGTTAATGTGAGTGCCACTGGTTGATAGACATTTAGGCAGGTTACCACACTCTTCATGGGCATCTGCATAATAGTTTAGGGTTGAATGTCCAAAGAAGATAAAGGGTCTCAAAGCATTGTCCCTCAATGTCGACAAGACATTAGGAAGTGGACTGGAGAACACACCTCTGTCTGTGTTAATGGCACTGAAGTGAAAGTATTGAGTTTTTCAAGTAATGATCATGGTCTAACCAGATTGATCTGATGACCAAATATTTTTCTTTGTCAGAAACCAAAGGAAATTTAGCATCTTCCCAGTGTCCCATTATTACGAGCCCAGAGGACCCCAAAACCCAGCAGCAATAGATACACACCAAGACAAATGGTTACTTAAACAAAAGTTGCTTTTAATTATCTTTAAACATGAAAACAGAATCACACTTTAACTTATCACTATTGACTTAACTAACCTAACTTAACCCCCTTCTAATCCTAAGCCCATGTGTATGTAATGTGGGTGTAAGTTCAGAAAAGTTCTTTGATTCACTGGTTGCAGGCAATTCTTAGACTGTGCACAGAATTTAACATTTATGAAGTTCACCAGGCTTTGGTGCTTGAAAGCCTGTTTTTCTCCCTCTGCTTGCAAAGCCACATGACTCTCCTGGAACAGCAAGTTCCACTCCAGACAGTCTGCGGCTCCAACAAGTTCTTTCACCTGTTGCCTTTTTGGAAACAACAATCCATTAGTGAAGTCTCTTGGGCACTCTCCAAAGCTTTTGCAAAGGCTCTGGGGCTGATATGTCTTGCATGAGCAGACCTCCAGTATTTTAAATAAGATCTGTTTTAAAGTGTTTGTATGTGACCTACACTAAAAAAACCTTCCCCAATTTATTTCCCATAAACATATATATGTACGATACAAACACAACATAATCTGTCACACCATTTAAAATTACCAATCTGCATAGAAGCGCTGGGGAAAATATTCTGCCTGGATGTATAACATAGGATCTAATCCACCTCAGAAGACAGGAAACAGCAGAGTGCTGAACACAGCCCAAGCCATCACACAAACCAACCTCCTTTCCACCGATTCATCTTCACTTCCCTCTGCCACAGGAAAAGAGCCTTGATAAAGGATGCATGCTACCTTGCACCACAATCTCCCCTCTCCCTCCTGCCAGGCAGATGATGCACGCAACACTATTACAGAGCCAGCCCCTGGGTTCGAATCCGGTGCTGTCTGTTCGGAGCTGGTATGTTCTTCCCATGACCTGAGTGGATTTTCTCTGTGGGCTCTATTTTCCTCCTACCTTCCAAAAATGTATGGCGTGCATAGGTTAATTGGGTGGCACAGGTTCATGGGTTGAATATCTAAATAGAAGATTCAAGGACAGATTTCACTTCTGCTTTTTTCAGACCCTTGAACAGACCTCTCATTTGTAAAAGATGAAGCCTTGCCCTGTTTAACTACTTATTCATTTAACACTCTACCTTGCACTCTTGTTTGATTGTAACATGATCCTCTGAACATTTGCTATAATTTTTCACTATCTGTTCCATGTATGAGCTATCTGCCTGGGTAGCATGCAAAAAGAATTTTTCACTGTATCTCGGTCTGAATGTCAATAAACAATTCAACAATGTAACCTTGTTAAATAATTAAGGATCCACCAGATAGGGTGGGGGAACCACTGCTAATACTGTTTGCACATGTATGGCTGGCCCTCCCCTTGCTGATTGTACCTGTGGTTCCTCTCCCCCCCCCCTTGATTCCCCTAATAGAGGTGGCAACGGCATAACCCCTCCCCCAGAACCAGCTTGGGTCTTGGGCCAGCAGCATGAGACGTGCCTTCTCTTTATGGTACTAAAAGCCTATCAGTCAGGTAACTTTAGTCTAATAGTGATCTAATAGTGAGCTGACAGTTGCCCAGGACCCAGGGGCCTTTCCAATAACAGGTCGGTTAATAAGGTTTGTCTCCTTCCCAGTTTTGATGAAGGAACCTCAACCTCAATCTGCTTTTCCCATAGAAGTTGCCTGACATTAAATTAAACTTTAGACATAAAGCCTTTCTGGCCCATGAGCCAATCCACCCAATTAACCTACAATCCCTACATCCCCCCGCCCATATGTTTTGAAGGGTGGGATGAAACCGAAGCACCCGGAGGAAACCTATGCAGATACAGGGAGAACATATAAAATTCTTACGAACAGCACCAGATTCAAACCCAGGTCACTGGTGCTGTAATAGCAATACATTAATGCTACGCTACCCATGTCGCCCCCTATGCTAACCATGTCACCGCTCACTCACTGAGTATTTCCATCTTTTCTGCTTTTATTTTACACTTCCAGCTTCTGCCATTTGTTTTTAAATTTTCATCCACGCAGTGAGTTGGGAGCTTTGACATCTAACTGCGAGGGAAGTTGGTGGAATGGCTCTTCTGATAGAGACATTTGGTACTGTCCACCCTCAGAAATGGATGGACATGGCAGCATTGATTTGATACCAGAAACCATCAGTTTGGGATATGAACACATCTCTTTCAGATGGGCAGGGTCCGCAGAGCCACCGATGAGTTCGGATGCTCTGTCGCTACCCATCAGGTGTAGTGGGGATTGCTGACAACAGCCACTCTGCCCTGAGAATGAGTCAGAGCAGACATCCCACCATATCCCCTTTGGGCTTGTCCACAAGCCATGTCATTGACAGCCCTACATTATTTCTCCTCTCCAACCTGCTGGTAGGATTCCACTATGGTGCCTCCAAGGATACTTGTTCAGCGTGGACATTGCAGTTTGGGACATGTGACAAGAAACTTGAACTTGAACTACTGTCGCTGTTTATTATCTCCAACCATAGTCTTTGCTTTGGTTGGATGTTGCGGGAGGAATCACCACCTCTTCAATCGAGGAATGTTAACAAAATTCATGAGTAATGTTGACTTTTGTTATTCACCCTTAGTTGAATGTAGAGTTGTGATGAAAGTCTCACTTGCTGCAATTACTAACAAGAATTTAAATGTAATTAACACACAAGATCCCACAAAGAGAGAAAAAAGATAATCAGTATAAAAGGAAGAGAAGATAGACAGATAGACAAGTAGGTAGATAGGTAGGTTGATAGATTGATAGGTAGATAGGTAAGTTGGCAGGTAGGATGATAGATAGGATGTTTAGTAGGTAGGTTAATAGATAAGTTGGTTGGTTGGTAGGTAGGTTGATAGATAGATTAGTTAGTAGGTAGGTTGATTGATAGGTTGGTTGATTGATAGGTAGGTAGGTTGGTTGGTAGGTGGGTTGAATGATAAGTTGAGCGATTGATAGCTAGATAGGTTGGTTGATAGTTTGATAGGTTGGTTGGTAGGTAGGTAGGTTGGTTGGTTGGTAGATTAGTTGGTAGGTAGGTTGATTGATAGATAAGTTGATAGATTGATAGGTAGATAGGTTGGTTGGTAGGTTGGTAGGTAGGTTGGTAGATTGGTTGATAGATAGGTTCATAGGTAGGTAGGCTGATAGATAAGTAAATTGATATGTAGGTAGGTTGGTTGATAGATATTCACAGTTGATTAGTAGGGCAAAAGTGTGCTGTGTCAGTAGTGCAGACAGCTCTTTGGTGGTCTCATAAGTAGTTATGGCTCAGGTGATAACTGGGTTCAAGAGCCTGAAAGCTGTTGAAAAGAAATTGTTCTTGACCCAAGAGGTCTGGACTTCAGGCTTCTGTATCATCTGCCGGAAGGAACAGTGAAAAGAAAGCAGGGTTAGGGTGATGGGAGTTTTTGATGATATTGGCTGCCAAATGGAGGTGGCACCAGATATTGTCAATATTCAGGAGATCAGTACTGAGGCCACTTTCTGCAGTGGTCTGTGTTCCTGGGCACTCATGTTTCCAAACCAGGCAGTGATGCAACCAGTCAGTGTACAACTCACAGTGCACCTGTGGAAGTTCCAGAGGATATTCTATGACCTGCTAAATCTCCTGAAACCCCTTAGAAGTAAAGACATTCGCGTGCCTTCTTCATTGCTGCCAAGAGATGCTGGCTCCATGCAGGTCCACCAATATGTGGATGCCCGGGAACTGCTGCAGTCCTGCTGTTGAAGATGTGTCTGTGTGTGCGTGGCCCCTTAGTTGGTGATGGTCATAAGAACCATAAAAGAAATTCTGCTCTCTCTGTCACTCTCTCCATCCCAGTGCCCCTGAAGGACCAGCTAAGGCAAAAAAAAAACTCTTGAACCAACCTGCTCCAAAATAGTTCCCTGAAAGTTGTTGGAGGGCTGTGCCTTCCATAAGGACTGGAATGAGCCACTGGCAAAACAACATAACAATCTGAAGCCCCAGAAAGCTTTGTAATCATAAATAGTGGTGCTGGAGAAGGCGCTCAAGTCGAATGCAATTACCTGGACGATTTCAGTAAGTGTCTCCTTGGAGAAATATTTTTCAGTTGTGGAAACATTGCCTGATTTGATTGAAATGTATCTAAAACAACCCGGGAAATAGCAGTTCATTGTGCAATGAATACACTGTGATTTGTAAATAGAGATTACCAGTTGTTTGGCAAATGGCATTCAGATAAATCCCTTATTATGAATGCATCCTGGACAATTGGCAATTACACTTGCACTTTACAGAGTCAAGAACTCGCTTATGTTGGCAAGGGTATTAGACTACACAATTCCCTTATAGTTTATGATTAGTGTAGCGTTAAGTGATGAAGCAAAGTAAACCAAATATCAATTTGCACTGCTTATTTGTTTTCAGTATCACCAACGATATTGCAACAGTTCGGAGTGGGAAAGATTTCCGAACCGCACCCAGTTCTTTAATACATTCATATGTTGGCGTCTTAGACTAAAAATAATATTGGGTAAAAATAAATCCAGCTGCTAGAATATTTGCATTCGTGCAATACTTTAATGGGTTTGGAGAGGATGAATAGAGTGAAGTTGTTTCCATCAGCAGGTTATTCAAGGAGCAAGGGGCACAGATGTCAAGTGAAGGAGAAATGTAGAGGTAGGATATGAGGACAGTTTTTTTTTATGCATTGTGGCTGTGATCTGAAATTTACCCTCTAAGCATGGTGAGCGTAAACATCGATCAATCTTTCCACCTGTATTAGGAGAGGTCCTCGAGGGAGAAATGTTTGCACAGGAATGAGGAAAACAGCAGGGCAGAGGAGGTTTCTGCACAAAAAGCTGGCACAGATTTGTAGGGCCAAATAGCCTCTCTTGCATGAGTTCTGAGTTGATAATGTCTTTAACTTTGTGTCTTTTTGTGTGACTATGGATGTTAGAACCATGTTAACTCTCGCGCATGCACCAACTGAACTCCAATACTCCAACTCACCATCCATGTGCCAGCTGAAGACTCATGCATGCGCTCAGGAATCAAGATGGCCGCACCCAGCTTATGAACCCTGGGACTCTGACTAATAAGGTAAGTACGCACATAATATCCCTATTATAGTTTATCAAACACAACATAAACAGTGTAAATTTAATATTTTTTTCTTTTTCTAAAAAAAATTGGTCGTATGTGCAGATGGATGTAAGTCTGTGAAGAGTTTTTTTGATAATGAATAAACCTCTTCCTCTTAATTTATTTTACAATTTGGGAGATTAATTGGCCATTATAAAATAGGGTCATAGGAACATAGGAAGTAGGAACAGGAGAAGGTCAAAAATGGCCCATCGAGCCTGCTCCGCCATTCAATATGATCATGGCTGATCTAATTTATGACCTAACTCCACCGACCTGCCTTCTCCCCATATCCCCTAATTCCTCTATCATGTAAAAATTGATCTAACCGAATTTTAAATATGTCTAATGAAGCAGCCTCAACCACTTCCCTGGTTAGAGAATTCCAAACATTCACTACTCTCTGGGAAAAACTAGTTTTCCTCATCTCTGTCCTAAATCTACTCCCCCGAATCTTGAGACTGTGTCCTCTCGTTTTAGTTTCCCCGGCCAGCTCAAAAAACCTTCCTACATCTATCCTATCCATACCCTTCATAATCCTATATGTTTCTATAAGATCTCCTCTCATTCTTCTGAACTCGAGCGAATACAATCCTGGACGATTTAATCTTTCATCGTAAGTCAACCCCTTCATCCCAGGGATCAACCTAGTAAACCTCCTCTGGACCGTCTCCAAAGCCAGTATATCCTTCCTCAAATATGGAGACCAGAACTGGACACAGTACTCCAGGTGCGGTCTCACCAGTACCTTATACAGTTGCAACATTACCTCCCTACTCCTGAATTCAATTCCTCTAGCGATGAAGGCCAACATTCCATTTGCCTTCTTAATAACCTGCTACACCTGCAACCTAACTTTTTGCGATTCATGCACAAACACTCCCAAGTCCCTCTGCACAATAGCATGCTGTAGTTTTTCACCCTTTAAATAATATTCCTGGCTGATTGCATCACAATGTGGTACAGTAAACTGCAGAGAAATGGAGGTTAAACCACAGGACCATGAGTGTAGCAGAGACGATCACTGGGGTCTCCCTTCCCCCAACTCCCATCTACCGGGATCATTGTCTGAAGAGGAGTATCAGAGCTAGCACCACCAGACTGAGGAACAGCTTCTTCCCATGGGCAATGAGAATGTTGAACGACCAAAGGAACTTCTCGCACTAACCATCGGAGACGCTCATATTCATAATGCAATATTTATTTATTTATTTGATTCTATGAATACTTGTCCTGCATATATATTGTTATGTCTGTATGTGAGTTATGTCTGGTTATGTGTCTGCATGTTTTACACCGAGCACCGGAGAATGCCATTTTGTTGGTTTGTACTTGTGCAATCAGACGACAATAAACTTGTCTTGACTTGAAAATAGTTCTGTTGTGAGTGGTAGAACCTTGGGATAGTTGATGGGATTGTGGGGAGAATAAAAAAAATTAGTGAAAACATTTAATTGCCGGTCAGCATGGACTCGATGTATGGAGAGGCCTGTGCTCTATCACTCTTCGATGGTACAGATAATCAATCACCAAGAAGTCCACCAAAGGTAACAATGACCTTAAAATGAGTAAGCCAAGCACTGGTTCCCACTTCCATGGAGTTCTGCAGGATGCATTGTGACAAGGACTTTCAGACACTGGAGAGAGTGCAGAGAAGATTTACAAATACAATTACACTGGACAACATATGTTTTAAAAAAGGTTTACTTCCAGAAATAAATATTGGGGATTATGATAGGGAACTTCAAGCTGAACACAAAGATAATTTCAGATTTGCTGTATTACATAGAATGTTGGCGGAACATTAAATGAACTTTTATTGAATTTAGCACGTATAATCACACAATAATGGTGACAAATTGCCTCATTTCAACTGACATTAAAATGTTTTGCTGCTAATTTTCGTTTGTGCTCAGCATCTTATGCCTCTCGTGTCTGTGGTGCGCTGTTAGCCAGAATCAGACACACACAATGTAAAGACTGAACAACAGGCTTTAATCTATAAAAACCTCCACAGAGCCAGGCTGGCTGTGGCTGCAGCAACTCTGAGTGAGGCCTCGGGAGGCTGGCGCAGGCTTATATCCCGGAGGGTGATTGACCCCCGACCAGGTGGGGCTTGATCCATTGAGGCCGACTGATTGACAGCCGGCCAGGTGTTGTCCTGTCCCCTTACACTCCTGCAGGTACAGAGGTAGCCCCCTGCAGTAGGCCGGTGGTACACTCCTGCAGGTACAGACAGTGCCCCCTGCAGTAGGCTGGTGGTGTACCACCACAGTGTCAGAGTCCAACAATCGTGGGCCAGCATTGATGGATTCCAGATGCCCTGATATAGCTTTTCCATGGTTGCAATGTCCTGGTGAAACCTTTCACCATGTTCATCGCTGACCGCACCAAGATCAGCAGGGAAGGCGTCCAAGTGCAAATGCAGAGAATGAATTTTCAATGACACGTTGCAGTTCGTGGTTTTGTCTGGTCAGTCAGGTGGATGTAGTTTGGTGCTCTGTAGTTGCCAAGAAAATCTGCATCTATCCTGACTAACTATGCCCAGGCCTAAGACAGCATTTGCTTAGCTCCTGCCCTGAGTGCATGCCCAGACATGCTTGGACTGACCAAAGCAGCTTGCTTTATGGGCAATACACTAGTAGTGAAAATATGACAGAAAATCACAAAAATATGTTATATCTTAAAAAAAACCCAGTATGTGATGGGTGATTATCAGGTGATTTCCAGGATTAGCGGCCCAAAATTCATAAAACACACCCATAGTGTTCAGGAAGTAAAATTTTTGTTGTCCAGTGTAACCAGACTTGCTGGGGTTTACAATACCAGAAAACAAGGCACAGACTGGATCTCTTCTCCTTTGACCATATTGGTGGCCCAGTTTAGCAGATTCAGGAAGAATGCTTTACAAATGGGCAGGTACAAATCCAGAGGCCAGTAAATACACAGAAATGCTGGAGGCACTCAGCAGATTCCGCAGTATCCATAGGAGACAAAGATAGATAACCAACGTTTCGGGCCAGAGCCCTTCGTCAAAGTACGAACAAAAAGCAGACAGGCTCCTGAATAAAAAGGTGGGGGTGAGGAGGGATGGAAGGACTGCTGGAGGAGCACAGGCCAACCAGTAAGAGGCCATAGGTGGTCATGGATAGGAGGACTTTTGCGAAAAGTTGAGAATTGATCGGGGTGGGGGGGGGGGGAGATTGAAGAGGTGGTCTGGGGTGGGGGTGGCGTAAAGAAAAAAGGAATAATCAATGTTAGTGCCATCTGGTTGCAGGGTGCCCAGACAGAAAACGAAGTGTTTTTCCTCCAGTTTGAAGGTGGGCTCAGTTGAGCAGTATATGAGATCACGGGCAGACGTGTCGGCATGGGAACGGGGCAGGG
The DNA here is from genome assembly GCF_036971445.1 of Narcine bancroftii. Taxonomy (NCBI): domain Eukaryota; kingdom Metazoa; phylum Chordata; class Chondrichthyes; order Torpediniformes; family Narcinidae; genus Narcine; species Narcine bancroftii. The sequence goes on along the minus strand of NC_091469.1, from coordinate 473,746,072 downwards.
AATTGAAATTAGGAGGCCATTAATATTGGTTAGTCAGCTAGAAACTAATGGAACTTACTAACAGAGTTGAAGTGAATTGTACTGAGGCATGAATGGAAGGTTGGGTAGGTATATGAGGATTATATTGTTCACTATATATATATATATAGATCTATATATATCTATATATATATATATCTATAGATCTATATATATCTATATATATATATATCTATATAGATATATATAGATCTATATATCTATATATATATATATAGATCTATATATATATCTATATATATATATCAACGACTTAGATAGCAATATCTCAAAATTTGCAGACGACACGAAGTTGGGTAGCAGGGTTAGCTGGATAGAGGATGCTAGGAGGGTGCAGAGTGATTTGGACAAGTTAGGCGAGTGGGCCAAGATGTGGCAGATGTCATATAATATGGATAAATGCGAGGTTATCCACTTTGGGAGGTAAGAACAGGAAAGAGGACTATTATCTAAATGGTATCTGTTTAAGATATCTAAATGGTATCTGTTGCTCTCCATTGCAGGCAAAATCTTCGCTAGGATTCTACTAAATAGAATAATACCTAGTGTCGCCGAGAATATTCTCCCAGAATCACAGTGCGGCTTTCGCGCAAACAGAGGAACCACTGACATGGTCTTTGCCCTCAGACAGCTCCAAGAAAAGTGCAGAGAACAAAACAAAGGACTCTACATCACCTTTGTTGACCTCACCAAAGCCTTCGACACCGTGAGCAGGAAAGGGCTTTGGCAAATACTAGAGCGCATCGGATGCCCCCCAAAGTTCCTCAACATGATTATCCAACTGCACGAAAACCAACAAGGTCGGGTCAGATACAGCAATGAGCTCTCTGAACCCTTCTCCATTAACAATGGCGTGAAGCAAGGCTGTGTTCTCGCACCAACCCTCTTTTCAATCTTCTTCAGCATGATGCTGAACCAAGCCATGAAAGACCCCAACAATGAAGACGCTGTTTACATCCGGTACCGCACGGATGGCAGTCTCTTCAATCTGAGGCGCCTGCAAGCTCACACCAAGACACAAGAGAAACTTGTCCGTGAACTACTCTTTGCAGACGATGCCGCTTTAGTTGCCCATTCAGAGCCAGCTCTTCAGCGCTTGACGTCCTGCTTTGCGGAAACTGCCAAAATGTTTGGCCTGGAAGTCAGCCTGAAGAAAACTGAGGTTCTCCATCAGCCAGCTCCCCACCATGACTACCAGCCCCCCCACATCTCCATCGGGCACACAAAACTCAAAACGGTCAACCAGTTTACCTATCTCGGCTGCACCATTTCATCAGATGCAAGGATCGACAATGAGATAGACAACAGACTCGCCAAGGCAAATAGCGCCTTTGGAAGACTACACAAAAGAGTCTGGAAAAACAACCAACTGAAAAACCTCACAAAGATAAGCGTATACAGAGCCGTTGTCATACCCACACTCCTGTTCGGCTCCGAATCATGGGTCCTCTACCGGCACCACCAACGGCTCCTAGAACGCTTCCACCAGCGTTGTCTCCGCTCCATCCTCAACATCCATTGGAGCGCTTACACCCCTAACGTCGAAGTACTCGAGATGGCAGAGGTCGACAGCATCGAGTCCACGCTGCTGAAGATCCAGCTGCGCTGGATGGGTCACGTCTCCAGAATGGAGGACCATCGCCTTCCCAAGATCGTGTTATATGGCGAGCTCTCCACTGGCCACCGTGACAGAGGTGCACCAAAGAAAAGGTACAAGGACTGCCTAAAGAAATCTCTTGGTGCCTGCCACATTGACCACCGCCAGTGGGCTGATAACGCCTCAAACCGTGCATCTTGGCGCCTCACAGTTTGGCGGGCAGCAACCTCCTTTGAAGAAGACCGCAGAGCCCACCTCACTGACAAAAGGCAAAGGAGGAAAAACCCAACACCCAACCCCAACCCACCAATTTTCCCTTGCAACCGCTGCAATCGTGTCTGCCTGTCCCGCATCGGACTTGTCAGCCACAAACGAGCCTGCAGCTGACGTGGACTTTTTACCCCCTCCATAAATCTTCGTCCGCGAAGACAAGCCAAAGAAGATCTGTTTAAGAAAAGGGGAGATGCAGCGAGACTTGGGCGTTGCTGTGCATTAGTCATTGAAAGTGGGCGTGCAGGTGCAGCAGGAGGTGAGGAAGGCAAACGCTATGTTGACATTCATAGCGAGAGGATTTGAGTACAGGAGTAGGGAGATCCTGCTACAGCTGTTTAGTGCCTTGGTGAGACCACACCTGGAGGACTGCATGCAGTTTTCATCTCTTTATCTGAGGAAGGACATTGTCGCCATGGAGAGCGTGCAGAGAAGGTTCACTAGACTGATACCAGGGATGGAAGGATTTGGATATGAAGAAAGGTTGGATAGACTAGGCTGGTATTCCCTGGAATTTAGAAGACTGAGGGGATTCTTACAGAAACATATAAAATTCTTAGGGGATTCGACAGACTAGTTGCAGGTAAGTTGTTTCCAATGCTGGGGAAAAACCAGAACCGGGGTCACAGTTTAAGGATAAGGGGAAAGTTTTTTAGGACTGAGATGAGGAAAAATTTCTTCTCTCAGAGGGTGGTAGATCTGTGGAATTCTTTGACACAGGTAGTAGTTGAGGCCGGTTCTTTGTCAATATTTAAGACTAGGCCCTTGTGGTTAAGGGGATCAGGGGGGATGGGGAGAAGGCAGGAAATGGGTACTGAACGGCCATGATCATATTGAATTGCGGTGTAGGCTTGAAGGGCCAAATGGCCTACTCCTGTATCTATTTTTCTATGTTTCTGTGGGAGTTACGCTGAGAGATGAGGCAGGCAGGAGGCTGGATGGATCATTGAGCGGAATGGCGTAGTTTTGTGCTGTATGTTCCAGTAATTCTATAAAACCATGCGAGTTACTGCCACTGTGTTCCCAAGCTCAATGAGACATTTTTGCAACCTATTGAAAAGGAGAAATACCCCTCTGTAACTGAATCCTTGATTTCCTTATTGGAAGATCATAGTTAGTATGAATCAGAACCAATATCACCTCCTCATAGACAATCAACACAGGCACACCTCAATGACGCTGTACTGCTGGCAAATCAGCGATCCCCTTTTATTGAAAGCCACAGCCTGCTGTCCAGCAACCAGCCAATCAGGTGCGTACCCACCACTAAGCCACTAAGTCATTGGCTGTCCCCCATAATAAGCCACTGGTCAGCAGAGCAGGACCTATTTAAGTCTGAACGGGGCTCTTTCTCTTTTTTTCCTCCACGCGGTAATGCTCCTGCTCTCTGCCCGGACCTTGGTCATTACGGTGGACGTTATCCACAAGGACTGCAGGGAATGGGGCACTGTGCTCCCTAAGGCTAGCCAGGGTATCCCGATGCACGGAGATACTGGAGCAGAGCCACAGTCCACTGTATTCCCCATAGTGGGAGGCTGAAAAATCCCCATGGGGAGGCCTGACGCAAGGGCACATTTTCCTTGGGGTCTAACACTCAGGGAATCCTCCACTGCACTGAGCCCCTTCCTTCCCTGACGAGTCCCACAAGTCAGCACAAGCGTGTGAGTGTGTGAACGGGATGCACTGATATCCTGTTCAATTAGTCATTTAATAAAGATCATTGATGATTGGGATTCAAGCCTTGGAGCTTGCTTTCTGTTGTCCCCTCCCCATGAATCCTTCCATTCAATTCAGGTGCATGCTTAGCTCACTGCTCTACACTCTCCACACCCGTGACTGTGTGGCTAGCAACAATTCTAATGCCGTCTCCAAATCTGCCCACCACACCATGCTCGTTGACAGAATCACAGACAGGAGTGACGAAGGATTCGGGAGGGGGACGGATCTTCCACTTGAGAGGTGTCACAGCAAGAACCTTGGCAAAACCGAGGAGCTGATGGTGGACTTCAGGAAGGGGAAATCAGGAAAACACAAACCAGTCCTCATTGAGGGGGTCAGCAGTTTAGTTCAATTTGATTTGTTCCACATTATAGGCTATTGCACTGTTCTACGTCTCAGTAGTTAGTGAGTTGCAGATGTAATTAAACCACAGGGGATTCCAAAGTTGTGGCAGTGACGCCACCACAGCTAAAACAAAGGGAAGAAATTAGTTCCTAGAATAGGGAAGAACAGGGAGGCGTGCAGCGGGAGAGAGCAGGCTGTCTGTATGGCAAAGCACAGCTCCAGTTCCATCTATAAATTCACAGATGACATTGCCATTATATGCAGATTTCGAACAATGATAAAACAGGGCACAGAAATGAGACAGAGGGACTTGTGGCTCGGCACCAAGACACCAATCTCTCCTTCAGTTTCGGAAAGACAAAGGAGCTGGCTATAGACTTACGGAGGAGGGGGAGAACTCACTCCCCAGTCCATTTTAATAGTGATGAGGTGGAGGTACTAGACAGCTTTAAGTTACTAGTGGTAATCATCTCCAATTGCATTGTGGGGAGCTCAGGCCTCTCCAGAATGCCCTGCCACACGACGCCACGACCAAGAAAGTACACCAACACGCCCACCTCCTCAGATGTCCGAGGAATTTTGGCACATCACCAGTAACCCCTCAAAGGCTTCGACAGGGATACCATCAAAAGCATCCTGTTCAGGTGCATCACTGAATGGGAACTGCTCTGCCCAAGACCACAAAAGAACTGCAAAGGGTTGCGAGCGTGACTAGGTCCATAGTGCATGCCCTCCCTCTCCTCCATCCCCTTGAAAATTCAGCCAAGGCTTCCCCACACCAGACACACTGTTTACACCCCCACCCTATCAGGAAGAAGATTCACGAGTATGAAATCACAGTCCAGCAGGTACAAGAACAGTTTCCTCCCACTGTTATCAGACTCTTGAATGAACCCCAAAACAGAAAAATTATGCCGGCTTTGCTCCGTACCTGCTGATCTCGCTCTGCAGTTATGCATATTTATAATGTATTTTACTTGTATTTTGGATGAGATATCTACTGGTCTGCTCGCAAAACAACCTCTGTTGGTCTTTGTACAAAGTTAAACTTGTAATTATTAGGGAGAATTTCTACAGATGTGTGGTGGAAAGTGTGCTGATCGGTTGCATTATGGTCTGGTATGGGGACACCAATATCCTGAGTGTAAATCCCTGGAAAAGGTAGTGGACGCAGCCCAAGACTTCACAGGCAAAACCCTCCCCACTATCGAGAATATCTACAGGGAACACTGCCGTCGGGGAGTAGCAGCAATCATCAAGGATCCCCATCACCCAGCACACACTCTGTTCTCACTGTTTACCATCAAGAAAAAGGTATAGGTGCCACAAGACTCGCACCACCAGGTTCAGGAACAGTTGCTACCCCTCCACTCCCTCCCACCATACGGTGTGGATTAGAACCATAGAACACTACTGCACAGAAACAGGCCCCTTCAGCCCTTCTAGTCAGTGCTATCATTTTTATTACCTAGTGCCACTGACCTGCACCCAGTTCAATAGCCTTCCATACATCTCCCATCCATCCATGTACCTGTCCAAATTCTTCTTAAATGTTAAAATTTAGCCTGCATTCACCACCTCAGCTGGCAGCTCGGTCCATAGTCCCACCTTTCTCTGTGTGAAGCAGTTCCCTTTAATGTTCCCCCTTAACCTTTCCCCTTTCACTCTTAACCCATGTCCTCTGGTTTGCATCTCACCCATCCTTAGTGAAAAAAAGCCCATCTACATTTACTCTATCTATCCCCCTCATAAATTTAAATACTTCTATCAGATTTCCCCTCATTCTTCTGCACTCCAAGGGATAATGTTCTAACCTGTTTAACCTTTCCCTGTAACTCAGTTCCTGAAATCTGGGCAACATCCTAGTAAATCTTCTCTGCGTTCTTTCTATCTTATTGATATCTTTCATGTAGTTAGGTGAGCAAAACTGCACTAAATACTCCAAATTTGGCCTCACCAATTTTGTCTTATACAAAATTGTATCAGCCTGAAGAAAACTGAGGTCCTCCATCAGCCAGCTCCCCACCATGACTACCAGCCCCCCCACATCTCCATCGGGCACACAAAACTCAAAACGGTCAACCAGTTTACCTATCTCGGCTGCACCATTTCATCAGATGCAAGGATCGACAATGAGATAGACAACAGACTCGCCAAGGCAAATAGCGCCTTTGGAAGACTACACAAAAGAGTCTGGAAAAACAACCAACTGAAAAACCTCACAAAGATAAGCATATACAGAGCCGTTGTCATACCCACACTCCTGTTCGGCTCCGAATCATGGGTCCTCTACCGGCACCACCTACGGCTCCTAGAACGCTTCCACCAGCGTTGTCTCCGCTCCATCCTCAACATCCATTGGAGCGCTCACACCCCTAACGTCGAGGTACTCGAGATGGCAGAGGTCGACAGCATCGAGTCCACGCTGCTGAAGATCCAGCTGCGCTGGATGGGTCACGTCTCCAGAATGGAGGACCATCGCCTTCCCAAGATCGTATTATATGGCGAGCTCTCCACTGGCCACCGTGACAGAGGTGCACCAAAGAAACCACCGCCAGTGGGCTGATAACGCCTCAAACCGTGCATCTTGGCGCCTCACAGTTTGGCGGGCAGCAGCCTCCTTTGAAGAAGACCGCAGAGCCCACCTCACTGACAAAAGGCAAAGGAGGAAAAACCCAACACCCAACCCCAACCAACCAATTTTCCCTTGCAACCGCTGCAATCGTGTCTGCCTGTCCCGCATCGGACTGGTCAGCCACAAACGAGCCTGCAGCTGACGTGGACTTTTTACCCCCTCCATAAATCTTCGTCCGCGAAGCCAAGCCAAAGACTTTACCACAACTTCCCAACTCCTCTACTCAATACTTTGATTTATGAAGGCTAACATGCCAAAAGCTCTCTTTACAACTCTATCCACCTGCGACACCACTTTCAGGCAATTATGTACCTGTCTTCCCAGATTCCTCTGTTCTACCACGCTCCTCAGTGCCTTACCATTCACCGTGTAAAATCCTTTCTTGGTTTGTCCTTCCAAAATGCAAAACATTACACTTGTCTGCATCAAATTCCATCTGCCATTTTTCAGCCAGTCCAGATCCCTCTAAAAGCTTTGTCCACAATGCCTCCAGTTTTAGTGTCATCTGCAAACTTGCTGATCCAAAGTACCACATTATCATCCAGATCACTGATATAGATTGCGGAGGGTCATGTAATCTTTCCGGCTGGAACCGAGTTGGAATGTGGATTATGGAGGGTCATATGACCTCTTCAGTAAGCCTGAGATCAGGCCAATCAAGAGTTAAAACTGACCATAGGTAAGGATAGTGCGCGATTGGTCTGAGTAGGTCAGGCCCTGAATTGAACAGGTCCTACACGTCGAGCCTGCTTGATCTCTCTTTTTGTTTGCTGCTGCCTCCAAACCATCACTGAAGTCTGGGCTGCACCACAGGGCCGACTGCGATAGGACTGACCTGATCCAGAGCCGTGGGTGATGTTGGAAACCATGTTCATTTGATATAATTGTTAGTTGTAATTAATGTACTGTTAGTTAGTGTGCTGTGGCTGTGGGATGGATGGGTACTGTGGAAGTTAAACCTTCATTTATTTGTTACCCTTATTAATATGCTATGCCGGTAGGGAGGACGGGTATTGTGCATTTAACCCTTGCATTCCCAATCAGGGGTTGAGAATGTTTAGCAGTGATTTATTTGCTCCCAAAGCAAAGTTATTTGTGTAATGTTGCTGTGCATGTAAGTCTGTGAGTGAGTGCCATTTTTGTGAATTCCCCTGTATGTAAATAAAGATACTGTTTGTTCTTAACACGAGTGCAGCTGTGATTCTCTTTGAACGTGTCAAACCTATCCTGAACACAACACACCATCAGACTCAACAACAAACTCAATCAGGGACTCATTTAAGGACTCTTGCACTTTATTGATGTATTTTCCTCTCTTTTGAATAGTTTGATGCATTTATATGTGTATGCTGAGTACATCTACCTTGCCCTAATTTTGCATTCCCCTTAAGAAAAAGAACTTGTATATGATGTCATATATGTACCACTTACAATAAAGCTAAAATCTAATTCTGCAGTGTTGGAGAGAAAGAAACCCCATGGAATGGCCAAGGAAGGAATTGACCTGCAGGGAAAGTCTGTTCTTGAGACTACTCTGCATTTCATCAACTGGTGGGAAGGATATCGAGAGAGCGAATTTGAAGGAACATTGCAGTGATGGGCAAATGTCATGGAGCAGTGATAGTGAAACACAGTGACTACACAGAAATAGACTGGGTTAGCAATAACATATAAAGCAAAGAAGGGAATATTTCCCACCAGCAACCTTGCCAGTCATGGCATTAGGAAATGGTCCCGGCTGAGTGAAACCAATGGAAATAACCACACACATTTCATACCAAGTTAGGCAAACTGACAACTCCAAGTTCAGAATGAAATGCCAATTGGAGAAAGTCTAGCTTTCATGGAATGAGAACTGATTTGGCCTGAAAAAAGTGGGGTTGATGCTGCCCAGGAAAATCTGCATTGTGGTTGGTGTCGTACCTTCGGAAAGATGGCACACAGAAAGGGTTTTGGAGAGGCTGCAGTATAGGTTGGCCAAAATGATTGCAGAGTTGTGAGACTTTGGTAGATAGGCGGCATAGTTAGCACAGTGGTTAGAGTGAACGGGACAGGTGTTCAAATCTCGTGCTGTCTGTAAGGAGTTTGAACGTCGCCGTCCCCCCTATGTCTGTGTGGGTTTCCTATGCGTACTTAGGTTCCCTCCCACCCTTCACAGTGGTCAATTGGGTGTGTTATGCAATAAGTTAATAAAATTATGATAAAATATATCTTAAAGGGGTAAGATTGTGAGGTTTAGTTATCAGGCCAGATTTCACAAACATCTTATTTGTTATGTAAGAACTATGTAAGGATAGACTTGTGAGAGTTTCACAAGAAGATGTTAATGGACTAGTATGTTTGAACAGCGTCCAAGCTCAAGAACTGATAAATATTTTGGCTGCTAAACTGGTGCAGAGTTTTAAATGTCTGGTTCAAGTCTGTTGTCCTAAAAGGCGCCACGTGGTTTTGCAAATAGAGAGAAAGCATCCATTGTTTGGGATGCTTGGGAGGAGAAAATAAAAAATCAGATGGTGCAGTGAGTTTTCGGGTCAATGATAGTGTTAAGAAAATTACAAAGAAAAATAGTGGGCAGAAAAATCAAAAGAAAAGGTTACAGAAGTCACTAGATATTAAAAGGACAAAGAGCATAAGGGCACTTTATCTGAATTCCCGCAGTATTAGAAATAAGGTTAGTGAACTTGAGGCGCAAATCGGTACCCATGCCTATGATTGGGTTGCCATCACAGAAACATGGCTACAAGGTGACCCTAAATGGGAATTAAACTTTCAAAGGTATCAGGTGGTGCAAAGAGATAGACAGGATGGTAAGGGAGGTGGAGTTGCACTCTTAATCAAAGATGAGCTCCAGGTAGTAGTGAGGAATGATATAAGATCTAAAGAGCATAATGTTGAGTCCACTTGGGTAGAGATAAAGAATAACAAAGGGAAAAAATTATTGGTGGGTGTTATCTATCACCCACCATATAACAATAGTTTAGTGGCACAGGAAATAAATAGAGAGACAAGTGAGGCATGTAATAATGATGCGGCAGTCGTCATGGGGGACTTTAACTTCCTCATAGATTGGGAAAATCAAGTTGGTCGTGGGAGTCTGGAAGAGGACTTCATAGAATGCATCCACGATAGCTTTCTTGAGCAGCATGTTAAGGAACCCACAAGAGAAAATGGTCTCCTGGATCTAGTGTTGTGCAATGAGATAGGTAGAGTAAATGATGTAATAGTCAGAGACCATCTGGGAAATAGCGATCATAGTATGATTGAATTTCTCATTCAGATGGAAGGGGAAATAGTTAGATCTAAAACTAATATACTATGCTTCAACAGGGGTGACTACCATAGGATGAGGGAGGAATTGGGCAGAGTGGACTGGGAGCATAGGCTAAATGAGGAACTGTTGAGGAACAGTGGAAGATTTTCAAAAAAATATTTTGCAATGCTCAACAAAAATATATTCCGGTCAGGAAAAAGGGCAGCAAGGGAGGGAAAAATCAACTGTGGTTAACAAAGGAAATAAAGGAGAGTATAAAATTGAAGGCGCAGGTGTACAAAGCTGCAAAGAGCAGTGGGAAACTGGAAGATTGGGAAAACTTTAAAAGACACAAGGGTTACAAAGTGGGTAATAAGAAATGGGAAAAAGGATTATGAAAGTAAATTGGCACAAAATATAAAAGCAGAAAGCAAAAACTTTTACAAATATATAAAACAGAAGAGGGTGGCCAGAGTTAACAAAGGACCCTTGGAGATGAGAAAGGAAAACTGGTAGCAAAAAATGAGGAAATGGCCGAGGCATTGAACAAATATTTTGTGTCAGTCTTCACGGTGGAAGACACGTCCAGCATGCCCAAGTGCGGAGTTAAGGATGCGAATGTTGGGGAAGACCTTGATAAAATAGTTGTTACAAAGGAAGTAGTGATGGAGAAACTAATGGGACTAAAGCCAGACAAATCACATGGTCCTGATGATATGCATTCGAGGGTTCTGAAGGAAATGGCAGAAGTTATAGTGGATGCATTGGTGGTCATATACTAAAATTCCTTGGATTCTGGGCAGGTCCCAGCAGACTGGAAGACAGTAAATGTCACGCTATTTTTTAAGAAGGGATATTGGCAGAAGACTGGAAATTATCGGCCAATTAGCTTGACGTCTGTATTTGGAAAAATGCTTGAAGCCGTCATTAAAGATGAAATAGTGAAACCTTTGGAACGTAAGGGTTCAATCAGGCAGACGCAGCATGGTTTTAGATCTTGTTTGACAAACTTGTTAGGATTCTTTGAGGTAGTGGATAGAGGGGAACAGGTTGATGTTGTATATTTGGAGTTCCAGAAAGCATTTGATAAAGGTGCCGCACAAGAGACTTGTCAGTAATTTACAGGAAAGTGGAGGTCCCTTGTCTCTGTTAGGAAGTATATTGGCCTGGATTGAAAATTGGTTGTCTGACAGGAGGAAGAGAGTTGGGATAAATGGGAGTTTTTCAGGTTGGCAGAGAGTGGTAAGTGGGGTGCCGCAGGGGTCAGTGCTAGGGCCACAACTGTTCATCATTTACATTGATGACTTGGAGGAGGGGACAAATTAGGTGTAGCCAAGTTTGCGGATGACACCAAATTGAGTGGAAGAGCAAATTGTAATGAGGATGTGGAGAGTCTGCAGAGGGTATAGTTAAGCTGGATGAGTGGTCAAAGGTCTGGCAGATGGAGTACAATGTTAGTAAGTGTGAGGTTATCCAGTTTGGCAAGAAAAATAAAAGAGCTGAATATTATTTAAAGGGTGAAAAACTACAGCATGCTGTAGTGCAGAGGGACTTGGGAGGGCTTGTGCATGAATCGCAAAAAGTTAGGTTGCAGGTGCAGCAGGTTATTAAGAAGGCAAATGGAATGTTGGCCTTCATCGCTGGAGGAATTGAGTTCAGGAGTAGGGAGGTAATGTTGCAACTGTATAAGGTACTGGTGAGATCGCTCCTGGAGTACTGTGTCCAGTTCTGGTCTCCATATTTGAGGAAGGATAAACTGGCTTTGGAGACAGTCCAGAGGAGGTTTACTAGGTTGATCCCTGGGATGAAGGGGTTGACTTATGATGAAAGATTAAATCGTCTAGGATTGTATTCGCTCGAGTTCAGAAGTATGAGAGGAGGTCTTATAGAAACATAGAGGATTATGAAGGGTATGGATAGGATAGATGTAGGAAGGTTTTTTGAGCTGGCTGGGGAAACTAAAATAAGAGGACACAGTCTCAAGATTCGGGGGAGTAGATTTAGGACAGAGATGAGGAAAACTAGTTTTTCCCAGAGAGTAGTGAATGTTTGGAATTCTCTAACCAGGGAAGTGGTTGAGGCTGCCTCATTAAACATATTTAAATTTCGGTTAGATCAATTTTTACATGATAGAGGAATTAGGGGATATGGGGAGAAGGCAGGTCGGTGGAGTTAGGTCATAAATTAGATCAGCCGTGATCTTATTGAATGGCGGAGCAGGCTCGATGGGCCATTTTTGACCTTCTCCTGTTCCTATGTTCCTATGTTCCTAGGAGTATTCTGCAGCAGTTTGTGGTGAAGGTTGCTCTTTGGGAGACCTGCTGCACGACCCCATGTCAAGACAGGTTTTGAGTTCCGAGTTCAGCTTATTCTAAATCTCTGTAGTCAACTGCAAAGGTTGTGGCTGGTTATTGTGTTTCTCCTGATAAAGGGGAAAAAGAACTCCTTGTGATAACCTGGAAGAAGAGGTTATCTACTGGAAAAACCCAAGGGAGGAAAGTTTCTTTGGTAAGATTCTTGAGTTGCTGATTGAAGGAGATCAGTTTGTGTATCAAACAAATAATAAATATCTCTCTGAAACCAACAAAGACCTTCCTGAGTAGTAACAACTCAAGTTAAAGCACAAGAGCCTGGTGAATAAAATAATTGTTTAATTCTGTGCACAGTATGGAAGATTTCCTGATGCCAGTGAACTTGGAGAAGTGAAAAGTGAATGGTTGGACAGTGAAAAAGAACCTCACTGAACACAAACACATTACATACACGTGCACTTAGAATTAGAATGGGGTTAAGTTAATAGTAATATGTGAAGTATTGATCTTATTTATGTTTTAAGAAAACAAAAACAGTTTTAAGTAGCCATTGTCTTGGTGAATTTCTGTTCCTGCTGGCTTTTGAGTCCTTTGGGTTCATAACAGGTGTAATTGGGCGGCATGGGCTCGTGGGCCAAAATAGTCTGTTTCTGGGCAGTATGTCCAAATTTAAAATTTAAGACTGAAGAGAATGGAGTTGTTCTCAGAATAGATAAAATTCTGTAGAAAGTGATGAAGGAAATACAAAATGGTGACACGTGTGCTGCAGCCGAATTCCAGAAGGGCGTTCCACAGTCCTGCCCAATTTATGGAGTTAAACGCTTCAGTGAGGATGAGGAGAGCCATGTCCTACAGGTGCTGCAGCCTGGAATTTTTTCCTTGGTGAAGAATACATGCCTGCCTCGGTCCTGTGGTCTAGGGAAGCAGCTCTTCATATAAAGTAATTTAGAAGGACCCTGAGGACCACTTTCCCTGGGGAAGACAGTGGGGAAACTCCTCCATGGTTACAACAGATGGATATGTCTCCTTTCTTGAAGGTAGTCATGACTGCAGTATTTCTGAGCTGCCTTGGTGCATCCTCGTCGTTTTACTTGTGGGTGATGAGGTCTCTCTTCCTCTCTATCTTGCTTTCCCTCTTTATCTTTCCTCTCTGTTTCTCTTTCTATCACATGTTACGACCCCAGAGGACCCCCCAAAACCCAGCAGCAGTAGAAACTCACCAAGACAAATGGTTACTTAAATAAAAGTTACTTTTAATTTTCTTTAAACATAAAAACAGGATCAAACTTTAACTTACTACTATTAACTTAACCCCCTTCCAATTCCAAGTGCACCTATCTGTAATGTGTGTATAAGTTCAAAAAAAATTCTTTGATTCACAGTCCAATCTCACTTCTTACTCCTCCAAGTTCACTGGTATCAGGCAATTCTTATACTGTGCACAGAATTTAACTTTTATGAATTTCATCAGGCTTTGGTGCTTGAAAGGTAAATGGTTACCACTCAAAAAGGTTCTTTTTGGTTTTCAGAGAGAGATTTGTTGCTCATTGGACACAAACTGATTACTTCCGATCAGCCACGTCAGTGTCTTGCCGAAGAAACTTGTCCCATCAGGGTTTTCCAGATGATAGCCTCTTTTTTCAAGTGAAACATTATACAGCCAGCCCTCTCCTCTTGTAAGAACCACAAGGACTTTGACCAGGCTGAACTAAAAACTCACAACCCATCTTCAAAAAAATGGTTTTTCCACAAGCTTGCCAGCTTGTCATGTTCCAGTGAACTTGGAGGAGTGAAAAATGAGATTAGACTGTGAATCAAAGAACATTTTCTGAACTTATGTACACATTTCATACACGTGTGCTTAGAATTAGAAGGGGGTTAAGTTAGGTTAAGTTAATAGTAATAAGTTAAAATTTGATCTTGCTTTCATATTTAAAGATAATTAAAAGCAACTTTTGTTTAAGTAACCATTTGTCTTGGTGACTTTCTATTGCTGCTGGGTTTTGGGGTCCTCTGGGCTCATGATAGTTGTAGGCTCATCTCTTTGGATTGAAAATTGGAGTTGTGGGATCTTAAACTTTTGGAGTTTTTGTGATTTATTAGTTGATTGGTTTTTCCAAGCTAATTTAAAGCTCGTGTGTGTGGAAAACTGAAACAATGGATGTTGATACATTTTTGTCACACCCATCACCTGCAGAGCTGCAGAGCAAGAGAAAAAAGGAACTGGTGGTTATTTCTAAGCCATTAAAGCTGATTGAAGTCAAGCATTGGATGAGGAAAATACAAATACAGAGGATTATAGTGAAATATTATATCGGTGAGGGAAAATTTGTTGTTAAAGACAGATAATTTTCCACAGGATAGATCTGCTGAATTGGAATTGGAGAAATTGAGGGTGGAAGAAGAAAGAGAGATATGGAACTTTGAGCTGCAGACACAACAATATGACACAGACGACGCTGAAAAACAAAGAGAAGATGAAAAATGGAGAAAATAGGAGTTAGAGGTTGCTGATAAATGGAGGAAGGATGATGAATGATAAAGAAAATATGACTTGGAAAAGATGAAAGAGACAAATGGTTTCGATTCGAGAAGTTAAAAATTGAGATGCAGTAAGAGAGCTGAGGCTGTAACTCCTAGGGAGAGATTTTTGGCTAGTAGAGGTAAATCTAGTTCCTCCTTTTGATGAGGGAGATATAGCAACCTTTTTGAAGAGCTGAAAATATGTATCTGAGAGATCAAAAAGGCCAAAAAATAGCCTCTTATGCTCCAAAGTGTATTGAAGGGAAAAGCACAAATTTCATACTGTAGCTTGACTGCAGAGCAAGTGGCAAATTATCATATTCTTAAACAAGCAGCATTGAAAGCTTATGAGTTGGTTCCAGAAGCATATAGACAAAAATTTAGGAGTCTGGAGAAAACATGGAACCAATCTTTGTATGGATTTTGCTATGGGAAAATCTGTATGTTTTGACCATTGGTGCGCCTCAAAATGAATAAATAATGATTTTTGACAGATTAAGAGAATTGATATTATTTGAGAAAATTAAAGGGTGTTTTCCAAATGCGATTAAATGATACCTGGATGAGAGAGATGAGGGGATGTGGCAGCAAACAGCTTGGTTAGCAGATGAATATTCCCTGATTCACAAAAACAAATTTCAGATTAGTAAGCCTGTTCAGAAGGTTAATCTGGAGCAGACTAGTAAATCTTAAATTAAGTCTGGGGAGAATGTTAAGAGAAAAGATGAAGGTAAGTTGGGAAAGGAGAGAACTCTGGATTTGTATGTCATTTTTGTAAGAAACCTGGTCATGTTATTGAGAATTGTTTAGAGTTGAAAATGAGCTGAGAGAAGGAGATTTTATTAGAAGCGTGTATTCAGACAGTTGAATTTAAGGGAGAGCAGATGTTCCAAACCGGGTAAGGGTGATATGGATGTTTTCAAATTTTTGGTGTCAAAGGGCTTGGTTTCAGTAAAGGAGGGAGCATCACAGGTTCCAGTTAAAATTCTTAGAGATACTGGAGCTGCTCAGCCACTATTGTTGGAGAATGTTTTAACTCTTGATCCAAAGACTGAAACAGGGGAGACGACTTTGATTCGAGGGGTTGGAGGTGAGGTAGAGTCAGTATCTCTTCACAACTGTTAGGTCTGCTTTGTTCATGAATGAGTGAGACAAACACCAGGCTGAGTCGAAATCAGGGTTCTTTGTTCTTTATTACCGGATTGTAACACTTGCGACCAACCAGGTTAGTCGGAGAATGCATTCTGCCGTTATCAGCAAAATGGTGATTTTTTATACCCTTGGATACATGCTTAGAACATCATCATATCATTACTTGTCCAATGACTAAAACTGTTGCTATCCTTTCCCTGCTAGCTTCCTGCCTCTCAATCCATCAATGTCTCTCTTATCTTGTAAGTACAAGGATGCATTCTGTTACTCCTTAGTACTGGGTGACTCCTTCTCCGGTCCCATCTCATGATGTTTTACCTAACAGGAGTACAAGGACACCTCCCCTTCTTGTTACTGCCCTGTACAGGGTAACTCCCTACACATTCCCATCTCATGATGTTTTACCTTACACAACATAGTGCTGAATTCAGAATTAGTTAAAGGACCAGTTGTCGAAGGAGTTATTTCAAAGTTACCCATGCAGGGAGTCTCATGGTTACTCGGAAAGATTTGGCAGAGGGTCAGTTTTGAGATTAACAAATCAGCCTAATAAGGATGAAGTTAAAGAAGATTGTGAGATACATCCTGCATGTGCTATAACAAGGTCTTTGTCTAAGAAAATGATGAGAGCAGAGGAAGATCCAGTTGATAGAGACTTGCCCAGTGCTTCTGAAGTAGTCTTGAAAGAACAGGTTAATTGTGAGTGTGAGGATTTCTCTGTCAGGGAAAGAGTTAATTCAGCAGAAGAGAACAGATGCAGATCTTATTGCCTTAAGGGACAAAACAATAAGTGAACAGGAGAGTAAAGAAATGGCTCAGGGTAAAATTAAGCATTCGACAGGAAAGCTCAAATGAGGAATATTGTTCCCAACGCATGACAATTCTTTGAGAGCTAAATTTTCTGGACCATACGTAGTTAAAGCAAAACTGAATGTTGTTAATTATTTTGCAAACACTCCAGATTGTAGGAATAAAACTCAGATTTGTCACATGAATATGTTGAAATCTTATTATGAGGATAAGGGTAGTGGAGAACAGTCTATATCAGAGGTATTGGTTGTTGACAGGGTTGAATAAGTTATGGATCATAAAATTAAAGAAACCATGGTTCCTGAGCACCTGTCTAACTTGGCAATTTTGGAAAATCTGTAAGAGCATCTTAAGTCACAAGAACAGATGCAATTCAAAGAATTAAATTTGAAATATGCAAATTTGTTTCCTGATGTGCCAAAAAGGATGCCAGTGATTTATCATGACATGGATGTGGAGGAGACAAGTCCCATAGAACAACACCCATATAGAATAAACATTCAGAGGAGTAAAATTATGGATCAGGAGGTGGAATATATGTTGAAAAATTATATTATGGGACCTTCAAACTCAGATTGGAGTTCTCCTTGTTTTCTGGTACCTAAACCAGATATAACTGTAAAGGTTCTGTACAGACTACAGGAAGGTTAATTTAGTAACTAAAACAGATGCTTCTCCTATTCTGAAAATAGATGATTGTATTGATAAAATTTGGAAAGCTAAATTCCTTACTAAGTTGGATATGTTGAAGGGTTACTGGTGTGTGCCTCTAACTGAGAGAGGAAAGAATATTTTGGCTTTTGTAACTCCATCTGGTAATATGTTACTTTTGGCATGAAAAATGTCCATGCAACGTTGCAAAGGATGATTAATTCGATATTCCAAGAGATGACATGCTTAATTGATGACTTGGTCACAAAAAGTGACACGGAATTGGAGAAATTGTTTGCAAGATTATCCAAAGCAAAATTAACTGTTAATTTCACTAAAAGTGAATTTGGACATGCAACTAACATATTTAGGTCATACAGTTAGTCATGGCAAAGTTGCACCTAGTCATTGCAATTTCTGAGTTTCCTATTCCCAATGGCAATAAATAAGTGAGAAGGATTTTAGGAATGCCAGGACATTATGGGAATTTCTGTAGAAATTCTGCTGAGGTTGTTCTTCCTTTAACCAATTTTTTGAAGAAAGGGGAAAAATTTGTGTGGACTAAAGTTTGTCAGAGATCTTTAGAAAATTTAAAGGAGATCCTATATCATTACCCTGCTTTAAAATCTCCAGATTTTGACAGACCATTTTCTTTAGCTGTGGATGCCAGGTGCAGTTTCATAACAAAAACATAATGAAATTGACCATCCAGTTGCCTACTTTTCAAAAAAGTACAATGTTCATTAAAGGAACTATTCCACTATTGAGAATAAACTGTTGTCTATAATACATGCTCTGCAGAATTTTGATGTATATCTGGGTACCTCTCATGACCCAATTGTGATATTTATTGACCACAATCGTCTGGTGTTTTTGAATAAAATGAAGATTAAAAACAGAAGATTGTTAAACTGGAGTTTAATATTGCAAGAATATAATCTGCAAATTAATCATATCAGAGGTACAAATAATGTGATAGCAGATTGTTTGTCAAGATGTTAAAATTGATCATGTATATAAATATATACTCTGATCATTGGGTTATATTTTTAAAACATTATACGTATTGTGTCTTGTAATCTCTTTAGTGATTTTAGTCAGTTTAGTTATAACTGAATTTTACCTCGAGTTAAAATTCATTTGTAGAGGTAAGTGTGACAGATAATGTTATATTTTATATTGTATATAGATATGTTTTAAAGGAGATAAATTGTGGCAAGTTTTTAGTTAGGTCACACACTGATACAAATACTTCAAATCCGATCTCATTTAAAATGCTGGACCTCTGGTCAAACCAGACAGTCCAGGCTCAGAGTGCCTTTGCAAAAACTTTGAAGAGTACCTATAAGGACTTCACAAGTAGGCATTAATTGGAAATGCTGTAGAGTAATGGATTATTGATTTGGAAAGCAACATATGAACGCACTAGAGTTCAGCAACAGCTGGGACTCGAACATGACAAGCTGGCAAGCTTGCAGAAAAACCCCTTTTCGAAGATGGGGTTCTTTCTGTGAAAGAAAGAGGTTATCATCTGGAAAATCCTGCTGGGACAGGTTTTTCAGCAAGACACTAAAGTGGCTGATCGGAAGGAATCAGTTGTGGGTGTCTAACGAGCAACAAATCTCTCTGAAAACCGACAAGAACCTTCCTGAGCGGTAACCATTTACCTTTCAAGCACCAAAGCCTGGTGAACTTTATAAATGATAAATTCTGTGCACAGTATAAGAATTCCCTGATACCAGTGAACTTGGAGAAATGAGAAGTGAGATTGGACTGTGAATCGAAGAACTTTTTAAAAACATATATACATGTGCGCTTAGAATTAGAAAGGGTTTAAGTTAAGTTAATAGTAGTAAGTTAGAGTTTGATCCTATTTTCATGTTTAAAGATAATTAAAAGCAACTTTTGTTTAAGTAACCATTTGTCTTGGTGAATTTCTATTGCTGCTGGGATTTGGGGTCCTGTGGGCCCGTAACAGTACATCTGTGCATCTCCTTTTGTCTGTGTTGGTTTACTCTAGGTCCTCTGACCAATTGGGTATAGTTGGCGGCATGGGCGCGGGATCCAAAAAGACGCATTACAGTGATGTAGGTCTAATTTTAAAAGTACAAAAAAAAAACCACTCGAGAAACTCAGCAGTTTATGCAATGCTCACCAGAGGAAAAGATAATAATTAACATTTCCGGTCTGAACCCTTCATCAAAGTATGAGCAGAAAGCAGATAGGCACCTGAATAAAAAGTTAGCAGGGAGTAGAAGGTGAGAAGCACAAGTCAACAGGTATGGAGTCACAGGTGGATATGGATGGGAGGGCAGAAGATTAAACAAAAGCTGAGAAGTGATGGGGGAGGGGGTAGCTCTCTGAATAGAGAGGGAGGGGGGTGGGGAGCCAGAGGAAAGAGAAGGCAGAGGGATAGGGATTGCAGATGGGGAAACGTGAAAGTGACTCACATGGAACTCCCTTTGAAGAGAGAACTTCTTCAGGGAAGGCATCCCTCTGAGACTGCAGTAGAGCAGCTATTTGAATAGAGTTTTGACCAGTTTACCGGTAGTTTGAATGTAAATATGTCTGAGAGAACATAGGACACAGCATTTAAACAGGCCTTACACCCACGATGTCTGTGCTGAACATGAAGCCTAATTAAACTAAATCCCTACTGTTGGCACACAATCTCTATCACTATCCCTTGGATGTTCATGTATCAGTGAAGAAGCCTCTTAAAACACTACTTTTGTATCTGCTTCCACCACGACTCCTGGCGGCCAATTTCAGGCACCCACCACTCTCTGTGCAAAATACTTGCCTGGCACATCTCTGTTAAACTCCCCCATCCTCCAACCCAACACTCATCTTAAAAACATATCCTGTGGGGTTTGACATATTTATCTTGGGGAATAAAGGTTCTGGCTATGTATCAGTACATGAGGGGCATGAAATATCACATTTTGTAAACTTTTACCAGGTTACTGCAGAGGAAACAACCCAAGTCTGTCCAAATTCTTCTCGTTTCTCATGCTCTCTAATCCAGGCAACATCCTGGAACACACCTTCTGTTTCCACTTAAACCTGAACACTTGAGATCTAACAAGTGCAGGAGCACTTTGCAGGAACTAATATAATTGGATGAAAAGTTCTCAAACATTGAGTGCATCAATTAGTAAGAATATCTCTTCTTTAACTTGCATTTTCACTTTTAACAATTCAGCGCGGTGGAAGCCGATTCCGGCCTCTGAAATCTGTGCCACCCATTAACCTCCCCAACCTACATATTTTAAACCGTGGGAAGAAACTTTCCAAAGCCTCCGCCTCCTTCCTGTAATAGGGTGAACAGAACTGCACATAGTGCTCCATGTGTAGTCTAATTAGTCTTATATAACTACAGCATGACATCCTTAATCTTGTAAGCAACATTCTTTGGAAGTCAAACACCAATGTCTGCTGACACAGAGCCATACCTTGAAGGCCCGAAACCTTAGTCATATATCTTTACCTCCTATGGACGCTGCGAGACTGGCTGAGTTTCTCCAGCATTTTTGTGTGCCTCAAATTTCGTATCACAACGTAATTTTATTTTTGATGAATTATCACTAAACAAGCCCGTCGTAGCGATGAAAAAAAAAAAAATTTTTTTTCTTCTTGTCCAGCCACCAACGTCTAATGATGGAGTGAGGCAAGGAACTTCCAGCCTTGAATCACAAGGCCTCAACAATGGACCCCAGTTAGTCTTTGACCAAGCCCATGTGCTGTTGGCAGTAACTGAGCAAAATTATATCCTATCAATCCTGACCAACTTGTTCATAACAATGGAAGAAGTCACCAAAGCTATAAAGACAATTAAATGTTTGTTATTTATTCATTTGTGACATGTAGATCTTTAAAAAAATGTCACAGCTTCATCCCCTTTTTCTGTTAAAATCTGAGATAATAAAAAAAATTAAATATGAGGGCATCTTCAGAGCATTGATCCTCTGTCAGAAAATAAGCAGAAAATGAAACATTAATTGAAATAAGAGCCTGCAGACAATAGCTTTGAGAATCCCTCTGCAGTGCTACCTTGCAGTCAATTCAGCACTCAATTAGATTAAGGCTGATTTGTTCTTCAATTCCACTTAAACCTTAACACTTGAGATCTAACAACTACAGGACCACTTTGCAGGAACTAATATAATTGGTTGAAAAATTCTCAACCATTGAGTGCATCAATTAGGAAGAATATCTCTTCTTTAACTTGCATTTTTAATTTTAACAATTCAGCGCGGTGGAAGCCGATTCCGGCCTCTGAAATCTGTGCCACCCAATTAACCTCCCAAACCTACATATTTTAAACCGTGGGAAGAAACTGGAGCACCGGGGGTGGGGGGGGAAGAAGGGAAACTGCACACAGACACAGGGAGGATGTACAAACTCCTTACAAATGGTGTTGGATTCGAACCCAGGTCACTGCCGCTATAATCGCATTGCGCTAACCACTGCACTAATTGAGCCGCTCAATAGATGAATTGGTTTCATTTTCCATGCATTTTGCTGATTCAAGTTCACCCGAGACAAACAACATTGGCAGTCTGACAAACAAGAAAGCTTGACATCTGTAAGGATTGTAACAGTAATTGGAGCTCTTCATATACTTGCTGTTATAAATAGTCAGAACTTTTACTGCTCTACCGTCACAAAGCAGAACAACTGAGTGCAAACGTTTAAACTTATATGTAGATATTTGGACAGTGATGTAACCTAACATTAACAAAGATGAAATGAAGTTGATCACCACCATGGGATTTAATAAACTTGCTGCGTATTATGAATTTCAGAATATTATGCACTCCCTTAATTAAGCTTTCTTAGCGATGGCATAGTTGACAGCTTCAGTTCATATTTTACTAAATATTCATAATGTGCAATAGACACACAGTTGCATCAAGAAGGGTGGCGTGCTTAGTACAGCGGTGACCGTAATGCGCTGCAGCACCAGCCACCTGGGTTTGGGTCCGACCCTGGAAGAAGTATGTACATTCTTCTCGTGCCTGCTTGGGTTACCTCCAGGTCCTCTGGTTTCCCCCCACACTTCAAAAATGTATGGGGGTTGTAGATTAATTAATTGGATGGCACAGACTCATGGGTTGGAAGGGCCCATTACCATGCAGTAAGTCTAAACTTAACATATGAAATTTAAGGCTCTCCAGTTCCTGAGGCAACACAAATGGTCCATACGGAATCAATTATCACCAAGTTGTTGGGACTGGAGGTCTTGAGTCATTGAGAGAGGTTCAATAAGGCTGGAGGAAAGCGATCTGTCCCCAGAAGGAAAGAGGTCGAGGGGTGATAACATGGAGTTTTATAAAACCATTACAGGCGCAGAAAAAGTGAATGCTCAGTCCTTTTTTACGAGGATACCTGATTCTCAAACTGCATTATGAAGTTGGAAATAAATTCCCAGAAAATTGAATCTCTCAATGTACTGGGAGCTAGGACTTTTCTCTTTGGAGTGAAGGATGAGAGAGACTTAATAGAGGTCTACAAGATTTGGATAGGGTGGACCATTGGTTCTCAACCTTTTTCTTTCCACCCACATCCCATCTTAATCAATCCCTTACTAATTACAGAGCACTATGGAATAGGGAATACTTAAAGTGGTGTGTGAGTGGAAAGAAAAGGGTTGAGAACCACTGGGGAAGACATCAGCACCTTTTTCCTCAGGTGTGAGTAGCAAACACCAGAGGACATCTGCACAAAGTGAAGGGGGGACAGTTTAGGGGAGACATCAGGGCTAAGGTTTTTTTAAAATATACAGAGAGTTAGTTGTGGGTGCCTAGAATGCCTTGCCAGATGTGATAGTGGATGCTGGATCAGGAGAGGTATTTAAGAGACGTAGACAGGCAAATGGATGAAAGAAAAATAGAGGGATACGAGAGGAAGGGCTGAGTTTTTTTGGTAGAAAAAGATAGGTTGGCCCAACATCAAGGACGGATGGACCTGTACTGTTCTGTAGTGTTCTAGATTCTATTAATTGCACATCTCCTCAGTCATGGGAGAATCTGACTTTAAAATTATATTCAGGTTTGTTAAGATATTACAGCTGAAATAAAACATTAAAACAGAGGAAAACACAAAAACTGCAGATGCTGGAAGCTTAACCAGTTGTTGGAGGAACCCAGCAGGTCGGGTTGCATCCATGGGTGGAAACGGTCAGTTAATGTTCCAGGTTGGGATACTTTGATTATCGGGATTCTTCATCTTTATTAAAGGGTCCGTATATATTAAAGGGTCTTGTATATTAACTGAAATATTAACAAATACTTTCTACCCATGGATGCTTCCTTGACAGGCAGATTCCCTCCAGCAACTCCATGTAAGAAAACATAGTTTATTTTTCCCCACATCTTGATGCTCTGCGATGAACCATGATTCCATTTATTATCACAGTAATAAAACTGTGTCAAATTACATGAAATTTCTTTTTGCCTGCTGCAAGGCAGGAATTGCCTAAGTGTCTCTTACAGTCAGTCACACAGAGAGAGAGAGAGAGAGAGAGAGAGAGAGAGAGAGAGAGAGAGAGAATGAGGACCCCCCCAGAGTAACCGAGTGTCTGTAGATTCACCTCCAGCACTTCCGCAGCTACACAGGAGTCCGGTCCAAACCATTGGCAACCCGAGCTCCAGATCCAAACCCCCGACACGGTCAGGAGTCCTTCAGCGCCCTCGGCACCTCCTCACATCCCGGCTCTGATACCTGCTACCCTTCCAGCCAGTGTCCAGCAGTCTGCAGCTCGTCGTGAGTCTTCCGACAGCAGTGTCCAGCAGTCCACAGCTTCCGTGGGTTCCTCGCCCCAAGTCACCAGCAGCCCCCCGCAGAGGGTCCCTCACTGGTCATCGTCCCGTGGGTTGACTCCTCTGCTTCTCCCTCTCAGACTGGGGGTGATCTTCCCATCCTCTGGTGCCCTGCTCCAGTCCTCCACTTCCTTGGAGTCTGCCAATTACTAGGCACTGCCATCTTGGGTGCAGACTCGCAGTCACGAAATTTCAAATCAAACCACCATTGGCTCCCTCAACAGGCCATTCAAAGCCCGTGAAGAGCCGGCAGTAGTGACAGGGCAGTTGGACCCTCCAGGGGCACTACATCTCTGGTCCCTTATTCCCCACGGGTCTGTACCAGCAGCAGCGCTAGCAATACATTGCTTTTCAATGCTTCTCATCGAGTCTTCACTCAACCACTTGACATCGTTCAGTTCTATTTGCTTTAATCACTGGATTGTGGCTTTTCATTGAAAGGGCCACATTTATTGGCCATTCCTAATTGCCCTTGAGCTAAGAATCAATCTCATTGGTGTGTCTGATATCACACATAGGTGAAATTAGGTAAACACTGAGGTTGCTGTACAGAATCTGCCTGGCTTGTAAACAAGAGCATGCATAGATCCCCCTGCTCCTCAAATCTGCTTGCTATTCAATATAATCTTGGCTGATCTGCCCTGGCTTCATCTCCTCTTCTGCACCAGTTCCCCATGGCATGAGCCCAGTGGACCCATAAACCCAGCACCAATAGATATTCATTAAGACAAATGATTACTTAAAGTTGCTTTTAATTATCTTTAAACATGAAAACAGAATCAAACTTTAACTTAACACTATTGACTTATTTAACCTAATTTAGCCCCCTTCTAATTCTAAGCACACGTGTGTGTGTGTGTAATGTGTGTGCAAGTTCAGAAAAGTTATTTGGTTCACAGACCATTCTCACTTCTCATTCCTCCAAGTTCACTGGTTGCAGGCAATTCTTATACTGTGCACAGAATTTAACATTTATAAAGTTCACCAGGCTTTGGTGCTTGAAAGGTAAATGGTTACCACTCCGATAATTTACCTACTACTGATGTCAGCCTATAATTTCGAGGGTTACATTTGGACCCTTTTTTAAACAATGGAACAACCCTCCAATCCTCCAGCACCTCACCCAATGGCAAAGGACTTTTTAAATATTTCTGCCAGAGCCCCTATATTTTCTACTCTAGCCTCTCGCAAGGTCTAAGGGAATACCTTGTCAGGCCTTGGGGATTTATCCACCCTTATTTGCTTTAAGGCAGCATGTCAGTGATGAATATGGTGAAAGGTTTTAGCAGGACATTGTGACCATGGAAAAATGGTATCAACTATTGTTGGACACTGACATGAGAGGCATCAGATGCTGAGTACAAATGAAAAGCAGCGGTAGAACAATTTTAGGTCAGTTGAACTAATGCAATGTGTCAGCATCGTTATGTGATTAACCAGGCTAAATTCAATAAAAATTCATTTAATTTTTCTCCAACTTCCTACATGATACCAAAAATTTGAAATTAGCTTTGTGTTCAGCTTGAAGTTGACTATCATAATCCTCAATATTTTTTCAGGCAGCAAATCTTTCAAAAACATTTGTGGTCTAGTAAATTCATCATTTCTTTTGAAGGTCATATACCTGTCCCACACTGGAGAATTATGCACAACATTTAAACTAACCCTCTAGTGCAATTCTGAAGGAGTGCTACTCAAAAGCACCATGGTTAAGTCATTATATCAAGCAATAAGTAGCTGGAATAATGATGTGACAAGGTGTGTTCAAATCCCAACTATAGCAGCAGGGAAATATTAACATAGTCAATGAAAAATATTTGGAATATGTTTGTAACAACGACCTTGAAAGGAGTGGATTGTTGTACAATTTCATCTGAATTGCAAAGGAAGTCCTCATTCAGTTTGGTATAGTTGCAGTTCCAGTCTCACTGTAGCTGATCCCACAAAGCTGAATACCCGACATAGAAAATTCTGTTTGGACAAGTACGTTGGCAGGGAAGGAGTGATATGGACCAAACAAAGCCATATGGGACTTGCTCAGATGTCAACCTGTTTGGCATGGACGTCAGTCCGAAGGGCTGTAAAACTCTCCGACTCTCTGCTGGAAACTATTCCCTTTTTATTTCTGATCTCCATCTTCGGCAGTCTTTTTTTCCAACAACTCCTAATGTGCTTTGAAATGGCTTCCAACAGGGGACAAATAAAGGACAATAAATGGCAGTTTGTTATTGACATCCATGTCTAAGGACCATAGAACACTACTGCACAGATACAGGCCCTTTAACCCATCTGGTCAGTGCCAAACTATTATTCTCTCCCGACTCACTGCTCCTCACCAACACCACAGTTTTCCATACACTTCCCATCCATATACCTCTCCAGATTTTTCATAAATGTTAAAATTGAACCCGCATCCACGACTTTCACCCATAGCTCATTCCACACCCTCACCACCCTCTGTGTGAAGATCCCTCAATGCTTCCCTTAAATATTTCACCCTTAATCCACGTCCTCTAGTTCTTATCTCATCTAACTTAATGGAAAAAGTCAGCGTGTAGCACAATCAAATCTCCCCTCACTCTTCTGTGCTCCAGAGAATAAAGTCTTAACCTGTTTATCTTTCCCCATAACTCAGTTCCTCAAACCGTGCCCTTAAACCCTGTAGAAGTAAATAAGATGCTTCCCCTGTTGGGTGATCCTAGGACAAGAGGGCAGAGTCTTAGAATTAAAAGGGACCAATTTACAACAGAGATGAGGAGAAATTTATTTAGCCAGAGGGTAATGGATTTGTGGAATTCATTGCCACATGATACAGTGGAGGCCGGATCATTGGGAGAATTTAAAGGGGAAATTGATAGTATCTAATTAGTCAGGGTGTCATTGGGATACGGTGACAAGGATGGAGCATGGAACCAGATTTGAGAACAGTTTAGCTCAGGGAGGTTTCACGGAGCAGACTCGATGGGCCAAATGGCCTGCTTCTGTTCCTTTTTCTTGTGATCCAAGTGAACCTTCTCTGCATTCTTTTAATATTACTGATATCTTTCCTGTGATTAGGTGGCCAAAACTGCATGCAATACTTCAATTTGGCCCCACCATTTTCGTATACAACTTCACCATAATATCCCAATTCCTATACTTGATACTTTGATTTATGAAGGCCAGTATGCCCAAAGCCCTCTTTACGACATTGATGAAGTGGTCAAGCCAAAATGTGAGCTAGATATCTTTACTGTACCTGTATAAAGTGCGTTGCTTGACCTGTTGAGTTTCTCCAACATTGTGTTTATATTTCAATGGTGCCAGCTGCAGACTTTTTGTATTTTACTCCTGGGACTTAATTATTGAGCTATACAAGGCATTGGCGAGGCCAAAACTTGAATACTGTGTACAGCTTTGGTCACTCAGCTAGAGGAAGGATATCTATGAACTGTTAAAAGTGCAAAGGAGATTCACCAGGCTATTGTCTGGATTGGAGAGATTGAATTAGAGGGAGAAGTTAGACTGAGTCTTTATTGCCAAGAGCACAGAGGTCTGAGCAGTGACCTGAAAAAGGTTTGTCAAATCTTGAGGGGCATGAATGCTCACGGCATTTTGTTCTCAGGGTAGATTCTTCTAGAACCAAAGGTGAGAGAGACATGAAGATCAACTTTTTTTTTTACTCAGAGGGTAGCCCATATAATCAGGAATGAGCTGCCAGCTGTAGAAGTAAAACACTGTGGTTGAAGTAAAAACAACGCTGGAGATACTCAGCTGGTGTAGCTTATATAGCAAATATGAAGGATACAGAGTCAATGATTCGGACTTGAGCCCTTCATCAAGGAACTGTAGAAGCGGCACAACATGGACATTCAAATGAGGTTTGGACAAATACATGAATAGGAAGGATAGAGAAAGATATCGACCAACTGCAGTTTTGGGACTAGCCTAGAATGCCAACTTGGGCAGAAGGGCCTGATCCATGCTGTATCACTGCGAGTCAAACTTATTTGCCATAAGGAAAGGAATTAAAGACAGCTTGTTAACGAGTGTTCAGCATAATTGAAGATCTATTCACGATTGTTAATTAGAAAAGATCTGACTTTCAAATTAATCAGGAGGTAATATAGGCTAGTTGGTTTGGCTGAAAATTAATGAGAAAAAGATCATTTATATACCTTGATAATCAGAGGAGTTGAAAGAAGACTGGGCATGGGATGGCAGATGGGCAAAGGAGTTAACGATTGTCAGTTTTTGAGAGCTTCTTTAAATAATAATGGGCGGATGTTGCCTTACACTGATGGGGCTGTTAGCTTGGCTTGGGGCTTCCCTGTACCGTGGGCCTCGGTGCTCGTTACATTTATGTGGCATTGGTCAAAGCAAGGGCTGATACTCTGCGGGCAGCTAGCTGGACTCATGGACTGGCTGTTA
This sequence comes from Narcine bancroftii, assembly GCF_036971445.1. NCBI lineage: Eukaryota > Metazoa > Chordata > Chondrichthyes > Torpediniformes > Narcinidae > Narcine > Narcine bancroftii. Next base: position 473,717,535 of record NC_091469.1, on the reverse strand, counting down.
CTTCCAGTGAGGATCTCCCCCTGGATCACAGACTTCAAACACTATCTCTGTCGCTGAATGTTGACTTGGGCATTTGCTAACTTTTAAGATTGTACAAGAATGGTCAGTAAATAGCGCTCACGAATTAAGCCGATGAGACAAAGAATCGCTGGAGGATAGGAATGAAGATCAGAGGGAAGGGGGGGAGGGGTGAAATTACATTTATAAGTGGGGAAAGAAGCTGGGGAGGGGCTGCCCAGAGATTCTGAGGGATACGATAGAAGGTGCAAGAGGGAGAGAGAGAGACAGGTAGAGGGAGATACTATTGAGGGGGCATAAAAATTTAGAGAGGGAGGAAAATAATTAAATACATGAGAAGGTAAAGAAGAGATGAAAACACTGGAATCAGATGGGGGAGTGGGAGCTATCTAATGTCTGAATCTGCACTTTCGTGTTTCTCTAACAAAAGAACAGATGGATTTTTTTATAAAAAAAAGAATGAAAATATACATGGATAGGAGAGGTTTGGAGGGATATGGGCCAAATGCAGGCAAATGGGACTTGATTGAGTAGATATCTTGGTCAGCATGGACAAGTTGGGTTGAAGGGCCTCCTTCCATGCTGTAAAACTCATCCCATAAGGAATGAGACTGCTGTGTCATTCAACCTGGTCATGGATGATCTAGTTGTGGATTCAGCTCCATCCTCCGGCCTTATCCCCAGAACACACAGTTCCTCTACTCTGTAAAAAATCTATCTATCTGTATCTTAAATATATTTAACGAGACAGCCTTTATTGCTTCATTGGGCAGTGAATTCCAGATACAGAAATCTGAGAAAAGCATTCCCTCTTTCCTGTCCTAAATCTACTTTCCCCACCACCCCCCCCCCCCCTCCAAATCTTGAGGCTATGCCCCCTAATTCTATTCTCACGTACCAGTGGAAACATATTCCCCATCTCTAGCTTGTCATTCCTTTCATAATTTTAGATGCTTGCCCCTTCATTCTTCTAAATTCCAGTGAATATAGTTGCAGGCGACACTATCTCTTCTCACTGGCTGACCCCCTCAGCTCTGAATCAGCCTGTTGAACCTCCCTGGCACCGCCATCAGAGTCAGTACAGTAAAACTGTTGGTATCTGGCACCCACGGGGATTGGTAGATGCCAGATAAGCAAGTTTTCCCGTTGCTTGAGACTTATTCTTACAATGCCCAAATAATACACCTGCATTAATAACATGGCAGTTTGAAAGACAAAAATACTACACTGTTAAACAAACTTCATCTGCATGAATGTATAAACCTTAAAGCATTTTACTTTATTTTCAGTCACATTCTTTGAAAACATTTAACCGTCGCTGCATCCTCGCCCTTCACAGAGCCACCTGACAAATGAATATATTATAAATTATTAACCCCCCCAATTTATAGATGAAGCCATATTTAATAATATACTAATAAAGATAAAGACACTAAGTAGGGATAAGGAGATACTTTAAGTGAGTCACCCCAACAGTGAACAGCACTAGCCAGCTCTTCATCCTAGGAGACGCCATTTCATTCAAACAAAACTTTATTCAAACAGCTGCTATGAGATGGCTGAATATTCACTCCACTCTTCCTCAAAGGTTTGTGCGTTACTTCAGAGAACATTTACTTTTACAATTTTATACTTTTATTTAAATTTTTAATTTATTCTTATTTAAAAAAAATGTTTTCCTCCATTTTCTGCTGGTTGCTTAAATTTTGAATAACAATGGTTTTACTCTCTCTTTTCTCAAGTACTAAGACCAGAACTGTACACAGTACTCCAGGTGTGACCTCATCCATTTTAATGTGCTTCAGAATTATTTTCTGGGATTGCATCTCTCGTGTTTGATTATTGTGGATCTTCCACAACTGATAATCTGGTAACAGATGAGGACAGACGATCTGCAGTGCATTATTTATCTTTTCAGCTTGCAGTGTTATTGGTGATGACAAGACATTTTCCGAAGTCTGCCACACACAAAGGTTCTGGAGAAACTCAGCAGGTCATGCAGCATCTATACACGTTGGGTCACCTGCTGAGATTCTCCGGCACCTTTGAGGATTGCATTACAATCGTAGCGTCTGCAAACTTTCCTGTTTAATTTGCCAAAGTAGGCTCACAATCCCGAGACAGCTCTGCTCAGTCTGAGAAGCTACATGACGCAGAAGAAATGAAACAAGTGAAATATTGGTTTTAAAAAATACTTGCATAGATTTTATAAATAAGCTGGCTGTCGATTGAAATGTGGCATGGCTAGATAAATTACAATAGGTAACAGAGTAGAGATGTATTATGCCCAATTTCAAATTGGCACTTAAAAAAAGCACAGGTGACCCTGAGAAAGTCGAGGATCATACTTCCATGTCAAACTGAGACACTGGTGTCTGTGAGGTAAGGTACTAATTAATTTTGACCTAGTTCCAGAAATAGAGCTTGTAAACTGATTAAACTTTCATTCAAATATTCTTAAAACCAAAGCAATGATGAAGATTTGCACAATTATATTTCTGAAATAAAAATTAGGGAATGCTGGACATACTTAGCAGATCAGGCAGTGCCTGTAGAGAGTGCAAAAGAGTTGATAGTTCAAGGTGATGGAGCCAGCACATCGACACAGCAGTGAAGGGGACACACCAACACCTTTACTTTCTATGTCTGAGGAGATCTGGCGTGCTGCCCAATACTTCGAGGAGTTCTCTGGAAAGTATAGTGACTGGTGGCATCATAGCCTGGTTTCATAATTTGAGTGCCCAGGGATGCCGAAGGCTGCAGAAAGCAGCAAACCTAGCCATGCCCAACCTCCCAATCCAACTGGAGACTACGTTGGGCACTGGCTCAAGGAGGCTTCATACGAGACCTCCACCACCCTCGTCACAACCTCCTTGAGGAAGGTAAAGATGCCCGAAGTCCAGCTCTTCCAGGTTCAAGAACAGTTTCCCCCCCCCCCCCCCCCCCCACCCCCAAACAGGCTCTAAAACTCCTTTTGTTACACTCAAACTGCTATGGAATCCTAAAAAGACCTGTCTGCCCAATTAAAACACCATTTTTAATTTCTTCCACTGACTGTAATTGGGAAGATTTATTATCTATTTATCTTTTACTGCACTGGCATTGTACTGTGAGTACTTTCATAATTGTTTGCTTGCTGAATCCACTTGTTCTTATTTGCACGTAGTTACTTGCAATATAGCATCTTTTAACTTCTGGTTAGATGCTAATTGTATTTCATTTTACTTGGCACAACGGCAATAAAGTTGAATTGAATCTAATCTTTTACATTTAAATTCTTTTTATGTCCTGGGATAATTTAATGTGTCCTATTGGTGTTTTTTCAACACAAGTAAGAATTATGGCGCATATGTACTCAGGTGTATGATAATAAACAAATTTCATTCAAACTGGTCAAGTTTTAAATTGCAAAGAAGATGGACGGGCAAAGGAAACAAGAGGAATAGGAAAAGACCTTGGCAAATCCAAGTTCATTATCACCTTATTGAACATGTAAAACACGACGAAACTGAGTCTCTCCAGACAATAGTGCACACACAAAAACACAATACAAGATTACACAAATAATCAGAATAAATATCTATAAATATTTACACAGTGACAGGACACGGTTCATCAGTCTCAGGGCCTGTGGGAAGAAGCTATTCCCCAACCTGGCTGCCCTGATTTTGATGCTCCAGGGTCTTCACCTTGATGGTGGTGGGTTGAATGGAAATAGAAGGTCTTCTGGAATCCTTGAGCCCTATTCAGACAGTGCTCTCAGTAAATGTCATCAACAGAAGAAAGAAAGACCCCAGTGATCCTCTTGGCTGTTTTAATGATCCTCTCTATATAGAATTGAGGAAACCCACAAAGCATTCTACATGTACATGAAGAACAGAGGGATGTTGTGAATGAGGGTAGGACCAAATAGGGATGTGGGGGTGGGGGGGAACATGCTCCTGAGACAGAAATGCCTCAGCATTCACTAGGGAGAGGGACCAGATGAATGTGCTATAAATAGGATCCAAAACAACAGCACACCAGAACATTGAGCTGCCAGTCCTATCTCTCCAGCAAACAGGTCTCTCTAAAGGCAATCATTTCATAATTCTCCTGACTTCAAAGCTCAAAGATCAGTTTTATTGTTAGAGTACATACATCCCCAACATTCCTTTTTTTTCCTGCAGGTGAGGCAGAATTACCACTTTTGGTCATGCCAAAAAACTATACTCGAGGATATGTATACATGCATGTAAACAAATAGAGAAATGTAAACAAACCGACTGCACAATAGAGAAAAAGATCAATAAAGTGCAAAAGTAAGTCCTTCAATGAGTTAGCTGTTGAGGAGGCCGATGGTATTCCTGAACCCGGTCTTGTAGGTCTTTTGGAACCTATACAACCTTCTCCATGATTGCAGTGACCACAGAGGGGATGATGTTGTCCTTTGAGGATTGCTCCTGCTCTCTGATGGCAGCATTCCCTGTCGATGTTCTCACTGGCAGGGAGGGGCTGGCCTGTGATGTCCTGGACTTTGTCCATGACCTTTTGCAGGGCTTTCCACTCAGGACTATTGGCGCCCCTATTGCAGACTATGATGCAGCCGATCAGCCTTCTTCCCATAACCTTTGGCACCCTTACAGATCAAGAACCTATCAACCTCCGCTTTAAATCTACCCATGAATTCCGCAGATTCACCAGACTCTGGCTGAAGAAACTTCTCATCTCTCTTCTGAAGGGGACGTCATTTTTCTTTTCCCCCATTCTAGAGCAGAACCCTCTTGTCCTAGACTCTCCCGCTACTGGAAGCATCCACTCAATCCAGCCAACATTCACCAGGATGTGGCATTGGATCGAACATTTCAGTCATGAAGGGAGACTGGATTTGTTACTGTTGGAGCAGGGGAGACAGAGGAGATCTGATTGAGACATTCGGAATTATGAGGTAGATGGTAAGAAATGTGAAAGTGTACACAGAATGTGAGGAACATTTTCACACGGAGTATGGCTAGAAAACAGAGGACACTGCCTGAATGGGTGATAGAGGAAAGCACTTTCACAATATATCTCGACAAGCACTGAATTTTCAAGACATGGAAAGTTACAGACAAAGAGTTGGTAAATTGGATGAATATAGGACATAATGATGCAGAAAGTGTCCATTCTATTTCAACCAGCACAGATCAAGTGGACAGTTTCCATGTTCAATAACTGTGACTTTTCCCGCACATCCTTCTCAGACTGTGATGACCAGAATTGGACAGGGATCACGTTAAAGGGACAGAAGCAGACCTCTAGGCCCATTGAGCTTGTTCTGTCACTTTTCACTCAGCTGAACTATGCTCACTCCTAGTTCCAATTTCCAGACTTTTTGCCATATCCCTTGTTGCCCTTACTAATTCAATACTTATCAATTTCCTGTTTAAATTCTCCCAATGATCTGGCCTCCACCACCGTATGTGGTGAATTCAATATAGATTTTAAAATGGTTCTTTCATTAAGGAGGAGCACTCATGGAGAAGGAGTTGCAAATTTAGGCACATTTTTCAAGCCCAGTAAGTCAGAAATGGAGCAGGCTTTGCAGGTTGGGTTATGGACCTTTTTCAAAGTTGCAATTTAAAACTACATTCACAGTCAAGGTTTGGGATCCCACCCTTTGGTTTTCTTCACATTAGCCCAGCATTTCAGCCTGAAGGATCCATGGACAATGCCTGGGGGATGGATCATTTGCAACTGCCCTTCTCCATCCTCTTCCAGAAAACTCCCCAGCAAATGGCTCCAGGGCAAATTCAGCTTCAAGGGAGCTCCTCTTGGCATCATACATTGGGTGAAGAGCTCAACGGCCCAATAAGCAACAGAGAATAGAGGCCCCTTTAAGTGCTGATGCATCCAGATTTCTTAAATTTTCAGGTCACAGACCTAGACATACATACAGACCCTTTCGGCCCATGAGCCAGTGTTGCCCAATTACACCCAACTGACCCATGACCTGGTAAATTTTGAAGAGTGGGAGGAAGCCAGAGCACACAGATTGTGGGCGCTGCTGCGTGAATGATTCTGATGCAAAGTCCACAGACAAGCTTTAATTAGCTTAAACTTGTACACACCAGTTCTCAGTGTACAGCTGGATCCACATGTCTGACTGTCCCCAAAGGGGCTGGCTTGAGTCTTTATATGAGTCAGTGATTGACAGCCCGCAGGTAGGGACAGGCTCCCAGGCTGCCTACCTGCAGGTACAGTGGTTTCCCCCTGCAGTAGGCTGGTAGGAGTGCGGCCAGTGCAGTGGTTGTCTCACCACACAGAGAAAACCAAGGCAGACACAGGGAGAATGGATAAACCAGGGGCATAGCCAGATTTTAACATGAGGGGGATGCAGCACATAAAAAGGCACCACAACCACTGGTCTCTCACACATTTTGCAACCACCGTCCAAAGGATATTAATGTGTGCACATCTACAATGCATCCCAAATCAGTTTAAATTCATTATAAAGTTTTATTTTGTATTTAACATCAAAATACAAGGAACTTGAGGAATGATAACAGTTTTAAAGGAAGTACATAATTGTCATTTGCATTTAAAATCGGCCCTCCGCACACCGGAGCTCCCGATGCCCGAATCCAGAGTCAAACCTTCCCTTCGGCCTACTGCACACTGGAGCTCCCGAGATGACCAATCAGTGTTTAAGAGAAGGGGAGATAGACACACAAGTTCACAGGGATATGTATCAAGTTTAACTTTGGTATCATGTTCAGTGCAACCATTGTGGGCCATATGGCCTGTTCCTCTGGAGCGCTGTTCGACGTCCAATTTTCCAACATTTTGTCTGAATTTTAAAACAAGTGCATGAGGAATTTTAAGGTTGGCAGTGCAACCTCTGGAATGCTGCTCATTGACATGACCCTTTTGTTTCACTTGAAACACTCATGATATCGTTGCCATTTGTTTCTCAGTGAGGCTGACGGCTGCATCTCGTACCCCTTGGTAAGTCCTGAGTGTTACCATGGGAACTGTCCGTAACATGTTTGAAAGTACAATTTCAAAGTGGCTCTCAGCAAAACAATAAATATGCACCAATGAAATGCCACTGCCAAATGCATAGAGGTGATGCAATAATTTAAAAATATTTATTTTGTAAAACAAGGAGTAGAAATGTCTATTCATGTTCTGGGCAGTACCTATCTGACCTATTTAGATACGAGACTGGTTGAAGGATTTGACTGGTAGAGATTAATGTAACAAGACAAAGGAAAAGGATGATCACAGATGGTAGGTAACAGCACAGGAGGCCTCAGTCCACTCCATTGTCCTCTCTCCAGAGTCCTGGCAATTTCATTCTTTTCAGATAATTATCTAGCTCCCTTCTGAATGCTGCAGTTGAACCTATCTCCCCACTTCCCTCAGGCTATGCAGCTCAAATCCTAAATACTCACTTTGGTAAAAAAAAAATCATCCTGCCATAAAAACAGAAAATGCTGGAAATAATCAGTACGTTAGGCTGCATTTTGTTATGTACACCTCCTGGTCAAGTATTTTCAGTTTTTTCTGTTTTTATTTTAGGAGAATTTCTCTTGTCCTCATACATGATCTGGAATACCACTTCCCAACTCTTTCCCTGCTACATTGATGGGTGCTACCTCTTTATAGCCCTGCAGAACTCTATTTATTTAACTTCACTGCTCACTTCCACCCTACCCCATTTCTGACACCTCTCTATATCCACAGAGACCATCTGTCCACAGACATATATTAGAAACCCACAGCTTCTTGAATTATAGCTCCTCTCTCCAAATTCCTCCGCTGCATCCGTTCCTAGAATGAGGCCTTCCATTTCGTGACATTTGAAATACCCTTCTTCAAGGAAGGTAGATTCCCCCAACCCTCCCACCCACCCCCCCCCCCCCCCCCCACTTCACCAGTGTAATTGATAAGGCTTTTACTTCTGCTCTCAGCCCACCAGAAATCTGACATTATTCTCTGACATCTCTGCCGATTTCAAGGGCCCACTACCCACCACATTTTCCCCTCTCACCCCTACATCAGCTGGAAATTTGGGCAGAGAGGAAAGAATTTAATCCAGATAATTGTGAGGGAAGGCACTTGGAGGGGGCTCAAACTCTGGGGCAGTGGTTCTCAACCTTTCTTCCCACTCATACCACTTTAAGTAATCCCTATGCCATCAGTGCTCTGTGATTAGTAAAGGGATTGCTCAAGGTGGTCTATGAGTGGGAAGGGAAGGTTGAGAATCATTGCTCTAGACCTAATTGTTACTGAAGTATTTTGCTCGAGAAAACTTGTTATTGGCCCATTTCCTTTGGAGTTATGAAACTGTGTGTGAAAGTACAGATTCTATCACCAATGTGTATATGTACAGATTGTAGTGTAGGATGACTGTGATTGGCTGAGAGCGTAGCCACACCTACTGGCAGGTCTTAAAGGATTGCTCCTAGCCAGACCAGGTCATTCTGGACTGGTCGACCTACTTGTGATATGCTCCAGTCTTTTAGTTAATAAAAGCCTTGGTTTGGATCAACAAGTCTTTGGTTCTTTCGATATGCTCTACAAATTTATTAACTAAAATTTTTTGAAGGGATGGAGTGTATGCTACGGCTGGAACCCCTCAACATCGACCCACAGTCGGCTACAGCCTCGAATGACTAAGCACTGGGTGAGATGCTTCGAAACATTCTTACAGCTCTCTGACCCTGCTATGATAGAGGACAGCCATAGACTACTAATAATGATGTCTATGGTGTCCCCGAGAGTCTACCAGAGTGTCCAGGACGTGACCACTTATGCCGCAGCCATAAAGGTGCTGGAAGGGCTCTACGAGCGATCAGTGAACAGGGTCTATGCTCGGTACAAATTTGCTACAAGGAGGCAACAGTCCAGTGAGTCCTGTAGAGCTTATATTCAGGCACTAAGGGCAATGGGCAGGGACTGTGCCTGCACAGAGAGAACTGCTGCGGAGACCAGAGACAATCTCATTCGGGATGCCTATGTGGCCAGGGTTCGATCGAATGAGGTGAGGCAGTGCCTGCTAGAGCACGGGGGAGAAAACCTAGAGGACACGATCCAGATTGCAGAGACAATGGAGGCTGCGGTCTTAAGTATGGACATGTACTTTTGGGGCTGGACTCCACACTCTGATGTGAGTAGGATGCTCTCACTCTACCCTACTACTGCCGCTACACTCCCCGATGCAACCCCAAAGTGTTATTTTTGTGGGAGGAACAAGCACAGCAGGTCCCAGTGCCCAGAAAGAAAAGCCAGGTGCCAGAAGAGCATTAAAAACTGCCACTTGGCTGTAGTATGTTGCTCCAAAATGGCCACCATCAAACACAGTGCCTCGTGTGAAGCCCAATCACCACTCTCCTTTTCAAACACTTCTTCCTCAGAGTTCTTATCCAATGAGAGCAAGGACTCCACTGCGCAGCAGCACCAAACGTCACGGGGCAGACGCCGAGCGCAGAAGATACAACCCATCCTCGCTGCAATGATGGTCACCCTACCTCATGAAGCAACTCCTCGACACTATCTTTTCAGGCCAAACTGTTTGCTTGACGTCATCACGCAGGACTCCAATGTCCCCACTACAAGTCTCTGCCTCAATAACCCTCAACCAGGACTTCCCCCAACCCCTCACAAAAGCAATAGAACTAATTAATGTGCATGGACACTATACCAATTACTTATTGACTCAGGGTCAGCTGACAGTTTTATCCACCCAGACCTGCCCACCGTTGCGGACTGGCTATTCTCCCCACTGCACAGAGAATTTCATTGGCGACCAGATCACACTCGACTGGGGTGAAGGGGTACTGCGTGGTGACCCTGAAAGTCCAGGGAATCACCTTCTCAGACTTCAAACTATTAGTCCTTCCCCAATTGTGCGCCCCTGCACTCCAGAGACTGGATTTTCAGTGCCAGTTTCAAACCATTTCCCTGCACTTTGGGGGGGCCTCACACTCCACTCCATCTGTAACCATTCCACCCAGAAACCTCCTGCCAGCAGCAGCTCAAGCCACCCACCCACGCACCCTGGGGCCTCACCTGTAGTCTCTCCACCCTCAGAGTTGCTCCGCCAGCGCTTTTTGCAAATCTCAACCCTGGCTGGAAGCCTGTGGCCACCAAAAGCCGGCAATATAGTTATGAACACAGGAAATTTATCACAAGCGAGGTGCGCAGACTGCTGGATGAGGGCATTATTAAACCTAGCTCGAGTTCATGGAGGGCCCAGGTGGTGGTTGTTAAAAACGGGGAGAAGTCGTGGATGGTGGTTGACTACAGCCAGTCAATCAACCGCTTCACGCTTCTGGATGCATACCCCCTTCCACGGATCAAAGATGTGGTGAATCAGATTGCCCAATACCGTGTATTTTCCACCATTGACTTGCGTTCATCCTATCAGCTCCCGATCTGCCAAGGAAATCAGAATCAGGTACTACTCACGGTTCCCGGTCCGGTACTCAAAGAACGACCCCTTGGTTGACCGAGTAACTCTGCTCCATGCGAACCCGCATTATGCTTATGTTGAGTACCCGGACGGGTGTGAGACAGTCTCAGTAAGGGACCTAGCCTAAGCCGGATCCGGCACAGCAGTGCCTTTCACTCAACCTCCCCTATTCCTTCTCCCCTAGGTCATGTGCTTGACCAGAGGGACCAGTACCACCCCACCAGATCAGTCCAGATTGTCGACAACGCCATTGGGGAACTGAGCAAACCAGTGGCCGCACCCTACGGGCCTGCCAGCAACCTGACTCTGGCAACCCCAATCTCGGCACCACAGCAGTCACGCCAGATGGTTGGGCCCCCTGACTGGTACAGCTCCTAACCTCCATCCACCCCGAGGTCAGTTCTCAAAGAAGGGGTGAATGTGATAGTACAGATTCTATCACCAATGTGTATATGTACAGATTGTAGTGTAGGATGACTGTGATTGGCTGAGAGTGTAGCCACACCTACTGGCAGGTCTTCAAGGATTGCTCCTAGCCAGACCAGGTCATTCTGGACTGGTCGATCTACTTGTGATATGCTCCAGTCTTTTAGTTAATAATAGCCTTGGTTTGGATCAACAAGTCTTTGGTTCCTTCGACACGCACTACACTGTGCACTTAAACTAATTAGAGATGATTAAAACAATGGTTTTCAAGCTTTTAACTCACATCCCACCTTAAACAATCCCTTACTAATCACAGAGCACCTATGGCATAGGAACTACTTAAAGTGGTATGTGGGTGGAAAAAGGTTGAGAATTACTGGTAAACAAGAATGATGGCAGATGCTGGGGTGAAGTGCAGTGCAGAAAAGTTCTGGAGAAACTCTGGTCATGCAGCATCCACAGGAAGTAAAAGACAGGCAAAATTTTGGGCCTGAGCCCTTCATCAGGAGTGTCAAACATCAGGCTGAAACAGAGGCGTGGTGAAGGAGCAGGCCAACGCTCAAGGTACCTTAGAAGGTTGGGAAATTCTTTTCCTCTCCCCAGTCTTTATTCAGATACCTGTCTACACTTTGACGAAGGTCACAGGCCCAAAATGTCAGAAATATATCTTTTGGACACTGCAAGTCCAGCTGAGTTCCCTCAGCATTTCTGGGCATTTTTATTACAATCACATAATCTGTAGACTTTCCTGGTTTCACTCCTTAGGAGTTTTGATATACATAGAGACCAGGTGTTACAAGCCATAGAACACTACCGAACACAATCAGGCCCCTTCTGCCCTTCTAGTCTGTGCCAAAACTTTTTTTCTTTTGCCTAGTCCCACTGACTTGCACTCAGTCCATAGCCCTCTATACCTCTCCCATCCATGTACCTGTCCAAATTCTTCTTAAAATTGAGGCCACATTCACCACATCAGCTGGCAGCTCGTTCCACTCTCCCACCACTCTATTGAGAAGTTCTCCTTCACTTTTCCACTTTCACTCTTTATGTCCTCTGGTTTGTATCTCCCCTACCCTCAATGGGGTCGGGGGGGGGGGGGGAAGGGAAAGCCTATCTACATTTACTGTCTATTCCCTCAATTTTCAATACCTCTATGAAATCTCTCCTCATTCTTCTACATTGTTTTAATCTAACTCAAGTGTATTGTGTGCATTTCTGGCATCTTCACAACAGGAAGAAATGTGGTAACAATGGGGAGAGTGTAGTGGGATTCACTGGGATATTCCAAAATGGAGGGTTGAATTTACAAGGAGAGGTGGTTGGGCTAGGCTTATTTTCTTGGTCTGAAAGAGGATTATAGAATCTGGCCAACTTACTAATTTATTTGCAGAATTCCTTCATGAATTGTTTGGTGAAACATTACTCCCTACTTTGCCTGAACTGAACTGAGCTCATAGATCATTGGTTTCTAAGCCTGCTCCTGGGGAAAAAAAAAAAACACCCTTCAGTGATTCTTCATTTGCATTATTTCCAAGTTAAATATTTATTTATAGGTGAATCTCACCGAAGAGGAACGTTGACATTTTGTCAACATTTTTATTACCACGTGCCAGCAGGTGCTATTCAGGACCGCACGTGCCAACCTGCACAACTAAGGGCCCCTTTAAAATAAAGGCTACAGGCCTTGCTGTACCTTAATCCAGCACTGGGCACAACCTCAAAATAAAAGGCCATACATTGAGAACTGAGCTGAAGAGGACTTTCTTCAGTGACAGGGTGGTGAGGCTATGGAATCTCTTGCCAGGGAGGGCTGTGGAGGCCAAGTCATTGGGTACATTTAAAGCTGAGGTACTTGATTAGTGAAGGCATCAAAGGGATATGGGGGGGAAGGCAGGAGAATGGGGTGGAGAAGAAAATCTACCAATCAGGATTCAAATGGCAGAGCAGACTCAATGGGCCAAATGGTCTAATTCTTCCCCTACAACTTGAGCATTGCCTGGTCAGATCACTTTGCAAATGGGGCAGTATGTTAATTTTCATGAGAGACTTCATACATCCAAGTCAAAATGTTTTAAATTGTTTGCTTGGCAAGTTTTTATTTTGATTTCAAATGATAGATTGAACTGTGGAGTTCTTACTTCAGTATCCTTCTTTGATCACCCTGCAGCTATATGGGAAAGACATTTATAGGCATTACCCTATTCCTATTTTCACAGCACAATATACAAATGCAAATAAAATAAGTACTGTGATACTTTGCACGAATGCGAACTGCTGGAATTTCCTGACCTACCTTGTGCAGATTAACAGAAGTGCTCCCCCCCTCCCCCCTCCCCCCTCCCCCCTCCCCCCTCCCCCCTCCCCCCTCCCCCCTCATGCCTCATGCCTCTGCCATTCCTCAGTTCTATCCAAATAGCCTCACTGGACAATCCCACAATATCATCCTGCTACAGCACTGCTGTAATGTTTTATCTTCTCTCCCCCCCCCACCACCACCACCACCACCACCACCACCACCTTACCAAACCTTACCTCACTAGAAGCTCAACCTCTGCTCAACAAAGCATTACCAGCCACTCTTTTACCTCACCTTCCTTTTATTGGCCCTCTACCAATTAACCTAATTACCCAATTACCATCTCCCACAAATCAACTCCCAGCTGGCTTTTTTTTAAATAAGTACTCTTGAAGCACTTGCTCCTCCCACTTGGTCCCTTGACACGTCTAAATAAATAAATAAAAGTTTAAACCACTTCTATTCACAGTTACTGCAGTGACTCTCTTGGCTCCTTGTGAACTGAAAAGCAAGGTAAGCTGTCCTGCCCTTTTTGAACCTGCACACACCTGCACCCTAGACCCAAATGGAGAAGGGATCTAACATTGTGCAGCGTAGATAAAAGCCACGGGGGTGCTGTCCCTTACCACAGAAAAAGCACTCCTGGGATCGGGAAGTGGCAGCTGTTAGAGTGGGGCCTGCCGGTCCTTGGAGGTGCTCACCCGAGAGCGTGAGTTCGCTGGCCTCCAGATCATCATTCTCGAGACTGGCCTGTTCCAGTGATTTGGCCAGCTTGATGTGGTCCTTCCTTCCTTCCCGACTCAAGCAGTTGCTGCCTCATGTACCTCGAGCAGACCCCTGCAACCAGGGTGTCCTGAATCTGTTCATCTTCCCGGACGCAGCCTGGAGTGGCATCATACCTGTGCTTCTTAGCCAGCTTCTGCAGATCCAGCAGGCAGTCGTCGATCGACTCTCCAGGCTGTTGGCAGCGTAGGGCGAGCCGGTCCCTCGCTAGAACCTCATTCAGGGCCTTCATTTAGTGGGCCTTAAGCACTTTGACGGCAGCCTCTACGAATGACTGCGTACCCCTTCATCCCTACCCTTGAGATGAGCACTAACCTCTGGAACTCATCTGTATGGAAGATGTCCCTGGTAGCGTTCAGGTAGGCCTGGAAGCAGTCCAGCCAATATGGAACTCCTCAGCCACGCTGGGGGACTGGGGGTCTATTAACAGCATACTGGGCTTGAGTAATGCCTCCATCCTTGTTTGTAAGCTAATAAAATTGTAGCGTAGATAAAAATCTCACACTCAACTGGAGGGAGAACTAATGCTTTTATTAGCTTACAGGTAGGGTTCACGAACAGGCTTCATAGGGGTTCAGGGTTTAGGCGGGAAACCAGGGTTACATGTGTGCTCTCAGAGGAGGAACTGAAAGGTGGGGCCAGTCATCAGTACAGGACACTTCTAGTGAATCCCAGTTCACTACACATTGGCTCTGATGTGGGAAAGGGAGCTGAAGTGCTATGTTACAGTTAGGATAGTCAGAGACATCAAGGGGCAGAGTATGGAGCCTCGGAGATTTACGGGTCTCAGAATCTCATTGCAAGGTTATCACAGATGATGGAAACAATGGGGCTTTGGGGAGTGAGGGGGGTGGAATTCAGTTGGCAGCCTGCTCTAAAACAGTTAATCTGAATGTACGCTGCTCATTTTCATGTTATCCACACCAAAGTCATCAGCTATTTTGTGAACCGTTTGTTTAAGTAAAAACATAGAAATTGTGGAGGAACTCAGCAAGTCTTGCGGTGTCAATAGGAGAATAGGAGGTAAAGGTATTTTGGCCTTATGCTTTGGGCCTAAACCCTTCTTCAAGGTAGGATTAAAAAAACAGGCAGGCATCTGAATTTAAAGCAAGGGTAAGGGGAGGAGTACAGACCAACAGACAAAAGGTGTTGATTAGATATGGTGAGGATGTCAGGAGAGACGAAAGATGAGAATTGATAGGGGGACGGGAAGGTTTGGCCCTGTGATTGTAGAGTTGGAGTAAAGGAGATAAAGGGAAAAGTGAAGAGAGAGAGAGAGAGAGACAAAGCTAGAGGAAAGGAGATATAAGGAATGATGGAGGGGCTCTAGGAAACCAGAGAAGCCATCAGGTGTCTGCAGTTTCCCTTAATTGATGCCCAGATACCAGACACTGAGTGGCAGGACCTGCTGCACATTGTGAAATGGCAGCTGAGCCTCGAGTGAGTGGAGTCCCTTTTGGCTGTGGGGTGGCAGGGTTCACAGGTAAAGCAGGACAGAATTACAGATGGCAGCCTCGTGGCAGTAGAGATCCAGTCACTGGTACCTTTCACCATGTGAGGAAAAAGTAACCCAGACAAACCTCACAGAAGCCAGAGGTAATGAACTAATGGATAGGTAGACGACTCTCCTTGTACTAAGTGTCACAGTGACAGATCCTTTGCACAACCATGGAAGCTCAACGTTGAGGTGCTGCAAATGTCTTCAGCCCCAGCTGAAGGATGCTGGAGATGATTACAGACCTTGCCCTGCTGTGAGTAGGGAGCTGGTGGCATATTTACTTATGAAGTGAGTGTACACTTAGAAGGTCCATTTAGTCCATCTGCTAAATGGAAGCTCCCTGCAAGCAATTCTCTGTTCAAGTCCAATTGCCGTCACCCCCCCACCCCCACCGCCCACCACCTTCTCCTGAAAGCCAATCAATCTTTTACATCTTGTATACATGAAGGGCAATTTACGGCAGCCACGGTCAAGATTATTATCATCCGATTGTACAAGTAGAACCTGATGTAACAGTGTGATCAGGTCCTCGGTGCAAAAACACAACCATATAAAACACATATCCAGACTGTCGCTGCCAATCCTCGTGTCTTTATGATATAAAGGTAAACAAGAGGGACTTCAGATACTGGAAAATCTGAGCAATGCGTAAAATGCTGTAGGAACTCAGCAGGTCAGGTAGCATCCACGAAAGGGAACAGACAGGAAATGTTTCGAGCAGCAACTCTTCCCCAAGTCCCTATTCTGCAACGTGATTTTCCAACTCTGGCCAGCGAATAATTCCTTTCCTCAAAGAACATTTCCTTTTTGGCATTTTTCTTTCTTCATCCAGTCTCTGACCAACTTCTCACGCACATCCAATTTTCTTGCAGCACCTCAGTTGTTGGTTTTCTGGGCCATTTCTATCACTTCCAACTTAAAGCTCACTTCATATTTTCGTCGCGTGCTGCGTTGTGTCAACGGACCCTCCATGATAACAATCGCCTCCAGCCAACAGCCAGCAGATCAATCTGTGCAATTAGGGGGTTCGATGTACACGCCGGTCAATGGCCCATCTATGGAGGTCGAATTTTACTCTGGTCAATGGGGCACCTCAAGCATCCAGAAAATGGGGGTCAATTTATAAGCAGTATGTACCATAAAACCCTTAAAAAAGACTGAAAAAAGGGGGAGGGGGGGTCAACTTGTACATTGAAATATACAATAAGACAATTTTGGATCAGAGACATTTTGGGTATCACAACCCCACCCCCCTCATTCCAATTTCATTTTTATCTTCTTCCTGATATTAATTAAATGTTTCAACAAAGATGCTTCCCTCTCCCTGAATATTAATTTTGGTTTCCATTTATATGCAAGGTCTCTCTCCTATTTTATTGGCTTCTATTTTAATCTCTGCTTTTTCTTCTTTTTTCTGCTTAAAAAAATAAAGCAAGGAACCTCAGTTGAGCTTCCTTTTAATAATTTTTTTAAATTTGGAAGTTGTAAGCCTCCTAACTCAAACTTCCATGTCAGTTTATCTAAAGCAGTGATTTTCAAACTGCCCCCTAATCTTACATTCCACCTGAAGCAATCCCTATGTCACAAGTGCTCTGTGTAAGGGATTGCTTCAGGTGGGATGTAAGTGGGAAGAAAAAGATTTGAAAACCACTGTTTTAATCATCCCTAATGACTCGTTATCTGCACGGTCTCATAACTCCAAAGGAAATAGGCCAATGGTAAATTTCTTCAAGCAAAATATTTCCGTGATAAATGGTTCGAGAGCAGTGGTTCTCAACTTTTTCCCCCCATTCACATACCACTTTAAGCAATCCCTTACCAATCCCAGAGCATAGGGATTACTTAAAACGGAATGTACGTTTATGGGGGAAGTTTGAAAACCACTGATCTAAAGAAACTCTTAGCATCTTACCCTTCCAGAGAAAATCTTATATATTTATTTAACTCTTGGAAAAACATTTGTGGTAATATTATTGGCAATATTTGCTCTACCTCTTCCATATAATTATTTTTAATTTTACAATATAACATAATTTGTCCTCTTAAATAAGCTTTCATTGCATCCCATAAAATAAATTTATCATTAACCGAATTAGAATTAGTCTCGAAAAAGATTTGAACTTTCCTTCTCTCAAAATCACAAAAATCTGGCCTTTTTAATGACATTGTGTTAAATCTTCATCAATAAGTTGATTATTCTTTATTTGACATTGTAACTTAATAAAGGGGAATGATCCAATAAAACTTTTGCTTTATAATCAACGATTAATTATACCTTGGAGATGTGGTGATATTAAAAATAAATCTATCCTTGAATCTATTAAATTCAAGTATTTTGTTAATGCCAAAGTAGCTTTCACTGCCTTTGCCCTTGTTATCTAAAACTGGGTAAACAAAAATTATAGTCCCTACCTATTAATATATTCTGATGTGCTACTTCCAAATTGAGAAATGTTTCCTGTAGAAATATTTCATCATCCACATTTGGCGCATATATGTTCATAAGAGTCCAAAACTCTGAAAATATTTGTCAATGTACAACATATCTCCCTGCAGGATCTGTACTACATTCTTTATCTTAACTGGGAGGGTCTTCTTTATCAAAATTCCCACTCCGCTTGCTTTTGAATTAAGTGAAGAAGCGGTGACGTACTGCACCCAATCTCTTTTTAATTTCTGATGTTCTTGTAAAATGGGTCTCTTGTTTAAAAAATGTTATATCTATTTTCATTTTTTGATATGTGTCAGAATTCTCTTCCTCTTCATAGTTCTGTTTAGCCCATTAAAATTAAAGTTTAAAAATGCTCAGTATATTACTCGTTGATATTTAATTTAACCTACTGTTATTTCCCCTTTACCTCTCTCCTCGATAATTTGAACATTTGTGGTCTACCATGTTAAGGGACGTCCTCTTCGGCAATCCAGGTAAGAAAAAGATGAAGAAGTTAAACAAAGTTAATTTGCATTTATAGCAGTTAAAATATTCAAAAAAGAAAAAGAAAAATAACACGAAACCTTGTTAATGTTGTTTAAATAATAGATAATGTTACCCCCCCCCCAACCATCATTTGTTGCATCTGCAACAAATACACACATGACTGCTTAGTAGTCAGTCCATATCACTTCTAAACCCCCCCTTCCCCCCTTCCCGGATGTTTACCATATTTCAATCATTCATCTACAGAGAATTAAAAACCCATTTTTTATTAATCAAACTGTATTCAAACTCCCTCTTGCCGATCAGCTGGCAGTTTGTCCACAAATTCCTCTGCACGGACATGGTCTGTCGAAGAACTTGTCCCATCCTCCTTGCAAGAAAATCTTCAAAGCAGCAGGTTTGTGTAGGACAAATCTGTAACCTTTTTGCTGTAAGGTGTGTTTCACCGTATTGAATTTTATTCTTCTCTTCAGCAATTCCAAACTTGTATCACGATAGAAAAATCTTGTTTCCATGTAATTCCAGTAGCTGTAGCTCCTTGTGCTGCAATTGCTAAATATTTTCTCTCTATCTTGATAACAAAGACATTTTTATCAAATAGATCTTGGTTTCTGATCTGCTGGTGGCCGAGGTCTCAAAGCTCTATGTGCCCTTTCAATTTCAATAATATTTTCAAATGTATCTAGTCCTGAGACCTCTGCAATCCATCATTGGAAAAATCTTAGCAGATCATCATCTTCTTCACCTTCTTGAAGGCCAACAATTTCAATATTATTTCTCCTAAAATTTTCTAATAAGTCTACTTTTCCCCCAAGTTGCCCCTTTTCAATAGCCCATATGCCTGTCGCATCTTCCACTTTTCCAATTCTGTCCTGTACCACCTCCACACTTTTAACTCTTTCATCTGCACTATCCAATTTATTTTGCATCTTGTAGCAAAATATTTCTTCATTTGTTTATTTGAACTTTTCATATTTGCTCTCATCTCAGTTCTTTTAATAATTCAGTCTTTCTACAACCGTCTTCCTCTAGCATTTTAAGTTGCAATCTTTTGCCCTTTGGAAACTTTTATTTGCTTCATTTCTTCCTCTTCTTGATCTTCTTCTTCATCTTCATTGCTGGCCTGTGATTCAGATGAATACATTTCTTTTTGCTCTAATAGTTGAAACTTATTGGAGCTGTTGGCTCCAGCGACATCTTGGAATTCTTCTGATCTGCGAATGTGCGTCTTCCCATGCATGCACATCTTGGCACCTTCTTCTTCAATGCCATCACCCCAGAGAAGCGGCTGTGATGGTGCTGTGGAGCATCGAACGGCCCCCATAGGGGCCTGACTCAACCCCCAAGAGGAGCTCTTACCCCAACTCCTGGCTCCAACGAGAAGGTAGGCCTTGCTTCTTTCTCTTGTTGATGTGTCCGTTGCCTTCCCAGTTACGATCTTTCCTTTCTTAGGTGACATTATTAGTTCATTGTAAAATAGTTCTTGAGCAATTTTGAAGGGTTTTGGTTTAAAGTACTTTGCTTATTTAGCACTTTTTAAAACTAATTCCCAGGAGAGTCAGATTTCCACTTCCTGACCCTACTGCATTAGGTGACGTCCCCTCGAGAAGTCGATGTTAATGCCATCCAATTGGAGAGTGCCTGGATGGAAGATGAGGTGTTGTTCCTCCAATACAATTGGCCATGGACAGATATATCAGAATGGGAATGGGGAATGGAATGTCTGGCCACCGGGACATCCTGGATGTAACAGTGGACAGAGAAAAGGTGATCTTTGAGATACGCAGTGAAACTAGAGCACCAGGTGCAAGCTCAAATGGTCAAGGAGAGTTAACATCCAACCTCAGGATCTAACTCTGGAACCATCAATATATTTGTCTGCATTTTCAAAACCTTACCTTTGCATAACAGCAACCATGAATATATATCTATCTATCATTTGATATTTATTATCTATTATCTTTTTTTTTCTTTCTAAGCATATTGAGGTAATTTAATGTATGTTATTTTAGTTGTTGCATCTTGTGAACCCTATTTAGCTTCAGCAAGAAAGAATTTTGCAGCATATGTACATTGTACTTGTGCATATGCCAATAAATTTTCATTGCTCACAATAGGCTGACTATGCAGTGTAGCCCTGAGAGAGCATGGCAATGTCTGGGGTGCCTCTTTTGGATGAGATATCAAACCAGTTTTCCTTCTAAAACGGACACAAAATATTCCGGGGGAATATTCCTCTCAGTAACCTTGACCAATACCATATATGCTGGCATATAAGATGAGACAGACGTAACTTAAAAATGTCACCCCAAAACCAGGGCATGTCTTATACGCCAAGTATAAAATCCGAACTTTGATGGCAAAGTCTCAGCGCTCCCCTGCGGCAAGTATACAATGCGACCCTTGACCGCAAAGCCTCAGTGCTCCCCCGTGGGGTCCATCTGCCTAGTCCACCTTTCCCCGCCCTCTGAAGACTTATAGTACATTTCTTTTATTAAAGAGATTTCATAACCTTAATTCAATTCCTGTTCAGTAACACAAATATAATACGAAAAATAAGTATCATATTTAGTCTTCAAGGTCTTCAACCAGACTGTCAATTTGATAAGGTTTTAACACATTCCTCAACTTTGAGATGGTTTACAAAGAACTTGCTTTGACCATTTGGTAGAAAAAATTTCAAGGCCGCTGGATGTTGCAAAGAGGAACAATATCCTTTCTCCCATGAAGTCTTTTTCACAGGATTAAATACTTTTCCTCATTTTAAAAGATCTTCACTGGTATCCAGATAAAGTAAAATTTTGCTCCCTTGATATTCAAACGGTCCTTGTCTCTGACAAGCTTTCTGAGCAGCTCTTTTCTCTATCCTCATAATGCAGGAATTTGATCAACACTGAACTAGGTGGTTTTCATCTAAGGGCTCTTTCAATCTCGGATTTCCCCTACAAAATGTTCTTGGCCCAATACTTCTGGAATCCATTGTTGAAAAAATTGTGGCATATCTTGCTGTCCAGCCCCCTCTTTCAAACCCACAATTTTAATATTATTTCTTCTATATAGTTTTCCAAGGTATCCACTTTTTGACAAAGTTTTTGATTTATAATGATCAAAGCAGTCTTGTTATTTTCTATGTGGAACATTCTGTCTTTAACTTGTTCGACATCGTCTTTTATTTTATTAACTTCGTGCTTAGTTTTATTCAAATATTTCTGCGTCTTAGTCATAGCTTCAGTTATTTATCTCTGTTTTCATTTCAACCTTCATGTTCCCAAGTTCTTTAAATAAATCCATATTACTCACTCTCTTAGGGATGGCAATAGATTCTGTTTCTTCTTGGTCCTCATCTTCTCATTCACTTTCTGAAGAGGAACTTTCTGATTCCGACGCTGATTTGGACGGACCTGTCCAACTTCCAGCCTGACTTCCGGTTTCTCTATCTTCAGTGCCATCGTCCCATTCGACCAGGTGCAGCGCACTTCATTGCGGCAGCGGAGGCTGCCCACTCCTCTCGGGGACAGCTGAAGTGCTAGTCCCCAGATCCACAATTCTTGCAGGCCCTGTCGCCTGTTTTGTTTCCTCTTGTCTTCCTTGTGTTGTACAGGTAAGTCGCCAGCAGCTTTCTTCCCATAGCAAGTAGATATTCAAAAGTTGCTTAAAGGAGTTTTTATACGATTTTTCATTACTTTTTAGACACTTTTTTAACAGATTTAAGAAGGGTTAGGATTTCATGGTCTAACCCCATGTCATCACGTGACATAACCCATTGGTTGCATCACTCCAGAGGGTTATTAACTTGGCCTGCAACATCATGGGCACCAGACTTCACTCCATTGAGGACATCTACAAGAGGCTTAAGAAAGCAGCGTCCATCTTCAAGGACCCCCCCCCCCCCCCACCACCACCCTCTTCACTTGCTACCATCGGGGAAAAGATACAGGAGGCTAAAGACGAGCACTCAGCGACACAAGGACAGTTTCTTCCCTGCTACCATCAGGTTTCTGCATGATCAATGAACCATAGACATCGGCTTACTTTGATTTTTCAGGCACTACTTTTGTTGTCAGGTGGTTTATACGAATGTTTGTACAGTGATACTGTTGCAAAGCAACAAATTTTGTGACTTGTTCATGATAATTAATTCTGATTCTTTAATTCAAGGGAGCTCAGAGGGATCAGGCAGCATCAATGGAAGGCAATAGACCGTCAAGGCTTGAAACAGAAAACCCTCCATCAGGACTGGGAAGAAAGAGGGCAGGTGCCAAATTAAAGGGTGGGGAGATGGTGGAGGAGCACCAGGTGGTGAGAGGAATGCAGGTAGGAGGGGGAAGATGGGGGGGAGGGGGAATGGGAATAATGTAAGAAGAAGAGGGCTGAAGAAGATAGCCCTGGAAAGAAGAGGACCTCAGATGAGGGAGACAGAGGAACAAAGGTATGGGTGACAGGCAGGTCAAGAGGGTGAGGGAGGGGAAAGAGAAGGAGGAAAGGAGCCAGAGGAATCAGGGAAAGCAAAGCGAAGGGGTAGACTTACTTTTTGTGTTGCATAGCAAGCTAAACCAATTGTAGATCCTATTGTATCTCACTGCCCAAGGACAAGTGAATTAAACCAGGCCATAAAATCCGCAAATGAGATGTTGGAGATTGGATTTTATGAATTAAAAACACATGGCAAACATTCTGATAAAAACACTGTTGTCCTCCAATTGCAGACAGGATCAGGGAAAGGCTCCTGGTAGAGCTCCTGAACAAATGTAAGGCATTTCCCAGATGATTGGTTTTCTGCATCAACAATCATGGTGCTTTGGAGAGCCCAATCTGAGGAATGGCATTTCTATGAGACAGATCTTCAGTCATAGAGCCCCTTCAACCCAATTGTCCAGCCCAAGTTGTCTACCAAGATAGTACCATCAGCCTATGATCCTTCTAGGCCATGTACCTGTCTTTATCTTTTGGACATGGCAATTGTATCTATTTCTACTGCTTCCTTTTGGCAGTTCATTGCATCATTCCAATCATCCCAAGATGTTTAAATATATATGTATATACATACACACACACACACACACACACACACACACACACACACACACACACACACACACACACACACACACACACACACACACACACACACACACACACACACACTGGAGAAGGTCTGACCTGTACAAAAGGACAGGTTGCACATGAATGGGAGAGGTACTAATATAAAACATTTACAGGCAACCTGTAAATATGGCGCCGGAGGAAAAACTTAAAACTGCAGCACGCACCCACGCACGATACAGAAGAAAAAAATATGTTGGAAAAAAAATGCAAGGTCTCTTAAAAGGGGCAGTCCTGCGCTTCAACATCTGAACATGAAGGGGATACATCTCCAGTGGAAGAGGCTTCAGAAGAATACGAGAGTGAAGAAGAAATGTCAATTTCAGAAGAAGAGCAGACTAGAGGCAAGGAAAAGACTTTTAAGAAGGAAATTAATAAATTACAGAAGATAGAGAAAACATGAAAAGCGGCTATTACCGTAGCCATTGGGGGATTTCAATATGCAGGTTGATTGGGAAAACCAGGTTGGTGCTGGATCCCAAGAGAAAGAATTTATTGAATGCCTTCAGAATGGCTTCTTAAACAGCTTGTGGCTGTTCCGAACAGAAATTGGAAAATGTGTAATGAACCACATATGTTAATGATAAGGGTGAATTAAGGGAATCCTTAGGTGGCAGCGATCATAATACAATAAAATTCACCCTGCATTTTGAGAGCAAGAAACTAAATTCAGTGGAATAAAACAGAGGTATAGGAGAGGGACTGGCAAAAGTTGAATGGAAAGACACGGGAGCAGGGAGAACGTCAGGGCAGCAATGGCTGGGATTTCTCTGAGAAATAATAAAGGTTCAGGACAGGAATATTCCAAAAAAGAATAAATATTTGAGTGGAAAATAAATGACAACTGGTGGAGTTGATTATCAAGGATGAGGTTTGGAGTACTGTACCTGGACTTGCATGACAAGATAGGCCCAAGTCAGGATGGTTCCCTTTTAAAATAGAGGTATGAGGTAGGGAAGGCTTAGTTTGCTGCGTAGATTTATGGAGGTCGAAGGAATTGTATTGTGGTGTAATGTTCTACGTTACAATTGATGTTGAACTAACTGGCAAGAGTTCCCCACCTTTATCTTTTTGAACTTGAATATTTCTTAAACAAGGGAGGCACATTAGTTATTTTCCAATCTTCTGTTATTCTCCCAGAATTTGGTAAGTTTTGAAAATTTCAACCAATAGGTCCATTATCTGCAGCCATTTTGCCGAAAACCCCTGAGTGCAGGATGTTGGTTCCTGTCACTTAGTTTGCGAGTTTCTCTAATACTTTATTCTCTGCGATTTGTTATTTTCACAAGTTCCTTGATGTTATTTGGAACTCAAATTACCTGTTATCCTAAGGATGTTTGGAGTGTGCTGTGTGGCAAAAGCTGTTTTTTGACTCACCTCGTTCCCTGCAGGTTTCACAGTTACTGTAGATACCTTCTTCTTCTTTATTTATCCAAAGAAATATTAGCTGTTCGTTTTCATACTGTTTGCAAAGTTTCTCACAAAGTTTACCCCCTTTTTATGAGCTTTTAAATTTTTCATTGATTGATCCCAAAAACTTCCTGGTCCTCTGGTTTACCATCAACCTTTACAATCTGTATGCCCCTGTTTTAAATACACCTTGACCACTTTTGCTAAGCAAAGATCATGCCTCCTTTTCATGGAATCCCTCCTTTCTAAATTGCTGTTGACCATTATGGACTTGGTGTTTGAATATCAGTCACCATTCAAACAAACAAGGACACTTATAATTCCAGGAATGAGAAGGACTCTATTCATTAGAATATGGAAGAATGAGCGGGGATCTCATAGAAACATTTTGAATAATGAATGGATGGACAGAGTAGATGTAAATAAGATGTTTCCCTTGTTGGGTGATTCCAGGATCAGAGGGAACAGTTTTAGAATTAAAAAGGACCAATTTACAACAGAGATGAGGAGAAATTTCTTTAGCCAGAGGGTAGTTGATTTGTGGAATTCATTGCCACATGATACTGTGGAGATAGGATCATTGGGAGAATTTAAAGGGGAAATTGATAGATATCTAATCAGTCAGGGTCTCATGGGATATGGGGACAAGGCCGGAACTTGGAATGAGATGCGAGAACAGTTTAGCTCAGGGAGGTTTCATGGAGCAGACTCGATGGGCTAAATGGCCTGCTTCTGTTCCTTTTTCTTGTGAACTTGCGATATGAAAGTGGAATAGAGACAGGTCAAAAGGTGAACAGTAGTTTTAGTCTTGCAATGTTCGTTTTCAATTTGCATCCATATTATGATCACAACCTCGGAGGTAATCTTTAACTGCAATATCCCTTAGTAATCTTCCTTCATTACATTTGACCAAATCTAAATAGCTTGTCTCTGGTTAGGGTTCTGTGACCTACTGCTCAAAGAAGGAATCCATTGTATATTCAACAAATTTTTCTTCTACTTCACTCTTGGTGGTTTCCTTCATCCAATACCTATGTGGATTAAAATCTCCCAATGCAATTGCACTTTCTTTCACACATGTCCAAAACATTTCCCCATTTATTATTCACAGACTATTCCCACTAACAGACCCATAGAACATTACAGTACAGAAACTGGCCCATTTGGCCCTTCTAGTCTAAGCCAAACTATTTTTCTGCCTCGTCCCACTAACCTGCACCCAGTCCATATCTCTCCATACCTCTCCCATCCATGTACCTGTCCAAATTCTTCTTAAATATTAAAATTGAGCCCACATTCACCACTTCAGCTGGAAGCTCGTTCCACACTCCCCCCACTCTCTGTGTGAAGAAGTTCCCCCTCATATTCCCCTGAAACTTTTCCCCTTTCACTCTTAAACTCATGTCCTCTGGTTTGCATTTCGTCAAATGATTCAAAGACTTGTTAACTCAAACCAAGGTTTTAATTAGCAAAACTGGAGCATATTACAGCATGGTCGACCAGTCCAGACTGACCTGGGTCTGGTTAGGAGAAGTCCTTTATGACCTGCCAATAGGCGTGGCTATGGCTTTCATCCAATCACAACACCTATAAGCAAATATATACAAATATACATTGGCGATAGTATCCTGTACTATCACACCTACCCTCAGTAGAAAAAGACTATTTACATTTACTCTGTCTAAAGCCCTCATAATTTTAAATACCTCTATCAAATTTCCCCTCATTCTTCTAAGCTCTAGGGAATAAAGTCCTAATGTGTTTAACCTTTGCCTGTAACTCAGTTCCTGAATTCCAGGCAACATCGTACTAAATCTTCTCTGCATTCTTTCTAACTTATTGCTATCTTTCCTATAGTTAGGTGACTAAAGCTGCATGCAATACTCCAAATTTCACCTCACCAATATCTTATACAACTTTACCACAACATCCCAACTCCTGTACTCAATACTTTGATTTACGAAGGGCCAATATGCCAAAAACTCTCTTTACAATCCTATCTACCTGTGATGCCACATTCAGGGAATTATGTATCTGTGTTCCCAGATCCCTGCATTATACTGCATTCCTCAGTGCCCTACCATTTTACTCTGCCTTGGTTTGTCCTTCCAAAATGCAACACCTCACACACTTGTCTGCATTATATTCCATCTGCTATTTTTCAGCCCATTTTGCCAGCTGGTCCAGATCCCTCTGCAAGCTTTAAAAACCTTATTTGTTGTCCACAACACCTCCAAACTTAGTGTTATCTGAAAACTGGCTGATCCAATTTACCACATTACCATCCAGATTATTGCTATAGATGACAAACCACAATCCCTGTGGCACACCACTAGTCACAGGCCAACAGTCTGAGAAGCAATCATCCACCACTACTCTCTGGCTTCTCCCATCCAGCTATTGATGAATCCAGTTCACTACTTCACCATGAATGCCAAGTGTCTGAACCTTCCTAGCTAACCTCCCATATGGGACCTTCCTAAAGGCCTTACTAAAATCCATGTAGAAAACATCCACAGCCTTTCCTTCATCAACTTTTCTGGTATCCTCCACAAAAATGCTCTATAGGATTGGTTAAACATGACCTATCACACATAAACCCATGTTGACTATCACTAATCAGTTTCTGGCTATCCAAATAATTGTACAGACAGTCCCCAGGCTACAAACGAGTTCTGTTACCTGGGTTTGTCCATAAGCCAAATTTGGATGCAAGACAAAACAGGTACTTATGGTCCTTATTTAGCGTTTGTGAGGTTACATTACGCGAATGCTTGAATTGGGGAACAACCCATTCTTAAGTACAGTTGTTCATATCCCGGACATTCGTACCCAGGGACTGCCAGTATATCCAATCTCAGAGCAACTTCCAATAATTTGCCTTCTACTGACATCAGGCTCACAGGCCCATAATTTCCAGGGTTACTTTTGGAGCCTTTTGTTAAACAATCAACAACTTGAGCTACCCTCCAATCTTCTGACACCACACTTGTTGCTAAGGACATTTTAAATATTTCTGCCAGAACCCCTGTAATTTATATTCTCTCTCAAGGACTGAGAGAATATTTTGTCAGGCCTTTGGGATTCATCCACCCTTATTTGCTTTAAGACAGCAAGCACTTCCTACTCTTTAATCTGTATAGGTTCCATGACCTCACTTCTTGTTTTCCTTACTTTCTTTGACTCTGTCCCCATTTCCTGAATGAATATTGATTAAAACAAAATCTCTGCTGGCTCCATGCATGGCTGACCACTTTGATATTCACTACTTGACCTTGTTTTCATGAAGCCAGGTGTACTCTGGGATTTTGTTGCTGGTGACAGAGTCCCTGAACCTGGTTCTGCAGGAGTGTTCCCTTCCGGCTGGTGCTCTGAGACTCTGGCGCTGGTATAAACACGAGTTGGTGACGGTTCCTCCATAGTGTTCCTTGTGGTGCGCTGACCAGGTACAACCATGGGCTGTGGTGTATGGATGTCACTGTTTCTTGTGCTCTTGCATCAGAGATCCAAACATGGTCTCCAGGTGACGTCTTTGCAAGGTCGCTCGTTCTGTGCCTCTTATTGAGACGTTTTGCATCCATCCACCCTCTCCTTGTAATGGAGTTGTAGCAAGTCTGGGAGAGCCGGCTGCAACCTCCCTGGTAGGGTAGGCAATGTGGTGCAAAGGTCCCATGAGTAATTGGGCAGGGCTGTAGCCGTTGCTCAGAGGGGTGGCTCTATAGGCCAATGAGGCATGATAGAGATCTCTGACCTTTTTAAGCAGGTTTTTAACAGTTTGAATGGTGTTCTCTGCCTCGCCATCACTCTGTGAATATTTAGGGCTGCTGGTTACATGCTCAAAGCCATAATCTGCCACAAAGTCCTTCATTTCGTGTCCAGCGAATTGTGGCCCATTGTCACTTATGAATGTCTCTGGGATGCCATATCGTGTGGACATAGATTGCAGATGAACAATTATATCAGTGGACCTTGTTGGACTGAGGTGCGCTATTTCTATACATCTAGAGAAACAATCCACCACTAGCAAGTAGGTACTGTCTCTGAGAGTGAATAGATCTGCACCTTTTATTTGCCCGCGCCTGTCTGGAAGTTTGGTTGGATTTGCCCTTTCCTTAATACATTCTCTGTATTTAAGGACAAGCTCACTTATCTGACTGTTTAGTCCAGAAAACCACACTATCTGACTGGCACATTCCCTGCACTTTACTAACCCCTGCTGGCCCTCATGTATTTTCTCAAGTACATAATTTTTCATGTTAACAGGAATAACTAACCTTGAGCCATGCAGGAGAAGTCCATCATGCCCGCTTAGAACTTTCCTTTCATGCAGTGTTTGACTGGTCCCTGTAACTGGTTCCTGTCTGGCCAACCCTCAGCACAGTGTCTTATGACTGTCGACACCCAGCTGTGAAACTCAGTCAGGTTTCAGTCACTTGTCGGGAGATTGTCCAGCACAGACTCAATGTAGGTATTATTATCTTCGATCAGGTCTGTCGGCACATGTAGCACCATCTTCGAGTGGGGAGCGAGAGAGTGTCTCAGCTATCGTGAGGCTTTTTCTAGATTGTGTAAGAGTACCTCATCAAGCGCAGCCTGAACCTCTGTATCTGATGTGGCAGCGAGTCCAAAATCTGTTCACCTAGTAGACTCACAAGAGGTTTGTTACATCTCTCACAGGCCCAGGTCAGTATTAGCACCTCCTTTTCCAGTCAAGCAGGTCGCTGCTCTGTGTCTGTCAGCGACTTGGAAGCATAAGTGACTGGTGACCAAATGTCTCCATCCTTTTGTAGCATCACTGCTCCTAGCCCATAAGATGAGACATCAGCTGATATTCTCAGTTGCTTGTTAGGGTCGTACAGCCAAAGGACCAGTGCATGAGGTTGCAAAATGTCCTCTGGTTCTTTTTGGACAGCAGGTCTCTCAGTGGTTTGACCTTTTCAGCCAGATTTGGTACGAACTTCCCTAACTGATTCACTGCACCAAGGAAGCTCCTGAGCTCACTTGTGTTCATTGGCTCTTTCATGTCCTGCACTGCTCTTCTTTTATCTGGGTCTGGCCTCATGCTGTCAGCTGAGATGATGTATCCAAGAAACTTAACCTCTCTTTTCCCAAACTCACATTTGGACCTGTTGAGAGTGACCCCTGTTTTTTCTGCTTACTCCAGGACACCATGGACCCTAGTGCCGTGCTGGTCCTTTGTGATCCCCCAGGTGAGGATACTCCATCCAGATCAGCGGTAATCTTGGTCACCACCCTGTTCTGGAAGTGCTGAAGGGCAGAGGAGATACCAAAAGGCAGAAGGTTAAAATAGTAATGCCCGAATGGCGTGATAATGGTGGTAAAGAGAGATGATTCTTTGGACAGGGGATTCTGCCAAAAACCCATGTTCACATCCAGCTTGGTGAAATGCTGTGCACCTGTGAACGTGCCCAAGGTTTGGCCTACTGATGAGAGGATAAACTTTTCACGGCACACTGACCCATTTAGGGGTGTCAAGTCCACACAAATGCGGATGAGCTCTTTGTTCTTTATCTGCTGGTTCCTCTTTGCACTGATTACCCCTAGATTTTCAATTCCCTCTAGCTCTTTCTTCACTTTGCCCATGAGTGGCATTTCAAGAGAAAATGGCTTAGCGTCAGGTTTGAGTTTAATGATGTAAGGCTTCTGAACCAGCCCGAGTCCCTCACAGAGTTTAGGATATGTATTTCTGACTGTGTCTTGGATTATGGCATCAACTCTGGCTATGAGCTTGAGTCTCCCTGAGGCTGATCTGCTCAATAGCACCACTTATAGATCTCTCACCACAAAGACTTCCCCTGTGGTGCTCCTCTCTCTGTGTGAGTGTTTCAATGGCTGACCCTAGGATTGTCAGTTTCACTCCACCCAGACCAGCAGTTTCTGAGGTTTATCTAGCTTACCCTCTCAGTGTATGACTCTTTTAAACACCTGCTTGGGAGTGGCTGTAACGTCAACCCCGGTTTCGATTTTGAAGGTTACCTTAATGCCTTAATGCCTATAATTATTTATTCTTTTACCTAGAACCTTTATGCAAACACATGCATAAAATATTTAAAAGGGATATATAAAACTGAAAACATGATAAATATCTTTATTAGCAATAAGTGAACATTTGTTTATTTAAGAAAATATTTGTCTAATGTAGTTTACATTTCTTTGGTTCCAGCTCCTCCTGCCTGTCTCCAGTAAACTCAGTCCACAATGCCCGTCAGGTGAGGGGCTGCGGAGACAATTCTGGATGGTGACTGCCCAGGACAGTAATGGCTGGGATGGGACCTCCCGTCCGGAACGTCAACCAACGACGTTATATCAAAATCTGTGCTATTCAAAACCGTGTTACACAAGGTATCCCTGTATGGTAGGAGAAGATAGAATAGGGGGATTTAAGAGGCTTTTAGATAAACAGATGAATATGATGGAATGGAGGGATAGGTATTATGTGCAAGCTGCAGTGACTTAGTTTAACTTGTTTGGTGCAGACATCGTGGCTTAAAGGGGTTGTGCCCGTGGTCTACCATTCTATGTTCTATAATCTATCTACTCAACCGTGTTTGTGTTCTGTTCGGTCTACAAAAACAGGCCAGAGAGCATCATTGTTTGTAATGGTTGTGGAATACGTACTGCATTTTGAAAGGTGATTTTAAAAAAATCATTTTGTGCAACAGAATTCTTTCATATTTGTCTTCCTTCCACCCATGTGTTGGTGAGATGGGAGTTAACTTAACTGGAGGCAGAGTCATTATCTCTGAGCCTGATTGGAACCCAAGTACTTTTGAACATCATGAAATGCTCATGTGTGCTTTGAAAAGTTAATTGTGCCCTAATTAATTTGCAAAATGCAACTTTGACATTTCATCAATATTCTACCCAGCAACAAGAGTTTATTTAATGGCGTCTGCTTGGAACAGAGATGTAGTGGAATCTCATTAGCAAGAGGGTAAATCTATGGAATTTATTATCACAGATGGCTGTGGAGGCCAAGTCATTGGGTGTATTTAAGGCAGACAGTGATAGGTTCTTGATTAGCCAGGGCATCAAAGGTTATGGGATAAAGTCCAGTCAGTGGGGGTGAGAGGGATAATGGATCAGCTCATGGTTAAATGACAGGGCAGACTTGATGGGCAGAATAGTGTATTTCTGCTCCTATGTCTTATTTAAAATGAATCTCTCTGAAT
This sequence comes from Narcine bancroftii, assembly GCF_036971445.1. Taxonomy (NCBI): domain Eukaryota; kingdom Metazoa; phylum Chordata; class Chondrichthyes; order Torpediniformes; family Narcinidae; genus Narcine; species Narcine bancroftii. The sequence continues at coordinate 473,685,432 of NC_091469.1, read as the reverse complement.
TACAGCAAAATAAACATGACAAGCAAATCTAATATTGGAGTTAATGGAAGGCAATAATTAATCCCAGTGTTCAGAAAATCATTCCCAGTTACCAGAGATCGTGTGATTAATGAGACCAACACCTAATCATCTCTGCACTGAATGCCACTGATTGGATTCTATATTCATGAAAATTTATCTTTTTGAGACAGGTTTTTTTTCTTTGCTCTGCCACTGGCTATCCTTCAACCAGAACTTGTGGAGAAGGTTTATACCAGATGGCACAACATTCTGGGCCAAAGGGCCTGTACTATGCACTCCATGGCCTCATACACTACCAAACCAAGCCCATCTGTAAACTGGAGCAGCAATGCCTAAAATTCCATCTCGTCACTCTCCAACTGGATGGCAGTAACATCAATTTCCCTGGTTTCTGCTGGACCACTCCCCATTCTCCCTCCCTTCCCCATTCCTCTGTCACCCTTTCCTCCAGTTCTCCACCCCTCATCCTTCCCCATTCACAGAGCTATCCCTCCACCCCCTGTTTTCTGTTGTGTCCTCCCTCCCTTGTCCACTTAATACCTCTTACCTGTGGGACCGTGCTCCTCCCTCTGCTCCTCCTGCCACCATTTTGTTTGGGCGCCTGTCTGCATTTTGCTCATACCTTAATAAGGGGCTCAAGCCCAAAACATTGGTTCTGTATCTTTATCTTTGCTACATCAAGAAGACTGTTTGGCCTGCTGCGTTTCTCAGCATTGTTTGTACGATTTCAAGTTCAATGTTCTAAATTATTCTCACTGCCCATCTCCTCACACCTTTTTATTCATGGTATTGTAGCAGCCCGTGGCCTGCTCCTCAGGCTGACACAGGAAATGGGTGTCGAACTCAGCGATTGAGCAAACAGCATGCGGGATGAGACACCCGCTCCCGTAGGCCATAGGAATAATGGTCGAATCGACCAATCACTGCCAGTGGATCACAGGGGAGTCCAATCAGGGCCAGTACATCCAGGACAGCCAATCAGCAGCCAGCACCACTCAAACCATGCCCCGGTGGTGAAGTGGCTGGCTGCCTATAAAAGGCAGAGCTGAAGCCCATAAAGTCAGTGTCAAATACGCTCCTTTCGTGTGAGAGTCTTCTTTCTTCAACCTCGCGCTATAACCCTATTATTTCTCGAGCTAAAACCATATGACTCCGCTACAGTATCTTCTCTTCCCACCTTTGTCTGGGTGGAAGGGCCTAACCAGAAATATTGACTGATCTTTTCTCTCCATGGATACAGCCTGACCCTTGGAATCCTTTCAGTTTCTCTTTAGTCATTCAAGATTCCAGCATCTACAGGTTTTGTATTTCTCTGTTACACAAAAAAAATCACTGCCTCATTAATCTCCCTGTTTCTGGGTTGAAACATTTGCCAATAAACATTGTTGACCATACTTAAACAGTGGTGGATAGCGGTAAAGACCAAAAACACGTTTCACATTCAGGTTGTCATTTTATGTCTGATGGAAATACAAAGGAGAGTTTGTTTCCCATCTCTTTGTCTGCTGTGTAGGTTAACTGCGAGGAACTTGCTTAGGGATAGTCAGCGTGGTTTGGTGCATGATGGATCATGTTCAACCAATTTTATAGAGATTTATGAGGAGGTTGCCAGGAAAGTTGATGAAGGAGAGCCCATGGATGTGGTCTAAGACTTTAATAAGGCCTTTGGCCAGGTCCCGCAGTGGGAGGTTAGTCAGGAAGGCTCAGTCACTTGGTATTAATGGTGGGTAGGAAACTGGATTTGAAATTTGCTTTATTGGTGAAATGAGAGAGTGGACGATAGCTTCTCTGACAGGAGGCCAGTGACTAGCAATGTGCCTCGGGTCCATTGTTGTTTGTTATCTATATTAATTATGATAATGTGGTAAATTGGAATAGTAAATTTGCAGATGACACAAAGATTAGAGATGTAGTGGACAGCGAGAAAGGGTTTCAAAGCTTGCAGAGAGATCTGAACCAGCTGGAAAAATGGTTTGCCAGATGGCAGATGGAATTTAATGCAGACAAGTGTGAGGTGTTGCATTCTGAAAGGACAATCCAAGGCAGAGTAAAACAGTAGGGAACTGAGGAATGTGATATATACAGAGGGATCAGGGAATACAGATACAAAATTCCCTGAAAATGGTGTCACAGGCGTATAGGATTGTAAAGAGAGCTTTTGGCAATTTGGCCTTTATAAATCAAAGTACTGAGTATAGGGTTGGGATGTTATGGTAAAGTTGTGTAAGACAGTGGTGAGGAGTGCAGAGGAGATTTACAAGGATATTACCAGAACTTACACGGAAAGATTAAACAGGTTAGGACTTTGTTCCCTGGAGTGTAGAAGAATGAGGGAAGATTTGAAAGAGGTATACAAAATTATGATGGGTTTAGATTGAGCAGCATTTTCCACTGTGGTTAGGAAAGAGTACATGGGTTAAGGGTGAAAGGAGAAAAGATGACAGGGAACATTGAGGGAAACTTTTTCACACAGAGTGGTGGGAGAGTGGAATGAGCCACCAGCTGAATTGGAAAATCAAGATTAAAGGAGGGATACATGAAAGTCTGCAGGGGTTGTAATTGCATAAAAACTCAAGAATGCTGGTCTTCCAGCATCCATAATTTAATTTACAATATCCTTATATTGTCAAATGTAATGTAAATGATATACGTCAACTTTCATCTGCCGAAAGGCAAACAAAGTGTTAACATGGGCATTGCCTGTGCTCCATACAATAGGAGAAAGAAAAATAGAAGAGAGACCCTTCAAAGGCACCAAGTACTTGTGGATTCACCTCCAACACTCCTGCAGCCTCGGCAATTGCACTGACTCCTGTTCAAACCATGAGCAGACCAAGTTGCTGGTCCAAACCTCCAATACAATCAGGAAGCCCGAGACCCTTCTGGAGCTCTTTCTTGCCCACAGCAAACTCTCTCGAATCCAGCAGCAACACAACCTGTGTTAGTCCTTTGACCGCAAATCTCCAGCGGCTTGCAGCCTGTGTGGGTTCCTCAGCCGCTGAGTCCCTTGCTGTTCCGCTACCATGGTCACCTTCCTGGTCCACTGGTGTGGTCATCTCTCATGCTTCTCCTTCTCAATGGAGGGTGTTCTCTTCATTACAGTGCCTTGCACAGGAGTCTCCACCACTCATAGTTATGCTGCCCAGCTCCAACACCGCCATCTCGGGCACAGATTTCCATGGTTGCAGGATTTTAAAATAAAACACCTTTGGCTCCTTTAATAAATGGTTTAAAGCCTGTAGGGAGCTGTTGACAACTCATTTGGGCAGTCCAATGCTCTCCCTCCCCACTCTCCCGGGTCTGCTCTAGTGCTGCTGTTACAACAGCCATAAAGCTCAGTTTTGACAATGAAGAAAAATTTGGACAGGAGAGATCTGGAGGGATATGGTCTGAATGCTGGCAGAATAATAGTTTAGCACAGTCTAGAAGGGCTGAAGGGTCTGTTTCTGTGCTGTAGTGTTCTATCATTCCTGCTACAAGTCAGATTATTTTCCAGCTGTGGTGGCTATTAGCTTTCCAAAGGGCACTTAAAAAGATGTGTAGAAAATGTAATTTCCCTGCTTAATTGCAGTGAAAGGTGTGGTTTATTCGACGGTGAGCACGATTGAGCCCTGCCCTTTTATCTAGAAGAATTCACATTCTGCACTGCTCACTATGGTTTAATCTACAATCAATATGATTTAAGTGCTGTAGCTCACAAAGTAAAGGCTCAATATAATCATTGCAGTTAATGAGTTTGAGCTGTTATTCACTTATTGTGTTTCCCTGTGATTCGGCTGCCTTCCATCTCTTGATCAATTAGTTTCTAGAGAGTCATAGAGCTTCACAGCACAGAAATGCTAGCCAAGTTGCACACGCAAGCTAAAAATACAAAATGCTGGGGAAACTCAGCTGGTCAAATAACGTCCTTTATGTAGCAAAGGTAAAAAGTACATAGCAGACGTTTCGGGCTTTGGACTGATAGAGTGCTACCACTAGAAGGAGTCAGAGATGAATTGTGTTGCCTCTTGGGTAGATTCAAGATGGATGTCTCCACGAGGTCTTGTCTGAGTGAGTTCTGTTTAGTTAATAAATATAGTTGTTTAAAAAGAACCTGTTTCTTTATTGTAATAAAAGAAACATTGCATGGTACCAGGAGGGGAAGAAACAGTATCAGCGGTGAAAGAAAAACACCCACAGTGTGAAGAGTCAATAGCAGCAGAGACATGGAGAGTGTAAAAAGACCTGATGCTGTAAATTGGACTGGAAATGTCGACCATGAGTGCAGGCTGTTTGAACAAAGAATTATACTGTACCTGAAAGCCATTGGAATCAATAGTGAGCTGGATTCATGGAAGATTGCACTGCTGCTTACTGTGGCAGGCCCTCAAATACTAGAAATTTTCAACATATTTATTTTTACCGAGTAGAATACCAGAGCAAATTTGACAAGATTATCGAGATGTTTGATGAACACTATTCACCAAATAAAAATGAAACGTTCAAGAGGTACATGTTTCACTCACACACACAGGCTGCAGGGAGAGAGCTTTGATACTTTTTTAATGGACTTAAAACTAAAACCACAAGCATGCAGTTTTGGACTGCTGCGCGATTCAACGATCCGTGATCAAATTGTGTTTGGGATTATTGATAGAAAATGAAAGAGAGGTTGCTGCGAGAGACAGAGCTTACCTTAGCTGGAGCTGTGAAGGTATGCCACGCCAGTGAAATAGCTCTGCAGCACGCAAAAAAGTTTGGTGATAGTGCAAAAGCCAGTGAAAATCAACGCATAGTCATAGCCACAGTGTCTGGACACACACATAAACAAAATATGAAATATAGGAAACAACAAAAAGATGGAGAGACATTCAAGTGTAAAGGACAGAATCACTATGCAAAGAAATATTTTTCCAAAGGGAAACAAAACTGAAGTGAAACTGTACCCACTATAGAAGAAACTGCTCTCAGTGATACACTTTTTGTGGACATGATAGTACAGAAAAATAATAAACTAACAGACACTGAACAGCCAAGTGTGAACAGAGTCGAGTAGGACAAGTGGACTGTGTCACTGCATGCAAATGGAACAAATATTCCTTTCAAACTGGACACAGGGGCAAAGGTCAATTTGATCTGAGAACATGACATCAGGGAAATGAAGATAAAGCCATACATCCATGCAAAGTCCAAACAGCTCAAAGCCTACAATGGACCGAGCATCAATACAAAAGATACATGTAAACTCAAGGTGAAAGTTAAAGATAAAGAGCACCACCACAGGTTCTCAGTAGTCCCAGATGGACATGAATTACTGCTCGGGGACAAAGCATGCAAAAGTTTAAACCTAGTCAAGAGGTCACATTAACAGTGACCATGCACAGAACAGCATAGAGGAAATATGGATCAATTTTCAGCCATCTTCAAGGAGTTTGAAGTTCTACCATTATCCTATAAGATACAGTTAATGGAGGATGCACAGCCAGTGGAGCATGACCCCCAGGTGGGTTTCAGCGCCACTAAAAGAGAAGCTCAAACAGTAATTCGACTGAATGATGGCACTAGGGGTCATAAAGAAAGCAGAGGAGCCCACAGAATGGATAAATTAAGGGGGCATGGCAAGATGGCGTAGGGTGAAGACGTGGGAAGTCATCTCTCCTCATTTGGGCAGTTTAAAACCCGAACTTAATGAATTGATAAATATCTGAAAAGTTAAGGAAAAGCTTCCTTTGTTATGAGAATGAAAGAAGCAAATAGAGGGAAACTACAACAAGAAAAATAAATACATTTTAAAGTACTGGAAAAGAAAGAAGAACTTTGGCCTACCGTAGAACTGAAGCCTCAGGATCGATTTTTGATGGATTTGAAGCCCCAGCGTACTTCTTCAGATAAGTTGTCTAAAGCGGCGGTGTCCTCAATGCGTGCTGTGATGCAAGATGGCGCTGCCGCTACCTCTCTGGCAAAGCTCCAAGAGGGTCATGGAAGTGCTGCGCTGAGTGCTACTGGTAGCATGGCCGAGTGTGGGGGGCCAGGGGGTGTGAGTACGAGTGCGTCACCATGTCCTTAGGCACTATGTGAAAAGGTGCAAAATTTTTGGTTAAAAGTTAGACAATTTTTAGAATGTTTATATATTCAGTTATTACTTGATCCTATATTATTTTTATTAGGAATTATGGTGGATTTAAGGAGTTTGAAACTGAATAAATTTCAAATTGCTTTTATTTGCTTAACCTTAGTGGTTGCGAGAAAATGTATTGCAGTAACTTGGAAAGATGATGTAGAGATTAGTATCCAAACATGGCAAAATAAGTTGAAATCGTGTATCTATTTAGAAAAAATAACATATTGATTACATCATAATCGTTCCTTTTTTATTAAAATGTGGGATCCATATTAAAAATATATGGGTCTTAGTATATATTAAACATGATATTTTAATTATTTTTTAATTTATTTTCATATATGTTGTATTGTCGTATTTTAATCTTTGTATAAGGCTCCAGTAATTTGTAGAAAATAGGAATAGTTTGGGGTTTTTTAGGGGTGGTTGGGTTATTAATTTACTAATTTAAGATTATCTATTTTACTAATGTATTTTTGTAATAAGGGTTTTTTTATGTTCTTGTTTGTATTATCTTTTTAAAAAATATTATAAATTAAGTTTGAAAAAAAAGTATGGATAAATTCAATGATTTTATCTAAAATAAGAATGGTGACCTATGTGTGTCCATGGTCCCAGAAGACCCAAATTCCCATATTGTAATGGATCTGTCTTAATATTAATATTTACGTTAATGTTAAACTATATTTATTATAAATATGTCTTAAGTTAGTTGTGGGTAGGTTATAGGGTTACACACACCTATATAATTCTTTCAGAAGTGAGGTCATCTTTTGGAGTTGCAGTGTCTAGAAACAGAGCTAATGGAACTGAAGTGGATCTTAAATGAATCAAGAATAAAAGAAGTGTTTGCATTTTTTACAAACTGAAGTAACTAAGTACTGAATAAGAACTGCTGAAGGAAGAACTCTTAAACAAACCAAGCCACTTAAGCTTTTTTGGATCAGAGATGAGGTCAGAGGTTGTAAAGGATATGGAGTAGTTTTGGAAAAGGCAAGAAGTTTTGCAGAAATGTAACTAAAATGGTTAAGGATTGGTCATATGCTTTCAAAGAACTGAGACTGCTCTCATTGATGATGTAAATGTCACATGATTTGGAGAAAAACATTATCAAATTCAAACATTTTGGGATCAGTTCAGAAGTCAAGATCCTGTGACAAACACAGGAGTAAGAACCTTGTGAAAGATAGGGTTGAATTACAGCAACCAGCACAAGTTCTGCTTTGTGTTGATCCTAACATAAGGGGAATACAGAAAAAAAGTGGATTTCAAAAGGGAAACTATTTTCTGACCTCTCTTTTGAAAATAAAGAGTGCAGCCTCACTGTTGAAGGAAACTCTGTGACTCTTAAGAAGAAAAAAAACGACCTCCTGGAAAGACAGGACTTTTATTTTCCCATTCACAGGAGTTACAACGTAAGTGGCTTTTAAATAAGTAAGACCACTTCTCATTTGTGCCCAGAAAATGGTCACTCCCGTTTGAAGAATCTCTCTATTAAAAACACTTAATTAAGAGAATTGTGAATTGAAAGAGATCTGAAAAAATAAAGATTAAAAGTGATTCATAATTACTTCTGAACTGCTTTATAAAAAGATCCTGAAGTCAACAAATATTTGAAACTGGACTTTTAAAAGTGACTTTTTCAGAATTAAGTTCAAGCTGTTATGGTTTTGGACTTTAATACACATACACATTTACATTTGCACACAGTGGGGTTTAATATAGAGTTAAATTTAGAGGTAAGTAAGGAATGTTATATTATTGATGGTGAACTAAAAAAAAATATTATTTTGAATTTACCATTGTCTGGTCAATTTTCCATCATTGTTCCTTTGTTAGTACTAATAAGGGTTTATTAGTTCATAACAAAATAAAAAGAGAACATTATCAGATTACAACCAGGGATGAAACCACAAGTGAGATGGTCAGTGCAAAGTTTTTCATTAAATTAGATGCTCAGGGCTTTTGGCATAACTGCAGGAAGATAACACAAGATAATATATCCTTTGGCCGATACTTCTGTTTGAGGATGCCTTTTAGAATTGCTGTGAAATTCTCTAGCCATCTTCCCCTCTAAACATTAATTTTCTCCACCACTGTCACACAATAGACACATTGTGTACCATCTGCAAAGTGCCTTTCAGGTATTCACTGCTTTGACAAGGCCCCGCATGGAAAGTTAGTCAGGAAGGTTCAGACGCAGGGCATTCACGGTGAAGTAGTAAACTGCATTCAACAATGGGCTGGATGGAAGAAGCCAAAGAGTAGTGGTGGATGATTGCTTCTCAGACTGGAGGCCTGTGACTAGTGTGCCTCAGGGATCGGTGCTGGGGACATTGTTGTTTGTCAACTATATCAATGATCTGGATGATAATGTGATAAGTTGAATCAGCAAGTTTGCAGATGACACTAAGATTGGAGGCATTGTGGACAGCAAAGAAGATTTTCAAACTTGCAGAAGGATCTAAACCAGCTAGCAAAATGAACTGAAAAATAGCAGATGGAATTTAAAGCAGACATGTGTGAGGTGTTGCATTTTGAAAGCACAAACCAAGAAAGGACATACATGGTAAAAGATTGGGCACTGAGGAGTGTGGTAGAATAGAGGGATCTGAGAATACAGATACATAATTCCCTGAAAGTGATGTCATAGGTGGATAGGGTTGTAAAGAGAGCTTTTGGCATATTGGCCTTGATAAAATCAAAGTACAGGTGTTGTGATGTTATGTGAAAGTTGAATAAGACATTGGTGAGGCTAAATTTGGAGTATTGTGTCCAATTTGGTCACCTAACCACAGGAAAGATATCAATAAGATAGAAAGAGGGCAGAGAAAATTTACTATGATGTTGCCCGGACTTCTGGAACTGAGTTGCAGGGAAAGGTTAAACTGGTTCGGACTTTATTTCCTGGATCGTAGAAGAATGAGGGGGGATTTGATAAAGTTATCTAAATTTTTATGAGGTGGATAGACTAAATGTAGATTGGCTTTTTTCACAGAGGGTAGGTGAGATACAAAGCAGAGGACATAGGTTAAGAGTGAAAGGAAAAAGTTTCAAGGGAACATAAGGGGGAACTTCACACAGAGTGGTGGGGTGTAGAGTGAGCTTCCAGCTGAAGAGGTGAATGAGGGCTCAATTTTAAAATTTAAGAAAAATTTGGACAGGTACATGGATGGGAGAGATATGGAGGGCTATGGACTGGGTGAAGGTCAGTAGGACTAGCCAAAAAAAATGGTTCGGCACATTCTAGAAGGGCCAAAGAGACCTGTTTCTGTGCTCTAATGTTTTATGGATCTATTTGCCAAAGCTAATCCAAAACATCTCCAACCTGTAACTTCTACCATCATGGAGGATGAAGGCAGCAGATGCATGGGAAGACCATTTTCAAGTTGCACTGCATCCTGACTTGGAAATATCTCACAGGTCCTTCATCAATACTGGGTTTATACCCTACAATCATACAGTTTCTTGATCTTATCTGGCAATTTCCATTGCTTTCCTGGACTCTCTCCTCTCTGCAAAGATGTTAAAGGCAGTATATAAGAAGTGGTGAGCTTGTCAGCTGAATGTATATGTGGTATCCACTCTCTAGAGTTCTGGAAGTCTCTCCATTTCCAGGATTGAGGCTAGAATTTAAGTTGTATAGGTTATGTTCAGCCACACCACTGAACTGACATTCCCTTATTTAAGCCTAACCCATCACTATTTTGGGAAACATTTTGTGATGTAATTGGCTGCATCTAAACATAAGAATATAAGAACAAAAGTAATGCGAGCAGGAGTCGGCCATCGGCCCACCAAGGCTGCTCTGCCATTCAATGAGATCATGGCTGATCTGATGATGGATTCAATTCCATCTACCTGTTTTTTCTCCATATCCTTTAATTCCCCTATTATCTTATCTAAGCCTTTCATAATTTTATATGTTTATAAAAGATCTCCTCTCGTTCGTTTAAATTACAGTGAGATGACTCAATCTCTCCCCATAGGCTAACCCTCTTATCTCTGGAATCAACTTGGTGAACACTCTCTGCACCTCCTCCAAAGCCAGTACCTCCTTCCTCAAGTAAGGAGACCAGAACTGAATACAGTATCCAAATGTGGACTCACCAATCTGTCCGGCAATGAAGGCCAACATTCCATTTGCCTTCTTGATTGCACAAGCAAATCAACCATTTTCAAATTCATGAACATGTAATTCTGCACAGCAATGTGGTGCAATCGCTTGCCATTTAAATAATAATCTTATTTTCCATTTAAATGGTAAGCAATTGCTCCATAAAGCCAGAGAGCATTTTTTTTATGGTGAGGAGAAGTCGAGTTTCAGGTGATTTGAGGAAGATGGTGGAAGCAGACACTGCAGTCACTTAACCGTGGTAGGTTTGGCCTGGAACCCCTGAATAACATGTGCCCCCACAGCTCCTCAACGCTGATTTGGTTTTTGTACTCATACAGGTCCCGGGAGCGCTATTATAATGACCATATAAGGGCCCTTTCTGCGTAATTAAGAGGGATGGAGTTGTGTTTACTTTCAACATTGGGGGATATTCGCAGCTGTTTAGTGTATACAAACTCAAGCCTGCCCATATGGATCCCACTGCACCCATTCAACGCCCCCAGCCCAGATGGCGTGTGTGTCTGCCTAAGGCAATGTTGGCCAAATTTCCGGTGACAATTCTTGGGGGAGGTGATGTAGCTGCCGTGTAGTGGGCCGAGCGGACGCACAGTGTGGCAACGCAAACTGTCGCCAGCATGGTTCTGTGGATGCGCAGAACCATACTGCAGATGTCTGCCTACTCACCTAATGGACCCCACGTGAGGGATAATGAGTGCCGAGGAACGGCATGTTGAGCCGTTGAGTCTCCTGCCAGAAGGTGCGGGACACTTACAAGGCTAGATTTAAACCTGCTGGTCCCATGGATCGGCAGCAATCTTGTAGTGACGTCCCATCTTGTCCCGTGGAGCCCAGGACATGTAGTATATAAAAGAAGCCTGTTAACCCTGAATAAATCAGTCTTGATTTGACTAGTCTGGCATGTGTTTGTATTTCTTTGATAGCTCTACCGTAGTAGCTGCTACAACACTTTCATTATATTTGAAAAGTGTCAGGTCAAGTACTTGTGTTGCCAAGGCGGCATAGATCATGGATAAAGTGCTAATTAATAGGACAAGGAGAGGTGGATACGATGAGGAGTGTGGGTATGATAGATCAAGGGATCTGTTTCTATGCCATCCGACTCCATGACCTTCCAGCACATTAGCTCTTCAGAACAATTTGCAACAGTTTGACCATCTGCATTGATGCCAAAGTCCCACTATAAATCTTGGTCTTATTGCCCCCTGATAGGTAATAGATGATTGACTATGATGAATGGCAGACGCTGGAAACACAAGTTGCAGGAAAAGTCTAAATTAGATGTAAAACAGAGCTTTAATATTACCCAGTTGCAGTTGTCAAGCTTATAATGAGAAATTACAACATTAATCCACTAAATTGTTTGCTTTGTTTACAGATTTTAATACTGAACAAATTAATTAAAAATGAGAAAGATTGGCATAAAAGATCAGGTCAAGCAGAAACAAAAAGACAATCTGCTGGAAGAACTTCAGAGGGTAAGGCAGTATGCTAATTATAGCGAATTTGTTGCCGTACGCACCACAATTCCTATTTGATGGAGCTAAATAGGTGCTTTTTGTAAACCATGAAGTGGACATTTACCCCCTCCATAAATCTTCGTCCGCGAAGCCAAGCCAAAGAAAAGAAGTAACAATGAAACTATCCCTGTATGGAAAGAGGTACTAAGTGTAAAAGATAGAGATTCACAGTTGCAGTTAATGCAAGAAAAAAGTTCAGGACATGAAGTAGTGTGATAGTGAAGACGGGGCTTCTCGTGGTCCCAAAGTAGCTTACAGTTTGGGTCGTAAGGGGAGGGTCAAGAGCCTGATAGCTGTAGGATTTTTTTTAAATTGTTTTGAACATAGAGATGCTAGACCTCAGGCTTCTGCATGTTCTTCCGCAAGGAAGCAAAGGGAAGAGGTTGTGACCAGGGTGATAGGGTTCTTTCATGATGTTGACTGCTTTCTTGAGTCAGCACCTCATGTAGATGGCCTCTATAGATGGGCAAAGTGCTGATAAGTAGGACGAGGAGTCCTAACCCTAACGCATGACGGACTTGGTTATGTCAGTGACTCTCTGCAGCCTCCTGCGTTTCTGGGCACTCGAATGACCAAACCAGGTCATGATGTAACCAGACAGTAAATGTTCCACAGTGCACCTGCAGAAATTTGATGGAGCATCCGACAACATGCCAAATCTTACTGGACTCCTTAGGAAGTAGGTGTGCTGTCAATACGAGTCCCTTGATGTGCTGGCTCCAGGGTAGGACCTCCATTTGTGGAATTTAAAAGCACTTACCCTCTCCATCACTGCCCCATCAATGCAGACAAATCCCTCAAACTCCCATTCCAGCAGCATCAGCGTGAGAAAAGGATTGGTCAACGTACATCTGCAGCCTCTCTTATGTCTCCAAGCCAAACAGAACATTTGACCAAAAGGATCATCTCAATGTGATTTGTCTACAAGGGAAGGGCTGCATGAATTCAACGGGATGCATTTTTTGGGTGTCATGGAATTGAAGGGGAGGGTTGGATGGGGAGATGGTGATCAGGTGAGGAGATAATGTCTTCTGATCTGCTCCTCAAACAACTCCTGTCACTGCCTCGTGGTACATGCGGCAATAAACTTAAACTGTTAGAACTACTTGCAGCTAACAACCTTGTTAATGCAAACAAGGCATTGGTTTTCATTTCCAGAGGATTAGGATGAAAAAGCAGAAAGGCTTTGTAAACATGTAGAGAACCTCAGGTGAAACAAGTTGCATGTGTTAAGGGTGAAAGATGAGATGTTTAGGGGGAATATCAGGGGAAATTCATGCAGAGAGTGGTGGGAGTGTGGAGTGGTGAACGTGGACTCAGTGATGACATTTAAGAAACCATTTGGACAGGTGCATGGATGGGAAGGATATAGAGGGATATGGACTGGGTGTAGGTCAGAGACCAGGCAGTTCGGCGAAGGACGTGTTTCTATGCTACAGAGTTTTATGGTTCTTTGGTTCTAGACCAACCTGGAGAACTGGTATTCTGGCCTTATTTTTCCTTGATTCAGGGGGGACTAGAGAGAGTGCAAAAATGCAAATAGAATTGCATATTTATACATTATTGGAAAGATTGAATGAAGCTGCGGCATCTCAGCACTAGAGGCCCATGTTCAGTCCTGACTTCAGGTGCTGTCGGTGCAGAGTTTGCATGTTCTTCATGTGACTGCGTGGCTTTCCCCTGAGTGCTCCGATTTACTTCCACTTTCCAAAGACATGCGGATCAATTGGGCATTGTAAATTGCCCCTAGTGTATAGGCGTAACCCAGCATATCGGACAGGAAGCTATTCAGAACAAAGGATTTTCCATGTGCTTGTACCCAGAGGGGAACCTGATCACCCAGGCAGGAGAAAGGTTGAGAATAATTTCCCCATGCCAATCAAGGTCAGACCTACCCAAATGTGAGGACACCTTTAAATGAGTCCCCCTCCTTACCTAAGGTCACATAGGCCTACTAGGGGGCTGGCACCCTACCCAACTGCAGGATTAAAATCCTCTTTTCTCTTTCTCTTTTCTCTCCATGGGTGACCCTGGAGAACTAATTGCAAGGTGTGTGTCGGTGAAGGATGGGGGGGGGGGTTTTATGGAATACAGCCAGGAGAGACTGTCATGTCTCCCCCCATTGTAACTTGTAGATACATTTGTATTTCTATGTTAATCGGTGTGCTGTGATTATTGGCAATTTATTTTATTTAGACCCACAGCACAGTAATGTGCCCTTTCGGCCCACGAGTCCATGCTGCCCAATCACACCCAATTGACCAACAGCTCCCGGTAGGCTTTGGAGGGTGGGAGAAAACTGGACCTCCCGGGAAAAACCCCACGCAGACATAGGGAGAACATGCAAATTCCTTACAGACAGCACGGGATTCGAACTCCTGTCCTAATTGCTGGTGCTGTAACAGCATTCTGCTAGCCTCTACGGCAACCACACACTAACCACTATGCAAACCGTGTCGCTCAATTAACTTGTATCCGATATGCTCAACTGAACTCTATTGTTCCAGCCTCTACCACCACCCCTGGTAATGCATGGGTGAGGCTTCCTTTGAGAATATGACCCCTGGGCCACACACCCAGAGGAAACATCAATATGGTGTCTATCCTCTTCAGGCATCTAAAAATATTATGGTATCACTTGGAGTGTGGAGTACTTGAGAGTACTCTTCCAGTCTGCTCAATGTCTCCCTCTGTGACAAGTACACCACACTCTATCATCAGTATGTCCTTTCTGATGTGCACTCCTACCAGAACCCAATGTAATTTGAAGTATTTTTGTATCCAATCTCCTCTTGCAATAAAATACGATGTACTCTTCGACTTCCTAATTGCTTGCTGTGAGGGCAAGATCAGTGATTCATGCACAAAGACACACAGATCCTTCTGAACACTAATTTCTTTCATCTCTGTTTTAAAAAAGTTCCTCTGCCTCCCTGTTTTCTCCTTAATTCTCAGACCAGAAAAAATGTCTTCGGAGCTTCATTGGGTAAAAATGGTTACTTCAACTATGCCGCCATACCATACCACACCAAAGCATAGTCCATGTTACACCATACTAAGTTTACACTACAATAATGGGAAAAGGTTCAATAGGATTCAATGCAACATTACAGCACAGTACCGGGCTTTCATCTCATAATGTTGTGTTGACTTATTTATATCTGCTCCAAACAAAATGAAACCCTCCTTACCTTATAGCCCTCTATTTTGATTTCATCCATGTGCCAGTCTAAAAGTCTCCATCTGCCACTTTTCCACCCATTCTGTCTATAACCTATTTTAACCTATGGCAAGCTTCTACACCATCCACAACACCTCCAACCTTCATATCATCCGCAAACTTACTGATTCTACTTCTTCGTTCAGGTCATTCATAAAAATCACAAAGAGCAGGGGACCCAGAACAGGTCCACTAGTCACTGACCTCCAGGGAGAATACTTTCCATCCACTACCACTCTCTGCTTTCCATAGGCGAGCCAATTCTGAATCTGTACAGCCAAGAGTCTATGGATCCCATGCCTTATGACTTTCCTACCGAGTCTCCCATGGGGGACCTTGTCAAATGTCTTACTAAATCCAATCTACTCCATATCCACCACCTTACCTTCATCAATTTCTTTTGTTACTTCATCAAAACCTTCTATTAGAATGACCTTCCCCTCACAAAACCATGCTGACTACCCTGGGAAGACTACACTTCTCTAAATGCTTGTAAATCCTGTCTTTAAGAACCGTCTCCAATAGTTTTCCCACCACTGATGTAAATCTCACTGGTCTATAATTCCCAAGATTATCTCTATTACCATTTTTTTTAAAACAAGGGGACAATATTTCCCATTCTCCAATCCTCTGTTAACTCCCCTCTGGCCAAGGAGGAAGCAAAGGTGATCACTAATGCCCCAGCCATCTCTTCCCTTCCTTCCCATAGCAACTTGGGTTATATCTTGTCCAGTCCTAGGGACTTAACAATCCTAATGTTATAAGATGATCCAGCACTTCCTCTTTCTTCATCTGAATGTGGTCCAGCACATGTTCTATCCCGAACATTACCTTGACCAAGTTCCTTTTCTCTGGTGAATACTGAAGCAAAGCCATCATTTTGGATTCCTCAACCAATAATGTGGAACTCCAGAAGGAAGCAGTAGAGCTACAGTTAGAAACAGCAGAGTAGAACTTGGGGGGGAGGGAGTGGGGGTGGAATGATCCTCTGTGAGAGTTCAACTGCAGTCTTGGGCAGTGGGACTGCAGTTGGTGGAAGAGGAAATAGTCATAGGAGAACTACAGTGGAGGCAGTTAGAGAAAATGCAGCTACTATTGGAGACAATGCAAGTTCAGCCAAAGACAGTGGAACTATTCCCAGCTAAGTTGTGGATTTAAAACATAAGATTTATTGGCTTTGTTGATCAAGGTTACTCTGGAATTTGGTTCGAGAAACAGGATATAGACAAGATGCAAGAGTTGGGCAGAAATGTGGCAGATGGAGTTCAATCTGGATAAGTGTGAGGTGATGGACTCCGGAAGATCAAACTTGAAGGCTGAGTACATGGTCAATGGTTGGATACTAAATAGAGTGGAAGAGCAGGGGGGCCTTGGGGACCAAATCCATACATTTCTCAAGGATGCAGCACAGGTTGATAGGATGGTTAAGGTTTATGGTATACTGGGCTTCATTAATTGGGAAATTGAGTTCAAGAGTCGAGAGGTGATGCTGCAGCTCTACAAATCTCTGGTGAGACCACACGTGGAATATTGTGTTCAGTTCTGGTCACTTCATTACAGGAAAGACGTGGAAGCTATGGAAAGGTTGCAGAAGAGATTTACAAGTATGATGCCTGGATTGGAAAATATGTCTTATATGTCAAGGTTAGCAGAGCTGGGGCTTCTCTCTTTGGCATGAAGAAGGATGAGAGGAGACTTAATGGAGGACTGTAAGATTTTGAGAAGCATAGATAACATGGACAGCCAGCCCCTTTTACCCAGGGTGGGAGTAGCAAACACTCTGGCATTTGTACAAAGTGAAGGGAGGAAAGTTTAGGGGGGACATTCGAGGTAAATCTTTTTTACACAGAGAGTTGTGGGTGCTTGTAATACATTAGCAGGGATGGTTGCAGAGGCTGGAGCAATAGGGGCATTAAGAGGCTCTTAAGACAGGATAAAGGAAAAATAGAGTTATGAGGTGAGGATGGCTTTGTTCTTTTAGGTGTACAGTATATAGGTTGGCAAAACATCGAGAGCTGAAGACCCTGTACTGTTCAGTAATGTTCGATGTTCTATGAATAGCAATACTCGAAAGGCTTCACAGATCCCAAATTTCTAATTTAAATCATAATGATTATTCTTTAAATCTGTTGCTTTGACTGGAAAATCTTATTTCTACTCATTAGCAGATGATAGAACATATACTATTCCCAGGGAATGTTGATTTCTGGCTAACTGGAGATGTTGATATTTTACTAATTGGAGCACAAAATTTCTCCTAATGAGCAACTTATGGATCAATTCCTGCAAAATACTGGATCAAACAAAAGGAGAGAGTGAGTGGGGAGAGGAACTCATTGAATGTTTGCTTATAAAGAGCTGCCAAGGGATTGTGGACCGATTAAGGGTTCAGACCTCCTGATATCTGTGAGATGCAAATGACCCAGGCTCAGCCAATCATTCCTTTGATGGCCTTTCCATGTTAAATTGTGATAAATCAAAATGATCATTCTTCAAGACAACCTCGGCCCACTCCTGTTCACAATACTACTCCGCGGCTGTATCGTCAGATTATCTAGCTCCAACCATGTCATCAAGACTGCAGATGACACAGCTTTATCATCAAGAACGATAAGTCGCACTGCAGAGAAGAGGTTAAAAATGTAGACAAGATGAAGGAGAAGTTTGTGGATGTCAGGAGGACCAGGAATGACCAGCCTCCATTATGCATAGGTAACTCTGTAGTAGAGAGAGTGGAGAGCACCAAGTTCCTTGGAGTTTACTTCAATTCTCCTCAATTGTCAGGAAGGCACCACAGCAACTGCATATCTTGAGAAGACAGAGGCAAGCAAGGCTACCGGTTACAATTATGTCAACCTTCTATAGGAGCTCCATTGCTCCAACAAGAGCATCCTGGCCAGCTGCATCATGGTGCGGTATGGTTGCTGCAGAGTAATTGATTGACAATAAATCCACAGTACGATAAGAGTGGACGAGAGGATCATTGAAGTCTCCTTCCCTCCCATCGACGTGATCTACCAGGATCGTTGTCTGAAGAGGGTGTGCAAAATTATTGAGGATTCCTTCCACCCTGCACACAGCATCTTTCAGCTGCACCTGTCGGGGAAGAGATACAGGAGATTCGGAGCCAGCACCACCAGGCTGAGGGTCAGCTTCTTTTTTCAGGCAGTGGAAATGCTGAATGACCAAAGCAGCTGCTCTCACTAACCATTTAAGACCCTCATATGTACAACAAAAAAAAATTCATTCATTTGTACAGATGAAATACTTGTCCTACATATGCATTGTTTGATTGCATGTGTGTTTGTGTCTGGTTGTGTCTGCATGCTTTCCACTGAGCACAGGAGAACGTCACTGAGTCAAGTTGTGACATCATTAATATGGTGAAAATGTAACAGAGCATTCACCATAAAAATCTTCAAATTAGACAAATAAAAAAGGAAGTTGCCAGTTCTCTTTTTTAAATTTTTTTTTTCAAAAATATACATAAAATCCTCAATATCACATAATATTAAACTTTTTCTTACAACCAACAACAAACAAAACGAAGCCTCCCTCCCTCCCCCTTTCCATACATACAGATCCGCACACAGTCAGAGCTTACATATTTTTAAAATATATAGAATACAATTGGGGAAATCATGTATAATAGTAACATTTATAGTCCTTTTTTTTTATTATTACTGTATCTCCCCTATGTGGGCCAGGAAGGGTTGCCAGTCCTTTACAAAAATGTCATATTTATTCTTCAAGTTACGTGATTTTTTTTCCCATAGGTATATGGGTATATATAGCTGTTCATTTCCTCAGTCCATCGTGCTATGAGTTGGACTTCGAAGTGATTGGGATACATTTTTTCTCTACCGCCAGTGCTATTTTTATAAACAAGATTCGAGATCTATTCAATTTGTTGCCTATTTCCATAAAATTGCCTGGTAGATATAGCTCCAGGTCCCCCTTGAAGGCCACTCCTGTTATCCTTCGGCCACACCTTCGCGCATGACAATGTAGCATGTAGAAAAGTTCCTGTCTCAGTCCCACTCCTGAAACACATCTCTGATATTTCTGCTTTTGATCTATGGGGTAAGATATAATTGGTGAAAAAAATTATAATGAACCAGTCCATATCTTGCATTTATAACTGATTTCATGCTGTCCTTACACCAAACTGACCAGCTTCTTTCTGATATCACCACACCCAAGTTCGACTCCCTTCTTTCCCTTGACCTCTGTAACCCTGGTTTTGCACTTTCGCCCTGGAGAGCATAGTGCACTTTTGTTATAAATTTGGGTGTATTCCCCATCTAGACTGTTCATTCCATTTCACTAATTTCAGGTGGGGTCAACATTGGTCCCCATCTTTCTCTTAAGAACGATCCAAGCTGGAGAAAACAAAATAAGGTCCCATTGGCCACTCCGTATTTGTGTTTTAGTTGTTCAAAGGACATGAGTTCCTTCCGTGTAACAGCCATTTGTCATATGCCTTCGTCATACCACAAATTTAATATTCTATTGCCTAAGTTCATAGATAATAACACATTTTTACACAATGGTGCTTTTATTGATAACCCTACTTGTTTCCTATATATTCATTAATTTCTTGCCATGTTCTGATCATATGTATTAGTATGGGATTAACTATCTTTTTTTCTAGAGAATTGACATTCCATTTGTAGATAAATGTCTTTGCTTCCCCCTCCCACATTGAGTGGATTCCTATCTGAATCCAAGAGGGATTGTTGTCTTCCACAAAAAAGGCTGCGAGAAATCTAGCCTGTGCAGCTAAGTAATTTTTTTTTTAATCTGGAAATCTAAGTCCTCCCAGCCCGTAGTCCCATGTCTTTTTTCCCAATGTGATTCTTGGAACCTTATTATTCAATAGGAACTGTCTAATATGATAGTTTAATAATTTAAAGAAGTTCTTGGTAACGGAATAGGCAGCAATTGAAAAAAGCTACTGTAGTCTTGACATTACTTTCATTTTAATGCAATTAACCCTTCCCACAAAAGTTATCAGTGAGTCTCTCCATTTCTGCAGATCCTCTTCACTCTTTCCCAAAAGAGGAACATAATTAAGCTTATTAGTTGTAAATTGTTGTCAGTTACTATACCAAGATATTTTATTCCATCTGTCTTCCATTTAAGTTTATTTCCTTTTTGGTATCTTCCATATTCAAAATGTGTCAATGGCATTATCTTGCTTTTATCCATATTCATTTTATAACCAAATATTCTTCCATATTTCTCTTGTGTTCCTTGTCATTTTTTGCAAAAATTTAGCTGGGTCCTGATAGATATAATAGCACATCATCAACAAATAGACTAATTTTCTGTTCTTCTTGTCCAACTTTGAAGCCCCTTATATACAGATCCTTTGTTATCTCTGTCAGAGGTTCAATCACTAATTAAAAAAAAGTGCAGGGCAGGGGGAATCCCTGTCTACTCAATCTACTTAAGGGGAACACAGTTGACATCTGATTATTGGTTATCATTTTAACTAGTGGTTTATGATATAAATTTTTATCCAGCTTATAAATGTTCTGCTTATGCCAATTTTTTCCCCAGCATTTTAAATAGAAAGGATCATTCCAAATGGTCAAATGCTTTTAATATATCCAGGGAGACTGTAATAATTGGATTCCATATTGGTTTCCATATGGATTATGGTAAATAATCTTCCTAGGCTATTTGAGGAATCTCTTCCTTTAATAAATACTACCTGGTGTGTATGTATCAATTTTGGTAAATATGGTTCAAATCTATTAGCCAACACTTTTGCTAAGCATCTTAGAATTGGCATTTAACAGAGAAATTGGTTCATATGATGAGGTTTTTAATGAGCCCCTATTTTTGTTTTGGTAACACTGTAATAATCGTGGTTGAGAATGATTCCGGGAGGGTCTGTGTTTCTACTGCTTGGTCCAGAACATTTATTAGCAGGGGCATTAATAATTCTTTGAATTGTCTGTAAAACTCAGGTGTGACTCCATCCTCCCCTAGTGATATTTTAGCCTATAGGATACCCGGGGCTTTTAGAATGTCTTCTCTTGTAAAGGGAGTACCTAGTTCTATCTATTCTCTCTCTTCTAGTTTTGGAAGTTCAACATTCAACTAAAATTGTTCCATTTCATTCTTGTCTCCTAGTAATTCTGATTTATATAGTTTTGTGTAATATTGTCTAAAAATGTCATTGATTTCCTTTCGTTTGTATGCTAGAGTGTCTGTCTCTGTTCTTATAGTGTTTGTCATTCTTGTTGACTCTTCTGCTTTAATTTGCCAAGATAAGACTTTATGTGCCTATTCACCTAATTCATAGTATTGTTGTTTAGTTTTTAATATATCTTTTTCTGTTCTTTGTTTTTATTGTATTATTGTAGAGCGCATTGAAAGAATCAAAAGCTTGTTGATCCAAACCAAGGCTTTTATTAACTACAAGACTGGAGCATATCAAATGTAGGTCAACCAGTCCAGAATGACCTGGTCTGGCTAGGAGCAACCCTTTAAGACCTGCCAGTAGGTGTGGCTACACTCTCAGCCAATCACAGTCATCCTACACTACCATCTGTACATAGACATATTGGTGATAGAATCTGTACTATCACAATTATATCTTAGCTTTTTATTTTCCAATAGTCCATATTCTTCTTGTAGTCCTGTTCTTTGATTTTTGTTCTAATTCTATAATATCTTTTTCCAAACTGTTCACTTCTGCCATATATTCTCTCTTAATATTCTTTGTATAGGATTATAATCTGCCCCTCAAATATGCTTTGAGCATATCCCATATCAAAAAACTATTATTAGTAGACAGCTGATTTGATTTGCAAAATATTTCTATCTGTTTCTTTATAACTTTGCAAAAGTCTGTTCTTTTAAGTAATGTAGTAAATCAGTATACATTTTCTTGCTTTTCCATGATTGCAATAGTTAATGTTGGTGGTGAATAAGCGGACAGAAGCCTCACTAGGTATTCTCTTTTTATCACTCTAAATAAATCTTTATATGTGAGTCATGCATCCTTGAGTTAAAGGAGTTAAAGGAGTAGTCTCTCTCTCTGTGAGATTTAATTGCCTTCATATATCGATAAGATTTAGATCCTTCACATATGAAATTGTGGTTTTTGCTGCTTTTGCCCTCATTACTACACTTGCAGATTTATCGAGTATTGGATCCAAGCATAAATTAAAATCCCCTCACACCAATATATTTTATCTTCCCTCTGCTGTTTTAAGAAGATATTCTTCATCATCATAATTTGGTGCATAAATATTCATAAATGGCCATGCTTCACCAGAAATTCTACAATGTGCAATTACATACCTTCCGGCTTGGTCAATCAATGATTCTTTTATTAACACTGGTGTATTTTTATTAATTAGAATCACTATCCCTCTTGGCTTTGAACCAAAGGAAGATAATATTATTGATCCCACTGATCCTCTTTTTAATTTATCATGTTCCAATTTGGTAAGATGTGTTTCCTGCAGAAAGATTTATCCACTTTTAATTTCATTTTTTTGAATTTTTTTTTTCAAAAAATATTCATAGTAACATTTTAAATATTCAATATATTAAACTTTATTCTCACAAACAAAACAAACAAAAACAAAATAGTTCCTTCTATCCCTCACTCCTCCCCTTCCATACATACAAATCCATTTCTTTAGGTATGCCAAGACTGTTTTCCTTTTCATCAACCCATTTAACCCATTAATATGAAGACTAATAAACTTTAGTATTTTATCCATACCATTTTTCAAACAAATATGTAACATTTCCTTTTGAAGAAACACACACATTTTTTTCTTTAAGAAACACACACATCTCTAGCTCTGACGATGAACCAAAGAACCAGGAAGCCTGTGAGAAAAGCCCATGGAATCTGAAAAAGAAGAAGAACCCTCCCTTTAGTGCCAACTTTTAAAACTGCTCATCTCCCGGTGCCATTTTCACCTTTAAATCATGGCCCTGACCCTGCCAGTTTCCTCACCAACTTCCTTTCTTTCCAGAGCTGTCCATGTACATTTCAATGATTCTTCTTTAAGTCGCAAAAACAAGATGACTCAATACTACAAATTAGAAAAAAGGTACATCCTTCAGTTAGTCCCGTTCCAAAATGGTTTTTACGATATTCTTATCCTGCAGCTCAAATCTCTTCACAACTTTTGTAAAAACTCTTCCACGTCTTTATTCTTGAAAATTTGTCAATTACCTTTTGGGACATCAACCCTTAGCTGGGTAAATCATTGAATATTTTAAGTTTTTGAATCGTAGTTGGCTCTTTACCAAGGGTCATCTCTTTTGCTTTTTCCTTTTCATATAGGGCTTGTTCTCTCAATTTTCTGATGCCCTGCACCAGTCCTCTTTTTCCCCCAGAGTCTGCAACCACCCATGGCTTCTGCCGATCATAGGTGCCACCATCCTAAGTGCAGAACTCATGGTCGCAGAGTTTTTATATAAAACCACTGTCGGCTTCATTAGCAGACTACCTAAAGCCTGTACGTAGTTGATGGCAGTCGAACTGGGTGGTTGGACCTGTGGAAGCATGGTGTCTGCAGGTCCTATGACAGATTATGTTGTGTTTGTTTTGTATATAGATACATTTTTGGGAGATAAATTGGGACAGGTTATTATAGTGTCGATCACATTACAAATACTTTAAAACAGATTTTATTTAAAATACTGGAGCTCTGCTCATGCTGGACATGTCAGCTCCAGAGCCTTTGCAAAAGCTTTGGAGAGTGCGCAAGAGACTTCACTAATGCTTGTTGCTTACAAAAAAAGCAACAGATGAAAGAACTTGTTGGAGCCGCAGGCTGTCTGCAGTTAAACCTGCTGTTCTCGGGGGGTCATGTGGTTTTGCAAGCAGAGAGAGTAAAACAGGCTTTCTCTCAGAGAGAGAGAGAGGGAGATCAGTTCTATAGTTTTACAGTAAGCAGCAGCAGCTGGGACTGGAACAGGACAAGCTGGCAAGCTTGTGGAAAACCCCATTTGGAAGATGGGATATGAGCTCTTGGTTCAGCCTGGTCAAAGACCTTTGGTTCATGCAAGAGGAGAGGATTAGCTGTCTAATATTTCACTTGAAATAAGAGAAACAAAAAGGAACTCTGTGGTGACCTGAAAGAAAGAGGTTATCATCTGGAGAACCTTGAGGGGGCAAATTTCTTCCACAAGACTCTGAAGTGGCTGGGTATCCAGCATACAACAAATCTCTCTCTGAAAACTGACAAGAACCTTCCTGAGTGGTAACCATTTACCTTTCAAGCACCAAAGCCGAATGAACGTTATAAATGTTAAATTCTATGCGCAGTGTAAGAATTGCCTGCAACCAGTGAACTTGGAGGAATGAGAAGTGAGATTGGACTGTGAATCAAACAACTTTTCTGAACTTACACACACATTACATACATGTGTGCGTAGAATTAGAAGGAGGTTAAGTTAGGTTAAATAAGTCAATAGTGTTAAGTTAAGCTGTGATTCTGTTTTCATGTTTAAAGATAATTAAAAACAACTTTTGTTTAATTAACCACTTGTCCTGGAGAATATCTATTGCTGCTTGGTTTTGGGGTCCTCTGGACTCGTAACAGTCCGCACTAGAGGTAGCACTGCCGATAGAGCAGCTCGAATAGCATTGCCATTTTTCTGTGTAAATAGTGCTAGGACCTTGGCAAGTCAGGGATTGTGAGTTTCAAGAGAATATTTTTACTTATAAGAGATCCATTCAAAAGTCCGCTAACACCACAGAACAGCCCTTTCATCCAATTTCCAATGCCAACCAAGTTGGCATTCTGAGCAAGACCCATTTGCCTGCATTTGGTTCATTGCCTTCTTAACATTTCCTATCTATATATCTGTCCAAATGTCTTTTGAATGTCATAATTGTACCTTCTATAGCTTCCTCTGGCACCTCTTTACAGATCCGGAATACCTTCTGTATAAAAGGGTTCCCTTTATACAAGAACACTAAAGTAAATATCTGCGTAGCCTGCTGGGTCATATCCCAGATTAATGAAAGAAGCAAGAGAGATGACTGGGGACTTGATGGAGATCTTGTTGTCCTCACAACATGAAGCAGTGGGAAATGTGTAGATAGAACTAATGGAGAGGAGAATTATTTTTTTGGTGGCCTGAGTTGCATTCACAACTCTCCCCGGTGCCTTCCAGTCTTGTGCAGAGCAGCACCCGTCCCAAGCTGTGATGCATCCAGATGGGATACTTACTTTCCTGAAATATAGCATGGAGGTAATCTTGCAACCATTGGCTGACGCTTTCAACTTCAGCTCAGGTGATGAATGTCGTGAATGTTAAGGCGGTGAACTTTATGCCAATAGCAGGCAGCATTATCCTGGTGGTGTAGAGTTTCTTGAGTTTTGCTAAAGCCAAAGTTCATGCAAGCAGAGAGTAGCCCATTTATCTACTTTGGCTTGCAGAAGGGTGGGAAATCTTTGGGAGTCTGAAGTTGAGACACTTCTGAGAGAATACTCAACAAAACACTGTATTAGTGGTCCTGCCGAATCACTCCTCAGAATATTGATGACAGGAATTTAGGTAATGAAAATCCTGTTAAATTCCAAAGGAAAGTTGTTTGATTCTCTGTTTGACAAAAGAGCCATTTTCCTGGCACTTCTCTGGCACAAGTCATTCCTGCCATATAATAATCCAGTAAAAGTTATTGCCAGGTTTTTATTGCAGGATGGTACAAATGGAGTCATTACAGAGCCAAACTCTCTGACATCATCAGTGAACAGCTGCGTTTTGAACTTGTGCAGACTGTGAGGGCTCACTTAGCAAGACATGGGGTATGTTCACAGAACAGCTAGCTTACATTCCAGGCATCTCGTGACATGTATGACTGATTCAGAGTCTCAAGTTCACCTCCCACCAGGGCAGCTATACATTCAAATTCAAGTAATTCTATCGACCCTTAATATCAGATAGTTTTAGTAACAAAGGCCATGAAGCCATCAAACTATCCTTCATGGAGCTACAACATAGAATCGGCCCCCATAACCATGATGCCTATCTCTAATCATCTCACTGGGCTGCATTAATTCCATATCCCTCTGTGCTCTGCTCATTCAAGCACCTGTCCAAATGCTCCTTTTAAATATTGTTACTTTTTCTGCCTCCACCAACTCTTCATTCCAAAAACCGATTACCCTTTGTGAAACATTCACCCCTCAAACCGCCTTTAAACCTATTCCCTCTCACCTTAAACGAAGGTTGGAAGAGTTCAGTAGAGTGCTGAAGGGTGTCGTAGGCTACGAAAGGGATATAAACAGGGTGCAGAGTTGGATGGGAAAGTGGCAGATGGAGTTCAATCCAGATAAACTATCCTATCAACCTGCGCGGCAACCTTGAGGGGTGTATAGACTTGGACCGCAAGATCCCTCTGTTCCTCCACACTGTTAAGTAACTGACCATTAACTCCCATACTCACCCTTCTGGTGAGGAGAAAGGTGGGCCTTCTTATTTACCCTTCATAGGTGAGTTTACATTAAAGGGCTGAGACATGCCAGATGTGGGAACCATGGGAGAGTTCCTCCCTCCCAAGTGGCCATGTCTGTGCCAAGTGTAACGAGGTGAAGTTAGTGATCTGAAGCTCCAGCTTGACGGCCAACAGCTCATCAGGGAAAGCGAGGAGGCAAGTGAGAGGGCCTTTCCCCTCCCCAGAGTGCATACGTGCAAGGGGGGCACC
Source organism: Narcine bancroftii (assembly GCF_036971445.1). Taxonomy (NCBI): domain Eukaryota; kingdom Metazoa; phylum Chordata; class Chondrichthyes; order Torpediniformes; family Narcinidae; genus Narcine; species Narcine bancroftii. The sequence goes on along the minus strand of NC_091469.1, from coordinate 473,658,738 downwards.
GGGGCACAACTATTAAAGGATAAAATTAAGGAACTGGAGTTGCCACGTGATGATCTGAGGCTTATCAGGGAAAGTGAGGAAGTTATTAACCTGACTTTCAAGCAGGTGGTTACTCCCAGATTGGGGGAGTCAGGTAAGTTGACTACTGTCAAGGGTGGGAGGAAGGTCTTTCAGTCAGTGGAGAGCACTCCAGTGGCTACTCCTCTTAGCAACAAATACATTGTATTGGATGATGTTGGGGAAGATGGCCAGTCTGAGGTTGGATCAAGGGAGCCTGCAGTGAAGAATGGAAGGAGGAGGGACATGGTGGTCATTGGGGACTCCATTATCAGGGGAACAGACAGAAGGTCTTGCACACCCGACAAGTATTCCTGTATGGTATGTTGCCTTTCAGGAGCCAGAGTGTGGGATATCTCGGACAGTGTTCATGGTATTCTTGGAGGAATGTGTGAGCAGCCAGACTTCCTAGTACATGTGGGTACAAATGACATACATAAATTGAGGGAGGAGATCCTGAAGAGGGAGTACTGTGAGCTAGGACGGAGATTAAAAAAAAGCAGGTCCTCCAGGGTCATAATCTCAGGGTTGCTACCTGTGCTGCATGCAGGATGGGGCAAAAATGAAAACAAAATTAGGAAGTTAAATGTATGGCTGGAGGAATGGGCAAGGTGCAAGGTTTCGGGTTCATGGACCAATGGGATCTCTTCTGGGGGAGACGTGGCCTCTACAGTAAGGATGGGTTGCACCTGAATCCAAAGGGGGCCAATATACTTGCAGTACAGTTTAATAATGCTGTTGGATATGTTTTAAACTGTATTAGCAGGGGGAGGGGAACCAGATTATAGGGAAATAGATAGGAAGGAGAACATAGGGGTAGCTCCGATAGACTGTGAAATCTCAAAGCCGGAGGGAGCAAAGAGGGATAGGAGAGTTTCAGAGAGGGTGTCAGGCAGCAATTTGGAGAGAGCAGGGTGGTACAGGTTCAAGGTATTGTATATGAATGCACGGAGTATAAGGAATAAAACGGATGAGCTTGAGGTGCAAATGGACATTGGAGGATATGATGTTATCGGAGTAACGGAGACATGGCTGCAGGAGGGACAGGATTGGGAAATTAATGTTCCAGGGTATACGTCCTATCGAAAAGACAGAAAGTTAGGTGGAGGAGGTGGGGTGGCTCTGTTGGTGAAGAATGAAATTCAGGCGGTGGAAAGGAAAGACATTGAATCAGGTGGAGTAGAGTCTGTTTGGATAGAGTTGAGAAATTGCAAAGGCAAAAGAACCATAATAGGGGTTATATATAGACCTCCGAACAGTGGCTCAGATGTGGGAATCAGTATAAATAAAGAATTAAGAATGTTAGAGTGGTAGTGAATCAGTCATTATGGGTGACTTCAAATTGCAAGTGGACTGGGAAAATCAAGTAGGTGTGAGAAAGCTAGAGAGTGAGTTTATAGAATGTCTCCGAGATCCATTCTTGGAGCAGCTTGTGATGGAACCTACTGGGGGAAGTCAATTTTGGACTTTTTAATTTTTATTTTTTTTTCACACTATGAACCATATGAATCAAAATACACACAAACATTTTCCTCTTGAATATACACAGTGTCATTTTCTCCCCTTCCTTACCTCCCTCCTTCCCACCCCACTCCAAACCCATTAAATGTTCAACATATACAATGCAATAAACCCATTAAACAATGTCATCACACAATGAAAATAAACGAAATTTGTGTCATCTACTTTTACACACTGGGTCAGTTCATTTCATCTTCTCATTCTATCATTTTAGGGGGTGGAGGTCTGCGGTAGGCCCTCTCTGTTGTGTTCCATGTACGGTTCCCAAATTTGTTCAAATAATGTGACTTTATTTTTTAAGTTATATGTTATTTTTTCCAATGGAATACATTTATTCATTTCCATGTACCATTGCTGTACTCTCAGGCTCTCTTCTGTTTTCCAAGTTGACATTATACATTTTTTTGCTACAGCTCAGGCTATCAAAATAAATCTTTTTTGTGCTTCGTCCAGTTTGAGGCCTAATTCTTTACTTCTTATATTACTTAGAAGAAAGATCTCTGGATTTTTTGGTATGTTGCTTTTTGTGATTTTATTTAATACCTGATTTAGATCTTCCCAAAACTTTTTCACTTTCTCACATGCCCAAATTGCATGTATTGTTGTTCCTGTTTCCTTCTTAAAGCGAAAACATCTGTCTGATACTGTTGGGTCCCATTTATTTAACTTTTGGGGCGTGATATATAGCCTGTGTAACCAATTATATTGTATCATGTGTAACCTTGTGTTTATTATATTTCTCATAGTTCCGGAGCATAACTTTTCCCATATTTCATTTTTTATCTTTATGTTAAGATCTTTTTCCCACTTTTGTTTGGATTTACAGCTTATTTCATCATTTTCCTTCTCTTGCAGCTTGATGTACATGTTTGTTATAAATCTTTTAATTATCATTGTGTCTGTAATCACATATTCAAAGCTGCTTCCTTCTGGTAACCTCAGCCTGCTTCCCAATTTATCCATTAAGTAGGTTTTCAGTTGGTGGTAGGCAAACATTGTACCGTGAGTTATTCCATATTTATACTTCATTTGTTCAAATGATAATAAATTATTTCCCAAAAATACAATTTTCTATTCTTTTAATTCCTTTTCTCTCCCATTCTCTAAAGGAAAGGTTATCTATTGTGAAAGGGATTAGTTGATTTTGCATCAATAATAATTTTGATAGTTGGTAATTTGTTTTTTTTCCTTTCTCCGTGAATCTTCTTCCAAATGTTGAGCAGATGGTGCAGTACTGATGAACTTCTATATTACTCCAGTTTTTCATCCCACTTATAAACTCTATGTTCTGGTACCTTCTCCCCTATTTTATCTAGCTCTATCCTGGTCCAATTTGGTTTTTCCCTTGTTTGATAAAAATCTGATAGATATCTTTAATTGTGCTGCTCTATAAAATTTTTTAAAGTTTGGTAGCTGCAAACCACCTTGTCTGTACCATTCTGTTAATTTATCTAGTGTTATCCTCGGTTTACCCCCTTTCCATAAGAATTTCCTTATTATTCTCTTTAGTTCATTGAAGAATTGCTCTGTTAAGGGAATTGGTAATGATTGAAATAAGTATTGTATCCTTGGGAAGATATTCATTTTAATGCAATTTACCCTTCCTATCAGTGTTAGTGGTAAATCTTTCCAATGTTCTAAGTCATCTTGTAATTGCTTTATTAATGGCTGATAGTTTAATTTGTATAGATGGCCTAGATTATTATCTAGTCTAATACCAAGGTATCGGATTGCTTGTGTTTGCCATTTAAATGGTGATTCTTTTTTAAACTTTGTGTAATCCGCATTATTCATTGGCATCGCTTCACTTTTATTTGCGTTGATCTTGTACCCTGATATTTCTCCATATTCCTTCAATTTCTTATGTAATTCTTTTATTGATAATTCTGGTTCTGTTAAGTATACTATGATGTCATCTGTAAATAGACTGATTTTATATTCCTTCTCTTTTATTTTTATCTCTTTTATTTTTATTTTCCATTCTTATCAGTTCTGCCAATGGTTCTATTGCTAAAGCGAACAGTGAGGGAGATAGTAGACATCTCTGCCTAATTGATCTGCTTAATTTAAATTGGTTCAATAGATATCCATTTACTGTCACCTTCGCCATTTGACCCTTATATAATGCTTTAATCCAATTAATATATTTCTCTGGTAGGTTGATCCTCTGTAATACTTTGAATAAATAATTCCATTCTACCCTGTCAAAGGCTTTCTCTGTGTCTAAAGCAACAGCCATTGTTGGCATCTTGTTTCCTTGTACTGCATGGATTAAGTTAATGAACTTACAGACATTGTCCGTTGTTCATCTTTTCTTAATAAATCCATTTTGATTTAGTTTTACTATTTTTGGTACACAGTCGGCCAATCTGTTTGCTAATAGTTTTGCTATTATCTTATAATCTGAGTTAAGTAGAGATATTGGTCTATACGATGCTGGTGTTAATGGATCTTTCCCCGTCTTTGGTATTACTGTAATTATTGCTGTTTTGCATGAATCTGGCATGTTTTGTGTTTCTTCTATCTGGTTCATTACTTCCAGGAGAGGAGAAGTTAGTAACTCTTTAAATGTTTTATAGAATTCTATTGGGTGTCTGTCCTCCCCAGGCATTTTATTGTTCGGTAGCTTTTTTAATATATCTTGTATTTCCTCTATTTCAAATGGTTTTATAAATTTGTTTTGCTCCTCTTCTTACAATTTTGGTAGTTCAATTTTAGCTAGAAACTCATCTATTTTGTCTTCTTTCCCTTCGTTCTCAGTTCAGTATAATTGCTCATAATTCCTTGAAGTTTTCATTGATCTCTATTGGGTTATATGTAATTTGTCTGTCCTTTTTCCTTGATGCCAATACAGTTCTTTTAGCTTGTTCTGTTTTAAGCTGCCAAGCTAGTATTTTGTGCATTTTTTTCTCCTAGCTCATAATACTTCTGCTTTATTTTCATTATGTTCTTCTCCACCTTATACATTTGTAGTGTTTCGTATTTTACTTTTATGTCCGCCAATTCTCTTCCTTTTGTTGTATCTTCCCTTGTTGCTTGTTCTTTATCTGTACTTATTATTTCCCTTTCCAGGTGTTCTATTTCCCGATTGTAGTCCTTTTTCATCTTAGTTACATAACTTATTATCTGCCCTCTGATGAAGGCGTTCATTGCATCCCATAATATAAATTTATCTTTCACTGATTCCTTATTTATTTCAAAGTACATTTTAATTTGGTGCTCAATAATTCTCTAAATTCCTGTCTTTTAAGTAACATGGATTTAATCTCCATCTATATGTTCTTGGTGGGATGTCCTCCAGTTCTATTGCTAATAACAGGGGTGAGTGATCAGATAACAATCTAGCTTTATATTCCGTTTTCCTAACAACAGGAACAGGTCAATCCTTGAGTATGTTTTATGTCTACTCGAATAATATGAGTATTCCCTCTCCTTTGGGTGTTGTCTCCTGCATATATCCAAAGGTTGCATTTCCTGCATTGATTTAACCATAAATTTGGCTACTTTGTTCTTTCTGTAGTCTTTTGTCCAGTTTTATCCACCTTTGGGTCCAAATTAAGGTTAAAATCCCCTCCTATCAATATATTCCCCTGCGTATCTATAATCTTCAAAAAAATATCTTGCATAAACTTTTGATCCTCTTCATTAGGTGCATATATATTGACCAAATTCCAGAGTTCTGAATATATCTGACACTTTATCATTACAAACCTCCCTGCTGGATCTATTATTTCCTCCTCTATTTTGATTGATACATTTTTATTGATTAATATAGCTACACCTCTGGCTTTTGAGTTATATGATGCTGCCATTACATGCCCTACCCAGTCTTTCCTTAATTTCTTGTGTTCCACTTCAGTTAGATGCGTTTCCTGCACAAATGCTATGTCTATTTTTTTCTTTTTTCAATAAATTTAATAGCCTCTTCCTTTTGATTTGGTTATGTATTCCATTAATATTTATCCTCATATAGTTCAACATGGCCATCTCATACTCTGTTTACATCTCATTTCCGCTTCCTCACCACCACCTTTCCCCTTTTCCCCATTTTCATTTCTCAGTTTTCTTTTTTGAACGCACTGTATGACAACACTTCTAAAACATAAAATACTTCAACCACTCCCACATCTAAAAATCCCTTAACTCCAAGTGTCCACCCCCCCCTTTCTGAGTCACCCCTTGTCCCTTGCCAGGCAACCACAACTCCCCTCTCCATTTGGACTGCGAACCCGTTCACAAGTGTCAACTGATTTTGCAGTGACTGTTATTCTCTCCCACCCAACCCCCTCCAGAAAAGACTTTTATCTTCACATTACAACAAAGCTCCCCTTCTTTTCTTTTTATTTTTTTAACACCTCTTTTTTCCCCCTTCTCCCTTACTTCCCTTTTCTTCCCTCCTTTAGTTCTTACTTATACATTATTTTTACTTCTTTATATGTAGTTTGTCGTCATTCTTTGTTCTTGTTATGTCTCTTCATCTCTCTTTCTGTTTTGCAGGCATTCTGCAAATTCTCGTGCTTTCAACAGTCTGTTTTGCTGCCCCAGGATAACTATTTTAAGCACCGCTGGATATCTTAAGATAAATTCATAGCCTCTTTTCCATAGGATCGATTTTGCTGTGTTAAACTCCTTCCTCTTCTTTAGGAGATCAAAACTTATATCTGGGTAGAAAAAAAAAATTTGACTTTTGTATTCCAGTGGTTTTTTTGTCTTCTCTAATTTTATTCATTGCCTTCTCCAATATATTTTCTCTTGTCGTGTATCTCAGAAATTTTACTAAAATGGATCTTGGTTTTTGTTGTGACAGTGGTTTTGGGGCTAGTGTTCTGTGTGCCCTTTCTATTTCCATTCCTTCCTGCATTTCTGGCACTCCCAGGACTTTGGGATCCATTCTTTTATAAATTCTTTCATATCTTTGCCTTCTTCATCTTCCTTAAGGCCCACTATCTTTATATTGTTTCGCCTACTATAGTTTTCCATTATATCCATGTTCTGAGCTAACAACTCCTGTGTTTCTTTAATTTTTTGTCACTTTCTTCCAATTTTCTTTTTAAGTCGTTCACTTCCATTTCTACTGCCATTACACACTCTTCCACATTTTCTAATCCTTTCCTTACATCTGTTATGATCAGCTCTATTCTACTCACTTTTTCTTATGTACTTTTCATTTCACTAAATTCTCATGTCAACCATTCTTTTAATGCATTCATTTGTTCTTGAAATTTTTTTTTATCTATGTACTGTCCAGTTATTTAACCTCCTATTCCTCTGTGCAGAGCTTGGTGTTCTTCTTCTTCTTCTTCTTCTTTTGTGTCTCCTCTTGGGTTTGTGTCTTTTATTTCTCTTCCTTGTATCTGTGTCTCTTCTGACTTTCTTTTTGAGCTGCTTGTCTCAGTTTGTTGGGTTTTTTTTTCCATGGTTTCTTGATGTTGGTCCTCTTCTTCTGGGCTGGTTGTCTGTTGTGTTTCTTGCTTCCATTTTTCTTTCCCACCCCTCTCTCCCCATTGCTTTCTTTATCTTCCAGCTGGGAGCCCTGCTGTCGGGCATCTCTCAGCTGTTCGTGCTGTGGAGTTTCAAAACTCAGGTCCAAAAGAAATAAGTATAAGATGACTTTTTCAGGTCCAAAACAACAGAGAGAAACTAAGAAAGTCATTCGGGAGGGGAAAATGATGTATGAGAGTAAATTGGCAAGTTATATAAAATGGAATAGCAAAAGCTTCTTCAGTTATGTAAAAAGGAAGAAATTGGTTAGGGCCAAAATTGGGCCCTTAAAAACAGAGAAAGGTGAAATTATCAATGGAAACATGGAGATGGCTGAGGAATTTAACAAACACTTTGCATCTGTTTGCACCATGGAAGATATAGTTTATGATCAGATAAGGGGTAGGGGTCAAGCAGTATCTAGGGACTTGGTGAAATTACCGAAGGAAACAGAGAATCTGATGGATATCCAGATCCAGAAGCAGGTGGTTGTGGGTAAATTGTTAGAACTGAGGCCTGATAAGTCCCCTGGGCCTGATGAGATGCATCCCAGGATGCTTAGAGAGGTTGCTCTAGAAATTGTAGAAGCACTGGTTGACATTTTCCAAAGTTCTTTGGATTCGGGGGAAGTGCCTGCAGACTGGAGAGTGGCTGATGTAGTACCACCTTTTAAGAAGGGAGGGAGAGAGAATGTTCAAAATTATAGACCGGTCAGTCTGACGTCGGTGGTGGAGAAGATATTGGAATCCATCATTAAAGGAGAAATAGCAGAACACGTAGGAAGGAATAATAGTCTCGGTGCTGGTCAGCATGGGTTCCTTAAAGGAAAATTTTGCTTGACTAATCTCCTGGAACTTTTCGAGGACATAACACGAAGGGTGGACTCGGGAGAGCCAGTGGATGTGGTGTACTTGGACTTCCAGAAAGCCTTTGATAAGGTCCCACAGAGGAGGCTAGTTAGCAAAATCAAGGAGCATGGTTTCTGGGGTTGGGTGCTGTCATGGATAGATAGTTGGTTGAGAAATAGGAAACAAAGGGTTGGGATAAACGGGTCATTTTCTGGATGGCAGAATGTGATGAGTGGGGTTCCGCAGGGAGCGGTGTTGGGTCATCAGTTGTTTATCATTTATGTAAATGATTTGGATGAGGGGGATTAATAACTACATATGCAAATTCGCAGATGACACTAAACTGGGTGGTAGTGTGAAGGGCGAGGAGGATATCTAGAAATTGTAGGGGGACGGTCAGGTTAGGGGAGTGGGCGGAGAAATGGCAGATGAAGTTTAATGTGAGTAAATGTGAGGTTGTCCATTTTGGAGGTAGAAACAAGAGAGCAGAATATCATTTAAATTGAGCTAAGCTGGGGAGAGGGGTAATGCAAAGGGATCTGGGCGTACTGGTTCACCAGTTATTGAAAGCTAGCATGCAGGTTCAGCAAGCGGTGAAGAAGGTGAATGGTATGTCGGCTTTCATAAAGAGGGGATTGGAGTATAGGAGTAGAGAAGCTCTCCTGCAGTTGTACAGGGCCCTGGTGAGACCTCACCTGGAGTGTTGCGTCTAGTTCTGGTCTCCATATTTAAGAAAGGACATACTTGCTAAAGTGGGAGCGCAGCGCAGGTTTACAAGGTTAGTTCCCGGGATGGCAGGATTGTCATAGGTGGATAGGTTAGAAAGACTTGGACTATATGCGATGGGAGTTTAGAAGGATGAGGGGAGACATGATGGAGGTATTTAGAATTATCAAAAGGCTTGACAGGGTGAAATCAGAGCACATGTTCCCAATGATGGGAGAAACTAGGACTAGACAGCATAGTTTAAGAATACAGGGAAGGCCATTTAAGACAGAAATGAGGAGATGTTTTTACCCAGAGAGTTGTGGATCTGTGGAATGCATTGCCACAGAGGGTAGTGGGGGCGGATTCGCTGGATAGATTTAAGAGAGAGTTGGATAAGGCTCTTGTGGGCAGAGGAGTTGAGGGTTATGGGGATAAGGCTGGGATTGGTTATTGAAAGAGAAAGATCAGCCATGATCCAATAATGGCAGTGCTGGCTCGATGGGCAACTGGCCTACTCCAGCACCTAGTGTCTATTGACATTTCAAAATGCATCACCTCACACTTACCTGGATTGAATCTGCCATTGAAAACATTTGGCAATCCTGGCGGCATCTATGAGGAGAGAATTATCATTTATGTTGATTAAGAGACTGCAGATTTGTGAATCTGAAACAAAATGATAGACTGCTGAGGAGCTAAGTATGTTAAGGAGCATCTGTGAGGAATGATTCACTCTCAGTGCAATCAGGAGTTACTTGGAATATTGAACAGTACAGCAAAGAACTGATTCTATTGCCCACAATGTCTATTTGCCAGCACATAGTTCATGTCCCATCATTCCCTGCCTTTTCATTGGCCCATCACCAATGCCACTTAGAAGATGCCATTATATGCTGTAGAAATAAGGGTCCTTCTATTATTGATTGATGTTGATTAATAGATCAAGTACATTAACACATTAATTAATTAACCAAAATATTAATACAACATGGCTAATGCTTAAGCTGGGATAGTGGCAAATATCTAAGGACAGTCGGGGGGGGGGGGGGGGGGGGGGCCTAGGATGTGTGTTGTATGGCAATGACAGCCAAGCTGAAATTCCACTTTCCCCCAACAAGGACAGTGAGAGGCTCTGGAATGGGAGTTGCCTGATTCCAATCTCACTTCTCATTCCTCCAAGTTCACTGGTTGCAGGCAATTCATATACTGTACACAGAATATAACATTTATGAAGTTCACCAGGCTTCAGTGCTTGAAAGGTAAATGGTTACCGCTCAGGAGGGTTCTTGTCAGTTTTCAGAGAGAGTTGTTGTACGCTGGACACCCAGCCACTTCAGTGTCTTGCCGAAGAAACTTGCCCCCTCAGGGTTCTCCAGATGATAACCTCTTTCTTTCAGGTCACCACAGAGATTCTTTTTGTTTCTCTTATTTCAAGTGAAACATTAGACAGCCAGTCCTCTCCTCCTCTATGAACCACAAGGGCTTTGACAAGGCTGAACCGAGAACTCACAGCCAGTCTTCCAAATGGGGTTTTCCACAAGCTTGCCAGGTTGTCCTGTTCCAGTCCCAGCTGCTGCTGCTGACTGTAAAACTATAGAACTGATCTGTGTCTCTGTCTGTCTGTCTGTCTGTCTGTCTGTCTGTCTGTCTCTCTCTCTCTCTCTCTCTTTTTCTCTCTCTGTCTCTCTGTCTCTCTGTCTCTCTGTCTCTCTGTCTCTCTCTCTGTCTCTCTCTCTGTCTCTCTGTCTCTCTGTCTCTCTCTCTCTCTCTCTCTCTCTCTCATGCTCTCTCTCTCTCTCTCAAAGAAAGAAAGCCTGTTTGACTCTCTCTGCTTGCAAAAACACATGACCCTCTTAGAACAGTTCCAGACAATTTGCGGCTCTGACAAGATCTTTCATCTGTTGCCTTCTTATAAACAACAATCCATTAGTGAAGTCTCTTGGGCACCCTCCAAAGCTCTTGCAAAGGCTGTGGGGCTGATATGTTTAGCATTAGCAGACCCCCAGTATTTCAAATAAGATCTGCTTAAAGTGTTTGTATATGATCTACTCTAACAAACCTTTTCAAATTTATCTCCCCGAAACATATCTATGTATTTTGTCATAACATGTTAGAGAACTGGAGCTGGGGCTGGATGAATTCTGGATAATTCACAAGGCAGAGGGAGAGATAGACAGAAGCTATAAAGTGACAGTCACCCCAAAGAGATGAGAGGTAGTTACTTGGAGAATGTTAGAAGAGGGAAGGGAAATAAACAGTTAGCGCAGACTGCCTCTGTGGCCATGCCCCTCGACAATATGTATAATATTTTAGATACTGTTGGCAGGGGGAAGGGGGGAAATGGAAAATGATCAACCAGGGACAAGTCATAGTGGTCAGGTCTCTAGTACAGAGGTTCACCCTTCTGCTTAGAAGGGAAGGGGGAGAGGAGAAGAGGTGTTGTAATTGGGGATTTGATCATTAGGAAAACAGAAAGGAGGCTCTGTGAACGAAATTGAGATTTCAACACGGTATGTTGCCTCGCAGGTGCCAGGGTAAAGGACATCTCAGATCAAGTCCACAGCATTCTCATGGAAATGGGTGAGCAGCCAGATGTTATGGCCCACATTGGTACCAATGACATGGGGGAAAAAGGGATGAGGTCCTGAAGAGTGAATACAAGGAGTTAGGAAGGAGGTTATAAAGTAGGACCTCAAGGATGGTAATCTTGAGATTGCACCTTGTGCCATGCGACAGTGAGGGTAGGAACAGGAAGTTGTGGCAGATAAATACATTACCGAAAAGTTGGTACAGGAGGCAGGGGTTCAGATTCGTGGATCATTGGGGTCTCTTCTGGGAAAGGTATGACCTGTACAAAAAAGAGGGGTTGAACGCAAACTTGAGGGGGACCAAAGTCCTGGTGGGCAGGCTTGCTAGAACTGCTGCAGAGGGTTTAAACAAGTTTGGCAGGGAAAAAGAGAGGGCAAAGAATAGAGCAGATGGTGGAAAGGTTGAGGCAATATGTAGTGAGTTTGTGGGGAAACACAGGCAGTAGTTGGGGGGGGGGAAGCATAACTATATTCAGTCGGAATATGCAAAAAATATTAGGAATAATAGAGATGAATAGAACATGGATCAGTTCATGGAATTACTATTTTGTGGCCAATTACAGAGACTTGGGTGACATAAGGACTAGATTGGCTGTGGCTGGTACCAGCATTTTAAAAGGATGGGAGGTAAAAGAGGGGGTAGGAGGTTCATTACCAATCAGTGATAGTACCACAGCTGCAGAAAGGAAGGACATTTTGGTGAGATTGTGAAAGCAGGAAGGAAGCGATCACTGTACTGCGAGTAGTCTATAGGCCCCCCAAATAGCTCTTGAGACACTGCAGAACAGGTAAGTAGGCAGATTTTGGAATGGTGCAGCAATAGCAGGGTTGTTGTTGTGGGAGACTTATTCTTGGCAAATATTGACTAGCACCTCCTTACTGCAAGAGGGTTAGATGGGGCGGAATTTGCCAGGTGTGCCCCAAAAGGAGTCTCGATGCAGTATGTGGAAAAACCAACTAGAGCGGAGTCTATACTGGATCTAATACTGAGGAATGAACTTGGTCAGGTGGAAGATCTCTCAGTGGGGGAGCATTTCGGTGACAATGACTAGAACTCCCTGACTTTTGGCAGAGCTGTGGACAAGGATAAAAGCAGACAAAATGGTAAAGTGTTTAATTGGAGAAGGGCCCAATTATGATAGGATTAGGCAGGAACTCTGGAGAGTAAAATGGGAATGGATGTTCTCAAGTAAAAGCAGAGAAATAATGTGGAGGATGTTTTGGGACCAGTTGCATGGGGTTCAGGATAGGTTTGCCCCACTGAGATAGGGAAAACATGGCACGATAAGGGAACCGTGTTTGACAAAGGAGGTGAGGCAGCTAGTTAAGAGGAAGAAGAAAGCAGACAGAGGATTAGAAAGTAAAAGACAGGAAGGACTCATGAAAATAATGTGGTAGCCAGGAAGGACTTAGGAGAGCTAGAAGGGGCATGAGAAGGCCTTGGCAGGTAGGTTTAAGGAAAACCCAAAGGTGTTCCATGCATACGTGAAGATTAGATGGATAAAAAGAGTGAAGGTAGGGCCACTTAAGCATAAAGGAGGCAGTATGTGCCTGTAGGTGGAGGAGGTCCTAAATGAATACTTTACTTCAGTTTTCACCAGAGAGGGGGACCTTGGATAATGTGAGGTCAGAATGGATCAAGTTTATGTGCTGAAGCATGTTGAGATTAACAAAGAAGAAATGCTGGATCTTCTTAAAAACATTAGGATTAATAAGTCCTGGGACTGGACCCCAGGTTACTACAGGAAGGGCAGAAAGAGATTGCTAGAGCATTGGCAATGATCTTTGCTTCCTTCATGGTCAGAGGAGTGGTACTGAAGGATTGGAGAACACCAAATGTGGTCCCCTTGCTTAAAGAAAGGTAATAGGGGAAATCCTGGGAATTATAGACCTCTGAGTGTTACGTTAGTGGTGAGAAAACTGTTGGAGAGGATTCTCAGGGACAGGATTTACAAGAAGTATCGTCTTCTCAGGGATAGTCAATATGGGGTTATGAGGGGTAGGTCATGAGTCATGAGTCTAATTGAGATTTCTGAGGAAGTAATGAAAGAAATGTATGAAGGTAGGGTGGTAGATGTGGTGGATATGGAATTTGATGAGGGATTTGACAAGGTTCCCCATGGTAAAATCATTCAGGAAATCATGAAGCCTTGACAGTGTGGATTCGGAATTGTCTTGCTTACAGAATGCGGAAGGTCATAGTGACTAATGGAGTTCATCTACTACTGATGTCAGACTCACTGACCTATAATTTCCTGGGTAATTTTTGGAGCCTTTTTTAAATAACGGAACAATATGAGGTACCCTCCAACTTTCTGAAACCTCACCTGGAATGAGTTGCCAGAGGCAGCTTTAGAAGACGGTACCATTACGTCATTCAAAAGACCTTTGGACAGATTCATGGATCAGAGAGTTTGAGAATGATATGGCCCAAATGCAGGCCAATGGAACTCGCTCAGAATTCCAACGCGGTCAGCATGGACATGTTCAGGGCCCTGTAGTACGCTCGCTGACTCTAGGTAATCCCTTGTGGATGATAAATACAGGCTTGGCAAGTGTAAACCATTTGTTTTTGTCCCTTTTTTTCCTTCAGAGTTTCAGGCACATCTTCTTTGCTGGGTGAATTGTCAACCCCAGGCCTGACCTTGTCACAGAAATTTTTTGTATATCAATCACCCTCTGATGTATTTTATTTCAGAGTGGCTAAAGGGCATCAGCTCTTGAAATGGATTTGTCAAAGACATTTTTTGATCATTTCAATCCACACAAAAAACTTAACGTAGAAACCATAATTTAATTCAATGTATATCTGAACTGGGAATTTTTTTTAAGCCTTTCCCTTTCATTTCCCCTTACTGAACTGTTGAACCTCTCTACAATTTCAGAAACCACAAAGAAGCAGTAAAGGCGTGTCGAGAGATTAACCGAGTAGGCAAATACAGTATCAGGCAAATGGAATGTAAACTGTGGCTTTTGTTTAGCATTTTTTTTAAATTATCTAAATGGCAAGAGATTGGGGAGTTTGAAGTCATCGAGGGATCTGGGTATCCACGTGCATGACTGACAAAAGGCTAGTGCGTGGGTTGAAGAAATAATCAGGAAAAGTTACAGGATCTGACTGTTTCTTGGGAAGAGAGCAAAATTGAAAAGTAACGAGGTTACACTTCAAATATATGGGGCAGGGATGACTCAACATCAAGAGTATTGTGTACAGTATTGGAGTCTTATATTTCAGGATGTGTATGATTTGCAAACTGTGCATAGAAACAGGTCCCTGAAACAGGCAGATTGTCTTTGAGGAAAGGTTGAAGAGGTAAACACGGAACAGAGAACCATCCAGCGCAGGAACATGTCCCTCTGCCCACATGTCTGCGTCAATCATGATGCCTGTTTAAACTAATACCTTGCTGCTTGCACATGAGAGATCCACCTCTATTCTTGCACATCCATGTGTCGATCTAAAAGCCTGTTAAATGCTACTATGGTACATGATTCCACCACTACTTCTGGCAGCCCATTTCAGGCACCTACCACTCTCTGCATAATAAACCTGCTCCATACATTTCCCCTATCACGTTAAAGTCATGTCAAGTTTATTATCATCTGTTTGCACACGTACAATTGGACGAAATAACGTTCTCTGCTCCTCAGTGTGAAACATGCAAACACACAGGCCAACATAACACACACAGACACACAAACATACACAGACACACACACACACACAACAGATATACACACCACTCACACACAGACAGACAGATGCATAAAGTCAGGAAGGAGATGAAAATGCATGATGAGCGAGCTGGAGAGAGGGTAAGGGAAAGGGATTAAAAATTGGAAGACCTGAGATGGATCTGAAGGAGAGAGGGAGAGAGGTACATGGGAGGTGAGGGTTCCCTGAAATTGGAACATTCATTGTCTGGCACATTGAGGCACCTGTAAAATCGAGGAACAATACTTCATATTCTGTTTCAGACATCTCGAACAAGATGGCCTCCAATTTCCATTGACCTGCCCTCCATCTCTCATCTCTTCATCTCCCTTCCTCCAGTTCCACACCCCCTTACCTTCCTTCTCCTCTCATACAGCTATCATTCTTAACCCTCAGCTCTCTGCCATGACTGCTCAGCTTTCCCTTTTACCCTCCCAGCTCTATCTATCCCTTATTTGTTAGCCTGCGCTCCTTCCCCTTCCTCCTTCCCCACTTTTTTATGCCTGATTTGTAGCACTCGTGAAGAAAAACTCAGGCCCAAAACGTCAACTGCTTTTTTACTTCCATTTGATGCTGTGTGACCTGCGGAGCTTCTCCTGTATTTTTGAGAACTGTATCTGTAAATTTTCTTCGTCATTTTTATTGTCATGCGAATGAACAAGTACAATGCGATGAAAACGTATTCTCTGGTCCTCGATACAAAACACACAACTAGACATAACATATATACAGACAAGCAATACATATGCTGGACAAGTATTTCATCTGTACAATTAAATAAAAAAGTATCATTTCATGAATATGGGAGTCACGGATGGTTAATGTCACCAGTTCATTTGGTCGTTCATCATTCTCACTGCCCATGAGAAGAACCCATTCCTCAGCCTGATGGTGCAGTCTCTGAATCTCCTGCATCTCATCCTGGATGGAGCACTGAAAGATGCAGTGTGCAGAGTGGAAGGAGTTCTCAAATGATTTTGCACTTCCTCTTCAGACAATGATCCCATGCCGACGGGAGTGGGGAAGGGAGATTCCAGCGATCCTCGCTGCCACTCATATGGTCCTGTGGATTGACCTCTGATCCATTTCTCTGCATCAAATGTACCACGCTGTGATGCAGCTGACCAGGACACTCTCAACAGAGCTCCTATTAAGGTTGACATAATGATGGCCGGGACCTTCTTATTTACCTCTGCACTAACTGATCTCTCTCTGTAACACTGCAGTTCTTTAGAGTATTTTGCTGTTATATAGATGAGATGTATACGAGGACTGCACGCAAAACAAAATTTCCCAAGTGTCTCTGTACATGTGACGATCAACTAGGATGATTGACATGTGGGTTAAATGGCCTGCTTTTGGCCATGACCCGAAATTTGAGGAGTGACAAAGAATGAGAAGGGTGATAGAATCCAATATCTGAGAACACTAGAAATAGTTCCCAGTACTGTATTTTCAGGGTTAAAAATTATCCTTGGGACTGGAATGGAATTTAGAGTTGGAAAGTGTGTCGTTCTACTAAACCAATATGTTCCAGATTAAAAATAACAGAATAACTAAAGTGATCATCTCTGCATTACTCCATTGTAAATGAGCTTTGTGCAAATAAGATCAAGGATTGATTGCATGAGTGAATGATTGTTGTGAGAGGCATTGAGTCAGGGATCCATGTCGATTGATATTTGTTTGCCACCATAGCGTGGATCTCCCTGTGGTCACCCATTTAATTTGTCCATCCCATTGCATTGTTGACATGCCTGTCCATGACTGCTAGACTGAGAGCACCAACAAATTGGAGGAACAACACCTCATCTTCTATCTGGGCACCGTCCAACCATAGAGCAATAACATCGACTTCAGTTTCTGGTAAACCATCACCCCTTCTTCTTTTCCCTATCGTCATTTAGCCAGCTTGATCTCTCTCTGTCTCTCTCTCTCTCTCTCTCTCTCTCTCTCTCTCTCTCTCTCCTTTTCCAAAATAAATTCTCACCTCTTCTCTTATCATATCCAATTCACACCTTTTTGATGAACTCCTCCTTCAGTCTTTATTCTGACTCTCCCTGATGTTTGCTTATACCTTGAGGAATGGCTCAGACCCGAAACATTGGTAAGGTATCTTTACCTCTTGTGGATGCTGCAAGAATGGCAGAGTTCCACCAGCATTTCTCTATGTTTTTCTGACCAATACATTTTTCTAGGCTAATGGCATTCGTGTGAATTGGTTCCATATATCTCTAAGCCCCTCCAAGCTCATCTTATCCATAAATCTGTTCAAATATCTTTTGAATATTGTTAAAGTAAGGACTCAACATTAGGTACCCTCTGAAGTTCAGGTACCTCATCAGTGACTAAGCATGAAATAAAAATCTCTGCGAGTACCACTGCAATTTCTTCTCCTGTTTGATGCAATATCCTAGGATTCAGTTCTAACACATAATAGTCTGCAGAGACTGTGGTTAAAGTAAAAACACAAAGCTGGAGAAAGACAGCAGGTCAAACAATGTACTTTATGTAGTAAAGATAAAAATACATAACTAACAATTTGGGCTTGAGCCCTTCATCGAGGTATGGAAAAATGTCGGCAGGCACCCAAACAAAAAGGTAAGGGGGTAAGCATCGGGGGAGGAGCATGTTTGCAAAGGCAGGAGGTAATATGTGGAGAAAGGAGGGAGGTTACAGCAGCAAGCAGGGGGAGGAGGGATAGAGAGGGGGATTGGAGAGCTGATGGGGAAGGGAAAGGGAAGGAAAAGGAGAGCAGGTTAGCAGAAATCGGAGAAGTCGATGTTAATGCCAACCAGCTGGAGAGTGCCTTAACAGAAAAATCAGGTGTGGTGTCTCCAATTTTCAGATGGTCATGGTTAGATAGGACATGGAGAGACATGTGAGTATGGGAGTGGGCCGCAGAACTGAAATGGTGGACCACTGGGTGGGCCCTGTCGCTGGTGCAGACAGAGCAAAAGGTGGTCAGCGTAGTGATCTCCCTGTCTGCGCCCAGTATCTCTAATGTAGAAAAAGCCACAAAGGGAGCACTGGATGCAGTAAATCAATCCTATAGGTACACAAGTGAAGTGTCGCTTCACTTGAAAGGCTTGCTTGGGGCCTTTATGGCGAGTGAGGAGGTGTGGGTGTAGGTGTGGCACCTCCTGTGGCCACAGGGGGCAATTGGTAGGGAGAGATAAGTGCACACAGGAGTCACAGAGGGAATGGTCCCTATGGAAGGCAGAGAGGGGAGGAGAGGGGAAGACGTGTCTGGTAGTGGGATCCTATTATAAACACTGAAAATTCTGGAGGATAATATGTTGGATACAGTTGATCAGGCAACAGGGACTTAAAATCCAGATACAGTACAATGAGAAGGATTCATTAATATTTGGGGCTTAACTACAGAATGGTGTCTGGGAGATAGATGGTCATCTAAAGATTGAGTGATTTAGGGCAATCAGTTTCAACACTGAAACGTAACAAATGCATGAGGTCTGAGTTGCTTTGGTAGGTTGGGAAATAACATTGAAAGCTATTTCAGTGATATCAGAGCACAAGAAATTGGAGCAGGAATCAACCTTCTGGTTCGTCAAGCCTGTGTTGCCATTCAATAGGATCATGGCTGATCTGGCCGTGGGTTCAGCTCCACATATCTGCCTTTTCCCCATAACCTTTAAGTTCCCCGACGATGCAAAAAAATCTGTCTGATCCTGTCTTAAATTTATTTAATCAGACAGCCTCTACTGCTTCCTTGGGCAGAGAATTCTGCAGATTCACTACTCTCTGGGGAAAGCAGTTCCTCCTCCTCACCATTCTGAATCTACTCCCTGAATTTTGAGGCAATGTCCTCCAGTTCTAGTCTCTTCAATTTTTCAGCTGCTATCTTTTCCTTTTGTAATGTTATATGTTTCCATCAGATCCTCTCTCATTCTTCTGAATTCCAGTGAGATAGTTCCAGGAAATTCAATGCCTCCTCATAGGCTAACCCTCTCATCTCTGGAATCAACCTGATGAACATCTTCTGCACTACCACCAAGGCCAGTATTTTTTTCCACAGATAATGAGACCAGAATTGCACTCAGTACTCCAGACATGGCCTCACCATATCCAGTACAGTCGCAGCAGATCCTCCCTGCTTTTAAATTCAATTTGGTTTCCAATGAAGGCCTACATTCCATTTGCCTTCTGGACCTTTTGTGATCCATGTGAAAGAACTTCCAAGTCCCTCTGCACAACAACATGCTGCAATTTTTCACCATTTAAATAATTATCTGATTTTCAAAGGTCATGACCTTTCATTTACCAGCATTGTACTATTACGAGCCCAGAGGACTCCAAAACCCAGCAGCAATAGAAATTGACCAAGACAATGGCTACTTAAACAAAAGTTGCTTTTAATTTTGTTTAAACATAATAACGAGATCAATCTTAAACTTATTACTATTTACTTAACTGAACTTCACCCCTTTCTAATTCTAAGCGCACTTGTATATAATGTGTATATGTTCAGGAAATTTCTCCGTTTCACTGTCCAATCATTCACTCCTCACTCCTCCAAATTCACCGGTATCAGGCAATTCTTATACTGTGGACAGATTTAACTGTTATAAATCTTCACCAGGCTCTGGTGCTTAAAGGTAAATGGTTACCACTCAGGAAGGTTCTTGCGGTTTCAGAGAGAGATTTGTTGCTCGTTGGACACACACAAATTGATTCCCTCTGATCAGTCACTTTAGTGTCTTGCTGAAGAAACTTGCCCCAACATGGTTTTCCCAAATGATAACTTCTTCTTCCAGGTCACCACAGAGTTCCTCTTGTTTCCCTTATTTCAGGACTACAAGGGTTTTGAACAGGCTGAACTCAGAATTCACAACCCGTCTTCAAAATGGGGTTTTTCAACCAGCCTGCCAGCTTGCCATTTTGCAGCCTAAACTGCTGCTGTAGAACTGACTTCCCTCTCACTCTCTCTCTCTGTCTCCAAAAGAGAAATCACCTGTCTGTTTTTCCTCCCTCTGCTTGTAAGAACCATATGACTTCTTACAGGACTCCAAACCCAATCTTTGAAAGATCTTATCAGTATCTGAGCCTGGGCGTTATTCCATTTGCACCTCCTTGTGAAGTCCTTTCCAAAGTTGTTTCATTGTCTCTGCAAAGTCACTGGTGACACAATATCTCAGTTCAGCAAAGCTCTTGCATTTTAAATGAGATGTCTTTTGTGAAGTGTTACTCTGTTTGTGAAGTGTAACCTAAACTAACCCCGCACAATCTATCTCTTTTAAAGACATATTTTACCCATAACTATTCTAATGTATCCCGTAACAGTATTCCGTCTGCCAGATCCTTGCACACTCAGTTGACTTATCTATATCTCTCTTCAGTCTTCCATATAATTCGCTTTTACATTTAATTTAATGACATCATCAAACCTCGATCAAACCCACATTTGACCCCTCTCTTCCAAATCATTATTTTTTTGCAAATGGTTGTGGGCCCAGTCACTTTGACTATTCAAAACTGATTTCCAGCCATTTATCCCAAATTCTCTGCATGCTATTGGTTAGCCAATCCTCTATCCATGCTGATATTTCACTCCAATTTCATGCCTTCTTATCTTATGGATGTCTTTTATGCGCCATCATCGAATGTTTTCTGGAAATCCAAGTAGAGAACATCCACCTCTTTCCTTCTAATGACTGCGCTTGTTATATTGGACCATAGGGCAAAGGAGGAGAATTAGGCAATTCAGCCAGTGTGCTCACCTTTCAAATCATGGTTCAGGCCTGCTCAGCTCCAGAGAATTTGGTAAATCATCTCTTCTATAAATTGACTATTATTCTTTCAGTATCCTAGTATGTACTCCATCAGAACCTAGAGATTTATGTGCCTTTAGATTTTAAATGTAGATGTAACAGGCCCTTTCAGCCTATGAGCCCGTGCCACCAAATTACTCCCATTTGACCTACAACCCTTGTAAGTTTTGAAGGGAGGTAAGAAACCAGAGCACCCAGAGGAAACCAAGCAGTCACAGGGAGAACGTACAAACTCCTTACAGACAGCGCTGGATTCGAACCCCTGTCACTGGCACTGTAACAGCATCAGACCAACCACTTCGATAAGTATGCTACCCAATTTAGACCCTCTAGTTTGCTCAGCACAGACTCCTTATTGATGGTGATTGTGTCGTGGCTCTTACCTTCCATCGCATCCAAAACATCTCTCTTTGGCAAGTTAGACACGTCCTCCATTGTGAAAATCAACACAAAATAGTTGTTTGAGCCTCAGCATTGCTCAATATTAATTCAGATTCAGATTTCAGACTTGAGATTTCAAATATTAAATTTATTGTCAGAGAACGTACACGACTGACATCACATGCAACCATGAGATTCTTTTTCCTGTGTTACCATGCAATAAGATCATGGATGATCTGGCCATCTATATGCCTTTTAAATGTTGGATTACCATTTATTGGTAGTGCAAAAAAAACACTGTACTCAACACATACATGTAAACAAGTACAGAAATGTAAACAAATTGTGCAATATGGAGAGAGAAAAATTAGTAAAGTGCAAAAGTAAGAGTCCTTAAATAAGTTTCTGATTGAGTTTGTCATTGAGGAGTCTGATGGTGGAGGGGTAGCAGCTGTTCCTGAACCTGAATAGAGCATGTGCTGGTGGTGTGGATCCTTGATTACTGCTGCTCAGTAGCATTCCTTGCGGATGTTCTTGATGATGGGGAGGGTTTTACCTGTGATGTCCTGAAGGGTTTTTTACTCAGGGGCATTGGTGATGCAGCCGGTCAGCACATGTTCCACCACACATTGGAGAAATTTGCCAGGGTTTCCGATGTCATACCAAACCTCCGCAAACTCCGGAGGAAGTAGAAGCGCTTACATGCTTTCTTCATGATGCCATTAGTGTGTTGGGTCCAGGAAAGATCCTCCGAGATAGTGACTCCCAAGAACTTAAATTTGCTCGCCATCTGATCCCCCAATGTCAAGTGGATCGAACAGCTCTGGTTTTCCCTTCCTGAAGTCAACAATCAGCTCCTTAGTTTTGTTGACATTGAGTGCAAGATTGTTGTTGGTGCACCATTCAGCCAAGTTTTCAATCCCCTTCCTGTATATATGCTGCCCCTTTTTATACAACTCTTTACCATGGTACTGATGCACCATCAATCACTCAGGAGACTATTGTGAAGAAACCTATAGGTTTTAATTCACTTGAGAACATAGCATATCCCTACTGTTTGATTGTCCTGCACTGAATTCCAGAGGGCTGTGGAACAGTATACAGGAGCCTGTGTGGAGGGGCCACAGGTACAACCTGACAATAGGTACGCTTGACCAGATAATTATACATGACAGATGCCATCAGTGATAATTCCCCCTTCTCATCTTCCAAGGGGCTAATATTCTCTTTATCCATCTATTTTTGTTTTATATAATTATATTAAAAATTATTGTGTGTTTTCATATTTTCACAGTTTTCATTCAGAATCTTTCTTCCCTTTAGTGCTTGGTTAGTGGCTCTTTGCTCCTGTTTAAGCTTTTCTTCTTAAAATGTCTTTATTGAGTTTTCTTCTTTTTAAAATATCTTTATTGAGTTTAATACACATGTATTGTTCCAATGCATAGCTTTGTACTTATTCTTACAATACTTAAATGTTACCTCGTCTAAATAGTGTGTAAAAAGGGGTAAAACCCCTTTTACAAAATATCTAAAAGAAACCAAAAGGAAGAAAAAAGAAGACACCCCCCCACCCCCGATTAATCAAACCCCTCCCTCTAAACAAGGTTGACTTCTATGTATAACATACCAAGGAAACAAACGACGACATTCGGGGACCAGACAGCGCCACTCAGGAGTATCCAAGCACCCTACTAACAATAACAATTTACAGTACGGAAACAGGCCATACCAGCCCTTCTACACTTCAATTTGATTTTTCATTTTTCATTTTAATGATCCATCGCAGTCGAAGTCCCTTCTGGCGCATGAAACCTGTGCGAAACCTGTGCGATGCATTCCTTTATTTCCTCACTTATCTAAGGCTGGCTCTTGGAGGCAGGTAATACCTAGCATTAGAAAAATCAATACACAGTTAAGTACAATGAAATAACCTTGAGGCAAAAAAAAAATCAGGAAATGTATTGCAGCTGTGGCTATCAGGGGATGGTAACACTGGTATTAGATTAATGTGTCAGGTTTATGATCTTGTGGAGAAAAATATGAATTAATATAAGGTTTCAGTAAATTCCAGATAATATACAGCAGAAAACCAAGAAATCAATATGGATGGGGCAAGATAAGAAACATTAAAGCAGACTGTAAAAGCTTCCCAGAAAAGAATAAGAAAGCAAAAGTCAACAAGAGTTGCATACAGGATTAAACAAATATAGAGGAAAATAGAAAATAAAAGGAAGGGTGGGCCAGTCAGCCCTTTATACCAGCTGTACATGTAGCGTGATCAGGCCTGATCATTCCTTCAGTACCCTGCTTCCTCCTTCTCCCCACATCCCCTGTCTTCTTTAAAATTAAGAAATTAAAAATAACTGTACGGAGTTAGGAGTTTGATTGTTCAGATGGGTGCATTTGGGTGGTGTGGATCAATGTGCCAGGAGGGCCTGTTACTCCAAATTAAAAATAAAGTAATAATTTAAAATTGACTTAGTCGCTCCAGATGAAGAAATTTCTCCTGATCTCAATTTGTGGAGGATCGGGGTTGATCCTCGATCCAGGATCTGGGGTGAGGGCCCAATCAGCAGTTTACTCTCCTTAGCCCCTTTCACACTGCTGATTGCATGAGAGTAAACCCTCCAATTCTGTGGGTCAAATTGCGTGGTAGGAAATGGCATAACCAGGCAGAGCGAGTCAATTTCAACCGGGCTCTGATACATGGTGGGGGCATGTATTAGGGCCCGGCTGAGTTGACTCACCAATCACCTTCTGGCAGTGTGAATGATCGACTCGACTTACTGGGTACCATTAATGACGTGCTTGCATCAGTCTGGCAGTTATATTTCACAGCAATGACAGCCCCGGCGGGCTCACTCTGACACCCCACCCCCCGTCCCTCTGCCTTACAGCCCCACCCCCC
Source organism: Narcine bancroftii (assembly GCF_036971445.1). Classification (NCBI taxonomy): domain Eukaryota; kingdom Metazoa; phylum Chordata; class Chondrichthyes; order Torpediniformes; family Narcinidae; genus Narcine; species Narcine bancroftii. The sequence continues at coordinate 473,634,739 of NC_091469.1, read as the reverse complement.
CGCTCCCTTCCTCCTCCATTCCCCTCCCTCTCTCTTCAATCTTGCCCCATTTCCCCCCATCAGCCCCACACTGATCCCACTACCTCACTGCCCTGCTGTGCAGTTCTTCTCAAAAATCTGGCATCTTTTTTCAGTTGCATTGATATTCCTGGTGCCAGCATAATAAAAGCCACACGAATGCCCAGAAGCAAAATGAATGCATAGATTCATCTAGTGACTGTAGATTTCTTGGAAATGGGGCAACAGCTGCATAGCAAACAAGGTGCACTGCTACACAGACATGATACCAGGCTGCCGGAGGAACACAGGGTTAAAACGGTGCCAATCTTCCCATGCTATCCAAGCATGAACTGAGCTCCCCTCCACAGTTTAAGTCCCTCGAAAGCAACCACCACTTCTTCGAATTACAATCGCGCAACCAGGGTAGCGGCATGAGGGATCCCCCTCCAGAATGTTCTCCTACCGTAGGGATGCACTGGGTGTGAAGGGCATCGAACAGAAACCCCCCTCCCCCTAGCCGCTCCAGCAGGGGTAAGTGCGGTTCACCCACCCCATTGCCTCTCTCAAGCAGCTGGGGCTTCTTGGCCACTCTCTCCGCTCTGGATAAGGTACACCCGCCCCTTTTTGCACCCTTTCAGATTGAACTGAACAAATGTAGAACTACGGAATTCGGTTTCAAAATGAAATCGACCGTTTTATTAGAATGGGCCACGCTGCGGCAAAGTTGGGTAACTCTGAACGATTGTTTCTTCCCCTTGAAAAATGATAAGTGAGCAAGCTGAAGACTATTATCCAGTTGGCCAAAAAAAGAACCCACATAATGGGTTCTCACCCAGTGCAAGCTTCCACTTGCAAGCTTGTATGAAAAAAATTATTATTGGCCATAAATCAGTTGGCGAGGCTGGCCACGCTCTGACAGCTGTGAAATGTAACTGGGCCATCATCTAGGCTGTCATAGCTCTGTACATAATACGTGACACATTGCTAGACCCCACCCTCCCCCCTTAAAATCCCAAGTTGCAGAATTGCCTGCAAATAATCGTGCTGTGTGAAAGGCTCCTGGGTTCAGCTTGCCCTGCAATTTTTTCCCATTTCCTAAGAGGGTTGGCAGTGTGAAAGGGGCTCTTGAGGAATGAAGGACTCAGACTTTTCTTTGCCTAATCCCCTTCATTCGTGACAAAGACCTGTGGGAGGTTTGTCACCTCTGTAGAGGATCAAAGAGCTCCCAAACAAGCTGCACGCCATTCATCTGGAAATTGTATCATTGTGCGAACCAATCAAATAACCAGATTCCCTTTTCCTCGGGCATTGTTCTCGCATGTCACCTGATCTGGGAAAATTCCAGGCTGCTGGAAACTTACTAAGTGGGCCAGGGGTTGCCCGGCAACACAAGTCATGGGGCTGCTCACTCTCTGAATATTTACGACCCTCTGCATTCTTTTGCAAAGCAGAAAGGCACAGCCTAACTTCAAATTGCATCAATCTTTAGGCTCGGCTGGGGATGCATTGCTCAAATTGAATTTGATCTTCAGACCCTCACTTCTACAAGTTCTACACGGTGTTCCCCTTGATCCGAAGTTCTGTGCTCGTCCACCATAAGGAATATCCTTCCTAACTTTATTAATTCATTGGCTTCCAGTGGTGGGGAGGGGGGGGGGGGGTCTCCTGTTATCTTTATATACTCCAGAGAATATAGTCTTCATCAACCATAACTATCCTCATCCATTGGTTCTATCATCTCGTTATCAGTCTAATAATCCTTGCACTCCTCACTGCAAGAGTATTGTTCCACACCTGAGGAGACCAAACCTATACCAAGAGCTCAGATGGTATTCTCAAATGTTCTTCCAATGTAAGTTGATACACTATCTGCCTTCCTAACTATTTGCCACACCTGAGCACTTTGGACCTGCAGTCTTGTTGCACCTTCCCTTTCCCTAATTCATCACTCTTCGGAAAGTAATGATGGAGTTTTACCGCAAAGAAACAAGTCCTTCAGCCCAAGTTGTCCATTAAAAGTGTCCCATTTTGGGTGCATTTGGCCCATATCCTACTAAATCCATCCTATCCATACACCTGTCTATATGTCTTCTAAGTGTTGCAATTGTACTGGCCTCTACCATTTCATTCAGCTGCTTGTATCATATACTCACCACATAAAGATCCCCCTCAGATCCCTTTAAAATCTTTCCCTCTCAACTTAAATCCACGCTATCCAGTTTTGGACACCCCTACATTCGGAAAATGACTGCGACTAAGCACACTGGACAACACATTTTTTCGAAAGGTTTGCTCCCTGAAAACAAAACATTGGGGATTATGATAGACAACTTCAAGCTGAACACAAAGATAATTTCAGATTTGCAGCATCACGTAGGAAGTTGGAGAAACATTAAATGAATGGCAGTTTTTTTCTGTTATTGGAGGTCTAAATAGACACATATGGTTATTAATCTATTTTTGCTGTCATGTTTATTTGGTGGATAAGCTTATGTTTTGTAACATGATTATATAACTTCAACACTGACTCAAGGGTTTGGCAAAACCTTTTATAAAGGACTCAATAAAATTTAAATCATAAAAAAGGGAAACATTAATCGTGTAATCACATAATGATGTTGTGCCAAGCTCTTGGGTTGACTGCACAAGACACCAAAGAGCCAAAGTAGATAACCTCACCTTTATCCACATTAAACTCCAACCACCCCTTACCCAACTTAATGGAATTGTAGAGAAACACAAAAGCTGCAGACGCTGGAATCCTGAGCAGAAAACCAGACCATGGATGCTGACTGACCAGCTGAATTCCTCCAGCAAACCTTGGCCTGCATTGCTGAATCACATGCGATCTTCACCACCTTTGCGTTCTCTGCAAGTTTGGAAACTCAGGGATGGAATCTGCCATTCCTAAGAAGCCCAGTTCAACAAGGGATCAGCATCTAGCATACTTAGAAATGATGAGGTGCCAGGCGAGTGATCCTGTAGGGTCACAGAAACCAGTCGTCAGCCAATTCAATTCATTCTTCATCATATAAAAAAATGGGCAAGAGTACTGGATATGGTGAAGGCTATGGGATCAGTTTCCACTCCAATTCTAGTTCTGATGTCTAACTGTGTCTCCTGATAACCTTGTCCATTCAGTACAGTTATACCACTGGTACCTCTTCCCTATCAGAGACCTTCTCCCCCTATTATTGCTCAATTTTTTTTTCCCCTTCTACCCTGCTACCTATATCCCCTTATGACCTGTTAGCCTGTACTCCTTTCCCGCCCATTCCACCCTCCTCTCCTCTCCTCTTCTTCCTCTCTCACCCTCCTCCTCCTTTTTATTTAGGTTCCTGCATGTTTTGCTTATACCTGAGAAAGAACCCATGCCTAAAAAGTTGGTTACCCTTTTACTTCCTACAGATAGTGCTGTGTTTCTCCAGCAAATTTGTGTATTGCATGAAACCCCACCATCTGATTACTTTCTTGTTTAGCTCCTTGTAGCAGTGGAAAATTGCCCAGATATGTCCTGTTCACATATTCAGCCTAGCTAATTCTCATCAATCCCCCTTTTCTCAAACTCCAGCAAAGTGGTGGACAGTGATTGATCCATCAAGCGACTCTTGTCCACCAACAGCCACCCCAGGATCCATTGGCTCCTGACTTGGTGCAAATATAGACCAAAGAGCTAAATTCTCATGGTGAGTGAGAGTGATTGGCCTGGTAGTAAAAGGGATATGCTCCAACAGATGGAGTCAAAGCTTGCACAAAGGAAGATATTTTTAGTTGTTGGAAGTCAGCCATGGAATCCCCAGGATATCAATGCAGATCAGGTTCAAGTTCAAGTTGATTATCATCTGACTGTACTTATCTTTTCTTTGGCTTGGCTTCGCGGACGAAGATTTATAGAGGAGGTAAATGTCCACGTCAGCTGCAGGCCCGACCGTGGCTGACAAGTCCGATGCGGGACAGGCAGACACGGCTGCAGCGGTTGCAGTGGAAAATTGGTGGGTTGGTCTCTGGACCACAATGAACACACATACACACACAATACACAGCATATAATAATCACATATGCACATGAAGATATAATTTAAAATAAATGTACAGCTGGCAAGATTCTGTTAATCAATCTCCAAGTCTGTGGGAGGAAGCTATTTCCTAGCCTGACCATCCTGATTTTGACTCTACAGATTACAGAATACTCTTCGTCGATCTCACAGCCTGTGTGGGGAAAAAAAAGCAATTTCCCAGCCTGGCTGTCCTAATTTTGATGCTCCTGTACCTCTATACCGATGGCAGTGGATTGAAGATATCATGAAGATGGAAGAGCTCTTCAATAATTCTTTAAGTCCTATTTAAGCAATACTCCCAGTAAATGTTGTCAATAGAGAAAAGGGGGATCCTTTCCAGAATTTTGATTATCCTCTGTACTGTCCAATGCTTTGCAGCTACTGCGCCTTTGACCCACACAGTGATGCAGCCAGACAGGACGCTCTCAAATGCACTCCTGTGAAAGGTTGTCAAGATGCATCTAATCAGCTTTAGCTGTCTCATCAATGACCTTCATTCCCCTTTTCATCTTAATGGTCACAAACTCCCAATGCAAAAAAGTTCTGCTTATTCCTGCCCTTTATTTTCTGTCAGTGAACCACTCCACAGTCTACGGCAGTAAAGCAAGGATATATGATAGGTTACTTTTCATTGACGATGGCCCTGTCCTCAATGTCAAAGCATCAAATAAACTCGCCTCCAAACTCTGAGACCTCAGCATCCCCTCTGCAGCTGGTTCCATAACTTCCCGTCCTGCAGACTGCAATCAATGGCGAATAGAGGCAGCACTAACCCCACAATCATCCAGGACACTGGTGCCCCACAAGCCTGGTAAATTGGGTTAGTAAATAGGAGGACGATACAAAAAAAATAGGGGGAGTTATGGAAAGTGAAGATGGTTTTCGGGGACTGCAGAAGGATTTGGACTGCGTAGGAGAGTGGGCTGAAAAGTGGCAGATGGAGTTTAATGTTGATAAGTGTGAGGTGCTTCATTTTGGGAAGAATAATCAAAATAGGATATATGCAGTGAAGGGGAGGGCATTGAGGAATGCAGAGGAACAGGGTGATCTTGGAATAACGGTTCATTGTTCTTTGAAAGTGGATTCTCATGTGGATAGGGCAGTGAAGAAGGCTTTTGGTATGCTGGCTTTTATAAATCAAAGCATAGAATATAGGAGCTGGGAGGTGATGTTAAGACTGTTCAAAGCATTGGTGAGGCCAAATTTGGAACATTGTGTGCAGTTCTAGGCTCTAAATTATAGAAAGGATATCAATAAGGTAGAGAGGGTGCAGAGAAGATTTACTAAAATGTTGCCTGGATTGCAGTATCTAGAATACAAAGAAAGATTGAGTAGACCAGGTCTTTATTCATTGGAGCGTAGAAGGTTGAGGGGGGATTTGACAGAGTTATTTAAAATTATGAGGGGGATAGTGTGGTGCACTGTCAGCCAGAATCAGACACACACAAAGATAAAGACTGTACAACAGGCTTTGATCCACAAAGACTTCCACAGAGCCAGGCTGGTTGTGACGGCAGCAACTCCTCTGAATGAGATTCGGGAGGCCGGCGCAGGCTTATATCCCAGAGGATGATTGACACCCGACTGGGTGGGGTTTGATCCAATCAGGCTGACTGATTGACAGCCGGCCACGTGTTGTTCTTGCCCCTTACACTCCTGCAGGTACAGAGGATACCCCCTGCAGTAGGCCGGTAGTGTATCACTACAAATAGACAGAGTAAATGTGAATAGGCTCTTCCCCTTGATTGGAATGAGGGGTCATAAGTTAAGGGTTAGGGAGCAAAAGTTTAGATGTAATATGAGAGGAAGCTTCTTCATTCAGAGAGGGGTGGCTGAGTGGAATGACCTTACGGAAGAGATGGAGGTAGCAGGGTCAATTTTGTCCTTTAAGAGATGAGGGGATTGGAGGGTTATGAACAGGGAGCAGGTAAGTGGAACTAGTGGAGTTCACTTAAATTGGTGCGGACTAGAGGGGCCGAGATGGCCTGTTTCTGTACTGTAATTGTTATATGGTTATATATAGTTATTCCCCCTGTAAACCCTTGACTGTGTAGCCATTCACAGATGACACCACCATCATAGGTTATATAACCATTTAACCATAACAGTTTATGGCATGGAAACAGACCATCTCAGCCCTTCAAGTCCACACTGGCTCACTCAAACAACTCTGCTTGGTCCCCCCACCTCTTCTCCACCCATAACCCTCCAACCCCCTCTTATCCATGTACATATCCAGCCTCCTCTTAAATGAAAGAATTGACTCTGCCTCAACTATTTCCTCCGGAAGATTATTCCATTCAGCCACCATTCTCTGAGTGAAGAATCATCCTCTAATATTTCTCCTAAAATTTTGCTCCTTTACCCTCAACTTGTGTCCTCTTGTTTCAACCTCCCTTGCTCTCAGGGGGAAGAGTCTACTTGCATCTAGTCTATCTATTCCCTTCATAATTTTAAACACCTCTATCAAATCCCCTCTTAACTGTCTACGTTCCAATGAATAAAGTCCTAACCTCTTCAATCTTTCTCTGTACTCTAGGTATTTTAAGCCAGGCAACATCCTGGTAAATCTTCTCTGCACCCTCTCCACCTTATCTATATCCTTCCTATAATTTGGAGACCAGAACTGAACACAATACTCCAAACCTGGCCTCACCAATGCCTTAAACAGACATAGGATCACTTCCCAGCTCCTATACTCTATGCTATGATTTATGAAGGCTAACATACCAAATGCCTTCTTAACCACCCGGTCAACATGGGAATCCACCTTCAAGGAATGCTGCATCATAACTCCAAGATCTCTTTGTTCTTGTGCATTCCCCAATGTCCTCCTCCTTACTACATATGTCTTATTTTGATTATTTTTTTCCAAAATGAAGCACTTCACACTTCTCGACATTACATTCCATCTGCCATCTTTCAGCCCAATTTTCCATACAAACCAAATCCCTCTGTAATCCCTGAAAACCTCCCTCACTATCCATCATTCTGCCTATTTTCATATTGTCAGCGTATTTACTTACTCACTTAACCACCCCATCATCCAAATAATTTATATAAATTATGAACAACAGGGGACCTAGCACCGATCCTTGAGGCACGCTGCTCCTCACAGGCTTCCGTCCTAACAGACAGTTGTCCACCCTGACCCTCTGCTGTCTCTCCTCCAGCCACCTCTGAACCCATCTTACTATTTCTCTATCAATCCCTAGTGACGGAACCTTCCTTACTAACCTTTCATGTGGAACCTTATCAAAAACTTTGCTAAAATTCAGATTGACTACATCAACTGCCCTACCTTCATTCACCTTTCTTGTCACCTTGAAAATCTCAACAAGGTTCGTCAAATATGACTTCTTCTTCACAAACCCATGCTTGGTGCACCTGATCAATCCCTGCTTATCTAGATATTTATACACACCATCTCTAAGAATACCTTCTATACCTTTCCCTATCACTGAAGTCAAGCTTACAGGCCTATAATTACTTGGCAGACACCTCATGCCTTTTTTAAACAACGAAACTACATTAGCAAACCTCCAATCCTGCGGCACCACTCCTCATCCAGTGATCATTGAAAAATCACTGACAGTGCCTCCGCTATTTTCTCCCTGACCTCCCTTAATGTACTGGGGAAAATCCCATCAGGACCAGGAGACTTATCCACTTTTACTGACCCTAACAGCTCCAAAGCCCCCTCTTTACTAATCTCTATCTTTTCCATAACTAAGCCATTTGCCTCACTATCTCACATAGTCAAATGTCCTTTTCCTTTGTGAACACAGATGAGAAAAAAATTGTTTAATATCTCTCCCATCTGATGCGGTTCCTCGCTCTCATTTTCCAGCGGTCCTAGTCTATCCTTAACACTCCTTTTACTATTCACACATCTGTGAAAACCCTTAGGATTCACTTTTACCAGATCTCAACAATGACCAGTCAGAAAATAGAAAGGAAATAGGGTGACTAATGGTTTGAAGCAAGTGAACAACCTCTCCTCAAAGTTAGAAAGACCAAGGAGATATTCATAGAATTTGGAAGGAGGATGGGCTAACTCCCACGTCTGCATCAACAGTGTTGAGGTGGAGATAGTGGTCAGCTTTCAGTTCACTTGATGGTCAGGAAAGCACACCAGCACCTTTACTTTCTCAGATGCACCATTGAAAGTATCCTGTTGGGATCCAACACCACAAGAAACTGCAGAGGGTTATGATTATGAATGCGGCTCAGACTATGACACAACCCCCAACCCAGCCCTCCACCGACTGCATCTACACTTCCCACTGGCTCAGCAAAATGCACAACGTGAAAAGAATCATCCCATTCCAGTCACCCTCTCTTCCCCCTCTTCTCAGTGGGACTTTCTGGGACTCACTGGAATTTAGAAGAATGAGAGGGGATCTTTTACAAATGTATACAATTATGAAAGGCATAGATAAGAGATACACCATCAATAACTTCAAAAGACTGAAGTTGAATGAACTGATAGGCTTTTATTTAGAGCAAAAGCAGATCCTTGCTGCTCAACTGTTTTGCAATGGGCAGGGAGCTGTGGAACCTTCAGGAGCCTGTGGGTGGAGCCACAGGGACAGTCGGCCAATGGGTGTGCCCAAACAGGTAAATATATACATACAGTAGTTCACGACATTCACCCCTTTATTTGCAAGAGTCCAGTGGGTTAAAGTGGTGATGTTACAGTTACAAATGAAGTCTTTCAGGTGGTCTGGGTTTTCGCTGTGACTATCATAATATTGGCTGCAATTGCAGTGCAGTGGTGGGGTCCTGGGCAGCCTGGGGTATCTGTGTGCAGTCATCGGTGTTGGACTGGTGGGTATGTGGTGACGAGTCTGTCGTGTCCTCTGTGGGGAGGGGAGGTAATGTGCCATGGCCCTGGTGCATCATGGGTAGGTAGGGGTGAGAGGGATGTGGAGTGATCAGTGGTGGTCTCCAGAGTCCCTGAGGGCACCAGATCCCGAACGGAGAAAGTTCTCATGCTCATCAGGGTACACTATGTAGGTGTATTGGGGGTTGGCATGTAGGTGGTGGACCCTTTCGACCAGTGGATTGGACTTATGGCTCCTCACATGTTTCCAGAGTAGGACTGACCCTGGGGATGTCAGCCACATCGACAGCGTGGTTCCAGTCACTGATTTCCTGGGAAGGAAAACATACATTCATGGGGTGTGGCATTTGTGGCACTACATAGGAGGGAACTGATGAAGTGGAGTGCCTCTGGGAGGAACTCTTGCCAGCAGGAGACTGGAAGGCCCCTAGACCACAGGGCTAGGAGAATGGCCTTCCAGACTATGTTCTCCCTTTCTACCTGCCCGTTCCCCTGAGAGTTGTGGCTTGTGGTCCTGCTCATGGCAATACCTCTGGCCAACAGGTAATGGCGCAGTTTGTTGCTCATTAAAGAAGGTCCCTGTTGCTATAAATATAGCTGGGGAGACCGAATAGAGTGAAGAGACTGCTCACGGTCTTGATGACTGTGGCAGCTGTCATGTCAGAGCAGGGGATGGTGAATGGAAAGCGGGAGTACTCATCAAATACATTGAGGAACTACACATTGTGGTCTGAGGAGAGCAGGGGTCCTTTGACGTTAACACTAAGACATTCAAAGGGGTGGATGTTCTTTATCAACCGTGCTCTGTCTGGCCGGTAGAAGTGAGATCTGCACTCCACGCAGACCTGGCAGCTTTTGGTCATTGACTTGAGTCTTCAATGGAGTACGGCAGGTTGTGGGCTTTGACAAAGTGGAAGAACCTGGTAACTCCAGTGTGACAGAAATCATTGTGAAGGGCTTTTAAAGGGTCAATCTATGCACTGGCACAGGTCCTGCAAGATAGGACATCAGAAGTCTCACTGAGTTTCCCAGGCTGGTACAGAATATTGTAATTATAGGTGGACAGTTCAATTCTCCACCTCCATATCTTGTCGTTCTTGATTTTACCCCGCAGCTGATTATTGAACATGAAGAGCCCAATGGTCAGTTAGCAGGGTGAATTGTTTACTGGCCAGGTAGTATTTCTAGTGCTGCACTGCCTCAACAATGGCTTGGGCCTCCTTCTCGACAGAGGAGTGTTGAATTTTAGGGCCCTGGAAGGTACGGGAAAAGAAAGCAATGGGTCTTCCGCCTCATTAAGGGTAACAGCCTTGACGTAGCTAGAAGCTGGTCAGGCCTTTGGCATCAGAGGGAAAGAGGTGGATTTGACGAGGGGGTGGGCCTTGCCTGCATAGTTAAGGATCCACTGGGCATAGAAGGAGAAACATCCCAGACACCTGTAGAGGGCCTTAAGGCTGTGGGGGAGGGGAAGTTCCAGGAATGAACGCATGCAGACAGGATCAGGATCAATGACTCTGTTCTCAATGACACAGCCAAGGATGGCAAGGTGGATTGTGCAAAAAACACACTTGGCCTTATTGTACGCAAGATTGAGGAGCTTGGCGGTGTGGAGGAATTTTTGAAGGTTGGCATCATGGTCCTGCAGGTCATGGCCGCAGATGGTGACATTATCGCAATATGGGAATGTGGCCTGCAGTTCATACTGATCTACCTTGTGGTCCATCTCCTGCTGAAAGACTAAAATTCCATTGGTTACACCAAAGGGGACCTGCAAGAAGTGGTAGAGATGGCCATCCGTCTGGAACCCAGTGTATTGGTGGTTCTCTGGGCCTATAGGGAGCTGATGATATGCAGGTTTCGGGTCGGTGGTAGAGAAGACAAGATACTGTGTGATTTGGTTCACTATGTTTGATATACGGGGGAGGGGGTATGTGTCTAGTTGTGTGCACCTGTTAATAGTCTGACTTGGTCAATGACCATCCTGTTCTCCCCATTCCTCACTGCCACTACTTGTGCTCTTCAAGGACTGGTGCTGGCCTCAATGATCCCCTCATTAAGTAGCCACTGCACCTCCACCCAAAAAATGGCCCTGACTCCAACACTGTATCTCCTACTTTTGGTGGCAACGGATTGACAGTCAGGGGTGAGATTGGCGAACAATGGTGGAGGCATGATTTTGAGGATGGAGAGCCCACAGATCATACACGATGACTGATTGTGTTGTCGGCTGGGTGCCTTGGGGGGCTGGGGGAGGGGCTGAAGGGTAGGTGGAGCACAGTGGTCGATTCGAGAACTGCTAATTACAGACAGTGAGGCGTAGATGGGGCCCATTGAACTTCATCATCATGTTTTTAAGGTGACAATGAAAATCAAGTCCCAGTAGCACGGCAGCACAGAGCTGCAGCATCACCATAAGTTTAAAGTCTTTATATTCAGTACCCCTCGTAGTCAGAGTCATTACACAGTAGCCACAGACATCCACCATATGCAACCTTGAGGCCACGGAGACCTTTTGATTTACTGGCCATATCATGAGGGAGTAGCCCGGCACCATGTCGGGATGGATGAAGCTCTCTGTGCTCCCACTATCAAACAGGCAACTCGTCTCCTGGCCGTTTACCTGAATGTCTGTGGTGGTACACCACTGGCCTACTGCAGGGGGCAACCTCTGTACCTGCAGGAGTGTACCACCGGCCTACTGCAGGGGGCAACCTCTGTACCTGCAGGTGTGTACCACCGGCCTACTGTAGGGGGCACTCTCTGTACCTGCAGGAGTGTACCACCGGCCTACTGCAGGGGGCACTCTCTGTACCTGCAGGAGTGTACCACCGGCCTACTGCAAGGGGCAACCTCTGTACCTGCAGGAGTGTACAACCGGCGTACTGCAGGCGGCAACCACTCTACCTGCAGGAGTGTACCACCGGCCTACTGCAGGGGGCAACCTCTGTACCTGGAGGAGTGTACCACCGGCGTACTGCAGGGGGCAACCTCTGTACCTGCAGGAGTGTCCCACAGGCCGACTGCAGGGGGCACTGTCTGTACCTGCACGAGTGTACCATCAGCCTACTGCAGGGGGCAACCTCTGTACCTGCAGGAGTGTACCACCGGACTACTGCAGGGGGCAACCTCTGTACCTGCAGGAGTGTACCACCGGCTTCCTGCAGGGGGTAACCTCTGTACCTGCAGGAGTGCACCACCAGCCTACTGCAGGGGGCAACCTCTGTACCTGCAGGAGTGTACCACCGGCCTACTGCAGGGGGCAACCTCTGTACCTGCAGGAGTGTACCACCGGCCTACTGCAGGGGGCAACCTCTGTACCTGCAGGAGTGTACCACCGGCCTACTGCAGGGGGGCACTCTCTGTACCTGCAGGAGTGTACCACCGGCCTACTGCAGGGGGCAACCTCTGTACCTGCAGGAGTGTACCACCGGACTACTGCAGGGGGCAACCTCTGTACCTGCAGGAGTGTACCACCGGCTTCCTGCAGGGGGTAACCTCTGTACCTGCAGGAGTGCACCACCAGCCTACTGCAGGGGGCAACCTCTGTACCTGCAGGAGTGTACCACCGGACTCCTGCAGGGGGCAACCACTGTACCTGCAGGAGTGTACCACCGGCCTACTGCAGGGGGGCACTCTCTGTACCTGCAGGAGTGTACCACCGGCCTACTGCAGGGAGCATCCTCTGTACCTGCAGGAGTGTACCACCGGCCTACTGCAGGGGGCAACCTCTATACCTGCAGGAGTGCAAGGGGACAGGACAACACCTAGCCCGCTGTCAATCAGTCAGCATAAAAGGATCAAGCCCCACCCAGACGGGTGTCAATCACCCTCCGGGATATAAGCCTGCATTGGCCTCCCGAGTCCTCACTCAGAGTTACTGCAGCTACAGTCAGCCTGGCTCTGTGGAAGTCTTTGTGGATTAAAGCCTGTTGTACAGTCTTTATCTTGTGTGTGTCTGATTCTGGCTAACAGCGCACCACAATTTAATCCACAAAATTTTCCCACGGCTGCCATGGAAAAACTCCTGAGCGCAAGGAACCTCAAAGTCGTCCCACGCCACCCGGAAGCCCAGACGTGCTTCGAGATCTGGCAGCGCACAGTCGAGGCAATCATTGAGGTGCATGCAGGCGTCATCCTGGACTCAGATCAGAAGAGGCTGATTCTACTCCAGTCAAAGCTGGGTCTCCACGCCTTCCAGGCAACCAACGGCTGCTCCACATACAAGAGCGCAATGGACACTCTCGAGAACTTGTACAAGCCCCCAATGAATCCGGTCTGTGCAAGATACTTCCTCAACACCCAAGCCCAGCAACCCAGGGAGATGGCTGAGTCTCACCTGGGACACCTGCGAGAGTTGGTCCGACCAGATAGGGCCATCCGACAGAAGCTGCTGGAAGATAGTATCTACGCCCTGACCAAAACAGTGGAAGTGGTCTGAACCCTGGAAGCTGCAGCCCTGCACATCGAAGCCTTCGATTCCAGGTTCCCCCAGGCTCCCTCATGGTCCTCTCACACTGCAGCTGCAGCCCCAGACTGAGCTGGGGAGGAGAACATCGCTGTGGCAGGCGTCCAGACCCCTGTAAGTACTGTGGGTCCTGGTGTGGGTCAGACCAACGATCGCACCGAGATTGCCCAGCTAGGAACCAGTACTGATCCCGATGCAGCAAGAGAGGCTACTTTGCTGAAGTTTGCCTCTCGAAACCAGCCGGCAGCTCAGCGGCCCTCTATGACCTCCCCACCTCTCCCCGCAGACCCCTCCACATGTGCGTGATGGGCGGCGCCATTATCCCCACTACAACTTTCGCCTTCCTGGCTCCGATGGTGCAGCATCTGGCTCCACTAGTGACGATCGCAGCATGTTCCCCAAGCACCAGGACCACCCCCCGCCCTCGCCAGCGCCGCTTGCCGAGAACTACAGCGACGTCACTGCCCTTGGAGAGCCCAAGTCCTGGTGGTCAAAGGGGGAAGTAGACAAGGATGGTCATGAATTACAGCCAGATCATTAACTGGTACATCCAACTGGACCCCTATCCCCTGTCTAGGATCACCGATATGGTCAACGAGATAGCCCACCACCGGGTTTTCTCCACAATTGACCTGAAGTCAGTGTATCACCAAATCCCCATTCACCAAAAGGACAGGCCTTACACCACCTTTGAGGCAGAGGGGCACCTGTACCAGTTCCGCCAAGTTCCCTTTGGGGTCACGAACGGGGTCCCTGTCTTCCTGAGGGAAATGGATCGCATGGTAGACCAGCACAAGTTAAAGGCAACATTCCCATATCTGGATAACGTCACTATCTGCGGCCGTGACCAGCAGGACCACGATGCTAACCTGGAAAAATTTCTCCAGTCGGCCAGGGAGCTGAATCTCACTTCTAACAAGGAGAAGTGTGTGTTCAGCACCACCTGCCTCACCATCGTGGGGTACATCGTGGCCCATGGGGTTGTCGGCCCAGATCCAGAAAGGATGCGCCCATTAATGGAGCTACCTCTACCCCCCCACCCCACGCTAAAGGCCCTCCGCAGGTGCCTTGGCCTATTCTCTTATTACTCGCAGTGGGTCCCTCGCTTCTCGGACAAGGTCCGCCCATTGGCCCAAGCTACAACTTTTCCCCTCCCACCCGAGGCGCAGGCAGCCTTCATCCGTTTCAGGCAGGACATCACGGACACCACAATGCAGGCCGTGGATGAGGACTCCCCCCTTCCAGGTGGAGAGCGATGCCTCCGAGGTAGCCCTCGCAGCTACCCTCAACCAAGGGGGGGGGGGGGCGCCCCGTCTCTTTCTTCTCTAGGAGACCCTCCACGGATCCAAGCTAGGGCATTCAGCCATTGAAACGGAGGTCCAAACTATTGTAGAAGCGGTCCGCTACTGGCACCACTACCTGGCTAGCAGGAGATTCACCCTCCTCATGGACCAGCAGGCCATGGCGTTCATGTTTAACACTACCCACAAGAGATCCTGCACTGGAGAGTCGAGTTGGCAACCTACAGCTACGACATCCAGTACCGGCCCGGGAAGTTTAACGACTCCCCTGATGCCCCCTCTCACAACTGCGCGTCTCTGCATGATGACAGGTTGCAGGCATTGGATGAGTCCCTCTGCCATTTTGTTAAGTCCCGGAACCTGCCGTATACCATCAGGGATGTCAGGGACATGACCGAGGCCTGCTGGGTCTGTGTGGAGTGTAAACCTGGTTTCTTCTGCCTGCCCCAGGCCCATGTCATAAAGGCCACTTGGCCCTTTGAGTGTCTCAGCATGGACATCAAAGGGCCCCTGCCTTCCAAAAACCGAATCATCTACTTCCTCATGGTAGTGGATGAGTACTCACGTTTCCGTTTCGCTATCCCTTGCCTGGACACCTCCATGTCCACCGTCATCAGGGCCCTGGGGCAGATCTTCACCATGTTTGGCTATCCTGCTTTCATCCACAGCGATCGGGGGTGTAGTTTTATGAGTGATGAGCTGCACCAATACCTGACGGCAAGGGGCATCGCGACTAGACGAGCATTGCAACGAGACCCCTCATGAACGTCTGTTCACATTCCCCAGGAAGTCGGCGACTGGAATGTCCCTCCCAGCATGGTTCACGTCCCTGGGACCGGTGCTCCTGCATAAACACGTACAGACACACAAGGCCTAACCCCTGGTCGAGCAGGTCTTCCTCTTACACACGAACCACAACTACGCCTATGTTAGGTTCGGTGGTGGCAGGGAGGGCCCAGTCTCAACCATGGACCTGGCACCAGCAGGCGCACCCACTACTCCACGGCATCCTTCAGCTCAGGGTGACGCCGACTGGGCATACATCCCCGTCCCCAGGCAGCTATGGGGCATGCAGGACCTCCTTGACCACCAGGGGCCCGCTTCAGCCCTGTGGGATGAACCTGCCCCCCACCCATCCAATGTGACTTAACCCTGGTCCTCTTGGCACCATACCAGTCACACAGACTCCTGCCGCCAGCCCCCCATTTCCCCTCCGACCATGGTACAGGAAGTAATTCTTGTGAGTGAGAGTGACTGGTCTGGAAATCAAGGAAACATTGGATTGACTGCTGGATGAAGTGTTTGGATGAAGGAAGTATTGGGTAGCAAAGACAGTATACTCCAGCAGATGGAGTCAAACTTAGCTCAAACTTTATAGAGTCTGCTGCTTTTGGCAGATACAACATGTAGATGTGGTCAGATGAACAAAGCCTTCCAGCCCACGAACTCATGCCTCCCGAATACACCCCAATTGACTTACGTTTTGAAGGGTGGGAAGTAACTGGAGTGGCCGGAGGAAATCCAGGTCGACATGGGGAGAATGTATAAACTCCTTACAAAGAGCGCTGGATTTGAAGCCATGTCATTGTAGCAGTGTTGCATTAACTGCTACGCTAAGAATATGACCATTGATGATGACAGAATCTGGGGGGATTTCATGAGAACATCAGGAGAATAAGAAATGGCCAAAAGCCAAACTGCTAAAAGAGCTGAATGGGACAGGTATCACCCACAGGGGGAAATGGACAGTCAACCTTTTGGGACAGGGAAAGGAGACGGATGGCAAACAGTAGCAGGGAGGAGAGCACTGGAGATGATAGGTGGACCAAGGATGAGTGAAGAGTGCCAGACACATGGAGCTGTTGAGGGGCGTTAGGTGGGGGAAGCAGACGAAGGGAAAATAAAGAACATCGAGTGAAGAGAGGGATGGGGAGAGAGTGGGTGAAAGTGGAGATAGCTGCTGTGAGATGGCGGTACAGTGGGAGAGAAGGGTGGCTGTGCAGATGATGGGCAAGTGGAAAGGAGGGGAGGGGTCCTGGGTTGCATTGAACTTGAGGATTGAGGTAATTAAAAGTCGGCAGAATACCTGTGGGAGGGTATTTGGTCCATCAAGTCCAAGCTAAGCAAGAGTTAAGTTGGAACCTATTTCTGTCTTGTAGGATGATGATTCTTTTTATTTAAATATTTTATTTTAATTTTGTGGTCAAACAAGAATCAAGAATTAACCATCGCAAATACATAGAATAAATGAAAAGGTATCATTGCTGCAGGTTGTCCAAATTTCAAAAACAAAACAACCCCATTCCTCCTTCCCCCCTGCCCACAAAAACCTCTTGATAAGATAAAGAAAAAAAGAAATTGAAAGGAAAATAGGAGAAAGAAAATAGAATGAAGGAAAAGAAAGAAAGAAAAACTGTCAGATTCTGGAATCCAATTTAGAAAATCCAACTCTGTTTCTTACCTGCATCTCAAATATGGAAAAAAAGGATAGATATTTCAAAAATAGAATAATTGTCTTAAGTATGAAGTATTCGATGCTGCATTTTGTGGGGAGATGTCACGTGACGATGTAGGGCCAGGATGAAGAATCTGGCTCCTCTTGGAAAAAGTGAAAAAAGGTGAAAAAAAAGAGCAGAGCAAAGTTTGAAATTCATCTGAATTACTACCCGGAGGAGCTGAAGCCATCCCGACTGGTTTCTGCTGAATTGTGGATGTTGTTTTGTGGCTTTAGTCGCAACCCAAAAAGTGGAGGGTGGTAGCGTTGTCAAGAGGATTTATTAACAATGCTCTAGGGGGATGGGCTATCTTTTCTCTTCTTTTTCTTTTCTCTCTTTCAAATATACAATCGAGTATCTCTTTCTTCACTGGACGAGTAAAGGATTAAAATTCATGAGTTTTAATGTAAATGGCTTCAAAATCCTATAAAGAGAAAGAGAGTTTTGACATATATAAAAAAATTGAAAGTAGATATTGCTTTTTTGCAAGAAACACATTTAATTGAAAAGGAGCATCCAAAATTAAAAAAAAGAGATTAGGTTGAAACAGTAGTAGCATCACATTTTAATACAAAAGCTAGAGGAGTAGCAATTTTAATAAATAAAATGCTTCCAATTATAATACATAATATAGTTTTGGACCCATTTGGCTAGTTTGTTTTAATAAATTGTCAGATGTTTTTCTGAACAATGGACATTAATGAATATTTATGTTCCAAATATGGATGATGGTAAATTTATACAAGAAACTTTTCTAAATATGGGAGAAGCTGATGAAAACATTTTAATAGGTGAAGATTTTAATTTTTGTTTAGACCCCTTATTGGATATATCTGTTAAAATCCAAGGCGTCAAAAATTACTGTATCATTAATGCAAGATTTGAACTTGGTATATATTTGGAGACGGATATACCATAGAGAAAGGGATTATTAATTTTATTCTAATAGGCACGATTCATATTCTAGAATAGATATGTTTTTTACTACCAGCAAGACTGCAGGGAAGGGTACAGCAAGGCTTATATCAAATAATTCTTTGTTTTTAGCTTTAGGTTTAGAAGATAAACAGGAGTTTTAGGTGGAGGTTTAATAGTGTGTTGTTGATAAAGAAAAATGTTTTTGTCAATTTATTAGAAATCAGGTAAAAAGCAATCTTTGAACTTTCATGCTGACCCTATGGCTAATAAATTTATTCTTTGAGATGCAATGAAGGCATAGATTTGTGCACAGATAATATGTTTTTCTTCTAAAGTTAAAAAGGAGTATATGTCTCGTTAATAATTTAGAGGCAGAAATATCGATCTTAGAAAAGGAATTACATAAGCAGTCATCAGAAGGAAAAAGAAAAATTCTAATGAACAAAAAGCTACCATATATGGTAGCAATCTTACAGAACGGAACCCTGCATTGTGCAACTCTGCCTGCCACACCTGCGAAAACATGTTATACTTCTTCCTTAAATTGTAAGTAATTTTCTCCAGGGGAACATGACTGTGCATTTCCGCATTCCATCGGGCAACATCCTGGCTACAGCTCTTGTTGGTTTATTCAAAACTGGATCTATACAAGAATTAAAATTCCCTTCTACTATTTTGCACATCTGCCAATTGAGAAAAAGGTCTCTTTTATAAACCTTTCATCGTCTCTACTTTGGGCATACAAATTTAATTGAGTCCAAGATTCAGAATATATCTGACAGTTTATTTTTACCTATCACCCCGCCAGGCCAGTTGTGACATTCTGAATTACAACTGGAAGATTCTTCTTTTATAAGATCGCCACTCCCCTTGTTTGAAAATTGAAGGATGATGCTATGACCTGGGCCACTCAGTCTCTTTTCAATTTCTGATGCTCATTACCAGTTACATGCATTTCCCCCTCATATTCAAGTGGTTTCTTCCCTTTCCTTCACCCCTTTTGGCTGCCACTCTAAGAATCCTCTCATGGTCTTGAATCAATATTGAATGGGGATTTTGGCCTGGTGGGGAAGGAGGTATAGATCCCATTTTTTAAAAATATGTATCTTTTAACAGGGTTGTTTAATCCATTTATGTTAAAACCTAACAGACTTTACCACATTTACCATTACCACAAATTTCTGTTATCTTATTCACATCCATCCAACATTTTTCCCCCAGAAATCCCAATATTCTTTTTTTCCCCAAACACTGGACCCAGACATGGCAATAGCTCCTATAAAAGAGAATAAGATAAAGTTGAAAGATATATAAAGATAAAAAAGAAAAATAGATACTTTTATATCTATAACAGAAAACCAAACAAAAACTTAACCCCCCCCCCACCATAAGCATTAAGAAAAAATCCAAAGCACTACCCAAAATACTAATACAGGCTATGCCTGATGTACAGACACACATCTGATGTGATGCAGACAAACCAAGGACCCCCAATGCCCCAGAAATTAACATAAAATGCTTATAATTTATGTTCCTCACTTACAAGAAAAATAAATCCAATACAGTACAACATTTACATATTTATACAAGAATAACTATATTACCATCTATTAAATTCTGTTGACTCTTAAGTCCAGCAACTGATTTACAAAGTCAATGTCATGTTTAGTGTCCGTGAAAAATTTTTTGGAACCACAATCTTCAGAGTAGCTATGTGGCTTAAAACAAAGTCACAGCCCTTTCCAGAGAGAGTTCTTTATGGGATTAAATTCCCGTCTATGCTTCAAAAGTGAGGCACTGATATCTGGGTAAAAGAAAATCTTTTCCCCCTTCATATTCAAGTGGTTTCTTCCCTTTCCTTCACCCCTTTTGGCTGCCACTCTAAGAATCCTCTCATGGTCTTGAATCAATGTTGAATGGGGATTTTGGCCTGGAGGGGAAGGAGGTATAGATCCTCTATGCCCTCCCTCAATTTCAATATTATTTCTCACTTTATCCCATTGTAATAATCAGTACCTTTAATTCCTTTCTTAAGGCCTCCAATCTTGACATTATTTCTTCTACTATGATTATCCGAGGCATCAATTTTGTCCAAAAGTTTAATATTTTCATCATCCAAAGCATTAAATCTTTATCAAGGTTAATAACTTTGTCTATAAATTCATCATATTTTTCTTCAACAAAATTGACTCTTTCATTTAAAGATTGAATGGCTCCTTCTATCTTTTTTATTACTTTTAATCTTTTTAGTTGTACTTTTTTCTTTCTTGCCTAAAGCTCTTTACTACATTGTCTATATTGCGTTTTGATCTAACTTTTCTTGCTGCCATCTTCTTTTCTGTGGCACTGGAAGCTTCTTCTCCTTCTTCAGCTGAAGTTGAACCAACGAACTCGCCTCTGAGTCACCATATTGTGAGGACTCATCTTCCCGATTGAGTCCAGACTGTAGCAATCGATCCGCAGAATCCGCACAGACATGCGCTTGCGCAGTGGACCAAAAGGTCTTCCGGTGACTTACTCCATCAAGAGGGCTGCAGACTTCACAGCCCTGGTGTAGGAAGAGACAATTCTAAATGGGAAGTAAGTAGAACTTCATCCCCCAGGTTGTTTAGATTGTAGAGGCCCTTATTTGCAAGTACCTTCTCCCTGTCGGCGTGTTCCAGAAGCTGACAGTCATGTCCTGCTCTTCTTAGAATTCATCACATCACTAGGTAGGTTCAGATATTACATGAGCAAAGAAAGTTGTAAGAATATATTATTTTAAACCATTTTTGTTCAATTCTGGGAGGGCTGAGAGTTCACGTCTAATCCATCACCATATTGTGTGACTCCCCTCAGGGCGACACATTCAGTTGGGTGATACTCTGATGCGTCAAAGATTCCAATGTTCCACAGAAATAATTTGCAAGGCTACTGGAAAAGGGGGGAGGAATGAGACTCACTGGATTGTTCATACAAAGTGCAAGTACAGACTAAGCAGGATTAAGGGCCTCTTTATACATTATTGTATACACAGTGTGATTGTATGATGTGCCTCGTTAACCACCTTACCTGATTTCAGACTTCAGATTTATTGTTAGAGTACACTCATTACATCAAATATAAACCTGAGGTTCTTTTTCCTGTGGGCCAGGCAGAATTACCACTTATTGGCAATTAAGAAAAATAACTGACTCAATGTCAATGTAAACAAAGAAAGAAATGTAAACAAACTGACTGTGCAATACAGAGAGAGAGAGAGAGAGAGAAACTATAAGTACAGTGTGAAAGTAAGAGTCCTTAATTGACTTTGTTGTTGAGGAGTCTAATGGTGGAGGGGTAGCAGCAGTTCCTCAACCTGGTGGTGCAAGTCTTGCAGCACCTATACCTCCTTTCTGATGGCAGCCGTGAGAACAGAGCACGTGCTGGGTGGTGTGGATCCCTGATGATCACTGCTGCTCTCTTGCAGATGTTCTTGATGGCAGAGTGAGTTTTGCCTGTGATGTCCTGGGCTGTATCCAATACCATTCAGAGGACTTTATGCTCAGGGGTATTGGCATCCCTATACAAATCCATCTTGCTAAGAATAGGTTATTAGGTCAGCACAGCACTGTGGGCCAAAGGGCCTGTACTGTGCTCTAGATTTCTATGTTCCAGGTATGTTCTGATTCTGGTGATCTGTGAGCAAGCTCTCTGATCCTTCTGTCTTCAACATTGTTTGCTTTGATTTAGATCCTCAGTTTATCCCCTCACACATAATAAAAGGACTTCACTTTAGAACAGAGAAGAGTAGAAATTTATTTTGGTCTTTCTGTCACCTTTGATCCCACTTTCATTGTCATCTTCCAGTCCTATCTATAGAGCTGACCAAAAGCAAACCTCTTTGTAATTGTTATTAATATTTATTGTACTAATGAAATAAAAACAAATGCTTGTACTGAGTCCTGCAGAAAAATCCTGCACGTTATTTTTAAATTACTTTAATTTAGCTACCACAGTAAGCTCTTTGAGTGGGATCAGGGGGATTACAGAGAGATAGAGGCAAACTAAGTGAACCTAGCCTCTTGGGGAAAGTGTACAAACATTTGAGATCTGAGGGAGTTCGTTTGGAATAGGGTTTGATAAATTAATGTGGATGTACGTTGAATGCTAACAGCCTGGCAGACAGCTACAAAAACAACCAGAGGGTCAAAGATGTTCGTCATTAGCTCGATCGGCTTGAATAGGAAGGGTAGGCAACATTCTATTGAAAATTAAGACAGCTGGGGATAGCAGACATCTTAAAAGAAAATAGCAAATTCTGGAAAATCTCAAATACCATTACAATGTTTAAGAGGCATTCAGACAGGCACATAAATAAGCAAGGCATAGAAAGATGTGGGCCTAATGTGGACAAATGGGATTAGTGTAGATGGACTTAAACAGACAAGCCTAAGGAATAGGAGTCAGCCAACTGGCCTGTCAGCAACAAGATTAAGGCCGATCCAATGGTGAACCCAGTCCATCTACCTGCCTTTTCCCCAATAACCCTTAATTTTGCAGAAATCTAACCATCTGTCTCTCAAGTATATTTAACCAGGGAACCTCTGCTACTTCCTTTGGCAGAGAATTCAGATTCTCAGAGTAAAGCAGTTCCTTCTCATCTCCTCATCTCGGACTGAAGGGGCCAGTTGCAGCTCAATACAACCCTGAGGCCCCCTGAGAATCAGGCTCAGGCCCGAAATGTTGCCCTCCTACGGACGCAGCAGGACCTACTGAGTTACTCCAGCACTTTGGTATAGTAACATTGTGCCATTTGTCTTATCGCACCCATGCTGGCCATTTCTTTTCCTTCGCATCAACGGAAAGAGACCAGAGGGCTCAGATTCGTAAAATGATTAAAGAATTAGAGGGGCATCGACTAACAGGGATGTGAGATTCACTGAATGGATGTGGCGGAGGCAGAAAATGAAACAAAAACACAAAATGCCAGCAAGATCGGTCAGCATTTCTGAGAGGGAAAATAGAGTTAATATTTCCCTTTGGAGCTGTGAAAGATAGAAAGTTTTAAAGTTGCAGAGAGTGGACAGATAGGAGAAAGGAAATATTTCTGGTCAGGTGAGGCCAGAGTTGCTATGGGATCGGGAGATGATGTCATCTGGCCATCAGGTTATGGGAGTCATAAACAATGTGAGCAAAGATACATAAGAGCAAGGGTTGGGGGGGGGGGGGGGGCGGGTAGAGACAGACAAAGACACAAAAAGACAAATGCAAAAGCTATGGAAGCATAGAGCTGTAAGAAGTGGCCATTAAATCAGGACGTGCTTGTTAAGAGAAAATAAAATGGATGATTGGAGCATAACTGGCCAATTCCGATTGTGGTGAACTGCTATATTCCTGATTACCTGGTTCTGCCCTGACCTGTGACTATACCTGTGGCCTCTCCCTTTTTTGACCTTGTATAAAGCCTCTAACACCTTGACCCTTCCCCAGAAAGCCCGGGTCATGGCAGAAGATGAGGCCCTGGTCCATTGTGAATAAAAGCAAATGCTTGATTATAATAATAATCAGTGACTCAGTCGTAGCCTCTCGAGTTGTTTACTGTGTGTCACCGATACAGAGAAGGTGAGGTGCACGGAGCTGAAGAATTCAACATAGAGCTTGGAAAATTGAAAGGTGCCTAGACCAGGGCTTCTCAACCTTTTTCTTTCCTCTCACACACCACTTAAAGTATTCCCTATGCTATCGGTGCTCTGGGATAATTAAGGGATTGCTTAAGGTTGTATGTGGGTGGAAAGAAAAAGGTTGAGAACCCCTGGCCTAGACAGAAGGTGACATACTGAAAACAGGCTTTGCTGAAGAACTGTAACCTGCAAGTATGTAGATTAACCTAGTCCATTTCAAGATCAAGATTATTTTATTGTCTTGTAACAAAACAGAAAATGTAATGCTACAAAAAAATTTCCTTTAATCTGCCCTTTCGGTAAGAGAAAGAGAGCCCCTTCAGTGTCACTGAGTGTCTCCTGCATCCTCTGCAGGACCCCTGTTCCACCTGTGGGCAACCTGATCTCCAGTTCTAAACCTCCAATATGTTCAGGGAGCCTTCAGCACTCGTGGACCCTTCGGGAGTCCTTTTGCCCCACCACCGACATAGGATGAACTAGGCCAAGCGGTCTCATTCTGCACTGTAAATGTGATACTGTAGCGAAGGATTCTATACTGAGCTACTATAGACGTCGCCATACATGTTCTCAAGTTGATGTATACGCGGGGAAATCGACGTACACGCTCTGGAGTCTAGTGCAAGACCAGCACCTCCAGGCTTGCACGCTGGTCTAATATTACTGCTTCTGTCACATGGACAGGAAGTGACATCATCAGTGATGTCATCAGCTCAGATAAAAACCTGTGTTGGATGCAGGTCAATTTTCCGCATTTTCCACAGCATGTCTGCCATTTCGGGAACCGGTTTGCTTGTTGGTAAGTGGGTCACCACATGACCCCACCCCCCAAAACGGGCTGATGACCCTCAAAGTCTGTATCTTTTTTTGTTTGGGCAGCCTTCGTCTCTGCTGAGGCACCTCAACCATAATTGGTCCATCCAGATCCAGATGGGTAGGTTTGAGGCAGTCCAATGTAAAAGCTTCCTCTTTACCTCCAATGTCCAAAATGTACGTTGAACCATTGCATCTTAGCACCTCGAAGGGGCCCTCATACAGACACTAGAATGGTGATCGATGTGCTCCTTTCTGTACGAAAATTTACTTACAGTCCTGCAAGTTCTGGGGTATATTGGACCTGGCCTGACCATGTTGAGATGTTGGTATGGGTGCTAAAGAATGGAGCTTCTCGTAGAGCTTGCTTAGGACTACTGTGGGCATCTCTTCCCATCCTTGTGAGTCTGATATAAATTCTCCTGGAACCATCAGGGGTGTGCATAGACCAGCTCAGCCGATGAGGCACCTATATTGTCCTTAGGTTCTGCTTGTATGCCCAAGAGAACCCATAGCAATTCACCAACCCAGTTAGATCCCTGCAATTGTGCCATAATGGTCGATTTCAAATGCCTGTGGAGCTTTTCTATTAGTCCATTGGATTGTGGGTGGTATGCAGCTGTGTAGTACAACTTGGTCTATTACGAGCCCAAAGGACCCCAAAACCCAGCAGCAATAGACATTCACCAAGACAAGTAGTTACTTAAACAAAAGTTGTTTTTAATTAACATTAAACATGAAAGTAGAATCAAACTTTAACTTATCTCTATACTTAACTAACCCAAATTAACCCCCTTCTAATTCTAAGCGCACGTGTATGTGATGTGTGTGTAAATTTAAGAAAAGTTCTTTGGTACACAGTTCAATTTCACTTCTCCTTTTTCCCAGTTCTCTGGTTGCAGGCAATTCTTATACTGTGCACAGAATTTAACATGTATAAAGTTCACCAGGCTTTGGTGCTCAAAATGTAAATGTTTACTGCTCAGGAAGGTTCTTGTAGGTTTTGCAGAGAGAGATTTATTGTTGCAGGATTTCCACAACTGAGGAACCACCATTAGTCACCTCAATGTCTCACTGATGAAACTTGCCCCATCAGGGTTCTCCAGATGATAACCTCTTTCTTTCAGGCTAGCACAGAGTTCCTTTCTGTTCCACTTATTCCAAGAGAAACATCAGACAGATAGCACTTTCAGCCATCTGCCGATCTGGAGCTTTCTGTTTCCAACCAGCTTTTCCTGGCTTGTTTCAGCCGTGACTGTTCAGTCTCTTTCTAAGAGAGCTTGTTGAGCTTGTTTTCTCTCTCTCTCTCTTTCTCTCTCTCCCCAACTGAGCCTGCTAGAAAGCCCATGTGACTCTCTCACTTACAAAAAACACCCACCTTCTTCAGCAAACCACAGGAGTTCTCCTTCTTGGTCAAGCTGTTGCTTTAGGTAAACAAAACCCAGGTGTGACCTTTCTGTGAGCACTTTGTAAAAAGGTCAGAAGCCTTGTAGTTATTCAACCAGCCAGCCTGTCTCCAATCCAAACAATGGTCTATTCATTTCATGACATCATTTCAATTAGCACCTACTTGTGAAATGTGCATAAAATTCTCCATTGTCTCTGCAATGTTACTGAATATGAATTCTTCAATATTTCAAATAAGATCTGTTTTAAAATGTCTCACCAAGGCTAATAGCGCCTTTGGAAGACTACACAAAGGGTCTGGAAAAACAACCAACTGAAAAACCTCACAAAGATTAGCGTATACAGAGCCATTGTCATACCCACACTCCTGTTCGGCTCAGAATCATGGGTCCTTTACCGGCATCACCTACGGCTCCTAGAACGCTTCCACCAGCGTTGTCTCCGCTCCATCCTCAACATTCATTGGAGCGACTTCATCTCCAACATCGAAGTGCTCGAGATGGCAGAGGCTGACAGCATCGAATCCACGCTGCTGAAGATCCAACTGCGCTGGGTAGGTCACGTCTCCAGAATGGAGGACCATCGCCTTCCCAAGATCGTGTTCTATGGCGAGCTCTCCACTGGCCACCGAGGCAGAGGTGCACCAAAGAAGAGGTACAAGGACTGCCTAAAGAAAGCTCTTGGTGCCTGCCACATTGACCATCGCCAGTGGGCTGATATCGCCTCAAACCATGCATCTTGGTGCCTCACAGTTCGGCGGGCAGCAACCTCCTTTGAAGAAGACCGCAGAGCCCACCTCACTGACAAAAGACAAAGGAGGAAAAACCCAACACCCAACCCCAACCAACCAATTTTCCCTTGCAACCGCTGCAACCGTGTCTGCCTGTCCCGCATCGGACTTGTCAGCCACAACGAGCCGGCAGCTGACGTGGACATTACCCCTCCATAAATCTTCATCCGTGAAGCCAAGCCAAAGAAAAAGAAAAGAAAGAAAAAGAAAGAAAGTTTTAAAATGTATGTATGTAACCCACTGTAATTTTACCAAATTCTCCAAATATTTATCTATTACAGGTCTCAAGCAGGGTGGCCATTGCTGACCACAGGCTTGATATGAATTGGGCACCCCTGTCAGACTTGATGTGTGCTGGCTGTCCGGAACCTGCTATCTAGTCAGAAATGAGGGCCCTGACGCAGGTGTTGGTAGTCATGTCTGCCAGTGAAACTGCTTCTGTCCACTGCGTGGCCCGATTCACTATCGTGAGAAGGAAAAATGGGAACACGTGACACTGACCTACAATGGGAGACTACAATGTCCACATTTACGTGGTCAATCCTCTGATTCGTCGGGTCAAAAGATTGTAGTGGGGCTTTCATGTGTTGCTAGACTTTGGATGTTTGGCAACAAGTGCATGTCTTCATCTAATTGCTGACCTTTTTTCGAAGGCCATGCCACACAAATCTGTTGGCTACCATCTGGACAGTAGTTCAGAACGATGGATGTGCCAACGCGTGTATCATGTCAAATACCTGCCGCCTCCAGGCCATCAGAACGATTGGCGAGGAGGACCTGTACATTCAACAGACTGGAGTTTCAGCTCCCCTGGGCCTACCGGTATTTCTTCCAGCTGCAGGTTCGAGTTTCCTGTTTCATAACATGGAATTACTTTGTCTGTCTGTTGCGCATTCATGAGGGGGCGCATGTTGCGAGCCACTGATGGTAGAAACCGGTGATTAAAGTTCACCATTCCAATGAACACCTGGAGGCCTTTAACTGTGCTGGACTTAGCGAATGCCTGGATCACTTTGACCTTTGCTGCTAGTGGCTTTGCCCCATGTTTGTCGATTCTATGGCCCAGAAAGTCAATGGTTGTTAACCCAAATTGACACTTGGCCTGGTTGATGGTCAGCCCAAACTCATTTAAATAAGTGAAAAGCTTGTGCAGGTGGGACAGATGTTCCTGACAACTGCAGCCAGTGATAAGTATGTCATCTAGGCATATGAAGGTAAAGTTGAGATCGCGCCCCACTCTGTCCATTAAACATTGGAAAGTCTGTGTGGAATTCTGGAGCCCAAAAGGCATCCTTCTGGATTCAAAAAGGCCAAAGGACGTAATAATAGCCGGTTTTGGAATGTCATCCGGGTGGACCGGGATCTGATGATCCCCCAGACCAGGTCCACCTTGGGAAAGATGCGAGCTCCCTGCAGGTTGGATGCGAAGTCCTGTAAGGGCAGTATTGGGTAGTGATCTGGTGTGGTAACGTTGTTCAACCTGCGGTAATCACCTCAGGGTCTCCATCCTCCTGTGGCCTTGGGTACCATATGGAGCGGGGAGGCCCAGGAGTTATTGGACCATTGTACAATACCCATGTCCTCCATCCGTTCAAACTCTTCTTTGCCCAGACAAAATTTATCTGGAGGGAGCCTGTGAGCTTGGGCTTGCAGCAGTGGCTCTTCAGTTGGTATGTGGTGCTGCACCCCATGTTTTGGCATCACCGAGGTGAATTATGGGGATTTCTGCCAACAACCTGGCAAATCCATTCTCTGAAAGAGTAACAGTGTCTAAATTCGGGGCTTGTCCTCACCTAGGGCGAAGGTCTGGATGGTGTTGGTATGAACGAGCCTTCAACCCTCTAGAGCAACCAGCAGGCCATGTGCTCTGAGAAAATCAATTCTCCATAGTGGTTTTGCGACCATGACCAATGTGATAAACCCTCATGAACTTAATAGTACTGCAGTTTGCAGCCTTCAATGATGGTGCAGGTTTCCCATCACGTGTGTCACGCCCTGAAGGGAAAAACACCTGTATCCACCAAGAAACATTGACCAGAATGTCTATCCAAGACAAATAAATGGCTGCATCGATGGGCAGCCATTAGCGATGGTTGGCCCCAGCGTTTCCCTGAAATGCACAGGGAGGTCGGCAGCGGCAAGCTTCTGCACCCCATCGTCGATGGTAGAAACACCAATGGGTGCTATCTTCATCCTGTTGTCTCCTGGCCGACTAGCGGTCTGACAATGGATTTGATCGACCCTGCTGCCAGTCTAATGTTGGAGTTGCATGGTCCTGCTGCTTGAGCCAGATCTGG
The DNA here is from genome assembly GCF_036971445.1 of Narcine bancroftii. NCBI lineage: Eukaryota > Metazoa > Chordata > Chondrichthyes > Torpediniformes > Narcinidae > Narcine > Narcine bancroftii. Next base: position 473,605,710 of record NC_091469.1, on the reverse strand, counting down.
TGAGCTGTCCTACGGATGTCACGATTTCCTGCTCTGCCCGCCATAGAATGTCAGCACAGGCTGCGACTCTCCATGGGTCACTGAAATCTTCATCGGCCAGCAGCATGTGGCTATCTTCTGGCAACTGCTCTAGAGACAGCATTTCAATCATGAGCATGGAAGGGGTTCTAACTCCCAAGCCATCCAAGTGAAGTAACAGGCTGCTCACTTGCATTGTGAGAGGCCAAAGGTATGGATGAACAGACTCTTGAGCGCCATATACTTGCCCTCCTCTGGAGACTGCTACAGAAAATTGGAAACTCGGCAGGCCGTCTCTTGATCCAGGGCACTTACTACATAGTAGTACCGTGTGGAATCAGATGTTGTCTGCCTCAACTGGAATTTGGCTTCTGCTTGGTCAAACCATACACATGGTTGTGAAGTCCAAAATATTGCCAGTTTCAGATCCACAGCACGCATCAAAGAAAAATTTTCCATGTTGGTGGTCAGCAATGTAGCAAAGAATTATGGACATCAGTGCACATGTTGTGGAATCATTATACATGTTGATGCATATGCAGGGATGTCAGTGTATACAAGACTGACACCTGTATAGAGACTGACAGTGTATACAAGTGCAAGACTGACACCTCCAGGCTTGCATGCTGGTCTTACATCCATCACTGCTTCTGTCACATGGTCAGGAAGTGACATCATCAATGATGTCATCAGTTCAGATTAAAAACCTGTGTTGGATGCAGGTCAGTTTCCCAGATTTTCCACAACATGTCTGCCATTTCAGGAGCCGGTTTGCTTGCTGGTAAGTGGGATGCCATAGAGTCTATGCCATCGACAGACTCAGCAACATCAAAGCAGATCCTTGTGACAAACCATCAATGTGTGCATCCATCTAATTTTCCTAATGCCTCTCCCTACCAGTTTCCTAATGGGAATAAGAAGAAGAAAAATGACATTCTATTTCTATGTGCTTGCATTGAAGTGAAGCAATTTGTGTCCAAGGTCCAAGTTGCAACTGAAACCAAACAAACATCTATCTTTATTTAATCATAAACAATGAGACTCTATTTAACAAACCCAGCTCAGTCACTTTTGCATTTGAAGGAGTGTTTAATACAATATGGATGTTTTTCTGGATATAAAGTTAATTGGGAAAAAAGTGAAATATTACCGGTAAGTGAAGGAGATTATTCAGTTTATAAGAATATTATTAATTTGAAATGGACTGATCGAAATAAATATTTGGGTATAATTTTGAATGTTAATTATCAATCTTTATATAAATTAAATTATGTTCCGTTAATAAAAAAATTAAAACTGATTTAATTAAATTGAAAAATTTACCTATTAATTTATTGGGTAGGATAAATACAATTAAGATGAATATTTTTCCATGTATGCAATATTTGTTTCAATCTATTCCATATTTACTTGATAATACTTTTTTTTGAGACTTGAATAAAATGGTTAGGGAGTTTTTATGGAGAGGTAAATTTTCGAAAGTAGCTTTGAATAAATTAACTTGGAAATATGAGTTAGGGGGATTACGTTTACCACATTTTCAAAATTATTATGAGGCAGCCCAACTTAAATTTATTAGTTCATTGATGGATTTGGAATGGCCTCCTAGTTGGGCCAAAATTGAGTTGGCAAATATTTCTGAATTTGAAATACATAAATTTTTGTTTAGATGGAATATAAATTTGTTACAGCAATATAATGTGCCTATACTAAATCATCTAATGAAGTTATGGATAAAGAAAAATAAAATGATAGGCTCTTGGGGTGAATTATCAGCTTTGACTCTGTTGTATAATAATCAACATTTCTTTTTCAATACATAATCGAAGTTTATTGCATTGGAGATTTAAAGGTGTGAAAAATTTAGGAGATTGTTTTAAAGAGGATAAATTTTTATCTTTTAATCAGATGAGGGACAGTTTTGGTATTGATAAGAACTCTTTGTTTCTCTATTATCAAATTCGATCTTTGGTAAAACCTACGTTTGATTTTACCTGAAATGACTAAATTTGAGATTTTTCTTATGAAGGTACCAGAGAAGGGTTATATTTCATCTATGTATCAAATATTACAGGATGGTATGGATAAAAAGGATTGGGATAGATCTAAAAGTAAATGGGAAGCGGATACTGGTTTTATTTTTTCTGAGAATGATTGGTTAGATATCTGTTATGATAGTGTAACTAGATTAATAAATGCACGTCATGCAATGATTAACTATAATTTTTTACATCAATTCTACTTAACACCTGAAAAATTAAAAAAAGTATGGTTTTCATGAATCAGATTTGTGTTTTAGATGTGGTAATTCTGTTGGAACTTTTTTTCATGCTGTTTGATCATGTATACATATGCAATCTTTTTGGAAATAAATTCAATTGTTTTTAGAATACCTGTATAAGATTAAAATACTTTTAGATCCGACAGTGTTTTTATTAGGTAGTTTGCAACCTCTGAAAGGTTTTGGATTAGATAAGTTTCAACTTGCTTTTGTATATTTAGCTTTATCTGTAGTGAAAAAATGTATTGCTAGTACGTGGAAAGATACAAATATGCTTGATATTAATAGATGGCATAATGAGATGAAATATTGTTTAATAATGGAAAAAATTACATATATTTTGCATGATAATTATAGTTTTTTTATTAATAAATGGTTGTTATACTCAGAATATTTACATTTCAATTTATATTGATTAGATCTTAATATGTATGTTTAATTTTTCTTTAATATTTTTTCTTTTTTCTTTCTTTATGGCTCTCCTTAGGAGAGTTGGCTGAAGGGGGGGGATTTCTTTTCTTTTCTTTTTTCTCTATATATAAAAAAATGTTTATGGTTAATTGTTGTATAAGTTATGTACTATTTGTTTTTTGAATGAATAAATAAAGTTTAAAAATAAAACAATGAGATTCAAGGATGAATGAAAGGAGAAAACTAGATTGCCAAATATTTTAACACATCAAATTTCATAACTCTCCCAGGAATTTAAAAAGGAACTGGAATCCCCGTAGTAACTAAAAACACAATGCTGAAGAAATTCAGCAGGTCAAACCATGTATTTCTATGTAACAAATATAAAGATACATAACCAAGGGTTCTGGCCTGAGCCCTTCATCAGGTGCTGAGCAAAATGTTGGGCGGCGCATGAACAAAATGGTGGGGGATGTCATGATAATGAATATGTATGAGATATACCGGAAGTCACGTGGTATGAGAGGGAGATAAGAACACAAGCAGGAGAACAAAGGAAACGGGAAAATAAAGCCACTGAGAAGTTTACCTGATAAAACTTGTGTTTAATGTTTTATTAACTTCACATTTCAGGCCACAAATGTGACAGGGGGGATGGGCGGGCAGAGGAGAAAAGACAGATAGGAGGTCATAGGTGGATGAGGGAGGGCACGAGATAACAGGGGGAAGAGGGATGGCTCTGGGAATGGTGAGGGAAGTGATGGGGAGAATTGGAAGTGGGCTAGCAGAAACTGGAGGTCAATATTAATGCCACGTGGTTGTAAAGTGCTCAGACAGAATATTGGATTCTGCTCCTCCAATTAGCATGTAGCCCTGGTTTGGCTGTATTTACAGTTATTCCGTGCAATAACTGATTGATTGAATCCAATTTACAGCAATGCAATGCCTCTCCCCCATGCATAAGTTCAGGGTCTCTGCAGGGGGAATATCAATGTCATGTTCACTGTGGTGTTCTGATGTCAGTACCTGCCCAATTTACGGGCAGTTGACTAGCTGCGGTACAAAGTAACAAAGTACGGGCTTTGCAGAAATGCCTTACCTTGTTGAATTTACTGGAAAATCCTGATGCACTGCAGTGAGCTAAATCAGAAAGCCGACTCCTTACCGACTTCAAATTTCATATTGAATTCAACCAAAGTGTTTGATTCATCCAATTCACTTCCTTTCTTATTTTAGATCATTTTCTTCTTTCAAGGTTTCAGTCACGATGATCATTTTGGCTCAAGCGTAGTTTTCTATCATTATAAATTCTCGTAATTAATGCATAGATGAATAATTACTGCATAGATGAATGGCAGTGTAAGAATAGGTCATTCAAAATTTATTACTGTTGCCTGGAGAAGCTGTTTCTTTGGAAGCATCCTCCACATTGGAAATGTTATATGCCATCTGTTATCATCAATTATGTTAGCCTCATGTACTGTCAAACAAAGGCCACCTGTAAATTGGAGGAGTAACACCTAATTTTCCATCTGGGCACTCTCCAACTGAATGGCATTAACCAGTTTCTGCTAGGCCACTCCCCATTCTCCCTCTCTTCCCCATCCCTATGTCTTCTTCCCTCCAGCTCTCCACCCCTTCTCCATTCACAGAGCCATCCCTCCTCCCCCTGCTGTCCCTCTCTTCTGTCTGTGGGCCTCTGCTCCTCCCCCTGCACCCCACCCCTACCATTTTGTTTGGGTGCCTACCTATATTTTGTTCAATACAAAATGAAGGACTCAAGCCCAAAACATTGGTCATGTATCTTTATCTTTGCTATATAATGCAGGGTGTTTGACCAGCTGGGTTTCTCCAGCATTGTGTTTTTACTTCAATTACTGCACTTTACATATCCCATCTGGATATGTTTTGTTGTCTCTCACGGTTACTGTTCATCACTGGCTACATGTGCCTGCAATCTCTTGATTTATAACCCTGTTTTCCACTATTCATTCATGTTATTTCTTGGCCCCACTGACAATTCTACCACTGGATTTTCTGAGCTAAAATAATTTTTTCCTTGACCTTTATTCCATCAAGATGGAACATGGAGAGGGAAAAGAGAGAGAGAGAGGCGAAGGGGAGGGATGAAAAGAGGCTAGCGGGAGATTGGTTGGACCAGAAGCCAGGTATTAGGGTGGGGGTTGAAGAGGGAGTGAAGCTGGGAGATAAACATGGGCAGGTGAGGGCGGATGACAGACAGGCTCATGTTTATAGTCACGTGTACATTTTTTTACCCAGAGAAGTGTGAATCTGTGGAATGCTCTGCCACAGAGGGAGGTAGAGGCAGATTCGCTGATTATGTTCAAAAGAGAGTTAGATAAGACTCTAGTGGGCAAAGGAGTTAAGGGTTATGGGGATAAGGCTGGAAAGGGGTGCTGATGGTAGTGATCAGCCATGATCTGTAAAATGGCGGTGCTGGCTCGACGGGCTGAAGGGCCTACTCCAGCTCCTATTGTCTATTTTCATTTTTGCATGCTTATCTGCGACCCTCTCCGCACATAACCACAGCAGAACACAGCATAGTAAAGTTCCAGTGAGAGATTAATTTGAACAAAATAAGGACAACATTATTTTCCTGGTAGGAAGTTCATTCATTGATAGCGGGGAAAGAAATTGTCCTTGAATCTGGTGGTGTGTGATCTCACATTCGTAAATCTTCTTTCAGATCGGGACAGTGGGTATGGGTGGATGGAGAGGGTGTGGCAGGGGTGGGAAGGGCCTTTTTATCTGCGAGCAGGCTTTTTCCTCTGAGGTTGGGTGAGACAAGAACCAGACAGCATGGGTGAAGGGTGAAATGTTTCAGGGGAACATTCGGAAGGCCTCCTTCACTCAGAGTATGAAACGAACTGCCAGCAGAAGTGGTGGATGAGGTTCAATTTCAACATTTAAGAAAAATTTGGATGGGAGAGTTATGGAGAGATGTGGTCTAGGTGCATGACAACATAATATTTCGGCATGGACTAAATGGGCCAAAGAGTCTGTTTTTGCACTGTGGTTTTCTATGAAACATGAAAGTCCACCAAGTCTGTGATTGCAGTAAAAACACTGAAATGCTGGAGGGTCTCAGCAAGTCTTGCAGTATCCATAGGAGGTAAAGAATTATAACCAATGCTGTGCGTCTGAACACTTTTCAAGGTAATTGGTTCTGTGGTTTTATATGTTGGCAGGTTTTCCAAACTGTCCTAACCTGGGAATGCTGATCCAGCAAATTTCAGATTTTTGGATTTCAGATTCATTGTATGAGGACATACATGACATCACATACAAGCCTGAGATACTTTTCCTGTGGGCAAGGCAGAATTGGTAGTGCAAAAATAAAATGGACACAACATACACATGTACACAAATGAAGAAATGTAAACAAATTGCACAATACAGCAAGGAAAAATATCTTTAAAATGCAGAAGTAAGTCTCTGATTGAGTTTGTTGTCGAGGAGTCTGATGCTGGAGGGGTAGCAGCTGTTCCTGAACCTGGTGGTGTGGTCTTGCTCCACCAATACCTCTTTCCTGATGGCAGCAGTGAGAACAGAGTGTGTGTTTGCTGGGTGGTGTGGATCCTTGATGATTGCTGCTCCTCTGCGATGGCAGCGTTCCCTGTGGATGTTCTAGAATGGTGGGGAAGGTTTTACCTGTGATGTCCTGAGCTGTGTCCACTACCTTTTGCAGGGCTTTACGCTCGGGGCTATTGGTTTCCCCATTTCAGACCGTGATGCAGCCAGTCAGAACACTTTCCACCACACACCTATAGAAATTTGCCAGCGTTTCAAATGTCGTTCCAAATCTCTACAAACTCCTGAGGCCTTTCTTCACAATGCCATTTGTGTGTTGGGTCCAAGAAAGATAGTCTGAGTAACTCCCAAGAACTTAAATTTGCTCATCAATCTCCACCTCTGATCCCCCAGTGATCACTGGATCGCATACCTCTGGTGTTTTCCCTTCCTGAAGTCAGCAATCACCTCCTTGCTCACCAAATCAAATTTAACTTTCTTTATTATGTGTGCTTTTCACCAGACATTTTGAAATGACATTATTTGATGTGTTTGACTGTTCTGTGAAATTCCTTTGGTTTTCTATCTGTGATGATTTTATGGGAGATGAAAGAAGTTACTCCTGATCCACTGCTAAGTGGTGTCATTTCAGCTGACATAACTTTTCACTTGATAAAATGTGAGAAGATAAATGGAATGGGATTCACCTCAAATATTTGTCTTATTACTCATTGGCTGATGTGAGTGGTCCTGTCTGGGTGCCATCTTTATTTATAATGTCAAAATCTCACATTATGCAGTGTTTACACTTGATGAGAGTGTAGTGCACGTTGAAAGAACCAAAGACTTGTTGATCCAAACCAAGGCTTTTATAAACTAAAAGACTGGAGCATATCACAAGTAGGTCGACCAGTCCAGAATGACCTGGTCTGGCTAGGAGCAATCCTTTAAGACCTGCCAGTAGGTGTGGCTACACTCTCAGCCAATCACAGTCATCCTACACTACCATCTGTACATAGACACATTGGTGATAGAATCTGTACTAGTCGACCTACTTGTGATATGCTCCAGTCTTTTAGTTAATAAAATTGTCTTCTTCTTTGGCTTGGCTTCGCGGACGAAGATTTATGGAGGGGGTAAATGTCCACGTCAGCTGCAGGCTCTGTTCAGGCTGACAAGTCCGATGCGGGACAGGCAGACATGGTTGCAGCGGTTGCAGTGGAAAATTGGTTGGTTGGGGTTGGGGTTGGGTGTTGGGTTTTTCCTCCTTTGCCTTTTGTCATTGAGGTGGGCTCTGCGGTCTTCTTCAAAGGAGGTTGCTGCCCGTCGAACTGTGAGGCGCCAAGATGCACGGTTTGAGGCGATATCAGCCCACTGGCGGTGGTCAATGTGGCAGGCACCAAGAGATTTCTTTAGGCAGTCCTTGTACCTTTTCTTTGGTGCACCTCTGTCACGGTGGCCAGTGGAGAGCTCGCCATATAACACGATCTTGGGAAGGCGATGGTCCTCCATTCTGGAGACGTGACCCACCCAGCGCAGCTGGATCGATTTGTTGATCCAAACCAAGGCTTTTATTAACTAAAAGACTGGAGCGTATCACAAGTAGGTTGACCAGTCCAGAATGACCTGGTCTGGCTAAAACAGACATTTTTTTTAAAAAGGAGTGAATTGTGTTCCCTGTACACAGTATCTTTGCAAATATTTATTACTGTAGACGCTTCCCAGTGTAAGTTAAACTTGCAGGAGTGCATTTTCAAAGCCAATGCACGTGGAGATTAATGGAGATAAAAGTCAGGGGGCTTTGAGAGGCTGAACTGGCACTGGGATGAAAACTTGATGCTGTCTTCATGAACACATTTAAAATTTCTGAGAACAGTGAATCCAAAGAAATACCATAAATGCACAAATGAGGCCTCCCCACACATTGCAGATAAACTGCCCAATACCTCTGACAAAAAAACAAACGCAATTAAGCTTTCTCATTTTACGTGGAGAACTTGCTTCAGGATCATTGGAAAAAGCTGCCAGCAAGACCTTGGGTGTCAGAAGTAGCAATGCTGTTCTTCATCTACATCAACGATCTGGATAATAATGTGGTCAATTGGATCAGAAAGTTTGCAGGTGACACTAAGATTGGAGGTGTTATGGGCAGCGAGGAAGGTTTTCAAAGCTTGCAGAGGGATCTGGACCAGGTCGAAAAAAATGGACTGAAAAACGGCAGATGGAATTTAATCCAGACAAGTGTGAGGTGTTGCATTTTGGAAGGACATAGTGAATGGTAGGGCACTGAGGAGTGTGGTAGGACTGAGGGAGCTGGGAAAACAGATACATAATTCCCTGAAAGTGACATCACAGGTAGATAGGGTGGCAAAGAGAGCTTTTGGCATGTTGGCCTTGATAAAATCAAAATATTGAGTATAGGAGTTGGAGTGTTATGATAAATTTGTATAAAACATTGGTGAAGCCAAATTTAAAGTAATGTGTGCAGTTTTGGTCACCTAACGACAGGAAAGATATCAATAAAATTGGAAAGAGTGCAGAATAGATATACTAGGATGTTGCCTGGACTTCAGGAACTGAGGTACAGGGAAAGATTAACTCTGGAGCATAAAATAATGAGGGGAGATTTGACAGAGGTATCCAAAATTATGAGGGGTATAGCAGAGTAAATGCAAGAAAGGAGAAACGTTTAGGGGGCACATTGGGAGGTGGGGTACTTATTCACAGTGGGAGTGTGGATCCAGCTGCCAGCTGGAGTCGTGATTGCGGGCTCCATTTTCATATTTAAGAAAAATGTGTGTAGGTTCATGGATGGTAGGGATAAGGAGAGCTATGGACTGGGTGCAGGACAGTGGCACTAGGCAGAATAATAATTCAGCACAAGACTAGAAGGGCCAAAGGCCAGGTTTTCTACGCTGTAATGCTCTATGGTTCTCTTAGCTTGTGTTTGCCAAAATGATGCCAAAGCAGAACATGCCCGGCTTATGAAATCATGAACAAACTTTGATATCCAGCTTAGTCATGGCCATGGCTTAGCCAGCTGTCAAAAATGAGTGTTTCTGAAATAAATGAATGAAAAGAATTGAGTCTATTAAAACTGACATATCATTTCAAAAAAAGGTCAGTAAAGCGAACATACAAAGCTTCGTCCATCACATCAGTTCTTGATTTTTTTGCTCATTGTACCTCTGCATAATGGTGCTCTTGACTTTCTACTTTCTATGTTTATCTTGAACTGACTTGTTAGACTGCTCGTAGAAGAACCTTTCTTGCTGTATCAGGTTTTTTTTGGCTTGGCTTCGCGGACGAAGATTTATGGAGGGGGTAAAAAGTCCATGTCAGCTGCAGGCTCGTTTGTGGCTGACAAGTCCGATGCGGGACAGGCAGACACGATTGCAGCGGTTGCAGGGGAAAATTGGTTGGTTGGGGTTGGGTGTTGGGTTTTTCCTCCTTTGCCTTTTGTCAGTGAGGTGGGCTCTGCGGTCTTCTTCAAAGGAGGTTGCTGCCCGCCAAACTGTGAGGCGCCAAGATGCACAGTTTGAGGCGTTATCAGCCCACTGGCGGTGGTCAATGTGGCAGGCACCAAGAGATTTCTTTAGGCAGTCCTTGTACCTTTTCTTTGGTGCACCTCTGTCACGGTGGCCAGTGGAGAGCTCGCCATATAACACGATCTTGGGAAGGCGATGGTCCTCCATTCTGGAGACGTGACCCATCCAGCGCAGCTGGATCTTCAGCAGCGTGGACTCGATGCTGTCGACCTCTGCCATCTCGAGTACTTCGACGTTAGGGATGTAAGCGCTCCAATGGATGTTGAGGATGGAGTGGAGACAACGCTGGTGGAAGCGTTCTAGGAGCCGTAGGTGGTGCCGGTAGAGGACCCATGATTCGGAGCCGAACAGGAGTGTGGGTATGACAACGGCTCTGTATACGCTTATCTTTGTGAGGTTTTTCAGTTGGTTGTTTTTCCAGACTCTTTTGTGTAGTCTTCCAAAGGCGCTATTTGCCTTGGCGAGTCTGTTGTCTATCTCATTGTCGATCCTTGCATCTGATGAAATGGTGCAGCCGAGATAGGTAAACTGGTTGACCGTTTTGAGTTTTGTGTGCCCGATGGAGATGTGGGGGGGCTGGTAGTCATGGTGGGGAGCTGGCTGATGGAGGACCTCAGTTTTCTTCAGGCTGACTTCCAGGCCAAACATTTTGGCAGTTTCCGCAAAGCAGGACGTCAAGCGCTGAAGAGCTGGCTCTGAATGGGCAACTAAAGCGGCATCGTCTGCAAAGAGTAGTTCACGGACAAGTTTCTCTTGTGTCTTGGTGTGAGCTTGCAGGCGCCTCAGATTGAAGAGACTGCCATCCGTGCGGTACCGGATGTAAACAGCGTCTTCATTGTTGGGGTCTTTCATGGCTTGGTTCAGCATCATGCTGAAGAAGACATTGGCGACTTCAGGGGTTTCTACGAGGCTCTAAAGGCTGTGTACGGCCCCTCACCCCAAGTCCAAAGCCCGCTGCGCAGCTCAGACGGCAAAGTCCTCCTCAGCGACAAGATCTCCATCCTCAACCGATGGTCAAAACACTTCCAATCTCTTTTCAGTGCCAACCGCTCAGTCCAAGATTCCGCCCTGCTCCAGCTCCCTCAACAGCCCCTAAGGCTAGAGCTGGATGAGGTTCCCACCCTGGATGAGACATATAAGGCAATCGAACAACTGAAAAGTGGCAAAGCAGCAGGTATGGATGGAATCCCCCCAGAAGTCTGGAAGGCTGGCGGCAAAACTCTGCATACCAAACTGCATGAGTTTTTCAAGCTTTGTTGGGACCAAGGTAAACTGCCTCAGGATCTTCGTGATGCCACCATCATCACCCTGTACAAAAACAAAGGTGAGAAATCAGACTGCTCAAACTACAGGGGAATCACGTTGCTCTCCATTGCAGGCAAAATCTTCGCTAGGATTCTACTAAATAGAATAATACCTAGTGTACCTAGTGTCGCCGAGAATATTCTCCCAGAATCACAGTGCGGCTTTCGCGCAAACAGAGGAACCACTGACATGGTCTTTGCCCTCAGACAGCTCCAAGAAAAGTGCAGAGAACAAAACAAAGGACTCTACATCACCTTTGTTGACCTCACCAAAGCCTTCGACACCATGAGCAGGAAAGGGCTTTGGCAAATACTAGAGCGCATCGGATGTCCCCCAAAGTTCCTCAACATGATTATCCAACTGCACGAAAACCAACAAGGTCGGGTCAGATACAGGAATGAGCTCTCTGAACCCTTCTCCATTAACAATGGCGTGAAGCAAGGCTGTGTTCTCGCACCAACCCTCTTTTCAATCTTCTTCAGCTGTATCAGGTATCATGCGACAATAAGCAGGATAGCTTGGAAACTTGAAATGGGCAAAACTTGAAGGATAAATACCTAATGTGGGCAAATGGAATAAATGTCCACAGACAAAAATGATTGGCTTGTGCGTTATGGGCTGTGAGGCATATTTCTGTGCTGTCCAATCGTGTGGGTCTCTGAGAGCCTGGTGCATTACAAGTGGCCTATAATACGATCCCCACTAACTCTCTCTAGACCTCGTCAACTAACCCTATGAACATATATTTCTCTTCCTTGCTTCAGCTTTCCTTCATATTCATCGTGAGATTGCCTAATGAGAAAAACTTGATTGACAAACCTATTGGAGTTCTTTGAATAAGTGACGAGCAGGCTGGATAAAGACAGATGCAGGATATGTTGTGTATTTGGAGTTTCAGAAAGCCTTTGACATGAGTCTATTTAACAAGATAAGAGCCCATGGTATAACAGGAAACATACTAGCATGGGTAGAGCATTGGCTGATTGAGTCAGAATGCGGTGATCATTTTCGGATTGGCTGCCAGCTGCTAGTGGTGTTCCACAGGGGTCGGTGTTAGGGCCGCTCCTTTGTATGTTGCATATCAATGATTTGGATTAGGAATGAATGCCTCTGTGACCATTTGCAGATGGTATGAAGTTATGTGGGGGAGAAGGTTGTGTTGAAGAAACCGGGAGGCTACAGAAAGACTTGGACAGATTAGGAGAAGGGTCAGAAAAATGGTAAAGAAATGCAATGTCGAAAGTGTCCGGTCACACATTTCGGTAGAAGAAATAAACGGGCCGACTATTTTTGAAATGGGGAGAAAATTAAAAATGCACAGATGCAAAGGGACCAGCGAGCCTGAAGGGAAACTTGACAGTTAAGTTGGCAGTGAAGAAGGCAAGTGCAGGGCTGATATTCATTTCAAGAGGTTTTTGGGCTTCTCATATAAAAAAGGATGCACTGATGTTAGACCAAGGTCAGAGAGGGTTCACAAAGATCATTCTGGTTAGGGACAGTAGGCAGGGATTTGCTTCCAGTGTTCTCGCAGCCTCTGCAGTTGCGCAGATATCAGTCTAAAATAGTGATTCCCAAAGTGGATGCTGCCGCCCTCCCTGTGTGTGGTGGAAAGATCCAAAAGGGACAGTGAGGCAAAAGGGGGTGGTCAGGAGGCAGTGAGGAAAAAGGGGGTGATCGGAACCTTCAAACTTATTATTCAGTCTGCCAGACTCAGGGTGGCAGTACTGAGCAGCATAAATGGCGACAAGGTGTTCTTGCGAGAGCTGGTCTCGGTGGCCACCATAATGTACTGGTGTCATTACACCCCTGTTCAACACTGCTACCAACCCCCCCCCCACCACCCCACGCTGTTCAGCACCAACACTAGCCCCCCCCCATTTAGCACTGCCCTCTCTCAGCACTGCCACTAACCACCCCTACTCAGCGCTGTCATAGCTAGCCCCCCCCTCAACACCACTACTTTCCTCCACCCCAGCACTGTTGTATTGAGGGGGAGTGCTTGGGATGTGTCCTGGAGGCCAAGGGGGCAGCAGCCCAAAAAAGTTTGGGAACCACTAGTCTAAACCATTTAAGCTCCAGATCCAAACATCCAACACGATCGGGAAGCCTTCAGCACCCTCAGTTCCATTTCACTCATGTTTCCGATACCCTGGAGCCCTTCAGCCAGTCACGTACCAGTATCCAGCAGTCCATAAGCTAGTGCGAACACTTTGACTGCAGTCCCCAGCAGTTCGCAGCCAGCGTGGTTTCCTTGCCTCGAGTTACTAACAATGTGTTCTTTATCCACAGAGCCCCTCATTGGCCTGGCACCGTGGTCACCTTCCCGTAGTGTTGTTTCCTCTGCTTCTTCTTTTCAAACAGGGGTGATTCTCACATTTTCCGATGCTCTGCACCAGACTTCCACTTCCTCTGTAACCCCTCAAGACTGCGGCCGCTGTCTTGGGCCCAGACCCGGTGGTCGCAGGATTTTAAAATAAGCCATAATTGGTTTCTTTAACAGGCTGTTTAAAGCCAGTATGGAGACATCATTTGTTGGACTGGGCGGTACAACCCTACAGAGGAGCGCCGTGTCTCCTCTCCACGGGTCGGCACAAGCCGCAGCACTGCCATTACAACAGCTCTGGCAGCGGTGCCATTATTTTTCTAGAAAGGTTATTTCCCACAGTGGGAGAATGTAGGGTTTGAAAATTTAAAAAATTAATTTAATTTAATTTGGAAATTGAGAGCTGTTGCCCAATTCTACCACTCTAACTTTTCATCAGATCTCTTTTCAATTGCCGTTCACATTTGGTCTGTCTTACATGTGACTCCAGACCCAGCCATATGGGTTAAATACCTTGTGCCTTCTCATTTCCAGTGCACTGGACACTCAGGGATATTTCAAGTCCCACTACGAGGGCTGGAACATTTATTCGTAAGCCATTAAATAGCGCTGAATTTGCAACCCCTGAACAGTGGTGTCGGCAGTGATGTCCAGACCCTGTGACTGTCAGTTTCTAAACATTGAGATCCTGAAGAAGCTATTAATCTCATTTTATTGGAAACACAGGCAGAAGAGAATGTGGGAAACTGGTCACAGAAATGCTGGAAAAAGTTGAACCTTTGGAAATAATGAGTCAATTATTAGAAAATAAAGTTCCTTCCAAGAATTATAGATGTGTTCCATTCTATTAATAGTCATAAAAAGTGTGGCGCCTTTGAGCTTTGAGAAAGGTCAAGGCTGATTTTTTTTTTACATTCCATTCTATGTAATTCTACCTTTCACTTGAGTAATATTGTGACTGATTGATATTTCTCAAAACAATAAGTCAGAACCTCATTGTTATTTCTTTTCCCTTGTTGTAAATGATTCATATGGTCTTTCCCCACAGTTATACTCAAGTGAGAATGGGAAAATCGAGCTGAGTATTCCTGTCAGCACTCCTGCACATCCAATCAACAGGGCTTGTTATAAAGTAGATGGTGACTGTTGTAAGGGAAAGAATAATGAGGGCCTAGCTAGTCAAGAAGGGTGTGGATCGTGCTCATGTAGTAATAGGAAACCATGTGTAGAGCTGTGGAATTCAGCGGTGATTACGTGCAAGTTTAAAGGATATTATTAATGATTTTATAGGGTGCATCCTTTGGTGTAACAGGAAATTGGATTTATGGTTAAGTAAGTTACAATTATAACACGCACCCACTGTTGGAACAGAAACCTAGACCCATAAGTTAAACTTGGGGATAATTGAGCATCCCATTCTGCAATCGACCGTTATCTTGGCTGTAACAAGATCTTTGTAACTTCAGTTCTGCAATCAAAAAAAGTGAAATGAGTTTCTGCAATCATGTCCATCGACAGTATAAAACCTTTATGAAAATTGCACTCAGGAAACTGGGCTCCTGATGTGCATCAGTTTTAATAAATCAGCCGTCATTTCCAGCACCAACTCCACATAGTCTTTCCGTTTGCTCCTACCGTGACATTTAACGAATCTACTGATTAATTTGAGTGATATGGCAATGAGTATCATTCGATTTCCTCTGGAGGTAATTGAATAGACAGGAGTAAGTTGAGTGAAACTAACTTCTGCTGTTCTTTGCTTCTTTCTCTCTCTTTACCTTTGGTTGGTGGCGATGCAATGACATCGACTATTGTTTGACACCTTGTGATAATAAGTTGATAGTCATGTATATTGCATAATGTACATGAGCACTGGAATAGATAATTGCTGCACTCAAACAGGTACTTTGTTAAAAAGAAGGCTTACAAAATACTTAATTGAATTAAAAAAGACGGTGCACACAAAAAAAAGATAGATACAGTGTTAAAGACAGGACTCTGAGCATTATGGATGAATTGAGAGAATCTTGGGGTCCATGTCCATAAGGCACTAAAAGCTGCTGCTCAAGGTGACCATGTTGTTAAGAAGGTGTTTCATGTGTTGGCCTCCATGAACTGTGGGATTGAGCTCAAGAGCCATAAGGTCATGATGCAGCAACGCAAGATCTTGGTTAGACCCCAATATTGGAATATTGTGATCCGTTCCTGACACCTCATTGCAGGAAAGATGTGGATGCTTTAGAGAGGGTGCAGAGGAGATTTGCAAGCATATTGCCTGGATTCGAGAGCAGACTCTATGAGAATAGGTTGAGTGAATTTCACCTTGGAAATGAGAGGTGAACCAACAGAGGTGTGAAAGATGATGAGAGGCATTCATTGTGTGGATGGCCAGGACTGTAATGGCTAACATAAAGGAGCAGAGTTTGCACAAGATATAGGAGCAGAAGTAGGCCCATCGGCCCATCGAGTCTGCAACCCCTTTTTATCATGAGTTCATCCCTCCTTCCACTCAGCCCCACTCCCGGCTTTCTCCCTGTAACCCTTGATGTCCTGACTAATCAAATACCTGTCAATTTCTGCTTTAAATAAACCCAGAGACCTCACTTCCACAACCACATTTGGCAACAAGCTCCACAGACTCACGAAGGAAGAAAGAACTTTTCCGCCTCTCTGTTTTAATCTGAAAATCTTTTATCTGAAAGTTGTCCCCTCTTGTCCTAGATTCCCCTACCATGGGAAAGAACTTTGCACATCTACGCTGCCACTGGTGTGGGGAGTGAGGGAGTGGAGATGCAGTGCTCCCGTGGTGTCCAGCCACCCAGTCAACTGCTGATGGCTCCACGTGGGCTTTGACTGGCTCGTTGAGGGAGCCGACAGTGGTTTTAGTTGAAATTCCACGACCATGGGTCTTCGCCCAAGATGGTGATGCCTATTAAATGGCAGCAGCCACAGGGGGCTGCAGACTCCGGGGAGGTGGAGGGGCCATGACGCATCTGAGAGGGAGAAGCAGAGGAGACGACCCGCGAGGATGGTGACCACGGCGGCAGACCAGTGAGGGGACTCTGCGGCTGAGCAACCAGTGACTGCAGGGTCAGGAAGAGGTCCACAATCCCACAGGTAGGAGATAATAGATGGATAAGGAAAGGAGGACACAGCAGCAAACAGCAGAGAAGGGAGAAAGGCTGTGTGAATGGTGACTCGAGGCGAGGAACCTGCGGAAGCTGAGAGCGCTGGAGGTTTCCTGACCATGTCGGGGGTTTGGATCAGGAGCTCGGGTTGTCGGTGGTTTGGACTGGACTCTGTGGCTGTGGGGGCTGCGGAAGTGCTGGAGATGAATCTATGGACACTCGGAGACTCTGGGGGGGACTCTCTTTTGCTTCTCTTTGTCTGACTGTAAGAGGCGCTTAGGTAATTCCTCCTGGTGGCGAATCTTTCTGCCTTGTAGCAGGCAAAAAGAAATTTCATGTAATATGTTACTGTTTTATTACATTGATAATAAATTGAAACTTGAATCCGTCCAGGCCTTTCAGCAATCAAAATGTCTTTGAGGTGCTCCCTCATTCTTCTGTACTCAGATGAGTACCGTCCAAGAGCTGACAAATGGCTCCTTATTTGATAACCCTTTCATTCCCGGTATCATTCCATCTAAATCCTCTCCAATGCTAGTATATCTTTTCTCAAACAAGTTGCCCAAAACTGTTCACAGTACTCCAAGTGAGGTCTCACCATTGCCTTATAGAGCCTCACCAATTCGTCCCTGTCCGACTAGAAATGAATGCCAGCACTGCATTCACCTTCTTCACCACTGACTGAACCTGGAGGTTCACCTTTAGTGTATCCTGCACGAGTACTCCCAAGTTCCTTGTTGAATTTTCTCCCCATCTTATTGTCCACCCGTCTATTTCTTCAACCAGAGTTCACGACCGCACACTTTCCAGCTGCCACCTCTTTGCCCATTCGCCTAATCGATCCAAGTTTCTCTGTCAGTATGCTCACCTCCACCTATTCTGATATCATCTGCATATTTAGCAACAAATTTCAAAATCCATATAATTTACAGCCAACCAGAATAAGAGCTCTTTATTCGCATGCTCTGTTTCATGCTGATTGCCCAATGCTCTACCCATCCCAGCATCCTTGTAATTTCATGGGCTCTCATCTTGTTCAGCAGGCTCGCATGTGGCACTTTTTCGAAGATTTTTTTAAAGTCCAAATACAAAGGTGCTTGGGAATGGGGGGGGTGGGGGGGAGGGAATAAGAGATAGGTTTTCCACACAGACGGTACTGGGTACCGGAAATGGTGGTGGAGGCAAGGACAATAGGATTTTTAAAGATATGTCTAGATAGATACATGGAACTGAGAAAAATGGAGGGTTATGCAGTGTGGAAATTCTAGGTAATTGTTAGAGTAGGTTATTAGGTCTGTGGGACGAAGGGCCTGTACTGCGCTGTAGCTTTCTTTGAATAAAACACGAAAGTCTGCAGACATCACGAATGAAGTAAAAGCACATTGCTAGAGAAACTCATATATAGAAACTTTATATAGCAAAGATAAAGATGGATCACCAACGTTTCGGGCTTGAGCCTTTCATCAAGGTAGGAACAAAATATAGACAGGCACCCAAACCAAACGGTAGGGAGAGGGGCAGGAAGAGGACCACAGTCCCACAGGTAGGAGATAATAGGTGGATAAGGAAAGGAGGACACAGCAGCAAACAGCAGAGGAGGGAGAATGGCTGTGTGAATGGAGAGGGAAGGCGGTGGAAAGCTATAGGAAAGAAGAGAGGGAGGATGGGGAGTGACCAAGCAGAAACTGGAGGTTGATGCTAATGCCGTCCAGTTGGAGAGTGCCCAGATGTTTGGCCATGTTGTGGTCCTACCTAATTGAGACTCTGCTGTATGAACTGTTGAGTTATGTCCACCATGTTCAGGAGAGGACACAGGTGTCTAGACCAATTCCTATCCAACGGTCGTCAACTATGGTTTGCAACACTGCACACATATTCGTGCACCATGACACGGTTCGCCGGCCGCACCTGCCAGTATATGACAGCTCCTACGGGGTCATAAAGCGACATCCTAAATATTTTATAATCCTGCGGAATGGGAACGCTGACTCTGTTTCCATTGATTGTTTAAAGCCAGTGCTTATCAATGCTCCATTCGCATTAGCACTCCCAATACCAGAGACACAACTGAACCCCTGTGTGCTGAGTCCTCCAACGCCTGCCTGGCTGATCTGTTTGCCCGCCAGATTGTTTTGTAGTGGGGAAAGATCCAGTCAGTCACCTGGAGGCTGAGGCGGAAGGGGGCTGGGGGCTGTCTCAGTCACATACTTACCCGGCCTGGGGTGTGAATTATCCATTTGGAGTGATGCACGCAGTAAGTGATGGGCATGGCAAGCCAGCCACCATTGGTAATACGCACACGCAGGTCAGAGCGAAGAGTTGTGATGGCATGCGTGTGGGAGAGCCAATATGGTGGCATGAGGGCCGTGCTGAGGAGGAGAAAGGGAGATCACTGACGAGCACTGAGAACAGATGAAAGGCAACCGCCAATTTTATTGCTGATAAAACTTGAGTGTTTTTTTTATTGTGGATATAATATTTAAATTACAGTCTCTATCGCTCCTCCAATTTACAGATGGCCTTGGTTTGACAGTACGTGAAGCTAATATAATTCATGATAATGTTTCCAATGTAGAGGATGCTTCCTAAGAAACAGCTTCACTGGGCAATAGTAATAAATTTTGCATGACCTATTCTTACACTCCCATTCACCTATGCTTTAATTATTCATCTATGGTTAAATATGAGAAGTTCTGATGACGGAAAATCACGCTTGAGCCAAAATGATCAATGTCAATGAAACCTTGAAGGAAGAAAATGATTTAAAGTAAGGAAGGAAGTGAATTGGATGAATCGAACACTTTGGTTGAATGCAATTTGAAGGTGGTAAGGTGTCGGCTTTCTGATTTTGCTCACTGCGGTGGATCAGGATTTTCCAGTAAATTCAACAAGGTAAGGCATTTCTACAAAGCCCGTGCTTTGTTACTTTGTACCGAAGCTAGTCAACTGCCTGTAAATTGAGTAGGTGCTGATATCAGAACACCTCAGTGAACATGAGATTGATATTCCCCCCCACAGAGACCCTGAATTTATGCATGGGGGGGAGAGGCATTGCATTGCTGTAAATTGGATTCAATCAATCAGTTATTGCACGGAATAACTGTAAATACAACCAAACCAGGGCTATATGCAAATTGGAGGAGGCAACACCCAATATTTTGTCAAGAGACTCTCCAACCGGATGGCATTAATATTGACTTGTGATGTTCCCCATCCTTCTATCTCCTTCCCTCCAGCTCCCCATCCCCTTCCTTCTCCATTCACTGAGCCGTCCCCCTCCACTTATTTGCTGCTGTATCTTCCCTGCCTTATTCACCTCTTACCTCTTGCCTGTGGGACTGTGCTCTTCCCTCTACCCTTCCCAGCCACCACCATTTTATTCAGGCTCCTGCCTACAGTTTGCTCATAACTGGATGAAGGGCTCAGGCCTAAAACATTGGTTTTGTATCTTTATCTTTGCTATAGAAAATGCAGGGTTTGACCTGCTGAGTTTCTCCAGTGTTGTGTTTGTAGTTGAAACTCAGCTGGTCTTTTCAACGTCTCTAGGAGACAAAGAGATATTGCTAGCGTTTTGGGCCTGAGTCCTTCCTCAAGGAATAAGCCAGAAGCAGGAAATCTCAGTAAGTCTCAGAAATCAAGCGATCTTGGCTGGGGGAGGAATCCAGGCCAACGAAAGGTATCAATTGGATATGATAAGGGACAAGGTAAGAATTCTGACGAATTCTCGATGCTTGTGCCAAAGGAGATGAAATGGAGAGATAGAGATAGGGAAAGGCGATGGGAGAACAAGGGGGGGGTGGGAGAAGGAGTTTTAATGAAAGCCACAGAAGTCGATATTCACGCCATCCAGTTGGAGAGCTCCCAGTCGGAAGGTGCAGTTCGCTCGCTTGTGTTTTTAGTTATTACAAAGATTTCAGTTCCTTTTTAAATTCCTGGGAGAGTTATGAAATTTGATGTGATAAAATATTTGGAAATCTAGTTCTCTCCTTTCATCTATCCTTGAATCTCATTGCTTCTGATTATTAAAAGAAAGATGTTTGTTTGGTTTTAGTTGTAACTTGGACCTTGGACACAAATTGATACCGAACACTTAAACTGCTTCACTTCAAGGCAAGCACATAGAAATAGGATGTCAATTTTCTTATTATTATTATTCCCATTAGGAAACTGGTAGGGAGAGGCATTAGAAAAACCAGATTGATGCACACATTGACAGCTTGTGGTGGACGGTTTGTCACAAGGATCTGCTTTGAGGTTGCTGAGTCTGACAATGAAACAGATAGAATTAAAAGTGTCACAGTTGCAGTGCAGAATGAGGCCGCCCGGCCTAGTTCATCCCGTTCCCCGATTGAG
This sequence comes from Narcine bancroftii, assembly GCF_036971445.1. Classification (NCBI taxonomy): domain Eukaryota; kingdom Metazoa; phylum Chordata; class Chondrichthyes; order Torpediniformes; family Narcinidae; genus Narcine; species Narcine bancroftii. The sequence goes on along the minus strand of NC_091469.1, from coordinate 473,584,812 downwards.
GGCAAGAAAGGGCTCCCGACGGGGCCATGGAAGGCTTCCTGATTGTATTGGACATTTGGACCTGGAGCTCGGGCTGTCAATGGATCGACCAGGAGACCGTGCAGTTGCAGAGGTTGTGAAACAAACCCACATGCACTCGATGTCATTAATAGCAGTCTCTTTTACTTCTCTTTCCAGTGGGCGGCGCTGGGCTAGAGCCACATCCTTGAGTAGCTTTACTGCAGACAAATGTTGCCAAATTTTGTGTATTATTATGTGACAATTGTTAGGTCTGCTTTGTTCATGAATGAGTGAGACAAACACCAGGCTGAGTCGAAATCAGGGTTCTTTGTTCTTTATTACCGGATTGTAACACTTGCGACTAATCATGTTAGTCGGAGAATGCATTCTGCCGTTATCAGCAAAATGGTGATTTTTTATACCCTTGGATATGTGCTTAGAACATCATCATATCATTACTTGTCCAATGACTAAAACTGTTGCTATCCTTTCCCTGCTAGCTTCCTGCCTCTCAATCCATCAATGTCTCTCTTATCTTGTAAGTACAAGGATGCATTCACATCTTGTTACAGCCCTGCACATTCCCATCTCATGATGTTTTACCTAACAGGAGTACAAGGACACCTCCCCTTCTTGTTACAGCCCTGTACAGGGTAACTCCTTACACATTCCCATCTCATGATGTTTTACCTTACACAATAGAAAAATCTTGAATGGTGATGAAACCTTACAGGATGGTAGTGAGTCAGCGCCTGAAACACTTCACACATCCAGGCTTCTTTAGTGAATGAAGGATGTGCTTGCTTTGAAGACTCTCTTGAAAATATTCACTGCAATGATTGGCTTGAAGCCTGAAGAAAGGACGGGCCTATGCACATTGTTGTTTAGAAGAAAGAAGAGTATTCTTATTGATTTTTCTGTAGTTCAGATTCCTTGAGGACATTGACTCAGTATAAGAGACAGATGAAAAGGAATTTCTTTTCTCGGGGGCTTGAATGCTCTACCTCAGAGAGCAGCAGAGGCAGTCTCATGTCTTGAAGACAGAAATGATCAGAGGATTAAGGGGTACAGGGGAACAGCGGGAAAGTGAATTGACACCAAGATTAGAGCAGCTATGATCTGTGGTGGAGCAGACCTGAGGGGCTGATTTACTTGCTCCTGATCACCTTCGTATGCGCTTATGTTCTGCCTAGCAACACTGCAAGTACCTTCACTGGAAGGTAGCTCACAATCAGCTTCTCATGGGCAAAGAGGGGTGGCCAATGAATGCTGGTCTTGGTACACAGATCACAAATGGTAATAAATGATGGATACCATTATGAAAGGCATAGATAAGATAGAGGTAAGAAAGATGTTTCTATTGGTAGGGAGACTCAAACTAGGAGAAAGAGCCTCAAAATTCAGGGTAGTTGATTTAGGACAAAGATGTGGAGGAACTGCACTTCCCAGAGGGTGGTGAATCCATGGATTTCTCTGCCCATTGAAGCAGTGGAGGCGACCTCATTAAATGTATTTAAGACAAGGTTGGATAGATTTTTACCTAGTAGCAAAATTAAGGGAAACAAGAAAAGGCAGGTAGGTGGAGATGAGCCTATCATCGAATGAACACTGAATGATGGATTAGGCTTGATGGGCCAAGTGGCCTACTCCTGCTCCTATTTCTTATGCTCTTAAATAATTTAAAAAAGCAATCATGGTCTGAAAGAGCAGACGGGACCTCAGTTTAACACCACATCTAAACCTTCAACAGTGAAGCTGCATCTCAATGCTACCCTAGTCTAGGACCCAGATAGTGACTTCAACTGACAGCCCTGTCACTCACGCTGCAGTCCAAATGAAGAGAATTATTGGTGCAGTATCACACTGTTAGTTGACTTGAAAAGAACTGTCATTTATTTACTCATGCCAGCCATTGGCTACCTTCCGATCTGCTCAGCCTATTTCATTCGATCCTCCATCTTTCTGCACCAGCAATACACAAGGTGCTGGAGAAACTCAGCAGGTCATGCAGTCTTCCATAGGAAGGAAACCAACGTTTCAGGCCTGGGGTTACCTCACCTATAACCTAGAGGTTACCTGCTCACTTGCAACCAGCAAGAGCAGGTAGATTCCTGCGCCTGTCTCTGATTCACCTCTCAGGCAGCTCTCTCGGCCTGCGAGGCCATTTCTTTCTCTTTTGATGTGGCGGTGATGCGGACTGGGGAGGGCCATTGAAGTGGTGCTGCAGTCTTTCAGCGATCCTTCGCGGAGTCCTACTGGTCTTCCATAATGCCTGACACCCCATATAAATTTAAACTGCCTGTGGAATGGGGGTGGTGGCAAATTTTGCTTTAACATCAAGGAATTCGGAGCCCAACATGGTGGCACCCATGTTCGGCAGCCCAGGCCTAAGAGTTGTGGTCTCCAGGGGAGCAGCAGATTGGCGCAGGGCACTTGGTGGAAGAACATCCCCTATCCTACCTCTCACTGAGAAGCAGAAGTCTGGGAGATACCAGAGAACTAGGAGTCTGAAGCCCTCAAACCAGGGCATAGGCTGCTGGTGACCGGCTTCTGAGTTCCAGGATTCGTGAAGATGACCATGGCGAGCGGCGTCCCTAAAGGTCTGAGGCTTAGGGTCCCTGACAGCTTCTTAATCACTTCTAGGGAACAGATCCAGGGGCTGAGGAGTATGAGGGGCTGAGGAGTATGAGGGGCTGAGGTCTATGACTTGAATACCTCAAGCTCAGGTTCACAGCTGGAATGGACAGGAGGCCACACAGTTACAGAGGTCACATGACCATGGAAGCAGCATTTTGGTGGAGTTGACACTGGATGTGTCCGAAGGGACCCTCTTTGGCATCGCTTTTTCATACTGATAGACTCACTGGACTAGTTGTTTATTTTGGCTGCCTTTACAAATGTCTTGGTTAAACTGATACCTCTCATTTTGTTCGTTTTAGATTGGTCACAGTGTTTGAGCTACCGAAAGAAAATAGACACACACACCGAGAGCAGTTCAGATTATACAAATGTTTATTACAAATTCAAAAGCTGATTTCACACTACAATATGCAAGCTCTTCCCAACTATACTTATCAACACCTGGACTGGTCCCAACTGCCGAAGCGAGGCAACGACTGCACACTTGTAGTAGGTTGTCAGGGCGCCGGTAGCAGCTTCTCCACCTCCCCCGACCGGGATGTTGGCTGGACTCTAGAAGTTCTTCTTCTTGCTGAGAGATGTTGCCACCTCTCGGAGAGTCTCAAACTTCAGCAGCTGGACCATGGCTTATATTACCCAAAAACTGCTTACCCAAGCACCTATTCCCAGTACAGCAAGAAAGATAAGCGAGCAAGCTAGCATGCTAGGTGTGATAGTACAGATCTATCACCAATGTACATAGTGTATATAGTTACTGTATCTAGACTGTGCTTACAGCGATTGGCTGAGAGCTAAGCCACACCTATTGTTTGGGCCTTAAAGGGTTGTGTCCCTAGCCAGGTCGGATCATTCCGGACTGGTCGGCCACCTGTGAAGAGCTCCGGTCTTTTGCTAATAAAAGCCTTGGTTTGGATCAACAAGTCTTTGGTTCTTTCGACGAGCTCTACACTAGGCTTCTATCGAATAACATAATTTTCAGCTTATCACTTTGAATACAATGGTTTATTTTGCATCAAGGCTAGGCCTCTTTGACAGTCTGTGACCAAAACAAGCAGGAAGGTTAAATGTTCTTGGTACACGGATGTCCTTTCGTCAGATAACTGCATATCTGGCCCCTTGGTGGAATTTAGCTTATGTCTGCTGATTCTAAAAAAACAAGCAGGTTCTCAGCCTTGCAGAAGCAAAGGCTGCAAAAGTTAAAAAAAAGTGTCGTCAGTTCCACATAAGCAAAAAGCATCTGGGCACATGGTTTTAATCCTCCATTATACCCATGGACCTTTGCATTGTCTGTTATCTTGTGCCGGTACTCTCGCCTACCTCCAGTGTTCTAAGTAAAGTTTGTGGCGATGTGGATTTTTCTAAACGGAGGCCCAGATTAGGGTGAACTGTGGATAGTTTTGTCCGCAGATTGCGGCCTATCATAAATTCTTCCGGGTGCGCTTTTTGGTAGAATGCAGTGTGTTTCTTTACCCCAATAGGAAATCCTCAATTCTGTGAGACCAGGAGGTGTTTAGGAGTTTTTTTTGGTTTTCTTCGCCTTTTTGAATTTTTTTGAAGCGATCTACCTTCCCATTAGCACTTGAGTGATAAGGTGCTGACAAACTATGTCTGATATTGTGTCACACATAAAATGTTTAAAAGGTTCTGATGTAAACTGGGGTCCATGGTGTGTGATCAATTCGTGAGGTAATCCATGTGTGGTAAACATGGCCCGGAGACATTCACTTGTTGAATTGGCTTTGGTGTTTTTCATGTGCAAAACTACTGGCCATTTGGAATGTGTGTCTGCCTCTATAAGGAAAGTCTCTTCCACGAATGGCCCCACGAAGTCTACGTGAATCCGATGCCAGGGTCTGGAAGGCCATTTCCATGGGTTAGCCTCAGCCTGCGGCATTTTTGGCTGCATTGATTGACATATTTTGCATTCTCTCACTATTGTTTCAATGTCTCTGTCTATTGATGGCCACCAAACATGCATCTGGGCCAGCACTCTCATTCCTGGATGGCTGTAATGCAGCTCTAATAAATATGGTGTTCTGCCATTTGGCCAAGATAATTGTATGGGTAGCCCAAAGTCAACATCCTTCTTCAACTGATAGTTCATGGTGGCGTGTGAAGTAAGTTTTCAGGTCTCCTAGTATGACCTCAGATTCTCGCCATCCATTAAGGGTGAAGTATAAGATTTTGCTTTATGTTGCCTCCTTTCGAGTTTCTCTGGCGATCATCTGAGCTGTAATGAGCAGTTGTTGTAGTTGTTCTTGGTTGATCGCTACTACCTCTGCTGTCCATTTAACAATTTCTTCTTTTTGTTCAGTTTTGGGTTGAGGTAAGCATGTTAAGGCATCCGCATGGCTGTTGAGTGTTCCCGGTTTATGTTTTACCTTGTAGTTGTATACGGCTAGTAGCATGGCCCATCTTTGAAGTCTGGCTGCAGCTAATATTGTGGGGGCCCAGAATCAAACTTAGAGGTTTGTTGTCAGTGATTAGGGTGAAAGTTCTTCTGTAGAGAGATTGGTGAAATCTTTTTACACCAAAAATTATTGCTAATCCTTCCTTCTCCAGTTGTGTGTAATTGCATTCGCTTGCAGTTAATGTCCGTGAAGCATATACCACTGGTTTCTCACCCTTCTCTGTGATTTGGGAGATTACTGCTCCCAGTCCTACTGGTGAAGCATCAACAGCTAGAGTCACTTCCTTGTTTGGGTCGTAGCGGATCAGAACCTAATTTGTTGATTTTAGTATTTCCTTTAGTCGATTGACTGTGTTTTTAGTTTCCGTACTCCAGTACCATTTTTGATCTTTCTCGAGTAAGCGGTTGTGGGGGCTGCATAGTGTAGACATGTTACGGATATGTTTCCGATAGTGATTTATTATCCCACTTGTTGGGTGGGTATGGGGCTTTGTGAATGGCTTCTGTGGCCACTGGATCCATTCATACCCCCTCCTTGTCGATTGTAAATCCCAAGTATGTCACTGAGGGCAGCTGGAAGACCCACGTATCCCGTCATAATTGTACATTGGCCTGTTGTAGTGTGTTTAGGACCTTTTCAGGTTTTGTAAGTGTTCGTTGTCATTTCGGCCCGAGATGATGATATCATTAAGGCAACATCCCACTTCTATTCCGTGCAGTAATTTGTCCACTCTAGCTCGAAAAATTTCAGGTGCTGCTGAGATTCCGTATGGCATGTGCGTGTAGGTGAACAGTCCCAGGTGGGTATTGATTGTCACATATTGTCTTGATTCTTTATCCAACTCTATTTGCTGGAATGCCTATGTCAAATCCAATTTTGTGAACTTTTGCCCTCCATTTAGTGCTTGGAATAGTTCTTCTGCTTTGGGCGTGGGATGTTCTGGTACTTTTAGTGCCTGGTTGATGATGACTTTGTAATCACCGCAAATGCGAATCTCACCATTTGTTTTCCGTACAGGTACGATGGGCGCTGCCCAATCACTATATTCTATTGGTTCTAATATCCCTTCATCTAATAATCTATTTAGTTCAGCTTCAATTTTTCCTTTCATTGCAGATGGAACTGTTCTGGTTTTGAACTTTGGTTCCACATTCTCTTTTTTTATTGCAGTTTGGCTTCAACCTCTTTTATCTTTCCGAACCCCCATCGGAAAACTACAGGGTGGTTGTTGAGAATCTGGTTGAGTTCTGGCTGGCTGTTGTTCTTCGTGGTTTGTACTCAGTATTGAACTGATTTCCAGCCAGTCCAGGGTAATGAGTTGTAGCCAGTTTGTTCAGAAAAGTGCTGCTCCCTGGGTATCTACGATGTAGAATGTGTTTTTGGTTGTTGTTGCTGGTATTGGACCTTGACTGTACATTTCCCAAATACTTTGATTTTGTCTCCTGTAACAGATTTCAGTTGTTTTCACTGGAAGGTGTGGTAGCAAGTGTTGTTTTAAATGTAATGGCAGTAAAGACACTGCTGACCCTGTCGACCTCCATTTTCAGAGGTTGTTTATTTTCAAATGAACATAAATTGCTGTGCTTTTTTTTGTTTATTTTTCGTATGTGTAAGACTGCAGCTGTTTTTTCATCTTCAGAGCTATTGCTATCCTTTTGCTGGGTCTGCTCTCCCTCTTTTTATGTTAGTGATTTGACCTTGGCTGGGTGATTATCACAATTTTGAGTTCTGCTTTGATGTGTCCTTTTTTATTGCAACAGTGTAATTTGGAATTTTTGAAGAAACAGTTTTCTGGGTGATGGTTGTACTTCCCAGAACAGAAGCTTTGTTGGTGGGAAAACCTCCCAACCAGCAGGTCTCATTGGCCCACATCCAAATTTTTTTCCGCTATTTCTGAGCTGCAGGCAGTTTTATAAGTAATTTTGAGAGTTACTTTGTCATCTATTGTCTGTAATTTTTGTTTTGCCTGGCAATCTGCCAACCCCATCACCAATCTGTCTCAAAGTGCTTGGGTCAGAAATTGCTCGAAGTGACAGTGCTTGGACAGTTTACACAACACTACCAGGTACTCACTTACAGCTTCCCCTGGCATTTGTTTCCTTTCAGAGAATCATTGCCTTTCTGCCATAACCGGTGGTCTGGGGCTGAAGTGATTCCCAGTGCTGAGCATAACTCGGTGTGCATCTTGGTCTCTGGGTCCTCCGGGGACAGCAAAGTTTTAAGAAGATCGAATGTTTTGCTCTCCATTATACTGAGGAATAGGACACGTTCTCGGTTTACTGGGGCTTCATTAATATTATGGGCTATGCAGTAGTAGTTAAACCATTCTATGCAATCACCCCATCACCCCAACTTTCATCTGCTTTGTTGAATTCTCTAAACTTTCCCTCCGCCATCATGGCGCACTTTTGCTCTGAGTTTTTTGGCAGGAACTCGTGGAGCTTGTTAGGTAGTCAACTTTTACCTTTATCCTTTTGCTTCCTTCCTCCGGTTGGTGCATGGAGCACGCGTGGGTTCGAATCCCATCTTCCTCACCACTGCCATGTATGCACTTACACAATGAGGACTCGGAGACATGGTGCTTTTCTCATTCTTTAATACCATCAGACTAACATGGCTACTGATATACAGAGATATATATGTGGTGGGGGGGGGGTGGGTGAAGTCATGGACATCACGATGTACAGCAGGGCAAGCTTATACATAACACTACCTTCATCAATGTGCATTGTACATCTTCAAAGAGTTCAATCAGACTCATGAAACACAAATGTCTGCGGACACTGCAATTGTAATAAAAACACAAAAATGCCAGAGGAACCCAGCAAGTTACACAGTGTCCGTAGGAGGTAAAGATATGTGACCAACATTTGGGGCCTGAATCCTTCTTCAAGATCATGAGACATGACCTTCCCATGACGAAGCCACACTGACTATCTCTAATCCGATTATGGTCGTCTAAATGCTTGTAAATCCTATCACTCAGGATCCTGTCCAACAGCTTGCCCACTACTGAAATAAGATTCACTGGTCTATAATTTTTTTGGTTATCTTTACTTCCTTTCTTAAACAGAGGAACAACGATTTGCATTCCCCCCCACCCCCCCCCCCCCCCCAGTTCTCCTGCATCTGTCCCTAGTGATGATATGGGCATCGTCAGTGGCCAATCTCCACCCATTCCCACCTGTGCCCTGTAACGCTCAATTCCCATGTTAACCACTTTCATCTATCATCTAAAGATGTACTCCCCTATAGTCCAGACTTTCCTGCTTGTCCCCCACTTCCCTAGATTTTAATTTAATCAAGACTCTTCTATAGTCCAGAAGCAGCCTACCCTGCAGCCCAAAGTTTCATGGGATCCTAGAGTAACACAATGTGGAAAAAAGACCCTTCAGCCCAACTCACCATGATGATATGGTACTTTCTTAAACTAGTCCTACATTTGGCTGATTTCTCTCTCAGCCCTTTTTGATTCATGAACCTGTCCAAATATCTTTTAAACATTGTAATTGCCCCCTCCTCGACTTCCTCTGGCAGCTCATTCCATATACCCAGCAGCCTCCATGTGGGAAACCTTCCCCTCTCACCTCACACCTTATGCCCTCTAGTTTTCGACTCCTCTAGCATGGAGGAAAAATTGTGACCATCCGTCTTGTCTATGTCCCTCATGATTTTATAAGTTTCTATGGAGAGTTAATGGAGGTTAAAGAACTTGGATGTGGGACCATCAACAGTTGCTCTGAGACTGTACCACGATGGACAATCTATTTGGAATCTATTATCTGCAAAACAAATGTAAAGTTCGCTTTGAAGATCATTAAAAGGTTGGAAAGCTTTTGACAATTAATGACTGCAACAAAAAGCAACGGATGACTTCAGCAGCAAAATCTGCCAGGATGCAATCCTGTAAAAATTATTGGTAATTTAGCCATTTTTATTCCCTGTTTGCTCCTGACTCAGCAAAGGCCTAATGGGAAAAATTGGGTTCAATGAAGAGTTTGAAATGGCTCCAAGCTCAATGAACCATGATCTTAGTACTCTATAGGAATCAGGGAGGCCGTAAATCTGTGCTGGACCAACAGGTCACTTTGACCCACGGGATATGCAGCACAAAACAAAGCCATTCTGCCCATTGTGTCTCTGCCAGATTTTTAAAAGAGATATCCAATCAGTTCCAAACAATCTATCACCTCCCACAAAACTCTACAGTTTTACCCTGTCTAAATATAGCCAATTCCTTTTGTTCATTTGCCAATGAATTGTACGCTCATTCCAAACCATAGCTCACTGCGCAAGCAGTTCTCCATTCTTCTCTGCTCCTTTAACCAATAATCTGAACTGTGTGGAAGCAGTTCCCTCATGTTTACTCAGTCAAAACCCTTCATTCTTATTCAGCCCCTTTATTAAAACTTCATTCTATCCTGCAAAAGCAAACCCCTCTCTTCCAGCCTCTCCATATGACATTATCCATGCTAACATTTTGGTAGATCGCTACATCTATTCCAAAGCCTGGACATCCTCCCAGCTGGAGATGGGAGCCCTTGAAATCAAGAGTGAAACAGGCTGTATAATGGTAACAATTAATTGCTTTCTGGATCTGAGATTCATTTCAGTCACAAAAGGAGAACAGAATGAGCTGTCAGTGCAACAGTCTGGGATAAATTTCTGGGCTAATATTCAACGGCAGGCCCAACCAGACAGTGGGAGATGCAGCTCAGTGGGAAAGCACATCCGTGGCAATCACTTTCTCATTAATTTTACCCAGACCGTTCCATTGTTTTCACAACCCTTCTCCAGATTCTATTGGCTCATCTACATGTGAGGAGCAATTTACAGAACCTCAGGACACGCGAGAGATTGCAGATGCTGGAAACTGGGGCGATCTATATACATGGATGGGTTCTATGTTCATGGATGGGAGAAGTCTGTAGGCTTATGGCCTGGGTGCAGGTCAATGGGACTAGCGGAGTAATGTTTTGGCACAGACTAGAAGGGCTGAATGGCCTGCTTTTTGTGTAGTGGTGTTTATGGTTCTAACTTGGATTTTCCAAAAATCTTTGACATGATGCCACACATGAGGCTACTTAACAAGATAAGAGCCCATGGTACAACAGGAAACATACTAACCTGGGTAGACCATTGGCTGAAAGGCAGGCAGAGCAGAGTTGGAATACAGGGATCATATTCTAGTTGGTTGCCAATTGCTCGTGATGTTCCACAGGGGTCAGTGTTGGGGCTGCTTCTTTTCATCAATGATTTAGATGATGGAATGAATGCATTTGTGGCCAAGTGTACATATGACACAAAGGTAGGTGGAGGAGCATATAACATTGAGGAAGCAGCAATAATGCAGAACGGCTGGGACAGATGAGGAGATTGGGCAGAGAAGTGGCAAATGATAGGCAATGTCAGAAAGTTTACGCCCATGCACTTTGGTAGAGGAAATTAAACAGGCAGACGATTTTTGAGGAGAAAACTGAAATTTTCCAGATGCCAAGAGATCTATGAGCCCTTGTGCAGGATGCCCTGAAGGTAAAGTTACATGTTGAGATGGCAGTGATGAAGCCAAATGCAATGCTGGCATTTATTTCAAGAGGAATAAGGCTATCCAGTAAGAGCAGGGATGCAATGCTAAGGCTTTGTAAGGCACTGGTGAGACCTCACTTGGAGTAACATGAGCAGTTCTGGGCACCTCACTTCAGAGAGAATGTGCTGACATTGGAAAGAGTTCAGAAGAGGTGCACAAGGATGATTCAGGGAATGAAAGGTTTATCATATGAGGAGCGTTTGGCGGCTCTTGGCCTGTACTCTTCGGAATTTAGGAGAATGAGGGAGGATCTCACTGAAATATTTCAAATGTTGAAAAGTATAGACAGAGTAGATGTAGTAAGATTGATTCCCAAGGTAGGAGAATCTAGGATAAGAGAACACAACTTCAGGATTGAAGGCTATCTGCTTTTAACAGAGATGCAGAGAAATTTCATTAACCGCGGGGGGGGAGGGGGGGTGAATCTGTGGAATTTGTTGCCACAGGACGTTATGGAGGACAATTCATTGGGTGCATTTAAGGCAGAGATTGATAGATTCTTGATTAGCCAGAGCATCCAAGGTTATGGGGAGAAGGAGGGGATGAATGGGAAAATGGATCAGCTCATGATTGAATGGTGGGGCAGACTCGATGAGCTGGATAGCATATTTCTACTTCTATGTCTTGTGGTCCAATGGTCTTGAAACACTGGAGGAAACGAATGGGTTCAGCAACGTCAGTGGGAGGACTTTATGGGCCAGAACCCCTTCACTGAGTCAACCCTTCATTTACAATAGCCAGTCAGCCTATCAACATCCACATTTATTGAGGTTGATGTAAGAGGAAACCATAGCACATGCAAACTGCACATGGGCTCTGAATCAGAATCAGAATTTACTGTCATGAACATGTCACAAAAATTGTATTCTTCCAGCATTGTCACTATGCATTACAGATGCAAAGATCGCTGTAAATTACATTTCCGTTAAAAAAAACTCTATTAAATAAAAAATGAATTAGTGCAAAAGTACAGGAAAAAAATGGAGTCATTGTCCATTCTGATATCTGATGGTGGAGGGGGCGAACCTGTTTTGGTAATGTTGAATGTTCTTCTTCAAGATCCTGTACCTTCTTCCTGATGGTAGGAGTGAGAGAAGAGGGTATGGCCTGCGTGCAGAGAGTCCTTGAGAATAGAGGCTGCTTTCTTGAGACACTGCCTCCTGTAGATGTTCTTAATGGAGTGAAGACTGGTGCCCATGATGGCACTGGCTGAGTTCACAACTCTCTGTAGCCATTTCCTGTCCATACCTGACAGTGATGTAACCAGTCAGAATATTCTCCATGGTACACCTGTAGATATGTTGGACCTGTGAGATGGAAATTCTACCACCTGTATATAAATCAGTGATTCTTATTCAATTTTATATTCCAAGGATTCTGAATGTTTTTTAAATATCTCTCAAAATATCTTCAAATAAAAATGTGCAAATCCCAACCTCCAGTTGTTCAGTTCCTGCAACCCTTTCAAAAATAAAAACCTTGCAGTTGTTTGTAGAATTCAATAAAACCTTTGTGCCAGTGAGCTCTCAGATATGAATCATTGTTCATCACCAAAATAAAACAAAGCCAGGCTGCCAAAGCACTAATTGAATCTCAACGGCTTAATTCTACCACTCTTCTCTGTGTTAAAATATGTTCTAAAGAGATAGGCTGAAGGAAGGGGCAGGAGATATAAGTGGAGGATCAAATATGCAGACTAGACGAACAACATCTTCCCCTTGGTATGAACACTGATTTTTTTTTTAAATTCAGGTAACAAGTCTCCTTTCTATTCTTCCAACCTACTTCTATCCTTCCCCAGCCCCACGCTTGCTCCATTCCTACCCACCCACTTCCATATTCCCCCAACTCCCTTTGGAGGATAGAATTAGAGAGTCATACAATGTGGAAGCATCCCTTTATCTCAATGTGCCCATGCCACCTCGTATGTCCCACCCACATTAGTCCCACCTGCCTACATTTGGCCCATGCCCCTCTACCCCCATCCTATTCATTAATTTGTCCAATTTTCTTTCCCTTGGATAGTCCCTGACTCACCACCTCTTCTGGGAGCCCATTCCATACACTCACCACACTTGTGTAAAAAAGTTACGCCTCAGATCTCTCCCCCTCACCTTAAATCTGGTTACTGATTCCCCCTGCTCTGGGCAAAAGACTCTCTGCATTCACACGATCTTTGTACATCTCTATGATCTCTAACAGTGACGAGTCAGAATATAAAAGGGAGATAGAGGGACGATTGGCTTGGTGTGAGGACAACCTCTTCCCCAATGTCAGTAAGACGAAGGAGCTGGTTATAGAATTTCTGGGGAAAAAAACTGAAACACGCAGTAAATGCTGGAGGAACTCAGCGGGTCACAGGAGGTAATGATATGTTTCAGACTTTTCAGGTTTGAGCACTTCTTCAAGGTATAAGCAAAAAGCAGACAGGCACCTGAATTAAAAGGTTGGGAGAGAGAAAGGGAGAAGAGTCCAAACTAACAGACAATAGGTGCTCATTGGACACAATAAAAAGATTTTAGTTCTATGAAAGGACACAGAGGGGAAAGGGAAAAGAGAGACACAGAGAGAACTGGAGGAAAGGAGACAGGGACAAAGATGGTGGGGGTGGGAGGGCATGGTTTTAACTGAAACAATTAAAGTCCAGATGGAAGATGAAGTGCTGCTCCTCCAATTTGCAGGTGGTCTCAGACTCACAGTGCATGAAACCACGGACAGACGTATCAGCAATGGAATGGGATTAGGGAATTGAAATGGGTGGCCACTGGGAGGTCCACCTAACTGCAGCAGACAGAGCTGAGGTGTTCAATGGGTGATCTCCGAGCGGGCAGGGCTTAGTCCCAGTGGAGATGGAAGACAGCTTTAAGTTCCAAGGGGTAAAGGTCTCCATTGATTCCACACATGGTGACGTAATGGCAAATAAAGTGCACCATTGCCTTTCGTTCCTCCGAAGTCTGAGGAAATTTGCCATAAGTAAAAGCACAATGTTGGAGAAAGTGAGCAGGTCAAACAGTGTTCCTTATATAGCAAAGATACAACCAATGTTTCAGGCTCGAGCCCTTCATCAAGGTATGGAAAAATTTTGGCAGGCATCTGAACAAAAAGATAAGGGCAGGAGGGATGGGGGGGAGGATCATGGTCCCAAAGTCAGGAGGTAATAGGTGGAGAAGGGAGGGAGGGTACTATGAATAGAGAGGAAAGCTGGAGGTAAAAAGATGGGGGGGGGGAGCAGAGAGAGAGAGAGAGAAAGAAGAGTAGGTTGGCAGAAACCAGAGAAATAGATGTTAATGCCACCTGGTTGGAGAGTGTCCAGGCTGAAAGTCAGGTATTGTTCCTCCAATTTGCAGATAAACTTGGTGGGATAGTACATAAGGCCATGGACACCTGAGTATGGGAGTGGGACACAGAATGAAATAGGAGGTCCCTGTCACTGGTGGGGCAGAGCAAAGCTGCTCAGTGAAGTGATCTCCCAGTCTGCGATGTAGAGAAGACCACATGTCACCTTCATCCCTTAAGAACTTCCACCGCTAATATCATCACTGCATGCTACGAGAATTGCTCTGCCAAAGGCCACAAGAACCCATGGAGCATTGTGAACGCAGCTCAGGCCTTCACACTTACTCTCCTCCCCTCCATTGACTCCATCTATAACTCCTGTTGCCTCGGAGAAGCAGCCAACATATTTAAAAGGTCCATCCCACCACAACTGTACTCTCTTCACCTCCCGACGTAGCAGGAAGAAGCCTCTCAAGTGTGAAATCACGTGATGGAGTAGTCACTTGATGGAGTAGTGACCGGTAAGATAATACCAGCCCTCTTCAGAAAAGTTTTAAAAAAGTAAAGAAAAAACAAAGCCACAAACACAGAAACCATAACAAATTAAAAATAAAAGTGTGGAGAAAATGGCAGCAAAGAAAGAAAAAAACAAAAACAACGGGAAGAAAAGAAGAAGGAAAGACGTCGTAAGAGAAAGGTGAAGGCCTTACCTGTACGAGGAGGCCCACCATGGAGAGAGAAGCCCGCTCCCTGAGGTCAGTGGAAACCCCGAACTCGGGACTACAAAGATGGCTCATAGAGCCAAACAAAAGTGCGCAACCACACATGCACGAGGATTCGCGCAAGTGCGATGCACAAGACAAAAACAACACTGACGGGAGGGGGGACCAGCTTAGGAGTAAATCTCCACAGCTGAAACAGACAAGAATAACACGACAGCAAGGCTCCCAACAGGAAAACATAGAAAATAACGGGAACAAGAAGGAAGAGAATAAAAAAAAGGAAATCAGAGAAACAGCAGATGACCAACCCAGAGGAAGACGACCAACACCAAGACACCTTTAATAAAAATAATAAAAACAAAAATACCCAACAAAATAAAATAAACAACCCAACAAGAAAATCAGAAGAGACTGAGGTGAAGGACACAGATCCTGGAGTGGACTCAGAAGAAGAGGAGGGAGAACATCAAACTCTACACAGAGAAATGGAAGATGAAGGGAAGGGACAGTACATGGATAAGAAAAAATTTTCAGGAATATATGGAAACAGAAAAACAATGGCTGACACAAGAATTCAGTGAAATAAAAAGAAGAATAAAAGGTACAGAAGAAAAAGTGAATAGATTAGAGATGGTCATGACAGAAATAGGGAAAAGAGTAGAGAAGGTGGAAGAATGAGAAACAGCCATAGAAATGGAGGTAGATGACTTAAAAAAGAAATTAGAAGAATCTGATAAAAAAGTTAAAGAAACACAGGAGCTGTTAGCTCAGAATATAGATATAATGGAAAACTATAATAGAAGAAACAATATAAAGATAGTGGGCCTTAAGGAAGATGAAGAAGGCAAAAATATGAAAGAATTTATAAAAGAATGGATTCCCAGGGTCCTAGGAAGACCAGAATTACAGGAAAAAATGGAAATAGAAAGGGCACACAGAACATTAGCCCCTAAATCACAACCACAACAAAAACCAAGATCCATTCTAGTAAAATTCCTGAGATATACAAGAGAAGATATATTGGAGAAGGCAATGAAAAAAATGAGGGAAGACAAAAAGCCACTGGAATACAAAGGTCAAAAAATTTTTTTCTATCCAGACATAAGTTTTGAACTCCTGAAGAAGAGAAAGGAGTTTAACACAGCAAAATCGACCCTATGGAAAAAAGGTTATAAATTTATGTTAAAATATCCAGTGGTGCTTAAAATACTTATCCTGGGGCAGCAAAGCAAACTTTTCTCGGATCCGGAAAAAGCACGAAAATTTGCAGAACACCTACAAAACAGACAGAGAGATGAAGAGATGTAACAAGATCAAAAATGACAACAAACTATATATAAAGAAGAAGAATAAAGTATAAGTAAGAACTAAAAAGGGAAAGAAAGGAAAGGAAGGAAGTAAGGAGGGAATTAAGAGACTGAGCTTTGTTATATATGAAGATTTAAATCTTTTCTGGGGGGGCTGGGTGGGGAAGAATAACAGTCACTATGAAATCAGTTGACGCTTGCGAGTGGGTTCGCATATCCTAATGGAGAAGGGAGATGTGGTTCCCGACAAGGGACAAAGGGCAACTCAGAGAAGGGATGGACTAATGGGGTTAAAGGAATTTTAGATATGGGAAAAGTGAAAATATTTTGTTTTAGAAAAGTTGTCTTACAATGTGTTTAAAAAAAAAACAGAAATGGATAAGAAGGGAAGGTGATGATGAGGAAACAGAAAGAAAAGATAAACAAAGTATGAAATGGCCATATTGAACTATATGACTTTAAATATTAACGGAATACATAACCAAATCAAAAGGAAGAAGCTGTTAAATTTACTGAAGAAAGAAAATATTGATATAGCATGCGTGCAAGAAACACATCTAACTGAAGTGGAACACAAGAAATTAAAGAGAGATTGGATAGGACACGTAACAGCAGCATCATATAATTCAAAAGCCAGAGGTGTGGCTATATTAATCAATAAAAATGTACCAATCAGAATAGAGGAGGAAATAATGGATCCAGCAGGGAGGTATGTAATGATAAAATGTCAGATATATTCAGAATTTTGAAATTTACTCAATGTATACACACCTAATGAAGAAGATCAAAGATTTATGCAAGATATCTTTTTGAAGATCGCAGATTCGCAAGGGAATATACTAATAGGAGGGGATTTTAACCTTAATTTGGACTCAAACATGGATAAAACTGGAAAAAAGACTAACAGAAAGAACAAAGTAACCAAATTTATAATTAAATCGATGGAGGAAATGTAACTTTTCGATATATGGAGGAAACAACACCCAAAGGAAAAGGAATATTCATATTATTCGAGTAGACATAAAATATACTCAAGGATAGACCTATTCTTGTTATCAGCCCACATTCAAGGAAGAGTTAAGAAAACGGAATATAAAGCTAGTTTGTTATCGGATCACTCACCCCTGTTATTGGCAATAGAGCTGGAGGACATCCCACCAAGAATGTAAGATGGAGATTAAACTCCGTGCTACTGAAATGACAGATTTTAGAGAATTCAATGAGCAACAAATTAAAATGTACTTTGAAATAAATACGGAATCAGTGAAAGATAAGTTTATACTATGGGACGCAATGAAAGCGTTCATCAGAGGACAGATAATAAGTTATGTAACTAAGATGAAGAAGGACTACAATCGATAAATAGAACAGTTGGAAAGGGAAATAACAAATACAGAAAAAGAATTAGCAATAAAGGAAGATACAACTAAAAGAAGAGAATTGACAGACAAGAAAATAAAATATGAAACACTACAAACATATAAGGTGGAGAAGAACATAATGAAGACAAAACAGAAGTATTATAAGCTAGGAGAAAAAACGCACAAAATACTAGCTTGGTGCCTTAAGACAGAACAAACTAAAAGAACGGTATTGGCATCAGGGAAAAAGGACAAACAAATTACATATAACCCAACGGAGATCAACGAAAACTTCAGGGAATTCTACGAACAACTATATCAAACTGAAAACTAAGGGAAAGAAGACAAAATAGATGAATTTCTAACTAAAATTGAACTACCGAAATTGCAAACAGAGGAGCAAAATAAATGAAAAAAAAACCATTTGAAATAGAAGAAATACAGGAGATATTTAAAAAACTACCGAACAATAAAACACCGGGAGAGGATGGACTCCTAATAGAATTCTATAAAACATTAAAAGACTTATTAGTTCCTCCTCTCCTGGAAGTAATGAACCAGATTGAAAAAACACAAAACATACCAGATTCTTGCAAAACAGCAATAATTACAGTAATACCAAAGACGGGGAAAGATCCACTAACACCAGCATCGTATAGACCAATATCTCTACTTAACACAGATTATAAGATAATAGCTAAACTATTAGCAAACAGATTAGCTGACTGTGTACCAAAAATAGTAAAACTAGACCAAACTGGATTTATTAAAAAAAGACAAACAATGGAAAATATCTGTAAATTCATTAACTTAATCCATGCAGTACAAGGAAACAAAACTCCAACAGTAGTGGTTGCTTTAGACACAGAGAAAGCCTTTGACAGAGTAGAATGGAATTATTTATTCAAAGTACTACAAAAATTCAACCTACCAGAGAAATATATTAATTGAATTAAAGCGAAAGTGACAGTAAATGGATATATATCAAACCAATTTAAATTAAGCAGATCAACAAGGCAGGGATGTCCACTATCTCCCTCACTATTCACGTTAGCTATAGAACCACTAGCAGAACTGATAAGAACAGAAAATAAAATAAGAGGGATAAAAATAAAAGAGAAGGAATATAAAATCAGTCCATTTGCAGATGACATCATAATATACTTAACAGAACCAGAAATATCAATAAAAGAACTACATAAGAAATTGAAGGAATATGGAAAAGTATCGGGGTACAAGATCAACGCAAATAAAAGTGAAGCAATGCCAATGAATAATGCGGATTTCACAAAGTTTAAGAAAGAATCACCATTTAGATGGCAAACACAAGCAATTCGATACCTAGGTATACAACTAAATAATAATCTAGGCCATCTATACAAACTAAATTATCAGCCATTAATGAAAAAAATTACAAGACGATTTAGAGCACTGGAAAGACTTACCACTAACACTGATAGGAAGGATAAACTGTATTAAAATGAATATCTTCCCAAGGATACAATACCTATTTCAATCATTACCAATTCACCTAACAGAGAAATTCTTCAAGGAGCTAAAGGAAAAAATAAGGAAATTCTTATGGAAAGCGGGGAAACCGAGGATAGCAGTAGATAAATTAACAGAATGGTACAAACAAGGAGGCTTACAAGTACCAAACTTTAAAAATTATTATAGAGCAGCACAATTAAGATACGTATCAGATTTTTATCAAACAAGGGAAAAACCAGATTGGACCAGATTAGAGCTAGATAAAATAGGGGAGAAGATACCTGAACATATACTATATAAGTGGGATGACAAACTGGTGCAATGTAGGAATTCACCAGTATTGCACCATCTGCTCAACATTTGAAAGAAGATTCACGTAGAAAGGAATAAAATAAATTATCAACTACCAAAATTAATATTGACACAAAATCAACTAATCCCTTTCACAATAAATAACCTTTCCTTCAGAGAATGGGAGAGAAAAGGGATCAAAAGAATAGAAAATTGTTTTTTGGGAAATAAATTATTATCTTTTAAACAAATGAAGGACAAATATAATATAACTCACGATACAATGTTTGCATACCACCAACTGAAAACCTACTTGAAGGACAAATTGGGAAACAGTCTGAGGTTACCAGAAGTAAGCAATTTTGAATATGTGATTACAGACACAATGATAATTAAAAAATTTATAACAAACATGTAAATCAAACTGCAAGAGAAGGAGCACGAGGAAACAAACCTAAACAAAAATGGGAACAAGATCTAAACATAAAGATAAAGAAAGAAACATGGGAAAAGCTATGCTCCGGAACTATGAGAAATACAATAAACACAAGGTTACGCATGATACAATATAATTGGTTACACAGGCTATACATCGCACCCCAAAAGTTAAATAAATGGGACCCAACAGTATCAGACAGATGTTTTCACTGTAAAAAGGAAACGGGAACAACAATACATGCAATTTGGACATGTGAGAAAGTGAAAAAATGTTGGGAAGATCTAAACCAGATATTAAATAAAATCACAAAAAGCAATATACCAAAAAATCCAGAGATCTTCCTTCTAAGTAATATAAGGAATAAAGAACTTGGACTCGATTTGGATGGAGCACACAAAAGATTTATTATGATAGCCCGAGCTGTAGCAAAAAAATGTATTATGTCAACCTGGAAATTAGAAGACAACTTGAGAATACAGCAATGGTACATAGAAATAAATAAATGTATTCCATTGGAAAAAATAACACATAATTTAAGAAATAACATCACAATATTCAAACAAATATGCACACCATACATGAAACACAATAGAGAAATCCTACCACGGACCTCCACCGCCTAAAATGACAGAAGGAGAAGACAACGAAATGAACTGACTCAGTGTATAAAAGTAAAAGATAAAAATTTCTTGTTTATTTTATTAAGTGACGACATTTTTTAAAGGGTTTAATGTATCTTATAGATTGAACTTTAAATAAATGGGAAGGGGGGTGTGGGAGGTAGGGAAGGGAGGGGGAAAAAGGGGAGAAAATGACACTATATATTCAAGAGAAAAATGTCTGTATGTATTTTGGTCAGTATGGTTTATAGTGTGAAAAATAAAAATAAAAAATTAAAGTGTGAAATCGTGCACCTCTGAATGTATTTGTTTATTTATAGAATGGTATATGCCAATTCCAGCCATTTAAACCAGTGCCATCCAATTACTCCCAAATTAATCTTCAACCCCAAACATTTTGAAGGGTGGGAGGAAACCGGAACACCCAGAGGAAACCCAGGCAACCACGAGGAGAATGTACAAACTCCTTAGAGAATGCAGGTCACTGGCACTTAGCGTTAACCACAAAGCTAACCTTGCAAGGACATGTTCCTGCTGTTATCAGATGCCTGAATGCACCTCACAGCAGTAAAATTCTGCTGTTTTTGGTCCATACCAATCGATGCAGGCAACATGGAAAATTTCCCCAGGCTTCTGAGGACTGAAAGGCACTGGTGCACTTAGTTTGCCATTGCTTCAATGTGGGTGGGGTCACTCCAGATATTTACCCCATGGAACTTAGAGAAACTCTGCTTTTCTGTACTGTGTCCCATTTTTGTACTATATATGAGATGTCCAACTTTACTACTCGCAAAACAAATTTTATCATTGCAATAAACCTAATGTTGAACTTGAACATTTCAAGATTCAATTTATTGTTATGTAAAAATAAAGTGCAATATTGCACGGAATTTGCTTTTATCTGCCGTAGGGCAGACAGATTCACCATCGGCAGAAATTCCCTGAAGCACCTCTTACAGAAAAAGAGAAGCAAAATAGAGTCCCCTAAGGATTACCAACTGTCTGTGAATTCGCCTTCAGCGCTTCTACAGACACCCAGAATCCAGTCCAAACCATCAGCAGCCTGAACTCCAGATTCAAACCTCTGACACGAATCAGGAGCTCCCATGGCACCTTCTTGCCTCTTCCCAGTTCTGATACCTGGTACCCCTTCAGCCAGTTTTTGAGCCAGTCTCCAGCAGCCCATAGCCTGCATGGGTTCCTCGTTTCAAGTCACCAACAGCCTACCGCCTGTGTGTTTCTTCAACCACAGAACCCTTCACTGGTCTGCCGCCATGGCCTCCTTCCCGTGGGTCATCTCTTCTGCCTCTCCTTCTCAAATGGGAGGGTCGGTCTCCCTGGTTTCTGGTGCCCTGTCCCAGTCCTCTGCTTCCCCAGAGTCTGTAACCCCTCATGGATGCTGCCGATCATAGGAGCTGCCGCTTTGGGCTTGCACCCCACAGTCACAGAATTTTCAAATAAAACCACCGCCGACTCCTATACGGAGCTGATGACTGTCGGACTGGGTGGTTGGACCCTGTAGGAGTGCTGTGACCTCCCTGCTCTCCATGGGTCTGCGCCAGTGGTGGGACTGCCATAACAGCAGCTCTGGCAGTGCCGCCATTTTTAGATCTTCCTCCCGTTCCCATCCCTGCCCTCTCCCCTTGCTGATTCTATCTTCTTCTACTCACATTTCTCCAACAGTATTCCTACACCACTAAACCCCCCCCAGCCACCACCCCCCTCCATGTTTAGTTTTAACAGGTCCAATTTTAACCAGATTCCAGCGCTGGTTTCTTTGTTTCCACCTACTACCCAGCATCAACCATCTCCAGCTTTTCTTCCTACACCTGACCCCTCTTTCTCTCTTGCCTCTCTCTCCTTTGGTCCAGCACGTGTCAATCGGCTGCCTCTGTCTACTAACACCCAAACCCTCCCTATGCTTCACTCCTCGAACACTTCACCAATCCCCCACTGGTCCTGACACCACCCCTCCCGTCCTGCCCTCGTTTCATTGGCTGCCTCCCCTCTGCACTCTCAGGCTTAATTCAAGGTTCCAACCCAAAACCTTGGCCATTCTTTTTCTCCCACAGATGCCATTCAACGCGTCTTCTTCCTCCAGCATACTGCGTTTGATCCAAATTTCAGCCTCTGCAGTCTTTTTTTCTGTGCTATAATTTTCTGTGGTTCTATGGTTCTATTTCTTCAACCAAGGTGCATGACTGTACACCTTCCAACATTGTATTTCATCTGCCACCTCTTTGTCCAGCCTCAGTGGGCGATCATCCCAACTGCGTGAAGGAAAAGATACTTTGGCGAAATTGTCAGTGGTGTTTCACAGGGGTCAGTGTTGGGGCCACTCTTTTTGCATTGGGTATAAATGATTTGGATTATGGAATAGAAAGTTTTGTGGCTAAATTTGCAGATGATACCAAATAGGTGGTAGGGCGGGTGGTGCTGAAGGTACAAAAAGACAGCAGAGAGACTTGGATAGATTCGGAGGCTGGACAAAGAGGTGGCAGATGAAATACAATGTTGGAAGGTGTACAGTCATGCACCTTGGTTGAAGAAATAGAACCATAGAACCACAGAAAATTATAGCACAGAAAAAAAACAGGCCATTCGACACTTCTGGTCTGCACCAACCAATAAATTTAGCTAGTCCCACTGGCCTGCTCTCATTCCATCACCCTCCAGACCTCTCCTATCCATGTATTTATCCAATTTATTTTTAAAATTCAAGATTGTCTACATCAGATGGCAGCTCATTCCACACTCTCTGGGTGAAAAACCTTCCCCTAATGATCCCCTTAAAACCTCTCTCCTTTCGGCCTAAAGCTATGACCTCTTTTATTTATCTCCTGTAAGTGGAAACATCCTGCTCATGTCTACTCTGTCTATACCCCTTGTAGTCTTATAAACCTCTATCAAGTCTCCCCTCATTCTTCATTCCAAGGAGTAGAGTCCTAACCTGTTTAATCTTCCTTGATAACTCAACTCCTGAAGACCTGGAAACTCTGCACTCTTTCGATCTTATCTTTCCTGCTGCTGGGTGACCAGAACTGAACACAAAATTCAAAAATCTGAGGTGCATGAGGACTTGGGAGTCCTTGCACAGGTTGACCTCCAGGTTGAGTCAGAGGTGAAGGTGGTGAATGCAATGTCGGGATTCATTTCTAGAGGAATAGGATGCAAGAGCAGGCACTGGTAAAATCTCAGTTGGAGTACTGTGTAGAGTTTTTGACGCCTTCTTTGAGAAAAGACATGCTAGCATTGGAGAGGGTTCAGAGATGATTTGTTAAAATGATATCAGGAATGAAAGGAACTATTGTCAGCTCTTGGACTGTACTCATTGGAGTAGAGAAGGATGGGGGATATTTCATAGAGGCATTTTGAATCTTGAAAGGCCAGGACAGGGTAGGACATGGCAAGAGAGCCATAACTTCAGGATAAAAGGACGCCAATTTAAAACAGAGACACGGAAATTCTCTTTAGTCAGAGGGTCGTGAGTCTGGGGAACTTTTGCCATATGCAGCTGTGAAAGCAAGGTTGTTGGGTGTTTTTAAGGCAAGGATTGACAGGTATTTGGTTCAGGTTATGGAGAGAAGCAGTGGAGCGGGGTTAGTGGGAGGGTGGATCAGCTCATGATTAGTATGGCTGAGCGGAATCGTCGGGCCAATGGGTTCTGCTCCGACACCTTGTGTTCTTTCTGATCTTGTGATGACTGTAACATATATTATCTCTGTGAGTTCCTGGTCTGAGGGACAGAGGCCAGAATAATATGAAAGAAACATGGAGAACACTGGAACACGGGAACACAGTGCACAAGAAAATAGGGGGGGGGGGGGAGCAGTCTACTCGGCCCCCCAAACTGGCAGCCTCCCTTAGGATGCTGTGAATAAAATTATCCATCAGTTATCTCCAAGGCATCAAACCCAAACCTCTGGCCTCTCTTGATCGGACGACCTGTCTAGGCTCTCTCGCTAGGGCTATTTATCCAAAAAGGTTATCTCCTGAAACAGGGTTTTGACTTCTCAGATGCGGCCTGACCCATTGAGTTCCTCCAGACAAGTGGTTTTCAAACTTTCTTTTCCCCACTCCATACCACCTTAAGCAATCCCTTTGCCATAGGTGCTCTGTGATTAGTAGGAGATTACTTAAGGTGGAATGTGGGTGGAAAGAAAAAGTTTGAAATCCCCTATTTTAATCGTGCCTAATTGATTCGCTATGTGCACAATTTCATAACTCCAAAGGCAATAGGCCAATGATGAGTTTTCTCAAGCAAAATATTTCAGTGAAAATTGGGTCTGGAGCAGTGGTTCTCAACCTTCGGCGATGACTGCTGTGTGGAATGAGTTCAGGAACGTTCAGGATCTTCAAGGCGATAAGGAACAAAATAGTTACATTCATATGACATTCAATTACATTCATAATTTCAAGTTCATTTATCATCCAATTGTCCCAGTATAACTTGACGAAACCATGTTCCCCAGTCCAAGATGGAAACCAGTGCAAGCACGCATGCAGTCATAACACACATACAGGCAAACAAACATATACACAGTACATATATTAAAATAAATATTATTGATAAATTGTAAAATCTCACAGGGTTGTTTTAGCAGTTCAAATATTTAGCAACTTTATTGCACAGATTGATGACTTTGGCTGGGTTCCTGCCGCTGTCCCTGTTCCTCTCCAGCACTGAGCTTCTTTTACTACCACTTGAACTATTCCACCCAGTGGGAAGCTGTTCTGTATGACTAGTAGGGCTGAACTGGCCTGTTCTGTGCTGTAAGTGGTAATATGGTTATATGGTTATATGGACCTGGTGAGAGAGTAGAGGAATGCTTGAGAATAATCCTTACACTTCAGTTATTGCATTCCAAGGCTTTCAAGAAGCAGGTCTAGCCTGCAAGGGTTGACAGGTCAAACAAAGGCATTCTCCTGCTTGGATATATTGCAGTGCATTCGCGTTTTATTCCTTAAAATGCATGGCTGCACTTTCAAATGGAAAATGAGAAGTGGAGATAAACATTTTCATTACAGAAAGCAACTGGAAAACAATTGCTTATTTAATGAAAGGGATCCCCAAGCGAGAAACAAAGCAAGTGCTTTGCTTTAAAATTATTGTGATCTGTAAATCCAAAGCCCTACATAATGTAAACAGAACTCCAAGGCAGCTTTCAAACTCTCTTTTGAATTTTAAAAAGTCCATACCGTATATATTCAGAAAATCATCATATTTTTATACCAATATTTTGGGTCAAATTTGGAAGGGCAAATGTTACACTGGTCACACTTTTGATCTCAGTAAGTACTTGCTTTGTTGAAGGCATCAGGAGCTCGGACAGGTGGCAAGTCCCTGTTCTGAGTGACAAGAGCTCAGATGGGCAGTCTATGGAGAGAGTCTGTGGCCGGGACGTCGGGAGATCGGATGAGTGGGCGGTCAGGGCAAGGGTCCGGGGTTGGGGCACCGGGTGCTCTGGTAGGCAGGTGGCCGGCCAAGGCAAGGATCTGCGCATGGGGCCTCGGAAGCTCAGATGGGTATGTGGTCGGCACCAAAAAATGGGAGGGGGTAGACTTTAACACTGGTCATACGAAAACATGCCATTTTTGGGACATAAAAGGGGGAGAAGACTATTAAAGAACATTGAAAATTACATGAGTATAGACTGTAAATATCTCCAAGAATTAACGATGTTGTTTCTCCCAGTAACCATGGTTCAGGAGAGTGGAGACTTTTTTTGCAAGCTACCTGAATGATGCACAAAGCTAAACTTTCCTCTTGTCCATGTGGCCGTTATAAACATGTAGCCATCCAATCTTCCTGTGATGTGGGAGACATGGGACTGAAGTACAGGATCAAGTTCAAATTTATTCAACCAGATGAAACCACATTTCTACAGACCTCAGTACCCAGAATGCATACACAATAAGCTGTACATAATAATCGTGTATGTACATAAAGATATCATTTAAAATAAGTATACAGTGAAACCCCCTGGTATCCAATACCTATTGGGATTGGTAGATGCCAGATAAGTGAATTTTCCAGTTACTTGAGATTGCATGTTGCATGATGGGCGAACTAATGGTGAGGCCTGCCTATTTTAAACTTTGCATTTTTTTCCCTCTCTGCCAGTTGCTTAAGGCTGCTGGTGCGTCAATTACGGAAAACAGGGGTCTTGCTGTTTATGAATATTTTGGAATGGTTCATTCGGTCACAGGGTACTCTTCATCAATCTCACAGTCTCACAGCAGGAAGAAGCTATTTCCCAGCCTGGCAAACCTGATTTCAATGCTTCTAGACCTCCTCGATAATGGTAGCGGGTCAAAGATGTGGTATCCTGGATGGAGTAATTATTTGAACCCTATTTAAGCAATGCTGCCAGTGAAAGTTGTCAATAGAGGAAAGGAAGTCCCCACTGATCTTCTCAGTGATAATCCTCTGGGTTGTCCTCCAGCTACTGGACCACCCAATGATACCGCCCGACAGGTCACTCTCAACTGTGCTCATGTAAAAGGTGGTTAAGATGGGAGCTGGTAACCTTGGCCTGCTTAACCTCCTCAAGTGACAGCAGCTGGCAGCCATTCTCCAGCTAGCTTCATGCTGATACATCTCAGCAGCCTGTGATGTATCAGTGGACAAAAAGAAGACCCAGATTGATCAACAGCAACTAGCAAGAAGGTATCAATGTCCATCATATCTGATTAATTTACATTTTTTCTGACAAGGTTATGGAGAAGGTTTGGGTCAACATTTTGATGATACATCCCCAGCCCTTCACGCACATCGATGCTGTCTGTAATTATCACTGAGATGTCCCCATCACATGGCCAGTTGGATGGGAAAGATGAACAAGCTCCAGGGTCCTTGTCTATTTTCCAGAGAGCATGGTTTCACCAGGACCCAGATGCATGATGCACGACTAGTCTAGGTGCTGCACCAGGGGCAGATCTGGGGTATGGCAGGTATGGCACGTGCCCTGGGCACTATTTGAAGGGGATGCCACTGAGGAGTTTCTGCCCTCAGTGGACTTCTTCACCTCCCTGTGCCCTCGGTGGGCCCCGCACCTCCCCCGTGACTAGAAGTGGCGCATTGAAGGATGCATGATTAGGGTAGACAGAGGCCCGATTCGCTTAGACCAAGTTCATTTCCACCCCCCCCATGCCAGCCAGCAAAGCCACTGCCCAGCGCCAACATCCCCCCCACCCCCTTGGACGTACAAAGTACACACACCTTTCTTCTCCGCTTCATCCTCCTGCTCACTTTCAACTTATTAAAGGGCCAAAGCCAAATACAACATGGCGGTCACCAAGGTCAGCTCTCGTGAGACCTCCTTGTCGCCGTTTATTTTGATGCATGGAATGTAAAAGGTTGGCCACCCCTGCCATAGGCGCTATTTTCCATAGATGTGCCCCTGGCTGCCGCTGCTGGCTCAATCCTAACCATGGGTGTTGCCCGTGTGGAATGTACACATTCCCCCAGTGCCCACGTGGACTTTCTCCGCATGCTGCGGTTTCCTCCCTCCCAACGTTGTGCAGATCGATAGGTTAGTTTGGAAGTTGCCCCTGGTGTGTAGATGAGTGATAGGACATGGGGCGAGAGGGGTCGCAGGTGACGTTGATGGGCATCTGGGAAGAGTAAAGTGGGTTTTGAAGAGGTGAGATTAGATTTGCACTAAATGCACCTTGGAATAACGTGGGATTATGCAAAAAATGTGTGCTCAATGGTTGGTGAATGCTTAGGGCCCGTTTCCATTTCAATTAAATTTACCATGATATTCTGGAACATTGCCACTATTAATTTTTGTCAGCTACTATTTAGCACGGGGATAAATGTCTGTTACATTAAATCTACTGGAGCAACTGAGCTACAGGAATGGTGGCAGGACTTGAGGAAATTAGTTAGAGGGAAAGGTTAAGACTTTATCCTGAAGAGATTTGCTAGATGTATTCAAAATTACCAGGGGTAAATGCAAGCAGGCTTTTTCCACTGAGGTTGGGTGAGGACTTGGGTGAAGGGTGAAAGGGGAAATGTTGAAAGGGAACTTCTTCATGTAGAGTGTGTGGAAAAAGCTGCCAGCTGAAGTGGTGAATGTGGGCTCGATTCTGACATTTAAGAAAAATTTGGGTAGGTCCATAGTTGGGAGGAGTACTGAAGGCTGTGTTCTGGGTCGGAGGGATGAGGTAGAATAATAGTTTGGAGGATGGACCAAAGGGCCTGTTTCTGTCCTGTAGTGTTCTACGATTCTAACTCAGCAGGTCGAGCAGCATCAGAGAGAGCGAAAGATCGTCAGCGTTTCAGGCCAGAACCTATCATCGGGTGAAGAGTTCCAGTAGAACCAACGATATTGATGGGAGAAGGGTCTTCTGTTGAGGACTCTTGTGAAGGAACACCATTATTCAGGTGTCGCAAGTATCATTCACAATCTGGTGGAGCTGTTAACATTAACAGTGGCTTGATGAACATAAATGACTGAACTCTTTCTTCTCCTGTGGTTGATGCATGTGCGCACCGAATCAACGCGCTGTACCGAACATGGTAGCATCCCACCAGCTTCCTTTAACTCTGTCACGCCTGCTCTTGAACAATGTTCCAGGTTAAATTTTAACCCCGAATTATCACTTTGAAACTGACACCTATCAAAAAAAAATTAAAGACAGCTTCCCGAGGGATAATATGTTCCTGATACCAGTAGCAATACAATGAGTGTAGAGGATGCCTTGGCACATGGATAAATTCTTGAGATGCTTGATAGGGTAAATGCAGAACAGATTTCTCACCTGGCCTGCATACTATAACCCTCAAAATAAGAGGTCCACCATTCGTATCAAGATCAAGATTCAAGATTTCTTTACCGTTTTGTACTAACACAAAAAAATGCAATAATTAGTCAATCCTTGCCTGCCGCAGAGGACACTAGCATTGCCCAGTACCTCCAACAGAAAGAGGAAGAGAGTCCCTTCAGAGACACTGAGTGTCGATGGATTCCCCTCCTCTGCTTGTGCGACATCTGCAGACATACAGCCTCCTGTCTGATCCATTGATGAACCTAAGCTCCCATATCTCAATATCTGATTCAATCAAGAATCTTTTGGTGCCCGAAACCCTTTCAGGCACCCTTTTTATCCTGGGAACCCTCTGAAATTCTGGACCCGATACCTGGTTCCTGCGAGTCCTTCAGTCACCAACCCCCTCGCTGGTCCACTGCCGTAGTCAGCTTTCCAGGCTTCTGCTTCTCAGCTTAGGGGTGCCGTCCTGCTCTGGTGCCCTGTGTCAGTTCACTGATCTCCAAGAATCTGCAAACCTCCACACTCCACTGCTAAGCCTGGGCACTGCTATCTTGGGCATGGACATCTGTGGTTTTTACAATGTTTTTTAAAAAACTATCCTCCTCTTGTGACAATGTGAAATTTCATCACCAAGAATGTAGGAATATTATAGTTACGCCCTCTCATCTCAAAATCTCCCATTTTAGGAAAAAAGACTGTCACTTTCTCCTCTATGCAAAGCTTCTCATGATTTTATAGACCTCAGTAAGATCACCTCTCTCTTTCCTATGCTCCAACTAGACCTAGCTTTTCCAATCTTACTGATTACTCAGTTTCCCTTCATGGCCACAACTTTATAAAATCTCTTCTATAGCTTGGTGACCAAACCTGCACATGATATTCCAAGTATGGCTTCATCAATGTGTTTTATCACTTCAAAATGGTGTCCCAAAGCTTTTATTCAATGCCCCAACTGATGAAGGCAAGTGTCCCAAAGCTCTCTTCACTACTCTGCAACATATGCTCCCATCTTTAAAAAGCTATGCACTTGCATCCCTAGACCCCTCTGCTCCATAACATGGACCTGCTGTTAACCGAATGACCCCTACCATGGTTTGATTTGCCCAAATGTAACACCACATACTTCTCTGAGTTGAACTGCATCTCCCATTCCTTGGCTCAGTTCCCCATCTGTCCTAGATCCAATTGCAAACTCAGGTAACGTTTATCACTGTACATATGTTTGTGCCATCAGCAAACTTGCTCATCTTGTCATAAACGTCCTTGACCAAATTATATAAATATATTAACAAAAGCAAGGGTCCTGGTACCAAACCCTGAGCTAACTAATGGTCATGATCCTTGAGTCTGAAATCATCTACAATCATTGTCTGACTCCAGTCACAAAGCCAATTTTTTGCATCGAGTTGGCTAGTTGGCCTCTTGTCCCATAATGTTGGAAAGGGTTCAAAGGAGATTCTGGGAATTAAAGATTTATTATATGAGGAGTGTTTGACAGGTCTTGGCCTTTACTCATTGGAATTTAGGAGAATGAGGGAGGTTCTCATTGAAACTTTTCAAATGTTGAAAGGCATGGACAGAGGAGATGTAGAAAGGTTGTTTCCCAAGGTGAGAGCGTCTCTAGGACAGGATTGAAGGGAATCCACATAGAGCAGAGAACAACCAGAGGGTGGTAAATCTATGGAACTGGTTGCTAATCATGCCACTCGATCTTCCTGACGGGAGGAGGGTGAAGACCGTGTGGTCTGGGTGAGTTGTGTGTTTTAATATGTTGGCTGCTTTTCCAGGTCATTGGGTAAATTTCAGTCAGAGATTGATGGGTTATTGATTAGCCAGGGTATCAAAGGTTCTAAGAAGAAGGCTGAGCAGTGGGGCTAGGTGGGAAAATGAATGGTGGGGCAGAATTGCTGGGCCGAATAGTCTATTTCTGCTCCTATGTCTTATGAACTTATGTGCCCTAATCCTCCACATCAATGTACCATGTGGGATCTTAATAAATGCTTTAAGAAGTCCACATAAATAACACCTTTACCAACATACTTAGTTAACTCTTCAAAAAATTTTATCCAATAATCGAGGAGGGACACAGGAATGTGAAGGCAGGTAACGTGAAAACAAAGCAAATGATTTGTGGTTCCACAAGGAGAGGAGAAGAATTAAGAGAAAGCACAGATGTGGCCAAAGGCCTTAATAACCATAGATGAGCTTAATTTTGCACTGATGGAAAAGAAAAACAGGTTTGTTTGCAATTGTGCTTTGCAAAGAAGGGACTTGAAGCCAGTAGTTTTAAAGCAACCAAGAACTTTATTAAAAAAATACAAATCCCCTATAACGTGGGAGAGTCTGGAGGAGCTCCTGCTCCCGGGCAGCACTAGATTCAATTGACACGCATCACTGCTGGTCCCGCGCCTGCATAAAGCACGGGCCAAAGTACAGTGGCCCCAATGCAATTCTAACAGCAGCTGTCTATAAGGTTGGAACACCCACAGAATGGAAGGCGGCACTTTCAGACCAGGATGGAGGAACAAGTGCTTGCAGCATGAGAAAATTTTAACTGAGTAGATTTGTGAATTGATGGATTTATGGCACATCCTGGTCAGTGAGAGGATAATCTTGCCCCGGAAGAATGCCAAGTTCAAGTTAATTGCAGTGAGATGGTTTGTGTTGCAAGCAGTCGAGCTAGACATCCCAGACTTGGTAGGCAAATAAAACACGGTGCAGAGTGCTGAGTTAGAGAGAGAGGGGTCAGTTAGAAATGAATAAAGCAAAGGTTTTACTGGCGTGAGATGAGCTCACATTTGTGAATCATAAATTTTGAATTAATTTTTTTTAATTAATGAGCTTGGAGTGCCCAAATACCCCAATTAATTTACAAACCTCAAAGGTTTTGAAGAGTGGGAGGAAACCAGAATACCTGCAGGAAACCAATACAGGGAGAATGTACAAACTTCTTATAGACGATGCCAGATTTAAACCATGCCACTGGCACTGTAATAACGCTGCGCTAACCGTGCCACTCGATCTTCTTCCCGACAGGAGGAGGGTGAAGGCCGTGTGGCATGGGTGAGATGAGTGTTTTAATATGTTGGCTGTTTTTCCAATGGAATTAATGGAGAGGAGGGTAGTGGGGTTTGGTTGATGGTCTGAGCTGCGTTCACATCTCTGTGGAAACATAAGTGTTGGGGAAGGACCTTGTGAAGATGAAGACACTAGAAATAACATTGATCACCCCTTCCATGTCACTCCGACTGTGATTCAATAAAACAACGTCATTTTCTATTTGTTCCAGAAGGTGATGTGCTAAAAAGTACCAATGAACTAGCTGATTGCATTCAGAATGACACATCCACTGCAGATATATCAAGTAATAATCAGCAACTTTTCTTCTTTGGCTTGGCTTCGTGGATGAAGATTTATGGAGGGGGTAAATGTCCATGTCAGCTGCAGGCTCGTTTGTGGCTGACAAGTCCGATGCGGGACAGGCAGACACGATTGCAGTGGTTGCAGGGGAAAATTGGTGGGTTGGGGTTGGGTGTTGGGTTTTTCCTCCTTTGTCTTTTGTCAGTGAGGTGGACTCTGCGGTCTTCTTCAAAGGAGGTTGCTGCCCGCCAAACTGTGAGGCGCCAAGATGCACAGTTTGAGACGATATCAGCCCACTGACGGTGGTCAATGTGGCAGGCACCAAGAGATTTCTTTAGGGAGTCCTTGTACCTCTTCTTTGGTGCACCTCTGTCACGGTGGCCAGTGGAGAGCTCGCCATATAACACGATCTTGGGAAGGCGATGGTCCTCCATTCTGGAGACGTGACCCATCCAGCGCAGCTGGATCTTCAGCAGCGTGGACTCGATGCTGTCGACCTCTGCCATCTCGAGTACTTCGACGTTAGGGATGAAAGCGCTCCAATAAATGTTGAGGATGGAGCGGAGACAACGCTGGTGGAAGCGTTCTAGGAGCCGTAGGTGATGCCAGTAGAGAACCCATGATTTGGAGCCGAACAGGAGTGTGGGTATGACAACGGCTCTGTATACGCTTATCTTGGCGAGGTTTAATCAGCAACTAATTTCTTAGTTAATTGCGAGAGTGAAAATGGGCAATGGTCATGGGTATTTGCTGGCTGATTTTTTTAATTTGCCTCTTAATTGGTACTTACTTCTCCAGCGATGTGGTTATCAGTCCCTTTCTCAGTCCACACTTTCTCATCCACTGTGCCTTGCTGGCAGAAGCAACGTACATCTCGGGTGGTGGCTGGGGTACCAAACATGAATTGATTTGTCCTGGGTGGTGCCGAGCTTCTTGAGAGCGGTTGGCGCTGTTCTCACCCAAATACACGGGGAGTCACGGTCAGCGATTCATAGAGTCATATGGTACAGGCTCTGGACTTTCACTCCGCCGTGGTCATGCCCACCTCAACTATTCCTTTACAGACGTCCATTCACCAATATTTGGACCATAGCCAATCATGCATTAAAAATACTTCTGGTGTATTTTTGTTGAATGACAACATTGTCTGACAGGTTTAATGCAACCTAGATTGTATACCTAAAATGGATGAGGGGGGGGGGGTGGGGGGGTGGCTTGGGAGGAGGGGGGGGGGGGGGAGAAAAAGTCACTGTATATGTGTGAAAAAGAAAAAGTGTATATCATGGCTAATGTGATTTATGGTGTGAAAAATAAAAAATTAAAAAAAAAAAAAATACGGCATCAAGAAGTCTACCGATTCAGAGAGTTGTGCAACCCAGGAACAGACCCTTCAGCCCATTGTCTTTGTACTAACCTTTTGCTCATTCACACTCATCCCATTTGCGCACATCTGATCTGTATCCTTCCATGTTCTTCTGATTTAAGTGCCTCATAGTAAGTTTCACGGCATGGTGTGGCCTAAAGCGAGACACGAAAATCTGCAGACACCGTGGTTGATGTAAAAAGACAATGCTGGAGAAGCTCGGCTGGTCAAACAGTGTCCTTCATAGAGCAAAGATAAGGATACATAACTATCCTGGTTATGTTTCAGGCTGGAGAACTTCATCAAGGTATGACCTAACCTCTATACAAACCAAGTTGCCCACCTAAGCTAGCACGTGCCTGCTTTTGAATACCATCTCTGTTACTCTTTTCTCTCCATGTACCTACCATGTGGAAGTTGCATGTGAATGGTAGTAAACCTCCATACAAGAAGGTAAAACAGCAACCTGACTGGTGCAGTCTGCTGGACTGTTCACCATTCTGGAGACACCACAGGAATCCAAAGGTGTTTTGATTCCAGAGATGAAATTAGAGGAATTTTCTAACCCAAAAGTCATATGAATGCCAGAGTTACAAGATTAGAAGTCACTGGAGAGACCGTCAGGGACTTTTTTGTTTCATTGAAGAATTCTTTAGGACGCTCCAGCTTTGGTGACTCCATTAAATTGGCACCACAAAGAATCAAAGTTGGAGAGTGGATCGGATCCAACTTGTTTAGCACCAAGAACTTTATACTTGACCAGGCTCACAAAATTGTAAACTAAATGGAATTGGCTTGGAAAAATGCCAAGGACTTCTCCTTGCCCCAGGCACAAACATGCAGTCAGCGGGCAGGGGTGAAAGCTCTGACCTCTAGACCACATTGATACAAGCAGCACGAACCCAGCCATGGTGCAAAGCTCCCAATGTGCTGTTTGTGTTGGAAGAAAGGATGGTCCATTTGCAAAAACACAAAGAGGAACTTTTCCTCATGGAAAAGAGATGAAATCTGGCTAACCAAGGTGGTGGTTAAATCTATCCGGGGACCACATAGGGAAGTCGTTGGCAGGCAGTTCAGATTTCAGATTTCAGAATTATTGCTAGACTACATATATTACAACACATACAACCCTGAGATTCTATTTCCTGCAGGTGCACAAGAATTACAACTAATTGATAGTCCAAAAAAACTGGACACAGCATAAACAGGTAAACAAAGAACTGCAAATGGGCAAAGAACCTAAACAAACGAACTGCACAACACAGAGAGAATAAAAAAGAAAATCAATAAAGTGCAAAAGAAAGGGTCTTTAAATGAGTCCCTGATTGAGTTTGCAGTTGAGGAGTCTGATGGAGAAGGGGAAGCAGCTGTTCCTGAACCTGGTGGTTCGAGTCTTGTGGCAGCGGGACCTCTTTCCTGATGGCAGCAGCGAGAACACAACATGTGCTGAGTGGTGTGGATCCTTGATGATTTCTGCTGTTCTCCGCCAACCACATTCCCAGTAGATGTACTCAATAGTGAGGGGGTGGGGTTTGACTGTGAGGTCCTGGGCTTTGTCCACTACCTTTTGGAGAACTTTATGCTCAGGGATATTGGTGTCCCCATTCCAGATCATAATGCAGCCAGCACACTTTCCACCACAACTATAGAAATTTGCCAGGGTTTCTGGTGTCGTACCAAACCTCTGCAAACTCCTGAGGAAGTAGAGGCACAGGCGTGCTTTCTTCACGATGCCATTGGGTGTGTTGGGTCTAAGAAAGATCCTCCAAGAGAGTGAGTCACAAGAACTTAAATTTGCTCACCCTCTCCACCTCTGATCCCCCAATGATCACTGGGTTTACACCTCTGGCTTTCCTTTCCTGAAGTCAATAATAAGTTCCTTGAAGTTTTGGTGACATTGAGTGGAAGGTTGCTGTAGGTACCAAGTTTTCATTTCCATCCTGTATGCTGAAACATCCCCATTCTTTTGTACAACCCACGACCGTGGATTCATCAGCAAATTTGTAGATGGTGTTATTGTCGTACTGAGCTATATAGTCGTAGGTGTAAGTGTGAGCAGAGCAGGGATGGTTAAGTTAGAGGTGGGTAGTGATGCTGGATAAAGCAAGCTTCACCTTGGGCTTGGTGGCCAAAGGGGGATACAGCAGTGAGGACGCTGAATGACCAAAGGAACTGCTCACACTAACCATCCGAGACCCTCATATTTTCACACCAATATTTATTATATATGAATACCTGTCCTGCATATGTATTGATTGTCTGCCTGTATGTTATTGCTTGGTTGTGTGTCTGCATGTTTTGCACTGAGGACTGGAGAACGCTATTTTGTCGGCTTGTACTTGTGCAATACACTTGACTTCATTTGACTTGTGTATAGAAACAGACCCTTCAGCCCATTATTCTCCCAATATCATCATCAAACCCCCCACCCCGCCACCCCTCCCAGATTCTACCACATAGTCACGTCTAAGAAAGAATAGGGGTAAGACATTTAGGACCAAGATGAGAATAAACATCTTCATTCAGAGAGTGGTGAACTTGCGTAACTCCCTACCACAAAAAGTTGATGTGGCCAGTTCATTAGATATATTCCAAAGGACTTGGATGTGGGCTGATTGGCTAAAGGGATCAAGGATGTGAAATTGTAGGATTGGCCATGATCTCATTCAATGGTAGCGAAGGCTTGAGGGGCTGAAATACCTGCTCCTATTTTAATGCTATGGTTCTACGATTATTCTGCACCCTAGGGGAAGATTGCACTGGCTAATTAATTTACCATCCTGCACATCTTTGAGACAAGGGAGGGAGCCAGAGCACCCAGTCACAGGCTGATACTCTGCACAGACAGCTCCTGAGGTGAGGATTGAACCCAGATCCCTGGCTCTGTGAGGTAGCAGTTCTGCAAGCAATGCCCTGGCGGCATTGAAACAAGTAAATACCAGCATTTCACTGTGAATAGGGTTAGTAGTCCCAATGTGTCTTCTGCATTTCAAGTTCATTTTCACAAATATAACCCAACAAAACTGTGTTTTCTGGTCCTTGGTACAAAACAGGCAGGCACACAGCCAGATAAAACACACATACAGACAAACAACAGTAAAAACACTTCGGGCTTGAGCCCTTCATCAAAGTATGAGCCGCCTGTGGGAGAGTGTTCCTCCCCCTGTCCCTCCTCCACCCCCATCAACATTTTGCATGCCCACATTTTGCCCATGCCTTGATGAAATGTTGGTTATGTATCCGTATCCTTGCTCTATAAAGTGCACTGTTTGACCTGCTGAGTTTCTCCAGCATTGTGTTTTACTTTAAACCACCGTTTCAGGCTTCAGCTCTTCATTGCGATGTCTTATCGACGCAAGCATGAAATAATTGTCCTTCAAGCAGGAATCAGGCATAAGGATATTTTTGTGAGCCCCACAGTCCTCAAAAATGTCCGTGGAGCCAGATTGAAACCAGTAACTTATGGATATCCCCATAAATCCCACGATATACACAAAGCTTTCAATCCTGAACCAAAGCAGCAGCCTAGGGCTCGGAGCCAAACTTCTGCAGCATGACCTGCTGAGTTTCTCCAGCGCTTTTGGAAGATATAAAGACATTTCATTGAACAACAATAGAATGAGGGCTATTTTCCAACAAGATGCATAACTGGTCCCAAGGACCCAACAGTAAATCCTTCTTTACCATTTAAAATACTTTTATTGATTTTCAGTGATTAAAAGTTTGTACAATGCAGTTATGGACTGCAACAATAATCATACGTTTTAATTTCCAAAGCACAGCCATCATAATAAGGAATGGATATAATAAATCTAATAAATTTGAATTTTCCAAACCCCTGACCCGAAACACGGTTGAAAGTTAGTGTTGATGGAACAAAGTAGCTACTCAAAATTGGGACAAAATTCTGTGTTAACACTTGTGATGTACTTTGGTGACAGTAAGCAGACACAAGATTCGAAAGACTGAAGAACAGGCTTTATTCTACTTAAAGTCTTCTGCTGCAGTTAGCTGCAACTCCGTGTGACTGATCTCGAAGGGCTGGATGTGGCTTATATCCCGGCGGATGATTGGATAATGGTGGGGCTTGGTCCATTCGGGTTGGCTGATTGACAGCCGGCCAGGTGTGGTCCGTCCTCCGGTGATCTTCCTGCAGGTACACAGGTCGCCCCCTGCAGTCGGCTAGTGGCGTATCACCACATTGACCCCCTTCTTTAAAACTGTCGCGGGGGAGGGGGGAGAGGTTACATCCAATGTTCCACAAGCCCCAGACATAAGTACATCATTTACAAGTTTAGATGATCCTGCGGCTGTTGGAGTCTCTGTGACCGTCACAGGGTTGGCTTCTGGTCAAGGGCCGGTAAGGGTAAGTGGGGGCTAGTCAGGTGCTGGGGCGGGACCCAGAACGGCTGGCGTGGTGCAGCACGGTGGGGTGGCTGGGGCAGCCGGAGTTATGTGTGAGGCGTTGGATGGGTGGGGGGGTGGAGTCATCCCCCACAGTTTGAGTTTGTCCGGGGTGGGGAAGGCACAGCAGGCCAACGTGGTCCTGGGTGCCCCATGGCTGTCCGGGGCAGGGAGGTGCATTATCCCAGTGTGGTCCTGTGGTGATGGAGGCTGTGGTGCTGCAGTGGGTGCTCCCAATGGTGCCAGGTGCCTGGTTGAGACGGTGTCCTCCCTGCCGCTGGGGTACCTAATGTAGGCGTAATTATGGTTGGCACGTAGGAGGAACACCTACTCAACCAGGGGGTCAGCTTTGTGGGTCCTGAGGACTACATATATTACAACACATACAACCCTGAGGACATGAGCCATGCTGGGAGTGAGATTCCAGTCGCCGATTTCCTGGGGAACGAAAACAGGCTTTCGTGAGGGGTCTCGTTGGTAGCCGTGCACACGAGTGACCTTATGGTATGGAGCGCCTCGGGTAGAGCGTTATGCCAGTACTCTATGGACCAGCCCTTGGACTTGAGCGCCAGGAAGACTGCCTTCCAGATCACTCCGTGTTCGCACTCGACCTACCCATTACCCCTCGGGTTGTAACTAGTCGTGCGACTAGTTGCAATGCCCCTTGCAGTCAGGTACTGGCACAGTTCCTCACCCGTGAAGCTGGACCCCCGGTTGCTGTGGATGATCGTGGGTAACCGAACATGGTGAAGATCTGTGTCAGCGCCCTGATGACGGTGGCTGTGGAGGTATCTGGGCACAGGATGGCGAAGGGAAAATGGGAGTACTCATCTATGTCTGCAAGGAAATAGACATTCCAATTCATGGAAGGAAGGGGTTCCTTGAAGTCTATGCTGAGGTTTTCAAAGGGCCGGGTGGCCTTTATGACGTGGGCCTGGGGCGGGCAGAAGAAGTGGGGCTTGAATTCTACACAGACCTGGCACGCCTCAGTCATAGTCCTGACATCCTGGACGGAGTACAGAGGAGTTGGGACCTGATGAAATGATAAAGTGATGCCCGGGTGGCAGAGGGACTTGTGCAGGGCCTGAAGTTGGTTGTCATGGAGTGTGGTCCATGCAGGTTCAGGAGAGGGCATCAGGGGAGTTGTTAAACTTCTCCTGTTGGTACTGGATGCCATAGCTGACCATTGCTAGCTCGACTCTCCAGCGCAAGATCTTATCGTTTTTGATCTTGCCTTTGTGGAAGGTGTTAAACATTAACTCCACTTCACGCTGGTTGATGAGGAGGGTGAATCTCCTGCCAGCCAGATAGTGACGCCAGTGGCGGACTGCTTCCACGATCGCCTGGGCCTCCTTTTCAATGGCAGAGTGCCCTAGCTTGGGACCGTGGAGGGTCCTGGAGAAGAAGGCAACAGGGCACCCCACCTGGTTAAGGGTAGCAGTGAGGGCCACATCGGAGCCATTGCTCTCCGGCTGGAAGAGGGAGTTTTTGTCCGCAGCATGCATCATGGCATCCGTGATGTCCTGCCTGATGCACGTGAAGGCTGCCTGCACCTCAGGTGGGAGGGGAAAGGTGGTGGCCTGGGCCAGTGGGCAGACCTTGTCTGAAAAACAGGGAACCCACCTACAGAGGGCCTTCAGTGTGTGGGGGTGTGGTAGTTCCATTAATGGATTGGGGCCGATGACACCATGTGCCATGATGTACCCTAGGATGGCGAGGTGGATGGTGCTGAACATGCACTTCTCTTTATTGTATGTGCGGTTCAGCCATCCGGAGAAATCTTGCCAGGTTGGCAACATGGTCCGGCTGGTCATGGCCACAGATGGTGTCATTATCCAGGTACAGGAAGGTCGCCTTTAATTTGTGCCTTTCTACCATGCGATCCATCTCCCTCTGGAAGACGGAGACCCCGAATGAATCTCGGAGGAACTGGTAGAGGCGCCCGTCCACCTCAAATGTGGTATAAGGCTTGACCCGCGGGCGGATGGGGAGTTCTTGATTGGCTGACTTCAGGTCAATAGTGGAGAAGACCCTGTAGCGTGCTATCTCGTTGACCATGTCGGCTATCATCAGTAAGGAGTAGGCATCCAGCTGGGTGTACCGGTTCATGGTCTGACTGTAGTCTATGACCATCCTTGCCTTACTGCCCCCTTTGACCATCAGGACTTGGGCTCTCCATGGGCTGTTGCTGGGTTCTACGACATCTTCTGCTAGAAACCGCTGCACCTCTCCCTTGATAAAGTCTCTGTCGGCTGCACAATAGCGCCTACTTCTGGTGGCTATCAGCTCACAGTCTGGTGTGAGGTGTGCGAAGAGGGCAAGGGAGGCGATGTGTAGGGTGGAGAGGCCACAGGTTGGCCGCAGCTGGTTGGACGGCTGTGGAGCATAGAGGCCCCCAAAGGTGAGGGTGATGCTCTGCAGATGGCACTGAAAGTCTAAGCTCAGGAGGACTGAAGTACAGACTTTGGCCATGACCAGGAGCCTAAACCCAGTATATGTCTCTTCCTTAACAGTCAGATTGGCAGAGCAGTGCCCGAGGCTGTTAATGGTTCAGTCCTGGACAGCGAAGGTGATAGAGAAGGTGGTGGGGTGGATTTTGAGTTTCAGAGTGCATGCCTCATTCAGGTGAATTAAGCACTCGGTGCTACCACTGTCAAGTAGGCACTTTGTTACCGGCCCATTGATCTCGACGTCCATCATGGAGTGCTTGAGGCCGTGAGCGATGTCTCTGGACAGTGTGGTGGCTACTAGGGTCATCTCAGGGTCTGGGTCGCAGTTCCTCGATGGTGGAGGCGAGTTGCAGCCAGTGTCATCCTCTGCAGTCATGGGGTGCATCAAAAGAAGTGAGTGTTGGCCGGTGGCATTCTCTGTAGGCATGGGGTGCAGTGGGTGGCGATTGGCCACGTCCACAGGCATGGGGTATATCGCAAGGGTGGCCTGCTCAGAGCCCATGTTGATCACATCATCATTGTCATCGTCGGTACTGGTGAGGTCGGCAATGTGCGCAGTGTAGGCCTGGAAGGTCTCGAGTGGCTGTGGAGCCTGTGCCTGCCCAGCCCAAGATGGCAGCGCCATGTAGGGATGTGTGGTGGTGGCATGGCTGGCCTCCTTCTTCGGCTGCTCCAGTTGTGCCGGAGGAAGTGATGTCGTCACGGGTGGCGGAAGTGATGTCGCTCTGTGAGGCAGAAGTGACATCATTGTAGTCCGTGGGTGTGGCATCTTAGCAGGGATGTGCTGG
Source organism: Narcine bancroftii (assembly GCF_036971445.1). Taxonomy (NCBI): domain Eukaryota; kingdom Metazoa; phylum Chordata; class Chondrichthyes; order Torpediniformes; family Narcinidae; genus Narcine; species Narcine bancroftii. The sequence goes on along the minus strand of NC_091469.1, from coordinate 473,543,524 downwards.
CGAGGCCTGGGGTTGGTCTGGACGCATGGTGAGCACGCGGCGATCATTTTTGGCGAGGCTGGAAGTAGGGATGCCAAGGCTGGGGAGGCTGGAAGTAGCTGCAGGGGCAAAGGTTTTGGCCCGCAATTGCACGTGGCCGGGACTGGGAGGGAGGGATGTTGGTCGTAGAGGGCCGTTGAGCTGCCGGATGGCTTAGAAGGGAATACCTTAGCGTAGGGGCCTTTCTTGCTGCATTTGAGTAGAATTGGTTCCTGGCCGGATAGTTTCATCGTGACTGCCAATCCAACCCACAATGAGACCCACAGTACTTACAAGAGTGTGGGGCACCCGCTGCGATGATGTTCTCATCCACCAGCTGGGTTTGGGCCATGGCTGCGGTCTGTGCTGTCCACGAGGAGACCTGGAGGAGTCTGGAGTCAAAATCATTTTTCTTTCCATTCACATACCATTTTAAGTAATCCCTAAGCCATAAGTGCTCTGTGATTAGTAAGGGATAGCTTAAGGTGGTAGGTCAGTGGGAAGGAAAGGTTGAGAACCACTGCTCTAGACCCAATTGTTACTGAAATATTTTGCTTGAGAAAAACTGTCATTGGCCCATTTCCTTTGGAGTTGTGAAACCGTGCACATAACGAGTCAATTAGGTACGATTAAAACAGTGATTCTCAACCTTCCCTTCCCACCCACAAACCACCTTAAGCAATCCCTCACTAATCTCAGACCACCAATGACATAAGAAATACTTAAAGTGATATGTGAGTGGAAAGAAAAAGGTTGAGGACCACTAGTTTAAATCCTGCTCCCAGGCATTTTTAATTTGAACTAAAGGGGTGTGCCTTAAACCAGTTTCACACTTCCAACTTTGTTTTACTTTCCTCTCTGTCCTCTGCTTTCATAAATTTCCTTCCATTTACTCTTTCCTTATTCATCCGCCATGCAGATCAAGTCTTCACCATCCTTCATCAGCCAGTACCCCATTTTTGGTCTCAGTTTGCCTACCTCACTCTCTATCTTATCTGAGTCGTTCCCTTTTCACTCTCCACCATTCCCTCTCTCATAACAGTTTAGCTTCTAACTGTTCCTGATTATGGTTAAATGCTGTCAACCTGGAACATTAATTCTCTCCAGATGCCAAAAGACCTGCCAAATTCTTAGTATTTCCCATTATTTTTATCTTTATTATTGAAAAATTTCCTGATGGATGACCATCAATGTTTGAGATCCACCACCTGTTCATTACAAAATGCTCTACAGGTGTTAGGAAACTTTCCACTGTTTCAGATACAAATTTTGTGAGTTTCTGGGTTTAGAATTGCATTCACGTTTCCTTTATTATTTCTGGTAAGATGCCAGCCTGGCTTCCCTTGTCAGCAAACCCAGGCCTGGCACTCGAGATCTTAATCTGGGCTGACATTGTTGTTCATTGCTATGGGTGAGTTGCCAGAGGTGTTGTGTTCAAAGCAAGGTGAAGTTTGTTCTGGCACTGGTCACAACATGTAGTGAGGTTTTGATAGCATTGTAATGAAGTTATTAGGTCAGCAATCAGACGTCTGAGCCATTTGTCGAGACACGAGTTCAAATCCCACCACGCCAGTTTGGAAATTAAATCTATTTTTGTATCCGATTATTCTGTGTATGTGTGTGTGTGTGTGTGTGTGTGTGTGTGTGTGTGTGTGTGTGTGTGTGTGTGTGTGTGTTTTTAGAATAACCTATTTTTGTGATTTTCTGACATTTTAAGTTTATTTCCAACCATACAAAACCATGCACTCCAACATGTCATTGAAAATTCATTTGTCTGAATTTGCACTCAGACTTCTTCCCTGCTGATCTTGATGCAGTCAGTGACACTCATGGTGAAAGGTTTCACCAGGACATTGTGACCATGGAAAAGTCGCATCAGGACAACTGGAATTCACCAATGCTGGCTGACTATTGTTGGACACTGACACGAGAGGCATCAGATGCCGAGTACAAATGAAAATCAGTGGCAAAACCTTTTTAGGTCAATTGAACTAGACTTCAGATTTTTCAGATTTTGGATTTCAGATTTATTATCAGACTTCTTTCTTCTTTGGCTTGGCTTCGCGGACGAAGATTTATGGAGGGGGTAAAAAAGTCCACGTCAGCTGCAGGCTCGTTTGTGGCTGACCAGTCCGATGCGGGACAGGCAGACACGATTGCAGCGGTTGCAAGGGAAAATTGGTGGGTTGGGGTTGGGTGTTGGGTTTTTCCTCCTTTGCCTTTTGTCAGTGAGGTGGGCTCTGCGGTCTTCTTCAAAGGAGGCTGCTGCCCGCCAAACTGTGAGGCGCCAAGATGCACGGTTTGAGGCGTTATCAGCCCACTGGCGGTGGTCAATGTGGCAGGCACCAAGAGATTTCTTTAGGCAGTCCTTGTACCTTTTCTTTGGTGCACCTCTGTCACGGTGGCCAGTGGAGAGCTCGCCATATAATACGATCTTGGGAAGGCGATGGTCCTCCATTCTGGAGACGTGACCCATCCAGCGCAGCTGGATCTTCAGCAGCGTGGACTCGATGCTGTCGACCTCTGCCATCTCGAGTACCTCGACGTTAGGGGTGTGAGCGCTCCAATGGATGTTGAGGATGGAGCGGAGACAACGCTGGTGGAAGCGTTCTAGGAGCCGTAGGTGGTGCCGGTAGAGGACCCATGATTCGGAGCCGAACAGGAGTGTGGGTATGACAACGGCTCTGTATACGCTTATCTTTGTGAGGTTTTTCAGTTGGTTGTTTTTCCAGACTCTTTTGTGTAGTCTTCCAAAGGCGCTATTTGCCTTGGCGAGTCTGTTGTCTATCTCATTGTCGATCCTTGCATCTGATGAAATGGTGCAGCCGAGATAGGTAAACTGGTTGACCGTTTTGAGTTTTGTGTGCCCGATGGAGATGTGGGGGGGCTGGTAGTCATGGTGGGGAGCTGGCTGATGGAGGACCTCAGTTTTCTTCAGGCTGACTTCCAGGCCAAACATTTTGGCAGTTTCCGCAAAGCAGGACGTCAAGCGCTGAAGAGCTGGCTCTGAATGGGCAACTAAAGCGGCATCATCTGCAAAGAGTAGTTCACGGACAAGTTTCTCTTGTGTCTTGGTGTGAGCTTGCAGGCGCCTCAGATTGAAGAGACTGCCATCCGTGCGGTACCGGATGTAAACAGCGTCTTCATTGTTGGGGTCTTTCATGGCTTGGTTCAGCATCATGCTGAAGAAGATTGAAAAGAGGGTTGGTGCGAGAACACAGCCTTGCTTCACGCCATTGTTAATGGAGAAGGGTTCAGAGAGCTCATTGCTGTATCTGACCCGACCTTGTTGGTTTTCGTGCAGTTGGATAATCATGTTGAGGAACTTTGGGGGACATCCGATGCGCTCTAGTATTTGCCAAAGCCCTTTCCTGCTCACGGTGTCGAAGGCTTTGGTGAGGTCAACAAAGGTAATGTAGAGTCCTTTGTTTTGTTCTCTGCACTTTTCTTGGAGCTGTCTGAGGGCAAAGACCATGTCAGTGGTTCCTCTGTTTGCGCGAAAGCCGCACTGTGATTCTGGGAGAATATTCTCAGCGACACTAGGTATTATTCTATTTAGTAGAATCCTAGCGAAGATTTTGCCTGCAATGGAGAGCAACGTGATTCCCCTGTAGTTTGAGCAGTCTGATTTCTCGCCTTTGTTTTTGTACAGGGTGATGATGGTGGCATCACGAAGATCCTGAGGCAGTTTACCTTGGTCCCAACAAAGCTTGAAAAACTCATGCAGTTTGGCATGCAGAGTTTTGCCGCCAGCCTTCCAGACTTCTGGGGGGATTCCATCCATACCTGCTGCTTTGCCACTTTTCAGTTGTTCGATTGCCTTATATGTCTCATCCAGGGTGGGAACCTCATCCAGCTCTAGCCTTGGGGGCTGTTGAGGGAGCTGGAGCAGGGCGGAATCTTGGACTGAGCGGTTGGTACTGAAAAGAGATTGGAAGTGTTCTGACCATCGGTTGAGGATGGAGATCTTGTCGCTGAGGAGGACTTTGCCGTCTGAGCTGCGCAGCGGGCTTTGGACTTGGGGTGAGGGGCCGTACACAGCCTTTAGAGCCTCGTAGAAACCCCTGAAGTCGCCAATGTCCGCGCTGAGCTGTGTTCGTTTGGCGAGGCTAGTCCACCACTCATTTTGGATCTCCCGGAGTTTGCGCTGAAGATGGCTGCATGCGCGACGGAAGGCTTGTTTCTTCTCTGGACAGGACGGCTTTGTACATACATGACATCACATACATCCCTGAGATTCTTTGTTTCTCCGGGTAGTGCAAAAAATAAACTCTACACAGTGTAAACATGTAAACAAATAAAAGAACTGTAAACAGATAAACAAATTGACTGTGCAATAGAGAGAGAACAAAAGAAAATTTTAAAAAGTGCACAAAAAAGAGTCCTTAAATGAGTCTCTGATTGAGTGTGTTGAGGAGTCTGATGGTGGAGGGGTAGCAGCTATTCCTGAACCTGGTGGTGTGATTCTTGTGGCACCTGTACCTTTTTCTTGATGGCAGCAGAAAGAATAGAGCATGTACTGAATGGTGTGGGTCTTTGACGATTGCTGCTGCCCTCCGACGGTGACGTTCCCTGTAGATGTATTCAGTAGTGGGGAGGGTTTTGCCTGTGAGGTCCTGGTCTGTGTCTACTACCTTTTGGAGAGCTTTACGCTCAGGGGTATTGGAGTTCCCATACCAGACCGTGATGCAGCCGGTCAGCACACAAAAGCAATGTATCAACAGCATTTTATGATAAAACACGCTAAATTCAATAAATGGTCATTTAGTGTTTCTGCAGGAAATATAAAATTATCGTTATGTTCCGTTTGAGGTTATAATCATAATGACCAATTGTTTTTCAGGAAGCAAACATTTTGAAAGAAAATAAACTTGAAACTAATGTGTGAGCACATAGTAACCTCGAGATTTCCCGATTGTTCGAAAACCATGAAAACATTACCTGGTGAGGCTGAAACATTTCCAGACCCAATCAATATCCTTCACACCCGGAAAGAATGGGGAAAAGTTGGCAGGTCAGGCAGCAGAGAAAAAAATTTTGAGTCACATCAAAAGCAGCCAGGGACTGAGAGAAAAAAAGTGTTGCGGTTGCTAGATATCCGAAATAAAACTAGAACATGTTGGACCATTCTAAAGGACAGGCAGCAGCTACAGGGAGAGGAATAAGGCCAATTTTGCAGACGCTGTCATTGTTGTCAAAGCACAAAAATGCTGGAGGAACACAGCAGGTCTTGCAGCGCCCAGAGGAGGTAAAAATATATTACTGACGTTTCAGGCCTGAGCCTCTTCCTCAAGGAATGAGTGAAAAAGCAGGATTCAGAATTAAAGGCTGGAGAAAGAGAAGGGGAAGAATGGGAAGGAGAGGAGTACAGAACAGTAGACAGGCTGACAATCATCTCCTACCCCTCCCCTGTCCACCATGCAAGATCATTGATGCCAAACACTACATTTCCTCTATTGACATTGTATATTGATACTTTATCAATTAATGTACTTCAAGGCCATCAAAGCCATTTGTTGAATGTGGAACATCCTGATTCTGTACCAATGTAATTATGTAGGAGAAAATAACATATAATTATTTAGGTTAATCTCCTCCGTACTGAAAGCCCCCATCACGAGATCAGGAACGGAATAAAATGGCCATATCCTGCATAATTTTGCATTTGTTTCCCATGGTCGGGGAGCCCAGGGCAAGAATCCACAACTTCAGGCAAAAGAGCATCCATTTAAAATAGAGATGCAGAGAAATTTCTTTAGCCAGAGGGTCGTGAGTCTGTGGAACTTGTGGCCACAGGTGACTGTGGAAGCGAGGTTGTTGGGGTTATTTAAAGCAGAGATTGACAGGTACTTGATTAGTCAAGGCAAGTGGGGTTAGGGGGAGAGAGCTGGGAAGTGGGGCTGGGTGGGAGGAATGATCAGCACTGAAATTATGGCGGAGGAGACTCGGTGGATGATTGGCCCACTCTTCTGCTCCAATATCTTGTGTTGTGATCTTGTGATGAACACACTAAAGATGTATCCCTGCTATTTAATAGGCAGTTCAGGAAGTGTCAGACTTGTCATTTAATATTCTAGGTGTTTGTATATTCATCCCTAACGTCGAAGTACTCGAGATGGCAGAGGTCGACAGCATCGAGTCCACGCTGCTGAAGATCCAGCTGCGCTGGGTGGGTAACGTCTCCAGAATGGAGGACCATCGCCTTCCCAAGATCGTGTTATATGGCGAGCTCTCCACTGGCCACCGTGACAGAGGTGCACCAAAGAAAAGGTACAAGGACTGCTTAAAGAAATCTCTTGGTGCCTGCCCCATTGACCACCGCCAGTGGGCTGATAACACCTCAAACCGTGCATCTTGGCGCCTCACAGTTTGGCGGGCAGCAACCTCCTTTGAAGAAGACCGCAGAGCCCACCTCACTGACAAAAGGCAAAGGAGGAAAAACCCAACACCCAACCCCAACCAATCAATTTTCCCTTGCATCCACTGCAACCGTGCCTGCCTGTCCCGCATTGGACTTGTCAGTCACCAACGAGCCTGCAGCAGACATAGACGTACCCCTCTATAAATCTTCGTCCGCGAAGCGAAGCCAAAGAAGAAAGAAAAGGGGCTGTAGATAATTTGGACACCCAGCGCCTTTTCCACAGGATAGGATTAGAAGATATCAGGGGACATGTCTACAAAGTGAAGGGAGGAAAAGTCAGGGGTAAAGTTTTCAAACAGAGAGTTGTGGGTGCCTGGAATTCCTTGGCAGGCGAGAGGCTGAAATGTAAGAGGCATTTAAGAGACTCTCAGGCAGGCACATAAATGGAAGGAAAACAGAGATATACAAGATGGGAAGGATTTAGTAATTTTTTAATAGGAATATATAGCTGGGCACAACATCGAGGACCAAAGTCCCTGTCCTGTGCTGTAGTGTCGTGTTCTATATGTGTCACCTTATAGCTGGTAGAATGGGAAGGGTGTTCTGCAAGTGATCTAGTCAGCCAATTCTAACAGCAGTACAAAGTAGCAGGGCCAGTCGATAGTCACAGCACAAGAGTTGTATTTAGAAAGGATAATTAGCACAGTGCAAGGCCATCATGAGTGTACTGTTATGGGGTTCATTCAATTGCCTGCTGGCTGTGGGAAGAAACTGTCTTTAAGCCTTTGGGTCTCTGATTTCACCTTCTCCCCGCTGGGAGGGGGTGGAGAGAGTGTGTCTGGGGAGCGATGGAGTCCTTCAGTACATTGGCTGATTGACCCAGGCAGCAGGGGGTTGCAGACGGAGGGGAGGGAAGTTTGCGTGATGTTTTCTCAGCTGCATTCACCACCTTCAATCTCAGACAGAGCAGCTCCCATACCACTCTGTGATGCATTCAGCTAAAGTTTCTCTGATGGCGCATGCCCCTGTAGTGGTCATTGAATGACATGGGGGCCATGCTGAACATCCTTTGCCTTTATTTGGAAGTAGAGACAGCGTTATTCTTCTTGACCATCATCAACATAGTTGGTCCAATTCAGGTTATGGGAAATGTTTCCACCCAGGAACCTGAAGCTATCCGCTATCTCCACTCCAGCACCATTAGTGTGGGTGTGAGAGTAGGCTCCACCCCGCCTTCCTGAGGCCTGCAGTTAGATCTTTTGTCGCACTGGCACTGAGGGAATGATAATGATCAAAACTGTACTTGTAATCTCAGTTGGAAAGGTAGAAAATATTACAGAACTTTTGAGGGTCAGATCTGAAGAAATGGGTTCTCCAGAAAACCTGTTTATGATGAGCAGAAACCTTTTACATTTAATCAGCTTCATTCTCCAGTGTCTTAGTCACAGTCACACAATAGATGAGATGCTCATATTGGAATTCAGTGAAGAGACCAATGAAAGAGTTGAGATGAGAGGCGATGATGAGATGAGTTTATAATCATATGGATAAGTACAATGTACAAATGCAGTGATATTCTCACTTGCTGCAGCCAAATAGTTATGTAGGAGACACTAACTGCTGTTATCTTGCTACACACACACACACACACACACACACACACACACACACACACACACACACACACACACACACACACACACACACACCTCTGATGGTCCCACACTATCCTCATTCATACGCACGCCTATTGTGGTCACACTCCGTCCTCGTGAACACACCCTGATGGTCACATTCAGTCCTCATTCACAATCCCCAAGTTTCACACCCATATCGTGGTGCACATACACTCCTGATGGACACACAGTCAAGCTACAAGATTCAAGATTCAATGTATTGTCATGTAATAAAAACAGTGTAATATTACATGAAATTGCCTTTTTTTTCTGCTCTAAGACAGACAGATTTGCCATCGGCAGAAATGGCCTGAAGCAACTCTTAGAGTCACAGAAAGAGGGATTCTCCCAAGAGTGCCTGTGGCTTCACCTCCAGCACCCATGTAGCCTCTGCAGCCACACAGAGTCCAGTCCAAGCTAGTCCGAGGATAGTGAATCTTCTGCCAGCCAGCTAGTGGCACCAGTGGCGAACCGCTTCGACAATCGCTTGGGCCTCCTTTTCAATGGCTGAATGCCCTAGCTCAGAGCCATGGAGGGTCCTGGAGAAGAAAGTGACGGGGCACCCCTCTTGGTTGAAGGGAGCGGCGAGGGCTACCTCAGAGGCATCGCTCTCCACCTGGAAGGGGGAGTCCTCATCCATAGCCTGCATCGTGGTGTCCATGATGTCTTGCCTGATGCGGATGAAGGCTGCCTGCGCCTCGGGTGGGCCAGTGGGCAGACCTTGTTGGAGAAGCGAGGGACCCACTGCGAGTAATAAGAGAAAAGGCCAAGGCACCTGTGGAGGGCCTTTAGTGTGGAGGGGAGGGGTAACTCCATTAATGGGCGCATCCTTTCTGGATCTGGGCCGATGACTCCATTGGCCATGATGTACCCCAGGATGGCAAAGCGGGTGGTGCTGAACATACACTTCTCCTTGTTATAAGTGAGGTTCAGCTCCCCAGTCACCTGGAGGAAATTCTTCAGGTTAGCATCGTGGTCCTGCTGGTCACAGCCACAGATAGTGATGTTATCCAGATACGGGGACATCGCCTTCAGCTTGTGCTGGTCTACCATGCGATCCATCTCCCGCTGGAAAACGGAGACCCTGTTTGTGACCCCAAAGGGAACTCGGCGGAACTGGTACAGGTGCCCGTCCACCTCAAAGGCAGTGTAAGGCTTGTCCTTCGGGTGGATGGGTATTTGGTGATATGCCGACTTTAGGTCAATCGTGGAGAAAACCCAGTAGCGGGCTATCTTGTTGACCATGTCGGCGATCCTTGGCAGGGAGTAGGCATCCAGCTGGGTGAACCGCTTAATGGTCTGACTGTAATCCATGACCATCCTCGGCTTACTTCCCCCTTTGACCATCAGGACTTGGGCTCTCCTAGAGCTGCTACTGGGCTCTCCTAGAGCTGCTACTGGGCTCTATAACACCTTCCGCCAGGAAATGCCGCACCTCCGCCTTGATGAAGTCTCTGTCTGCGGCGCAATAGTCCCTACATCTGGCGGTGATTGGCTTGCAGCCTAGCGCAAGATGTGGGAAGAGCGCCAGTGGGGTGATGCACAGTGTGGAGAGGCCGCAGGTTGGCCGGGGCTGGTAGGTTGGCGTGCTGTGGTATGTGAGTGGAGGTTGGGGCTCCCCCGAAGACAAGGGTGACACTCTGCAGGTAGCACTAGGTCCAGGAGGACTGGGGTGCAAAGTTTGGGCATGACCAGGAGCCTGAACCCTGTGTAAGTCTCCCCTCCCACAGTTATATCGACCGAGCAGTGTCTGAGGGTACCAACAGTCTTATCTTTGGTGGCGGGGGCGATCAAGCAGGTGGAGGGGTGGACTTTTAATCTCAAGGAGTGGGCCACGCTCGGGTGAATGAAGCTCTCGGTGCTGCCACTGTCGAACAGGCACTTTGTTACCTGCCTGTTGACTTGCACGTCCATCATAGAGCACCTGAAGTCGTGAGGGATGTCCCTGGTCAGCGAGATGGTGGCCAGGACCGTCTTGGAGTCAGAGTCGTCACTCTCCAGTTGTGCACAGGGATTTATGGCATCCGGAGACGTGGGGAGAGTCAGTAGGGCAGCCTGGTCATCACCCATGTTGAACATGTTGACGTCGATCGTGGGGTGTGGCATGCGGCAGCCGTTGGCACCTGGAGGCATGGGGAGCATCGGTAGGGTGGCCTGGTCACTGCCTGTGTTTAACATGTCATTCACAATGTCGTCAGGGGCCCTCTGTGTTGGCCGCTGCCTGGCCCAAGATGGCGGCAGCATGTGGGGGCTTGCTGCGTGGCTGGCCTCCTTCCACAGCCGTGTTCGTTGCACCAGGGTAAGTGACATCATCATGGCCAGCGGCAGTGATGTAATTACATCAACCGGAAGTGACATCATGCTGTGAGCCAGAGGTGACATCACTGTAGTTTTCGGCGAGCGGCGCTGGCGAGGGCAGGGGCTGGTCCAGGTGCTCAGGACACACACTGCGACCGTCACTGGCAGGGCCAGATGATACATCGTTAAGGTCAGGGAAGGCAGAAGTCATAGTGGGGACGATGGCGCCGCCCAGCACGCACAGATGGAGTGGTCTACGGGGGAGGTTGGGAGATCATAGAGGGCCACTGATCTGCTGGCTGGTTTTGAGAGTCACACTTTAGCAAAGTGGTCTTTCTTGCTGCATCTGGACAATACTGGTTCCTAGCTGGGCAGTTTTGGCACGAACGTCAGTCTGACCAGGACCACAGTACTTACAGGGGCACCGGGCGCCTGCTGCAGCAACGTATTCCTCCCCAGCTCGGTCTGGGGCTACATTTGCAGTGTGAGAGGTCCATGAGGGAGCCTGGGGGAACCTGGAAATCAAAGGCTTCAATGTGCTGGGCTGTTGCTTCCAGGGTTTGGACCACTTCCACTGTCTTGGTTATGGCGCAGATATTGTCTTCCAGCAGCTTCTGCCGGTTGGCCCTCGAGCATAGCCCTCGGACGAAGTCATCCTGGATCACCCTCTCAACCTCCTCTGCACCTACCCTGGGTTCAGCCAGACATGGTCAGGCCAGCTCTCGCAAGTGTCCCAGGTAAGACTCAGTTGTCACCCCGGGTTGCTGGGCTCGGGAGTTTAGGAGGAACCTTGCACAGACTGCATTCATGGGGGGCTTGTACAAGTTCTTGAGAGGGTCCATTGCATTCTTGTACGTGGAGCAGCCTTTGGTTGCCTGGAAGGCGCGGGGACCCAGCTTTGACCGAAGTAGGACCAACCTCTTCCAATCTGAGTCCAGGATGCCGCTTTCGTGCGCCTCAATGATTGCCTCAACTGCGTGCTGCCAGATCTCGAAGCGTGTCTGGACTTCCGGGTGGCGTAGGTCGACTTCGAGGCTCCTGTGCTCAGGAGTTTTTCCATGGCGCCGTGGGAAAATTTTGTGGATTAAATTGTGGTGCGCTGTTAGCCAGAATCAGACACACACAAGATAAAGACTGTACAACAGGCTTTAATCCACAAAGACTTCCACAGAGCCAGGCTGGCTGTAGCTGCAGTAACTCTGAGTGAGCTTCGGGAGGCCGGCGCAGGCTTATATCCCAGAGGGTGATTGACACCCGACTGGATGGGGCTTGATCCCTTCAGGCCAACTAATTGACAGCGGGCCAGGTGTTGTGCTGTCCCCTTACACTCCTGCAGGTACAGAGGTTGCCCCCTGCAGTAGGCTGGCGGTACACTCCTGCAGGTACAGGTGCTGCCCCCTGCAGTAGGTCAGTGTTGTACTACCACAAGCACCCTCATGCATCCCGGTTCAATACCTGGTACCCTTCAGCCAGTTTCGAGCCAGTCTCCAGCAGCCCACAGCCTGCGTGGACTTCTCGCCTTGAGCCACCAATAGCCTACAACCTGTGTGGGTCCTTCAGCTCCAGAACCCCTCATTGTTCTGCACCCGTAGATCGTCTCCTCTGCAGACTTCTGGGTAGTCTCCCTGTTTTCAGGTGCCCTACGTCAGTCCTCCGCTTCCCCGGAGTCTGTTACCCACCCCCCCCACCCCCCAACCCCCCCCCCACCCCCCCGTGGATGTTTCCAATCATACGCACTGCCATCATGACCAGAGACCTCCCGGTCATGGGATTTTTAAAAAATATACCATCGGTTCCTTTAACGGGCCATTCGATGCCTGTAAGGGGTTGATTGCAGGCGGACTGGGAGGTTGGACCCCACGGGAGCACTGTGTCTTTACTCCCTGCTCTCCCTGAGTCCACCCCAGTGGCAATGCTATAGTTACAGCAGTGCCATTCACACCCCTGTGGGTCACACTCTATCATAATGTACACACACACCACTGATAGAAGCAGACTGTCCCTGGCACATGCAAACCCCTGGTGGTCTCGCACACACACACACACACACACACACACACACACACACACACACACACACACACACTCTCACACACACACACACACACACACACACACACACTCTCACACACACACACACACACACACACACACACACACACACTCTATCCTCGTGCACACACATACCCACCCCCCTTCTGATGGCCACACTCTGTCCTGATGCACAAACTCACCCTTGATTATCACACACTGTCCTTCTGCACACACACACACACACACACACACACACACACTCTATCCTCGTGCACACACATACCCACCCCCTTCTGATGGCCACACTCTGTCCTCATGCACAAACTCACCCTTGATTATCACACACTGTCCTTCTGCACACACACACACACACACACACACACACACACACACACACACACACACACACACACACACACACACACACACACACACTCTATCCTCGTGCACACACATACCCACCCCCCTTCTGATGGCCACACTCTGTCCTCATGCACAAACTCACCCTTGATTATCACACACTGTCCTTCTGCACACACACACACACACACACACACACACACACACACACACACACACACACACACACACACACACACACACACACACACACACACTCCCTTGATGATCACACTGTCCTGGTGCACAATCACACCCTGATGGTCACATTCACACATTCACACTCTGACGGTCACACTATCCCAGAATCTTTTTCTTGCTCACATGAATTCCCTGTCACCACATTGGGAAGTACACATCAATTTCACTGAGCAGTAATTGAGAAATATGAAAGGCACAGCAGACTAACAAGCTTTTTGCAAACACTTCCTTCTTAATTACTCTATGGTTGCCATTCACTTTATCGTACATTGACTTAAAGACACTGCACACCCATACACTCTGTGGGAGTGTCTTTTACCATAGAACCAATGAAAGTTGTAGCACAGAAAACAGGCCCTTCAGTCCTTGTCGTCTGTGCCAAACTATTATTCTGTTCCTTACCTGCACCCAGTCCATAGCCCTCCGTGCCTCTCCCATCCATGCACCTGTCCAAATTCTTCTTAAATTTCAAAACTAAGCCCACATTCAGCACTTCAGCTTGCAGCTTGTTCCACACTCCCACCACTCTCTGTGTGAAGAAGTTCCTCCTAGTGTTTTCCCTAAACTTTTCCCCTTTCACCCTTAACCCATGACCTCTGGTTTGTATCTCACCTACCCTTTGTGGAAAATGCCTGCCTACATTTACTCTATCTATCCCCCTCATAAATTTAAATACCTCTATCAAACCTCCCCTCATTCATCTACACTCCAAGGAATAAAGTTTAACCATTCCCTGCAACTCAGTTTGTGAAGTCCAGACAACATCCTAGTAAATCTTCTCTGCACTCTTTCTATTTTATTGATAGCTTTCCTGTAGTTAGGTGACCAAGACTACATGCAAATTTGGCCTCACCAATATCTTATACAACTTTACCATAACATCTCAATACAACTCAGTACTCAATAAGTACTCAGAAATTATATAAGTAAAAACACAAAACTGGAGAAACTCAGCAGGCCGAACTGTGTACTTAATATAGCAAAGGTAAAGATACATAATCAATGTTTCGGGCTTGCGCCCTTCAACAGGGTAGCTTTGTTATATAAAGTACTCTGTTTGACCTATTGTGTTTCTCCAGCATTGTGCCCATGTAGGTCCTACCATCGAGTTTACTGTGGATACAGCACAGCAGTTAATGCAAGGGCAACCAGAGATGGGTAAAATGTCAGGCCTCGCCTTCTGCGTCCACATTCCACGAAATGAATTTGAAAGGAATAAATTCAGCCTCGGTTCATCCGATTTCCATCAAAGGAGTGAAGGCCTTGAAGAGGCCTTCAGCCTTCACTCGGAATATCTTGCCTCTCGTTTCAAGGACTTGCATTGATCAAAAGTAGCCTCCTTTTCTCTGACAGATGAGATGGAATGACTTGTGCCAGGCTGCAATTAATTCCACAAAAGCATAGTCGAGAAATTAATAATGAAAAAGCTGTCAACAAGTGGCTGGGAGCTCTTGTAAACTATAAAATAAGTGATGGAGCAGGATGAAGGTAATCCTGTCAAACATTCCCTCTAAGCCATTCATTATTCTATTTCTGTGCATTCTGGCAATACTGTGTCAGGTTGTCCGATAAATTACACTGAAGAGCCATGACAGGGAATAAGTAAAACATTATTCAAGGTGAGCCATTCTGGGCACCCATCCTCAGGAAATATCCTTTGAGGGAGCGTGTGGTCAATTTACAATATCTCAGGGTGAGACCATGAGGAGAGATGTTTCCAATTGGGATCGCATTGCTTGGAATTTGAAAAGTTAACAAGTGGAATTCACAAAGCATAGAGAAATGAATTCCAGTTCTAGGATTAGGATCAAACCATTTCCCAGCTCTTTCACCATGACCATACCACATTTTTCAAAGTGCATCTCAAGATTCCCCTTGAGCAACCTGATTGATTCTGTTCCCAGCACTTCACAGTCATTGAATTTCAGTTCATAAGCATTCCCTGCATTTGAAGATTTGATGATGTTGGGCGTTTATTGCCTTCACCTAAGTAGAGACCTGAAGATACATCGAATTTCTTACTTGCTTTAGCCAAACAGGGTACGTGTGAGATACATCGACTATAATAGCATAAACTGTTTCTCACAATTATCTTTCTAAGGTGCGCGGACCAATACTGAGGTGAGATGTCAAAGGTAAATTTTTTTATTCAGCGAACGGTGGGTGCCTGGAATGCATTGCTGGGGGTGGTGGTGGAGGCTGGTACGATAGATGCATTCAGAAGCCTCTTACGCAGGCGCATGGATGTCAGAAATATAGATGTGAGGAAGGGAAGGTTTGAATTGTTGTGGAGTAGGTTTACATAGGTCAGCAAAACATCATGAGCTGAAGGGCCTGTTCAAGGTTCTATGTAATATGCCGACATTGATAAATCTAAAAGAATAGATAGTGTCTTTTCTTTCTCTTTGGCTTGGCTTCGCGGACGAAGATTTATAGAGGGGGTAAATGTCCATGTCAGCTGCAGGCTCGTTTGTGGCTGACAAGTCCGATGCGGGACAGGCAGACACGGTTGCAGCGGTTGCAGGGGAAAATTGGTGGGTTGGGGTTGGGTGTTGGGTTTTTCCTCCTTTGTCTTTTGTCAGTGAGGTGGGCTCTGCGGTCTTCTTCAAAGGAGGTTGCTGCCCACCGAACTGTGAGGCGCCAAGATGCACGGTTTGAGGCGATATCAGCCCACTGGCGGTGGTCAATGTGGCAGGCATTAAGAGATTTCTTTAGGCAGTCCTTATACCTTTTCTTTGGTGCACCTCTGTCACGGTGGCCAGTGGAGAGCTCGCCTAATTTACCACAGCTTAGAAACAGAGAAAGAATACAACTCCTTTCTTCCAGCACATCATGAGGTTGACTTTATTGTGTCACTGATCAGATATCTGTAGCCTACATGTTCAGTACTAAACACAAAAGTAAAATCAAGAACGATAAGATGGCACGCTGGCAAATAGAACTCTCAACTTATAATTATGAGATCCAGTACAGACCGGGCAGGTTAAATGATCCCTCTGACGCATTGTCACGATCTGCTGCTGGTGCTCAGCTGGAGGGGCTAAAAGAGATCCATAGCACAGCAGACTGTGCCACCCAGGAGTCACGAGATTCTTCCACTACATAAGGGCTAACAACCTTCCTTACTCTCTGGAAGAAGTCAAGAAACTGACTAAAAGCTGTCCTGTTTGGGCAGAATGCAAACCGCAATACTTCAAGGCTCCGGAGGCCACTCTCATCAAGGCAACCCGACCTTTTGAGAGGATTAGCTTAGATTTTAAAGGGCCGTTACCTTCCAACAACAAAAATGTATGTTTCCTTACTGTAATTGATGAATATTACAGGTTTCCCCTTGCGATACCCTGCTCTGACGTCTCATCAGCGTCTGTCATTAAATCACCTGACAGAATTTTCAGCATTTTTGATTTTCCCAATTACATTCATACCGATAGAGGCTCAGCATTCATGAGCACTGAACTGTGGCGAGCCCTGCTACGAAAGGGGATTGCCACCAGCTGTACCATGAGCTACAACCCGCAGGGCAATGGGCAGGTTGAAAGGGCTAATGCTGCAGTCTGGAAGTCTGTTAATCTTGCTTTAAAAACACATGGTTACCCTGTTACCCAGTGGCAGGAGGTGCTGCCTGAGGCGTTACATTCTATTTGGTCTTTATTGTGTACTGCAACAAATCAATCACCTCATGAATGTATGTTTGCCTTTCCTAGGAAATCAGGAACTGTAATGGACTGGCCAGTCTGTTTATCTGAGCCTGGAACCGTGATGCTGAAGAGCCAAACTTGGGCGTGTAGAACAGGACCCCTAGTCCATCCAGTTCAGCTACTGCATACTAACCCCAACTACGCTCATGTTAAATTCCCAGATGGGAGTACTGACACTGTACCCCTAAGAGATCTGGCCTCGCCTGGTTCACCCCTTCCTCGCACCCCTACTCAGAGGGAGCCGGACAGGTTGGACTCAAGCCCCCCCCCCAGCCTGTGACCCCTAGTAAGCTTTCAGATGGCCATGCTGAGGCTCCACTGCCTCACGCTGGCGATTCTGGAGCAGGTCCAGAAGTCAGTCCTTCCCACACTACTGACCCAGGACCTGTACCAGTTCCCAAGGTTGCAAAGGAGCCACCTGTTTTGAGACGAAGCACCAGAATTTGTAAACAACCTAATAGGCCGACATATTCATTAAACATCTCATTATGTTTCGATTGCTTGCTAGATACTGGTGTATTTTGGCTGTATCTCAAGGCCAAACATGGTATCCATGTATCGCTTGATTCAGTCTTTCCTAGCAGCTGTCCTTTTGATTTTAACCCTTCTTCTGCCAGGGGGAGACTGTGGTGAATGTCTGCCAAGCTGCCTGTCTCCTCCCTCTGGCGAGCCTTGCTGTACTAACATTGGGTTTGCATTATCTC
This sequence comes from Narcine bancroftii, assembly GCF_036971445.1. Lineage (NCBI taxonomy): Eukaryota > Metazoa > Chordata > Chondrichthyes > Torpediniformes > Narcinidae > Narcine > Narcine bancroftii. Next base: position 473,526,135 of record NC_091469.1, on the reverse strand, counting down.
TATCGTTAGGACACTCCCCTTGGATATAACTGATTATGCATCTATTGTCTTTCATTATTGTACCATGAGTTTCTGCTAATAAAAGCCATGATTATTGTTTGACCACATCACCTTTGTCTACTTCATCAACTGGCACTTCATCCTGTCACTGATGCAAACAGTGTAATGGTGCTCGGTGAGGTGACCTCCCAGTCTGTGTCATCTCTCTAATGTAGGGAAGGCCACAGATGTAGGGAAGGCAGTAGATGACTCCTGCAGCTACATAATTAAAGTGTTGCTTCACTTGGAAGGACTGTTTGGGGCTGCAAACAGTGGTGAAAGAGGAAGTGTGGGCACAAGTGTCGCCCTTCCTGCAGTATCTCTGTGCGTTTTAACTGACAATGGTTATTCGCTTGATTTTTTTTTAGGGCCTAAGCCACTGGATAATCCATGACTTATCGAGACACAAGAGCTGCCAATCCTGGAGTCTTGTGCGGACAAAGAAGCTGGAGAACTCAGCAAGTCAGGCAGAAGCAATGGGTAGAAATGGTCACTCAATGAGTTGGGACAGGGCACTCCATCGAGAAAGATGACCAACTTCTCTCTGTTCGCTGTTGAACTATACCTGACTGAAATTTGAAGTGAAGAGAGAGATGAAATTGGCAATGGGGGTGGGGGATGTGTGGGTGGCGATTAAAAAAGGAGTCAGCTAAACATTGCAGCATAAAGCTCCCAATGACATTCAAAAAAATTAAACATCAATTATATTGTAACAATGTGAAGAAATACCATGTTAATTTAACTTGCAGAGATCTCCTTGGCAGCAAAATAAAGAGTTCATCTTGCAGAAAATTTGATGCATTTCAATTCTTGGCAATGTCTGAATATTTATCAGAGAAGTACATTTTTTATTCTACAAGGACAAAGACTGAAGGCACCTGACGTTTAAAATTAAGTGCAGAAAACCTGTTTGTCAGTGGTTCAATCAACCCAAAGCCCCTGGAAACTGTGCTTCCTGCTTTTGAGGTTGACATGATCAGAAGCTTCAAATAAATGATGAATCGGGATGCAGCTAGGAAACTGAGAGCCTGATTGAATGGTGACCGAACAACAATCTTGCTCTCAACATCACCAAGCCCGAAGAGCTTATTGTTGATTTTAAGATGGGGCTGAAGGACTGCACATCTGTCCACATTGATGGGATAGGGGCGGAGGGGGTGAGTACCTTCAAGTTCCTGGGAGTCCATATAGATTTCTCCGGGAGCCATCACATCCATGTAACCAAGAAGAAGGTACACCGGCACCTCTACCCTCTACTTTTCAAGATTCCATTTGTTATCATAGTAATAAAACAGTGATGTATTGCACGTGGTTTCTTTTTGCCTGCTGCAAGGCAGACAGATTTGCCACCGGCTGGAACTGCCTAAACGTCTCTTACAGTCAGAGCAAAAGAGAGTGTCCCCCCCCCCCCCCCACCGAGTCACTGAGTCTCCGTAGATTCGCCTCCAGCTCTTCCGCAGTCCCCACAGCCACACAGAGTCCAGTCCAAACCATTGGCAACCCGGGCTCCAGATCCAAACCTCCGACACGGTCAGGAACCCTTCAGCGCCCTCGGTGCCCTCTCGTGTTCCGTTTCCAAATCCTGGTGCCCCTTCAGCCAGTTTTTTTTTCTCCCCTCTGCATTGCACAGTAAATTGTTTACACGTCTTTATTTATTTACATGAGTACATTGTGTACAGTTTCTTTTTGCACTACCAATAAGTGGCAATTCTACCTGGCCAGCTGAAAAAGGAATCTCAGGGTAGGTGATGCCATGTATGTACTCGGACAATAAATCTGAAATCCGAAATTTAGAAACGAAAGTAAAGGGTCAATACAGGAGTGGCCAAACTACGAGCCACAGGCCCAGTTGCCTCATGTTGCCCATTTTTAAGTGCCCTGTTAGAAAAGAAATGGCGGTGCTGCCAGAGCTGCCGTAACGGCTGTGCCACCGCTGGTGTGGACCCGCGGAGAGTGGGGAGCGATCCAACTGTCAGCTCTGAACAGGCTCTAAACAACCTGTTAAAGTAGCCAACAGGGGTTGAAAACTGCCGGGCTTAATATTGTTTGGCCCGTGACACCTTATTTTATTTCTGCATGTGGCCCACAGCCAAAACATTTAGCCACCCCTGAATTAATAGAATGGCTCTTATTGGTTAAATTGTCACCCTGCTAACCCGCAGGCTTAGATGAAAACATCCACTACAGCATGCAAAGCACAGAGTTCAAGATTCCAACAACCAACGGATCGGATCAAAGCTCTACCATCTTGTCACGTGCACCCATGGATCGCGGCGGAAAGTTAAACAGCCAGTGGGAGGAAAAGGCATCAGAAATTATCGGCAATCTTGACCACAGCATGTGACCAATAAAATTGATGGTGATATTTGTCCTTGACTTCATTTGCCTCTCTGTTTTCCCTTAGCCCTCAATTACAATGCAGTTTGGCCCTCTGAGCACCTCACCTCAGAATAATTATTATTCAAAGCTGAGATGTATAGCTAGATAATTGTTCAATGCTCAGGGTGAGAGAATTTTAAAGGTTTCCAATCCTACCTAATGGAAATAAACATCCTTGACCTACCAATATTAAATTAATGATCCCTTACTCTGAAACAATGTCCGCTAGTCCCAGATTTATGCCGTGACAGATTCTATTATCTTTATGTTGTATATAGATATGTTTTAAAGGAGATAAACTGTGGCAGGTTATTTTTTAGAAACACTTCAACACAGATCTCATTTAAAATGGCAGAGCTCTGCTCAAGCCAGACAGTCCTGGCTCCGAGTGCCTTTGCAAAAACTTAGAAGAATGCCTATAAGTACTTCACAAGTAGGAGTTAATTCGACATGCTGTGGAGTAAGAGATTATTGTTTTGAAAAGCAACAGATGAACGGACTCAGAAGACTGGGTCCAGAGCCGCAGTCTGTGACTGAGTGCAGAGTGCTATTCTAAGAGGGACATGCGGTTTTCTCTGAGAGAGAGAGGGAGGGAGAGAGAGAGAGAGAGAGAGAATTCAGTTCTACAGTTCAGTAGCAGCAGCTGGGACTGGAACATGACAAACTGGCAAACTTGTGGAAAACCCCATTTTGAAGACAGATTGTGAGTTCTTAGTTCAGCCTGTTCAAACCCCTTGTGGTCCATACAAGAGGAGATGACTGTCTGTATAATGTTTCACTTGAAATAAGAGAAAAAGAAAGGAACTCTGTGGTGACCTGAAAGAAAGAGGTTAATTTCTGGAGAATCCTAAAGGGGAAAGTTACATTAGCAAGACACTGAAGTGGCTCATGGAAGTACATCAGTTGTGGATGCCCTGGAACAACAAATCTCTCTCTGAAAACTGACAAGAACCTTCCTGAGCAGTAACCATTGACCTTTCAAGCACCAAAGCCTGGTGAACTTCATAAATGATAAATTCTGTGCACAGTATAAGAATTGCCTTCAACCAGTCAACTTGGAGGAATGAGAAGTGAGATTAGACTGTGAATCAAATAACTTTTCTAAACTGACACACACATTACATACACATGTACTTAGAATTAGAAGGGGGTTAAGTTAGGTTAATTAAATCAATAGTGATAAGTTAAAGTGTGATTCTGTTTTCATGTTTAGAGATAATTAAAAGCAACCTTTGTTCAAGTAACCATTTGTCTTGGTAAATTTCTATTGCTGCTTGGTTTTAGGGGCCTCTGGGCTCATAACAATGCGCCAAAGGAAACATCTTTCCAATACAGTAAAATCCCTATTTTCTGGAATCCAACCTACTGGCAGCTTCGCGCAACCGGCAATAAAATTGCAAATATAAGTATGTACGATGTACCATCAATAATCATAAAAGGATGGAGTTGTGAAACGATTAGGCTTTTATTAACAATAGACTGGAACAACCATCAACCTGATCGAAGCAAAGAGAAAGGGGAGCATGCAAGGACCTTATGGGTAGGATCGGTCTCGGGAGGTGTGTCCAGCTGGCAGCAGCCAATCATGGCATAGCAGTGGTTTACAAGGTAAAAAAAAATACCAAAGTTTAAAATTGGCACCCCCTAGCAGTCAGTTCACTAATCCAAGCAGCACGCAGTCTCAAGCAATCAACAAATTCACTTATTTGGCACCTACCAATCCCCATAGGTGCAGAATACCAGAAATTTTACCATATGATGCTTTCAAGACATTTGGATTGGTGCTTAGATAGGAAAGGCATAGAAGAATGCAAGCCTTATGCAGATGGGTTTGTGTAGATAGGCATCACAGTTACCATGGCCATAGTGGATAGAAATAGGCCTATTTCTGTGCTGAATGATTTGTTGATTATGTGAGGGTTTATTACACTAACATCTCTCTTCCTTTCCCCAAATGTTGGGCAGAAGCAGAGAACTCTACAGAACACTAACAAACCCCGTTAGTTTTCCATCTGCTCATCTAGTCCAAGCTAAATTATATGTCTGCATCATCCCATCGACCTGTTACTGGACCACAGCCCTCCATTCCCCTCCCATACATGTACTTATCTAAATTTCTCTTAAATGTTGAAATCACAATTTCAGCTGGCACTCATTCAACACTCCCAACACTCTCTGAGGGAAAAATATTCCTCCGAGTGTACCTCTCAATCATTTCACCTCCGTCCACTCCCTGAGTTCTTGCCTCATTCAATTTCACTGAAGTCTGCCAAATACCCTTCAGAATTTTGAATATATAAAATGTCCCCTCATTCTTTGATGCTCCAGGGAGCATCCTGACCTTTTCAATCATTGTCTAGAACTCAGCTTCTCAGGTCACTGCAACATCCTTGTAAAATTTTCTTTGAATTCTATCTTATCTTATGGATATCTTTCCTGTCAGTCGGTGACCAAAACTGCATGCAATACCGTGAAAGAACATGCTAATGAATATACTTAAAAAAGGGTTAGTGAATTGGGTGAGAATATAGTTGCCGTGTGATATAGGTGAGAATATAACTGCCTTCTAACATGCCCTTCCCTTCGCTGTAATGAGATACCAAAGGCATTCTATTTTTTCCCAGTTTGTCTGCAGACACCATGAGGGAACATATTGTAAAAACATGAATTGGCAGCTGTGTGAAACTTGTAGTGTCTCATGCAGACTCCTGCTTGAAGGTGTATAAAAATGGGATGAATACTCTGTATACTTTGAGTGAGGATCAGTGCAGAGAATGAGTTACTCAACACTTTCTTTGTGCCCCTCACTCCCACTAGCATTACCCAGACTGAATTAAGGAAACTGCTGTACGTTTAATTGGTTCTGCTCTTTATTTTATTACAGTGTGGGCTGACTTTCGCAATACTCATCAATGCCTTGTTATTCAACCTCACATCCCAAAAAGAAGATACATTTGTTTAAAAGCATAGATCTCCAGAGTCAAGGATAGCTTCTTTTCTGCTGTTAAATGGATCTCTCACTGGCAAAATACGGTACCTTGTGCTGTATGTTTCTCCACACCCTGCATTACATGACATATTGTAACACTTGTCCCCACACTGCAGGATAACGAGTTTATTGTCGTAAGCATTATGCCTATGTGCACCAAATTTCTTCCTTGCTGCAGCCAAACAAGTTTATTTGTTACGACGTTTCGGGCCTGAGCCCTTCTTCAAAGAATAAGCAAAGTGAGAAAAAAAAACCAGAAAATCTCAGATTGCAGAGGGAGGAATCCAGACCAACAAAAGGTGTTAATTTGATATGAAACACTACCAATATTTTTTTTTGTCTCCTATGGACACTAATAGACTGACTGATTTCCTCCAGCATTTTGGTATGTTTTTACTATAATTATAGCGTCTGCAGACTTTCATGTTTCACTTTGTTGTTACTACCATCTGTTTGATTTGACTTGATGGGTAAACATGCAAAATGAAGCTTTTTACTGTATCTCTTTACATCTGGCAAAATACATTTAACTAAATTCAACACAATGTTGACAATTGTCCAAAAATGTTCTGTTGAAAAAGAGAGATAAACCAACTTGTCCATTTACTGCATTTAGTCAATCAAGTACTAGAAGATGCCATAGACAATGGCAACAAAGAAAACCTCCAAAGACATGCTCTCCAATGCCCAGTTTGGGTTTCACTTGATCTATTCAAAGTTCTGGACTGTATTACATCCTTGGACTGGACTTACCCATAGATCTGCTTTCCAGAGAGAACTCTTAAATGCAAGGCAGCATATGAGAGAAAATGAAAATGGAGTTCACTGAATTCTCAGGAGGGAGGGTAAGCAGCCAGATGTCATGGTCCATGTAGGGGCCAATGACTTGGGTAGGAAGGATGAGGAGGTTCTGCAAGGAGTGTTCAGAAAGTTAGGTTGAAGGACAGGGTTGTGATCTCAGGATTGCTACCTGTGCCACATACTAATAAGGTTAGAAACAGGTGGATAATGCAGCCAGGAAGGGAAGTGCAAGAGGACAAAGATGTAACATCAGAAGTCAAAGGGCTGCACATAGTGGAAATTTTATCAATGCAAGGAGTATTGTTGGAAAGGCAGATGAGCTTAGAGCATGGATTGGCATGTAGAATTATGTTATTGTGGCCATTAGTGAAACTTGGATGCAGGAGGGGCAGGACCAGCAGATCAATGTACCGATCTTCTGTTGTTTCACATGCAATGGACTGAGAGAGGTGAAAGGGCAAGGAGTGGCATTGCTCATCAGGGAAATTATCACAGCTGTGCTCAGGCAGGACAAACCAGAGGGCTCGCCTACTGAGGCTATATGGGTGGAGCTGAGGAACGGGAAAGGTATGAACACACTTATGGGGTTGTATTATAGGTTGCCCAATCGTCAACAAAAATTGGAGGAGCAAAGTGAGATAGTAGACAAATGCAGGAAACATAAGGTTGTGATAGTAGGAGATTCTAACTTTCCATATTTTGACTGGGACTCCCATTCTGTAAAAGGGCTGCATGAATTGGAGTTTGTCAAATGTGTTCAGGAAAGTCTTCCAAATCAGTATATAGGAACCAAATAGTGCACAACTGGATCTCCTATTAGGGAATGAGACAGGACATGAAAGAAAAGTATGTGTAAGGGAACATTTTGGGTCCAGTGATCATAATGCCATTAGTTTGAAGTTAATTATGGAGAAGTATAGGTCTGTCCATTGGGTTGAGAGAGGCCAAGTTTAATAAAATGAAAAAAAGATCTAGAATGGATAGATTGGGATAAGTTAGCAAGGCCCAACAATAGCAGTGGTGGAGGTTCAACGGCAGAAGATGAAGGACGGCTAACAATAAACTGGGAAGGCTTCAGGAGGTGAGACCATCCCAGTGAGATGAAGTGACAGAAGGTCTGTCATTGATCTGTCTGTTCATCAGGAGGCAAGGGGCCTGCAACAAGGCCCGCACATCGTGGAGAGTATATTGCAATCCTCCCTCCGCCCACCCCCAGAGACAACACAATAGAATTTTAAGGAAAGGAGGACTTGCCATCAAACATGGGAGATCAAAATCCCTCGACCACAGATGACACCAGCGGTGGGTCGATTGAAGAAGAAAGCAGCAGAGAAGTGGATGTCGGCAGCAAGAGAGAAAACAGAAAAAAAAATCGGGAGAAGCAAGAAGGCCACTTCTGAGGAGGAGGAGGAGGGCAAAAGGAGAAGGTCTCAGAGCACTCATTGAAAGAGATGCTGAAAGGCTTTCTAAAAGAAATGAAAAGCAGACTGACTAAAGAACAGAAAGACAGATGAGGAAGCACTTTAACTGGTTTATCAGAAATGCAAGAAAGGGTGGGAGATAATGAAGGCAGAATTGAGAAGTTAGGAAAAGAAGCCAGTGTGTGGGAAGCAGAGAGGGGAGATAATTTGGAAAACCATAGTCGGAGAAATTCTGTTAAAATCTTGGAACTGAAAGAAGGTACGGAAAGGAGGGATCCAGTTACATTCTTCCAGAAATAGCTACCAGAGGTGTTAGGGAGGGAGAAGCTAGGGGAGACCGTGGAAGTAGAGTGGGTCCATCGGTCCTACTTCTTGCACCCTGACCCCAGTCAAAGGCTACGCCTCAGGTCTTGCGTCACCAGGACCGAGATAAAATTTTAGCTGTGGGAGCTAACAGGGCAAAAGCGAGAGGGGGGACCAATGGAGTTGGAAGGAAATATTTTTTTTAATTTTACCCAGGCATTAGTGCTCCCCTGGTGAAGCAAAGAAATAAATTTGAACCAGATGAATAACCAAGCAGAAGGGGTGTGAATGAGTATTGAGATACCCGGCAACATTGAAAATTGTGCTGCCAATGGGGGAGAGAAAGTTTTTATCTGAAGAAAAAGAGGTGCAACAATCCGTTAAAAAACTGCCTGTTCATAAAGAGCGACCGTTATATAACTGCAATAAAGATCGTGTTATATGGCGAGCTCTCCACTGGCCACCGTGACAGAGGTGCACCAAAGAAAAGGTACAAGGACTGCCTAAAGAAATCTCTTGGTGCCTGCCACATTGACCACCGCCAGTGGGCTGATATCGCCTCAAACCGTGCATCTTGGCGCCTCACAGTTTGGCGGGCAGCAACCTCCTTTGAAGAAGACCGCAGAGCCCACCTCACTGACAAAAGGCAAAGGAGGAAAAACCCAACACCCAACCCCAACCAACCAATTTTCCCCTGCAGCCGCTGCAACCATGTCTGCCTGTCCCGCATCGGACTTGTCAGCCACAAACGAGCCTGCAGCTGACGTGGACTTTTTACCCCCTCCATAAATCTTCGTCTGCGAAGCCAAGCCAAAGAAAGAAGTAATAGTAATAGGGTAATTATTGCTTAATACATAAATATGTTTGTTTAAAAAAAGAGAAATGGATCAGGAGGGTTCGGGGGATATGGGTGAAGAAGTGTGGAAGATGGGTGCTAAATGAACAACCTGTGGTGTAGAAGGAGATGGTAGCAACTCTGGGTGGGGGGGAGGGGTGGGTAGCCATGGGAGAGGGAAGGAAGAGAGGAATGGAAGAGGAAGGGATATGTGAGTAAGGTGGGATACTTTTCCGTTATATGCTGCCTTTTTTATTATTTATCTTTTCCAGGATTCATTGCAGATTCAGTGGAATGGAGCATGTGGTTGAAGGAAGTGGATTAGATAGATGGTGGACTTGGGATGGTGGGGGTATGTGGGAGACACTAACATAGGAGGAACACCCGGGGCAAAGGCCAATGTAAATGGACTAAATGGAATTGTGAAGAGGAAAAGAGTCTTGACACACGGGCAAAAAAAAAGGGGGAAGGTCTGGCCTTTCTCAAAGAAACACATTTAACAGAACCGGAATATCAAAAACTAAAAAGAGGATGGGTGGGCCTCTTCATTCAGTTCTAGTGCAAGGGTAGGGGGTGTGGCAATTTTGATAGGAGAGAATGTTCCAGTGAGGATGGAGGAAGTGTTTGCTGATAAGGCAGGGAGGTTTGTAATGGTCTACTGTCAGATATATTCAGAATCTTAGACCCTAGAAAATATATATGCCCTCAATTATGATCATGGAAAATTTATACAAGATTCATTCTTGAGATTGGCAGAGGGAAGAGAATACATCTTGAGTGGGGGGGGGGGACTTTAGCTTCTGTCTGGACCCCATTTTTTATAAATCAATGAAAAGAATAGTAAGGCCATGGGCAGTGAGGGCCACCCTTGACTTTATGAAAGAACTGAACTTGATAGATGCATGGAGGCAGAAGCATCCAAAGGAGAGAGATTATTCTTTCTACTCAAGTCAGCATGACTCCTGCTCTAGAATAGATCTTTACCTGGAATCAAACCACATAGAGGATAGGATCATGGAGTCTGAGTATAAAGCAAGACTTTTGTCAGAACATTCTCTCCTGATTTTAACCATCACAATGCCAGTGTATAGATGGCGCCTTAATATATTGTTATTGAATAAAATTGAAATTTGTAGCTTTGTTTGGGGCAAAAATAGACATATTCTGTGAGGCCAACTGTCCCTCCTCAGAATAAATTTCTACTTTGGGATACTCTTAAGGCATATAAAGAGGTCAAATAATTGTGTTCAAATAGAGCAGTTAAAAAAGAATATTTGAGGGAAGTAGAAGAATTGGAAAAATAGACTACATGACTAGAACAACTCATACCCTCTCAATAATTACATTGATTCCTAAAAAATACAGGAATCCATTGAAATGGTCATCTCATAGATCAATTTCACCATTGAACACGGACTCCAAGATACTTGCCAAAGCGCTGGCAAATAGATGTGCAAAATATTTGCCAAAGCTAACACAAATGGACCAAATGGGCTTTGTGAAAAAGAGGCAAGCTTCAGACAAAATCAGTAGGCTACTGAGTATAATACATCTGGTACAGTCAAGGGATGACAAAAGTATTGCAGAATCCCTAGGTGCAGAGAAAGCATTTGGCAGGTTAGAGTTGGACTTTTTGTTCAAAGTACTAGAAAAATTGGAATGGGGGCAACTTTTATAAATTGGGCACGGGTGCTATATCAAATGCCCAAGGCTAAAGTTGTGGTCAATGGACAGATTTCTTTAGCTTTCTTGTTATCTAGATCTAGCAGGCAGGGGTGTCCACGATTACCATTTCTATTCATTTTCACTATTGAACCATTGGCTGAGGCCATTCGGCAGGATCCAGACATTAAGGGATTTGGGGTGGGTCAGGAAGAGCTCAAAATCAATTTATATGCAGATGGCATGTTAGTATATCTAACATACATTGGCTAAACTACACTCTATTCTGGAAGATTATGGGGAGGTTTCTGGATATAAGATCCATTGGGATAAAAGTGAGATAATGCCACTTACTAAAGGGAAAATAGTCAAATGAAGTGGCCACAAGAAGGGATCAAATACCTTGGAGTTAGAGGAGACAACAACTTGAATAATTTATACAAGTTGAACTATACCCCCTTGCTTAGAACGATTGAGGAGGGCTTGAATAGATGGATGGCTTTACCTATCACATTGATAGGCAGGGTCAATTGAGTTAAAATGAACTTGCTGCTGAGACTTTGCCCATGCTGTTGACTCGAGGATTCTTTTAAAACCTATATTCACATATTAGAAGATTTCTTTGGAACGGTAACGTAGCCATGGTCTCCATGGAGAAATTAACATGGGACTACAGTCTGTTTGGTTTAATATTACCAGACTTTAAAAAATAATATTGGACAGCCCAGTGGAGGTATATCACCTCTCTATTTGATGGGGAAGGCATACCATCCTGGGCACAAATTGTTCTGCTCATGGTGGGTGAGAAGGTAGCAGGGGAATTTATTTATAAATAGAATACTAAATTGTAATCTGGCAAATAAGATTGTCCCATACTAAATATGTCATTAATATTTGGAATAAAATTAAACAGTGCATAGGAGTAAACGAGGGATTGTCTCTTAAAATGCCCTTGATTCCAAATAGGTTAATTGCATTGACAGTAGATGACAAGATCCTGGACACCTGGTGCCGGAAGGGAATCAGGTGTGTCAAGAACTGTTACGAGCAAGGGGAAATTATGTCAAATGAACAGCTGAGGAATAAATGTGATTTATCAAATAAGACATTCCTCTGCTACCTTTAGATAAGGTCTTTCTTGAGGGACAAATTAGATCCATCAATGGCCTTACCCATGCACAGTGGCATGGAGACCCTGATTTGAAAGGGGAACACGTGAACGTTTACTTTGGCAATGTATTTCCTGCTCCAAACGGAAAGTCCAAAACCAGGCCTCCATAAATCAAGGCGAAAGTGGGAGTCGGATTTAGGAATAACAATTAATGAGCAGTGCTGGTCAGAACAGCGTGACAGCAATTATCAATGCAAGATATAGGCTGGTACAGTATAATTTCCTTCACCAGTTATATGCAATGCCACAGATATTGAACAAGGCTAAGCCAGAAATTTCATACCAATGCTTTAGGTGTGGCATAACAATGGGAGCGTTTGTGGACACGACCTGGACATGTACCAAGGTGAGGGCCTAGGCCAAGTCCTGGAAAGAATTATGGGTAAAAAATTCCCACAGGATCGAGTTGTTCCTGCTGGGGAACATGCTAGACACCAGGTTTATGATGAAGCTGTCCCAATTTCAAATACAATTCATAATGATTGCATTGGCAGTGGCCAGGAAGTGTATAGCTGTTACCTGGAAATCCAATTCCCATCTAGACATTGCGCATTAGAATTCGGAAATGCATAGCGTTTGTTCCCCTGGAAAAAAAAACTATAATCTGAGAAAAAAATATAGTATGCTCTTTAAAATTGGGTGACCATATTTAAATTACATTGAAGCTCAGGAATAGTGTGGGTCTCCATGCCTCCACCCCCTACTCCATTGGGGGGAACTAGGGAGGTTATTCCAATAGAGAACAGCTGTTGAGATGTGGTGAATCCTTGAATCTTATTTATTGGTTAATTTCTTCTCCATTTTCTCCTTTGTTCCCATTAATCTGGGTGTGCTGTGTGAATGTGGATGTCCAATAGTGTCTTGTGAGTGTCTGCCCTTAGCTGGATTAGTATGTATAGAAAGAGCTCCAGAGATAAGAAGCTGCTTGAAAGGAGTAAAGGGAAGAAATGATTCCAATGCTTATTCCCTTGCCTATATTGTAGATGTCCTGTATATGAGGTAGGAGTGTGAGTGTGAGGTGTGGAGGGTTGTAGGAAAGGGGAGGGTATGGGAAAAAAATTACTTGAACTTGGCAGTTGACTTTGTTCATGGTTGTAATTATATTTGTAAATATTTGAATATTGGAAACTCTTTGAGTTTGAATTTGAAAAACTATAAATAAAATATTCTGAAAAAATTAGGGAGATGCAAGATTCCCAGTCCATATTTCAAATTATTTTTTTCTATAGAGATCCTCGGCATCTTACATTTCTAAAGAAATTTTCCGGCATATTCATTCAACTCCTGAAAGAACCTCTGAGATGATGGAATGGGCAGTGATTGAAAGAGATATTGTACTCTTGGAAATATATTCATTTTAATGCAATTGACTCTTCCCAATAGTGTTATGGGTTAGGGTGTCCATCTTTTTTTAATCTTCTTCAATCTTTTTTGAGTAAATGTAAGTAATTTAATTTGTATAAATTTTTTAAGTTATTATCCATACGTATTCTTATGTATTTTATTCCATTTTCTGCTCACTTAAATAGAGTATCTCTTTGACACTGAGTATAGCCTCCTCCTGTAAGAGGCATTATTTCACTCTTATCTCAATTTATTTTATAACCTGAAACTTTCCTATAATCCAGTTTTGAGTATAATTTCCATAATTTGCTGGTTCTGTCAAATATATCAGTACATCATCAGCACGTAAATTAATTTTATATTCCTCCTGGTTAACTCTAAATCCCTTAATGTTCAGATCTTGACAAATTACTTCTGCAAGGGGTTCTATAGCTATAATGAATAGACCCGGGGATAACAGACATCCTTGTCTACTAGATCTTGACAAATGAAAAGATGTAGAAATGTGTCCATTAGTCAGCACTTTAGCTTTTGGTTCATTGTATAATACCTTGATCCAATTAGTAAAAATTTGACCTAGTCCAACTTTTTCCAGCACTTTAAATAAGAAATTCCATTCCACTCTATCAAATGCTTTTTCTGCATCTCATGCCACAGCAACACTCAGATCACCCCTCTTTTGTGCCAAATGAATTATACTAGTCAGTCTACTTATATTATCAGCAGATTGTCTCTTTTCCACAAAGCCTGTTTGGTCCATATCTATCAATTTTGGCAAGAATTTTGCCAATCTATTTGCCAAGGCTTTGGCAATGATCTTATAATTTGAATTTAATAATCAAATAGGTCTATAAGTTGATGGTTTCCATGGGTCCCTATCTTTTTTTTGGTATCACAGTAATAATTTCCATGAGAGTATGTATTATGGATGCCTTATCTAGCACTTCCATAAAAAGAGGAATAAACAACTCTTCACATTCTCTATAAAATTCAGGAGGGAAACCATCTTCTTCCAGAGATTTTGGATGTCTTATTTGTGATAAGAATTCTTCTATTTAATTAACATCTCCTTGAGATTCTGATTGATATAATTTAGAGTAAAATTGTCTAAAAGCCTCATTAATTTCTTGAGGCTTATAACTAGTCACATTTGAATCTGTTTTATTGCATTAATCATTCTTGAGACCTATTCTGCTTTCAACCGCCAAGAAAGGACTTTATGGGCTCTTTCACCAAATTCATAATACTTCTGTTTAGTTCTTGTTATCACTTTTTCCATTCCATATGTTTGTAATATATAATACTCAGGTTTTTTATTATTGCTTCAGATTCCATAATTTTCAGGTCTTTTTTCTAAGTTAGCTATTTCTTTTTCCAATTTTTTCCACCTTTTTTGTATATTCCTTTTTAATCTTAGAAGTTTAATATAATTTGTCCTCTTAAATATGCCTACAAAGCATCCCATATAATAAATTTATCAGCAGTTGAATGGCAGTTAGTCCCACAGAATATCTGAATTTGTCTTCTAATAAACTCACAAAAATATGATCTTCTCAAATTAAGTTACAAAACCATCTATATACCAATTTTTCTTTATCTGGGCATCATAAACATCAGTATCAAAGGTGAGTGATTTGATAAAATTCTCACTTTATATTATCTATCCTGGAATAAGAATCATGTCTATTTGAATTAAAAGAATAATCTCTTTCTCTTGGATGAATTCTTCTCCAGGTTTCCACTAAATGTAGCTCTCTCATCAATATCAAAGTGGCTCTCGCCACTTTTGTTAGAATTATTGCTCTTGTTGATCTATCTAAAACTGGATCCAGGCAAAAATTGAAATCTCCTCCTGCTAAAATATTTTCATAATCATTTGCTAAATTAAGAAATGTTTCTTGAATAAATTTCTCATAATCAATATCTGCCACATATACATTCATAAGGGTCCAGGATTCTGAGTATATTTGACAGTGCACTATAATATACCTACCTGCAGGATCTATTACAACATCTTCGACTCTAACTGAAAGATTCTTATGCACTCAGCCTGCAGTCAGTTTCACAAACACTCCAAAACCTGCAGGGTTTGTTAAATCTGTTCTCTTAAATGAGAGTCCCACAAATGAAAATGGCCTGAAAAATGGGAGCACATAATACCAGGTACCACATGGGAGGTTAGTCAGGAAGGTTCAGATGCTTGGTATTCATGGAGAGGTAATGGCTGGGCAGGAGAAGCCAGAGAGTAGTAGTGGATGATTATTTCTCAAACTGGAGGCCTGTGACTGGTGGTGTGCCTCAGGATCAGTTATGGGACCATTGTTATTTGTCATCTATGACAAAGTTCTGCATGATAATGTGGTAAACTAGATCAGCAAGTTTGTAGATGACACAAAATTTGAGGTGTCTGCAGATGACACAAAATTGGAAGTCCAGAAGGGTCTGAACCAGCTGGTTGAGCTGAAAAAATGGCAGATGGAATTTAATGGAGATAAGTGTGAGGTGTTGCATTTCAGAAGGGCATCCCAAAAAAAGGACATACATGTCAGTGAGGAGGGTGGTAGAACAGTGGGATCTGGGAATACTGATACATAATTCTTTAAAAATGGCATCAAAGTAGATTGTGATTTTTTTGCATATTGGCCTTGATGAATGAAAGTGTTGAGTATAGATGTTACGATGTGGTGGGAAAGCTCTATCAGACATTGTTCAGGCCAAATATGGAATAGTGTGTGCAGTTTTGGTCACATGACTACAGGAAAGAATGAGTGCAGAGAAGATTTGCTGGGATGCTGCTGGGTCTTCAGGAGTTGAGTTACAGGGAAAGATTAAACAGGTTGGGATTTTATTTCTTGGAGCGTAGAAGAATGAGGGGGGATTTGATAGAAGTATTTAAAATTATGAGGGGTAAATGTAGGTAGGGTTTTTCCATTGAGGGTAGATGAGATACAAACCAGAGGACATGGGTTAAGGGTGAAAGAAGAACAGTTTACGGGAAACATTGGGGGAAGTTCTTCACACAGAGTTTTGCGAGTGTGTGAAGAGGTAAATGTAAGCTTAATTTTAACATTTAAGAAGGATTTGGGCAGGTATATGGATGGTGGGGGGGGGGGGGTGGGGAGTTTATGGAGGGCTATGGACAGGGTGCCGGTCACTGGGATTAGGCTATATAATAGTTTTCGGCCCAGGCTAGAAGGGGCAAAGGGCTGTTTCTGTGCTGTAATATTCTATGGTTCTATGGAACAGTACATTTCTGATGATCCATAATGCTTGGGGCCTGGCCTATCCCAATGATCCCGATTTTTTGGATAATCGAGAAATTTCTTTAACCAGATCCGTAGTATATGCGGATAAATAACAACGGAAGTTTTTCCTAGCTTGAACTAATGAAATAATGTTTAATTCTTACCAAAAACAATGTGATCTCTCCTTACAAAATGCAGCAATAATGCAGGTGTATCCTTGACCAATACATGAGAGCTCCATTGATTACAATGGCGCTAACTATGTGACAGACCCCCACCCAAGCTGTATCTTTGACCAGTACTGTGCACGAGAGCTCCATTGATTCCAATGCCACTAACCACGTGACAGACCCCCACCCCTGAATTGTATCTCTGAAGAGTGCTTGAGAGCTCTGTTGAATCCAGTAACATCAGAGCCCTACTTGAGCAATTGGGTGAAACCTTGTCTTTGCAGCTATATCTTTGACCAGTGCGTGAGAGATTTGATGATTCAAAGTGGCGCTCACAGCGTGTCAGACCCCCATGGCGAGTCAAAAAATAATTTCCACTTTTTCAAATTGTGATGTCATGTCAGCCAAAAAATTTTTGGATATTCGAGAATTTGGGAACATTGGCTTCCGGATAATTGGAAATGTATGAGCCAATGAATTAGGGACATGTGTAAGCATTTAAATAATCAATCCCATTCTACCTCTGTGGCTTGTCCATTTTGACTCATAAGGCCCTTTCACACTTGTAAGTAGTCCCAGGCATTAATGGCCTATCAACCTTTAAAGTGGCTAGTGTGAAAGGAAAATTGTCTCAATGCTGGCATCAGATGACATAATCTCATGCCAGGAATTGATGGCCTTGACCCCTCAAGAAAGAAAGGTTCCATTATTGTCACGAAATACTACATTTAGAATGTAACATACACGAAATTGTTTATCTTTTGTCTACCATACGGCAGAGAGTCGCCACTTTCTCCAGCGCCCCTCACCAGGAGCACCTGGTGCTCCCAGGCAGTCTCTGCTCCAAGCACTGACCAGTCCTGAGCGTGTTTAGCTTCCGAGATCAGACCACTTAGGAACAGCAGGTGCCACAGAGCAGAAAAAAGGAAGGCTAAAAGAAGACATGAGATTGCTTTGGGAGACAATGTGAAGGAAAATCCTAAGGGTTTCTGCAGGTTTATTAAGAACAAAAGGACAGTAAGGGACAAAACTAGTCCCCTTAAAGTGCAGAGTGGTCGGCTTTGAATGGAGCCAAAAGAGATGGGGGAGATCTTCATTTTTTTCATTAGTATTATTACGAGCCCAGAGAACTCCAAAACCCAGCAGCAATAGAAATTTACCAAGACAATGGTTACTTAAACAAATGTTGCTTTTAATTTTCTTTAAACATAAAAACAGGATCAAACTTTAACTTATTATTATTAATTTAACTCCCTTCTAATTCTAACCCCAAGTGTATATGCTCAGGAAAGTTCTCCATTTCACTGTCCAATCATTCACTTCTCATTTTTCCAAGTTCACCGGTATCAGCCAATTCTTATACTGTACACAGAATTTAACATTTATAATTTCCACCAGACTCTGGTACTTAAGATTAAATGGTTACCCCTCAGGAAGGTTCTTGTTGGTTTCAGAGAGATATTTGTTGCTCTTTGGACACACACAAACTGATTTCTTCCAACCAGTCACTTCAGTGTTTTGCTGAAGAAACTTGCCTCATCATGGGTCTTCCAAATGATAACCTCTTCTTCCAGGTCACCACAGAGTTCCTCTTGTTTCCCTTATTCCAGGGGAAACACTCTAGCCAGCCATTTCCTCATGTAAGGACTACAAGGGTTTTGAATAGGCTGAACTCAGAACTCAAAACCCATCTTCAAAATGAGGTATTTCAACAAACCTGCCAGCTGGTCATTTTGTAACCTCAACTGCTACTGTAGAACTGAGAGAAGAATCCTGTTTGTTTTTTTCCTCACTCTGCTTGTAAAAACCAAAAACCTCTCCCAAAACTCCAAACCCAATCTTTGAAAGATCTGAACCTGGACTTTACCACCCATACACAATAGATCAAATTTCTTCATTGCTTCTGCAAAGTCAACCAAAGCCTCAATGTCTAGCTTCAGAAAAGCTCTTGCATTTTAAATGAGATGACTTTTGTGAAGTGTTACTGTTTGTGAAGTGACTTACACTAATCCCCCCCACAATCTATCTCTTTAAAAGGCATATTTATCCATAATCATATTAATATAATCCATAACTGTATTCACTTAGGGAGGGAAGGAAAACATCAGTGAGGTCATGGAACTTGTACAGTTAAAAGATAAGTAGGTGCTTGGTGTGTTAAAGCAAATAAGGGCAGATAAAACCACAGGTCCTGACAAGATATTCCCTTGGACCTTGAAGGAGGCTAGTGTAGAAATTGCTGGGGCTCTGGAAGAAATATTTAAAATGTCCTTAGCCACGAGTGTGGTGCCAGAGAATTGGAGGGTAGCTCACATTGTCAATTTTAATATTTAAGAAGAATTTGGACAGGTGCATAGATTGGAGGGCTATGGACTGGGTTCAGGTCATTGGGACTAGGCAAAAAAAATGTTTCGGTACAGACCAGAAGGGCCGAAGGGGTTTGTTTCTGTGCTGTAGTGTTGATGGTTCTATGGAATTTGACAGTTTTCTGTCTGGAAAAGGTGGCAGACATAAAAATAAAGCCTGACAAAACTTTGACTGACCATTTCTGCCTATGGACACTGACGACCTGCTGAGTTGTTTGCTTAAGATTCCAGCATTTGCAGTTCTTGAGTTTCTCCAAACAAAATCCAATTTTACCTTTGGGTCCAAATGCATTGGCTGACTAGCCTGCCCTAGGTCACTTTCATTTCAAATTAGTAATGAAAGTTTATTGAAGTTGATGGGCCAAATTATGCTGTAGGTTAAGTGCAGGCAGGCTGTACTCATGTATCTTTCAGTGCTCAGGATTGAATGCAGATTTCTTCCCAGTAATCTTAAAATGTAAGCACTGTTGGAAACTTGGCAACTAATCAGCATATCACCAGGTGTCTGAAGCAGCATTGAGATCAGAGTCAGATGAGACCTTCATTTTTAATAATATTGAATCAGAGATTGATATCAGTCAGGTAGCTAAAAGAAGCTCCTTTGAATCTTGCCTTGGGCTCGCTTGCACCAGCCGAGAAATGGTACTCCCATTAAGTATTCATCCAACAGGCAGCATCAACAGGAGTGCACCATTTTTACATCAATCTTTCATCTCCTGAGTGGGCTATAACAAGCTCTTCTGTCTTTGCTCATAACGAGTCAATGCCTAATTGGTTCAGAGAAGTGTAACAGTACAAAATAGCATTAATGAAACCTTCCTCTCTTGCAGACAGAATGATTGTAGTTGTAATATTCTTGTCTTTCAGAATTAGCATGATTATATTTGAAATGCTGTCCACTGCAAAAAGACGTTTAGGTCTTAATTGGTGAACTTGCTTAATAGCTGAACTCCATTATTATAGAGGAAGCCCAAGCTGAAAACTGCCATGTTCAATATTTTATAACTAATCTTCAGAACAGAACTCAGCGTTAGATTTCCACATGGTGTTAAGCAAGTTTTGTAAAAGAGAGACTTGGGACTGCTGGTCCATGAATCACAAGTTAGTTTATATGTGCAAGAGGCAAAAAAGGAATGTTGGTGTTCAGTGCTCGCGGGATTAAATTTAAGAGCAGGGAGGCTCTGCTGCAACTGTACAGGGTACTGGGGAGGCTGCACTTGAATACTGGTGCTGTATTGATCTCCTTACTTGAGATTTTAAAAATGCTGGCTTCGGAGGCTGGAGAGATTGAGTTGCCTGGGACTATATTAACAGGAATTCAGGTGCGGGGAGCATAAATTGGAGCATAAAATTATGAAAAGGATGGATAAGATAGAGACAGAAAAGTTATTTCCACTGAAAGGTGAGACTAGAATGAGGGGATAGAGCCTTAAGATTCAAGAGAGTAGATTTAGGATAGAGATGAGGTAGCATTGCTTTTCATAGAGAGTGGTGATTCTGTGGAATTCGCTGTCCAAGAAAGCAGTATGGACTGCCTCACAGAATATATTTAGGATTGATGTATTTTTGCATTGTAGGGAAATTAAGAGTTATGGGGAAAAGGTGGATAAGTGGAACTGAATCCATGGCCAGAGGAGCCATGATCTTATTGAATGATGGGCCAATCGGAGAGGAGTCACGTGATGGAGTAGTGGCCGGACGGTGAACTCCAGCCCTCTCCAGAAAAGTCGGGAAAAACAAAGGAAAACACAAAGGCACAGAAATAAAAGTTAAAGAAAAGTGAGTATAAAGGTGGAAAGAAGATGGCGACAAAAAAAGAAAAATCAAAATCAACGGTAAGAAGAGAGGAAGAGAAGACAACGGACGAAGAAGGAGAAGGCCTTACCTGTTCGAAGAGGCCCTCTGTGGAGAGAGAAACCCGCTTCCTCAGGTCGGTAGAAATTGGACTACAAAAATGGCTCGCTGAGCCGAGTAAAAGTGCGCAACCGTGCATGCGCGAGGAGTTGTGCATGCGCGATGCGCATGAAAAAAAACACACCGACGGGAGGGGGGACCAGCTGGGGAGTCGATCTCCACAGCCGGCAGCGACAGCTGCAGAACACCTGCAGCAAGAAGAGAACACAGAAGACAATGGAAACAAGAAAGAAGAGAAGAAAAGGGCAACAAAGAAACAACAGATGGCCAACCCAGAGGAAGAAGAAGAGGAAGAGTACAGGGAAATAGAAGAAGAAAAGAAAGGCAAGATAAAGGAGGTACTTTCTCTTGTTAGAGGATACATGGAGTCATTTAAAGAATGGCAGACACAGGAATTTAATGATTTAAGAAGAATAAACAACACAGAAGAGAAAATGAACAAAATAGATATGACCTTAACAGAAATGAAAAAGAAAATGGACAACATGGAAGAGCGGGCAGTAGCAGCAGAAATGGAGGTAGAGGACTTAAAAAAGAAATTAGAGGAATCTAATAAAAATGCTATAGAGACACAAGAACTGTTAGCTCAAAAAATAGATATAATGGAAAATTATAACAGAAGAAATAACATAAAGATAGTGGACCTTAAGGAAGATGAAGAAGGCAAGAATATGAGGGAGTTTATAAAAGATTGGATCCCTAGGATCCTAGGATGTCCAGAACTACAGCAAGAAATGGAAATAGAAAGGGCACATAGAGCATTGGCCTTTAAACCACAGCCACAACAAAATCCAAGATCTATTTTAGTAAAATTCCTAAGATATACTACAAGAGAAAAGATACTGGAGAAGACAATGGAAAAAGTAAGAGAGGGCAACAAGCCACTGGAGTATAAAGGGCAAAAAATCTTCATTTATCCAGATATAAGTTTTGAACTCCTAAAGAAGAGAAAGGAGTTCAATACAGCAAAGGCGATTTTATGGAAGAAAGGGTATAAATTTATACTAAAGCATCCAGCGGTATTGAAAATATTTATTCCAGGAAAACAAAACAGACTATTCTCGGATCCAGAAGAAGCACGAAAATTTGCAGAACAACTACAAAATAGATGGAGAGATGAAGACGTGTAATGAGAGTAAAAATGATCACGATTGATATGTATGTGGGTAAAGAGGTATAAGAGTGTATAGGTATAATGTGCATACGTGAATGTATCGGTACTTAGAGGAAAATATAGATAGTATAGACAAGAATTAATAAGGGAAGGTAATGGAATAGAGAGAATAAGGAGGGAATTAAAAGAGTGACCTTTGTTACATATGAAAAGTGAAATCTTTTCTGGGGGGGGCTGGGCGGGGGGGAACAGCGGTCACTGCAAAATCAGTTGACGCTTGCGAGTGAATTCGCAAACCCAAATGGAGAGGGGAGATGTGGTTGTCCGACAAGGGATAAAGGACAACTCAGGAGGGGAAGGGGAGATTGGGGCTAAAGAAGTTATAAATAGGAGAATAAGGAAAATGTTTGATGTTTTAGGAATGTTGTCTTATAAAGGGTTTAAAATAAGAAAACAGGAATGGAAAAGGAGGAAAGGTAATGATGGAGAAACGGAAAGGGAAGATAAACAAAGTATAAAATGGCTACGTTGAACTATATGACTTTAAATATTAATGGAATACATAACCAAATTAAAAGGAAGAAACTGCTAAATTTACTGAAAAAAGAAAAAATTGATATAGCATTTGTCCAAGAAACACACTTAACTGAATTGGAGCACAAGAAATTAAAGAGAGATTGGGTAGGACATGTAACAGCAGCATCGTATAATTCAAAAGCAAGAGGAGTGGCTATATTAATTAGTAAAAATGTGCCATTTAAAATAGAAGAGGAAATAATAGATCCAGCAGGGAGATATGTAATGATAAAATGTCAGATATATTCGGAGTTTTGGAATCTACTTAATGTATATTCACCTAACGAAGAAGATCAAAAGTTTATGCAAGATATCTTTTTTAAGGTAGCTAATACGCAAGGGAACATACTAATAGGAGGGGATTTCAACCTGAATTTGTATTCAAATATGGATAAAACTGGGAAAAAATTAACAGAAAGAACAAAGTAACCAAATTTATAATTAAATCAATGCAAGAAATGCAACTTTTGGATATATGGAGGAAACAAAACCCAAAAGAAAAGGAATATTCATATTACTCGGCTAGACATAAAACACACTCAAGAATAGACCTATTTTTGTTATCAGCTAGTATGCAAGATAGAGTAAGAAAAACAGAATATAAAGCTAGAATACTATCGGACCATTCACCCTTAATATTGACAGTAAAGCTAGAGGACATCCCTCCAAGAATGTATAGATGGAGATTAAACCCCATGCTACTTAAAAGGCAGGATTTTAGAGAATTTATTGAAAAACAATTAAAAATGTATTTTGAAATAAATATGGAATCAGTGGAAGATAAGTTTATACTATGGGATGCAATGAAAGCATTCATTAGAGGGCAAATAATAAGTTATGTAACCAAGATGAAGAAGGACTATAATCAGGAAACAGAGCAGTTGGAAAGGGAAATAGTAAATATAGATAAAAAATTAGCAATAAAGGAAGATACAACTAAAAGAAGAGAATTGGCAGATAAAAAAATAAAATATGAAACATTACAAACATATAAGGTAGAGAAGAATATAATGAAGACAAAACAGAAATATTATGAACTGGGTGAAAAAACGCACAAAATCCTAGCATGGCAGCTTAAGACAGAACAAGGTAAGAAAATGGTATTGGCATCAAGGAAAAAAGACAAACAAATTACATATAATCCAAAAGAAATTAAGGAAAACTTTAGAGAATTCTATGAACAATTATACCGAACTGAAAACGAAGGGAAAGAAGGGAAAATAGATGAATTTTTGACTAAAATTGAACTACCAAAACTACAAATAGAGGAACAAAATAAATTAACAGAACCATTTGGAACAGTAGAAATACAAGAGATAATAAAAAAGTTACCAAATAATAAGACACCAGGAGAGGATGGATTTCCAATAGAATTCTACAAAACATTTAAAGACTTATTAATACCGCCCCTCCTGGATGTAATCAACCAGATTGATGAGACACAAAATTTACCAGATTCATGTAAAACAGCAATAATTACAGTAATACTAAAACAAGGGAAAGATCCACTCTCACCAGCGTCATATAGACCAATATCTTTACTAAACACAGATTATAAGATAATAGCTAAACTATTAGCAAACAGATTAGCAGAGCAGGTACCGAAAATGGTAAATTTAGACCAAACTGGATTTATCAAAAAAAGACGCACAACAGACAATATTTGTAAATTTATTAACTTAATTCATGCAGTAGAAGGGAATAAAGCGCCAACAGTAACAGTTGCTTTAGATGCAGAGAAGGCCTTTGACAGAGTAGAATGGAATTATTTGTTCAAAGTATTGCAAAAATTCAGTTTACCGGAGAAGTATACTAATTGGATTAAAGCATTATATAAGGGACCATTAGCGAAAGTGACAGTAAATGGACATGTATCAAAGCAATTTAACTTAAGCAGGTCAACACGGCAGGGATGCCCACTATCACCTTTATTGTTTGCATTAGCTATAGAACCACTAGCAGAATTGATAAGAACAGAAAATTATATAAAAGGGATAAAAATAAAAGACAAGGAATATAAAATCAGTTTATTTGCGGATGATGTTATAGTGTACTTAACAGAACCAGAACTATCAATAAAAGAATTATATAAGAAATTGAAGGAATATGGAGAAGTGTCGGGTTACAAGATCAACGTAAATAAAAGTGAAGCAATGCCTATGAATAATGCGGATTTCTCAAAATTTAAGAAGGAATCACCATTTAGATGGCAAATGCAAGCAATAAGATACCTAGGTGTACAAATAAATAAAAATCTCGGCCAACTATATAAACTCAATTATTATCCACTAATGAAAAAATTACAGGACGATTTAGAGCATTGGAAAGATTTACCACTAACACTAATAGGAAGGATAAACTGTATTAAAATGAACATTTTTCCAAGGATATTATACCTATTTCAGGCATTGCCAATACAACTGACAGAGAAATTCTTCAAGGACTTAAAGAAAATAATAAGGAAATTTTTATGGAAAGGGGGGAAACCGAGGATAGCACTAGATAAATTAACAGAATGGTATAAACAAGGAGGCTTACAACTGCCAAACTTTAAAAATTATTATAGAGCCGCACAATTAAGATACCTATCAGATTTTTATCAAACAAGGGAAAAGCCAGATTGGACCAGATTAGAATTAGATAAAATAGGGGAAAAGATACCTGAACACATATTATATAAATGGGATGAAAAATTGGTACAACATAGAAGTTCTCCAGTATTACATCATCTCCTCAATATTTGGAAGAAGATTCATGTAGAAAGAAATAAATCAAATTATCAATTACCAAAACTAATATTGACGCAAAACAAGTTACTCCCTTTTACAATAGATAACTTTTCCTTTAGAGGATGGGAGAAAAAAGGGATTAAAAGAATAGAAAATTGTTTTTCAGGAAATAGATTATTATCCTTTGAACAAATGAAAGATAAAAACAATATAACTCAAGATACTGCGCTGGCATATTACCAATTGAGATCCTACTTGAAGGATAAATTAGAAAGCTGTTTGAGTTTGCCAGAGGGAAGTAACTTTGAATATGTGATTACAGATACAATGATAATCAAAAGATTTATAACAAATATGTATATTAAACTGCAAGAAAAGGAGAATGAGGAAACAAATGGTAAAACTAAACAAAAATGGGAACAAGATTTAAATATAAAGATAAAAAAGGAAACATGGGAGAAGTTATGCTCTGGAACGATGAGAAACACAATAAATACGAGGTTACGTATGATACAATATAACTGGATACACAGGCTATACATTACACCTCAAAGGTTAAATAAATGGGACTCAACAGTATCTGATAGATGTTTTCGATGTAAAAAAGAAATGGGAACAACAATTCATGCAATCTGGACATGTGAGAAAGTAGAAAAATTTTGGGAAGATCTAAATCAGATATTAAATAAAATAACAGAAAACAATATACCAAAGAATCCAGAGATCTTCCTCTTAAGTAACATAAAAAACAAAAAATTTGGAATTGATTTGGAGGATGCACAAAAAAGATTTGTTAAGATAGCTCTAACCGTAGCAAAAAAATGTATTATGTCAACCTGGAAATTGGAAGATAATTTGAAAATACAACAATGGTATATAGAAATGAATAAATGTATTCCATTGGAAAAAATAACATATAGTTTAAGAAATAATATTGAAATATTCGAACAAATATGGGAGCCTTACATGAAACACAATAGCGAAAACCTACCAGGGACAATCATTACCTAAGTTGATGGAAGGAGAAGGAAAGAAAAGAATGGACTCAGTAGAATTTCTGGTGTATTTTTGTTGAATGACAACATTATCTGACTGGTTTAATGTAACCTAGATTGTATACCTAAAATGGATGGGAGGGGGGGGGGGTGGGGGGGTGGCTTGGGAGGAGGGGGGGGGAGATAAAGTCACTGTATATGTGTGAAAAAGAAAAAGTGTGTAGCATGGCTAATGTGATTTATGGTGTGAAAAATAAAAAAATTAAAAAAATAAAGAATGATGGGCCAATCAAGACAGGCCAGATGTCCTACTCTTGGGTCCCATTTCTTATGTTCTGATGTTTCCATGGTGAAGGACTCTTCAAATGTCCCACAAATTATGGATGAACTAATTTAAAAGAACATCAAAGAACATGGTTACAGCCTATGGAAAGTTGACAAATTCAATCCAAAGCTGACATTGGGAAAATGAGACCGAGATTTATGGTGGAGAGTTGCTTTTGTGATTGGTAGGTCGTGGTCAGTAGTGCAATATATGAGCCAATGCACGAATCCTCACTATTTGTTATTCAGGCAGTCCCTGGGTGACAAATGAAATCCATTCCTAAGTCTGTCTTTAAGTTGAATTTGTAGGTATATTGGAACAGGGTCCACTTATTTAGTGTCAGTTAGTCAAATGTTTGTCTCAGTATATAGTTCAGGGGTATATATTTTACCTTTCTATGTATTTAAAACTACTGGAGTAAATTTGTTGAAGTAGGCATCAAGAAAGGTTTGTACAGAGCTTTTTTTATTCCTCATCATACAAGGCCTTGTAGCAGCTGAGGTAACTGTATGGTAAACTTTGGTGAACCTCTCTGTATTAGAACCTTGCTCCTCTAACTTTGCCATCCCTGCTACATCGAGACGAAAGCCTTCAGCTAACTCTTTCATCAAAAAGATTTTTGGTTCTGGTGTTTTTAGGTCCCAGTCTTCTTCATCAAATGCTATCATCTGCTGCTCTCGATAAAGGACACGGTTTGACCTGTGAGTTTCTCCAGCATTTTGTGTTTTTGCTTCAACCACAGTGTCTGCGGAATCCTGTGATTTACATCTGCTGCTCTAGTTCCAGAAGGTCTTCATTATTCAGTTTTTCGGCTTGGGAGTCGAGCAACTCTATGACATCATTTTCACTGATGTCCAACAGCAGTTGATTACCAATATCAACCACAGCTTGCCTTGCTTCGGCGATGTCGTGAGCTGTCAACCCCTGAAAAGCATACGCAAATTGGGGGCACAATTTGTTCCACACTCCTTTCATATTTGACTGCTTCACTTCATCCTAACAATCATCAAACATTTTTGATGGCATCCAACTTAAAACAGTGGTTGGCATTTTCCTTCCTCGAGCCGATGAACCACTGAAGCCGCGCATAGTCCCTTTGTAAGTCGGATGTTAAGCTGGAGACTTATTGTATACGTAAACTACCATAACTGGATATGATGAGTAAGTTTGTAAATGGCAAGAAGGTTGGTGTGTTGATGGACAGGAGGATAGTTGTAGGCTACATAAATCAGAATCAGGTTTATTGTCAAGAGCATGTGTCACAAAGTGTATTGTTTTACAGCAGCAGAATTGTGCATTACAGGTGCAAAATTGCAATAAATTATGGTCCCGTAAATACAATATTCATAAATAAATAATTAGTCCAAAAAGAAAAAAATGAGGTCGTGTCTATAGGTTCTTGTTTCTTTATTGAGAAAGGATGTACAAGCAATTCAAGCACCCAGTTGCCTCAAGTAACTGGCAAAAAAATAGCGTGGAAAAAAATATGGAGGTTTAAAATTGACGCACTTAGTGTTTGTCCACCAAACACGCCACACGTAATCACGAGCAACTGCAAAATTCACTGATCCAGCATCTACCAATCCCCATAGGTGCTGGGTACCAGGGGTTTTACCGTATTGAGTTTGGAGGCAATGCAGAAGTGGTTCTTTCCAGAAATTCAGAAGCCTGGGACTATACTTATTGGAATTTAGAAGGATGATGGGGGGAGATCTTACAGAGAGAAACATGTAGCATTATGAAAGGAATAGGCAAGATAGAAGTACAGAGGTTGTTTTTACTGACAAGCCATTGCCTCGTGAATTGGGAGAGTAGATTTAAGACAGAGATAAGGAGGAAATGCTTCTCCCAGAGAGTAATGAATCTGTGGAATTCTATGCCCAAGGAAGTAGTAGAGTCAGCCTCATTAATTGCATTTCAAGAACATATAGAATTGAGGAATTAAGGGTTATCTGGAGTTGGCAGGTAAATGAACATAAGACGTTGGGCAGATCCGCCATTGAACAGCTCAACGGGCCAGACGGCTGACTGATGCTTTTAAATAAAAACTTCTTCACCTAGGTGTGATTGGAATCCAGAACCCATTATTTGAAAAGGTGGTGGAGGGAACTACAGCTTGCTGTCCATTGGAGAGATGATGGAGCCTATCATAAAAGGGGAAGTAGCGAGTCATTAAGGAAGCTTGATGAAATCAAATCAAACGAATATGGTTTAATGAATCTCCTGGTTGACAAATTTTCTGGAGTTATGCAGGGATGTAACAACCAGAGTTGATAGAAAGGATATCTTTAGATGCTTGTACTTCCAGAGGTATTCATTAAGGTGCCACTCAAAAAGCTGGTGCACAAGTACTGGAAGAAGTTTGTCACATGAATTGGCTATCACATCAAAGACAGAGAATTGACATGATTTTATTTTCAGACTGGAAAGATGTAATTAGTGGATCATTCCTTGGGCCTCAATTATTTAATATTTGCTTTAATGACTTGGAAGATGGACAGATTGTAACGCATCCAAGTTTTCAAATGACACAAAAATAGATGGGAGGGCATGGTGCATTGAGAATATTTCAGCTCTGCCACAGTGAACGCAAAGATAGCGTCAGCAGATGAAAACTTGGCAAGTGGAATCTAACGTGGGAAAGTGTGAAATCATGCAATCTGCCTTTTTGTAAATGGAGCAAAACTACATAGAATATTTTGTGGAAGTGATCCCAAAGAGAATCGGTCAACTAATCCCTGACGTGAGATGTTTGTCACATCATGAATGGCCAAAAAAATCCTCTGGTGTTTAACACAATGAGAGGTGATCTTAGAGTCAAAGAGCAATGGAGTCATCAAGTCAAGTTTATTGCCATCTGATTGCACAAATACAACCTGACAAAACAGTGCTCTCTGGTCTTTGGTGAAGAACACACAGAACCAGACATAGCATACATACAGACAGACAGTACATGTTCAGGCCAAGTATTCATATATGCAAATAAATAAATAAATACCGTTCAGTGAATATGAGGGTCTCGGAGAGTTAGTGAGAGGAGTTCTTTTGGTTGTTCAGCATTCTCACTGCCTGTGGGAAGAAGCTGTTCCTCAGTCTGGTCGGGCTGGCACTGACTGGAGCAGCTGAAAGATGCTGTGTGCAGAATGGAAGGACTTCTCAATGATTTTGTGCATCCTCTTCAGACAACGATCCTGGTAGGTCACATCGATGGGGAGGAGGGAGACTCCAGTGATGCTCTCTGTCACTCATTGTCCTGCGGATTGACCTCTGATGCAGCCGGCCAGGATGATCCCAATAGAGCTCGTGTAGAAGGATGATATGATGGCCTCCAATAGCCTTGCCCATTTCAGTCTTCTCAGGAAGTGCAGTCACAGAAAAAGAACAGAACAGGATGATTGGCTCGTTAACGCTGACCAAGTTAAAATGGCAAAGGCTGGAGATGATAAGGTGGAGGGAGGCGACAGCAGCAAGGAGGGGGAGGGCTGGACTGTGTGGGTGAAAGCTCTGGAAAGACAGTAAAGGGAGAGGGAAGCAGGTTTAATGGAAAGCAGGTTGGGTCCAATGGAGGGTGCCCAGTCGGAAAATAAGGTGCTGTTCCTCCAACCTGCAGGTGGTCAGGGTGGGACACTACATAAGGCCATGGACAGACATGTGACCCAGAAGTGAAGTGGGTGGCCACTGGGAGGTCTCTGTGGTTGCGAATGGAGCAGAGGTGCTGAACAAAGCGATCTCCCAATCTGTGACTGGTCTCTCCGATGTAGAGGAGGCCACAAAGGGTGCACCGATGCAGCAAATAAATCCTCTGGATATACAGATGAAGTGATACTTCACGTGAAAGGCGCGTTTGGGGTCCCGGACCATGGTGAGGGAGGAGATGTGGGCGCAAGTATTGCATCACCAGGAGAAGATGCCGGGAAGGGATGAGCACATGAGGGAATCGCAAAGGGAGCAATCCCTGCGGAAGGCCAGGAGGGGAGGAGAGGGAAAAATGTGTCTGGTGGTGGGATCCTGTAGTAAGTGCTGGAAATTCCGGTGGATGATGTGTTGGATGCGGAGGCTGGTGGGGTGGTAGATAAGGATGAGGGAGATTCTATGTTTGTTGCGTCTGCGGGCAGAGGGGGCCAGAGCAGATGAACAGGAAATGGAGGAGATGCAGGTGAGGGCTGAGTTGATGGTGGTGGAGTGGAAGCCAGGTTTGTGCAAGAAGGCAGCCATTTTAGAAGCTCTAGACTGGAAGACCCCATCTTGGGAATAGATGCAGCTGAGATGGAGAAATTGAGAGAAGGGGATGGAATCCTTGCAAGGGCAGGGAGTGAGGAAGTCTAGATTCCTTCGTGCACTCATTCCTCTCCACCCATCGCACCCCCGGGAGTTCCGCTGTGCCCACAGGAGGTCCAACACTCCCTCACCACGGTTTGGGACCCCAAACAGGCCTTTCACATGAAGTAACACTTCACGTACATCCAGATGTACCCACCGCTCTCCTCTGAGTAAAATACTGAGTGAGAAACTATATTCTTTAATACACATTAGATTTCGGCTGGCCCAACTCCATGTGCTCATATGAATGGAAGGGGATAGGGAGGTCAACATTTACGGCCAGGTCACAGGGGGAGGGGTTGTAGAGGATCAAGTGATCAGTGGGCAGGCCAGCACAAGACAGCATAAAACAGAATATAAATATCACCACATTCACCCCCTCTTTAAGAATCAAGACCCAGTCCTAAAGGTTCAGCTGGTCAGGTGGCTTCCTCTGTTTCTGTTACCTGCGCAGCTCCACCAGGGGTGTACTGGTTGGCTCCGTTGCTGGTCGGGTGTCTTGAGGTGCGGGGAGGGCAAGGCTGTCGCTGTAGGGGTGGGGTTTGGTGTCTTTGGGGGCGGTCGTGTTGGTCGGCATGGCTGGGTGAGGATCCCAGGCATGTGGTGTGGGTGCACGGGGGGTGTTGATAACCTATACCAAGTCCCTGTAGAGGCTGATATGTGTGTATGTGGTGGTCAGGGCTGGGGGTAGGTGGGTGTCTCCAGCACGCGCCAGGTGCTGTGAGGGTACTGGATATATGCGTATTGTGGATTTGCGTGCAGGAGCTGCACCTCTTCCACCAACAGGTCGGTCTTATGGCCCTTCACATAAGACCAGGACTGGTCCCGGAGATGAGAGCTAGGGAGGCAGAGTGGTTCCGTCGCTGACCTCCTGGGGAAGGAAAACATGCATTCATGAGGGGTCATATTTGGAGCAGTACATAGGACGGATTGGATGGCATGGAGTGCCTCTGGAGGGACATCTTGCAAGTGGGACATTGCTAGGCCTTTTGACTTAAGGGGCAGGAGGATTGCCTTCTAAATGGTGGTGTTTTCTCACTCCACCTGGCCGTTTCCCCTAGGGTTAGAGCTCGTAGTCCTACTAGCGGCTTTGCCTCTAGTCAGCAGGTACTTCCGCTGCTCGTCACTCATGAAGGACCCCCGATCACTATGAATATAGTCCGGGTACCCGATGAGGGTAAATATGCTGCAAAGTGCCCTGATAACTGTGGCAGAGGTCATGTTGGGACAATGGATGGCAAACCGGAATCTGGAGAACTCGTCTATGATGTTAAGGAAATAGATGTTCCCATTGATCGAGGGCAGTGGTCCCTTAAATTCAGCGCTCATCTCTTCGAAAGGGCGTGTGGCCTTGATGAGGTGTGCCTTGTTGGGCCTGAAGAACTGTGGTTTACATTCCATGCAGACCCAGCAGTGTCTGGTCAGGGACCAGACATCCTCGATGGAGTACGGTAGGTTCCAGGCTTTTATGACGTGGAACAACCTAGTGACTCCAGGGTGGTAGAGATCATCGTGGAGCAACTGAAAGTGGTCAAGATGCGTGCTGGCTCATGTCCCCTGGGATAGGGCATCTGGGGGATCGTTAAGTTTGCCCGGCTGGTACAAGATATCATAGTTATTGGCGGATTCTCCACCTCAGGATTTTATCATTTTTGATTTTACCCCACAGTTTTGTGTTGAACATGAAAGTCTCGGTTCTTTAGTCCATCAGCAGGGTAAATCTTTTCCCAGCCAGGTAGTGATGCCAGTGGCACATGGCCTCAACGATCGCCTGTGCCTCCTTCGTGACTGAAGAGTGCCGTGTTCCGGGGCCGTGGAGAGTGCAGGAAAATAATGCTACTGGCCTCCTGTCTGGTTGAGAGTAGCGGCCAGTGTGAAGTCAGAGGCATCACTTTCCACTTGGAATGGGATGGATTCGTCCACAGCATGCACCGTGGCTTTAGCAATGTCTCCTTTGATTTGGTCGAATGCAGCCTGGGCTTCTGCCGATAAGGGGAAGTTTGTGGACCTTACTAAGGGGTAGGCTTTATCGGCATAATTGGGCACCCATTGGGCATAGTAAGGAAAGAACCCCAGGCACCGTTGTGTGGTTTTGGGAGCATGCGGTCGGGGTGGGGAGCGATGACACCATGTTCCACAACGCATCCAAGGAGAGCCAGCCGAGTGGTACCAAACACACACTTCTCCTTGTTATGTCATATTCAGGGACTTGGCTGTGTGGAGAAATTTCACCAGGTTTGTGTCGTTGTCCTGCTGCTCATGGCTGCAGATGGTGACATTGTCAAGGTAGGGGAATGTGGCCGTCAGTTTATGCCGGTCTACCATCTGATCCATCTCCCTCTGAATCAC
The DNA here is from genome assembly GCF_036971445.1 of Narcine bancroftii. Lineage (NCBI taxonomy): Eukaryota > Metazoa > Chordata > Chondrichthyes > Torpediniformes > Narcinidae > Narcine > Narcine bancroftii. Next base: position 473,493,088 of record NC_091469.1, on the reverse strand, counting down.
AGAGACCCCAATGGTGACAATTTGTTTCAGATTTAGAGCATCTGCCTTTATGCTGGTTTTTACTGATAATCCAAGAACACGATTCCAAATCCCATCATGGTAGCTTTTCAACTTTAATTGCTGATCTCCAACACTTAATTTAACTCTTTCATCGTCCAGTCAGTCAACTCAGACTTGCTTTCCCCATCTCTTCTATCCTCCCATTCCCAGCTCTTCTACCCTCCCATCCCCATCTCTTCTATCCTTCCATCCCCAGCTCTTCTATCCTCCCATCCCCATCTCTTCTATCCTTCTATCCCCAGCTCTTCTATCCTCCCATCCCCATCTATTCTATCCTTCCATCCCCATCTCTTCTATCGTCCCATTCCCATCTCTTCCATCCTCCCATCCCCATCTCTTCTAGCCTCCCATTCCCATCTCTTCTATCCTCCCATCCCCATCTCTTCTACCCTCCCATCCCCATCTCTTCTATCCTTCCACCCCAGCTCTTCTATCCTCCCATCCCCATCTCTTCTATCCTCCCATCCCCAGTTCTTCTATCTTCCTATCCCCAGCTCTTCTATCCTCCCATCCCCATCTCTTCTATCCTCCCACCCCCATCTCTTCTATCCTCCCATCCCCATCTCTTCTATCTTTCCATCCCCAGCTCTTCTATCCTTCCATCCCCAACTCTTCTATTCTCCCATCCCCATCTCTTCTATCCTCCCACCCCCAGCTCCCACACTGCTCATCATCAAAACCTAGTCACACAGAGATGGCAACTATTACTGACCAGCCTTCTTCATCAATAGGCAGTGGTATGTGATTACAACCAGATCAGCTGAGCTTTGTGGGTTCCTGCTGTTCCTGGTTCCCATGCTTGTAAGTTTGGAGTTTGTATGACCATCTGGAAACAAAAAAAAACAGCCCTTACTCCAACAGTTAAAGAGCCCTAATCCAAATTCTCCACCAATTCCTGACAAAGCAGGTTTCTTTGTCATTACCAGGTTGGTTTATCTGGTGTGAAACAAGACAGTCTGCAGGCTCTGATTGTAGTTAATACTCAAAAATGCTGTAGAAACTTAGCAGATCCGGCAGCGTCCACAGGAGGCAAAAATATACAACCAATGTTTCGGGCCTGAGCCCTTCATCAAGGTGTGAGGTAAAAGCAGACTGGAGCCTGAATAAATAAGGGGGGGGAGAAGTAGGGGCAGGGGAGGGACACAGCCCGAGTCATAAAAGATAGAATCAGGAGTAGGCCATTCAGCCCATCAAGCCTGCTCCATCATTCAATGAGATCATGGCTGATCTGAGGAGGTATGGCCGCAGGGGTGCATTTCCTATGGTCACGGGGTAGGTGCTATGGGGGGGGAGATTGGTGAGTGGGGATGAGTGGAGGAGGGAGTCACGGAGCAAACTGTCCTTGCAGAAGGTGGAGAGGGGAAGATGAGCCAGGTGGTGATGACTGCTGTTCACAAACTGGTTGTTGTGTTTTCCTACAATGTCCCAGTGACTACATTAGTTGTGAAAAGTTTGGGTGTGATAGATGATATATCAATGCAAGTCTTTCTTTTGGATCAGCCATTCTCAACCATTTTTTGGCAATGGCCCCTTAAGAATCTGCTCAAAGTTTCTGCACCACCCCCCATTCCTTCCCAGTGAAACAGTCAGGTTTAATTGGTGTCTAAAATCAAATTAAAAATATTTATGTGAGATGAGGTGAAAAGAAAACAAGATTTTTACTTAAATGCGCTGTGGCCCCCGTTGAGAATGGTGGCTTTAGACACTGAAGCACAGAAGAGCTTTACAGATCCTTTGGCATCAGCAACTTGGTTCTGGATGCAGACTAACACAAGAGGATTAGGATAATAGGAACAAAAGAGCAAGCTACAATCATGGAATCACATATATGGATAGTTTGGCCCACCTCATCCATGTTCTGCCCATCTACACGAGTCCCATTTGTCCACCTAAGGGCCATTTCCCTCTATTCTTTGCCAGCACAATCAGGAAATGACCTCTGATGAAGGATTTCCACTGCCTACATATGATACAAACAGTTTAAGTCCCATCCTGCCATGGCATCCACAAGTTCATTTGTTTCTTTTCCATAAACCCCTTGCCCCTAGAAGAGTGTTTTATGACCATTGGGAGTGGGTGTAAGGTAAGTAGGTAGCTAAAGCTTTCAAAGGAGATATAAGAAGATTTTTCTTTCACCCAAGGAATGGTTGGAACTTTGGAGTATTGTGTAGTGTTGAGGAAGGGAAGAGGTTAATAGCAAGAGAGAACAGTTAGATTTTGCAGCATTATAATAAGGCAGATGAGGCGATACAAATGGACCAATTTAGCTCAACAACTAACTATAGGAATTTATTTTGAACCTATCATCTTGAACAATATCTGATAAGAGGCTGTCAATCTTATGTAGTAACCTAATATGTACATAGCAGCAATTTATTGGGGAGAATGGGTGGTATAAACTTTTGATTGGGCCAAATGTAACCCAACACAAGTGTTGCCCAAATGAAGGAATGTTGTAAAGCACAAGTGAGTCTCTCTCTGCCTGCTGCTTATAGAGAGAACATGTCTGTAACAACATTGAGCAGACACCTCAAATATTCTGCAGAATAAAGTAGTCCGACCAAGATGAAAGTTTGGGTGTCGTCATTTTGTGTGCTCCACCGAACGAACCGGAATCCACAGTGTTCTGGACGCCTTATCCAAGGAAGGATGCATTGGCATTGGAGAGGGTTCAGAGGAGGTATACTAGAATGTTCCTTGGAATGAAAAGGTTATTGAATGAGGAGCATTGATTGCTCTCGGACCATACACACTAGAGCTTAGAAAAATGAGGGGGGAGGCTCATTAAATCCTATCAAATACTGAAAGGCTAGAGAAAGTGGAGGTGGGAGGATGTTTCCAATGGTGGAGAAGCCTGGGACAGAGGGCAAAGCTTCAGAATACAAAATTGTCCCATTAGGACACAGATGAGGAGGAATCTCTATACCCAGAGGGTGATGAATCGGTGGAAATGTTTGCCACAGATGACTGTGAGGCCAACTCATTGGGTATATTTAAGTCAGAGGTACTAAATTATTGATTAGGAAGGGAATCAAGGGTTGCGGGGAAAAGAACAGTAAATCAGTCATGATGAAATGGCAGGTGGACTCAATGGGCTGAATGGCCTAATTCACTCCTGTGTCTTATAATCTTATTTGGAGCAAATTGCCTGACAGGCTGGTGGAGGCAGAGACTCTCACAACACACATCGAGATGTGGATGTGATTTGCCAAGGCAGGGAAGGGTGTGGACCAAATGCCATCAGCCGAAATTTTCTGGAACCCTTTATAATCAGAGAAAGGGAGTCCCCCTCACCAGAGTCACTGAATGTCTGTGGATTCACCTCCCATGCTCCTGCTGCCTCGGCAGTCACTCAGATGTCAAGCCAAAGCATCAGCAATCTGAGCTCCAGATCCAAACCTCAAGTCACGATCAGGAAGCCTTCAGCGCTCCCGACACCTTTCCGCATCCCAGTTCCGATATCTGGTACACCTTCAGCCAGTCTCGTGCCAGTCCCCAGCAGTCCGCAGCCTAGCGTGAGTCCTCTGACCACGGTCGGCAGCAGCCTGAAGCCTACAGGGGTTCCTCACATTGATTACCAGCAGGCCTGTTCTCAGAATCAGAATCAGAATTTATTGTCACGATCAAGTCACAACATTTAATGCTTTGTGGCAGCGTCATAGAGCCAATGTACATGTTATAGCCATCTTACTATAAAAACAATAAAAATAATAGTGGATGAAAAGTAGGACAATGTCTTTGGTTCGTTAATCATTCAAGAATCTGATGGCAGCGGGGAGGAAGCTGTCCTTGAGCCGCTGAGTGCTCATCTTTAGGCTCCGGTACCTTTTCCCCAATGTTAGCAGAGTGAAGAGGGCATAGCCTAGGTGGTGGGGGTCTTTGAGGATAGAGGCTGCTTTTTTAAGACAGCGCCTCATGTAGATGTCTTCGATGGAGTGAAGTCTGGTGCCATGATGCCGCAGGCCGAGTTAACAACCCTCTGAAATTTATTCTTATCCTGAGAGTTGGCGCCTCCATTACCAGGCAGCGATGTAACCCAGCCAGAATGCTCTCCATGTAGAAGTTTTCAAGAGTCTTCGGTGACATACAAAATTTCCTCAGACACCTCATAAAGTATAGCCGCTGGCGAGCCTTCTTTGTGATTGCATCAATGTGGAGGCTCCAGGATAGATCCTCAGAGATGTTGACACCCAGAAATTTAAAGTTCTTGACCCTTTCCACTACTGAGCCCTTGATGAGGACTGGGTCATGTTCTCCTGACATCCTCCTGAAGTCCACAATCACCTCCTTGGTTTTGCTGACGTTGAGCACAAGGTTTTTGTCGTTACACCATTCAACAGGCTGACCTATTTCCCTCCTGCATGCTTCCTCATTGCCGTTTGTGACTCTACCACCAACCGTGGTGTCATCAGCAAATAGAACCTCTCGCTGGTCCGCCGGCATGATCACCATCTCACAGTGTCGTCTCCTCTGCTTCTCCTTCTCAAAAGGGGAATATTCTCCTCGTTTTCTGGTGTCCTGTGCCAGTCCTCCACTTCCCCGAAGTCTGCAAACCCTCAAAGCCACTGCTGAACACAGGTGTGCCATCTTACACCAAGACCACTAAAAAGAAAAAAAATCAATCTTGATCAGTCATATAATTTTAAAATAAACCACAGTAGGCCATTTAAATCACATAGGGAGCCATTGGTAGTTGGACTGGGCGGCAGAACCCTGCGCAGGAGCGCTGTGTCTCCTCTCCCCGCTCTACCCGGGCCCTCACCAGCTCTGGCATGATGGGCCAAAGGTCTTGTATCTATGACTCCACAATGTGGAAGTGGCTGGAGATGGACAGCATTTATTACCTGTCCCTTAGTGTCCCTGAGCTGGATGAGGAGAGCATGTCTGCCATTGGCACTGAGCACTTTGGCCACTGACAACCAACCTAATATCTACTCTCTGCAAGCAAACCAGCTAAATGCCAACTCTGCCAACCTTCTCTCTTTCCCTATCCCCCTCCTCATTTTCGAAAGCTCTGCCCCATTCCCCTCCTTCTCCAGTCAGAGAGCTGATCTCTCCCCCAACAGCATTTTTCTCTTCAACACTCCCACCTGTATCCACCTCTTACCTGTCAGCCTATGCTCCTCTCCCTTCCCCTTCCTCCCTCCTCTCCTCTCCTCCTCCCCCATCCCCCCACCTTTTTATTCAGGTGCCTGCCTATTTTTGCTCATACCTCAATGAAGGGCTCAAGCCTGAAACATTGGTTACCTTATACTTCCTCGAGGTGCTGCACGACCTGCTGAGTTTCTGCTTATTACACAAAAACCTGCGATTATTTCAAGACTTAAAACTCATCTTCTGCCCCAAATGATTTATGAGATCTTGGCTTGTAATCAATCTTGGATGCCCATTAGACTCTGTACGTCATTGATAGTGAGAGTTCCTTTTGTGTTGTGAACAATTTTTCACATATAATAGAAGGTAAAGCTTTAAAGTAATCCAAACGACCTTGGACAAGGAACCTCAGGTTGAATTACTCATTGTGAAGTTTCGTCTTGATTTTATGGAGGTGAGGGAGAGCGATAGGGGTGGGGGGGGGGTGATGAGAAGTGAAAATTTGACCTCTGCTGGAGAGTGAGTAGCAGTTGAAATGGAGCATGAGGCTTACCTTCTGGTTTTACTCTCAGATCCACCTGGTTCTAAGTTGAAAATAGAAATTTAAAGACACCAGTCCAGAGTTGGTGGAATCTTTCTCTCTATACGTGACAGATTTCAGATTTATTGTCAGAGTAAATACATGACATCACATGAGATTCTTTTTCCTGAGGTCAAGGCAGAATTACCACTTACTGGTAGTACAAAAAAATCAGTTCTCAAAGTACACATGAAAACAAAATGTGCAGTAAAGAGGGGAAAAAAATCAATAAAGTCCTTAAAAAGTCCTTAATTGAGTTTGTCGTTGAGGATTCTGATGGTGGGGGGGGGGGTGGTAGCAGCTGTTCCTGAACTTGGTGGCAAGAGTCTTGTGGCCCCTGTACCTCTTTCCTGCTGGCAGCAGCGAAAACATAGCCTGTGCTGGTTGATGTGGGTCCTTGATGATTCCTGCTGGTCTCTGACAGCAGAGTTCCCTGTAGATGTTCTCGATGGTGAGGAGGATTTTGCCTGCGACGTCCTGCACAGTGTCCACTACCATTAGCAGTCAGGTTGTATTGATGCTGCTGAGGCCTTTGCAGCTGGTAGAACCTCAAGAGCCCTGGGTTCAATCCTGACTTCAGGTGCTGTCTGTGTGAAGTTTTCATGAACACCTTGTGATCACGTGGGTTTCCTCCGGGTGCTCTGGTTTCCTCCTGTGTCTCATAGACATCAGGTTTGTAGGTTAATTGGCCTCTAAAAATTGCCCCTGATGGGTAGGAGAATAGCAGAATCTAAGAGGGATCTCACCGGGTTTAACAAAACTCACAAGGACTAAATGGAGTTCCATTCCATTAAAATCACCTGAACCCATTTCCAGTGTTCCATTTAAACTCATCAAGATCCTGTTTCTTTCACTGACCTTTAGATCACCAAAGATATTGTTCCTACACTCTCTTTAAACTCACTTGAATCCTATTTCCTATGTTCACTTTAAACATACAAGGTTGTTTCCCACATTCCTTTTAAGCTTAACCAGGGCCCCATTTAATTAGGAGGTAAAGAGGAGCAGGAGTAGACCTTCTGGCCTGTCAAGCTTGCTCTGCCTTTCAATAGGCACTTTCAGGTGGCCACAATACCCGACTGTAAAGCAGCCTATTGTACTCCAATGCGGCTGTCGGGTGGCCACCTGAAAGTGGAGAACTCAGCCGGGAGGAGCACTTACCTAACCTTCCTCCTGTAGATATAATCTCCGGCTCCGAGAGTCCCCCATTGCACCTGAAAGCAGCAGTGGGACTATGGCCAGAGTCCACAGGAGCCAGCGTTCACTCGGGCATGGCTTTCCTTCAGCAGGCACGTTCAGGTGACTGAAAGGCATCTTCTCCGCGACCACCTGAATGTCCCAGCTGCACTCCCCCAGCTGCGTCTGCTGGCACACTATCTGCGTCCAAGCACCTGAAAGCAGCTAAAAAGATCATCTGCCCATGGATCCAGCTCCACCAACCTGTTTGTTCCCCATTACCCTTAATTCCCCACTGTTCAAAAATCCATTGACTTGTGTCTTGAAAAGGCAGCCTCAACTGCTTCCTTGTGCAGGGAATTCCATGGATTCACCACTCTCTGGGACAAGCTCCTCCTCTGTGTCTTAACTCTATTCCCCAGATTCTTGAGGTTATGTCCCCTAGTTTTCCATGTTCTCTTTAGTCATGGAGCCATTGAGTTTTGCAGCATGGCCCTCTGCCCAACTACATTCCTTATCTGAGCTAGTTCCTGTTGCCTGTGCTTGGTCCATATCCCTTTAACCCCTTCCTGTCCATGTACTCATCCAAATGTCTTTCAGGTGTCATTATTGTAGACACCTTTTCCGCTTCTTCTAGCAGCCCATTCCATGCACTTAATGCCCTCTGTGAGAAAATATTGCTTATCTTTTAAACCTTTCCTTCATCACCTTAAACATATTCATTAAACATCTTAGACTTCCCCGCCCTGGGGAAAGCACTGTGATTTTTTTTTACCTTATCTAAGCCCCTTGTGATTTTATAAGCCTCCATAAGGTCATTTCTCACCCTCTTATCCTCCAGGGGAAGAAGTCATAATCTATCCAGCCATTCCTTCTAAGTCAAGCCCTTCCAGTCCCAGTAACATCCTACTGAATCCTTTCTGGTTTAAATTAACATTTAACTTTAAACGATAACCAGCCTTTCTGGCCCACAAGCCCATGCCATCCAATTATACCCAATTGACCTACAACCTTGGTATGTTTTGAAGGGAGAACCCAGAAGAAACCCACGCAGACAGGGGCAGATTGTACCAACTCCTTACAGACTGTAGTAAAACACGAAAATCTGCAGACACCATGGTGGAAGTAAAAATACAAAGCTGCCTTATAATAATTTTTAAAATGTGGAAGTTATAAGCCACCTCATTCATATTTCCACATTAACTTGTGCATAGAAACCCTTGCTAATTTACTCATCCATAAAAATTTATTAATAGAATGTTTGATTTGGAAAATCCTTTGATTTGGGCAGATATAGAATTGGTGAAGATCAATTTGTTTATAAATGTAATGTTAAATTATTAAGTTTTTATAAATTGCCTATTTTATCTCATTTGATAGGTATTTGGGAGGGGATAATTACCTTCTTAAGATTTGGGATCAGAAAAGGATTAAGATGATTAATAATTATGAATTAAGTCATTTTTTTGTCACTTGATAGAATGAAGGAAAGGTATCAAATACCAACTATACTCTTTTTTGTTATTATCAGATTAAATCATAATTATTTTGGGAAGAATTTGCTTTTATCTAAAGAGTCAAAATTTGGAATGTTGGTTCGTGATGGAGGGAAGAAAGGTTTTGTTTCGAAATGCATCAATTATTGCAACAGAAAATGCCTAAAATTGATTTGCATAAATCAAGGGATAAATGGGGAAAAGATTTGGGAGTTGATTTTGATAAGAGATCATTGGAAAATTATTTGTAATAAGAGTGTGACAAAAATTATGAATGTTAGGTATAGGCACTTATGATTTATACATCAATTATACTCGACTCTGGAGCATTTGAAAAGATATAATTTAAGTTATTCTGATTTCTGTTTCAAAGTAATGGTCAGAAAGGTACGTTTTTACATTCAGTATGGTCTTGTGATAAGGTTAAATCTTTTTGGTCTTGGGTTAAGGATTGTTTATAGAATATTTTGAAAATAAAATTTTCTTTATTACCCCAATTTTTTTTTGATTGAGAAGTTTGGTTTATTATATAAATTGGATAAATTTCAACTAGCTTTTTTGAGATTGGCGTTGGCAGTGGCAAGGAAATGTATAGCTATTTCATGGAAAGATCAGATGGACCTTAATTTGCAAAGATGGCATTTGGAATTAAGGTCGTGTATCCCGTTGGAGAAGATAACATATAACTTAAGGGATAAATATTATGTATTTAAAAAGATTTGGAGCCCATATTTCGATTATTTTTATTGGAAAATTTGAAGATGGAGATTTGGTTATAATGGGGTTTCCTTATTCCACAATATAAGAATCGGTGTCTAGTATTCTCCTCATTTCCTTCTTTTTTCTCTCTTTTTTTATTCTTTTTTAAGGGGTTAGAGGGTTTAGAGGTAAGTTTGGAGGGTGGGGTGTATTTGTGGGTAGGTAGAGTAGTTTTGTGGTTTTTTTCCTTAGAAATCATGTAAGAATTATGATATATTATATTACTGTATTATATTTGTTATCATGGTTGTTTTTCTTTGAAATAAAATATTTTTAAAAAATGCAAAGCTGGAGAAATTCAGCAGGTCAAACAGCGCCCTCTATTTGTAATGGTAAAAATACATAACTGAATATGCAGGCTGGAGCCCTTCATCGGCAGGCATCCGACAGTGTTGGATTCTAACCCAGGTCACTGGAACTGTAACAGTGTGGCGCTAACCAATACATGAATGGTTTTATTTCTATTACATGGTAACCAGAACTGAGCATGGTATTTCAAATGTGGCTTTATCACCATCTTTCCCTGTTGTAACATGACAACCCAACTCCGTATCTTGACCAACGCAGATAAGCAGGTTCAATGCCTTCTTCACCACCTTGTCTTCTTGTGTTACCACTTCTACTCCTCGAACTATCATTCATTGCATCTCATATCCTCAGGAGATAAATAAAAATATCTACTGATGCTGAGTAAATACATGAATGTGCTGGAGAATCTCAGCAGGTCTGGCAGCATCTATAGGAAGTGAAGGATAACCAATGTTTTGGGCCCAAGCCCTTCATCAAGGTAAGAACAAAGAGCAGGCAGGCACCTGAGAAGGGGGGTTGAGGAGGAAGGGACAGAGGGATGAGCACAGGATGGTGGGGTCAAGTGCAGTCACCCCAGAAGGGCTCAGGCCCAAAACATTGACTGCCTTTTATAGATTCCACATGATCTTCTCCAGCACTTCTTTGTACTGCATTTTTTCCTCGGGGGTTTATATTCAGGATCCTAATCTTGGAATCACCTCTTAACCACTCCACCTCCATTAATAATCCTATCATATTATGGTTGCTTTACGCCAGGAGGAACCCTAGCGGACACATGGAGAACAGTCGCTAAGGTCAAGAGTGAACCCACCTTGTTCGATATGTGAGGGAAGAGCTTCTCTTGTAAGACCCCAGGTGGCATAAAGCACATCTCAGACAATGGTGCTGATCTCGGATTCTCTCTAGCCACTTCCCCATTGATGTTTCAAATTAAGTATGTGCTATTCCTCACTGTCAGTGACTGGAACCTGCCTCATTCTGGATCACAGAGCTCTCATCGATCACTATTGAAGCCAAATACGTGTGCAACTCTGCAACATTGATCAAACTTCAAAATGATTGAAAGGGTTCTAAAAGACGTGATATCTTCCTTGCTTTTTTATTCCAAAATAAAATTAATTAACCATAGAACCATAGAACACTGCAGCACAGAAACAGGCCACTTTGTACCTCCTAGTCTGTGCCGAACATTTTTTTTGGTCTAGTCCCACTGGCCTGCACCCAGTGGATATCCCTCCATACCTCAACCCATTCATGTACCTGTCCAAATTCTTCTTAAATGTTAAAATTGAGTCCAGATTCACCACCTCAGCTGGCAGCTCATTCCACACTCCCACCATTCTCCGTATCAAGAAGTTTCCCCTCGTGTTTCCCCCTAAATGTTTCCCCTTTCACCCTCTGGTTTGTATCTCACCTCCCCTCAGTGGAAAACGCTTATCTACATTTACTCTCTCTATTCCCCTTGTAATTTGAAATAACTCTATCAAATCTCCCCTCATTTTTCTACGCTCCAGAGAATAAAGTCCTAACCTGTTTAACTTTTCACTGTAACTCAGTTCCTGAAGTCCATGCAAAATCCTAGTAATTCTCTGCACTCTTTCTGTCTGATTGAAATCTTTCCAAAACTGCACCCAATTCCCCACTGTTCAAAAATCCATTGACTTGTGTCTTGAAAAGGCAGCCTCAACTGCTTCCTTGTGCAGGGAATTCCATGGATTCACCACTCTCTGGGACAAGCTCCTCCTCTGTGTCTTAACTCTATTCCCCTGATTCTTGAGGTTATGTCCCCTAGTTTTCCATGTTCTCTTTAGTCATGGAGCCATTGAGTTTTGCAGCATGGCCCTCTGCCCAACTACATTCCTTATCTGAGCTAGTTCCTGTTGCCTGTGCTTGGTCCATATCCCTTTAACCCCTTCCTGTCCATGTACTCATCCAAATGTCTTTCAGGTGTCATTATTGTAGACACCTTTTCCGCTTCTTCTAGCAGCCCATTCCATGCACTTAATGCCCTCTGTGAGAAAATATTGCTTATCTTTTAAACCTTTCCTTCATCACCTTAAACACCCAATACTCTAAATTTGGCCACACCAATGTCTTATACAACTTTACCATAACATTCCAACTCCTATACTCAATACTTTGATTTATGAAAGCCAATATGCCAGAGCTCTCTTTACACCTGTGAAGCCAGCTTTAGGAATTTTATATCTGTATTCCCAGATCCCTCTGTTCTACCGCACTCCTCACTGCCCGACCATTTACCGTGTACGTCCTTTCTTGGTTTGTTCTTTCCAAAATGCAACACCTCACACTTGTCTGCATTAAATTCCATCTGTCATTTTTCAACCTATTGTGCCAGCTGGTCCAGATCCCTCTGCAAGCTTTAAAAACTTTCTTCGCTGTCCATGACACCTCCAATCTTAGTGTCATCTGCAAACTTGCTGATGCAATTTACCACATTATAGCCATATAACAGTTTACAGTTTACAGCATGGAAATAGGCCATGTCGGCCCTTCGAGTCCATGCTGGTTCACTAGAACAACTCCACTAGTTCCCCCTTCCCACTCTCCACCCATAACCCTCTGATCTCCTTATATCCAGGTACACATCTAACCTTCTCTTAAATGACAGAAAGGTCCCTGCCACAACTATCTCCTATGGAAGATCATTCCATTCTGCCACCACTCTCTGAGCATCCTCTAACATTCCTCCTAAAGTTTTGCCCCCTTACCCTTAACTTATGACCTCTTGTTCCAACTTCCCTGTCCTCAGGGGCAAGAGTCTACTCATGTCTATCTATTCCCTTCATAATTTTAAATACCTCTATCAAATCCCCTCTCAGCCGTCTACATTCCAATGAATAAAGTCCCAGTTTCCTTAATCTTTCTCTGTACTCTTGATGTTGTAAGCCAGGCAACATCCTTGTAAACCTTCTCTGCACCCTCTCCACCTTATCTATATCCTTTCTATAATTTGGAGACCAGAACTGAGCACGGTACTCTAAACCTGGCCTCACCAATGTCTTAAACAGCTGCAGCATCACCTCCCAGCTTTATGAAAGCCAGCGTACCATATGCCTACATACCATATTCCCTACATGGGAATCCACCTTCAAGGAACTCTGTACTATAACTCCAAGACCCTTCTGTTCCTCTGCATACCTCAATGCCCTCCCCTTAACTGCATATGTTCTATTTTGGTTATTTTTACTGAAATGCATCACCTCACACTTGTCAACATTAAATTCCATCTGCCATTTTTCAGCTAATTTTTCCAGACAAACCAAATCCTTGTGTAATCCAAGAAAACCTTCCTGATATAGATGACAAACAACAATGGTCCCATCACCGATCCCTGAGGCACACCACTAGTCACAAGCCTCCAGCCTGAGAAGCAGTCATCCACCACTAGTCTCTGGCTTCTTCTGTCCAGACATTGTCAAATCCATTTCACTACTTCTTCACAAATACACAGCGTCTGAACCTTCCTGACTAACCTTGCACGTGCGACTTTGTCAAAGGCCTTACTAAAGTCCATTTAGACAATATTCACAGCTTTTCCTTCATCTGCTTTCCTAGTAACCTCATCGAAAAATTCTATAAGATTGGTTTAACATGACCTCCACACACAAACCTATGTTGATTATCCCTAATCAGTTTCTGGCTATCCAAATAATTGTATATCTGATCTCTTCGAACACCTTCCAATATTTACCTACTGCTGACATCAAGTTCACAGGCCTATCACTTCCAGGGTTATTTTTCGAGCCTTTATTAAATAATGGAACAACATGATCCACCCTCCAACCCTCCGTCACCACACCCATGGCTAAGGACATTTTAAATATTTCTGCCAGAGCCCCTGCAATTTCTACACTACCCTCCCACAGGGTCCGAGGACAGAGGGACTCGCATATGAAAAAAGGTTAGATAGACTAGGCTTGTATTCTCTGGAATTTAGAAGATTGAGGGGGGATCTTATAGAAACTTATAAAATTCTTTAGGGTTTAGATTGACTAGACACAGGAAGGTTGTTTCCAATGCTAGGAAAAACCAGAACCAGGGGCCATAGTTTAAGGATAAGGGGGAAGATTTTTAGGACTGAGATGAGGAAAAATTTCTTCTCTCAGAGAGTGGTAAATGTGTGGAATTCTTTGCCACAGGGAATAGTTGAGGCTGGTTCCCTGTCAATATTTAAGTGTAGGTTAAATTTGGCCCTTGTGGCCAAGGGGATTAGGGAGTATGGGGAGAAAGCAGGAACTGGGTACTGATCAGCCATGATCATAATGAATGGCGGTGTAGTCTTGAAGGGCCAAATGGTCTACTCCGACTCCTATTTTCTATGTTTCTATGTTTCCATGTTTCTATCTTGTCAGGCCCTGGGGATTTATGCAACCTCATTTGCTTTAAGAAAGCAAGCAAGCAGGAGGAGTCACGTGATGGAGTAGCGGCCGGTCGGGAAAACCAGCCCTCTCTAGGAAAATAGGAAAAAAATGTCAGGAAAAAGCAAAGCATAACAAAAATAGAGCACAAGAAATAGAAGATAAAGATACAGAGAAGAGAAAGAAGATGGCTTCCAAGTAGGAGAAAGTAAGAACAACTGGAAAAAAATGTTTAAAAATCACCAGAGAAGAAAGAAGGCCTTACCTGCAGGAAGGAACAGGACGCTGTGGTGATGAGGAGTGCCCGACCTTTGAGGTCAGTGCCTGCCCTACAGAGTCACGACCCACCAGCCGGTGCACTACAAAAATGGCTCTCGGAGCCAAACAAAAGTGCGCAACTGCGCAATCAAAGGAGAAAGAGGACACTGGTGGAAGGGGGGGATCAGCAGAGGAGCGGGCAATCACAAAGCGAGCAGCTGAGGGACGCCTGACACCAGGGCTCTCAGCTGGAGGATAAGGAAGACAGCAGAAGAGGGAGTGACGAAACAGACGTGGAGGACAGATGGAGGGAAGATTGACAAGAAGACCAATGTCAAGAAGCACCACAGATGAGCAGCCCAGGAGGGGAGGACCAGCAATAAGAGGCCCAGCAACAAGAGGCCCGACAAAGAGATACAAGCAGCTCATCAGGAAAAACAGAAGAGACACAGACACAAAGAAGAGAAGAAAAAGGAGACACAAACACAGATACAGACACAGAAGAAGAGGAAGAAGAAGACCAAGATCTTCACAGAGAAATAGAAGGTAAAACTGATGGACAAAGAGAAATAAAAGGTAAAACTGATGAACAGAATATAGATAAAGTCTTTTTTGAAGAACAAATGAGATCATTAAAAGAATGGTTGTCATTGGAGTTTAATGCAATTAAAAGGAAAATGAAAAGAACAGAAGATAAAATGCAAAGGTTAGAACTGGTAATGACAGAAATAGGGAAAAGAGTAGAGAGTGTGGAAGAGTGGGAAACGGCTGTAGAAATGGAAGTGAATGACTTGAGAGAAAAATTGGAAGAAAGTGACAAAAAAATTAAAGAGACACAAGAGTTGTTATCTCAGAAAATTGATATGTTGGAAAATTATAGTAGATGAAACAACATAAAAATAGTGGGCCTGAAGGAGGGTGAAGAAGGCAAAGACATGAAGGAATTTATAAAAGGATGGATCCCGAAGGTCCTGGGAATGACTGAAATGCAGGAAGAAATGGAAATAGAAAGGGCACACAGAGCATTAGCTCCGAAACTACAGAGACACATCAAAAACCAAGATCCATCTTAGTAAAATTTTTGAGATACATGACAAGAGAAAATATACTGGAACGGGCAAGGAATAAAATTAGAGAAGATAATAAACCATTGGAATACAAGGGTTAAAAAATATTTTTTTACCCAGACATGTTTTGAACTCTTAAAGAGGAGGAAGGAGTTTAATGCAACTAAATCAACTTTATGGAAAAAAGGTTACAAATTCATATTAAGACATCCAGTCGTGCTTAAAATATTTATACCCGGGGAGCAAAACAGACTGTTCTCAGATCCAGAGAAAGCGCAAGAATTCACAGAACATTTGCAGGACAGGAGAAGAGATGAAGAGATGTAACAAGAATGAAGAATAGTGATAAAGTATATATGGAGATATAAAAACAATGAATATGTAAAGAAGTAAAGAGGTAAAAGAAAAGGGAAGGAAGGGAGTAAGGGGGGAAAAAGAAGAGAGAGAGCTTTGTTATATGTGTCTAAAGAAAGTGTTTTCTGGAGAGAGCTGGGTGGAGGGGGAATAAACGTCACTACAAAATCAGTTGACGCTGTGAACAAGATCGCAATCCAAATGAAAAGAGGAGTTGTGATTGCCCGGCAAAGGGTATGGGGCAACTCAGAGAGGGGGAAACTTTTGGGGTTATGGTATTAGTGGATGTGGGAACTGTGGGGATACTTTATGTCTTAAATGTGTTGTCGTACATTAAGTGTAATAAGAGAGAACTAAGAGATGAAAATGGGGAAAAGGGGCTTGGAGGTGGCGAAGAAGTGGAAAAGAGGTGTATGTAAGATATTAGATGGCCATGTTGAACTATATGACTATAAACATTAATGGAATACATAACCAAATTAAAAGGAAGAGGCTACTAAATTTATTGAAGGAAGGAAAAAATAGATATAGCATTTATGCAGGAAATGCATCCAACTGAAGTGGAACATAACAAATTAAAGAGAGACTGGGTAGGACATGTAACGGCAGCATCCTATAATTCAAAAGCTAGAGGTGTAGCCATACTAGTTAACAAAAATGTACCAATCAAAATAGAGGAGGAAATAATAGATCCGGCAGGGAGGAATGCAATGATAAAGTGTCAGATATACTCAGAATTTTGGAATTTGCTCAATATATATGCGCCTAACGAGGAGGATCAAAAGTTTACGCAGGATATTTTTTTTAAGATTTCAGACACACAAGGAAATATATTGATAGGAGGGGATTTTAACCTTAATTTGGACCCAATGTTGGATAAAACTGGACAAAAGACAAATAAAAAGAATAAAGTAACCAAATTTATGGTTAAATCAATGCAGGAAATGAAACTTATGGATATATGGAGGAGGCAGCACCCAAGAGAGAAGAAATTTTCATATTATTTGAGTAGGCACAGAACTTACTCAAGGATTGATATGTTTTTGTTGTCAGCCCATATTCAAGGGAGAGTTAGGAAAACTGAATATAAAGCTAGACTACTATCAGATCATTCACCCCTATTATTAGCAATAGAACTGGAGGATATCCCACCAAGAACATATAGATGGAGGTTAAACTCCATGCAACTTAAAAGACAGGAATTTAGGGAGTTTATTGAACGCCAAATTAAAACATATTTTGAAAAAAAAACAGGATCAGTGAAAGACAAATTTATATTATGGGTGCAATGAAAGCCTTCATTAGAGGGCAGATAATAATAAGATGAAAAAAGATTACAATCGGGAAATAGAGCAGTTGGGAAGAGAGATAGTAAATACAGAAATTGAATTGGTAAAAAGGGATGATATAATGAAAAGGAGAGAATTAGCAGAAAAAAAAAATTAAATACAAAACATTACAAACGTACAAGGTGGAGAAGAACATAATGAAAATAAAGCAAAAGTATTATGAACTGGGAGAAAAAACACATAAAATATTAGCTTGGCAACTTAAAACTGAACAAGCTAAAAGAACAATACTGGCTTCAAGGAAAAAGGACAAACAAATTACATATAATCCAACAGAGATTAATGAAAATGTTATGAATAATTGTATCAAACTGAGAACGAGGGGAAAGATGATAAAATAGAGGAATTTTTAGCTAAAATTGAACTGCCGAAATTGCAAGAAGAGGAACAAAACAAACTAATAAAAACATTTGAAATAGAGGAAGTACAGGATATATTTAAAAAGCTGCTGAACAATAAAACATCAGGAGAGGGTGGATTTCCAATAAAATTTTATTAAACATTTAAAGAGTTATTAATTCCTCCTCTCCTGGAAGTAATGAACCAGATAGGAGAAACACAAAACTTGCCAGATTCATGTAAAACAGCAATAATTACAGTAATACCAAAGATGGGGAAGGATCCATTAACACCTGCGTCATATAGACCAATATCTCTACTTAACTCAGACTATAAGATAATAGTGAAATTATTAGCAAACAGATTGGCCGATTGTGTACCCAAAATAGTAAAACAAGATCAAACTGGATTTATTATGAAAAGACGAACAGCAGACAATGTCTCCAAATTTATTAATCTAATCCACGCAGTTCAAGGAAATAAGAAACCAACTGTGGCTGTTGCTCTAGATGCAGAAAATGCCTTTGACAGAGTAAAGTGGAATTACTTATTTAAAGTATTACAGAAGTTCAATCTACCAGAAAAATATATAAATTAGATTAAAGCATTGTATAATGGGCCATAGGTGAAGGTAACAGAAAATGGATATGTATTGAGTCACTTTAAATTAAGTAGGTCAACTAGACAAGGATGTCCACTATCCCCCTTGTTTTTCGCCTTAGCAATAGAACCTTTGGCAGAACTGATAAAAATAGAAAATAAAATAAAGGATAAAAATAAAGGAGAAGGAGTATAAAATCAGTTTATTTGCAGGTGACTTCATAGTATACCTAACTGAACCGGATGTATCAGTAAAAGAATTCCATAAGAAATTGAAGGAATATGGAGAAATATTGGGGTACATGATCAACGCAAATAAAAGTGAAGTGATGCCAATGAGTAATGCAGACTATACAGAATTTAAAAAAAGAATCACCATTCAAATGGCAAGCACAAGCAATCCAATACCTAGGGATCAGGTTAGATAATAACTTAAGCCACTTGTACAAACTAAATTATCAGCCACTAATAAAGAAATTGCAGGAAGACTTAGAACATTGGAAAGAATTACCACTAATGTTGATAGGGAGGGTAAACTGCATTAAAATGAATGTGTTCCCAATGATACAATACTTATTTCAAACATTACCAATTCCCTTAACATAAAAATTCTTTAAGGAGAATAATAAGGAAATTCTTGTGGAAAGGGAGGAATCCAAGGGTAGCGTTAGATAAATTAGCAGAGAGGTATAATCAAGGTGGTTTACAGTTACCAAATTTTAGAAATTATTATAGAGCTGCACAATTAAGGTACTTATAAGATTTTTACCAGACAAGGGAAAAACCAGACTGGACTAAGATAAAATAGGGGAAAAGGTACCGGAACATATACTTTATAAAGGGGATGAAAAGCTGGTACAATATAAAAACTCACCAGTACTGCATCATTTACTTAATACATGGAAGAAGGTCCACTTAGAAAAGAAAAAAAACAAATTATCAAATACCAAAATTACTATTGACGCAAAATCCACTAATCCCTGTTACAATAGACAACCTTTCCTTTAGAGAATGGGAGAGAAAAGGAATCAAAAAAATAGAAAATTGATTTTTGGGAAATAATTTATTAACATTTGAACAGTTGAAGTATAAATGTGGAATAACTCATGGTACAATGTTTGCATATCATCAATTGAAAGCTTATTTAAAGGATAAATTGGGAAACAGCTTGAGATTACCTGAAGGAAGCAGCTTTGAATACGTGATTACAGACACAATGATAATTAAAAGATTTATAACCAACATGGACATTAAGCTGCAAGATAAGGAAAATGAAATAAACTATAAATCTAAGCAGAACTGGGAAAAGGATCTAAACATAAAGAAAAAAAATGAAGTATGGGAAAAGTTATGTTCTGGAACTATGAAGAATACAATAAACACAAGGTTACGCATGATACAGTATAATTGGTTACACAGGGTATATATATCACTCCTCAAAAATTAAAAAAATGGGATTCAACATTATCGGATAGATGTTTTCTCTGTAAGAAGGAAATGGGAACAATATTGCATGCAACTTGGGCATGTACGAAAGTAAATACGTTTTGGGAAGAATTAAATCAGATACTAAATAAAATTACAAAAAAATAACATACCGAAGATATATATATAAATATATTTCTTTTAAGTAACATAAGAAGTAGAGAATTAGGCCTCAAATTGGATAAAGTGTGAAAAAAAATTCATTATGATAGCCTAGGCAATAGTGAAAAAATGTATAATGTCAACTTGGAAAATGGAAGAGTCCATGAGTATACAGCAATGGTACATGAAAATGAATAACTGTATTCCATTGGAAAAAATAACATACAATTTAAAAAATAAAGTCACAATGTTTGAACAAATTTGGGAACCATACATGGAACATATCAAAGAGAGCTTGCCTATGACCTCCATCCCCTAGAATGAGAATGAAAATGATAAGAAGACAAAACGACTAGATTCAGTGTGTAATAAATAGATGATGCATTTTTCTTGTTTATTTTCCTTTGTGTGAAGATATTGTTTTATGGTTTTATTGTATTGTATATGTTGAATATTTATGGGTCTTGGAGGGGATGGGTAGAGGGGAGGGAGGGAAAGGGGGGAAAAAGGGGAGAAAAAAACCACTGTGTAAATTTAATGAGATACGTTAGTACATATTTTGGTTGATATGGTTCACAGTGTGAAAAATAAAAATTTATTTAAAAATAGAAAGCGAGCACTTCCTCCTCTTTAATCTCTGTAGGTTCTATGACCTCACAGCTTGTCTTCCTTACTTCCCATGACTCTGTGCCTGTTTTGTGAGTGAATACTTAACATTTTTAAATGGGTGACATGGTTGGCGTACCAGTTAGCGCAACGCCTTTACAGCACCAGCGATCGAGGTTGGTGTTTGAATCCCACACTGTCTATAAGGAGTTTGTACGTTCTTCCCATATCTGCATGGATTTTCCCCAGTAGCTCCGCTTTCCTTCCAATGTTTGAAATGTACTAGGGTATAGATTAATTGGGCATTTAGGACTCGTGGGCTAAAATGGCCTCTTACAGTGCTGTATGTCTAAAAAATTTAAAGTCTGCAGACTCTCTGTCCTATGCCACAGATCTCAGCAGCAATGGAAATTCACCAAAGGAGTGTTTTTTTTTTCTTTTAAACCCCTAGATTTACTAATAGCACATTAATTCTGGAAAGTCACTTCAAAGTTCAGACTTAGAAATCCATTGTCCAAATGCAGACTTTAAACTGATGCACAGAAGTAATCGTGAAGGAGATGGGAGAGACCGAGTTACTGAACTGCCAAAAACTCACGAATCATTGTCGAGTTTCTTCCAGAGAGATATCATTTCGTATGAAAGTTTGCCACAAATCCCCTTACCTAGAATAGGGGAAACAAAATGCGTGACTTCCACGATGCTTCCAAAACCCAGGCACGGGTCAATTGAAGTGACCTTTCCTTGGGTTGCGGTGGGATTCAATAATTCCCCTGACAGGAAGAATCAGCCAAATTGTCCATTGTCACACAAAGTCATTCGATGAGATGCCTGCTGGTCAATGATGTGCGTGCTGTTCTTTCAGTGCTCCATGCGCTACCTGTGTCCCTGAAAGAAGCAACAAATGTTTCTTTTTCCTCTCCAAAGTAGCGAATTTGGGTACAGCCTGTTCTAGCTGTTGCCACCCAGTTTCTCCACAGCTGTGAATGGTTGTAGCCTGTACTAGCCCTTAAAATGATATTCACTCTAAATGAAATGGGAGGTCGTAATATTTGATTGTAGTTTATTGCTGGAGAAACTTTAAGGGTTACACAGAGTTCTTTGTGACAAAGTTGGTTATGTATCTTTAATAAAGAAGGCTGTGTGAACTGCTGTATCACTCTAGCACATTGGTATGTTAAATTGCTGGAGGAAGTGAGAGGTTTGTATGATTTGGTGTGTGTAACCAATTCTGCCACATTAT
This sequence comes from Narcine bancroftii, assembly GCF_036971445.1. Classification (NCBI taxonomy): domain Eukaryota; kingdom Metazoa; phylum Chordata; class Chondrichthyes; order Torpediniformes; family Narcinidae; genus Narcine; species Narcine bancroftii. The sequence goes on along the minus strand of NC_091469.1, from coordinate 473,471,829 downwards.
ATATTGCAAAAGGGTCTCCAATATTAAGGGAATTTGTGGGTTTTGCTGCTTTGGAATGGCCTAAAAAGGGACGAGAAAGGGGCTGAATAAATGCAGAGCTGGAATCACAGAATTCAGCAATCAGCTCTCCTCTGGGTGTTGTATTTCCGGAGGAGAGTGTCTGCATCATGGCTATGTATGGGGTACGAATACCGCAGAGTAGAAAGCTTTGCAAATGGCAAAACCCACTCCACCATCGAGAACATCGACAGGGAATGCTGCCGTCAGAGGGCAGCAGCAATCATCAAGGATCCATGCCACCCAGCGCATTCTCTGTGCTCACTGCAGCCATCAGTAAACAGGTCTAGGACCCACAAGACCTGCACCACCAGGTTCAGGAACAGTTGCCTCCCCTCCGCCATCAGACTCCTCAATGACAAACTCAATCAGGGACTCATTTAAGGACTTTTGCTTTGCCCATTGAATATTTATTTTTATATATTGCACAGTCAGATTGTTTACCTTTCTTTGTTTGTTTACTTTTCTCTCTTTTGAATATGTTCTTGAGTACAGTTTACAGCTACCAATAAGTAGAATTTCTTCCTGGCCCACAGGGAAAAAAAAATCTCAGGGTTGTATGTGATGTCATGTATGTACTTAATTTTAATTTAATTTAATTTATTTTTATTTTTTTTAATTTAATTTTAATTTTAAATTTAGACATATAGCAAGGTAACAGGCCATTTCGGCCCATGAGTCTGTGTCACCAAACTACACCCAATTAACCCCCAGTACGTTTTTGAATGGTGGGACAAAACCAAAACGCCCAGGGAAAACCCACGAGGACACAGGGAGTATGTACAAACTCCCTAGAGATGGCGTGGGATTCAAACCTTGGTCCTGATTGCAGGTGCTGTAAAGGCTTTGCGCTAACCACTAAGCCAACCGTGCTACACACTCTGACAATCAATTTGAACTTTGAGCAGTGGGGCATGGCAGACATCCTAGCAGATCCCTTGTGTAGGTCAATGGAGGAAAGAAGAGGTCGTTTGATCCACAAATTTGCTCCATTTCACAATGAGATCAAAGCTAAGGTGTGATCTAACTCCATACGTTCTCCAGGTTTCCCAAACATCTTATCAAGTAACCCCTCAGGAAATTTGCCTCCTACTCAGATTCTAAATTGCAAGCAAATGTGCAAATAGATTTCTCTGAGAAATGACCATTGGATTGAAGGTTCTCAGGGAACATGATCACCCCCGCCCCCCCCCCCCCACCCCGCTCACTTCCTTCTGCCTCTGACCAATGCTCCAAACAAATTAATAATAGCTTGTTCAGTGGCCTGAATGAAAAGCTAAGGGTTTGCTACTCATGGCTATCTGCTCGATCCCATGTAAACATCCATATCCAATTAAATTATAATGACTGGAGCAAAGAATTCGAGGTGCTGGAAATCCCAATTGAGCAGAGGGAATACCAAAAGTTCTCAGCACACCATTGATGGGGAGAGAAAAGGAGTTGATGTTTTGGATCAAAGACCATACAGCATGGAACAGGCCCTTCAGACCATCTCATCCATGTCTGTCAAGTTGCTATTCTGGGCTGGTCCCAGTTGCCTGCATTTAGTCTATATCATTCTAACCCCTTCCTGTCCATACATTTATTCAGATGTCTGAATTGTGCTCACTTTTACTTTCCTCTGGCAACTTGTCCCAAATATGGACCACACTCTGAATGAGACAGGTCCCTCTTAAATCAATACGAGAAAAGGTGGGCAAAGGGATTTAAGATTACAGGTGGTGGAGAGAATGAGGTAACCAGAAATGAACACAATAGCTACCGTAAATATTCATGTATAATGCAAAAAGTTTTACCCTTTTCCCCTCAGAAAAAGGGGGGGTTGCATAATACACAGGAGTAGAGTTTTTTTTAATTTCTGCAACTCACAGGGTGGCTCAGATGGCCAGGCGGGTGGGCGGGCGAGCGATAGTTGGCAGCGCGACTTGTGCGGCAGGGCAGGCGAGCGGTAGTCGGCAGCACGACTCGGGAGGCCAGCCGAGTGGGCGGACGAGCAGTAGTCAGCAGTGTGACTCGTACGGCAGGGCAGGAGAGTGGTAGTTGGCAGCGCGACTCGGTAGGCCAGCCGAGTGGGTGGACGAGCGGTAGTCATCAGTGTGACTCGTACGGCAGGGCGGGAGAGTGGTAGTCGGCAGCGCGACTCGGGAGGCCAGCCGAGTGGGCGGACGAGCGGTAGTCAGCAGTGTGGAGGAGGAGGAATTCCTTGAATGTTTACGGGACGGTTATCTAGACCAATATGTCGAGGAACCAACTCGGGAGCAGGCCATTTTAGATTGGGTATTATGCAATGATAAGGGGCTAATCAGCAATCTTGTTGTGCGAGGCCCTTTGGGTAGGAGCGATCACAATATGATCGAATTCTCACTCGACATGGAGAGTGATGAAATTAAAACCGAGACTAAGGTCCTGAATTTAAATAAAGGGAATTATGATGGTATGAGACGGGAGTTGAGTAAGATTGATTGGGTGGTGTTTATGGGGGAGTTGACTGTGGATAGACAATGGAAAGCATTCACAGAACTAATGGAGAAATTGCAAAAATCGTTTATACCGGTTTGGCATAAAAATAAACCAAAAAAGGTGACTCAACCGTGGATAACAAGGGAAATTAGAGACAGCATTGGGTCCAAAGAGAGAACATATCAATTGGCCAAAAAAAGTACCACAACCGAAGACTGGGAGCAGTTCAAGGTGCAGCAAAGGAGGACAAAGGGATTAATCAAGAGAGCAAAAATAAATTACGAAAGTAAGCTTGCGGCAAATATAAAAACCGACTGCAAAAGCTTTTATAAATACATCAAGAGGAAAAGATTGGTGAAATCCAGAGTAGGTCCTTTGCAGTCGGAATCAGGGGAATACATAATGGGGAATAAGGAAATGGCAGACCAATTAAATTCTTACTTTAGTTCTGTTTTTACAAGAGAGGATACAAATAACCTCCCAAGGATGTTGGGAAACATAGAGACTAATGCAAGGGAGGAACTGAAAGAAATCAGTATCTCTAAGGACATGGTCTTGGGGAAATTAATGGGATTAAAGGCAGATAAATCCCAAGGGCCTGATAATCTACATCCTAGGGTACTCAAGGAAGTGGCCATTCAGATAGCAAATGCTTTAAGAATTATTTTCCAAAACTCTATAGACTCAGGATCAGTACCCATGGATTGGAGGGTAGCTAATGTTACCCCATTATTTAAAAAGGTGGGTAGAGAAAAAGCGGGGAACTATAGGCCGGTGAGCCTTACATCAATAGTGGGCAAAATGATGGAATCCATTATTAAGGATGTAATAGCGGAGCATATGACTAGCAGAGAAGGGATCGGATGGAGTCAACATGGATTTACAAAAGGTAAATCGTGCTTGACAAATCTATTGGAATTCTTTGAAATGGTGACAGGTAACATAGATGGGGGAGAGCCAGTGGATGTGGTGTACCTGGACTTCCAAAAGGCCTTCGATAAGGTCCCGCATAAATGACTGGCTTCCAAAATCAAGGCTCATGGGATTGGGGGCAAAGTATTGATGTGGATTGAGAACTGGCTGGCAGGTAGAAGACAGAGAGTTAGGATAAATGGCTCATTTTCTGAGTGGCAGGCGGTGACCAGTGGGGTACCACAGGGATCTATACTGGGACCCCAGCTGTTCACAATTTACATTAATGATCTGGATGAGGGTATTGGGTGTAATATCTCCAAATTTGTAGATGACACTAAGCTAGGAGGGGTTGTGTGCACGGAAGAGGGGGTCAGGAAGCTCCAGTGTGATTTGGATAAATTGAGGGACTGGGCAGATACATGGCAAATGCACTACAATATAGATAAATGTGAGGTTATCCATTTTGGTAATACAAACCGGAGGGCAGATTACTATTTGAATGGCAATAGATTAAGAGATGGGGAAGTGCAGAGAGACCTAGAGGTACTTGTACATCAGTCTCTGAAGGCGAGCATGCAGGTACAGCAGGCGGTTAAAAAGGCAAATGGTATGTTGGCCTTCATATCAAGAGGGTTTGTGTATAGGAACAAGGATACCTTACTGCAGCTGTACAGGGCCTTGGTGAGACCCCACCTGGAGTATTGTGTGCAATTTTGGTCACCTTATCTAAGGAAGGATGTTCTTGCAATGGAGGGAGTGCAGAGGCGATTCACCAGGCTGATACCTGGAATGGCAGGAATGACTTATGAGGAAAGATTGCGCAAATTGGGATTGTACTTGCTGGAGTTTAGAAGATCGAGAGGGGATCTCTTGAGACATATAAAATTCTGGACAGAATGGATGCAGATGGGATGTTTCCAATGGTGGGGGGTCCAGAACCCGGGGCCATGGTTTGAAGATAATAGGCAAACCATTTAGGACCGAGATGAGGAGGAATTTCTTTACCCAGAGGGTGGTGAATCTGTGGAATTCATTGCCACAGAGGGCAGTAGAGGCAGGTTCATTAAATATATTTAAGAGGGAATTAGATATATTTCTTCAGTATAAGGGTATTAAAGGTTACGGAGAGAAGGCAGGGACGGGGTACTGAACTTTAAGATCAGCCATGATCTCGCTGAATGGCGGAGCAGGCTTGAAGGGTCGAATGACCTACTCCTGCTCCTAACTTCTATGTTTCTATGTTTCTATGTGTGACTTGTACGGCAGGGCGGGAGAGTGGTAGTCGGCAGTGCGACTCGGGTGGCAGAGGCGGGCGGGTGAGGGGAGGAGGGTGTTTCTTCCACTTTTCTTCCACAACCTGTGAAATTATGATTTTGGGCCATTAAAAAGGGGGTTGCATTATACACGAGGATAAAATTTTTCCCCCTTTTTTCCCTCAAAAATTGTGGGGGGGGGGTTGCATTATACACAAATATTTATGGTAAATCTCACCATAGAATTGTAGAGTTGCAACTCTCCAACTCAATCCCCCTATTAATGAAGCCCTACATCCCATAGGCCTTCTTAACTATCCTATCAAGGTGCGCGGTGACCTTAAGGGAGGTATGGATTTCCACCCCAAGTTCCCTCTGTTCATCCACACTGTTAAGTATGTACACTGTTAATTAACCCTGTACTCAGCCTTCAGGTTGTGAAATAAAGCAGGCTTTACCTGTGCGCAATACCCAAATACACTGCAGAAATTCAGCAGGTCATATAACATCCATAAGAGGTAAAGGATGACCAACCTTTCGTCATGAATGATTACCTTTTACTTCCTTTATCCAAAGGACCTTATGGGTTTCTCCAGCAAATTTGTGCATTGCATTTAAACCCAACATCTGCAGATTTTCTTGTTTAACACAACCAGGTTTATCTGAACTTGTTAAACTGAAAAGAGCATTTTACAGCCATATATTATAGCTGGGTATCTGAATCTCTGAAGAATTGTTCCGGCTATAGACCATAGATGGGATTAAGATGAAAAAATGTCCACTAGTCTTCATGGATGAGTCAGGCTGTCTGATTCTCCATTAAGACAGGTTTCATTCGAATCAAAGCAGAAGCTGAAGATTGGATTAGAGACAGAGTATCAAGCTGACAGTCTCTTGTGGATCGGGCAGAGGTGTTCCGCCAAGTGGTTGCCCCACCTGCGCCATGTTGCTTCAATGAAGATGAGCCCATATTTGTGCATAAAATAGACTGGACTAAAAAATGTCCTTGTGAATCATCACGTCTCCTGGAAGGATTTTTGGAGCCTTTGGGTGGTGGTAGGGGGAAGGGGTGTGAATGGGTAAGATGAAAGTGGGAGATCAGGGAGTCTGAAAGACAAATGCTGAAAGGGGGGAGAGGAAAATGATGAAGGAAGCATCCTGGACCTGAAACAGTGATGGTTTCTCCCTCCAAAGATGCTATAATATTTTTTCCATGAAGAAGACCTCTTTCTTGTGAGAGTTGAACAAAGGAAGAGCATTTTAATAACATAACTATTGATTTCATTCCTCAACCTATCAGGACAAGTTTACAAGATACAATAGCTGATAATAACCACTGTTAGATTATTGTTAGTTAGGATAATAATTGATCTATGTACTATTTTACTTCAAAATGCTGCTTTATTTGTATTATTTTTAATGAGTTATTAATTCCTGAACATCTCTCATAATGTTGATGAAATGATGCCTTCTGGACAAAGCAAATTCAAACTGAGATGTGTTTCCTCCGTTCATCTGCTGCAATCTGTGCCTTTGGTTTTAATATCGTAAGATTATGCTATATGGCGATCTCTCCACTGGCCACCATGACAATAGGGGCTCCGAAAAAGAGGTACAAGGATTCTCTGAAGGAGTCCCTTGGTGTCTGTCCCATTGGCCATCGCCAGTGGTCTGCTCTAGTCTCCGATTGCATGGCCTGGTGACACTCCATTTGCCAGTCTGTCTCCTCCTTCGAGAGCGCACGCAGAGGTGGCCTTGAGGACAAGAGGAGATGGAGGAAGAACAATGAGGCAGCAACACCAAACTTTAAAACAGAACTTCCCGTGCAGCCAAAGGGTTGCAAAAAAATAAATTCCTCGGAAGCATTAATCTGGTGTAGGAATAGTTCAAGTGGTTACGAGATATGTGTTTCTCATATCCAAGTTGAAGAGTGGTGTTGAAGAGTAGTTATTCTCAAACTCAAGCAGGCGTGTAGCTGGCAAGAGAACAAAGTTTCCAATTCCCACAATTTCATTGCACGTCAACAAACTGGGAGACCTTGTTCATCCTTAAAAGTATTTCACCTTTCTAATGGTGTTTTGAACTCAGCATAATTGACACGAGCCTCAGGCTGAGATGAAAAGAATTTCCTTTAAGCTGAAAGCCATAAATTCTTGGATTCTTCCACTCAGAGTGTTCTTCTACTGAGTTTATTCAAGACGGCGATCGATCGGTGTTTTGACAGGGCAGTGTTATTGAACCATGATCTGACTGAATGCCTGAACAAGCAGGGGCTCCTCTTGTATCTTATAGTAATGTACAATTTCTGTTTCAACACTGCTTCCAATTCCAACGGTAACGAGAACTTGCATTAATGGGACAGGAAGTTCATGTTTGCCATTTGCCAATGGCTCGATGGGCAACAGCCAGCTAATCTTCTGCCCTCGGCTCAGCCCATCTTAGGACTTCAAGGGCAGTTTCTTCCCCACTACTCAATTAATGGTCAGAAGTAGGCTTTTCAGTCCAGCACGTCTGTACTGACCACCGAGAACCTAACAAAACGAATCCCATTTTTATCACACTCCAGAACGAATCTCACAATAGTAAAAGAATGTCATTTTTACACAGTAATTTAATGCAAACTCTATTATGAGTCTACTGCTTCCACACGGTTAACGTACTGATTACCACAAAGCTATTACAATGCCAGCAACCCAGGCCCAAATGTAAGGAGTTTGTATGTTCTCCCCAGGTCTGCGTGGGTTTTCTCCGGCTGCTCCAGTTTCCTCCAACATTCTAAAGATGAACGGGCTCAGTGCATTAATTGATCACACAGGTGTATTTGGGTGACACGGGTTCATGAGCCAGAAGGGCCTGTTACCATGCTGTATCTCTAAACTAGACGAAACATGAGAAGAATAACTGAGGTTTGTTTGCTTATGTGAAGATTACACTTTAACTCAACCCTTCATTCAGTTTAATAACAGAGAATGTAAAACCACCCAGATGGATCATTTGTATAATCATTTACAAATTGCACAGGTAGTAGTAGGCATCGTTGGTCTTTCTGACAGACTTTGTAATGCATCAAAATGAAATGAAGGCACCAGTAGAAAAGCTTTGCAACATAAATTGTGTATCTTATATAATTATATCAAAGGAATGACATCCAAGAAACTGTTTTCCATTAATATTGACAGTTATTCATTTTCATTTTCCACACGGCATAGTTACAGGAAGAGTGCAGACATTCCCTAGAGGTTTTATTCCCACAATGTTGGCTTGCCAACGGGAAACAAACCACCGTATTCAAGGGTTCATCATTGCAGGGGTGGGTTGGAAGGTTCTGAAACTCCTCTTGCTCTGAGTAAGGAGAACATTGTGTTTGATGTTTCTGGAGAGGATCAGAAATGGACATCTATTAAATTGTAGCGGGCCGAGCGACCACGCGGTTAGAAGGGCCGAATCGCCACCCCAGTCATCTGAAATAAGATGGCGTGGGCTCCCCCTTCCCTTCCACGGAGAAGCCTGTGGTTGGCAATGCGTGTTACCCGGGGGATGGCGCTGCTTCCATGTTACACGCCGCTGGACAGGGAGTGACGCTGTGATGTGTTGATGTCACTTCCTAAGGGCAGCGCAGCCCTCACAGGAAGTAGGCGGTTCTCCTCGAGCAGCACGATTAATCCAAGATAAAGTTCAGTTACTGGTTCACCTCGAGCTGTGTGGACGTCTCTTGTTTCGTTAGGGCGGCCATTAGTAGACGTTACAGTGGTGACCCTGATGGTTCCAACGTCTTTGGAACCCACATCAAATACGATAAAATACAGGATGCTACTACCACTACAGTCGCAACAGCCGCAACCAACGCTGTGGGCATGCATTTTCCACCCTTCTGGGAAAATCAGCACAGAAATTGGTTACAGCTGGCCGAGTCACAGTTTCAGATCAGAGGCGTTGTCTTGTAGAATACCAAGTTCCGGAACACCATCGGAGCCATCAGTTCAGACCCTGCTGGGCACCCCAGCAGAAGCTGTAACCCAAACGCAATATAAGGACTGCTCAGACAAACAGAGTGATTACTGTTTCTACCACCACAGATGGGGATGTAACACCCAGTGGTGTGTCCCTCCATGCTTGAACCCCAACAGCAAGTCAAGTATGGCAGTGGGAAATGGACAGGCCAGATGCCAATAGTGGCCTACTCTACCTCAAGGACCAGCGAACAAAGAGGGGTATCCTAGTCGACACAGGTGTAGAGATAAGCCTCATTCCACCAGCATATTTCAAACTCAAACACAATTCCAAGGGCTTACCCCTACGGGCAACCAATGGTTCCTCTATTCCTAATTTCAGCACCTGCCTGGTCACAATCCCTGCTGCAGACACGGTTTTCCACTGGAAGTGTACAATTGCCTCCATGGGAGCAGAGTTTCTCCAGGTACATGAGCTCCTGGTGGACATGAACAGATGCCATTTGGTCAATGCTACCACGTTCCAGTCATACCCCCTTACTCTACAGCATTGTTCCTTTCTACTGTCAGGACTCCACACTCTGGACTGTAATGAATATGCCTGCCTATTGGCCAAGTACCAGTCACTGTTGGCACCCAACTTACATGACCCTAAACCAGCACATGTCTTGGAGCACCACATCAAGATCACCGGGCCCCCAGTGTATGCACGGGCACAGCGCTCCCCGAAGGACAAACTCCTCCAAGCCAAAACCAAGTTCACTGCCATGGAGGATTTGGGTATTGTCTGCCTTTCAAACAGCCCCTTGACATCACCACTGCACATGGTCCAGAAAAACAATGTGTCCCAGATAGATACCTCATCCCACACGTCCAGGATTTTGCCATGAGGCTCCTGGGCTGTCGGCTTTATTTCCAAGGTGGACCTCTTCGAAGAGTACCATCAGATTCCAGTGCATCCCAACGACGTCCCAAAAATGACCATTATTACACCTTTTGGCTGTTTTGAGTTGCTATGGATCCCTTTCAGTCTAAAGAACGCAGCCCAGACGTTTCAGCATCTCAAGGACGTGGATGATGTGGACCTTGATTTCATTTTATTCTACCTGGATGACATTCTCATCACCAGCCCTGAAGTCAGGACACACAGGTCGCACCGGACTCGCCTTTTTGACAGGTTGAAGGAGTTCGGATACACAATGAACCCGGCTAAGTGCCAGTTCAGCCTGGAAACTCTCAATTTCCTGGGATACTGTATCATTTAAGAAGGGGCCTCATCTCTGCCAGATAAGGTGGAAGCCATTCAATGTTTTCCCAGACAGGGCCTACAAGAATTCCTAGGGATAGTGAACTTTTATCATCACTTCCTCCCGGGAATGGCTACCCTCATGCAACCCCTATTCGACCTCAACAAACTTGGTGACAAAATGCTCCAGTGGACATGCGAAACCATTAAAGTATTCAAGGCAACCAAAGCGGCACCAGCGGAGACCACATTTTTGCCCTATCCAGACTCTTCCTCCCTCCGGCCCTGACAACAGACGCATCAGGCAGAGTGTTTGGCACAGTGCTGGAGCAGTGGATGAATGAACAGTGGCCCCCCCCCCCCCGGCTTTCTTCAGCAAACATCTCCAGACACCAGAACTCAAATATAATGCGTTTGTCCGTGAGTTGTTGGCCCTGTACCTGGCAATACGACATTTCTGGTACATGTTAGAAGGAGGGGTTTTTGACACCTACACAGACCACAAACCACTCACCCATGCATTCAGCAAGGTCTTGGGCCCGTGGTCAGTGAGGCAACAATGACACCTCTCCTACATTTTGGAGTATACAATGGACATTCGCCACATCGCAGGCAAATCCAACGTGGTGGCCAACACACTGTCCAAACCGGCCATCACAGCTACCTCAAGAAGGCTCGATGTTGCTTACCTGCCCAAAGACCAATCAGAGGATGCGAAAGTCCAGGCCTACTAGACTGCCGTCACCAGCCTGAAGGTTAGCGATTTCTGTCCTTCACCGAGAAGTTCAACTTTACTGTGCGACGTGTCCACCGGTTTCCCCAGACCCATCCTAGACATGGTCTGTCACATCATTCCATAAGGCCTACAGTCCACCTGCTGTCTGGCAAGTTGTTGTGTCACGGCCTCCACCACAACGCAACATTGTGGGCTAAGACTTGCTTGGACTGCCAACGCACCAAAGTGCACAGACACACCAAGGCCTCGCTCCAGAGCTTCGACCTGGTGCAGCACTGTTTTGACCATGTGCATGTGGACATTGTCGGCCCACTCCCCATGAGTCAAGGTAATCGGTATTTATTTACAGTAATCAACCATTTTACCCCTGGCCAGAAGCAATACCCCTGCCCATGTGTGACACAGAGACTTGTGCCACAGATTTTTTGACCACTTGGGTCACATGCTTTGGAGTTCCAGCCCACATCACCTCAGACTGAAGGGCCCAGTTAACATCCTCGCTCTGGGCCAACCTAGCCAAGGTCTGTGGTAGCCACCCCACAGCCTACCATCCTCAAGCAAATGGCCTTGTCAAACATTTCCACCACCACCAGAAAGCAGCCCTGAAAGCTTGACTACAAGGCCCTAATTGGATGGATGAACAGCAATTCCTGTGGGGGGGGGGGGGGGGGGGGAGGTGGTAGGGTGCAGCAGGTCGAGCGACTGTGCAGTTAGATGGACCGAATTGCCACCCCAAACATCCGACACAAGATGGCGTGGGTGCCTCTTCCCTTCTGAGGAGAAGCCCGCGGTTGGCGACATGTGTTGCCTGGGAGACAACGCCGCTCCTGTGTTGCACACCGCAGGACAGGGAGTGATGCCACTACCTTAGCCCAGCGTGCCCCTTACAGGAAGGTGGCAGCCTCCTCGAGCAGCGCAAGGAAATTAAAATGAAGTTAAGTTACTGTTTCACCTTGTGCTGTGTGGACGTCTCTCATTTCGTTAGCCCTGCCGTTGGCTGATGCTACAAAACGCGTTTTCCAAGATTTTAAAGCTCTCTGGCTCATTTCTTCCAGCAACACCTTGGGCTCTTGATGGCAATTTCATTGGGTTTCACCCCTTGACAGGGATGGCTCTCAGCTCATTTTCATTCAGAAGTCTGCTTTCTACCACCTTTTCCCCCAGAAACACGTTCCAGGCACTGACCACTCTTGTACAGAAAAATGTTTCAGGCTTGAGCCTTTCATCAAGTTATGAGCTGAATATAGGCCAACATTTTACTCATTTGGGATCAAGCCCAAAACGTTGGTTATATATCTGTTATCTTTGTTTGACCTCCTGAGTTTCCCCAGATTAGTGCTTTAGCTTCACTCATGGTATCTGCAGATTGTGGTTTTACTACCCCTGGCAGCTCATTCCTGACACTCATTACTCTGTGTGATATATTTGTCTACCAATCTCCCTTAAACTTTATCCCCCTCACATTAAAAGCATGTCCTCTCATGTGTGATGCTTGTGGCCCAGAGTAAAGTTTCTGACTGTTTGCCCTATCAATGCCTCTCATAATTTTATAAACTTCTGCCATTGTTGTTCTCCACGTGGGCTTTTAAATTAAATTTAGATATACAGCACGGTTAACTAGCAGCCCATTTCGGCCCATAACTCCTTGTCGCCCAATTTGCACTCAATTAACATACTCCCCCGGTACGAACAGTGGGAGGAAACCTGAGCCCCCGGGGAAAAAACCCACGCAGACACGGGGAGATCATACAAACTCTTGACAGACAGCGTGGGATTCCCGTCGCTGGTGCCATAAAGGCATTGCACTAACCACTACACCATCTATGCCACCTCATTAAAAATGTTAAGTAAAATACGTTAAATGAAATTAAGGATGTGATTCATACAGAGCTGCCTTTGACTTGAAAATATTGCTCAGTCATTGTAACGAGTGGCCACGGCATATCAGGCCAGAAGCCAGCTGGGCCTTAGACTGTTCTATCAGATCATCCCTCCGCCTCCTCCGCTTCAGAGAAAACAACCCAAGTTTGTCCAGTTTCTCCCTGGGTCTCATACCCTCTAAACCAGCCAACATCCTGGTAAATCTCTCCTGCACCCATTCCAAAGCCTCCACATCCTTCCTGCGAGTGTCCAAGATTTCACATTGTAGTCCAGGTGCAGACTGACCAAAGTTTTATACAGTTGTAACGTGACCTCCTTACTTTCATACCCAATGAAGCCAAGCAAGCTGTGCAACTTCTTTACTGTCCTTCTACTTATGTGGCTGCTTTCAATCAACTACAGACCCTTTGCACATCAATACAGTAAAATCCCTGGTATCTGGAATTCATGTATCCGGCAGCCTCAAGCATCCAGCAAAACAAATGGAGGAAAATAAATTTAAAAAAATAAAATAAATAAGAATAAAATAATAGGTTAAAAAAATTGTAGGCTTAAAATTGCAAAAGTAAATGTTCTCTGAAGCAATACATAAACCTTTGGTGAAGTTGGGAGCAAATAGCGGAGAGCCTTGGGCGTGCTTTGCTCGTACCAGTTGTTTGAATAAAGTTATGTGTTACTCAGGATGAAGAGCTGGTTGATGCAGCTTGCCGTTGGGGTGACTCTCTAAAAGTATCTCCTTATCCCTGTTTGTGACTGAAAAATAAAGTAAAATGCTTAAGGTTTACATATTCATGCAAGTGAACTTTGTTCTGTGTACGTTGTCTAGTATTTTTGTCTTTTAAGCTGTTTATTCTTAATGCAGGTACATTGGTTAGGCATTGTATGAGTGAGTCTCAAGCAACTGGAAGATATACTTATCTGGCACCTACCAATCCTCATAGGTGCTGGATACCAGGGGTTTTACTATACTTTTAAGAGCCCTGGTATTAAATGCATACATTGCCCTCACATTTGCCCTCCCAAAGTGCAACAGCTCACACATGTCCAGATTTAACTTGATCTGCCATTTCTCTTCCCATATCTGCAACTGGTGTATATCTAGTTGTATTGGTAGCCCCTGTACTGTCCGTAACTCCATCAATCTTTTTTATCATCTTCATATTAACCCACCCACCTACTTTTCCATCCAAGTTATTTTTCCATACCACAAACAACAGGGGTCCCAATACCAATCCCTATGGAACACCACTGGTCACGGGCTCCAGCCAAAATAACATCCTCCCACCACAATCCTCTTTCTTCTAGGAGCCAGCCAATTCCATATCCAAACGATCAATCAGAACACCACAGTCAGTACGAATTGGAAGCAACGTCTCCTCCTTAAAGATTATCAACACAGGTGCACCCCAGGATGCGTGCTTAGCCCACTGCTCTACTCATTATACACCCAAGAGTGTGTGGCCAGGCACAAATCTAATGCTATCTACAAGTTTGCCAATGGCACCACAGTTGTCGGCAGAAACACAAACGGCAATGAGGAAGAGGGAGATAGATCAGCTCATTGAATGGTGTCACATCAAAAACCTTGCATTCAACATCAGCAACACCAAGTAAATGAATGTGGACTTCTGGAGGGAGTCAGGGGAACATGATCAATAATCACAAAAGACTGGAGTTGTGAAACTATCTGGCTTTTATTAACTATGGACTGGAACTGCCGTCAACCTCATTGACTAATCAAGGCAGAGTAGAATGGGGAGCATGCAAGGGACTATGGGTAGGATCGGTCTCGGGAGGCGTGTCCAGCCGGCAGCAGCCAATCATAGCATAACAGTGGTTTACCACAGACTTGGTCCTCATTGAGGGCTCAGTAGGGGAAAGGGTCAAGAATTTCAAATTCATGGATGTCAACATCTCTGAGGATCTGTCCTGGAGCCTCTATATTGATGCGATCACAAAGAAGGTTCGCCAGCGGCTATTCTTTGTGAAGTGTTTGAGGAGATTCAATATATCACTGAAGACACTTGAAAACTTCTACAGGTGTACCATATTGCATCACTGTTTGGTATGGAGGTACCAACTCTCAGGACAAGAATAAACTCCAGAGGGTTGTTAACTTGGCCTGTGACATCATAGGCACCAGATTCACTCCATCAAGGACATCTACATGAGGTGGTGTCTTTAAAAAGCAGCCTCTATCCTCAAAGACCCCCACCACCAAAACCATGCCCTCTTCACTCTGCTACCATTGGGGAAAAGGTACCGGGGCCTAAAGACGAGCACCCAATGACACAAGGACAGCTTCTTCCCCGATGCCATCAGATTCTTGAATAATCAATGAACAAAAGACACTGACTCACTTTTTGTCCACAATTATTTTAATTTTTATATTATTGTTGTAAGATAGTTGATAATATAAATGTTTGCATTATGACGCTGCTATAAAATGTTGAATTTCATGACTTGTACATGACAATAAATTCTGATACTGATTTTGATCAACTCACCATGCATCGGTATCTTCTAAATCACCCTACCATGAAGATCTTGTCAAATGCCTTGTTAATGTCCATGTGGACAACATCCCTCCTCTCATCAACCACCTTCATCACCTTCTCTGATAAAAAACTAAAGAAAAAAAATTAAGAAAAAATTAAACATACATATCAAGATCTAATCAACGTAAATTAAAATGTAAATATTCTGAATATAACAACCACTTATTAATTTTAAAAAACTGTAATTATCACGTGAAACATATGTAATTTTTTCCATTATTAAACAATATTTCATCTCGTTATGTCCTCTATTAATATCATTCATATTTGTATCTTTCCACATACTAGCAATACATTTTTTCGCTACAGGTAAAGCTAAATATACAAAAGCAAGTTGAAATTTATCTAATCCCAAACTTTTCAGAGGTTGCAAACTGCCCAGTAAAAATACTGTCAGATCATATACAGGTATATGATCATATACAGGTATATGATCATATACAGGTATCCTAAAAACAATTGAATTTTCTTCCAAAAAGCTTATATATATACATGAGCAGACAGCATGAAAAAAAGTTCCTAACGTGCATTTATCAATCTAGTTACACTATCATGACAGATATCTAACCAATCATCCTCAAAAAAAATAAAACCAAAGAATTTGAACAGTACATGGATTGGAGGAGTATGGAGGCTATGGACTGGGTGCTGGTCAGTGGAACTAGGCAGAACAATAGTTCAGCACTGAGTAAAAGGGCCGAAGGGCCTGTTTCTGTGCAGTAAGGTTTTTTGGTTCTAATACAACAGGCCAGGAAGGCATTTCAGTATGAATACTGAGAGCTGCATTTCCTAATGCATCAACATCCCATGATTGAATAAATAAAAATGTGACACCTGACTACACGGATAAAAGAAGTATTTAATAAATTCAGACTGGGATTGAAATCAGATAAATACTGAAAATACTTAGCAGGGAAGGCAGCATTGTTGATGAGAGAAACCCCTTTTACACAGCCTCTTCATGATGGGAATATTGCGCCTTTATTGAGCCACACTGTTCGGTGAAAAGGTATGAACACAGAATTGAGGGGGGGGGGGGGGGGTTATTGTAGTCCTGCCTTTAAGCTGGCAGCAGAGGTAGTCACAGCGCCAAATCATGTTATGCCAGCTCTGTTTTGTTCAGTGTTAAAAAGCAAATGACGGGTCTTCTTTATGGCAGTACCGCAGGATCTCTGTGTAAAAAGGGCGACAGTTAGCATTTCAAATTAAGGAATTTGTCGAAGCTGCGAAAGAGGGAGAAGAGGTCAGAAAACAGTAATAGTGTTTACGAGGCCTTGAGGGAGACTCCTGGATATGCAGAGAATAGAGAAAGAGTGCAGAATAGATTCACAAGAAAGCTCTCAGTACTGATGGACTTAAGTTAATAAGAGGCTGGGTCAGCTGGGATTTATTTTCCCTGGAGAGTAGGAGGCTAAGGGGAGACCTTATAAAGGTTCATGAGGGGTATAAACAGAGTTGTGTTCCCTGTGTAAGGGAATCAAAACTAGAGCACAGAGACTTAAAGTGGGAGGAGAAAGATTTAAATTGGAGCCGAATGCCACCTTTTTCACACAGAGGTGGTGAGTGTGTGGAATGAGCTGTCAGTGGAAGCAGGTACAAATGTTATGAGTAGAATGGGAATATTTATTTGCTACCCTAGTAAAATGTAATTTTGGCCAGCTTTTATACATTGGATAAAAATTTTATATACATCTCTAATGGCCTCAATTCATACTAATTTCTAGCAATCCAAGCTTTTTAAACCTCATCAAGGCAAGAGACAAGGCTGTCCTCTGATCCTATTGCTTTTTGACTTAGTACTGGAACCACTTGCTATTGTTCTGTGCGCAAATCCAAATTTTACTAGTATATTTAGAAGAAGGACTAAACATAGGTTATCTCTTTATGCGGATGACCTTTTATTGTTCATTTCCAATCCCGAGTTATCCAAATCGAATATACCATCATTACTTTCTTGTTTTAGCAGATTTGCTGGTTATAAAATCAATTTTCATAATACCGAATTACTACCACTGAAATGCGCACCACAACTTTATTCTAAATATCCACTCAAAATAGTGAATGAACATTTTATATACTTAGGCATTATCATAACTAAGAATTTTAAAAATCTTTTAAAAGAAAACTTTGCACTTTTAGGTAACCAAACCAAATCAATTCTTGCGAGATACTCACCACTCTTATTGTCTATGAATGGTTGTATTAATTCAGTTAAAATTAATATTCTTCCAACAGTTTTATGTCTTTCAATCACTGCCAATATTTATTCATAAATCTTCTTCGGACAATTTCAAATCAATTGTTATGTGATATATATGGCAAAACAAGAAACCAAGATTGAATATCAGGTATCTTCAGAACACTAGAAACAATGGGGGATTAGCCCTACCTAATTTCCGTTTTTACTACATTGTTACAATGTGAAAAGACAGATGAATATCCTAATTGGATTGAGATGGAGTTGAAATCCCTCAGAAATATCTCCCTATGCGTGGTATTGGGGTCATCTTGACCTATGTCTATTCTGAGATTGACAAAGAACTTAATAATGACACATAGAATGAAGATCTGGAATCAATTCAGAAAACTTGGGATTTATAGTTACAAGTCCTATAATTTCTAATTATTTATTTCAACCATGCCAGTTTTCAAGAATGGAATTTATTAGGTATTAATAGTTTTAAAGATATTTTCATACAACAGCATTTTATATCTCTTCAACAATTGGAGACGATACCCTTCAGATATTATCAAATTTGACATTTTTCCTGCTCTAAGCTTTCAACATTTCCTACACTTCCTGATGTAAAAATTATCAATGAACTCTTCGAGTTATAAATGACTCATAAAGGCTTGAGATCTTCTTTATAGTACAAACCACTGAATATGAAAGCAATTTCTTAAAATGGAATTAAAACTGAATGGGAGGATGACCTGAATATCTCGTTCTCAGAAGAAGAATGGAATTCAATTTTGGGCCTGATTTACGATTCCTTATTGTGCTTTGGACAGAGTCTGGTTCAATTCAAAGTGCATTGTGTACATTTCTCCAAAGTCAAACTCCAGCTCGAATAAATTCTGATATTAGTTCACTTTGTGACAAACATAAAATATTCGACACCTCTTTGTTTTGGACGTGCTCTAATTTACAAGAATATTGGACCAACATTTTGAGAACTTTTTTCAACCTTATTTAGGATCAATTTAGATCCATGTCCGGTAATTGCACTATTTGGTTTTTCAAAAGATTATTTTATTTTCTAATCAAAGACAGGTTATAACATTCTCCACCTTATTAGCAAGAAGAGCAAACCTGTTAAAATGGAAAGATGAAACCCCACATAAACTCAATAAAATTAATTTCAAAAGAAAGAAAGAGAAGAATGGTGGAATGCTGGGTAAAGGTGACAGTGCAAGATTAAATGGGGAGGTAAAGAGGACAAACAATAGCAATAATGGTTTGGGCCTGGAAACAAATGCATTGCAATTGCCGAATTAATATGGAGAAAGCTTGAAATGCTTTTCATTCCTATATTCAGTGTTGAATCTGGAAGTCTGTAATATGCCTGATCAGAGCATGAGGCAGTGGCCCTCTAGTTTAAATTAAACCTTGTTGAAGTTTGTCATAATCCATAAGTCCAGAAGACATATTGGCAGGGCAGAAACAGGCTATTCAGCCCATCGAGTCTTCCCCACGTTTAATCATGAGTTGACCATTATTCCACTCAGCCCCACTGCCCGGCCTTCTCCCCGTAACCTTTGATGCCCTGGATAATCAAGAACCTGTCAATCTCTGACTTAAGTACACCTAGTGGCCTGGCCTCCACATCATCTCATAAGAATTATTTAGATGCTCCAACAATTATAAGCATCAACATCTCTTGTCAACTTTCTTTGGAGTGTGTGG
The DNA here is from genome assembly GCF_036971445.1 of Narcine bancroftii. Lineage (NCBI taxonomy): Eukaryota > Metazoa > Chordata > Chondrichthyes > Torpediniformes > Narcinidae > Narcine > Narcine bancroftii. Next base: position 473,452,866 of record NC_091469.1, on the reverse strand, counting down.
CACTTTGGTAAGAAAAGGTTCTCCAAATAATCTCCCTACTGTGAATTAAAATGGCGAGCAGCATAATCGTGATCCCACTGGTCATTCACCTTACAGACAAGTTAACGAACATGAGAAATGCAATCTGGACATAGTCATAACAATCACCTGAACATGTTTATTCAATCGACCAACTCCAATCCTATTGCTCAGTTTGACCTTCCTGCCTGATTTCTCAACTCCCTCCCTCCCTACCCAGTCAAGAGTCATAGAAACATAGAAGATAGGAGCAGGAGTAGGTCATTCGACCCGTCGAGCCTGCTCCGCCATTCATGGCTGATCTTAAAGTTCAGTACCCCGTGCCCGCCTTCTCTCCGTAACCTTTAATACCCTTATACTGAAGAAATAGATCTAATTCCCTCTTAAGTATATTTAATGAACCTGCCTCTACTGCCCTCTGTGGCAATGAATTCCACAGATTCACCACCCTCTGGGTCAAGAAATTCCTCCTCATCTCGGTCCTCAATGGTTTGCCTATTATCCTCAAACCATGGCCCCGGGTTCTGGACCCCCCCCCACCATTGGAAACATCCCATCTGCATCCATTCTGTCCAGTCCTGCCAGAATTTTATATGTCTCTATGAGATCCCCTCTCAATCTTCTAAACTCCAGCGAGTACAATCCCAATTTGCGCAATCTATCCTCATAAGTCATTCCTGCCATTCCAGGTATCAGCCTGGTGAATCGCCTCTGCACTCCCTCCATTGCAAGAACATCCTTCCTTAGGTAAGGTGACCAAAACTGCACACAATACTCCAGGTGGGATCTCACCAAGGCCCTGTACAGCTGCAGTAACGTATCCTTGTTCCTATACTCAAACCCTCTTGATACGAAGGCCAACATACCATTTGCCTTTTTAACCGCCTGCTGTACCTGCATGCTCACCTTCAGAGACTGGTGTACAAGTACCCCTAGGTCTCTCTGCACTTCCCCATCTCTTAATCAATTGCCATTCAAATAGTAATCTGCCCTCCGGTTTGTATTACCAAAGTGGATAACCTCACATTTATCCACATTGTAGTGCATTTGCCATGTATCTGCCCAGTCCCTCAATATATCCAAATCACACTGGAGCTTCCTGACCCCCTCTTCCGTGCACACAACCCTTCCTAGCTTATTGTCATCTTAGTGTCTACAGCCTCCTGGGGAGGAAATGTCCAGAGATCCCCTTGAGTCCAGAATTTCCTCCTTGGCCTAATCTTCCATGTTGTTCCCTCATGCTGAGACTGGGGCACCTGTTTTCAGTTTCTCCAGCCTGAGGAATCACCACCACAGCATGTTTTCTCGTGTCCCTTTCGAAGCGATCACATCACGAAGCGAATTGAAGTCATCACATCAAATTTATGGTCATCTAACCCAATGAAGCAGCGTTCTCCAGTCCTCAGTGTAAAATACGCAGGCACACAACCAGACATAATGCACATGCAGAAAAAAAAATACATATGCAGGATAGGTATGCATATATACAAATAAATAAATAAATGTTGTTTTGTAAATATCAGATGGTAAGTGTGAGCACTTCCTTTGGTCGTTCAGCATTCTCACTGCCCGTGGGAAGAAGCTGTTCCTCAGCCTGGTGGTACTGGCTCTGATCCTCCTGCATCTCTTTCCCGACGGGAGCAGCTGAAAGATGCTGTCTGCGGGGTGGCAGAAGACTCAACAATTTTGGGAGCCCTCTTCAGATAACAATCCTAATAGACCCCGTCGATTTGAGGGGAGAGGGAGACTCCCGTGATCCTCTCTGCCACTCTCCTGAGGACAAACCTCCAGTCCATTTCTCTGCAGCAACCATACCACACTGTGATGCAGCTGGCCAGTATTCTCTTGCAAGAGCTCCTCTAGAAGGCTGGCATGATGGTGGACACAAACCTTGCCCACTTCAGTCTTCTCAGGAGGTGCAGTCGCTTTTGCATCTTCCTGTCAAGTGAGGAGGTGTTGTGTGTCCACAATAAGACACTAGTAGAGTCAATTCAAATGTTCGGAGAGACAGACAATAACCTTGCAGAGTTTTAGATCCACTGACCAGAGACAAAGTTTCTCCAGTAATTAGAACAATAGAACATTACAGCACAGAAACAGGCCCTTTGGCCCTTCTAGACTCTGCCAAAATATTATCTGCCCAGTCCCAGTGTACCCAGTCCATATCCTCCATACCCCTCCCATCTGTGTACCTGTCCAAATTTTTCTTAAATGTTTAAATTGAGCCCCACTTCAGCTGATAGTTCATTCCACATACCCACCACTTTCTGTGTTTAGAAGCTCCTGTTAATGTTCCCCTTAAAATTTTCCCCTTTCACCCTTAACCCATTGCCCTCTGGTTTGTATTGCATCTAACCTCAGTGGAAAAAGGCTACTTACATTTCCTCTATCTACACCCCTGATAATTGTGTCTCTGTATTTGTTTTGATCTTGTTGGGATTGGGAGTATTATAACCATATAACCGTTTTTGGCGCGAAACAGGCCATGTCGTCCCTTTGAGTCCACACCGGTTCACTAGAACAACTCCACTGGCTCAACCCTTCTGCTCTCCGCCAATAACCCTCCAACCCCCTCACCTGCATGTACTCATTCAACCCTCTCTTAAATGACAAAAGGGACCCTGCCGCATTTGGAAGATCATTGCATTCTGTCACCAATCTTGCTGAGTGAAAAAGCATCCTCTAATATTTCTCCTAAAGTTTTCCCCCCTTACCCTTAACTCATGCCCTCTTGTTCCAACTTCCCCTGCCCTCAGGGGAAAGAGTCTGTTTATGGCTAGTTTATCTATTCCTTTCATAATTTTAAATACCTCTATCAAGTCCCCTCTCATTCATCTATGTTCCATTGAATAAAGTTCCAGTCTCCTTAATCTCTCCCTGTAATCCAGATGCTGTAAGCCAGGCAACATCCATGTAAATCTTCTCTGCACCCTCTCCACCTTATCTATATCCTTTCTATAATTTGGAGACCAGAACTAAGCACAGTACTCCAAACCAGGCCTCACCAATGTCTTAAACAGCTGCAGCATCACCTCCCAGCTCCTATACTCTATACTACGATTTATGAAGGCCAGCATTCCATACGCCTTCTTAACCACCCTGTCTACATGGGAATCCACCTTCAGTGAACTCTGTACCATAATCCCCAGGTCCCTTTGCTCCTCTGTGTGCCTCAATGCCCTCCCCTTAACTGCGTATGTCCTATTTTGGTTATTTTTACCGAAATGCAGCACCTCACATTTGTCTACATTGAATTCCATCTGCCATCTTTCAGCCCACACTTCCAAACAAACCAAATCCTTCTGTAATCCAAGAAAACCTACCTCACTATCCACCACTCCCTCTATTTTCATATCATCTGCATATTTACTTACCCAATTAACCACACCCTCCTCTAAGTCATTAATATAAATGATAAACAAAAGGTATCTGGGAAAAAAAAACCTCTGTGACATGTATGAAGTGCTCGAAAAACTTCCACTAACTTGGGTTAGCTGTCAAGATTCAAGATTCAATAATTGTCATGTAATAAAAACAGTGAAATATCACTCAGAATTTGCTTTCGTCTGGAGAAAGGCAGACAGATTCGCCATCGGCAGAAATTGCCTGAAAGGCCCCTTACAGTCAGAGAAAGAGAAGGAAAAGAAAGTGCCCCCCCACCCCACCCAGAGCCACCAAGGGTCCATAGATTCGCCTCGAGCATTGCCGCAGCCTGAGAGTCCAAACCATTGACAACCTGAGCTCCAGGTCTGAACGTCTAAGACAAAGAGGAAACTTTCAGCACCCTCGGCACCGTCTCGCATCTTAGTTCCAATACCCAGTACCCCTGCAGCCATTCTCAAGCCAGTCTCCAGCAGTCCGCAGACTGGGGTAAGTCCCTTGACCACAGTTGCCATCAGCCACCGCCTGCATGTTCTTCAGCTGCAGAATCTCTCATTGGCCCGCTGCCATGATCACCAACCCATGGGTCGTCTCCTCTGCATCTCCTTCTCAAGCGTACGCTGTGACCCTGTTTTCTGGAGCCTTGCGCCAGTCCTCTGTGCCCCCCCCCCTCCAAATCTGCAACCCCTCGTGGCTGTTGTTGATCTTAGCCACTGCCATCTTGAGTGCATAACCTGTGATTGCAGGATTTTTTAAATAAAGCCACAGATAGCTCCATTAACTGGCCATTTAATTGGAGTTTAAAATGTGGAGCAGACAGGAGTTGACTGGGCAGTTGGACCCCGTGGGAGCACTGTGTCTCTGCTCCCCATAGGTCTACACTAGCAGCAGTACTGCCCTTACATCAGCTCCGGCCCCGCCGCCATTTTATTTTCTCTTGCGACCACTTCAGCAATGACAACTTGGAGTTGAAGCAGAATGAATAAACAATTTAATTCAATAAACATTCCCTTTTTTTAGCTATAAATGTAAGGCTTTATTACACCAAAGTCAATTTTACTCAGAATGGGGACAGTTCTGTCTGTGTACACATTTATGGCCAACTCACAGGCAATGAGTTCCCTCTCTCTTCTCCTGTACCACTTCTGCTCTTCCCCTCTCCC